>NC_080594.1:45443516-46905175 GCF_027887145.1 Ammospiza caudacuta
TGTGAAGCATACAATTCCCTGCAGAGTTCTAGGTTATTTAAAATTGGAGAGTCAACATCTGGTATTATTTCTACACGTTTGCCTCTTTGTCCTACTATCTCTGAGAATGTCATATTCCCTGCTAAGAGGAAGATAGAAAAGATTTTCAAATAGAGAGGTCTTTTGTATACTTTGTTGCAGTTCACTGGATTTCAGGAGTATATATACACTTAATTCCCTGTGATTGCTGTGTTGTATTATCTACATTGGAAAGAGTAAATTTGATTTCAGTTGGAGATTAGGGTATCTGAAGTTCATTGTGTACCTGTAACTGCTTACCTGAGTAGTGTGGTGCAGCTCAGTTGCAGCCTGCTAAAACAACTGGATGTTGTTTCAGCCTGCTAAAACACAGGCAGGCATGTGGTGCTATTCAGAAGTCCCTTATTGAACCCCACCTGGCCTTCAACAGCATGTGGGTCTTCCACAGATCCCTGCTGGCTCTGTGCAACCCTTGTAGATACTCTCTGGTGGTAGTTGATAACATATCTTCGGGTAATTGATAGTTTGTCCTGCTAGCTGATTGGCCTGATTACCTTTTAGCCTCTGTTGCCTACATTGTCCAGGTTCTCTCTTGACTAATGGGATCATAAACACCACATGGATACTTAAACACCTGTGTGCAACAAAAGACTGCCTGTAGACCTCTTAATAATGTGAATCCTGTGCTTGGTTCAGTTTTGAGACATAGCTACATTTTAAAATTTGAGATAAGAGACCTGACCAGGACTTCCAGGTGCACCTGGCAGACATGACAGTGAACCTGCTCTCTTCTGTTGCAGCACTTGAGGATCTAGGCATGTTAAATAGGTTTTCTTGATCAGTTGACCAAGTTTATTTAAAGTAAACATTTGTGGCTAAACCTTAAAATATCACATTCCTATAATAGGATTTTTCATCTATACTACTGATTTTTAGATTTGGATTGTTTGGTGTAATGCCTTTCTACTCATTCTGAAGTGTTTGCGTTTTTCAAAAAAGCATGAGTCAAAGGAATGTGTTCTTATTTATCCAGGACAGCAACTTCCTAACTGCTCTTGAGCTAGCAGTGAGATTTGGGAAGACACTTATTATACAGGAAATGGATGGAGTGGAACCTGTGCTTTACCCATTGCTAAGAAAAGATCTTATTGCTCAAGGTAAATCACCAAGATCTTTGCATAAGCTTGCTCAAAACTTTTGTAGTTTAGATCTATTTATATGAATCTTGATTTTTCTGAAAACATAATATTGTGTAGTTTGTTTCCTCTGTAGTATTAACCTGCTACTAACACTTCAGTGCATGAAATATGTTGCAGATATGTTCTTATTTAGTAAGTGGAAAAATATTGGAAAGTATTGAATTGAAAGTTATTTAAAAATAAATAAAAGTATTAAATTTAAGTTACAAAAATGTGTTTTTATAGACTCCTAAAAATTTAAATTTTAAGTTGATTTCCAGTGATGATTTCAATTACATACTTTTAATTGGAAACTTAGGCCTTAAATAAACCACAAGTTACACAAGTGTTAGTGCAGTTAGAAATCAAAGGTTTAGGATGTTGATGTTCCTGCTTCTCTTGGATTTCTCTGAACGTAAAGACAACACAAGTCTGTTCCTGATGTGCCCTTGGAATGGGAAAGGTCATAGAGATCAGCAAAATGGTGGAATTTCATGAAAGGAGGTTTCCCTTAACCAGTGCAAGAAAAGTGAAAAATCACAATGATTAGGTTTTGCAATATAATATCTCTGTTTTGGACAGATAATGTGTTCTACCTAACTGTATGATTGCTTTAAACGTAGCTGCTTTAAAGAATTTTTTTTAATATGAAAAATTGTGATAAAAGTTTAGCAAAAATAAATTGTAATTATGCAAATACCTCAGCATAAATTTAGTGGAATTATGTTACATGTTTTGAAATTATATTAAGAGAACTTGGTAAATTAAAAAGTACAGCAATGTGTGTTTTGAGTACTTTCTAAATTACAGTAACTAAAATAGATTTGTATTATCCTTTGTAATTGTATTTCTGCTTCAAGTGATCATTCCTCAGCATGTGCCATGTAATTTACTCTATGAACTTTGGGTACTAAAAATAGCTCAAGACTCCTTTTTTGCTGTCATTTCATCTACTATTGAGATCTAAAGATGCGTGAGGTAACAATAATTCTTCAAATGTAAGTAGATAATAAAAATAAATGCAAATACTGTAGGATTCATATATACATTTATCACCAATATAAGAAAGATCTATTTAGGGAAAAGAAAGTGTTATTTTAAATCAGGCTTCCATTACAGATGCACCTGCTTGTTTATTCTCATTAAAAGAATGGAACCAAAGTAGTGATTTCAGGGATCTGTGGAGGGTTAGGTAGAACACTGTAACAACTTTTTTTTTGCCCCTCTAGCTTCTGCTGAATTTTGGAGAGCTAATGAGATACAGTATGAAAGATGACTGTGGCTGCAGAACTGTGGAGAAAGCAGATTAAATTCAAATATACTGGTTTGTTCAGGAAAATTGCTCATAATGCTCTGATGTCCTCTTTTGCTTTTTAATGAGCTATGTTAATGCCAAGTCTGTGCAGGTCCAAACTAAAGAGGTGTTGTTGAAAAAGGAAGAATGGGTCGCTATTTGAATTTTTTCCATCACTTTATAAGCAGGCATGCACTCCTTCTTTTTGTCAAAATCTGGGTGTGGGGACCTGTCTGCATTATTTTGCTTGTGATGACTGTACATCTCTCCATTACCTGGAATGAAATGTTAAGAAAAAATGTGAATCTATATGCTGTAGTAAATTTGTCTTCGTACAGCTTCCATTTTCTGTTTGACGTTTTTACAACATAGTCTTAAAATTTATTCTGATCTTTGGCATAGAAGGAAAATTGGTATGTTATTTTCATCTCTACCAGTGTTTTAGCCAGAGATTTATATTTCTGATCTGCACCCAGTGCTAAAAATAGAGAAGCACCTAAGTTTGCCATCTTGGCAAGTTTTCTGGAATGGAAATTTTCACTTTTCAACTTATAATTCCGTTCTTACTTATTTTTCAGTATCAGGAGGCAAAATCTTTATCTAATCATCTCATTTTCTGAATCTATTATTTTCTAACCCTGCTGGAATGGAAACCTGTTATGGAAGAGGGGTGGAGGGGACTGTACATATAGTTTTATTTTGTAACAGACATATAGAGAAGTATGAGGAGTATAAACAGACTGAGACCATGACATCAGTTATTTAATAAATTACTTAACATGATTAAATTAAATATATTTAAAATACAATATGGGATATTTCTGATGGAATTTTTTTCTTTCATTCTGCTGTCTAGCTATTCCATCGTTTTTAGTTTCATTGACTTGCTCTATAACAGTTATTGTAGAAAATAGTATCTTAATAGAATTATGATTATACAGCAACATCAACCTTCTACAAATAAATAGAACCAAAGATTAAATCTAATGGGTCTGGAGGAGGAAATATTGAACCATCTTAGTTAACCAGTATATAATTATATAATTATGGCTAGTGTATAGACCAATATTTAAAAGTAAAGGAATGTGTTTAAATTATGACAAAATTCTTATACATAAGTGGGATTCTCAAGGTCATCTTCTGTGGTGTTTTGTCTCCTATTCATGGTCTGAAGATTTCAAAAAGTTGTTAGTATTACTTTTACTTCAAATGCATTTTTGTCCTTGATGCTTTGTGTTCTGGGTAAGGATAATTAAACTACTCAGATGTATTAAGTATTCTCACTAGGTAATTTCCTATATTATTGCTGTGTTATTAATTTTCTGTCTCTTAACAATGCAGGTTAGAATGTGTTCTTTAAATTTTTTGAATTTGTATTTTTTCCAATCAATTTAAAAATATATATCATAAAATATATTTAGATCCATTGATCATAAAGTATTACATAAATACCATTGTTTTCAGATGATTATAGAATGTTCCAATCAGAGTGAGTTTAATATCTGCTTGTTGTTTACAGGACCCCGTTACGCTGTACAAATAGGTGAAAAAATGATAGATTATAATGAAGAGTTCCGTCTTTTTCTATCAACAAGGAACCCAAATCCCTTCATTCCACCTGACGCTTCTTCTATTGTTACAGAAGTAAACTTTACCACAACAGCAAGTGGTTTAAGAGGGCAGGTATGCATTTAGAATAAAACCAGTGTATGTGTAGTGAACATGCATAGCTCCATCCAGCACCTGGAATAAGCCCTACGGTGCAGTTTGCGTTAACGGTTATGGAGGTATTTTCAAGCTAACAAGTAAAATAGTAAAATTTTTATGTACTTTGGAAACAAGGAGTGAGTCCAGTAGAGAAAATGAAAATGTTCTCATTGACTTCAGTTGCAACAGATTAATTGCTAAGCCTTCTCTTTCTGTTCAAGATGCATTTATGGTACCATGGAAACATTTCTGTTACAGCTCTCCAGTGTCCTACTTAGAGAATAATGCTGGTATCATCAAAGTAGTTTGTGTACAGAAAAAAATGTAGTGAAACCAAAATACTGTGTATTTTATTTCCTTTAAAATGCTAGTAGCTGTTGAGGTTTTATCCATAAAGTCTAGGAATCAAAATGTGACATACAAATGGAAGAAAGCAAAAAAAAAAAAAAGAAAGAGATCAGTTAAGGGAAGAAAATCCCCTCCTTATTTGCTATGAAAAAAGTTTTTCTACACTAACAAGGGGCTTAGAATGGGATGCGGATGAGATGTTGATAAGTAAGCTATAATTCAAAATGTGAAGCATAGATAACCATATGGATTTCCTCCTTCCTCTGGAGGTATGGAATTGGCATCATGCAATGTATACATGAAAACTGACCCCTCTTGAAGTGGAAATGCAAAAAAAAACCCCAAAAAAATCTTCTTTTTTGTTTTCTCTCTTTGTTTTTAGCTTTTGGCTTTAACAATTCAGCATGAAAAGCCTGATTTGGAAGAGCAGAAGACAAAGCTATTACAACAGGAAGAAGATAAGAAGATACAGTTAGCTAAACTTGAGGATTCTCTTTTGGAGGTAAAACAAATTTACCTCTTTAATATCTGTTAGATCAATAAGATGATAATCACATTATTGTTATTTGAGTGGAGATGCTGGAAGTGTTGGAATAATGAGCTGTCAGGATTTTTGATTAGAAAAAAAAAAGGCATTATTGGCCTGGACCTGTTGGAAGAATAGAGTAGATAAGAAAGTACGTCTGTTATGAAACTGTAGTATTCAATACATTAAGCAGTTTCATAGTTAAATTTATTAATTTGGTGAGATAGATTCAGGCTGATTTAGGTTGATTAGAAATTTAAGTAATTTTAACATACCAAGAAGAGAAAGCTTTATTAAAAATTATACTACTTTATTTTGAAATTATGAGTTTTTAAAAAAGCCACACTTTTAAGCCTGTGAATCATATCAAGTGACTCTTTCTCAAGTTGAGAAATGATCCTGTGTTGTGAAAAAAGGAAAAAAATCCCCCTACAAAATGGAAGAATTGCTGAGACATTTAAAATTTTAAACCTCTACAGTTGTTTCCTATTAGCAATGAGTTGTAATATTCTTTACAGTAAACATTCCCTGTCTTGCATTTAAAATTAAAGTTCTCAATTTCCAGTTCATCTTTTTATTTTATTGAAAGTATTTATGCTCAGAAACATCTGTTCAATTCTCTAAAAAAAGGTAGCTTCCAAGGAAGGGCTGTTTTATTTTTTGATTATTTCTAGCCATGGATTTCACAGAAATTGTACTTCATGCTTGTAAGAATGGATCCTTGAATCCTGTCTTTCGGAAAGGTCAGAGATGCAGGGAGATTGACCTGGTGCCCTAAACCCTCAGTCTGTAGCTAAGTCGCAGAACTTTGCAGTGTTGAGTGCAATGGATTGGCATAAAATAATAGTTTTGAAGATTAGACTGGCCCACAAGAAAGCTGGAGAGGGGCTTATTACAAGGATATGCAGTGACAGGCCAAGGGAGGAATGGCTTTTAAAGAGGGAAGGTTTAGTTTAGATATTACAAGGAAATTCTCTGCTGGGAGGGTGGTAAGGCACCATTCTTCTGGGAACAGGTTCCCCAGAGAATGTGGAGATGCCTCATCCCTGGAAGTGTTCAAGGCCAGTTTGGATGGAGCTTTGAGCAACCTTATGTAGTGAGGGTCATCCCTGCCCATGGTAGGAGAGTTGGAACCAGATGGTCCCATGCAATCATAATTCTATGATTAATAGCTCAGTTTTAGAATTTTGTACATAATTATTTTATGTGATTTGAATTTCGATTTACTGTCCCTATTGAACTCCCTATTAATTCTCAAATACTAAGGTCAGCCCTTTCTTAAAACTCTGATGGGGTAGATTTCTCTTACAGGAAGAGAGAAACTTGCTCTCCAATAAAATTTCATATCCAGATTTGACCATTTTAACACATATTGTCTACCAGAAGCTGAGGATTCAGAGAGACAACAAAGCAAATTACACTTTAGAACACACTTTTTATGGAATCTTGGAACTCAAAAATCTTTTTTATTTATCTGATCTGAATTATTGAGTACAAAACTTAAAGAAGTTGATGCCTAAAGATATCTGCAACAAAAAGCATCTGAGTAATTACAGCAAGGTTGATTTCAATTTTGGAATTCTTGTTAGCTAGTTATCCTGAAATCAGGATACTCTTTGACCCTGAAGAAAAAAACCTAAGGCTCAGTGGAAACTGGCAGGTGGACTTCATTATCAAAGAAGTCAATGTTGGATGAGGTCTGGCTAAATTTAAGTTAATCTTAAAGTAACATTTCCATTCTCTCTGAAGTACTGTACTGATTTCCTTCTAAAAGCCTCAGAGTAATGACATGGGTGCTGTCTCATAGCTCACAATATGATTCCTCATGGATGAACTGGGCTATCTGAAAAAGCAGATGATCCTTTCCTAAACTTGTTTCAGGTAGAGAAGTAGGTATATTCTACTACTCTAACTGGTGAATCTGTGCTTCCAGATATTCTAAAATGATGTCCTACAGGTGGTTGCTCAGAACTGATTTGACTGACAAGCAACCAGTTTTCAAAATAAGTATCTTTATGTGTATTTACTGAAGGTTAGTAAAAAACCTTAGATATATGTGAACTATTCAAGATTTTCCCACTTCTTAGAAGTGAGATTAATTTCTTAATCACTTAATTTAATGAGGAGAACTCAGGAAAAATGTGGGGCAATCCTAAGGATTTTAAAGTGATCTTTGATTATGAAACTTAAATTGTTCACCTTGTGTAATGTGAATATTCATATTTTGTAATGTGAATATTCATCTCAGTTGGAGATGAGAGTTCTATGAGAACTGGAATGCTTTTGAAGGAAAATGAATTAATGAATGACTGAGTACAGGAAGGTTTTACAAGTAGCCAACTTCAGGTTAAACAAGAAGTTAAACACAAGAAAGAAATACCTTATCTGTATTTACCATGGGAATATTAGTTCCTAAGACTCTAGTCATAGAAATCATTTTCAAAAGCCTGCTGGTTTCAGAATACGGCAGTCTGGATTTTTGGAATATGTTCTTGAGCTGTATTTTCCATACTTCTTTAAAAAATGTCTCAGTTTTTGGAGTGACTATCAGTTTTCAAAAGCTCTTGAGATGCATTCAATGATTCAGAAATGCATACAGATCAGAAAGATAGCTTCCAAAATGGTTTACAGGATTTTTTTTAATGTAACATAAATGACTTACTTTTTCCAGACACTTGCCACATCACAAGGCAATATACTAGAAAATAAGGATCTGATTGAGTCTTTAAATCAAACTAAAGCAAGCAGTGCACTCATCCAAGAATCACTGGCTGAATCTTCCAGACTTCAGAGTTTCCTTGATAAGGTAGAAGAATATTTTAATCTTTAAAGTACTGTTTTTCTCCTGCTAAAAATATTCATCTTTTATCTAGAGAAGATACGTACATCCATGGGGTTATAGGATGAGGAGCATATTATATTAGTTCTTTTTGGGTAAATGATATTTTGGATATGAAAGTACATGCAGTATTTTCAGTAATTAAAATGTTTTGTTTTGTATATGCTGAGTACTTACACAGTTTAAAGTCTGCCAGTTTGAACTAAAGGAATTTTGGCAAGTAATGGATTTTGACTTTATTTTTGTCATCCACTGTTGCAAACATTATAGTTCATGTGGGTGTTTTTGCTTAATATGCCCCTTGCTATTGGAAAAGTTTAGATAATTGCTGGTGCTATTCATCTGACATCCTGTTTTTGTGACAGATTGCAGAGTTTTCTTCTGTGTTCTATTTGTTTATTTTAAAATTTCCCATTGAATTTTGAGATGTGATCTGTGGTGGGAAAAGATCTTAGTGCCCTAGGGATTAATTTCCAACATGTTCTTCATAATTTAAAGGATTTTTTTTGATAAAAATTTTTTCTTCCAATTTTGAAATCTCAATACAGTGTTGAAGTCTGGAGTGCTGATCCCTCAGTTTGAAGGCTTGGAAAGGATTCTGTTTTCTAAATCAGTGGGAGTCATGGGAATATTTTCTCGGTGGGCTGAGTAAATGTTTATGCAATAATCAGTAGGTGGCAGTAATGCACCTGGCTTTTTTATGTGTGTGTTGTTTTCCTCCACAGGAGAGGGATGCCTATCTTCCTTTGGCTGAGAGCGCTAGCAAAATGTACTTCATTATCTCTGACTTGTCCAAAATTAATAATATGTACCGCTTTAGTTTGGCGGCGTTCCTGCGGCTTTTCCAAAGGGCTCTGCAGAGCGAGCAGGTATTTGCTCTTCTCCTGAAGCTGCTAATGCTGCAGAAGTGTCCATCTGCTTTGATCCTTAGAATTTATTAGTCAATCTGGACGTTTTTTTAAAAAAGCTTAGAATAGCTGATGATGAAGTGTATAATAAGTAGTGATGCTGACCTGTTGTGCTTTAGATGTTCAGAATACAGGCATATGGACTTATAAATTATGTTGTATATAAATCCCAGAATTTCTCTACCATCTGAAAGCAAAGTGACTCTGTGATTTCAGGCTTGTTCTTTGTCTATGGCAAATTAGGAAAACAAAGGCTGATTATAAGTTTACTGAGGGCTTTATTTAAATAAATTAATGATCTGAAATGTTAATAAAGCTAATTTTATCAACAAGGGGTAGAATAAGAAAATCCTGTATTTCTACCTGATTCATTTACCCGAAGGAAGGTCATACCTTTATCTACTTTTTTACAGTCTGTAAGCATGCCTGCAGCCTGTCCTGTTTAAAATGTATTTTTTATTCTTCTGTGTTCTTAGGCCAGTATATTCTTATTGAAGCAAAAAATGGATTTATCCCTTGTCACCTCACTCCTTAGATCAAAATACCCACACTGAGTAATAGTGTATTTTCTTTTTATTAAGCATCTCCAAAATTCTTCATATTTCTCTTTGTTTTTACTTAGAAAGTCATTCATCAGCCTTTCATCATGTTTCCTTTGGATTCCCCTTTGTTCTGGCATCTGTGATTACAACTCTCCTTCAGCTCCAGTCATTGCTAGGAACACAGTTCTGACTATGTGAACTGGCCCTCTTTGAAGTTCCTATTACTTCTTTTCCACAACATGATGTTTTAACTTCTTGTTCTTACTCACATTCCTTCATAATTTTTTTCCTGCCTGTAATGTTACCTATTTAAAGCTCAACTTCTGGTTTTGTCTTTGTTACTTGCTTTCTTTTTTCCTTCTCCTCTATCCAATATTTCATGCCAAGAAATCTGTTAGACATGGGAAAGGCATTAGGCAAATCAGTTGCACAAATGCCCTTCTTAAATTCGTCTCTTCAAATTCCAGCATGGTGGAAAAGAAGTTATACTACCTGTAACACACTCCCTACCCCCCAGTCCCTTTCTTCTTTTGTCCTGTCTTTCAAATTTTTTCCTGTTAGAATTATTTTTTCAGTCTATGAGCTTTGAAGAACAGTGTACACTTACTGTTTTCTACAGTGTTCTTTTCAATTGGGCCAGATTTGACCAGAAGTTTATTAACTACATTTAAGATCAACATACTTGTTTAGTAGTATTAAATATAGTAATTCAATTAATAAGCAATTTTTTATCAAGTGACAATGATGAGATCTTAATGATTTTGAGGTTAGGAGAAGGAAACGTACTCTCATTCTCAGTGTATTTCTCCTTTTACACAAAGTTTTATCATGTTCATAGTCAAAATATTCAATGCCAAAATATTCATTTCTTAATACTTCAGCATGAATTTCCTATTTAATCATTGATAGCTGCAGATGAATTTAATATGTTTTTAGAACTAGTGTCATATAGATCCCAGATTATTTGTGTCATTTTGCTGAAATTTACAAAGTATGTGGAAATTTTTTTACTTCCAGGGGAATTTTTGAAATCTGAATTTTTTTTTTTTAGGATTCAGGTAATACTGAGGAAAGAATCAAGCTGCTTATTGGCTCATTGAAACATACAGTGTATGAATACGTTTGTCGTTGTTTGTTTAAGGTAAGATTGTATTTTTCTGGCTTTTATACAGTGCACTGGGTTTGAAAGTTTTCTTTCAGGAGCTCACACTTGATCTATTTCAAATAACAGTATTGTGTAATAGATACAAAACATTATCAATAATTAACATGCTAAATGCAGACTTAAAATCAGTATATGACCAAATTAATATTGCTGATGCACATTTCTCCACAGAGCTCTACCTCTCTGCCTCATTCTGGCTTCAGAGTCAGACATGGGCATCACAGTTTTCTGAGCACTCATTTTGTGTTTGCTCTTATTTCTTGCATTCCTAAATATAAGGTTTTGTGTGATTATTTGGGAATTTTTTGTATTTTGGTTTGGTTTGTTTTAAAAAGAAAACAAAAGTGGGTTTGTTAGGTTGATGTTTGGACTTGGTTATCTTAAAGTTCCCTTCCAACCTAGATGATTCTATGTTTCTAAAAGTCCTACATTGTGATATTCGCCTTTTTATTTTCGTAGCCAAAGGTCTCCCTGCTACCTTTTTTGTTTCTGTCTGTTCCTTGTTCTGCCTCAAAAAAATGTTCTTAATGTATTTCTTCTTTATTTCAGTCAGATGTCTTTTCACTTCTTACTTTCTTACTGAAAACCTAGGGAAACTAAGCCTTTGATTTTTAGTTTTAATTTTTACTTACGCATTAAACTGTCATAGCAGGAGGTGTTTGTCTCACAGTACCAGGCTGAAGGAAGCACAGTAGATCTGCATATATGGTTTGAGCAGTACAAATCGCTCAAGTCTGTGGTTTGATTTGTGACAATGGAGAGAGCTTGAAAATTCTACACCACCTCCTACCTCTGCCCCCCAATCTAGCAATGCTGTATTGAAGATATAGGAGTGGCAGTTCTTTCTAAGGGGTTTTGTTTATCAAAGTCCAAGTGGAATCTCATGAAATAGTCTCATAATAATTAAGGTTTGTCTTTGAAGTCATAACTATGTGAAGCCTTCCACTAAGCCTTCCATTACACCTTGTGAATATGGAAGGTAGCAATTTTTATATGTAAGAAGAGTAGAGAGTTCAAGTGCAAGGCAGAGAAGAGATTTCTAGTAGGAAAGATTTTAAGTGTGATCAGACTGGAGTTTAGAAAATACTGAAAATATGTTTACTGGTACTGTTGCAGCTTCAAACTAATGGTCCCTCCAGTTTACTATTGTGTTCTAATAATGGAGAGAATAAATAAACTCTTCACACCATCCACAATTCACTGCTAATTCTTCCTTTTATCCATGAAAATTTTAAAAGACTGCTGTGCCATTGAGTCTTTACTAGTGTCTTCATAAACAGTATAGCTTATATGAGTTCATACCCTTTGAAGCATGTTGGAATGAAAAAGAAGGATTTTGTCTGTCTGTGGACGTTATTTATGTGTACATAGGCTTCATGAATGTTGCTAAATGAAGTGGTGCCAAGAAATTTACCTGAGCACTTGAACAGGCCCATCTTCCCTCTTTAATTTGTTTAAATGTTCAAATGTTCAAATTTGTTTAAATGTTCAAATTTGTTTGATTTGCTTAAATTTGTTTCAAAGCTGGTTTGGTCTAGGCTACTTATTGTTCTTCTAAACAATTCTTGTTCAAATTTTGGATATTAGATCATCCAGGGAGCATCTCAATAGGCAGTTATGATATGGATTTGCTTGCAGACCTTGTCTGAGAAGATGAAAAAGTTAAATGGTGTGGTTTGTTCACAATGTTGTATGATGCTCATGTTTATCAATAAAATGAGAACTACAGTGCCTTGCAAAACTTGATTTTACTTCCTAGTAGGGGCCTCTTTGCCCTCCACTCCACAGCCCACTTTGAGTTAGTTTTTGTCTCTAATTTGCAAAGGGATGTAGCAATTTTGCATTAGGATATATGTCACTAAGTCATTACTATGGAATTGGAGGTGTTTTTCTAAAGAAATGTTACTCATAAAAAAGAACTGGAAATAGGACTTTTCCTGAGTATATAAATACATTTTACTGCTTTTATTTCAGGCTGATCAGCTAATGTTTGCTCTACATTTTGTACGAGGAATGCACCCTGAGCTTTTTCAAGAGAATGTAAGTGCTAAAGAAGAAAATCCCCAAGTATTTTACTCAAACTTTATATGAAGAGTAAATAAGTAGATAAAAAGTTTTTGTCAGCAAGTGTAGGACTTAGTTGTGGTTGTCTGTAGTGTAGTCAGATTAATCCTATATAGTCTGCCCTCAGTGAAACAGTATGCCATAATTGATTTAATAGAATTGTTTAAACATGGCTGATTATACTGAGTCAAGACACATTTAATTATCTAAAGTACCTCCATGGAATGGAGAGACAGAACTATGGCTTTCTGTTCTAGAAGCTGGAGATCAGAAGAGACATCAAATGATAGTAGATGTCAGTTCAATAGAGTCCATTATAGAGGTAAACATCAGATAATACATTTGAAGGAAGTAATGAAACTTGATTATATGAAATATATGAGCTTAAGGTACAAGGTTCAAAACAAGTTGTTTGGAACCCTCCAATGAAGAAGTAGTTTCATTGTAGACATATGGATTGACAAAGCAATGATGTGGCCTTATAAAAATAACTCATTTGTTAGCAGAAATATATCCTGGCTGCTCTTCATTATCCAAAGTTTGCTGTTTGATATTTATTATTTTATTTGAGCTTCTGAAAATAAGTTGCTTTATCTTTCTTGAGTTTCTAAAGTCATGAAGGCAGCAACCTGGAAACAGTTTTCTGACTAAATTAAATCCTGGCTTCTGAAGTGTTTGTAAAGTACAGCCCTAAGTGTTGGTTTCTATTGTTAAGCATGCATTTCCATCAGCTATTAGAGCTCTTAGCTTAATCTAGGTTACATATAATGCATATTTCTACTGTATCTGAATTCTCAAGAGTGAAAACAGGCAAATAATAGCAATAATTTTTTTACTTCTCTTAAAGGTAAAAGTTATTTTCATTAAATTGTTAAGAGAAAAGTGCTTGTAGAAAATATTTAGTGAAGAAAATGAAGCTGAAGTGGTTATTCTTTTGAAATTATTTCTTCTAAAGCTTTTAATGTGATGAGACTAGGAGTTGCTTAATATGCTGCTAGAGAATTTAGTATTCTAAGACCCTGTCCCAAAAGAATTGAACCTTCTTCACTTAAGTATTTTTTTGCATAGCGATTTGAAATTTATAGTACAACTTCAGCAATATGCCTTAGAATGCCTTGGTTCTCAGTAAGGACATTCTCTTTCTGAATCAATATGTATAGATTTTTCTGAGGTAGTTTTATATTGTGTGTATATTGTGTTTCTTCTTTTCATAACAATATTGCACAAACCAAAAAATGCTCCATGCGTTTTTGTGTGCACAAGCATTTTCTTTGTAACTGGGAGATGAGCATCAGTTTGTAAATGAAAGAGGGAGCCTTTTCAAGACTCAGTGAGACTGATGGATGCAAAATATTATGCTGGGATTTATATCAATCGACTTTTAAATGTCTGATGTTACTATTCTCTTTAATAAAAAATCTTCATCATAGAATATAGGTATTATTTATGCAAAATTTCAATACTTATGAAGAATTTTTGGTCTGTTTCTTGCCACCTCCAAATACAGGATTATGTGATTTCTAGTGGTTTTAAATACTTGTCTAAACGACTTAAAATTGTCTTTCTTGATACATATATGAAGTCTAAAAGTTTTAATCATACATAAATTCAGTCATGCTTTCTATAGTTACCTGTTCTGTGTGGGCTGCTGATGCCCCACCAGGCAGGACGTGTGCCCTTGCCAGCCACATTTGCTGCTTCCTGATAGTCTGTAGATGGGCAGTCTGGGTAGGAACTGTGGATGCTGAGAAAGTGTAGAATTTCCCCTTTGCTTTTTTTTCTTATAAAGCAGTGCAGCCACTTAGCTTGAATTCTGCAAAAGGACTTACATTCTGGTAGCATCTCTTAGCAAGACATTAAAAAATGTCTTGGAACTCTTTCAGAATCCAGCATTTAATTTGCTTATCTTCCTACTCTGTCTACATGCTACTACATATTAATCTTAGTTCTTAAAGGTGTCTTGTGACTTATCTGAGTTGTTCATTTATTCCACCCAGGAATGGGAGACTTTTACAGGTGTGATCATTGGAGACACAATCAAAAAATCAGTAAGCTACATTTACTTTCATATTTTGAAATAAGGAACACTTTCTTTAATCCTGAAAAGTTAAAGTTTTATTCTTACTGTGTTGTTTAATTAATTGTATTCATACATTAAAGAAAAAAGTAACTTTTCGCATAGTAATATAAAGATATAAATTTATTAAAGAATTTTTGAACATGGCAAATAGTTTTTTTTAATTTGAATATCTTTTTGCCTTTGTTGTGTATTTTCTTTTATTTTTTCTGTGACCAGGATGGCAATTTGAAATTGCATGTTTGAGGACGTTTTCAGCCCTCTTCTGTAACTAAAATCAGTATTTCTAAATCCCTCCTTCTCCCAGAGTCATGTATGTGTTGTACTTTAGGTACATTTTCTCAGGCAGCTGGTAGCTAAAATGATCCTTGAAATCCAGTTTCTCTAGCCATTAGAAGGCTCAACTACAGGCTTTGCATTTCAGTGTGACTGCAGAAGTCCCCCTTCATCTGTCTGGAGTCACTGTAATTCATTTAAATGTCTGTGAACTGAGTGATTGTCTAGTATTTCTTGCTGTAGGCCATTTTCAAGGAATGTGTGATCTGATTGTATAATGGAATTTAATACCAGTCTTACCTCTACCCTATCTAAGGCACAATCCATAGGTTTTGGAAAGACTGTGCTTGTGTGCCCTTCAGCCCAAATGGAATGTATATTGCAGACCCATGTCAAATTTATTCTTACAATCACTTCCAAATTTCCTAGTTTTGTTTCTCAGACTTTGTAACTCATGGCTGAGATACCCTTTCACAAAAAAGCTTCTCTTTTTCTCTGCTGAGCATTTAAGATTCTCTTGAAGTTTCTCATTCCTTGAGAGATCCAAATGCATTTCCATGCAGAGACTCCTCAGACTAGTTAATGTGTACTGTAAGATCTTTTAATAACAGATGATGTAGTGAATCCAGAAATTCCACTGGAGCTTAAACAGTGTAGTTCATCCTTAGCACTTCCTCCATGCCAAACATCTAAAGAGCAGAAAAATAGAGCTGTTGCCAAATTACCAGTGCAGAGATGTTCAGGTGTTTGGCTCTTTGTGTGAAGAACCATCTTCATGATTGTGAATATGTGCAATGGAGTTGTTTTTTGAAGCCAGTTTCTCAGAGTGCCTATGCAGATAGCCAATCATTTGTGTCACTTGTTATTAGTAAAAAATTACTTAGAATTGAGAATGTTATAAGGATGCTCTAAATGGATAAAGTATTTTCAAGCTCAAGTAGCTGAGCGAGTGTTAATGTGAACATTATGTCTCGTATTTAAATATTTTGGTAGCTTTTTTGTTATGCCATTTATGAACTTAGCAAAAAACAGCGGAAAGATTGCTGTTGTGAATGTTTTTATTAAAAAACATGTATTTCACAACCTTATTACTGAATATAGTGTTTCATAAAAGATTGTGTAGCTTACATGTGTGATATAACTTGCTTCCATAAGGATTCACAAAGAAGTGCTCGTGACCAGGTTCCCTCTTGGATAGAACAGGACCGAGTCTGGGCAGTAGCATCTTTGAAGGTATACATCATATGGTCTCTTGAATTTAAATTTAAATAACTTTGGTTTTGGCAGATGGCAATCTGGACATGAATACTCAGATATCTATTTGTCAGAACAAAATATTTTGTTGTTTTAAGCTGTTTATTCTATTTTCCAGGAACCATGGCTTAATATATAGTTGCCTAAAAAAGACCAAATGTTTTTTGGTTTTCATTTTAATCTCATTTTTCTGAGCCTTTTTCATGAACATTTCTACCCTGTCTGTAATGAATTTCAATGCATGTGAGTGAACTTGTCATCTTACTGATACTAGAAAATACTGCACAATTCTACAATTTTTATAGGCAGGATGATAGAAGAAAATTGCAAACAATATTTAGTTGTGGATTTCACTAGTGTAATGACTTTCACAAATCACTTCATATTGTATTAAAAGCCATAAACTGTTGATTCAGAAATTAATATACTCCTCATCAGATTTCTCTGTACATCTTCATAGGTGTTATAGAGTTTGTGATTGCTCAGACTGAACTAAAACAAAAGCTCTTTCCTGCATTGGTCAATGTTGAAGTCCTGTGATTCTGAAGGGTACTAAAGGAAAATATTAGTCCTGAAATTCTGTCTTAGCCTCTTCTCCTCCTGCATGTAGCTCAGCAGCAAGGAAAAAAACATTGACTGCTCTTTGGCAAGGATGCCTTTTGCTAAACCCAGAGTTCACTATTTAATTTCTCTTTAACCAGAAATCAAGAATAATCACAATAATTTTGTGGCAAGCATAATAGTTAGAGGTTTAAACAAACAAACAGAACTTGAGTAACTGAGTGAATCAGTAGCATGCACTGATAGCAAGCCATTACTGATACCAGATAGCAGATATTATTAGAGGAAAGGGCTTAAAGGTAAAGCCCAAAGTTTAAAATCAAAGAACCTTAAGGTATAAAACTAAAATTAGAGTGCAAATATAGATTTAGTCTTTCCAGGGAACAGGTAAACAAGTGGTTAATTTTAAAATGTACTCTTTTCTTCCCTAACTCCAAGGATAAAATTGAATTTTGTGATTTGCCAAGGAGTGTTCATAATGATATTTGGAAATAAATTAAAATATACAATGCCCAAATGGCTATTCTTCTTTACAGTTAAATCTACAATATTTGTTTCGTAGCTTTCACTCCCAGGTCTCTATCAGACACTTTGCTTTGAAGATGAAAGTCTGTGGCGCACTTTTTCTCAGAGCTCTGTATGTGAACAAGACTTTCCGTCTGCTGTTGTACAAAGAATGTCCTTGTTTCAGCAGGTAATCTTTCCATTCATTATATTAATTATGACTTCACCAGTGAAAGTATATTTTACATCCAGGCCTGATTGAATTATAAGCAGTGACAGTATCTACATTGTCCTGCAGTTTAACTTGGGTTTTTTTTGGTTTTTTAATCTAAGAATTCTATATTTTTTTACTATAGTGCATATTATTTCTCTGTTATCTGATTCTTTTTAGTGTTGATATATTAGCAACAACTGAGTACACCCTATCAAGTAACAAATTCTTTAGAAATATTCACAGAATTAATTTTATGAATATGTATTAAAATTCTTTCATGGTTGCTACTTGTTACTGCGGTATGTGTCAGCTTGTTGAGCATCTTACTTCACTGAATGTGCAAGCTCACACATCAGACACAAAGTGCAGTAGCCACCTCTGCTTCTATAGAATAGAAGAAATGAAAAATGACTTCTGAAAAGCTGGTGCTAAAGAACACACCAAGAATATGAGAAAGGCAAGTTCCTTCCTCAACCTGAAGGTTGGTTTCCTCTGGAAGAGAAAAATATAAACACTTGTGTTTGTGGAAAAAGATGTTGTTACTTACTTTCAAATGATGCTGTGATTTTCTTTTGAAGTTACTTTATATGAAAACATCCAGAGAAATGATGGGGTATTTGACAATGTAGTTCCATGTTGATTGGCTCTTAGCTACTGTCTATTTGGAGTTTTTTGTGGAGGAGGGAAATTTCTGAAATAGCATGGATGCAATTTAGGAACAAACCCTTTTGGAAAGGAATTTTTCTGAGTCATATTTGATTCAATGAAATGCTGAAGACCACTTCTTATGTCTGCAGTGTGTTGTCAGAAAATGTCTGCTTTTATCCGAAAGTAAATCTGGAATGATCAGTGCATCTTGTTTCTTGTACAGAAAATATTAAGAATTTTATGTTTATGAAATGTATTGAAATTACATTGTTAGATTGATATGCCACTCATAAATTAGTTTGAACTGAAACCAGAAATATTTCTATTCCAAGTAGGACATTGCTGCCTCTATATGTGCACAGAATTTAGATGCTAGTATAAAGCTAAGTGTGCTTTCTGTCATTCTAGCTACCCACATAGCTACTTTTCTTCTAAAATATTGTAGAAAAGTTTGTAGCTTACAAGTAGACATTAGGTATAGATCTATCTTCTGATTCTGTTAATAGAACAAACTACTTAGAAAAGGACAATTACAGTCAATTATCTTGGAAAGCAATGATCAGATAGCTGTAGATATTCAGAGAAAATAACTTTGTTCTGAAGATAAATTCAAAGAATTCATCCTTCTTATAAGAGTTCTGCGTTTTAAATTATCACTATATATAACTCATCTCCTCTGAATATATTTTATTTTAAGGTACTTGTGATCCAGGCTGTCAGACCAGACAGACTACAGAGTGCCATGGCTCTTTTTGCATGTAAAGCCCTAGGTAAGTTAAATTTCCACCAGGGTATTTCTGCACAACAATTAAATAGGATTTTTTGTCCTACGTTCCGCTTTTGTATTATAGTTCTCATGGAATCCCTAAGTTTTAGTGTATGAAAATATACTGTAAATGGTTTGCTAATTTTGTTCTTGTAAGATATTCTTATAAGTGCTTTTAAAATGGTTTGGTTTATTCTGCACAGTGATTGAAAATATAATAAAAAGATCTGTCGAACTCTTTTAATTCTTGAACACTGGAGTAATCAAGAAAGGAGGATAACTGGTTTTCTCTAAGTTTTACGCTGCAGCACTCTCCTTAAGACTCAGATTTTCCATAAATATTATTTTATGTAATTTACCATTTAAAGACTATTAGGTTTGATATTTTATAAATTGAGTCTTAAAATATTATTTCATTAATATCAGTCATTTTTGTAGAGCTCTTGGTCTGTAATACTTTTTACTGTCTGTTTAAAAATACACATGATTAGCGTGGTTCAGTGCTACGGTTGTCTATTTATTCTAGTCAGTCAATTTCCTCTCTCATATCTATTATATCCAAAGTTTGAAACCAGTATGCCAAATAACCTTTATATTGCAGTACAGCACACAAAACCCTTCCTTCAGTTTTTAGCAGTTTTGAGTGTCTCATCAAGGTAAGCACTGTAAGTTTTAAAAGTCACTTTATCTTACTCCCTTATGCTGTCTGTGGACATTATTTGTTGCTCAAAATTGGCTCCATATCTGTCAGCCAGACTGGGATTGTCAGCATTAAGGTATAGCTTATCTGTCAAACATTATTAGTAGATAGAGAGGGTATGTGGGTCATGGTGACATGGCCCATGCTGACAATGCCCCTGCCTGCTGGACTCAAATGACAAGAGTGATCTACAGTGTGTGTGGCTCAAAAACCAGCAGAGACCTGAATGCAGAGTAAATTTATTTGCTTGCTTAATGTCTTCCAAATCTTAATGTATTACATAAATTACTTGTGTTGGGGCCAGTTCCTTGGAGGAACGCTGCACAAGGGACTGTTTTTGATGAGTGAAGCTACAGCCTCACCAAGGAAGGCAGAATACCATGGACTCCATTTGGGTTTTCAAAACCAGTAAATCATCCACAAATTAGCCACAGATTTTTCATGTGTGTCAGTAAGATTGGAAAAATCCTGACTAGCACTTTCTAACCAATAAAAAACATCATGCTTGTATGAATATTTTTTCATCGTTTTTTTTCTGCATTGTCTTTTTGAGTGTCCTTGCCCTGAAACAACTTAAACAAACTGTTTCACATAGTTCTAAAGGGAGCCATTAAATTTCCAATCTCATTTGGCAGCTTTCCTGTGAGAAAAAATGAATTCCAAAAGAGCTGTATATCCTAAAAGAAAGCCTTTCAATTCTGTTTTATCCAGACCTTTTTTTTCTTTTCTCACCTTTTACCTATATTTTGAAATTTATGGGTGAAGAGAGAGTAAAATAATTTCTTTTGAGGATAATGTTCATAATTTTCTACTAAGGTATTTTGTAACACCTGATGCATGCTTATTTCTTTATTTTACACGCTATACACAAATACACCATTGTAACAGCCTTCCAGTACTTAAAGGGGCTCACAAGAAAGCATGTAGTAACAGAACAAGAGGGAACAACTTCAAACTGAAAGAGAGTACATTTAGATTAGATATTAGACTGAAATTCTTTCCTGTGAGAGTAGGGAGGGACTGAAACAGATTTCCCAGAGAAGTTGTGGATACCCCATCCCTGTAAGCATTCAAGGCCAGGCTAGACAGGGCTCTGAGCGTCTTGGTCTAGTGGAAAGTGCCTCTGCCCATGGTGGGGGATTGGAACCAGATGATTTTGAGGTCTCAATAGAAACTATTCCATGATTCTATGGTACAAATGATATGGCATTGTTCTATGTGCAACATTCAATAGCTCAAGTCTGAAAACAGACTGCATCCTCAAGGAAGTGTGTATTGCATCTTTTTAGTAGTTGTGGCATAGATGTCACTGATTTGGGCTCTTCTGTCTTAGTCTATGTTCTGCTTTCCTGTTGCACCCAATGCTACATTGGTTAAGTGCTGCTCTAAAGATGCATGAAAATATGTGGTCAACACTATTTAATTTATGAATCAGTTATACATGTATCTTTGGCCTCATGTATAAATACCTTGCCTTTACTAGGTCAACATTGTAGACATTTAAGTTGTATATTAGAACAAAAAATAGATGTAAGTAATCACAGTACCAAGAACTGTGTAAGCCGGATAGTTAAGGCTCTCAAAGCAGTAAAGAGAGAAGTTCTGCATGTGGACATACACACTGCAATGACTTTTAGCAAATAGCATAGCTTCTCACTCCACTCCTCTCCTCTCTTTTTGTATGTTTTCCTCAAGACTACACTCTAAATAAAGACTGCAGTTTGTCAAACTGGAAATCCAGAAATATTTTTCTTCTCAGTATGGGGTGCCTAATACCTACCTGCATGTTGTAAGGATATTTTCTTCATTTTCAAACTGGTTTTATGGTGTCTCATGAACAGAACTCTTGACAGCCAGATGAACTCTTAAGTGGATAATGAAGCACTCCATCATGTATAGTCACTTTATTTCCATAATAATTCTAATTCTAATTACAGGAATAAAAGAATTATCTCCATCACCTCTGAATATGAAACGTCTGTATAAAGAGACACTGGAAATTGAACCCATCTTGATAATAATTTCTCCTGGTGCTGATCCTTCTCAAGAATTACAGGAACTTGCCAGTGTTGAAAGAAATACTGAGTGCTACCATCAGGTCAGTCTTAGATAAGTGTAGTGATTAAAGCCCACAATATGTAAAACTTTGTAGTAATATCTGTTTTACTTTGTTTTCCAAGAAAGTTAGTAAGTAAAATCATAGTTTGGTGTCTGTGCTGTTTTGTTGTTCCCACCTGTCTTGACACTAACTTCTCATTCCACTGGCAAAATGGACTGGAGAAGGGACACACATTAGTCATGCTCTCAAAAGCAGAATCCAAATAAGAAACATTCCTCCAGTGTGGAGAAGGAAAAAATGAGAAGATGGATGGAAAAGAACAAAAGAGGCTGAGAATTGTTTTACGTGCTGCAGCATCATCTTTCTTGGTGTGGAGTAACTGAAGAAAACAAAAACCACTAAAACCTAGACTTCATAATCTCCTCTGCTTATAGGATTTGCACATTTCTTTCTTCGATAGAAAACACAAATTGCGTCTTCAGTGCTTGTGAATAGTTAGGTATTTCATTAAATTCTGTAAAATATTTTGAGATATTTTACATCCTTGAAGGTTTCCAGGAATCCACTGGACAAAGCCTTTAGTTCCTGATTTAATCTTTCATACCTGGCCCTACTTTGAGCAGGAGATTGGACTTGATACCTTCCAGGATCCTTTCCAATTAAAATTATTATATGAATCAAGTGGTTTCCTAATATTCCCAATGCACAGTACCAATATGCTTTATAACTTTCTCAAAAATATTATTTCCTTCTGTCATTTGACATATTAAGGGGAGGGAAGTTGTTATCTAGCTGATAACTGGTTAGCATAGAAATGGAAAATGTCGAGTTTAATGTTGCTTTTAAATAGTCCTTGAAATTGTTCCTTTCCTGGAACATAAACTGGTATAATATATTTTTCCCATCAAACTGTAAATATTTAGATCCTACTGCTATCTTATCTAGCTGTGAACATTGCAGAACGCATATTTCTTACTCTGCCACATCGATTTTCATGTTTATCTCTAAATATCCTTTGGATAAAGTCCAATATGTTGGAGTTTCAAAATGCAACATAGTATGGTATTCAGTTAAGGATCAGGATTCAAAGTTAAATCACTTGAAAGTTGTAACACTAATGAGAATATTTTTTGGTTTTTTTCCTACACTTTCTCGTCTAATTTGAATAGAACATAAAAGATAGAATTTTCTTCTCTGCTGATAAATTTCTCACATGGGATAATGAAAAGAGTGCTAAATTTGTACTGTCTGCTACTGTATTGCTAGTGACTTTCGGCTGTCTTTTTTTGGCTATTTTCAATTATTTTAAGATATTATGGACAGTTCTACTTAGTCAGAGAATCAAAATACCAGGATAAGACCTTTTGCATTGGCTGAAACATCTTTATTTTCAACTTGTTTGGTTCAGGGTTTTTTGTTGTCGTTATCTTCCAAATAGATTGTAAGGTAGAACTAATGTGGTACTATAAAAAGTGAAGAAAGGAGTATATGTTAAACTATTCATATATCCCAGCAAAATTGAGTATTTCTCTTCAAATGGAGTACTCCTAACTTCTAGCCAAAAGAAACTTAGTTCTCATTTCTCTCTTATATTTGCAGTTCTGCAGTAATGCACTTTAGTCATTGTTATTTAAATTACTTTTTGACTTCCCAGAGAATATAATCACTGTCACCGAGTGATGTATGGTTTTTTCCATTAAAAGACTAGGTAATGTTGTTTGTACAGAAACTGGCTAGATAAGTTGCAAAGAAGAACTTGTTTTCCTTAATCTTTTCCCTACTTTAGTAACCTTTAACATTAGAGAAAATTCTGGTTGTCTTTAGCACTCTTTTTTTTTAAAGTATGTATTCCTAACTTGAAAGCATGAAGTTGTATTTAACTGTTAAATGAGGTATGAGAGATTCTTGATACAACTGTGTCTGTCATTTCAGATTGCCATGGGCCAGGGCCAAGCTGACCTGGCTATTCAAACTTTAAGAGAATGTGCTCAGAATGGAGAATGGCTGTGTTTGAAGAACCTGCATCTCGTTACATCTTGGCTTCCTGTATTGGAGAAGGTGAGGGTGAATAGAGAAGATGATACGGGAAACCAGACAAAATTAGTATGCAACCTTTTAGAAGCATTTCAGGCATTTCTATGGTGATGTTTAAAATTGCAGTTTAAAAATATACTTTTGGGGTTTTCTCAGTTGTGAATAAGGTGAACTGCTTCAGATCTAAGCAGCTCCCTTCTTTGTGTGAGTGCTTTAATTTTTGTACAATGTACAGTATTTCTACCACAGTGAGTGAGCAAATGCCCCAGTTAGGACTTCTGGTATTTTATGGGATACTACCCATGTTTTTTCATGAACCATGAATCTACGTGTGCTTGAATTGAAATTTTCCCCCCTTAGTTCTAGGGCTTTCTTTTTAGTAGTTTTTTTTTTTTTTTTTTTTTTGAAATGTAGACTCAGGCTGACTCACTAGGAGGTTTTTGCTAATTTGAAATTAAAATGTCTCATATTTTATAGAAACATGCACTTTTGGCATATAAAATCACTAACTTGCTAATTAAAATTGATTTTACATGATATACTTTTCATGAACATCACCATGAAATCCTCAAAAGAAATTCAGAAGAAAATCATGGAATTCCTTCAACAGTTACTACAGTCTTAATTTTCCAGTTTTCAATTATTTTTGTAAAGCATAGTCCATGGACGTCAGCTTGGAGTCTGTCATTGTCTCACAGTAACCACGTGGCACGTACCTTCAGCATTCCTATAATCCATTCTGAAAAAATGGACAGGCAAAGCAAGATAAAATTGATATGTTTGTCATGTAGTCTGAACAAGGCAGTCAACAGTAATGAAATATTTGTAAGCTCCTTACTGAATACAAAATTTCAGATCTTGTAAGTATTAAAATATGGATATATGTGTCAGGAGGGTCTTATTCTTTCCACATGAACGTAATACTGAATGTGTTAAACTTCTTGCTGAGCTTAATATATACTAAGATCTGCTGATGTTTGAGTCTGCACATCCCCTTGCCTGTTTTGCATACCATTAGCAAGTGTGAGGCTATGTAATTCTTACATTTGAACATCCTCTCAAGGGACTGCTGCATATTCATAAGTCAGTTCCATCCAGGTACAGAAATTCAGTTCTACAGTCTTTGAATGTGGACCCAAGTGTACCACAGCGAGGTAGATTGAAAATGGCCTAATTGAGTTACTCAAAGAGTTACTTTCAGCATTAAAAAATCCAGTTGGAGCCAGTCATCAGCATTGTGCTCTAGGCATTGATACTGTGACCAACATTGTTTAACATCCTAATTAATGAGGTGAATAATGGAACAAAGTGCATCCTCAGCTAGCAGAGATGATAAAAAAACTGAGGGAAATGATTGATGTAACAGATGAGTGTACTTTCCTTCAAAAGGACCTTGATAGACTGGAGAAGTAGGCTGACAAGAACCTTGTGAAGGTCAGCAAAGGGAAATGGCAAGTGCTTCCCATGAGAAGAAGTAACTTCAGCCACCCAAACAGTGTGGGGACAAACTGTCTGAAAAACAGCTTGGTAGAAAAGGTCTGGGAGTCCTGGTGAGTGAGAAGGGGACCATGAGCCAGCAAAATGACTTTGCAGCAAAGACTACTGGCATCCTGGGCTGTTTTAGATAATGCTGTCAGCAGGTGGAGGGAGGTCGTCCTTCCCCTCAGCACTGGTGAGACACTCCTGGAGTTCTGTGTCCCCTACTGGGCTGGCCAGTGCAAGACAGACATGGACATACTGGAACTAGTTCAGTAAAATGCTGCAAAGGTCCTGAAGGAACTGGAGCCTGTATCATACAAAGAGAAACCGAGAGAACTGGGACTGTTCAGCCTGGGAAAGAGAAGCCTCAGAGGGAATCTTAGAATTTTGTGTATTGGCTGATGGGAAAGAATAAAGGAGACTGAATCAGACCCTTTTCAGTGGTATCCCATGGCAGGACAAGAGATCATGGGCATAAACTAAAATACAGGAAATACTATTTAAATATATGATAAAGCTTACTTTAGTGTGAGGGTGGTCAAACACTGGTACAAGTTGCCTAGAGAAGCTACCGAGTCTCCATCTTTGGAGATTCTGAAAACCTGACTGGCTACAGGTTTGGGCAACTTGTATCTGGCTCTGTTCTGAGCATGGAGTTGGACTAGGCAGCCTCTGGTAGTTCCTTCCAAGCTTCACAATTCCATTATACTGTGTACCACTTATAGTTGTCATTTTACTTAAGTAGCTGAACAAGTAACAGTTTTTCAGATTATTTTCTTTACTAAAAACACTGAAAACAAAATGATAATAATTATGGTCTAGAGATTATCAGAATGAATGGCTTGTAAGAAAGTCTTTCAAGAGGTTTCTGAGCTAAATTTCTTCCAATACACATACACAAAACTCTTGACTTTGTTCTGAAACCACTTGTCAGGCAACTTTGGTGTCTGATGACGAATGTGTGGGTTTCAACTGAGCGTAAAGCACCAGCAGTGTGTTTCCATATATTCAATAATTATATATTTTTGTGAAGCCTTTATATTTGAAATAACTTTTGACAGTATTTCTCTTAGAACTCAGTTTTCCAATCTTCAGTTTTCTGTGAATCATGATACACGAAGGATTCATACAACAAATACTTGAAGAAAAAGAAATTAATATAGCTATACTGGTGTTGAAAGTCATTTAGATCTGTTGTTGATATGCAGCCCACATTGCAAGCCTTCATCATTTTTGATGTAGCCTTCTGGTGTTATTGTACTTAAAAGAAGTAAAGAACTGCTCTATATTTTTATGTAGTGAATTTAGTATCTAAGAGAAAGGTGCAAATATTTTGACACAGCTAGGATGAACTTCAGATTTGAGCACAGCAATGATATAGAATGTGTGGAGGCAACACATCTTGAACTATAACTTTATGTGTATAAGCAACTGTCGATTTTTTAAATAAACCTAACTTTCTAATCCAGGATATTATACTTTTGTAAATACTGTTCTATGTATAAAAACCCCCAATCACCTCAATGCCTATTTCAATATATAACATCTCTTTAATAGGAACTGAATACATTACACCCTCAGCCAAACTTTCGTCTTTGGCTTACTACGGAAGTTCATCCAAAGTTTACTCCAATTTTGCTTCAATCAAGCCTGAAAATAACTTATGAAGTAAGATCTGTCTGGAAAGCTTTTATTAGATTCTTACATTGAATGCACCTTGATGTATAACAAGTTATATGTTTAGATAGTATAAATGGTTTTACCTTATACTTCAATTACATGCAATACAAAAAATATGGGTTTACCTTGAAATATTATTTTTTCCTAGGTGCTTTTTCAAATGAAAGCATGAACTGAAAATAAGTTTACATCGGAGAGCTAGTTGTTCTGTTTTGTGCTCCAGGTTATTTTGTGCATTTAGTCACTTTTTCTTAAAAATCTACTCAAGTGTTGTTACATGGATGGAAAACAAGGAATTGCTCCTTGATGAATAGCCTCATCTGAAGATTACAGAATCCCGGTTTCTTTTCCCTTATTTTCCTTTTTGGCCTTAGAGCTTTATATTCATTGGACTCTTTCAACAAAAACTGACTCTCCTTCCATACAGCACAACATACAGTTAAAAGCCTTTTCTCAAAATTGAGAGCTTTGCATTTGAAATGGCTCCACTTAAGGAATAACTGGGACTAAATGGAAAGTAGTCTAATCATGAATGCACTTAAGCAGTGATGTCCAAAATGGAAATCATTAGTAGGAGTGCTTCTAAGTCTTCCATTGATAATGGAGTCTGGAGATTTTGCCTGCAGCTAATCCAGGAAACTTTGACCTTTAAGAGTCCAATGTTGCTGACTTTATAGAAGCTGAAATAGTTATACTTTTACATTGACTGCAGGTATTTTAAAGTTTTTGCAGTCCCTTCTTGCTTATATTGAGGTCTTTAATGGTATAGAAACTGCAATACTGTGTTACTCATTCCACTATCTTTGGAATAATTGGAACTTTGCACATATGTAATATTCTAAATAATTTTTTTCCCTTTCCAATTGTATTTAATATTTTGTTACCACATGATAGGCAATGACTTTGCAAATGGTATTTGATTGTTGTATGGTTGTAGTATGTTCTAATGTATGTAGAATGTTACCAATGAAGATACAAATATTAAAAAAAAGTCAATTTATTACAATATTTTGCAATTATTTGTCAGAAGCAACAGTGGTAATTTATGAAAACCCTAAAAGCCATTTTTCAAAAGAAAGAAAGAACAACAAATATTTTCAGAGATACAAAATTGTAGTTTCAATATCTTTAAAATTTATGTTTGTCTGCAGATTTGTAAATAATTTGAGAATGGCTGAGTGTTCAGTTGTTTTTACTTTTAAGCACTTTGGTTGTGGCTACTGCCTACACCTTAAATGCAGTTATTTCTAGTGCTTGTGAATATTACCTACCACTAAGTTATTTTAGTGTAGTACAGTCCTATAAGTTGGTTCTGGTTACCATTTCCTTCAGTATGTCTATTTTCACTATAGAATCATTCTGGTTTTAGGCCATTTATTACAAACTTTTTTTTTCTTGTTAAATTTTATTTTATTAAGTACTGTTTGTCATTTAATTAAGTTACAAATTCCAGTTTATAATCTAAGAAAATAGCACATAAAAATACCAGGTGTTCTGTCTTGAACAGTGTTTTTCCTTCCAATGCAGGCACCTCCAGGCCTCAAAAAAAATCTCTTGCGAACTTATGAATCCTGGACACCAGAACAAATCAACAAAAAGGGAAATTTGTCTAGAGCGCATTCTCTCTTCTGTTTAGCATGGTTTCATGCTGTATGCCAAGAAAGAAGAAATTATATCCCTCAGGTAGTAATTTATTTGCTATATTGTAAAAAATTTGCCCTATTTATTAGCTTTTATACTTAAAAGTATTTTTCATCACGTATATGTTGGGTCATATTCAGAAATGAGAAAAACTTCTGTATTTCTGCTGCCTTTATTGTCTCTGAATTCATTGCAAAATAAGATCCTGATAACCTCAGTTCTTGTCCCTCGGAAAATTGCTTCTGCCTCCATGGGGTTATTTTGTGATTTGTGGCCTAAGTGATACTGCTACAGAAGTGTGGAAAAGATTCTGTGAATCCTGTTTGCCTGGGACAGGCAAAAATATTATGGAAACACAGCTGAATGAAAAGAGACACTGGAGGGAAGGAAGAGATGACATTGTCTACAATTTCTTCATACAAACTCCTTCAAGGAGAAGGAAGAAGAAGGGAAATGATTAATTTCTTGCAAGGATTATAACGATTTTCAGAGATGCATTTTTACCTTAGCTAAATTTTTGATTAAAGTGAACATTTTTTCTGGCTGCAAGATGCTTAAATTAAGCAGACCAAAATAAACACCAAACAGCAAACTACTTTATGTCTTGTTTGTTTTCTTCTGTATAGACTAGATACGAAATTACTTTGTCATCTGAAGGATTTGATCTGGCATGTTTGAGAGTTTTTTGCTGGTTTTGACTTTGTGATTTTTTTTGAGGTTGGTTGCCTGTCACAACCAAAAAGGCTTTTGAATATGATGTTCAAGAAGTACAGTAGGTGAAAATAATTGAAGTGGTAAACGGAATGAATTCTCCTTTGTTCTTGTTCAAAATCATGTTCCTTTGGCACCAGTTTTTCAAGTAACACAAGATAGGATTGGTGCTCTCTTTAATTTAGCTGCACAAATGTGTATACAGTGATGAGTTTTTATTTCACAATTATTTTGTATTAACATTGGTGGACAGTAGCTAATCTCAGGTAGAAGCTCTTGCATTTTATAATGAATTTGAGTTGTTTTGGGTTCATGTACAGATCTGTCTTAAAACCACAGCATAGTACTGTTAGGCACATCTTTCCAGAGTATGACCTTCAGAGTGGCTGGCTGATAGTTTTTTGTGACCTGGGCAGCAGCTGCAGGCTTCACCTCAGGCTGTATTCATCTCACTGGACCGTGTGCATGTGGCTGACACATTTGCATTTCTCATCATGAATCATGTGCACTGTTGCTATGCTATCATCCATATGCAAAGTACACTGTAAAAGGATAGAGCAACAGGATATACCATTGAAACTTAGATTTCCTAAATGATTTCTCATTTGTCAGTATTTATTTACACTGAAAGCTTTTTGTGAGAATTACATACACAGTATGCATTCCTGCTACATAAAAACTAATGCCCCAAGAACAAAAAGGAGGTACAAACTGCAAATGATTGAAATATATATGGTGGTCAGCATTTTTATGGAAATAGTAGCAGTAATTAATAGATTTTTTTGGCAGACAATAAGTGACATGAATTAAGGAGTAAGGTGATGGGAGTATTTTAAAGACTGTATTTGAAGAATCAGTTCTATTAATGAAAATCCTGTCTGTATATTGAAATACAAAAAGTCCCTCAGAAATAAAATATTGTAATTCAATGCATGATCTAGTCTCAGATGTCAGCAAGTTTTAGTTGAAGTAAATATTGACGAGAAATAAAATAACCTTAAGTTTATATTTTCTATACTCAATGGATTCTGAGTTTTGTAAGTATATAAAATAAATGCACTGTTACAACTGAATTTTTTTATACTACTGCTATTTTATCTTTCAAAAAATACACTTTAGAGGACACAGGTTGATTCTTTTTTTTTCCTTAAGTATTATACAGCATTCAGTGACTACATGCTACTGGTATTTTACTTCATTATCATCTGTGATTAAATGATCACTTTATTAAATTCTTTGGGTTTCTTTTTATGATAGGGTTGGACCAAGTTTTATGAATTTTCTTTGTCTGATCTCCGTGCTGGTTTTGACATTATTGATGGACTCTTTGAGGGTAAGTCACTTCTTAAGGAAAGTCCCATTAGTAGGGATGTTGCATGAGGAGCTTTATCTTTCTATAACACTCATATAAAAGTGGAGATGCTGTAGAGCTCATCATCAGTAAGCAAAACTAGTAAAACAGAGTGAATCATAAATCCATTTTTTGGGTGATTGGGCAAACCAATTATTCTTGATGCCCAGGGACTATGCTGCTCAGCTTCTTGAGTCCAGAGGAAGAAATAGGAAATACAGGGCTGCCTGTAAGATGAAATCTTGTGTGTCTATTCTTTCTCAGTGTGAGTTCACCTAGATATTTAAAAAATGAATTGACTGTGAATTGAATATAAAAGAGTTCTTCATATTGAAACTCACTATTAGGTAGATCCCACTTCATTGTTCTGATAACCAGTGTAGGAATTTCTAATATCAGTTAATGTGGTAAAGGCATTATTTTTAACTCCTTGCATTTTAAATTTAGGGATATGTAGAGATAATTTATGATTGTTGACTTAGATGGGGTTTGTGGATGGTTAGTACTTCTAAAATCAGACTTTAGTTGTGCAGACTTGAACCACACAGAGAGGTAAGGAGATGGAATCATTAACTGTCAATGATAATCATTAATTATGACTGTGAAAATATGTTTTCTTATGAGGGAATGATTGAGGCATTAGGAAACAACAGTTACCACCAGTAAACCCCACTTACAGTAATTGCCACTTCCCCCTTTCAAGGACTTTAGGGACTACCTTTCTGATCAAGCTTTCACCTGCTCATGAAGGCTGTAGGATACAAGTAGATCACTGTGCCACATAGTTATTTTGGGCAACAATGATAGAATGGAGGAAAAATCACTTCTTTGAACTTATGGGATATGTCTGGGTTAGAGTAATCTAATGCAACATCAACCTGACCAGGAAATTATTGTTAACATGCTTTAATTTATTTGCTATTTTGTGTGATTCATAATGACTTGCAAAGTATCTATCGTGGACCTCTTTGTGTTTGAAAGATGACATTTCCAGGAATCTTACCTATTTGGAGCATGATCTGCTTTTGGTTTAATCAGTCAGCTTATTTTATGAGATCAGATGATACTGTGGTAGAAAATAGTGTATAAAATTTTATTTATGACAAAGAAATACAAAATTAAAATTTTAATAGCATAATTTTTGAAATGCATATAACCACTTAGTTCAAAAAGCACTTCAAGTCTAAAGCAAAATTTCTAGTATTTCATTTGCAACACACTAAGTATTCATTTTTTTTATGTCAAATATTTACAAACTCTTTCAAGTTCCTGCAGCTTTTACTATTTGGTCATATAGAAGAACGATTAAAAAAAAATTAATTATTTGATGTGTTCATCTGTTCTTATTACCCTGAAGAACTGCAGTGACAAGAAGAAATGCTTACAATGCAATGCTATTCAGTGAAACAAAACTAATACTAATTAATTAATTCATAGGTTCCAAAGATTTTCAGTGGGAATTTGTTCATGGCTTGTTTGAAAATGCAATTTATGGAGGTCGTGTAGATAATTACTTTGATATGAGAGTTCTTCGGTCCTACTTGGAGCAGCTTTTCAATTCACGAATCATTGGCAGTTTAAATACCAGAGGCAAGAAGATGAGTACTTTCCCATGTTCCATCTCTTTACCGAATTCCTGCAGCATTTTGGTAGGTACACATCTTCTATCACCTAAAAAATAATTCATTTTCAAGAATTATTCTTGAAATATTTCCACAAAGAAAACCCAAGTTACAATCCAAAGGATACCTCTGTTTCTTCAGAAAAGTATCTCTTTTGTGTGGAGCATTAAGTCTGTCTGTTTACTCTTCTTTTTTATGGGATCTGATTGGACTGTGGTGCAGAGCAGCCTAGCTATGAAGAGTTGTGTAAAATAAATTGTGTTAATTTATGACAAAGATATAATTATGTTTTTATATAATTAGTATATTAACATAAAAGTGTTTTTTTTAAAGACTGCTAAATATTCCTACAACTTCTGGATGAAACAGGAAAATCTGAATAATACCTTCTTGCTTCCAAAATGTATCAACGTTCTGAAATCTGTTGAGAGGCCATGGAGGGTATATGACATTTTATTTGGTGATAAATATGGATTCTGATTCTCCTTCAGTATTTCTCTAGTGTAAAAGAGAAGGAATTCAAGAAGGAATTCAACAGTCTAAACAACTGATGTCCCCCTGTCCTTTCACAATATAATTTTTTTTGTTACTGTGATTAAGATTCACTTGCATTCTAATGGAGGACTCCAGACTAGACCTCTAATATGAACAAATATAAATTGTATTATCTCAGTTAAAGTAAAGTGCTATGATTTGGCATTCTTTACCTGGATTCTGACTGCTTAGATTTGGTTTGGATTTTTTTTTATTACTTTATTATGACCATTATTTTTTATTTTCTGTAGATGTGCTGAGTTAATATCATAAAAACAGAAGGGATAAACAAACCAGGCTGGTCTCTGTTCTTGTAGATAATATGGTCAAGTAGATGAATCTTTTTTTCTAGCCTGCACAGCATTTAATATCTCTTGATATCTTATATGATTGTGTATGTAAGAATTTATGGTTTTGTGTCTTCAAGTAGTATTTCCTCAAGTAGTATTATCCTCAGTTTGGTGTAGAGTTCTGCTACTGTTGTTACTTCTGAAGTGAGATTCCATGTTAAAGTGAATTGTGCCTATCCAGCACGTGCTCCTGCAGGCAAAGACAAAATGCACATGGCACATAAGCAACAGGGTGTAGCCAGACTTGCAGATTGTAAACATTTTTGCCCTTAAATCACAATAAAAGAGATGTGCAACACTATTAGTCTACCACTAAGGCTCTGTTTGTTTTGTGCAGGAGAGCATCCTGCACTAGTGACTTACACTGTAACCACTATTGATGCTATTCTGCATCTCCAATGATTATTCAAGCCTATTTTTATCTAAACTTTTTCACTTTATTTGAGTGAATATTTTTGTAGATTTAAATAGAAGTGAGTGTTCTTAATTTTATAAATATGTGTTATACTCTTATTAGAATTCCAAATGCCAAAGTATTTTTTTTCTGTATTGTCATTAATCTTACCTTTAAGTTTTCAACAGAAATATTTTACCTACTTTTCAGGAATGGTCTTGGCATATTTTTGTTTTCGTTTGATATCATCACTGTAATCAGAATTGCTTTTTGGTCTTTTAGGGTGGAAATGTTACATAAAAATAGTTTCTGATAAATAAAATTAAGAAACCTATAAATAGGATTATCGTAATGTGTCATGTCTTATATACTTATTTTAATCTTTGTGTTGTGCTCTGCACTTAATGAAATTCTTTTCAGCATATGCTGTTCATTTTCATGAGTGGAATAAAAAGTTTCTGCTGTTCTGCCTATTCTTTTCTTCTTATGCAGGATTATCGTCATATTATTGAAAGCCTCCCAGAAGATGATAAACCTGACTTTTTTGGCCTGCCAGCTAATATTGCTCGTTCATCACAGCGTATCATCAGTTCCCAGGTAAAGTTACCATTTTTCATTGACCTCTGAATCCTTTCTGCAGCCATTGTAAGATGAAGAACCCAACCACCTGTTCATAAATGCTGTTTCCATAAGAAAGTCAGAGTAAATTGGTGTATTTTTAATTATTTTGATTTTTATCTGTATAATATTTTAATATAATAACATATAATCTTTAGTTACAAGAGTATTCATTTAGAACTTAAATAAACATATAATTATTGAGAAAGTTTCCAATAATATAATTCAGTTCACACTGAAGAGTGGTACGACAGTTTTGCACATGGAATATGGGTAAGATTTTATGCTTTTGCTGAAACAGAAATTCTGAAGAATTTTTCCAGAAGTTCCAGAGTTCTTCCAATGAGTCAAAAAATTCAATTCCAAATAGAAATATGATTTTTAAGTGAAGTCTGGATGAGAGCATACAATTACTGTATAGGTGCAGTTAAACAGTACAAATATTTTAAATACTCTTTAGCATAGTTTATTTGACTGGTAAATTAGTTGTGTCAGATAATGTGAAAGTTGATGGATTTGAGACTCATAAATCAGAACTGTGAAGTGAGCTGGTCTATATATCAAGGCTCTCTGTATTTGTCTGCCCAGCCCTGGTGTGATGTCTTATGTACAGACAAATTATGGAGGGGAAAAAATAAAATTATAGAATCATAGGTTGGAAGAAGCTTCAGTGTTCATCTGGCCCAACCATTCTTGGCAAAATCAGTTGAAAGTTCCCTATAGCTGGAATTTCCTATGAATTCAAGACTAATAATTGCAGTTTTAAAAAAAAGTATCTAATTGTTTGCTCACAGTCACTTAAATAGGGCTCCAAGCAGAAATATCCTATTGGTAAGACCTCTGATTGACTGAAAAAAAAAAAGCCTTTGAGTATTGCATTTATTGCCAATCAAATACAGTACTTGTAAGTTTGTTTAAATATTTCTTCTGACTTAAATCCATAGCTGTATTGTCAAACTATTTTCTTTAGAACATGCAAACATAAAGACATGTAAAGACAAATCAGTAGGATGAAGGTGCATAATGTAATAGGATGAACTGAATAACTTGTCTAATACAAAGCTAATGCATGCTCCAAGATTAAACGTATCTCTCTTTGATTTTGTCTTAAAATCATTTACATAAACATCCATTTAGATGCTTTTGTTTCTCTCAGATTCACTGTAGACTGCTGATTTTTTTCATTATTTCAGCTGGGCTTGCATAACTTGTTAAAATCTGCTGTTGTTAAAAATGCTAATATTTGAAAATCAGAATGGACTCAGAGTTCCTGTGTAAGGGAAGTAGATAATGAGTGCATTTACATGTAAACTCACATTCTGCTGAACTGGTCTGCCATAGCATTGATTATAAGCTATAAACTATGGGTTATAATTTTGAAAATGTGAGACTGCTCTAGTTACAGTTCTGTGAGATGATTTTTTTTTTGTCATATGAAATATTTTCTCATCCTTCTGATAGTATTTTGCAGTATTTCTTTAAGTCTTAGGCAATTTAAGTAACAGAAATGTTACTTTCTTAAACTGTGCTTCTTCCTCACTGTGATTTCTATTCCCTTTCCATTTCTGACAGTATAGCAGCTGTTTTAGATCCATAGGTGATGCCATGGTTCACAACTGGAAATTCAGTGGTTGTTTTCTAACAGGAGTGTTTCTCAGAAATCCATTACCAAGCTAAAGCTAATGGACAAGGGTAGTCAGAAATAAGTTGATACCAGCTCAGCTGCCATGTCTCTAGCTTTAGAAAGGTGAAATGTAGTATCATGTCCACTACTTCACTGATTCTCTAGACTTTCTATGAATATTATTAATTTTTCATGCCTAGAAGCGATAGCTGCTGTTGCTGCAGCAAAACACTTTAGTAGAAATAGGCTGCAGCACAGTGCAGCATTTTGAAGTCATGCAGATATCTCTTCTGTAACCTGTGCATTACCAGTGTTTGGGCAAAGCCAAAACATCAATAAAAAGAAAGGGTCTTTTTTTAGAAATTTTGAAAGTGTTGTTGTGTTACTATATTCACAGCTTCTTATCAGCAGAGAACTTTTCTAATTTAAAAGCTGAATATTGCTACCAGTATTATTTTTACACTGGCAATTACTAATTGATTTATTAGAAATTATGTCTTGCAGTATTCTGTAGTGTAATTCTGAGAGTCTTAATACTGAATTCATACAGGTAAAAAAATTTTGTTTAAAAAGGCATGATCTCAGAAGCATGACTTAGTGTTTTTTTCTGAATGATGTGCTAAGTGGATGAAGATGGTAAAGTTTTAGAGCCTGGATTTCCAGAGTTCACTGTGTCTCTTTGTTTCTGCCTCACCTGATGTTAGAATAAGCCTTTGACACATCTCATATGTTGAATATGGTAATGAATAATCTCACATCCCTTGCTATGTTCTCTTTGCAGAACAGTGCATTAAAATAAAAAAAATCTCCACTGCCAGTGCAGCTGCAGGAGTCAGTACACCTCATCCTACCTGTTGTACACCAGTAGAGGGTTTCTGTACTGCAGCTCAGTTTCCTCATTCTCAGCAACAGTCATCACCACTTAGTTACAATCATGCTCCTTCCTCCTGACCTGATAAACCCTGTATTTTGCCTGCATATTGACTTGTATTCAGGCGGTCCAGCTCCCAGTCTAATCATAACCAATGATTAGACCAATCAAAATATATGCAGCTTTGCTTTAGGCTTCCTGTGCGATGAGAAGAGTGTGCAATTTAGACACTTGCAAAGTGGGCTTGTGGTGCCAGTGGACTCATTTCTTACTCTTAGTTCTGTGCTTTTATGAATTCTTATCAATAAATCTCATCCTTCATTGTAATTGTAATAGAACTATACATAAGTGTCATCATCAAAATAAAATTTATCCTATGTGATAAATTGAATTTTGACAGATTGAAACAGACAGACCTGCATATGTATTTTTAAACCTCGGAAAAGCAACAAGAATTATCCTGTTCTGTACAGGATTTACCATACCTGCAACTAATATGACTTATTGCCAGTAACCACCTTAGGAGGATGAAATGAAAATGCAGAGGCATTGTTTTGTCTCCTTTCTTAGCACAGCAGACATATTCACTGCAGGCACTCTAGAGAGTGTAGCATGTGTTGAGTGATCCCAACAAATCCTGCCAAATGCAAATAACTGCAGCCTGTCAGTAGTAGCTATATATGATCACTCAACTGAGTAATCTAAACATTCTTCAATAATGCAGTAAATTATTTTGAGAAAAAAGACAATCAGTGGCTGGCAAGATGCACAAGATTCTTCAAATATGACTGACAATGATAATGAATATGGCTAGCACGTGGTTTGCTCATTGCTTATTTCTGTATACAATACAATGTTTAATAATTCTAATAATATCTTGCCTCAGGAATTCTGCATTCTTTTACACATTGTAATGCTTCACAGAGAGTATCATATGAGATAGGTTAAGTCTCAGTAAGGTTGAAGATTAGGTTGTTTTGGATATTTTCATAAATGAATGAATACTCTCACATTATCATGCAAAGATAAAAGATAGTTACAGTCTATCTGTACTTGGACAGCATCTTGATTCTTTTATGTCCACCATCCCAGTGACAGCACAAGTGGAAGGCAAATCTGTGGATTTGCAGTAGCTTTTTATGACCTCCTGAGGTTGATTGTGCATGCCCAATTGAACTTGCTTTTTAAAGTGAATGGAGTACTGTCTCAAGTGAGTGGGACCCCGTGCTGGAACAGGGGAAGACATGAGGAGACAGAGACAATGTGTGATGAACTGACCACAGCCCCCATTCTCTGTTGCTCTGCACTACTTGGATTGGAGGAGGTAGAGATTTCAGGAATGAAGTTGAGCCTAGGAAGAAATGAGGGATGGTGAGAAGAGATTTGAAGATTATTTTCTCATTAGCCTAATCTGATTTGATTAGCAATAACTTAAATTAATTTCCACAATTCAAGTCTGATTTGCTCGTGATGCTAACTGGTGAGTGATCTCTCCCTGTCCTTGGCTCGACCCATGAACCTTTCCTTACATTTTCTTTTCCCTTTCCAGCTGGGAAGGGGAGTGATAGAACAGCTATGGTGGGCACCTGGTGGCTAGCCAAGGTCCACCCAATACACCTTCAAAATGCTTAAGGGCATCAGAGATTTAAAATAATCTTTTGGGACTCATCGCTGAAGAGTCCACAGACTGTAGCTTTTCACCAAATTTTTGAAGAAATACTACAAAAATTATTTATTTGTAGATTTTATATATGAATTAAAATTTTTGAGGTCTGAATACTTATAACCTAAATATTAACTGGGTTCCAGTTCACTTCAACTGAACTTGCTAGAAGTATTTCTCTTCCTGTATTTTGTCCTTTGTAATTTTATTTGCTTTTCAACTAGACCAGTGATACTCTGCAGTTTAGGTGGTTCAGATTTTGCAACAGAATTACTTGCTTTAAGAACCTTTTTCATACTAATTTTATAGTCTCAAATAGAATCCAAATTTGTGTATCATTTTCTGTGACAGGGTAGAAGTTACAAGGTAATTTATTTTTATCAAATTTAATCTTTTAAATTTTCCTTCTTGCTTGGAAGTCACAAACTTTCCCTTTTATTTACCAGAACAGACATTTTTTTTTTGGCTAGTCACTACACATTGGCAGTGAAACTAATATAATAGAAAAAATATTTTCTAAGGATGATAGTCATCTAAAAATGCTTTATTGTTCTCAGAGTTATGTGCCTAATCTAATTGTTATCTAGGCTCCCTGTGTATTAGAGTCCAGCTCCAAGATAGCAAATTCATACCTGCCAGGGTGTGAATTATGTAGATGTGTGAAATCCTGTTTCGTTCACTGATATTATCTTCAGTTAGTGTTTTAATATTTCTTAAAATACCTCCTGTGTTAACACCAAATATTTTATTTAGATGTTATTCTAACATTTCCCACAAGTCAATGGTATTTTAAAAACAGATATCGTGGAATTAGAGTTTATCTTTGGAATACACAGGAAGGTTTTGTTAGATTTCTAGTTCAGCTCTTAGAGGATATTTTGTTTAAATCCTGCTGGAAGACTTGTGATGTATTTATTGATTCAAGCATCTTCAAATTCCCCTGACTGATACTGGAATAATTTCTTATGAGTTTGTTTTTCTTTAAAGTATTTAGGTACTGTGATAGAAAAATATGATAAGCCAAATTCAAAGCCAATTGAAATGAAAACAAAGAAACCCCAGTGTAATACCTCTCAACTAGCTTCAATCACATGACTCTTATCCACCTCTTCTTAGCTAGTCATCCATTTTATTTTTTGTTACTAAAGAAAGACAAACAGCTACAGGGAATAATTTGTGCCAGTCTTAGATAGGCATCTAAAATAAAGGAGTGAATCACCTTTTGGAATTACCTATTTCTTTCCATTGACCTTTGAGTCAAGCTTTGTAATAATGTCAGTAGCATTTCTAATACTTGTATGATGAACATTTTCATGAGCACTGAAGAGATTAAAGAAAATACCTGTAACTATGAAGTGTTGCTTACTCAGAATACAGGAGGCTTTCTTTTCTTCTGAAAACTGGACTGCTTGAAAAATTAGATTTTTATTTGAACAGGATTTTGAAAATAGGTTTTATTGCCATTTCCGCATTGAGTATTGTAAGAATGTAAATATAGTTGTTACACTTGCATATCATATCTAAGTATTCAATTTCAAATTGAAAAGTTCAGGATAAGGAAGTGAAATTTCAAGCATTCTAAAGTATGCAAGTTATTGTGCTTGTCTCAAAAACAAGATGGATTTTATTAATTAGTAGACACATTTTTTTGCTTATTTCATTTTCCAGAGCAGTGAAAGACCAACACATTTCAAAATTTCATTTGTTCGTTGCCAGTTTATTTCATTCAACTGCTAAAGCAAATGAATGGTTCCCACCATTATGCATCCTCAGGCAAGGCTATCATTCACATTAATGGCAGAGAGTGTGCTTGTGAGGCTTACCTTGTGAGACTTGCCCACCGTTGGCCAGGGTGCTGAGAGTGCACTCAACCTCCTCGTTGAGATCATTGATAATGATTTTAAACAGAATTGGCCACACTTTTGAGCATTGGGAACACCACTGGTGACCAGCCAACAGCTGGATTGAAGTCCTTGTTAGTGTATGAATGTGTTCATGTTCTTTGCATGGGCTGTTTATTTCCCGGTATTATCTGCACCTTTGCTTCCTACACCATGCACAGAGGCCTTAGAATACATGGTTTATGTACCATGCCTCACATGTTCTCTTACATTTGGTCAATGCCCCATGTTGTCTTTGAACTTTTTCATATGTGTTGAAACCCATTTCATCCCTAATTGTTTCCTTCTGATCTTATCTCCACATGGGCTTTGACTTTTCTAATTTCATCCTGAATTGCCCAGCAGTTCTTTCACTGTCCTTGATTTTTCTTCTTATATGTTCCTTATTTTTTCACCTTTCAATCCACAGAGATACTCCATGCTTACTCAGTCATTTTGCTAAAAATTCTGGCCTTTCTACACAATGAGGGGACTTCTTCTGAAGCTTATTCAAAAATAATCTTTTATTTCTCCTTCTTAATCAACTGAAATTAATGTGCTGTCCATTCTACTCCCTCAAATTTTGCCTCTGCTTACTATACTGTATCATATTTTCCCTCTCCCTATGGCCATTAAACTAGTGTCCTATTTCCATAATCCAAAATCTTAATTCTGTAGTTTACTTCATGGCTATCCTCAACATATATATAAATAGAAATAATAAATTTTTCCTGCATTTGCAATGTGGGCTGTTAACCAGCACTTCAGAAATTGCCTTCAGTGAAGTCATCATTAATAATACAGCCTTTTCACATATATTTTGAAATTTAAAGATGCAGAGTTGCAAATAATGGTATTTAGAGAGCTTCTGTGACTAAAAGGTAACTCTTAATTTAAGATTTTGTAAGCTGTAATTCCCATGAAAAATTTGTTGATGCAGTTCTTTGACATAGTATAAAGCTTTTATGTTTTTTCTTAATCTCAGTAAAAATCTCATCTTGCAGATCACTGCTATAAATATAAATTTGTTTTTGTACAGAGCTCCAGTGCACAGTATTATACTACAGGGAGTATTTAAAAATGCCTAGGAATGATCTGTGCCTGTATTCATACTTGTTTTCATGTGGGAGGAGTGACTGATACCCCAGAGGGCTGTGCTGACATTCAGTGAGACCTGGACAGGCTGGGAAGTTGGGCAGAGGGCAAGCTAATGCAGTTCAGCAAAGGCAAATGCAGGGTCCTGCACCTGGGGAGGAACAACCCCAGGCACCAGCAGAGATTGGGGGTGACCTGCTGGAGAGCAGCTCTGTGGAGAAGGATCTGAGGGTCCTGGTGGACAGCAAGCTGTCCCTGAGCCAGCAGTGTCCTCGTGGCCCAAAAGGCCAGTGGGATCATGAGGTGCATCAGGAAGAGCAGTGCCAGCAGGTCAGAGGAGGTGATCCTGCTCCTCTACTCAGCCCTGGTGAGGCACATCTGGAGTGCTGTGTCCAGGGCTGGGCTCTGCAGGACAAGAAAGATGAGGAGCTTTTGGAAGGGGCTCTAGGGAGGACTATGATGCCTGGGGGACTGGAGCATCAGTCTTACAAGGAAAGGCTGAGAGAGTTAGGTCTGTTTCACCTGGAGAAGGGACAACTGAGGGATATTATCAGTGTTTATGGATATCTTAAGGGTGGGTATCAAGAGGATTGGGGCCAGAATGTCTTCAGTGGTGCCCAGTGACAGGACAGGGGCCAGTGGGCACAAACTGAATCACATGGTGTTCCATCTGAGGAAGAACTTCCTAAATATGAGGATGACATAAAACTGGAACAGGCTGCCAGAGAAGATGTGGTTGAATATCTCCTCTTCTGGAGATACTGAAAACCTGTCTGGAGGTGATGCTGTGGGGCCTGCTCTGGGTAAACCTGCTTTGGCAGGGGTGTTGGACTAGGTGATCTCTAGAGGTCCCTTCCAACCCCAGCCATTCTATCATTCTGTGATTCATACATGACATTTCATACTCATCATGAATGGCAGCTGAATAATTTGAAAACTTGAGAGATTGTTCTAGCAGAAACTCAACATAGGGAATTAATATTCACACGTTACATCTACATGAGTTAGAAATTATGGTATCTGAACAATGTCAAGTTTAAAACTCAGGCAAAAAACATGTTGCCAAATTAAATACTCCACAGGAATTAATACTTGCACAGAAATCTCTTACTGAATCATAGATGTGATTGCTTAAAGAGCAACAACAATTTCTTTATTGAAATCCATCAGAAATCAAAAGGACTAGCTAATTGATCCTTAGTGTAGTGACTAAGTACAGTATTTATTTAAAGTAAATACTCTTGATCTTCTGTCTTACTTGAAAATGAGAAATTTTATAGGAAAAAAGTTACCTTTTTTATAACTATTTTTTATTATGTGATGGATATTTCTCAAGCTAAAATTAATATTAAACTAATAATGAAGAACAGTGTAGAGCAATCTAGTAAAGTAGACAAGGTACAAATCAAGGTCAGGAAACATGAAGCAAATTTTGCCTCATTAAATGTAATTGCAATGATCTCACTGACTGCAATAAAATAGCTTTTTATATTTTTTTTTACTTAGTTTATGATGTACTTTTATTTTCAGCAAGTCGCTGGATGATTCTGTACCTCTTCTTGCTATTCCTTGAATATCCTTATATTTAGATTAAAACTGCTCTCTGGCTTACTAAAACTGATCAGATATATGGTTCCAGTGATGCTTTTTGCCTTGTTTCTGACAGCAAGAGACAGAAGGTGTAGGGGAGGGTATGTGAGGACACTGGCAACTCTCAAACTGCAGGATCATGCTTGAGTTTGTACACCAAAAACCCACAGTTGTCATTACCCAAGTAAGATAAAAAAAAGTTAGGGTATGTCCACCCAATATTTCAGTCATACATCTGACTGCAGAATTTCTACTGTTTATAGAATAGGTGGGCTGTGGTGTGGGGTTTTTTTTTTCAAGGTGCAGCTGTAATGATAGCTGTAGCTTCGTGATTGTTTGTCAACAGATACAATTTTCTCTTTCATAATCCAGCTCAGCAGGACTCAGAGCATGAATTTTATATTTACTGTTCCTCCACAATTCTAATTATGCCACATAGAGTAATATGTGTATAATTATTGAAAAGTATTTTCATTATTGAAAAGCAGTTTGTATTATTATTGAAAATCTTATGTTATTACTATAGATTCCAGATGAACATGAATTTATTTTCCTAAAATAATTTAGCAATTATATAACCTTTCAATTGTTCAGAGCATTTAATTGCTGACATTTATTACATCCCACATCACAAATACATGACTAACAGTCTCTAGTAGAAACTGATGAGTAATGTCAACCTGTATTTATTACCCTGCAACTGAGAGATCTGAGTACTTAAAAGGAATTTTGATATATGGGACGTATTTTGAATACACCTGTGGTGATGCATGAAAGAAATGTGCTGTGCCATTAATGGAGTGGAAGCCACAGTACTGTGCTCTAACAAAAAGAGGTAGAAAACATCTCTTTACCAATTTAGTGAATCAATGTAATGCTTCAAATAACCTTATTAATTCTCATAGGACTGTTGCTGTGTATATGAAAATATATTTGTGGTGCTCTGCATATGAGAAGTTTGTTCTCTTCAAAAAAACAGCTCTCATTTTCCAGTCTCCTTAAATTTTGTCAGGGTGTGTGATTAGTTAAGGTCAACCAGCTCTTCTGGCACTCCTTTTAGCTTCATGGTCTCCAGGTAATGTGTATCCTGTCGACTTCTATGAAGTAAACCTCTTAGTTATTCTTAGGAGAAGGTTCAGCTAGGGCTTGTGCTGTCCATCTACAGCATGCTGCTGACTTTCTTCCTTCCTCCCCTGAAGCCCTGCTATACAGAAGGTCTTCCTATTGTCAGAGGTATGTGATACATGATTCTCTTCTGTATAAAGGAAGATACAGGCATGGTGAATCTTTGCCCATTTACTTTGTGTTTGATTGAGAAGGCAAGTATCTGTATAGAGTCCAGCCCTACTTCAGATCCTTAATGACTGAAAGTGCATCTTTGAGGTGGCCTTGATGGAACAAGAAAAGAGCAGGCATAGACAGACCTACACTGTCTGTTACTGATCCACATGCAGTAGGAATGATTTGCTTACAAGTGCCATTTAAGTACCTTCATCCTAACAGCATCCATGGATCCTGTGCTTGCAGAGAGGGTAAGGGACACAGGCAGGGACTGAAAGTCAGAGAGGTTTCAATGCCAGTTGAGTCTTAGGCTCCGTTCTCAGCAATGAGGGAACAGCAGCCAAGCTGTGAGAAGCAGGATGGAAGCGTGTAGTTCTGGCAGAAGGGATGTCGCACAGAAACCTGCTCCCTCTTGTGACACAGTGAAGACACAGTTGCCCTGCACTAGTTAGTACTTTCACAGTATTTACCAGAGTAATTAAGCTATAGCTTCATATTTTACTTTGAGCTCTAAAGTCTTATAAAACCAGAAATATCTCCTTAAACAGCTGTGTAAAGGGATATATTGTTTCATTCAGAGAAATGGAGCGTAGAAGTTCTGTGCTAATACTACATCCTTTTAAAACTGGTAGATGGCAGTAGAGTATCTGCTTTGACATCTGTAGATTTACAGAGAGGACTTTGCTTGATTTTTGTACAAAAATAAAAATTCTTTTTTATATGTTCCATAATCTTGAAAAAAAATAACAGTCATCTGACTAGCAAATCTCTCCAGCTTTGAATTCTTAGAACAGTAATCATACTGAGTTCAGAAATTATCTGATTTTTTTTAATTCACTGTCAGAATTTCACAAGATATTTTTGACTGTGTTACTTTCCTCTTTTCAAGTCTTAATAATGTGTATAAAATTTGATTTGATTCTTAAGTGAATACAAGTCTTAGATGTAAGTCTGCATTTATTATATATTGTATTTGTGAAGCAGCATTTTTTGCAGTAGCGTGAATGACTGAAAGCAAGACTTTGTCTTTTGCATCAGTAAAGAACAGAAATAGATTTGTGTTCCTAGAAGTGTCTTGTCTAAGTTTCAGAGAAGGAAAAATTAAAATCTGAACATTTCCTCATTTTTATTTGTTTCCATGAATTTTAATTTTCAGGTAAAACATTACTTTTTTAGTAGTTCCATAGAAAGTTGCACGGGAATATTCATTATCTTTATAGCTTTCCATTTTGTTCATTATCTCACATAATTTGTCTAGATACACGTTTTCTACTCTAATGTGCTGGTCAATATAGCAGCATATGTCTGTAGATGCACCCAAAAGTGTGTAATGATTAAAAAGCTGAGATGCACAAGTAATTTAATATCTAGGTAAATAAATATTGTCATTCTTAGTTTGACAACCCCACCTTTCTTAATATATGCAATTTGTATTTTCCTGTGCTGATGACTCAGAAAAAAACATACAGTGCATGAATTTTCTATTAAGAATAGAGAAAATACTTGGTAGCATTTTCTCTAGTCTGTTCATCAGTATTCGAGTCATTGTTCACAAATAAATTGCTCTCTTGAATTTTTTATTTAAATACTGTTGTGATTAGCTAGCCTTACTTAAAACAGACAGATTCTACCAAGAATTTAGATTCTGAATAATCTTCTTGCCCCTCTTTAAACAGACCATTTTTTGTGATTGCTTTTATATTTTTATTATCTCTTTTTCTATCGCTCTCATATTTTCATGAAGGTACTGCTTTCCTGCTTAATGGTAGATTTGCATTTGGTGTGAACTAGCACAAAATGTAAGAGCTTTTAGTGTATAATATATAAAAAGAATACATTGCAATAAGAAAGGGGAACATTCAAAGGTTAGGTATTGTAAAAGTACTCTTACTTTGAGTACCCTGTATTCTACATCTATGATTGAATTTTCAGTTTCCTTAGTACTATAAGTACATACCTGGGTTAGAGTGCAAAGAATAGGATTCCACAGATCTGGATGTATGCATCTGTACTGGTCACTTGTGATCTCACTGTGTGCTCATCATGTAGAAACATCATGTTTAAGGCAAGCTTAATGTAGAGTAAGTTTTGAAGTTTATGATAGGTTAGGCTGATGCTATTGTATATATATTACATCGAGAAAAATTCTTCTCAAGTTTTGTAGCTAGGTTTCCAGGAAATTAAATTAAAAGCCTCATTCTAATTTCTATGGCATAGACCCATCTGTCTGAGGTACCTCTGTATAGAACTTAGTTTTCCTATGTGCTCAAAAGAGAACCTTTCAAATGCAAGTTATCCCACTTAAGATCTGTCTACTGATTATTTAGGGAGGCTAAGGCTAAGGTGATAATATTTTGGAGTAAGTTTTAAGTAAGCTTCAAATAAGTGTCTAAGGATAGGTAAGGGTGAGTTTGTGCTTGCCTAATGTGACTGTAACATGCCCTCTTTCAACCCAAGAGTTGTTTCATCTTCTTAAACACAGATTCCTAATCATGTTCCTTTTGTCATCTGAACCAAGGTCTCCTTCCTTCTAGGTACTTATCTAGTCTATGTGTTCATTCCTGTCCTGTCCCTTTGGTTTTCATATATACCCCTGAAATGTGTTCCTGATAGTCCTTTTCCTTTTAAATCCAGTTTACCTTCCAACTGAAAACTTATTTCTGTTGCCTGGAGGTGAAAATACTTAAGTGGAGCAATTGCAAACAAACCACAATCCTTTGGACACTTCTGTGATACACCTGAGAATTCTAATAGCGTGATATATCCCACTCATGATTTTATTCTGGTCCTTCCCAGTATTAACACATTCTTTGTCCCAGTCCATTCGACTCTTATTTTTACAGGACAATAACCAAAACAAGAAAAGTCCAGATTTGATTTTAGGGGAACCTTTTAATTATTAGGGTAGTAAAGCAGTGGAAGAGGTCATCCTGAGATGTTCTTCAGTCTCTATATTTGAGATTTTTCAAAACCAGATAAAGCCCTGAGCAACCTGGTCTGGTTTTAAAGCTCATCATGCTTCCAACCGGAGATTACACCAGAGACCTCCCTATCTTCTTTCTAGTGTTAATTGTTCTATGATCCTTTTTAAAAAAAAAATATTTCCCTTTTCATTTTCATAACAACCACATATAGACTGATTTGAGAGAAGAAAGTAAACATTTTCTCAAGCTTTAGCTGATTCAAAGTAGTATAGACTAGTCAACCCTGTAAGGAACTTCACTGGGATTTGTGAGAATGAAATACTTGCACCATTCAAGTTCTAATATCAAACTTGTAATCATACTTAAATAGTAATATGTGTTACTATTTTACAATCTGTAATTCTTTCCTGAATTCGGACAGATGTCTTGCCATTAAATTTGTAGCCCGTTAGCAAAAGTTTGGGGTGTTGAAGCAGTTCAAAAGTTAACCTGAGTCTTTTGACATGAATCAAATGTATTTTCATCTGTGTCTTGAACGTGAATGATTATTGTAGGTTAAAATTTTGAAAAAAAAAAAATCAGGCTGAAAGAGCTACCCGTACAAAAAGTTTCAGCCTAACCCATAAATTTAAAGAAAAATTATGGTGAATTGAAAACTGTGCTGTCATGGAAACTTTAGGAGTAAAGTATGCTACCATCATGCCTGCTATACCTGAGAAAAGAAATGGGATGAACTGTAAAGAGTTAATGATGTTACATGGTTACATGAACATTTGATGAAGATCATTGTATGTTACAGTACTCCAGAACACAGAGAGTTAAGACTTGATTTCTTTTGATTCTGTACCTTTAATTTAAGTGTTTAAATTTTGATAATGATAACCCAATATTTTTGAACTACTTTGATGAAATACACAGAGCAGAAACATATAGGCACAATGAAGGAAAAAAAATAATTCAAATAAAGAATAGGTACTGTATTTCCTATTTAAACTATATTGACAAATTTTATAATTAGATAATTAGAAAAAGACAGCTAACACTGTGGAGTAGAGATAGAAAAATACTTTAATTACTTACCTTGCAGTCACTACTTCTCAAACTCATTTCAGCTGTATGGAGATGCATGTTTGTACCTCTAAAGGCACTTTGAAAATGAATACCAGAGTTAATGTTTTCAATCCCCCATATTCACAAAGCAATCATATAAACATTTTTCAGCTTTATAGTATGCACTATATGCAAGTTTATATGAAGTACCACATTCTGAATTACCAGTTAAAGTGTATTTCATATAAATGTTTTATTGCTTAGCAAATGATGGCAGGCAACTACCCAAAAACAAATTAAAAGATACAAAACTATAGCTGAAAGAATGATATCTGGAAGGCACAAATGTATGTTTATTATCTGTATTGCTTGTCAGAACATTTGCATATGTGCAGAGTGAAAATGAGGAAGAATAGCTGGAATGATAAAGTTACTATGATCAAAACATTCATCAGAGAAATTAATTTTTCGCTAAATTAAACAAGAATCTTTTTTGATATACACAATAGCTGGGGTACACAAAGGATTATGAAAGTTTAAAATTAAGTTATGAGAATGGGAGGGTGAAATGTTATTTTATGTAACAGAAGCTATAAAGAGCAGTAGCTCGTATTTTCATTTTAGCTACTAGAATACTGCCAGAAGCCCTTTTAGGCCTTTGCATACACTGCTGCTTTTAATCTCAGATGAGGTTTGGCTTTCCTTACCTGACCCCAACACAACTGAGCAATGCCTTTCTACTCTTGCTGGGTAGTCCATCCTTTTCCCCATCTTCTGTAGGGGACTTCACTGCAGCTTTCAGCTTCCTTGCAAGGGGAAGAGGAGGGGCAGGCACTGATCTCTGCTCTGTGGTGACAGTGACAGGACCTGAGGGAACAGCCTGAAGCTGTGTCAGGGGAGGTTTAGGTTGGATATCAGGAAAAGGTTCTTTACTCAGGAGGTGGTTGGGCACCGAACAGGCTCCCCAGTGGAGGTGGTCACAGCACCAGCCTGACAGAGTTCAGAAAATGCCTGGTTTGACTCTTGGGGATGTCCTGTGCAGAGCCAGGAGTTGGACTTCAGTGATCCCTGTGGGTCCCTTCCAACTCAGCATATTCTAGGATTTGAGGTCACTAACTTCCTTTACATCCATGTTGATCTTCTGTCATGATTGTTCTTTGACTTGCTTATCATGCTTGTTTCCTCTGCATCAGAAAGAACTGGTTTTGTGCCTTGAGAATTTTTTTCTTGAGGATTGACCAGCTCTCTTGGCCCCTCTTTGCTCTTCAAAACAGTTGCCAACTGCTTTCTGCTAAAAAGATCCCTGACTAAGCTGAAATCTACTCTCCTACATTCTGAGACTGTGATTCTACTACTGCCCTTAAATTATTCTTTCAGGATTTTAAACCACAGTCTCATGGTCAGAGCTTGTTTATAGAAGTTGAAATGATGGTCGCGTGTACTATCATCTTGTAGTGCTTCACAGTCCCTATCAAGGCTGATAAATAGGAAGGAGAGGTTTGCTTCAGTGAAAGAAAATGAAAAACAAAAGAAAGCACTTCATCATTGCACATCTTTCAAGACTAGAAAATAAGTAAAATCCCAGCAGAAAAACAACTTGACTTTCTCCCTCCGTCTGTGTTACAATTAAATAGTCCAGACCTTCTGAATGATTAATACATTTTTGCTGTGAAGCTTAATTCTTTATTTTCAAGTGAAAGAGGAGAGAATTAATAAGTTGTTCTCTAACATGCCTTGCAAAAATACTCTGTGAAAAATAACTAAAATTTAATGAAAATGCCTCAAAAATGCCTCAGGGGGGTTATATACAGTTTAAGAGACTGACTGCAATATCACTGAAGAATTTTAATTTCAGTGGTCTTTGTTCCAAATGTATGGATGTATTTTATCGGTTGATTTGTAAACTTACTAGGGTTGCTTACATTAAAAGGCAGTTGTACCTAATGAACTAGAAGCTCCCCTCCTATTTGGAAGGTTTGCAGTTATTTTTTTAATTTCATGCTCTGTTTTTTTAATAGTTATGCATTTAAAGAGGTTGAGGTGGCATGAATATGTAAATAAGAGATCCTGGTCAGATCAGATTGAATTTCCTATAATTGTCTCAAGTTTTGGTGTGTGATAGTTATTGTATGTATTTAGTAACATATTTTGGGAGTTTGTTTCCCCTTAAAATTTTAGTTACACATGGAGCCTAGTTAAAGGCAGAGCTCAAGTTTTGTCTCTAAATTTTGTGGAAAAGAGGCTTTTTGTTTAGTTATGCATCTCATTAGTTTTTAAATTATAATTGGACGAAGACAATTATTATGATAAGACAATATGTAGGGATTTTTTTTAAGTTTAATGTGAATGAAGTTCAAGTGTTCATATGAATGAAGTTCATGTGTTGTTCTTGAATATGGATATTGTTTGTGTTTTGATCAGTAATTAGGTATGCAGGAAAGGACAGTTCATAGATAAATTGAAGAGTATTTGCTAGTGTATGGCATTTTTGTACTAAAAGAAGTTTGTTTATCTTTCTTCAAGAATGCATTTGTATTCTCATCACTCAGGTCATTTCACAGCTTCGGATTCTGAGTAGGTCAGTAACTGCTGGCTGCAAATTTGATAGAGAAATATGGTCAACAGAACTTTCTCCTGTTCTCAACCTTTGGAAGAAGCTTAATCAGGTAGGACTGTACCTAATTTGAAAAGAGGACTTTTTTTTTTTCTGGTAAATACATTAAAAATATAGTCTAATGAATTATCTCGAGTGTTGAAACATAAGAAGAGAAAAAAATAAATTAAATGCATTTGAGGTAGAAAGTACAGTGTTAGGTGCATAATTAGCTGTGAAGTCTGTATGTGATGCAACAGGCTATCACCTTTTTTCTCCATATGGAAGTGAGATCACACTCAAAACATAAACTAGCATCCTTTGCGTGTTTCCAAGAAAAATGCTAATGCACTTTAGATTTTTATTTAGTTTCTTCATTTATCTGATATTCACAAGGTGATTTTTAATGATTTCAAATACAATGACGTATTAATAGTGTTGAAATATGGTGTTAGCTTTAAACTGAGGTTCATGAAAATCCCCTCTGCAGTATCCAGTATCACTCTCTTTAAGTTCCTTTGTTAGTCTTGCTTAGTTCAGTTTGTTAGTGTTTTTTAACTTATATTGTAAAGCTTGGTTTCCACCCATTGAATTCTTATTCCAGGCATACATTTAGATATGATGTGTGTGAATGCAGACAGTATGCATACTTGGGAAGGATCTCTCCCACCTCATGCTAGGTGCACACTTGGACATTAGGCCATTATTTTGTCTCCTCAATGATCAAGTAAAAGATCAAAAGATGTTGTGGCCTAAAACTGTGTCTTAGTCTGTCTCTACAGTGTGGGTACACACCCACACTGTAATGGGAAAAACCTTTCCCTTACTCAAATGACCACATGCATAGAAGTGACATGAGGTACACATTAGAATTTACCATAACATTTTCGAGTATCTCATTGAATTCTCGTCTAATCCATGCTAAGTGGGTAGGTCTAGGTTAGATATTAGGAAATTCTTTCCTGAGAGGGTGGTAAGGCTCTGGTACAGCTTTCCCAGAGAGCTAATGGATGCTCCATCCCTGAAATATTCAAAACCAGGTTAAATGAGCAGCCTGGTCTATGGAAGGTATCGCTGCCTGTTCAGGAGGGCTGGAACTAGATTATCTTTAGGGTCCTTTTCAACCCAAAACATTCAAGGATTCCATATTATCTTGAAGTTTCTTTGATTTTCTAAAGGTTTTATGCCAATAGCAGATAATTAAATTAATCTTTTGAATATATCCTTTAGAATAGGATGGCTTTAATCCTTTTATATCTTATAAAAGGATAAAACCTTTTATAGGTTTTATTTTTTGTGTCGGGGACATTTTCTTGAGTGTTTAAAAAAAATTTGAATAATAATATTTTTATCAAAATTAGTTTTCATTATCTGTTCAACCAGTAATTGCTTCCAGCTTTGAAAAGGCCTGGATATTTTTAATATTTTACAGACATTGCATGCAGTACTACATTCTCATTCTAGATTGATAGTTCAATGAAGGCATCATCTTTGTTTGCAGAATTTTTAAAGACCTGGAAATTGGAATGAAGAAGATAGTTGAATTGCTGCTTAAGTTAATAATCATAAATTATTTTATTTATGCATGAATGGGCAGAGGATATGAAATTAATACAGTTTTCCAGATATAAAGAAGTAAAATTTAAAAAAAGTATTCCTGGAGTCTGTAAAAGAAACTTATTCCAGAGGCAAAAAGACTCTTAGAAGTTTGTTAATATGTAGACAACGATTAAGTTGTTTTGAACATTTTTATTCCCATGTTGAGTGTGTCAATCAAGAATTAACTAAAAAACTATTATCTTACAAATACCTTGAAAACAGTTGTTGTACATCTATGTACTGAAAATTCTGAAATTCAACAAAATTTACCATTTGACATAAGTATATCCTGTAGAATTTACATCTCAATGATTGATCATAATCTTGCAGTGTGGACATATTTTTCTCTTTGCACTCTTAATGAAACTCCAAAAGCCAACTGAACCTGATCCACACAGAAGCACCGGGAGGAAGTGCTAAGGAAAAGCAGTGAGCAGTTCCCTGCAGCTGGGGGAAGGATGCTCCCATTTTCTGACCTCATCTGTTGTTTAGGCAGTTTTGCTGCCTTCCAGGGGCTCGGCTGTGGGACGTTGTGGAAAGCCTGCTGAGGCTGGTCTGGCCCTCAGACTGTGACCCCTTGGAGCTTCATATGCTCCACACTACCCCTGGCCCTTGGCTGGAGTCTATGTGGAAAAGCTGCAAGGGGTCATATTCTTGGATGGAGACTGGATACAGATCTGGGCAATCTGCTGTGGCGTTGAGCACCTGGCAATCTCCAAAGGTTCCTTCCAACCTTCAGCTGTTTTGTGGTTCTGTGAATAGCAGTTATTTTTGTTCAGTTTTCAGAGCCTATAACATTCTTCATGGCCAAACAGCAAAAATGGCAGATATGCTTTGGAAATTTTAGCTTTCTTCAGTTTAGACATTTCTAAATGAAATATGATTCTTCTACATTAATAGGGTGTCAAGGAACTTACATGCTGTTACTTTTTCAGAAATATTTCTGGTAATTTGCAGGGCTTCATTTTTTCTCTCAGATCATGCATGATGCAAAACCCTGTTAATTGTTGCTACCAATTATTCAGGTATCCTGACATTATTGAACTGGGAGGTTTATTATTCTTTATCTATCTATAAGAATAGAATCATGGCAGTTGCCTCTCCTTATTCCACTGATTATTAGTCTAGCCAGAATTCAGAATGAAATTTTTAATTGAATTTTATTTAAATTAAATAGATACTTAAAATGAGCTTCAAATCATTTTGCATCTGTGTTGAAATTACAAAAGCAAAGCCATTCTGAACTTATGCAGAATGTCATGACCTTTTCACCTGTATTAGCCTGATTTGAAAACATACATATTAATTCTTCTGATTGAAAACATCCTTGTAATGAATACTGTCCTAAAACAGCTTTTACAGTGTTTTGCAACATGATTTAATGACATCTTGACACTTACCAAATTAATTAAACTCTCATGAACCTGCCATCTAGTTTGAAGTCCAGCTCCTGGCACTGTGCAGAAGAGCCCCAAGAATCACACCACGTGCCTGGTACCTCATTAGCTATCTCAGCTTTAAAAATACAACAGGGACTTTTCCGTGAAGGAAAATCAGTGAAACAGAAATATAGGGTCATTCTTTATTTTATTTTCAATGATGAAAACCATGTGAAAAACAGTGAGAGGCTAATATCTAAAACAAATAGGCAGAGAGTCTCAAAGGAGGAGGCAAAAGAGGTACATCAAAAGGGCAATGGGGATTTCTAAAACCCATCACCACCACCACCAAAACTGCTTTTTGAATCAAATGCAGAACTAGTAAAGGTATATGAGTTTATTTTCATTGCATTTGTTACATTTCTGAGGAGGCAGTTTTCCGGACATACTGGAGTTTGCAAAAGCTTGCATTTAAGAAGGTAACAAAGTAAAGCTCTGGGACAGTTCAAGTGAGACCTTATGAAGTCTTATATTATACTAAGATAGCAACATATACAGAACTGAAAGAGGAGAAATTATCAACATCTGAAAACACACCTGATTAATATTGGTAGCAAAATACAGTATTTGATATTAAAGATTAGAATCTACCTTCAGTTTCTTATGATTAGGAAAAACACCCAGTACTTCAGCAGTTTTTTGTCTTAATTCCCAAGCAGGTCATGAGCATACACATATTTTAAAACCTGATGTGAGTTATATACATAATGGATTTTAAGAGAATATAATAGAACATTAAATGTGTAAGCTGATATTGGTATTTATGTTTAATTTTCCTATGGAAATGATAGATGGGTTGTTTCAACAAATTCTCAATGGAAAACACTAGAAAGAGTGATGAAATGAATCTGAAATTCATAGGAGACTCTTATTGTAAAGGACAATATTGAGGAACTTAAAGGACTTCTTTTTCAACAAGCTTTTGTGAATTATGAGAGTGTCAAAGATTGAGCAAAGCCTCCAAGGTGGAATGTCTTGGGTTTTCTTTATTTTGTGCAATTAAACACCTCAATAAGAAATTATCAGCTAGCTTATGCTAGTTTTGTGTTACATTTTACATATCCTCAGCAAATTATGGTCTCAGAAAAACTGATGTGAAATTGGTACTGTGATTTTTTAATGAATGCAAAGAAAAAATGCAAAGCATCACAATTGTAAATACTGCATGCTTTGGCACTTGGATCAGTAGCTTTCTTGTATACCTTTTTAACAGTGTTGGAAAACTTTATCCTTAATTTTTTTTGTTGGTCAGTCATAAGCCAAAGTATTGCTCATTCATTTAGCTTTTCTCATATTTTAGCTTGGTAGCTGAGTGGAATATGAGCTTGAAATTAAAAATGTAAATGTTCTGCCAAATACATAGTGCCTGGGAAAGATTATAGAGGTAAATATCCTGTGCCTTCTGAAAAGCAAGTTGCCATGTGACAATTCAGAAATTTATTTAACCTGAAAAATAATCAAAACTTGTTATTTTAAAAAACGTATTTTAGAGAAAATAAAATCTGATTTTATCTTTCCTAAATTACTAGAAACTGAAATACCAAAACATTTTTTCCCATAGGCTAAGGTTTACTTTTAGCATTTGTGCCTTATAGAATTTTCTAAAAGGTTTTTAATTTTATAACTGGAATTCTTTGCAGCATCTTGCCACATTACAGTTTGGCAGTTTCCAAACACATGCAAAAATATATTTATGTAATAAGTTGCATATGAATTAAGATTTGCAAAATTGCACCATCTCTTGAAATTATTGAATAAATTTGGATTTTTAGTGACTTTATTGGAAGGGAAGTGAATAGTAAAAATGGCATTGTAAGAGCAGCAGTACTTCTCAGAATCTAAGTTACTCAAGATTTACCCATAAAATGATATTTATTTTGTGTTTATAGTATTTAATTCAATTCCATGTTGAACTAGTCTCAGGAAGCAAGAACTGGCAACATAGTTTACAGTACCCAGTAAAATTTTGTTGTGCTGAGTACACTACTGCTTTTTATAGCACATTAATACTAAAAGCAGTGATTCAGCTAAGGGAAGATCTTTCAGCAATTCAAGAACTTTTGAAGTAACTGGATAGACAGACTTGTTTCAGAAGAGTGGTGCCTTTATTGAATATGTCACAGACAGTACTGAAAGTATCACTGTAGTTACAATTCAGTACCGGAAAAGAGATGATACCACTACTACTTCAAAGCTAATAAGGTCATATGAAGTATCATGAATTAAATAAATTATGTGTTGTACAACACTATAGTTTCCCTGAGTTTATTAACTGGATATCCCTTGTTTTTCCTTAGAATTCTAACCTGATCCATCAGAAGGTGTCTCCTCCTGCAGAACAACAAGGATCTCCAATCCTATCGTTCATTACCCTGGAGCAGTTCAATGCCATTCGCCTTGTGCAGAGCGTCCATCAGTCACTTGCTTCTTTAAGTAAAGTCATCAGAGGCACCTCGCTGCTGAGTTCTGAAGTACAAAAACTAGCAAGTGCTCTGTTAAACCAGAAGGTAAGTCATTTTGTAATGAATATACATTATAATAAGCATTGAAAAAACCCAAGGAAACTGAACTAGTTGTCATTTCCATGTTCTAAATTTTTTTTATTGATAAAGACTCTAAAATTGACTTCTTTTAAATATAGAAACTCTAAAACAAAACCCGTTTTTTCTGTACATTTTTCAGAAGTATTTGCAGCATCTTCTGAATGTATTACTCTCCTATCAAACTTTCTCTAAAAGACAAATCCAATAAGTTTAGAAGTTGTGGAATACTATTTCAATTTCAAATATCAAGTCATGCTAGATAAGTCAAATACTATTAGCCAGTAGAATATATAAACCTGTCCCCTTACTTAGTTTTTATATTTTCTTAAAATTTAAATTGTAATAATAGTTCTCTTTGCATTTATTCAGTATGGAGTATTGCCATACCTCACCAGAAAAACTGTGCCTGTCATACCAACCTATCATCTCACCCTATATTATTGAGATACAAGAAATCAGTCAGAATTATATATACTTTCTCCATCTTTTTTGGTATTATGCTGGGCATGTTTATAAACTGATACAATTAGTGACAGCAAATATACATGCTCTATCATTAATATCTAGATAATTGAGTTAAAAGATAGTCAAACATTGATGTGACATGAAGCTCTGGTTTCGTTTTGCCTCCAGCAACTGATAAATTCTGTCAATACAAATGCATAGATAATGAGATTGCTTCTGCAATGAACAATAATTCCTATTAACATCCTATTTATCTTCATGTGACAAACAAGTACTGTTGAAAAGATTGTTATGCATTTATTGATAAATCAAATTTTAATCAAAACAATAATTGAATTTGTTGTCATTTCAGATTCACAAGACAGCATTTGTTAGCAAAATTGCTGTACAGTCAGACTAAATTAAGTTTTCTTGTTAGCAATCTCATTGCCTTTTAAAACATGTTTTGACTATGTGGTAGAAACTGGCACTAAGTCCAAGTCATAGTGAATGGAAGGGATACATGTAATGGCCATTCTTTAGCTCTTAGTTATATTTATTGTTACTGAGCAAGAGAGCATGGCTTGCTTGTGTTTTAGCTGCACTCTTCTGTTGGAATTGGCAGGAGCTGTGAAGCTGATCACTGCCTCAAAAAGTTTCTTCAAAATTCTGTGCATTTTAACCTCTCATAAGCATCGGTTCAGCACTTCCTGATGTATTGACCAGTGCTTCTGTCATTTCACCTGCTTACTTACCCACTTTCCTTGACATGGATCACTTCATTGGATTGTGACTATATAGCAATTTTTTCAGCAGCCTTCCAGAGAGGCTAATGCCACATTCTTGGCATGGCAGCTAAACCTCACTCCATTTGTCATCCTAAAATGATTTTCTTCATGTGTTTTCTATACGCTCTTCTTGTTTAGCGTTTTCATGTTTTATGTAGCAAAGGATTATTTTTCAAAAGCTGTATTTTAAACCCACTAGGATTGTAGCTCTTTTAAGATTATAGCACCTGAAGAAACTGCTGGATTATGGATAGGAATGTAAAATTCAGTAAATGTATGACATGTAAAGGTTTGGCAATGTCCTGTATTTGTGTAAAATTCTTATGTTAGCCCCATACTATCCACTGTGAAGAAAATTAACTCCACCCCACCCAAAAAGAGCATAAGCACATCTGAGATACACTTGCATAATAGCAATTAGTTAAATAATTTCTTTAGACTTAAAGTAATTTAGATTGATATATTAACAGCATTAGGCAAATGTCTTGTAAGTGATAGATTGATGAGCTGCTTGTAAATGCACATCTAGTAGAAGAGGCTGCAAAAATGCAAGGTCTCAAATAAAAAATAATTTTCAAAAAATCCAGTTAGGAAAAACCCCATGCAGTTAACTGTCCTTTATTAATTGTTTTGTATGTATTCTAGATTATTGAACTAATTTTTAATTAGTATCTTGAATCTCATTACGTTTTGGTTTTTATCTATAGAAGGTAAATACAGTGTATTTACTTTGAAGATACCTTTTTTTGCAAACTTCTGGGATTGGATTTTGAATACCTGTTCAGTACATATTCTATTAGAATGGGAACTTCCTGGAAAATGCAGCTGTAAATATTAAACAGTATAAACTGTTGATTCTGCTTAGCATCTTCAGTAGTGTACAATATTCCACAGGTACTGATTTACATTAATTCTCTTTCTCATAAGTAGGGGAATCTTGCAGTCACTTTCAGTGTGCTTTAGATTCCTGTGGAGTAGGTAAAATTAGTGTTTCTATCCTTATCTTATAAGGAGGAAGTTTAAGAGATGCCCTTTTAAGCCTTTCTTTTTGAAATCAATGAAAAATTTATATCGGGAAGTCTTGCACGCCTTTTTTTCTCAGGTGTTGCTCTACAAAAGCTGTAAGGTGATGAGAAAATAATCATGCAGAGGAATTGTACCAGATTGTCTTCATCACAGAGCCACACAGCTGCATTTTGAAGTCTGAGGAGGCTACAGCAGAGGAGTAGGAAACTGGCTGCAGTTGAAAGATAACATTGTGACTTCCCAAGCCATAATGCTCTTAGGCTTTTTGGAAATATTTATGGAACCAACTGATATTTCCTTATTGAATAGCAGAGGTTCTTGCAAGCTCTCCATTAACACTGTGGCTGGGTCACACAAAGAATTAGCAGGGATCCAACCTTTCTGTTTGAGGTTGTATGTTCTTGATCATTATATTGCTGGTGTTGTCTTTTTTTTTTTAGATATATTTGATCTCCAGGTTATTTTTTTTTATTCAAGTTGCCAACTTAAAATGAAATGACAGTGGATTTGATACTTTCAGTGTATATATTTTTATTTCAGTGTCCTGCCACATGGCAAAGCAAGTGGGAAGGTCCAGAAGATCCTTTGCAATATCTTAGAAGTCTTGTAGCTCGAGCACTTGCTATACAGGTAATTTTAAAGAGTCATTTTTTACTCACTGTGCTGGTATTCAGTGACACTGTATATTTTGTAAATTCCACTACAGTAGACCTTTACAAACACAGGTCCAAAAGAATTTTAGATGTGTGAAAAGGTATATAAAAATCTAAAGATCAATAATTTATCTAAATTAATTAGTATTTAAGGAAACAGATTCCTTATCTGTGTTGGATACATAGAGAGAAAACCTGAAAGAGAGGAGGACTACTTCAGAAAGGACAGATCTTTGTTGCCTCCAGACAATAAGTAGAAAGCTGTTGCTTTTGATCTTGATTAACAGATCTTGTCCAATGGGATACCAAGATTTTTGTCAACATTTATGTTGACTGTCAGATTCAGAAGAAAGATTTGAGTGCCATGTGTCTTCTAGGCATTTCTTTTTCTAAAGAAACTATCAAATAAATGTCTCTGAAGTATTAATAATATTCTTGTTATACAAACAGTTTATTTTGGCTAATACTTATTTTTTCTTTAACCTTTCCTTCAAAAAAACTTTAAAGTACAAAACAGGAAAAAATATAAATATGTATAGCAACAAGTTAATGCATGTTCAGATGTTAATTTGTCATATAACTGGAGTTGAACTTCGTCCCATCTCTCTTTTTTCTGACTGTTACAGCCTTTAGTATTAAAAAGACATCATTTGTGGCGATTCAGTGTGTTTGTAAGCTTCAAGAGTACATTACTGTTTGCAACTTCTACTTTCATTTGGTTGTGACCAAACTGCATGCAATTTTCCTTAAAAATATGATTTATTTTTAGTGGAAGTCTGAGATTAAAGATTGAGCTTCTGTGTGGAGTGCACCTCCCATGCAAAGTATGCAGAGGTAACAGGATGAAATTAGTGTTAATAGTAACAGGTGATTTTCAACCACTCATATTCCAGAAGCTTTTATTTCCATATAATACTCCAGTCAGCTATTGACTAATGTGTTGCATTATATTTGCTGCATTACCATGATAGTAATCTTCCTTTCTCATTTCTCAAACTACTGACAAAATGGTACATTTGGATTAGTAATTTTTATGAAAGTTATGAAGGACTCATTTACAGTTTTTAACAGTTATTTATTGTAAGAGAGAGAAAGATTATTAAGCCACAGCTTTGCAGTAGATACTTGATTGTGTCCATAAGCAGTACATGATATTAAATTTTTATTAGTGATAATAGCTACTGGTTGTCTCATTTTATTTCTTTAATGTCAAATATGTAATATAGTTGTGTTTGGAGCAATTCTTAATAATAAAGTATCAGTCTGTTTTGCATCTCAAGCTTCTAGTCAAATCACATCCAAAATACAGTGTGTGAATTTCTATATTGTACATTATTATAAAATGTAGATTATTTCTAGTTAGGCATTTCAGTTGAATCATCTTTTTGCTTAAATGTGATTCCAAATCCTGACTGTGCCCATTACATTTTCCTGATTAGTCTTGATCATTTTTTAATTATCTTTTCATTATTGATTTTATAAATATAATTAATCAGTAGGTAATTCTAGGTGAGTATTCAGAAATTCAATAAGGGCTTCAGTAAAGATATCTCACAACTCTGAAAATTATCTTCTGATTTATATTTCAATAAATGCCATATTTTGGATTAGTTTTATATGACCAGCTTTATAAGCTTTTTTTTTTTAGTTACTCTTATGTCCCTCTGTTACATTAACTGTAAGATATTGACTTACACTGTACTGTTTGACAAAGGTTTAATTTAGGCATTTTTAAGACAAAATAGGAGACACTGAAAGATCAAAGTTGTACTAAAGGATTACATTTACTAAGGATGGAGTAAGTCTCTGCCTATGCTATTAGTTAAAGGCTGCCTTGTCAAGTGGTTTGCTGCCAGTGCAGGAAACAATAAAAGCAACTGCAGCAAGCATTTAATGGGAATGGGGAGGAACACAAAATATAGGCCAGATGGTAAAATATTTATAGCAGAATTTATAGAAGTGTAAAGATGTTCTGAGAGCATTACACAACAACAGGCAGAAAAACAACAGGTGTTGCATTTTTTTTAGGTCTGAATTTACTCAGTAAAAAGCAAATTTAAAAAACAAAAAAAAAAAAAAACAAAAAAAAAACCCAACCAAAAAAACCCCTGCCTAATGAAAGTGTGAAGAAATTTGTGTATGTAAAATGCAGTAGAGCCATATGTTGCTGTGTACTATGTTGTGGTGACAGACCTGATGTAAATAGGTGGTTTCTTTCCCGGTGAAAGTTCTGATATTTGGATGGTAGCTTTTGCTTTAAATTGAAGCAAATGTTATGTATTGAACATTCTTCTAAGATGGAGTTCTGAATACTTTCAATTAGCAGTGCTGACATTGAACTTCATAATATTGTGCTTCAGCTTGTCTGTCTATAGTGATATATTTGCTACCAACATTAAGATATGAAATGTATGAATCATCAGTGGTCATTGTATAAGTTTAATTCTTGGTCCTTTTACTGTCAGTTTCCTCATGATGGCACCCTAAATGTTTTCTGTGGTTTCCCTCTCCTGTGGTTCATGATCATAGCTCAGCAATAAGGCACATCAGCCTATAATGGTATTAAATGCATCCCAGTCTCTAGATAAGTGTCTTCTCATGGCTGTGGATACCAGCAAGAGAGAAGGAGAGAGAGCAGACTCAGAACTGCAGCTACCAAGAGGCAAAACAGCAGCCCAGGCAAATGTCAGCTGAATAGCAACCTTAAAAATTGTTTCAGGTCAACAAATTGGAAATTGATTTTTGTTTCCACTAGAATGAAATAAAGAGCTTAAATTCTCCTTTTCAAAAAGGAATCCCAAACTCTTCTTGTTCCAAGAAGACCTTATATTTCATTCTTTTGGACTCATCTAGTTTTATGTCATTTACAAAAACGGTACTTCCTTTGGATGACTGTTGAGTTAGAAAGCTGCTAGAAGTCTTGCAGTGTACATTCTGACCTCAGAATCATAAGCACCAGTTTCAGAGTTCTAATCAGGGACATGTTTATGAATACTGAAAGTTTTTAGTTGCATAATTTATGAAAGGTTTTGTTGAAATTGTGTGTTCTCTTGTCCCTTTCCATCCTGAGTAAAATCTAACATGGTAATATTTAACTTCAATACCAGTTTGATCACCTAGTATAAGATTTTTACTATTTTAATGGTCTTTTACTGTTTAAGGAAGAATGACTTTGTTCCTGTTTTGGAACCCTATTCCTCCGTTTCAACAATTAGGTCTCCAGAAAGGTGGATTGGATGCCCAAGGTAAATGAGGTTTGAAATCTTGGAAATTGCTTGCTGAATGTACTATAAAACCTTCTGGGAATAGGAACCCCAGGTATCTGGGCTGTGATATTAAATATTCATTCGCTGATAACAGGCAGAAAGGCTGCTATTAGAAAACCGAGGGAATCAAATCCTCTCAATTTTCACCAGGTTAAAGAACTCACATAATAAATCTTGTACAAATCCAGAATAGCCATGCCGAGTCCTGCTATTCATTCACTTGGGCACTCCATAATAAGGCCTATCCCAGTCCAAGTAATCACACTTAGTTTTCAGAGTGTTTTCTAATACATTGCCTTAGCAGTTTGCAGCAGGGACAATAGCTTAATGGTTTGTGTTGTACAGTTTTAGGAAAGGCTGATTCAGATAGATTAGTTTGGCTGGTTCCCCACCTTGTCCTTGTTCCTCTCATGACTCTCTATTTGAAGAGCTGTTACCTAGGTATCTGTACAGTGCAGAATACTCCAGATTCAGTATTCTAATATTGAAGCACAAAAATTCATAAAAGTGTTGTGTTTTAAATCCACCCATTCCATTATTTTAGCTCAAATTTCCACATTATTCTGAAGAATTAGCATTTTTCTGCTGTTTTTCTTAGGTTCTCTCTTTAGCTGTCATGAATATCAAAACAAAAATAAAACTGCAGCCAAACATTATCTGCTAAGGAACTGATCTTCATTTGGCTCCCTCAGTTCTCATAATGTTGCAAAATGATTTTACTTTGTTCCAAATTTATCAGCCAGGATATGTCTTTTAAGACCTTATATCTAATTAATAACTGCTTGGTAAAAATTGGAAATTTGCAAGTTCTACTAAAAAAATGTTTTGTTTGTCTCTGACAGGCAAATTTGAAGTTCTTAGCAGCTGTTTTATCATGTCCTTTCTAATCAGTGTCTCATTTAGATTGCATTGATTAAGTAATGGCTGATATAGAGCAGTTGTGCTTTGTAAAAATGCACCATCCAAACGAGGGACCAAACAGAATGGGAGATAAAAGGTTTGGACATGGATGGATAATAGGAGTTGTCCATTGAAATAAGATCTAATATCCAAGGAAATTAAAGCAAAAGCTGAAGCATTTTTTGTACTCTTACAGAAAGCTGTGTTAATGCATTGATGCAATTTCCCCTCCAGGCCCTTCACCATATTTGCAGCCCTCCTTGGGACACTCTCTAATAACATAATATTTTTCATATATTGTGGTGCCCAAAATTAAATATAACTTTTTTTTTTTTTTTGTAGTGAAATGTTTCTTTTCCTCCAAAATACAGTAGGTTTTAAATCTGCAAACTATGCTATTTCAAAGGTAAATAATTTCAGTTGCCAATGAGCTGTACTTATCTCAAGTTTTGGAAAAACATGCCTTTTGCACAAGAAAGAGTTGCACAAAAAACTGGAAAAACAGTTTCTAAAAAGCAGCATTGGAAAAGGGAAAATATCACTACCTGCATTTCCTTTCATTTCCCCAGCTCACATTTCATTGTGAGCTGTTGAAGCTTATTCCCAGTGAGTGTTTGGTGCTCTGTTAAACTGAGGCATCCACAAGTTATGGGCATTTTAATAAATATCAGGCTTAACTGTTGAGAAAAGTAATTTGTTTCAACAGAATTCAGTGGCTGTTCATTAAAGTCTTGAAATTCTAGGCATGTTTTGTGAGAATGGCTGTTCTGTTGAAATTATGAAATACTACCTTGTAACTAGAAGTTTGCGCAGTACCCCTTATCATACTGCTAAGCAATTATTCAGCTCTTTGATTATAAAATATTTATTTCAGGAGATAATTACTCATAAAATGACTTTTTGTAAGTGTTGAATAAAAGAGGACAAACCCAGGTCATTGTCTCTACAGATATTATGTATGAAATTACAATCTTTTAAAGAAAATTATCTTTCTTTCCTAACCTAGATTTAAATTAAAAAACCTAGATTTAGTATTCTGTATTTCTTCTATGAATGCAAGATAGTATTTATATACTTAGTAAATTACAAAAAGCTGTGCTATATATTGTAGAAGATGCAAAGCTGTAGTAGATATCCTTCATTTAAACTAAAATAGTAATGATCATTTATTGATTTTTCTCTTTAAGCTACAAGATACATTTTCACAATACAGGAAGAAAGATGAAAAGATGCAATGATAAAATATTAATCAATTTTATGCATTGAATCTGTCAAAATTAAAAGTGTAGATTGCTCTCTTTCTAATAACTTGTTTTTCACTGTATCTCTTTTATTATGGACAGAGCTGTCTGCAAAAGAGAAAGCAGAGTAAAATGGATAGTCTTGTCTGACAAAAGCTCAAGCAAAAAAGGTTAATTTTAGTACAAGTGGTAGAAAACGATGTTATTATCATTCACATATGAAAATGAGTCCTTCTGTTATTCTGTCAAAAACTGGTAATTTTAAATTCCATCCATTAATAAATGAGAAGGCTGCAGCACATGCTAATGCACCAATTTGTAGGTTCATCCCATCAATCTGCTTTGCTTTTTTAAGACAACTTCAAATTAGAGAGAGCTCATGTCCAGCCTCTCACCTACCAGTGCCCCCACATCCTTCTCAGCAGGGCTGCTCTGCATCTGCTCATCCCCAGCCTGTGCTGGTACCAGGGGGTGCCGTGACCCAGGTGCAGCACCTTGGACTTGGTCTTGTTAAACCTCGAGCGATTCCAAGGGCCCCACTCCTCAAGCCTGGCTGGGTCCCTCTGGGTGGCATCCTGTCCTTCAGTTGGTGAGGGTACACCTGATCCCTTTATCTATTCCATTAATGAAGGTATTGAGGAACACTGGTTCCAGTGTTGACCCGTGAGGGGACGCCACTTGTCACTGATGTTCACTGGGACTCTGAGTCATCGATCAACACCCTCTGCATGTGACCATCCAACCAATTTCTTATCAATCTCCCAATCTACCTATCAAATCCGTCTCTCTCTGAAAGAGAAATGTTGTGAGGGACCATGTCAAAGGCTTTACAGATATCCAGATAGATGGCTCCCAATATGTAGCCCTGCCCTTGCTCAGTGCTATAATCACTCCATTATAAAAGACCACTGGGTTGGTTTGGTGGGACTTGTCCTTGGTCACAGTAACTTGCTATTCTGATCACCACTACACTGACAGAAATATTGTATCTACTAAAAGTAAGCAATCTATTAAAAATCCATTGTTATTGTTTTATTTGTAATTCTGATTTCAGAATATGTAGTTAGAAGCTCATACATAGAAGTAAATTATGTGGAATATGTAGAAATAAATTAGCTTTGTAACAAAAAGGTAGTGTGATCGTGGCTCTTTTTTAACCTCTAGATGGTTTGCTGGGAACTGGATTGGTGTAGCAGTTTGCAAAATATTTTATCTCCTGTTTTGAGATTTTAATAGGTCATAATCAATGTTAACATGCTGTAACTATTTCTTAAATATCATTTGCAGATATGTATTTAAAAATAAGCTCATTTTTTATTAGAAGCGGATTTCCATTCCACAAGTGAGCATCATCCCTAATTAGCAATCTTTTCTTTGGAGGAAGGCAGAGATGTAACCTCATCCTGACCTATTTTTCTCTCTTTGAAGGAGATGCAGTATTATTGAATTTGAAATTACAGCAGTTTCATATTGTATCCATTTGCCAATATATAAAAAATATTTAAAATTTTGGAGCCTTTTAAGTTTCAAGGCTGTCAATTCAAATTTCGTTTGTGAAGGAAAAGAGTCATAAGAATAATTCTTGACTAAACCCTTCCTTATCTGTTGAGTGTGCAGTAGTTTTACTCTTGGGAATTCACAGTCAAATGAAGCAATCAGAGCAGGATGAAAGTGCACTCAGCAATTCTGTAAACAGACATGACTGAATTTTAAAACTGAAGTCAACAGAAAGGCATTCAGATTTGGGGTTTTGTTCATTTTGTTGTTTGGTTTTTACTTGGTAGAATTCTTTCTGATGTAGTCTTTGTTTCTAAATGTTCAGCAAGGTACATAATTAAAGAAAGAAGAAACAAAACCTGAGTCAAAGTAGAAGAGTTGTTAAGAGTGATGGGAAGCCTAGATCCTATTTAAGGTGTGTAAGTGAAGCATAAAGGCAGGAAGGATAAATGCCCTCCTGCTCTATGATGTTTCCCAGTGTGTTCGGCTGAGTGCTATAAATAGCGACTAAATTAGAATGTGTGCCCCCATATGAAGGACAGTATGCAAAAGCATATTGAGATATTTGTAGTGGTAATTCCACACAGTCACTCTGAACTAAGAGAGTTATGATCCAATGAGAAATCTGTTCTCTACATCTGAACTTGAATTTCAAAATTCCTGTCAGGTTTATACTGTTTTGCAGCATTGTGTGTGCTTTTCCTTATACGCACAGTGTGTTTTCTTCTACGTTTTCTATAATTAACATTTTCAGTATTATTTCTAAGATTTCATTGTCCCATGCAATAAATTAAGCAATTGAAATTACTTATATATCAGCAAAAGGCAGTAAATAAATTAGAACTAAACCAAATATTGTTCATTCTTCAGATATGCAGATTACAAAGCTATGAAGATTTGCTCTGTCATGTGTATTCATGTATTTTATCACACTGAGAAAGAGCACTGATTTGGATATATCAACAGAAGAATCCATCAAATAAAGAACACATTAAGATATTACTAAAATAATGAAACTGAAACCAATGTGTAAATCCAAAGATACCATAGAAATGCAAAATTCCTAATGACCTTACAAATGGTCAAAGGCAGTTATTAATTCTTCTACACTTTTGAGGCCACATCTGAAACACTTGTCTAGTTTTCAGCTTCTAAATTAAGAAACATTACCCATATTGTCCAGAGATGTTCGTGGAAATATATGATTTGTGGAGGTATCTTTGGAGATTCACAGAACTACAGTAGACTGTGCGCTGGGCAAGCTAAATTGGTGTTGAATTTGGAGCTACTCTGAATTGCAATTGGATTGGATGCCAAAATGTTTAATTTTATGAATAAATTGTTTCTATGATGGAAGTAATTTAAAAACTAAATCCATTATAGCTAAGTAAAAAGAAAGCAAAAATTAATTTTAAAATATAACAAGAAAAGAAAATGTGGTGTTTAACAAATGGTGAAATATTTTTTCCTTGAATTGCTCCCTAATGCATGTTTTTCTGGCTTCCTGAGAACAGGCGTGAATGAAGTTTTATACCATGCTAATGCTCTGCAGCATTCTCTTAGCTTTCTCATGTGACAGGACATCTGAAAGAGACCTACAGCCTTTATGATGAGCTGTTCATTTGGAATTGGCCATAACAAGTGAAATTTGCTTTTGGGTTTAACAAAAGGTTTTATGAGCTTCAGAGAGCTTATATGCTGCACTTGAGGTATATTTTTGCTAACTGCCATAGCTTTACAATGTAGGAGCAAACAACAATCCATACTAGCTTACTGCATCAATTTAAAAAAAACCAAATTTAATTATATTCGGCATCTACACAAAGTTGTTCTTTTTTTGAACAAACTATTTGCTAGTCTGAGCAGTAATCTCTCTTTTGAACAAACTATTTGCTAATCTGAGCAGTATTGGAGTGTACTGTTTAATGGAGTGTAAGAGGGTGTGCCAGGATGCCACATCACAGACTATCCATGACATCATTTACTTCCTTTGTTTAAATGGAGTGGCACCAGCCACTGTTTCCATTTGGTAATCTCTTTTTCTCATGTGAAAAACCCAGATTTCCTTCTTTGCCTTTTAATTGTGGTATCTTCTAGGCATTTTGGGATATGGGCCCCACAGAGTTAAGCAATTTCTGATTAGATTGCTTTAGTCTGTTTGATTAACATTTTTACTTGTCTGAGAGTTAGTTAAGCCTCAATAGTTGCTAATATAGTAGAGTTCTGTGACACCGGCATGGGTGAGATAGTTTCTCTGTATTTTGACAGCCTTAAGAGAGGATGTTAACAAAAAATAAATGACTGGTAAACGAGAATGAAAAAAATGGAAAGAGACTGGTTACTGCTATTCAAGGGGTCATTGTTTCAGTAAAGGAACAAGGACTGTGAGGGAGATGCTAATGGAAAATCTGTATTTCATGGAGTGTTACCAGGGAAAATGAGCCATGGCAAAGTAAGCAGTTCTCTGTTGGCTCTCTTCATTATAATGTAGCCTTTGAGCTGGTACTATAAAACAAATTACTGCAGTGCATCCCATCATTACCAGTGGCCAATATATTGAGTATTCTCTATCCCTGTTTAGTCACACCAGCACCATCACAGTATAGATTTCAGCATCCCTGCTCCAGAGCTCTGTAAAGGATTTATATCTGAGGTAGTCCTGACTTTGTCCAGGTATTATTGTAGACAGTCTAGTCTGTTATCTACACTAGAATATTGTATGCCACTGTTTTCTGTCCTCTGCAACTTATTTTTGGAGATGGAGAGTTGATTTCACCAAGGAATAGTTCCAGTTCTTAGGCTTCCTTACCCAGTTATACACTTGCTGTATAACTGCAAATACAATCTAGTGCTTGGTGACTGATGTACTTGGGAAAAGAGACTAGAAGGCATGAAGCATAGGAGTATTGCTTAACTGGATTCTGTGTTTAGTGGTCATACAGGAAATATCTGGAAGTAGATATTTTTGGCATATGTCAGTCATGAACTTGTAGGAATGTTGTTGCAGTTCCTATGCATCATTCTGGTATCCATATTAAATGTCGGAAACAGAAATTCAGGGGAAGTTTCTGTTTTGATAAACAATGAGCTAATATAGTAACCATAATGAGATCACATCTGCTTATGTTTCTGTCACCTGTGCCTTACTGTGTATCTGCTTCTAGCACATGGTTAGCCAGCATGCTGATGCTGAGGGACCGAGAACATTCATGCTGTAACACTGTGCTGTTATTGCTCAGACTTCCTCAACAAACAGGGGGGCTCTGAGGTGTGGAAAACTGAAATAAAGCTTTAATAGTATTTGGTTTAAAGCAGTAGCCAGTGGTGAAAGGAAAGGAAAGGGAAAGGGAAAGGGAAAGGGAAAGGGAAAGGGAAAGGGAAAGGGAAAGGGAAAGGGAAAGGGAAAGGGAAAGGGAAAGGGAAAGGGAAAGGGAAAGGGAAAGGGAAAGGGAAAGGGAAAGGAAAGGAAAGGAAAGGAAAGGAAAGGAAAGGAAAGGAAAGGAAAGGAAAGGAAAGGAAAGGAAAGGAAAGGAAAGGAAAGGAAAGGAAAGGAAAGGAAAGGAAAGGAAAAGGAAAGGAAAGGAAAGGAAAGGAAAGGAAGAAGAGAAAAAGGAAAAAAAAAATCAAACATAAACTCCAAATTAAATTACTCTGTTACTTATCATTTGTAAGTATGGGCCAACACCTTATCATATATCTGAAATACTGCAATATTCACACATTCATTTAATGAAGGATAGCTCCCTCAAGAATAAAGGCTGAAGGATTTCACATACAAAGAATTACCACAAGGGAGCGAATTGTTGTATACCTGTTGTTCCTCAGAACCCTAGGCATTACCCCCTCTGGGCTCAGTGCCTACAAAAATCCTTCTGTTTCATTTCTTTGAGCTGTAATACTGTCATTCCTGCTGGTGTTTATCATTGAATGCCTGCACTTTGGAGCACACCTGTAGAACAGCTGCTGCACTGTGAGGAAAATGGGATTGTAGCATAACTGCTTGTTTGACCTTGGCTCAGTCTAAACTCCAGTTAATTGAGTACTGACTCCCCTAGCAGTGCTACTCACCATCATTTACTGCCAGACTTAGCCAAAGTTCTGCATATTTTTCCCTAGTAATGTGGAAAACTTCTAAAACTTGTAGAAAAACAGAATTATACTGTATGGTTCCTGGCTGTGCTTATGTGTGTAACACTGAATACAATTTTCCATTTAGGCACAAAAATGAAATCACCTCTGTGGTGATTTATAGGATTTTCTTTTCCAGTATAAGTTCTCTTTGGGGACCACAGAAATAGAAAAATGCAGTAGAATAATATACATTTGGAATTAATTAAAACTGGTGAAGGAAGAGTATTTGCTTCATTTTAGAGGAGTTCTGTGTTCCTAAAGCTGTATAAATAATAATGTGAAAATCTGGCAGCCTCCTTATTCTTCCACTGTTCAGTGAGGCACTCAGTTTGCTTTGGGATTATTGATGATAAGGAAGACTTCTCTCTGAAAGTGGAATAGATGTTTATTGAATGTTAAGATGCATGAAAAAATATTATTTGAATTACCTGAGACCATGCTAATAGATTTGTTTTTGTAAGGGGAAAAAAAAGAAAATAAAATGTTTTTATTATAGCAAACAGAACCCCACATTAATGGAAGTTTTGAAATACCCTCCTAGGAATTCTTTGCAAGCATTTTGGCTATTGCTGATAAGTTTTGATATTATATTTCTAATAGTAATAATTTTCTAAATTAATCTATCACAGACAATTAAATTCCTAGTGTAATTGTAATGAGAAATATTCAGAAAATATTGAAATAATGATTTTTAAAAATAAACAGTTGCAAAGAAGAGTGGATGATGGTTTTTTTCTTACATTTTGGAATAAACTTATTTTCAGAGTTAGGATATTCGGACTGTAGACCACATTGTTGGTTATATAAGAGTTGGTGATGGAAGAAAGCCCTTCAGACTGAAATGCTGCATGGCCATCCAAGATGAATAAGAAGTCAAACAACTTTTCATCACTTTGACAAATACATGTTTCTATCAGATTTGGGATGGGTGAGGGATTTCTCCCTTTCAAGAAACATCACTTCAGTCTTTCTACAGCTTAGCTTAAATTTCCTTCCCGTCAACACCTGATCTCTTCCAGCCCTATGGCAGTGGCACTACCAGTGACAAATGATCTGTTAATAGATTGGTGTTGTCTCTTGAGACTGTAGCATTTCCCTAATAGGCTGTCATGTGATCTTATAGGACTGAAATAAACATAAGGATATTTTTTACAATTGGGTTGTAAAATACATTTGATTGCATCTAAAATTATTTATTTAAATGGATGTAAATGAGCTGCATATTCAGGTTTATACCAAGCAGTACAAGACATTAAAATTCTGCTTTTGTGGTCTAATGAAAGTTTTTGTTATTGTGTACATCCTAGTACTATTAGTTATATGAATTCAGAATTAATATTACCCATACTGGTCTTTTAATTGGGTGGGATAGAAACATCTGTGTTCCTGACAGTGTTTCTCTTTAGTAGTTACATTAAAAATGTATTTGATGACAGCAATATAATGTTTATATTAATTACAAGTTGAAGTGATGTCTACTTTTATTACACAAAACAATTTACAAAACCTCTCCTAATCAGAATACATTTACTGATATGATAAAAGAAATTGAAGTCATAAGTTTCATAAAGTTATATAAAGTCATTAAAGGAATCATGCAGATAAGAGTCATTAACTGTGTACATTTACCTAATGAAAATGGAAAGCAGAAATCTCTGAACTGATTCATAATCATTTGGGTTGAGGGCTTATAGTCAGTGATGTGGCATATAAAAAAAACCAAAACTGATTAAAGGCTTTAACATGGTGGAAACATTATGGAGATATGTGACACACTGCCAAAATAAAATAAAACTTACTGTTATCTACTTGCATTTTCGATGATTTTGTCACTTTCAAAGTGCTTCTATGGAATTATTCATCTGTCAGCAGTTCAAACAATACAAAAAAGTAATTTTTAAACATGATATAGATTCTTGGCAGGTACATTGTGTGATGAGAGTGTAACTTCCCAGATTTTTTTATTCAGTGACTGCAGCAATTTTATCATTTCCTGGGAGCTGGTATCTAGAAAGGAGTGGGGCTTGTCTTTCTCTGTTCTGTTTTGATATTATATTTCATGTGACAGCATGTGGAATCTTATTCTCTGATTAGTTTCTATCTTAGTATTTGCAGAATCACAGAATGGTTTGGGTTGGAAGGTACCTTAAATATCATCTGGTTCCATCCCCCTGCCATGGGCAGGGACACCTTCCACTAGGCCAGGTTGCTCAGACCCCCATCCAACCTGGCCTTGAAGACATATCTGTGAAGAACTTACTTGTAGGGTGGGTTATACAGTGACCTCAGGTTCATACTGCAGTGCCATTGTAAGGACTGTGACTATATCATATAAATAAATTGTACCAAAGAGATACATTGTAAGCGTTTCAGAAGAGGATTTTGAGTGTAAACTGTTGTATAACCAGTCAGGTTCCTAAATGTCTTGTCTGAAGAGAGCAAATTCTTTGCCTGAGATTGTTAATGTCTTGAGAACCAAACTAAGATTGCATTTCTTAGGATTATAAAGATGGCATGGTTTATAAAGATGGCGAGGTGCAATGTGTGTCTCTTTTCCCATGCTGGCATGCAAGATGTTGCATTGGTGAGAAATTCCAAGCTTGCTGCTCCTAACAGGCTTCCCAGCTGCCTGTAAGAAGAGTGGAAGAAGGTTGAGGCATGTGCTCTGTAAGGATAATTGAGGACAGTTATTCCCCCCACCTTTATTAGATTCATTTATTGCCACGTATAGTAGAGTCTAGTTTTTATCTTATAATCAATTCTGTGAATTCATGTCTCCAACTAATATACTAAAAATGGCAGCATTAACCTAGTAGTAAGGAATATTTAAAAAACCTGTTGGCAAGTAGTTATAGAAACTGTTACTGCAGATTGAAAATCAAGTGTTTCTTCAATACAATGTGCTATTTATATGGAAAAATGATCTTAAAGTGTACCTAAAAGGAATGCAGTTATTTTCCTGAACTTATTAAAGCAAACACAGGAATGGCAGCTATTTTGATGGAAAACATAAACACCCCAATAAGTAAAGGTGAAATAGGGTTTCAACAATGATAAAATTGTTGAAATTATAATTTTCATCATACAATGATAACATTTCACTGTGGAAAGTAAGCTGCAATGAACAAAGAATGAAACATGAGTTTATTTAGAATGGGTGAGTCATGTTACATATAAACTGCTCATTTTCTTTATCTTTTAAGAGGGCATTCATTTCTTTTTTACCAGTGTGAAATAATAGAAATTAAGCTTTGAGGTTACAGTATGTTTACACAAGCATTTTTAATTAATTATAATAATTGACATACCCACATTAACTCAAAATGTAGAAAAATCAAATAATAATTTCAATTATTTCTGGATCTCTTTTCTTTTTTTCTTTTTTTTTTTTTTTTTTGTTTTTTTTTTTTGTTTTTTGTTTTTTTTTTGTTTTTTATTCTCTCTTTTAGAATTGGGTAGACAAAGCAGAGAAACAGAAACTGTTGTCAGACACCCTTGACCTTTCTGAGCTGTTTCATCCAGACACATTTCTCAATGCCTTACGCCAGGAGACTGCAAGGTGAGGGAAAAATAATGTGCCTATTTGTGCTAATGTGCCATTGTTCCTTATGTGTGAGGATGGTTATTTCATTTTGAGGACACAGAGCCAAAAAGTTATGTCAATTGCTGTCATCAGTCATCTTTTTTTTTATTTCTTGCCTTGAAGTAAAGTAGCGGTTACCTGTTTAAATGCTTAGATTTTTTTTTTTTTTTCAGTTAGAGATGTATTTTTCTTCAAAGTAAGACTTAGTATCATATGGTACACATTGAAAATACATTGAGTTTGGTTTTTTGTTTGCTATCCTGTTGTTACACGTCTGTAAGATTTACTGTATGTGTGTTTCCATTGCAGAGTAATGAGGTGTTCGGTGGACAGTCTCAAATTTACAGCTTCATGGAAAGGGCGAATACAGGAAGGCAAACTCCAAGTTAAGGTATTTTACTAGGATGTTGTACTACTATTTTATGAGGATGTTTTATCAGTATAACCTAAGTCATCTGCCCATAAACTTCCTAGAAAACTGAGCTATAAATAATTGGTCTACCAGAGGTAAAAAGACTGGTAAATCGTGTACAGCTACTAAAATGACAGTGCAAAATTCCACAGAAAACCGAAAATAAAAGCAGTTATCTTTTGTCTTCTCCCTGGTCACTGTTCTCATTTTAAAATTAAGCTTATTGCACCATTCTCTTCAACCACCTCTTAGATGAAAATTGAAGCTGCAATTTTTATGAGTTAGAATTTTGGTCTTGTCCAGATAGATGAGTGGCTGGTAGCCAGAGGAAATAAAAATGTAAATCTATAAGTCTAAGACTATGTGTTAGAATTTCTTTAATCACTGGAAGCAGACTACTAAGGAGATAAACCAGAGTAAACCATAAGATGACTACTTTTTGATATGATAAAAACCCAAGAATTTTTAAATGTTAGTTAAGCCCAGCCAGCAGCCACAAAGCCACCACTGGTTGCTTTGACAGCAAAGTAGAGATGAATCCTCAAATGATTTAATTTAGCTTCTTAACTAGCTTCTAACTTCTAACTAACTAACTTCTTAATTCCAGGTAAAACTACCACTTTGGTCAGCAAAGGTCTCTGTGCACCTTTTCTATACTTAATTTTGTAGGGAATTGACAAAATAAGTTTTCTCTGCTGTGTCTTCTTACAGATATGCTGATCCCAAAATAATGCTGCACAGCTCCACATTCTGGGTCAGCATGGAGCACAGCCCTTAAAACCACATCCCCACAGAGACACTTGTGCCCCGTGCAACAACTCAGCAGCAGCTGTGGGGTCCCTGCAGCAGAAGCAGAGATTGCTGCATGAGGAGAGAGAGAGCAAGTGGCAGGGGACCTTCTCTAGTCTAGTAATGCAGACAGAAACAAGGGTGGGGGAGATTTTAGGGTTCTGAGCTGGCTTCTGACACTGTCAAAAATTATTAATACAGAATATGTAAGATTTCATACTCCTAAAAGTTTAATATATTGTAAAGCCAGTAAACATAACTGTAATCATCCAATCTGCCCTAAATACAGTGCAGTCTTTTGAACTTTGTTGAAATAATTCCTGTTGGACCTAGAGAATGTAATTTTGCAAATCCTTCAGTCTTGATATTTAAGTAAGAGTAATGCTTGCCTGCTTCATTTCATAAGAAGCATGAGAAGACAGGTCTGTAGAAGTTGGAGATAAATAAACCAGGGAACTTTTAGGACTTGGTATAAATCTGTTATATGACAAATATATCTGCAAATCACATGGTCTGAGGTTACAGATTCAGCCAAGGCTTCTAAGGCCATAGCAGTAAGTCAAAACTGAGTTTCACTTCTCAGACCAGTCATTCTAGTAGCCTAGCTATCAGTTGCAGACTGTAGGAGCTTGAAGTTCTTCAAAACCATGTTAACATCTCTGAAAAATATCAGAAGTCAATGTCAAGTACCTCAACTCCTAAACAACATTAACTCAGTGTATTCATATATTAAAAAATATCACAGTGTTTTACAGTTGCCAGATTGAAAGAGCTGCTTGGCAAATAAAGAATGAGAGGAAAGAGTTTTGTTACAGTACTCCAGTTTATATTAAACTTCTGACTGAAGTTTAAAATGTTTTACTGTCTGAGAATTTATGGGATAAATTTTTGGCAATGCTAGTTAAAGTACACTGTTGGCAGTCTATATCGTGTGTAGGCAAAAGGTGAATGTATATGATCTATTGCTTTACAAGAATGTGTCATGTTCTAAGAGGGATTTAAAATCAAAAGAGAATTTTGTTTAAGGAGAAATCATCTGCCCTGAGAATAGAAGAAGCAGTGAGGTGATTGGTTATTTTTAGCAAAACATAAGAATCCTGTCAGGTTTCTTCACTTGGTTTGAATATTATCTTTTCCTCTGTAAGAGAAATACTCATTGATTCTCTGTTAGTAAGAAATCACTAGTATTTTCACTGTTCCTTTTTGATGAATGGAAAGGCTTTGGAACCCTTTGCAATGCTGAATATTTAGATTTCCCTACCATAAGTCCTTCCTCATGTTCATGGAGAACTGAGAGGAGACTTCCCCATTAGTAAAGCTACATACAAGAGGGACTATAACTAGGGCATAAAACTGTTATTGATTCAGAAAAGTAATTTTCTGAAATGTATCTTTTTTGATAAGGATCCTCTGGATTGTACATTTAGGTTGGTTCACCAGAGCACTATGAATTTTAATACTGGTAAAGTAAATGTTGTATCAGCAGTTTCAAGAATTCAGGCTAACTTTGTTGAATGGGAACCTATTCTGAGTGGGAACTCAAAGAAAGAGAATTCCATCAGCAAAAATACTAAGTCCTGGAACACATCCTGTGGTGAGATATCTGGGACTTGTTTTATCCCACCTAAATAAGAAATTGTAGCTTACCAGACTCCCCTGCAGGAACCAGACCATGGTATAGGCTATTCTGAGGTTTATCAGTCTCAATTGATGCAAATGGTATTATTTCACTTCATGTAACTAACTCCACTGAGAGACTTGATTTTGTACTCACAGAGTTGAGGGACTCTCTTTCAGGCTCTGGGAGAGTTGTGCTCAAGTCTCTGAATCAACAAATATTTAAAAACCTAATAGAATGTCTCTGTTGAAGGAAGTACAAGTAGGAATACAGGTGAATTTAAACCTGATAGTCACACATACTCTATATAACTTTCTTAGGAAAACTGTCAGGCTTTGAAGACATGTTCTTCAAGATTTTTTTCTTACTTTTTATTTTAAAAGGTTTTGATGACTTAGAATTTATTCTATGACAAGGAAAGAACAAGGAGATCTCCTTGTAATCTGTATGATGAAAATGCTTTCTTGGTCTTGCTGTGATTTTAAAAAATGGCATCAAGCTTCAGCAATTGTAGATGGTTGATCTTACTATGCATAAAAATACAAATAATTTACCCCATGATCATCTGTAAGTTAGAAGTGTGCAGTTCTAGAACTGTCAGTGAAACTGCAAAGTAGGCAGAGGAAAAATCAGGCCAAGAACACACCTTAGTCTTATATGAATTATCAAACGAGATGCTAAATTATCAGTGTTAATTCAGGTGATGGTTTAAATGTATGATGTGGAGTGGATCTCCTCTAGTAGGATGTGATGAATATTTGATTTAGAATCAATCTGTATGAAATTACATCTTCTTTAATGTCACTCCACGTTTCTTTAACAAAAGGTACTGAAAATGTATGGTTATTGCACTAAAATTACATATTGATATGCAAATACATCTCTTCTGTTTGCTTTGTGCACTGATTGTGCTGTTGCACAACAGCAGGTAGTCATTCCTTTTGCAATTCCATTTTCTGTATTGTAGAAAAGAGTGAAAGAAAGGAAGAAACATGGTAAGAAACTTATTGGGTAGGACTTAATATACACAGTAAAAAAAAAAAAATTACCGAGAGTCTCAAATCCACAATATGAGTATTAAGATCAAAACTATACTCTTAGCAACTGACAGATATATTATTATAAGGCATGCTGAGAGGTCTTTTTTTACAGTATACCTCCATCCCAAAATGTCAATAAATTAATGATGGAGGCCTGTAGAGGTAATGAAGTGAAAATATGGCTTCCCAAAGTCTGCTGCAGTTTGGATCATGTCATGGAAAATTATGGCATTAATTAGTAAGGGAAGATCTGTTGCAGAGAATTTGAAATTTGGAAACAGATGTGCTTTGGACCATGGTATCAGCCCACTTTCTACTAAGGTATTTTAAAGAAACATAGTCTGTAATGTGTAAAAATAAGTTTTTTGAATCTAAACTAGTACTGATAGCTGTGAACTGCCATATTCTTTGTAAGAATTAAAATTTATGGTCAATTCTGCCATTACTCTCTGGTGAGTTTCAAAGATACTATGATTATATTACAGATGCTGTGAAATTCAAGTCTATCATAGTACTTGTAATTTCTCTATAATGTGTATTATAGAAATGAAAGCATATTGGTGTACTCAGTCAAATGGTATGGAAAGTACATTGTTCTAGTATTGCTAGGGTTTTTTTCTTAATGTCTTTTAATGTTGAATGAAAGTAGAAATTGGGTCCTAATCTTCAAAGGAGTTTCTAGCATTGGTTTCCAGGAGAAGTTTTCCAGGAGATCAAATGGTATTTTCCACAACTGTAGTGTCAAAGGGACTGCAAATACCAAAGAAGAAAAGTGCAGTAAAAAGTTTTTTCAATAGGTAACCCACTTCTATAGAAATTTCTTTCAGAGATGTTCAGGATGGCCAGACCTTTGAACACCCTGGCAATGAACTTCGAAATCGCTTTATCAGACCAATCTTTATGCAATAACTTAGCCAGTTATTTATTAAACTATGATCCCTAAAAATATTCCCTGCAGAAAGCAAGAAGGACAGAAAGAATAACATAGGAGATGAATCTTTCTAAAATTTGTGTGAAAGTTAGACAAAAAGTCTACTCTGAACTTTCCATCTGGGATTGTTTTGGTTCAGGTTATCCACAGCTTTGGTGGTTTTGCTGTTAGTCCTAGTCTATATGAAGCACAGATTGCTCTAAAGAGCATTGTCACTTTTCTGGTCACTGTCTGTCCAAGGAGAACCACAGCTTTGTTCTGTGTCTTTTTTAAAAGCCATGTTTTATAATATTTTTTTTCATATTAAAATTTTTACATCTGCATCTTGCACATTGTAAGGAAGATTCTCCAGCTCAGCTGGGAGAATAAAAGAGAAATATGAGTTTAAAGAAGCAAATTCTTGAAGAGTGTAATGCCTGTCTACAATCAAAAGAATAATTAGAGATTAAATATGCAAAATGTAATCTTAGCTAGTTTACACTTAATATACTATTAATTGAAAACCCCTAACACTGGGGAGGAAAGCATTGCTTTTCAGTCATGACAGTAACTCACATTGTGTTACTGCTTTATTCCATCTTTTGGTGTGAAATACATAATTTTAAAATACTAAAATTACCTAAGGAAATTATATCCATTTCATCTATGATACTAATCTTCATTGTAACATCATACTTTAACTCCTTTATGCAATCTGATAGATGTTTCAAAATTTCTTGCAAGGGAAAATATATTGGAAAATTACATTTTTCTCCATTTTCCTTATGTGATCACTCCTCCAATTTCCAGCAACATTGTATTTCCTAATTCCAGCACTTCTTTATGAACCATGCATTTGGTGAAAGCAAACCTCAGTATGATAAATTTAATTCAGGTTTTAGTACGATAGTGTAACAGGCTGATGATTTTCAGATTGTAGCTTCTGTTACATATCTGCTGCAGCTGGATAGTTAGCCTTTTGAAAAGCTGCATAAAAGTTATTATTGAATTAAGTTTTATTACTGTTAAAATGGAAGTTGTCACTTCAGCAGGCCAAAAAAAAAAAAAAATTTTTATTATTATTATTATTGTTGTTGTTGTTGTTGTTGTTGATGTTAATGTTAATATTATTATTTGCAATCTAGTAGTATTTGTACTGAGGAATATAAAGCTATCAGCAAATATTGGAATTAATTTTTAAGGAATCTAGAATAGAGGTCACCAACTTATGGAAGACTCCAGAGAAAAAAAAATAGAACCTTAAATTCAGAGGCTGAAATTACTTAATTAAAAGAAAACACTTGAAAGATGTTGCAAATAAAGCATTGCATAGTTACTTAAGGAGCACCTGTGATTCTTATTTAATTTTTTGCCAAACAACAAAATGCTTGTCTAAGAAGTTTTGAGTTTGTTAAATAAAATTTTCTCTCATATTATTTCAGTGTATTTTGTTTGCCTCTGCTGAAGCTGTGTAGTTGCACATTCCATTCTTTGAAAGCTGAGCTCAGACTTCCAAGCAGGAAGTCATGCTTATTGCAGTGATTGTTCTTCTCTTCTTCTTGACATTGTAATGGTTGTGAACTTGGCTGTTGCTATCATAATTCCATTAATCAAATGCCAGGCAACTGCAGTTTCATAATTAATGACATTTACAGGTATTTTTCTCTGGCATTTCAAAGAATGTGAATCCAAATCAGAGGAAGTTCACAGTGAAGTGTGGTCCAGATCTTGCTTTTAAATCATGTTTCCTATTCTCACAAAGAACATAACAGTAATTAATTTCCTGTCATTTAAAAATTTGCTCACAGTAAAAAGGTTCATCATTTATTAAAGCACAGTGTAATCATTATTGACATTTTAATTCTGTTATTTATGTTTGAATATTTTATATTTCCATGGCAGATCAGTGGCTTACAACTGGAAGGTTGTCGTTTCGATGGAAATCGACTTTCAGAAAATCTGCATGATTCTCCCAGTGTGTCATCTGTTCTCCCTTGTTACATGGCCTGGATTCCACAGGTACTAAATTATTAAAAGCCCTAAACTTTCAAGACCCATAATTTTATTTTTTCTGTGAAAAGCTTTTCAGTATGATGTTGCTGACCTGTTTTCCTTTCATTTCAAAATAAAAATCACAGTCTTTACTAGGAAAAGCAGTTACATTATTTAAAACTGAAACTTATTGTTATTTTGTGTATATTCCTTAGCTTATATTGCTTAGATGAACTCAAGGATTTTATTTCAGTCATACCTTAGTTTCTTTGTGTTTTAAAAACATTGGCATGTTTTACAAACCTTATTTAGTAAATATATACATATGTTTGGGAGTTCATTCCTAGAATATATTTTCTTTGCATTTTAAATATTAAAGTAAAATGCAGTGGCAATAAAAAAGAGAGAATATGATGTGAGCTGTAAGCAAAGAAAGCCTTTCTCCTACTTAAACTAATTTTAAAAAAGTCACTGCTTGCAGATTTTAAGATGAAAGAAAGTAATCCAACAGTAAAACCTGTTACTGCTTCTGCCTTCCAATTGGCATAGCAATTGCTGATAAATAACTCATAAAGTCACATAGAATATATTCTAGGGTGTGTCTTTTAACAAAAAATTGCTTATTATGGAATTCGTCTCACTTACATTTAGGAAGCCCATCCCATCAGAAGATATCTGGGATGAGTCTGCCCAGTGTGACTCTAGAAACAGACTAGACCTCCATGATGGCCTTTGTGTATTGTGACAGATAATGCACAAGGAGCTCCATTGCTAACACACTGCTGTATCCCAACTTACTTTTTCTCTCATTGTTATTTCCATCAGGGGAAATATAGCATTGTATTATAGTACAGCATTAGAAGTATAAAGGTCAACAGATTTAGACCTTGAACACAGAAGTAAATGCTAGCCACCATCTGCACCATTGCTCCCAGCTTGATTAAGAAAGAAAATACTGAAAATTTTAAAAAAGGACAAAAAATGAAAACATCACAAAAGCTCTTACTAAGTTGACCAGTGAAGGATTTCTCAGTTTTTTGGTATTTACAGGTTTTGGTTTTTTCACCTTAATAAACAGATTCCTAATTTACTTGAGAGGTGGTGCATGGGATAAATACAGAATTGCCAGACATTCTAATATATTGGCTCAGTGGTGGATGTGGAGGATGGTAATATGTGTGGTTTTCCATGGTATCACCAAATGGAAACACATTTTAAATGAGAATTCTTAGTCCTCCCATTGTTCTGAAAGATGTTCATCTTGTGTTTGAAATAAAACAGATTTTTTAGTACTTTTCTTAATAAGACTATTTTTTTTTAAACTCCAAAGGTAGGATCCAAAAGTTATATGTGAAATCAGCGGAGAGCTTTATCTGTAAAATTAAAAAATTAGATACTTCAATAATCAATGAAATAAACTTTGTCAAATATACTTATATTTGAAATGAATAGCAACTGGCATCTTTGTGTTGGGAAAAAAATCTAGTTCTTATAAAACACAGGCCATAACCTGTCAACTGCCCACTTTTTAAATACAAAGTGTCTCTAAGGAGAGTTTTTCTGAATTGGTCTACCCTTGAGTTGTTTTACAATCACTGTAAAAATTGACTATAATCAAATACTGTGCTCAGAAACCAAAGCAGAATTGGATATCATTCATTTCCCTTAATTTAATTATCTCTCCTTAGGAGAAGAGTGCATAAAATTGAACATATTATCTTAGAATTCTTAGGTTTTGAACTTGTTTTCTTTTCTCCAAAAATGCAACTTTTGAAATCTAGTGAGCAAAAGTATATGTATAATGTAATGTTTTGAATTTTCAACCAAACTTAACTTCAACCTAGGGAATTTCTCTGAGAGAATCCCCTCAAAATCCTGCAGTGCTCTAAACAGAATATTTTTAGCTATTAACACTATGATTATTCTCATATTCATGCTTATTCTCATAAGCTTGTTCTCTTATTCTCACATTAAACTGTGAAGGTCCTTTCCATTTTTAATCCACTGATGGATCTCATGCTGTGAAGGGTGTCACTAAAGGGGATGGAACTGTGCATGAGGCAGTCTAACAAAGAGAACTTTTGGATTGTACTTAAGCCAAGGACATAACGATTTGTGACTTAAAAAGACTACCACAGAATGGTTTTAACCCTCCAATAATGTGATTCCTTAAAACATCAGCAGGATTGAGAAAGGCACAAGAACAGATATTTTGTTCCTAAAAGTGTAAAAACAGGTCTTTGAAAGCAAACTGGCCAGCTTCTGGCTCCCAGCTTTGGCAAAATTTAAATTCTCTGATTAACATTTTACTCTCAGTCTGGCCAGCATTTTGTCTTCTTCAGTAGTGTTAACCAAGGAATAAATGGACTAAGTACAGTCCTTCTGAGAACAGCTGAGTTCCTGGTTATAAATTATTCTGTACAAATATTACCACACATAAATCTTCTGCAAGGATTGAAACACTGTTGTTCAAAAGACAGGGGAAGTTGATTTTCAAAAGGAACAGCAAAATGATTTTTATACTTCACATGCAAGGCAAAGTACTTGAAACAGTTATTGTTTGCATGTTTCCTTTTTCCTGTTTTTAGTTATTTTCTAATATTGGAGCATCACTAACTCACATTTGATGTGATTTGAGTTAAAATGGCACTCATTTTTATTTAAAATTCTTTTCTGACAAGTCTGCTTCTTTGTTATTTCGTTCTTGAAAATCTGACATTTTCCTGTTGACAGGATGGGACATTTTGAGTTTGACAGAAAACATGCTTAATATATATCAGTTGAATCAAACCCTGATCTATTTGTAGTAACTAAATACATCATGGGTTGAAATTAAGTGCTGTAGGAAGTCTTGATGGAGTCTTTGAGCTCAGTTCTGTGGTCACACATATGGACAGGGCCCCATGCAAAGCCCTAGGAGGAAATCTGGCAGTTTGTGGTAGGCAACAGAGAGGATCAGTTCAATAAAGTAGCCTGGAACAGGTGGGGTGAGGATTTTTGGATTGTAGTCCCTGCGATATGATCGTTGCAGGTATCTCAGATAACACCAGGGGCTGTGCCTCAGGAGGAGGGCAGGGTTTGCTGCAGGGATGGAGGGGGCAGTAGGCCCTGCCAGGGCACTGCCAGGAGAGCTGCTCCCCACGCCACAGCACAGGGGCTCCTGAGCAGCTTTCTCCCTGCAGGAAACTGACCTGCACTTCCCGTAGCCTGCTTGGCAGACACTTTTGATGTGTGTTTTTGGGAGGGTTTTAGCTGAAGGAAGATTTTTGTATGTAGTTCAGAGGATCACCCTTGTTATTTACTTCCTGGTGTTTGAGTTATGGAGACAGCAATTTTTCTGAAGTCCCTGCTTCATTCAATCCTTCTCCTTAGTGCCCTGAATGAAGACTTCCTTGTCCAAGGCTGCAGTGTCCAAACTGTATCTTAACTTTAGATACCATGCTAGTGGACAATATTGCTTTCTCATGCTTTGTTGTCTTTTTATGTGACAACTAAGAGCTTGTTTGTTGACAGGATGCATATGGTCCATATTCTCCAGAGGAATGCATATCTTTACCAGTCTACTCTAGTATGGAGAGAGACCGTGTGGTGACAAATATTGATGTACCTTGCGGAGGAAACCAAGACCAGTGGATTCAATGCGGAGCTGCTTTATTTTTGAAAAATCAGTAATCTGAAATTGCATCAACTTGTGAAGTTAAGAGACATTTTAACATCTAATTTCTTACTTACCCAAAGAGAAATTTAGATTCCTTGTTTTTATATTTTTAAAGCAATGGTTTATTAATTCCTGTTTATTTTTTTAAGATGTATTTAAATAATTCTACTTGATAGAACTTCAATGTATCTTTGTGGGATATTGTAAAAATTGACATGGCACTATTCAGCAAACTGCTAATTCAGATTATTTCTCTAGTTTGTAATATGCTGTATTTCTTTCTTGAAGTTATTGAAATCTCTTCGGGTTTGCTTAGAAATATTGAATAAAAATTCAAAGTCAGCATTTTTTCCTTGATCTTTTTTTTCATTATCCTTTTGAAACGGTTATTCATATGCCTCTGTTATTTAATAAAATAAAAATTAAAAACTTCCCTTTTGTAACTGAAATTTAATGCTTTACTTGAAGATAAGAATCAGGATAAATGTTTCAGTCTCTTTTAATGATGTTTTGCTTGAAATTGTATTTCTTTGTATAGCTAGTAAATAATAGGATTTTGATAACCTTCATGTGAAGTTACAAAGTTAGATTACTATCATGGATATTATCTAGAAGTTACTGAAAAAAAAAAAAAAGAGAGATTTCCATCCAGTTATTAAATGAAAGACAGAGGGATCTAATAGGGCTTTTGGTCTGTGACGTGAGAAACACCTGGGATCTTGTTCTTAGTGCAGGATACCCAAGTTTTTGATTTCACTGTTTCATGATATGTCAGGTTGGGATGCTGTCATAGCATTGGAGTGCAATTAGACAAAATCCTAAAATCCAGCAGGAAGCAGCATTACTGATGTCTCAACATAACAGTTGAAAGTGTCTAATTTTTAACTGGAATTACACACCTTATGAAGATATTTTTAAAAGCCAAAGGCAAAGCACTTTCTTGGTTTGCTTGGAAAACGAAATAGATGTTTTCAGTCTGATATATGTGATGGATTTTATAATCATTTTGAATTAGTATTTAAATTAAGACTATATTTCACTTTCCTGATATTTTTCGTTGATGGTTTGAGGGAGAGAGAAGGAAAGCTGAGAAAAGATTGGTCCCATTTTCAGGTCAACTTCTTCAAGCAAGCATTTTTATCTCCTCTATTGTTCATGCCTTAAACTTGGTCTTTCATCTCTATTTGGAAATTTTAGTTGTTCTTCTAATATATGGCCTAAAATAATTTGATACAATTAAACGTACATTTCTAAAATTGAATCCTGTCTAAAAGCAGAATAGACTTAATTAATACTTTTCAGATAATTGCCATATCTTCCTTTATATATTTCATTCCAATTCACCAAAGAGTAAAAGGGTAGAAAATTTGGGAAAAGAATGTTTCTGAAGAAGAACTGGGGGGAAAATGACAAAGTCTCTAGCAGAACAAAAGCACTTGTGTAAATCTATGTACAAGCTCTGTAAAGATTTAAAGGGTGACTTGTCCAAAGAAAATATTCTGCCATACTAGACTTTCTTGAAGATGAAAAGTTTTGCAGAGGGTATACTTTTAATTCCCTTAGGCACATGTAAAGAACATACTGCAACTTTCCCTTTTGAATCCAACTTTTTTATAACCTATACTGAATTTCAGCTCTCATATATCTCAAACTGAGGAATCAGTATCCTGGCTCTTATGAGTTCCAGCTTCTTTTTAGTGTCAGATAGAGAAATACAGATGCTCAGCTGTTTGGACAAGGATGTCTGGAAAATAATACATCTTCTTTTAATCTACCTAGCACAGAAAGTAAAGACCAGAGACATAGTAGGTGGTTTTGATGACCTATCTTACTTGTAATGGGAAATAAAAGTGGTGAGTGATAGAAATCATGAAAGGAATCATTAGAAGAATATTCTAGGAATTTCCTTGTGGGTTTTTTGTGTTTTTTTTTTTGTTTTTTTTTTTTTTTTTTTTTTTGGTTGGTTTTTTGGGGTTTTTTTGTTTGGTTTTTTTTTTTTTTTTTTAATTTTTCTTCTCATTATAAGCTTCAAAGTGCCTTGCATATTGCCAGAAGAAATATGAGTAATATTTAAAGTCTCTCCTTTCAAGTCTCTTCTTGCTACATATTTAGTCTTACTGATTCTACTAATATACAGGTATTGATCCTATCACAAACAGATATAAAAGAGACTCCTCCCAAACTTCCACACCGTATTTCTATTTCAAGGTCAGGAACTGATTCAGTTTCTTACTGATGACTTGTCTGTATCCTAATCCTCAGAACTGGCCTATCTCTGGAGGTTTGTAACCTCTTCTATCAGCCACTACTGCCATGGATTTAGAACTGTGGAATATTTCTCAGCCACCAGCATCAGGAGTTTTGGTGCCAGACACACATTCATGCATTTCTGTCAGAGCCTTCTCTTAGCCAGCTTGATTAAATCTCATTTTGTTCGGTTGTCCTCTCAGTTTAGAGCCCTTTCACATTACTGGGACTGTCAGTTTGCTTCTGCTCTTTCTAAGGCATTCCCTGACTGACATGAAAAAAAACCCCAAGCTTCTTAATGTTTAGCTATAACCAGAGCATTGAGTTATATTTTTATTTGGACAGACATCCTGTGGGAGCCCATTGAGGCTGATCTTTGTTACAGATGTGAAAGGCTCTCTCTTCTGAGGTATCTTTGATGTCTTTTATATTTTTTTCAGCACAGGACAGAAAACTGATTTAAATGTCAATCTAATTTTTCAGCTTGAAATCTAGTAGATTTTTATTATGTAATATTATCATCACAAAAATACCCCCAAACCTTGGGTGCTGTATATTACACTCACAGTGTATTAAGCAGTGTGTTTGATACTTCTTTTGTTTAAGTGATTTAAGTTTACTAATCTTTCCTTCTCATAACTGGAGTTATAAACCTAATGTTTTAGATGGCTCACAGATGACCTAAAGAGGAAAAAAGAAATTACTTATCATTTGTTCCTTGATGCATATTGTCTGTTTGCATTGTATAATATGCTGTCTTTCTACCCAATGTTGTAATTTAAATGAAAGATACTATAGATAACTGCTACTCTAGATCATAGAAATTGTATTTTTGGCAGAAAAAACAGAACTGCAGAGTTTTTATTACCACCAAAGTGTAGCTGTATCACATGCATAAGCCATTGAGAAGTATGAATCAGTAAACATAAGAAATAAAAACATCAGAAATGCCTTAATGGTCTGGAAAGGGTTTGAAAGAGTCTTTTCTGCTATTCAGTTTCAAGGGTATAGGAACTTGTAAGACTAAAAAGAGATATATAAAGAGATCTTAGAAAACACACATTACTGCTCTGTAAACACTCTTTCAAAGACTTGAGATCAGCAGATCTTCAGGAAGTGCAAATTGTTATCAACAGAAATCAAAGTGACAAAATGCAAAGTGAAATAAACCTTAAAAGATAACAAAACCTTTGAAAATAATGAAGATTATGCACTAATATCTGAATGTCCTTAAAATACAAACAATTTTTTACAAATGCATGTATTTTAACCTTGAAAGGTTTCTTCCTTTTATACCTTATAGCAATGAAGTTTCTGTGAGATATTGGTGCTGTTCTCCATTGGATGACGTGCTGCTTGGTGCATTTAGCAAATTCACTGCAAGTGTACTGACAGAAATGTGCTGTGTACTCAAACAAGAATACAGGTTTGTTAAAGAGTCAGACTCACTTTGTGCTATTTGGGGTAAACTGCCTTTCAGAAACAAGACCTATGATGTTGATAGAATACCTCACATGTCTTAGTGCTAAGTTAAGTTGACTTAGAATTTTTCTCCCAGAAAATTTTTGCAATTTCACTAAAGTCCAAATGCTGCAGTGGAAGGCAAGTTATGCAAGTTATGCTGAGTATAAATAGAACTGGTGATGCAAATTGTCTTTCCTCTCTGTTTTTTTATTTCAGCTTTCAGACACCAATACTCAGAACAGCAGTAATTCCTCCCCAAGCAGCTATATCACTGTTAGAGTTGAAGGGGGAATAACCTGAACTCCATGCTCAAAAGCATCAAATACGAATTATATGAATTCTTAAACTGATAGACTGTCTTTCAATGACAAAATAGGTTTGCATAAATTCAACTTAATATTGGTTACCATATGAAAATGTGCAGCCTTTACCAGGACTAGAAATTTCCATATGAAGATTTACATAGACATTTTTAATTCCCTTTAATTTTTACATTTTTAATCCTTTGCAAATGAAAGGTGTGAATGAGAAACTACATGTGGGAGAGTCTGAAGACCATGACCAGTGGGTCATGCTGGAGAAAACAAGCTCAGCCTCAGTGGGTCCTTATGCTGTGTGCTCCTCTGAAGATGTGCAGCTTCATCAGTGCACTGGAGCTCTTCACAGCTCGGAAGCTTCCCTGGAAGCCCACGTGCCTGAGAGGCCATCCTCCTGCATCTCAGCTCATGGCCTCCAGGCAGTGAGGCTGCATAACTCAGCCCCATCTCCTGAAGCTGAGTTTCTCTTCAGATACTGAAGCTCCTTACAGCAGAGCTCACCAAACGAGTGTGTTTTAAGAACTGCCAGTCTTTCAAATCTAGATTTCCTCCTAGTTCTCATGACCTAGAAAGCAACAGAAGAAGGTTTTTGTTTTTCACTTTCTGTGTGTTTGGTGCAAACATAAAGACTTGCCACTGGCCTGTTTTAGAAAATCACGGAGCAAAATTGGTGTTCTTTGAAGAGCTTCACAACAATTACTGTTAGTATGGGCTATAATGTGCCGCACAAATAGTTCTTAGGATATGATATTTGTGGAAATTGAGGTTGTTATTTATTTTTATTTTAAAGTTGAATTAATTTGACTTAATTATAGCACATAAATAATCATGATAGAATATCCAGAGATCTTTATACAGGCTAGTTCTAGAATGAGTGTGTAGGTATGACAGGCTACTCAATGCAAGAATTTGGGTATTCACCCTGTGTGAGAATATGCTGCAATTCTACTTTTTCCTCATCAAAGCCATCTGCATTGCAGTGTCTTGTCCAACACATAAATTAACTGAGAGCACATGTCGTTTGAGCACAGTGTAAATACCCTGCCTGGTGTTCATTCTGCTGGGTGATCCTGTAAGGGAAGCTGCCTGAACTGCAGTAAGCAGATGCCCTAGGTGGGTGTCAGATCTATGTACGCTAACTGCGAGCAGTTTCTACAGAAGTGTCAAAATTGCTGCTGCCTTTGCATCTCAGGAGACAGCAAGCTGCCCCATCTCTCTTTAGAAGAAGTCTTAGATATATTCTTCATCATTTTCCCCTAGTGTCAGATCTACTTAATTTTTCAGAGCAGCAAACATGGACTCTTCTTATTGTTCTTATTATTATCTTCTTATTCTTATTCTTATTAACAGATCAGCCTTGGAAGAAGTAATTAGTAATCATGCTTATTAAATGTTTCGGATAGGCAATTTCATCGTCAGAGCTGACTGACTCATCTCAGCCCCTGGCAAGGTGAGTTCTCCTCATGCAATCCCACATGGTACTACTGCCATGCCTAAGAGGATTTTCTTACATTTCACCTACTGAGATCGGGAAGAAATGACAATTTCTTGGGAAGGGCATGGTCATATCAGCATTTCCCACTAGATGGTACTGTGGACTAGACCCTGGTGAGAGCCTGGCACAGGGGACTGAGTCGGGTTTGGAAGGTAAAGACAATATATAGTCTATAGAACATTGCATCAACAGTCCGTTCCAGAGGAAATTTCTTACAGCAGTGCTGAATAAGCAGCTACATCTTAAAAAAATGCTTTTAGTTAGTTGTGATGTAGTTCTTTTTAGAAATAAGTGATTCAGCAAGTGAATTTCTCCTTCCTTCAAGATGCCTGGTTTGTGCAAGTGGAAAAGGCACTGACTGACCACTCTAACCCATTTTGCAGCTGTTTCTGTACATCTTCAGTGACTGCATAGGAAGAAGGAAGAATGAGGAGAAGGGTTGCCCTTGCAGCATGGAAGGCCACCAGCCTCCTGCTCTGCACCAGGCAGAGCGTGGCCAGCAGGCTGAGGAAGGTGATCCCTCCCTGCACAGCCCTGGCAACACAGATCTGCCATTCTGGGCCCAGTGCTGGGCTCCCGCCCCACTGGAGACACAGACATATGGGAGCAGGTCCAAACAAGAGACTGTTCACCAAGATGGTCAAGGGGCTAGAGCACATGAATTTTGGGAAAAGGCTTAAGGAACTGGCCTTCTTCAGCCTGGATAAGAGGCAGCTTTTATGGGGAGGGACTTGTTGGCAGCTTGCCATTGCATACAGGGAGGTTATCAAATTTCATGGCAGGAGGACAGGTCAGGCACAGGTTTCCCAGAGATGTTGTCCAGTCACTGTGCTTGGAAGTATTGAAAACTGGACTGGATAAGACCCTGAGCAATCCGTTCTGTCCTCAGAGCTGACCCTGTTGTTGGGGACCTCCTGGTGTCTCCTCCAACCTGAAATATGATATGCCTCCCTCTGGTGGATTAGTTACATGTTCATCATTTCAAGCACAGTGTATAAATTACAGTAAGAAAATAATGTCCTTCTGCTCTTTCTACCTTCTGCTTCATATAGAAATGACCTGCAAAGTCCTTCAGTTTTACAGCTGCCTCATAAGCAATCAGCAAGTTCAGGGGTTAGTCAATGGAAAATGAAGCAGTTCACAGAATAAATGGATGAATGAAATGTTAAACCATAATAGAGCAAGCCAAAAACAATTTAGAGGAACCTCAAGGCATAAACCCAACAATAAATGTTCTGAACACTTCAGAAGCAAGATGCCTGCCAAGACGAGTATTGGGTTATTAGATTAAGTGCAAAAAGAGTACTCAGAGAAGGTAAGACCACAACAGAAATCTTAATTCTTTGCATCAAAATTCATTTCAGAGAACCTGAGTGTGGTTCTCATGTGATGTCATACTGACATTTCAGTCTGTGTTTTTTAAATAAGGGATGAGCCTTAGGGATCATCTTAAACTGACCTGTCAAATAAAAAGTTTCAGAAGAAACTAGAAACATGGCAATTTCCTAAGCAATAGAAAGTTGAACAGAACAAAATTAAATAAAGTGAAAGCTAAAAATTAAGGAGCAAAAGCCCTAAAAATTACTGAAGAATCCCAAATAATCTTCTGTAAAAATAATCTTTGAATTTGACATGCTTGTTGAGGAATTGGTGTGATGCCTTAAGTTTTAACTTTTCTATTTTCCATACTCTGCACTGCCTTAGTGTGTGACTCTGAACTTCATAAAAAGTGTTAGCAGGTTCTCTTCACAGTTCAGTTTGACAAAATACTTTTGCAGCCTGAGAACCAAGGACACCATTGCAGCCTCAGGCCCTAAAAGTACAAACAACAGTGAATGGATGAGAGCAGTCTGGGAGGATGTGATTTCTTAACCTGAAGCTGAAATTGGACAATTCACCCAAATATGTAAATGGACGAAAACTTACAAAAGTGTGAAAATTTGTTACTGGTCATCCATCTTGCATCCATCTGAGTCCATCTTGGGCAGAGCCATGGCTGGGCTCTTGTACTGCCCTAGGTGTATCTTTTGAAGGCCTTTTAATAAATACCTACTTTATTCCTTTAACTCTGTCTAGTCTCTGCTCCAGATCAGCCTCTTTAGGCACCTCTTTAGTGGAATGCTTCACTACTGGAATGTGAAACAACTGCAGTCAGAAGAGCCAGACACCTACTGGCATCATGCCAGCTACCCTGAAGAGTAGTCCACACTGAAAATCTATCAACTTGATGAAGAATTGTATGCCTTGTAATCCAGAAAATACTTGTGCAGTGGAAAAATGCAAAGACGAGTCAAATTTAGCATCCAACTGGGTGCTGCCATCATGAATGGAAGGTGAAAATTTCTGGTTTAGATCAGGACCACATGTCAAATGATCCAGAATGCTGCCATTGCAAACAGCTGAGGAAAAAGGAAAAAAAATGGTAATGCACGCAGCAATAGGCAAAAGCAGTACAGTAAAGCTATGTATATTTCCTTCTCTTTCCTACAAACTAAAGGTTTTCTCCATTTTCCAAAGCACAGATTTCATTCCCTTTCCAGGAAAACATGCATTACCCAGAATATCCCTGAATATTTCTCTTATGCATATATATGTTTGTGTAAAACTTCTTTGAGTTGTCTGAAATTTTGAGCCCAAGACATACTTTTTCTTTTGAGATTCTTACTTTATGCATGTTAATTATATGCCCTTTTAATAACTTCCTCCAGGTCAAAACAATCACAGCCTTTCAGAGTCTGCTGATAGGAAAAAAATGTTGTTTTCCATCTAGTTGTTTTCCATCTTCAACTGCTATTGCTAAGTTTTTCTGAATTCTGAACTATCTTTTTTCTTCTTTTTTAATGATCAGGTGGTCACAAAGTTTCAGGTAACACTATGTAAATTTTTTTATTTTATTTGATATCCATATACTATAGTAAATTGCTTCCCACAGATTTCATATCCTGTTGAACAACACTCTCCCAGTGCTTCTTCATGAACAGGACAAATATTATAATGTGAAGGGTTGCTCATGTTCTTTCATTAAATTATGGGAGTTGAGCCAAGATCCATTAAGCAAATACTTACTTATTCTTGCCATTTTAATTTAAAGGAACACTAAATTTGAATATATCTTTACAAATTTGTATTTCTCTATTCATTTCACAGTTGTTTAGAAATAGATCACATTTCTTTCCCACCTACAGATGGAACTACTTCAGAGGTAGGTGTTTTGCAGAGAAATTTTTATATTTCTAAAAAAGTGCTCAAAAAATTTTAATTCTAAATTATTTTGCAACAGTACCAGTTTCTGATCTAGTGGGATTTCTACGCTCTGGTTTTTTGGGTTGTTTTACCTCTGTCCTATTTTCCAGAAGGTCCCTTGAACTGCAAAGGTGTACTTGTTTCCCAGGTGGAAGGTCCCCTCTGTTCCCCAGAGGTTTCATCTGCCCGGAGCAGGCACACATCCCTTCCTACTGCTGCCGGGCTCCAGACTTTTAACAGAACAGAAATGGGTTAAGAGAGAATAAGAACAGGCAGGAACTATATTTTCTTTCAAAATTGCAAAACCACTTTCATCTTAGCCTATTATGAACTAGTCTTAACCTTATGGAGGACACTTGCAAATATAGGAAGAGCCTTGTGGTGATTTTCTTGGAAAGCCAAGAAGGGAGTGATGCATCTGTTGAAGGATCATCTTTCCTTTCAGCTCAAAGCATCTGCAGCTGAATGTTGCTGGAGACAGGAGGATGAGGAGTTGGATCCACTGTGTGGGATGTTTAATCCGAGCAAGGTTCTACAGTAGATCTCATATGATCAGCTCAGTTGGTTGGAGCTGATAATGCCAAAGTTGTGGGTTTGACATTCAGTCCAGAGTTCGACATGAGTAATCTGTGGTATGACAAGCTATTTGTTGACTGTATTCCATCACGACCACCTTGAAGACCTATCTGGGGCAGAGTGATTAACACAAATCATCAGAAGGAATAGTGCTGTGGAAAACTTGGAAAATTTACATGTGCACTCTGAGCAGCCATAAGTCAACACATCTCTGTTTTCTTCAGGGGAATTGTGCTGGTTCACATCAGCTGATGAAATGTCTCACTGAGCTAATTTGACCTTAAACAATTCTGTGTGGTGGGGGCCATGGCTGTGGTGAACAGCAGAACTTATTGGTTGGGGTTTTTTTGTGGGCCTGTTAAGAAATTTGTGCTGATTCCTTTTTCCTTTGGAAAATTATGATTCACTAGAACATGACTTCTGAGAAGGAAAGTACGTTGAAATCAGTCCTAAATAAGAAATTTTAAAAGGATTTTAATACTTTAGACTGTCCCTCTAGGGTTGCTGCAATACAGAAGTTTTTATCCCTCAATTCATAGGAATTTTCTGTTTTGAAACCTGAACATATTCCTCCATATCTAAAAGAATACCAGTATAAATGAAATACCAAAACCACCAAAGGATACCAAAACAAATAAATTATACATCTGAGATTAATTATCCAATCACAAATAAAATGTCTTCAAACAGTTAATACTAAAATTATATGTCAAGACAATTAATTTGCTTTATAAAAATGATTTGATTTAATCAAAGATACAAGTGCATTTTTTGTCAGCTACAGGGACTCATTCCTGCCATTATAAAATTTAGTTTTCAGAGTCTGGCCACTTTCAAGGTACATACTATAGCCTTTACTCCAAAATATGTGACTACAATTTTAGATTCCTTCTGTATAAATTGTATAAATTGTCTGTTTATAACTCCAAAACGTGTGGCTCTGGAAATTCTTCGCCGAGACTGTAATAGCATGAGCAGTTCAGACCTATGATAGGAGATAAGCTGTCATTGTCTTAGAGCATGTGCCCTTGATTTTCGTGCTATTTGGTTCCTACAGATTGCTGCGATATTTGGGGTTTGTTCTGGATGATGGAACAGAAGTATAAAAAAAATATATTTTCAGACAAGCAAGAAGACTACCAAAAAATTGCAAATTCAGTTACTGAAATAGCTGTTGCCCACACTACAAAGTACAGAAAACAATCTGAAACCACAGACACCAATATTTCCCTTCAGAATTCAGCATACAGGATGCGATATTTTGATAATTATGAACAGGACTTTGGAAGTGCCTCAGGCTCGTTAATCCTCTGGAGTTATGAACCTTATGAAAAATCCTGTCTTGTGCTTTTAAGGATTTCATGAGGATTTGGTAGTCAGCAAACCTCAGGTCTCTCAGGTTTTTGCTGAAGTGTTGACACAGGCTTTTACTTGGGAATAATACCAGGGTATTTTGCTCTACACAAAATTTCTCTCATCAGCATTTGAGTGTTTCCAGCCAAGTTATCTGGTCCAAAGCGGGACCAGATATGACTTTCACTTGACCTGGCAAGTCATCCTCATCTGTCAAGATGTGACCTATAATCCCGGTGTAGCTGTAGGTCCCAAGAGTTGTGCCCCAGCTCCCCACACCATGCAGGAGGGGTGGCAGGCAGCTGGCTTTGGCATCAGCTGTCATGGAACACTGGGCTTCACTCACCATTACATTACAGCCCCATTTATTTTTTTTAAGTGAAAGCATAGCAGTCCTTTCATCCTATGCTGGAATTAGTTTGTAAAATAGGTGGAAGGAACCATCTCAAAGCAGGTGGGCTGTACCATCAGATGGCCCAAGGAACTAGAACTCCTGTCAGCCTAACCCCAGTGCTGGGAAGGCCATGGATCAGATTATCTCGAGTGTCACCACTTAGCTCATGCAGGACAACCTGGGGATCAGGCCCAGCCAGCATAGGTTTGTGAAAGGCAGGTCCTGCCTGACCAACCTGATCTCTTTATGTGACCAGGTGACCCTCAGTGGATGACAGAAAGGCTGTGGATTTTGTCTACCTGGACTTTAGTAAAGCCTTGAACACCATGTCCCACAGCATTCTCCTGGAGAAGCTGGGTGCTCATGGCTTGGACAGGGGCACTCCTTGCTGGGTGACAAACAGGAGGCTGTGCTCTGAAGCGCACTTGATCATTTTGAAAGACAACTTAAAAGTCACTGAAGACTGGTGTATGGAAATGTTGCATTGTGTTCCAAAGAAGTGAACAAGTAGAGCCTTTATAACTCAAAATATGCTGGATTTTTCCTCCTTTTCCTTTTTTCACTGGCTTTTCTGTACTATTCAATGGTTCACAGGCCTTTCAGTAGAGATGGGATGATTTGTCAAAAGCCAATGTGCCATGCATACCAAGCTTTGGTAGTAGGAGACAGACTTTGTAATGTTATCCAAACACTGATGAAATGAACTGGCTTTGGAATTTTTTTTCCTTTAATTCCTCATGTCTAACTCAAATCTTGTGAGGTCCCCAAAGCAATAAAAGAAACACTCAGCCACACTTCATTGGTTTCTTCTAGTTCTGTTGGGCACAGAGGGGCATTCTGCCAGAAATAGTTGTAAATGGCACCATTCCTACAAAGGACAGTGAAAATTGTGTTTTCAAAACTCGTCAGTTGTGACCAATTCTTCCTAAAGAACTCTTGGGCTTTTCTGCTGGAAGACCAGCTGACAGGATATACGAAGGCAATAAAACATTTAAACATTGTCAATACATCAGGCTACAGAGCCATGCAAGCAGCGAAGCTCTGGCAGCACATCCAGACTGTGAATTTTGACTGCAATCCTGCGTGGCTTAGAAACAGTAAAAGGTGCAGGAAAGGGTGGAGCCAGTAAGTGCTACCATTGCCCATTATAATGAAAATGAGTTAGAAGAGTCTGAGAGATTTCTCTGAAACTTGTGCACTAAGGAATGCAAAACATGGCAAGAAAACCCAGTACCTGCTATTCCTCCCTTTTCTCTTCATTTTCAGGAGTTTCATACAATGGAGATTACTTACCTTAATAAATTTTTCTATTGTGAACTTTTATGTTGCATTGAATTAGATTGTGTATTCTGTTTAAGAGCTAAAGGAATAAATCAGAGGATAATTAAGACATATGTTCCTACATATATAGCTGACACTGGCAGGTTTTGAGATAGAGCAGTGAGGCAATGTATTAAAATTATTGAATAATTGTAATATACAATAATTATTAAATAGTGCATAGTCTGGGTTAATTCTCCATAGTGATTTTCTTGGAAAAAATGGATAATAGCAAGGGACAGTGGAAAAGAACATAGCAGATGAAGCCATATAATTCTTCATCAGGCTAATGCTTTACTGCTATCATAGTGACAAGGTGAGATCAAGCAAAAAGAGGTACAAACTCATGGGTCAGAGGCAGGGTAAGGCCTCACCTGCATTGTTGGAAACAAGATTAACTCCTATAGTCAACACAGATGTGCTGCAAAAATGACATCTAACATTGGCTATGAGAAGTTTCATCCCAATGTATTGAGGTACAGGAAAACAGTTAGGCCAGGATGATTTTCACCAGACAGTCTGACATACTGACTGAATGGAAACTTGATTAAAACCAAGGGCTGTATGAACATGTTCAATATTTAGGATAAGAAAATTACAAACCAAAAAAAGGAAACAAAAAACACATCAAGGCACCTGGGGCCATATTTGCACCTTTTTGACTATTTTAGTATTATCACAGAGTTATAGAGTCTTAGAATACCCTGAGCTGGAAAGAACTCACAAGGGTTATCAAAGTCCAGCTCCTGGCCCTGCTCAAGACAACCACAAGAATAACACCATGTGCCTAAGAACATTGTCCCAATGCTTCCTGGCCCCAGGCAGTGTTGGTGCCATGACCACTTCCCTGGGCAGCCTGTTCCACTGCCCAGTCTCCCCTCTGGGTGAAGAACCTTTCCTGCTATGTAACGTAAACCTCCCCTGACACAGCTTCAGGCCATTCCCTCAGGTCCTGTCACTGGTCACCACAGAGCAGAGATCAGTGTCTGCCCCTGCTCTACCCCTCATGAAGAAGCTGCAGAGTGCAATGAGGTTTCCCCTCAGTCTCTTCCAGGCTGAGCAGGTCAAGTAACTTCAGCTGCTCCTTGTATGGCTTCCCCTCTGGACCCTTCACCATCTTCATAGCCCTTCTTTGGATGTTTTCTAATAGCTTTCTATCCTTCTTACATTGTGTGTCTGTCCCTGTTCCTACAGCCTCTCTTTGCTTTTAGTCCACAAGCGAAACAGGACGGAAATTACATTACCTGTAATGTTTGTCCATGATGAAGATTGTGGTTCCCCATCTTGGTGGCTGTCTAGGCACCACTTTAGGAAGCAGCATTATTACAAAAAAAGCAAGATGAACTATTTCTCTTCTCTTACAGGTTTGAAATACATAATTTTCTGTATGTTTGTTTGCCTTGCTCAGTATGTATGTTGCAATACAAATTTAGATCTTCCTAGTAATTTTTAAGGTTTTATTGGTGCCTGAATGATTCAGTTAGATCCATGTCATCTTTAAAAAGCATAAGTTAACTACTTTTTTTTGCAGAAATTGAGGAATTTTATACCTGGGAAAAAATATTCATGAGCACAACTCCAGATGGATTTGCTTGGTAGAGAAATATTCTTATCTTGTTAAGGAAAATGCATTAATGCAAATGTGAATACGAGAAGTTATAAACATTAAAAGTAATCCCATCTCAAAGCTACTTACAGATACAGAAATTATTACCCAGTCTTTATAATGCTGTAAATAGTGTCTGATTTGAACTTCATTTTAAACTCCATAGTGAAAGAGAAATCAAAATTTTCTGTTAAATACAAAAGCTTAAATGAGAATTCAGCACACAGGAGACAGCAGACTGACAATATACAATCTCACTGAAGCTTGAGTGTGCATAGACTAGCACAGTTAATCAAAAACCCCACTCATCTGCCAACTCTTTATGCATTCATCAAATCTCAGCAGAGAGTTATCAGCACAGAAGATTCATACATCAAGGCTTCAGCTCTGGCTTCCTTGACATCCCAAGCAGATTAGTCTGTGACAGATTTCTGTGGCCCAGCAAGCATCCCAAAGTGGAGCTACCATGGAGATGACAAGCGAATCCTCGGCATCTGATGTCACGTCCACTTGTTCCATCAAAGCCAACAAGGTTTCACTAAGGTTATTGGAGTCAGGCAGGTTTAGGAGCTGTGTTTTTATTCAGACAACATGACAGGACAAGTCCTCAGCTGCTCGATGCAGGAGATAACCTTTCAGAGACCACATGAATAAATAAACAAATTCCGTTCAGACTCCTTTCAATCCAGCCATGTGTCTCCCATGCAAACAGACCAAAGGAGGGCTGGATCACAATAACTGCTCAAAAATGCTCTTTCTGTCCTCATGAGGTCTCCCAGAGGAAATCACAATGTACTTCTCAGTGCCTCAAGGAAGCAACAGTAGAGTGATTACCTCCCCACGTGTTTGTGTGCCTCCTGCAGCTGATGCTGGGCATGTACTGGCTGCATGCAGATGTTTTGATCTGGGTTTGAAGCCAAGTATTAAGCGGCATTGCTGCCTGGGAAAAAATCCCAAGGTATGGCTACATAGGAGGAAGGGCAGTCTTTTATAGCATATAGGGCTGAGGCAGAAGAAAAGACCATCCCTATCTAGGGATCTCGGGACTAGGCTCTGGGCAGGAGGGTGTGCCTGCCTTCCTCTGTAAGAGAAAACTCCCAGCCCATTCATTTTTCTTCTCTGTGTGAGACGGTAATGTCCCTCTTTGCAAAGATACCATTGCACCCCATTTTCCTGTGGCATGGGTACAAAGCCAGCACCTCTGGGTTTGTTCAGCCTGGAGAAGAGAAGGCTCTGGATAGACCCTATTGTGGCGTTTCAATATAAGAAATATGGGAGGAGGTCTTTTACCAGGGCCTAACAGGAAAAGGGGCAACAGCTTTAACAGCTACCTGAAAGAAGGTAGACTTAGATTGGAAATGTGAAAATTTTTGTGGTGAGGCACTGAAACAGGTTGCCCAGAGAGGTGCAACATCACTGAGATTGCCCAAGGCCAGACAGAATTGGCTCCAGAGCAACCTAATCTAGTGGAAATTGTTCCTGTCCATCCCAAGGGATTGGATTAGATGAATGGTCCTTTCTGACCCAAAACATTCTATGATTTTATGATCATTCCACTGAGAATTTGCAAATAGATCCAAGGCAATAAATTTGCTAAAAAACCTCATAGGTCCTGGTAATGACAAGTTAATAGCTAAAGCAAAAGCCATGCACAAAAGCAAGGCAAAACAAGGAATTTGTTCCCCAGTTTTCATGAGCAGGCAGGTGTTCAGCCATCCCTAGGAAAACAGGGATCCATTACACATCATTACACATAGCAGTGACTTGGGAAGAGAAACTCCATCACTCTAGATATGCCACCCTTTGCTTCTCCTGCCCCCATATTTCTATGCTGAGCATCATGCCATATGATCTGGAATGTCCCTTGGGTCAGCTGGGGTCAACTGTCCCAGCTCTGTCCCCTCCCAAATCCAAACCCCCAGCCTCCTCACGTGCAGAAAAGGCCTTGGCTCTGTGTAAGCCCTGTTTGGTCTCGGCATCTCTCGCTGGTCAGAGTCACTCCGAGATGGATTAGAAAGTCTCTGTTTGAAGGAGTCAGGGCTCTTCATTTCTCGGTCTCAAGGTTGTTTGTTGTATCTTATCTATAAAATTCTTTCTCCTGTCCTGCCAAGGTCCCCTCAGCAAGACAGTCAGAGGCATTCTGCCTGCCCTCGGGGCGGTGTTATCTTTTTATACTAAAAACTATGTTTACAATGTTTACAATTACTTTCCAATACCTATCACCCATGTTAGACAATGAGCTTCTACTCTAAACCAACCTAAAAGTGCCAACATCACAGCAGAAGATGGAGGCCAAGAAGAAGAAGGAGAAAGGCAGGACACGCCCAGATCCCTCCATCTTGCCCCCCTGAATCCCCATTCTAAAACACCAAAAATTTATTTTCACCCTGTGATAAATTCACCATCATTCTACTTAAAACTTCGTGGCTTGTAATTCTTCATATACAGTTGGTAATTTTTTTCCCAAGGGCTGACTCAAAGGCACAGGGCTCTTGGACTCTGTGCCAAGGTCTCTGAACCCCTGGGCAGGGGCTCAAGTCCTCCAGGGCAGCCAGAGGAATTTCCTGGGTTCCGACATTTTGGCCACTATGAAAACATCCCTCAGTTATCAATACTGTTCCCAGCACAAATCCAAAGCATAGCCCAATACCAGCTACTATATATAAAATAACCTCTACCCCAGCCCAAACCAGCACACCTCCTTTTGCCCGTCCAATTATCTCCTGCATCCCACAGAGAAAGACTGAGGAAGTGTCTGCTTGGGGCTTAGCTGCCTGACCAGGTTGAACCCCAGTGGTCCATAGTGGTGTTGGAAGGATGAGGCAGCAGCCAGACTCATTTTGGTATTGCCTTGTAAGGCTTGTTAAGGGTAAGCCGGATGATAGATCAAGGTATTATAGCTACCTATAGAACAGTAACTTTCCTGTGCAGATGACTGACCAAGCACCTCCACATACAGAAAGGGAGACAATTCTATGCTCTGTTACTTCCTCCAGCACACCAAGAAGTCTGAATTACATGAGGTGCATCAGTCATGCCACTAACTCCTTCAACAGAAAGTAAATTCTCTGGAACTGATATACAACTTGGACAAGAGTCACACCACTCAAAGGAATGTTTTAGTTACAGGGAATTCTCCACTTTTCTTTGGAAAAAGTGAAATCATCAATACATGAACAATTAATTTAGCAATGCTTTTGTACATAAGCTTAGATTTGCTGTAAATGCTGGAATTTTAAAGAGACACTGCTGCATTAGAAAGCAGCAGGTAAACTGATGCCTTTAGGTTGCCATGGAATGCTCTTTTACAGACAGCTTTAGGAAATGTCAATTACAAAAAGATATAGACTGTAAAAATTCTTGAAAGAGTGGGCATAAATCTTCAGGGCATTTAGCAGACTTTTCTTCCATATTGATAGTCTGCAATGGACTGAATAGATTTTAAAGGTGTTTTTCTTCAGAGGTAGTTGTACTTCAAAGTACAGACTGGTGAAGCCCATTCAAAATGGAATTTAAATGCACATGTAACTAACTTAGAGAAAACAGTTTTTGGATATTGATGATGATAGATACAATAAAAAATGATTCCTTCTGGAACCATGTCTATTTGCAAAGAAAATTCTAATGGCTGCACATTTAAACAGGGTCAATAATTCAGTTAAAAATGGAAATGTAAAAAGGTCTAGGATTATTTCAATCCCCTTTAGGAATGCAAAGTGCTTTAAGAACATATTTTGCTTCCCCAGCTCAGAGCCACCTCATCTTAAGAAGAGTGGCAACTGTTTAAACTAGCAATAAATTTTGGAAGCCGAGAATTTGAGTCAATTGAGCCAATAATCCATTTACCAGAAACTGGCATTTAATGGTTATGTAAAAGTGTAAACACTGTAAACTCATGCAAATTTTCTCTTCATATTTTATTTTATGCACATACAGACACACGTATTTCTCTTATTTAAAAATATTTCTTTCATCCACCTGAAGGCTGTAAACCTCTTACAACATACCATGCTTGACCTGCAGTCCTGTTTGGGATAAGAGACTATTGAGGATTATTACAGATGTCCCTGTGAATAGTGTGAACCCCAAAATCACTGTACAAAATGGGGCATACAGCAGGCAGTGATACCCAGGCCTGTCTGAGATGAGGAGCAGGGAGGTGCCACCAGCTGGCTCCAGATGATATCTGGGTAAAGACAAGTAAGATCTTCTGCAGTAGGAAGTTCCTGACCAGCACCACATCACATCCGCATTTACAAGTGGCTCGGTTCATGAGGAACTAGTGCTCATCTCACCCAAGGCAAGGCAACTCCTGGGCGTGGCTGTGCCACAGATGAGTCAAGCACCTCACTTGTGAGAGGGAAGCTCAGATATCTTAGTATTGATCTGAACCAGTGAGTCAAAAATGTTCAATGGCTATAATGCAGTAGTGGTTTAACAAGATTTAATGGCAAGATAAACTTGGTTATTAACTGAATGCAGGGTCAGAAGTATCAGGAAGACCCTCCTGTTGAGTTGTGGGGCTCAGAAAGGACCCCCTACCTAACTGAACTGTTCTAATCTCCTTTTCAGAGAGGAACCTAGCTTCAGTCCTCGTCCCAGCTTGCTCAACAGTTTATGTCTGGATTTCAGCAAGGCCTTTGACACTGTCTCCCATAGCATACTCCTGGACAAACTCTCTGGCCGTGGTCTGGATAGGAATACCCTTTGCTGGGTTCAGAACTGGCTGGATGGCCGGGCCCAGAGAGTGGTGGTGAATGGTGTCACATCCAGCTGGCGACCAGTCACCAGTGGTGTCCCTCAGGGGTCTGTGTTGGGGCCAGTTTTGTTCAACATTTTTATTGATGATATGGATGAGGGCTTAGAGTCTTTTATTAGTAAATTCGCTGATGACACTAAATTGGGAAAGAGTGTAGGTCTGCTTGAGGGATGTAGGGCTCTCCAGAGAGATTTGGAAAGGTTAGATGCATGGGCAGAATCAAACGGGAGGAACTTCAATAAGTCCAAGTGCCGAGTACTGCACTTCGGCCACAATAACCCCCTGCACCAATATAAGCTGGGGACGGAATGGCTGGATAGTGCCCAGGTGGAAAGGGACCTGGGGGTGCTGGTTGACAGTCAATTGAATATGAGCCAGCAGTGTGCCCAGGTAGCCAAGAGGGCCAATGCCATCCTGGCTAGTATCAGGAATGGAGTGGCCAGCAGGAGCAGAGAGGTCATTCTTCCCCTGTACTCGGCACTGGTGAGGCCTCACTTGGAGTACTGTATCCAGTTCTGGGCCCCTCACTTTAGGAGGGACATCGAGTTACTTGAGCATGTCCAGAGGAGGGCTACGAGACTAATAAGGGGCTTGGAACACAAGCCATATGAAGAGCGACTGAGGGAGCTGGGGTTGTTCAGCCTGGAGAAAAGGAGACTCAGGGGTGACCTCATCGCTCTCTTCAACTTCCTGAAGGGTGGCTGTGGTGAGCTGGGGGTCGGCCTCTTTCTCCGGGCGACAACAGATAGAACAAGAGGACACAGTCTCAAGTTGCGTCAAGCGAGATGTAAGTTAGAATTAAGAAGCAAATATTTCACAGTAAGAGTGGTCAGATACTGGAATCATTTACCCAGTGAGGTGGTGGAGTCATCATCCCTTGAAGAATTCAAAAAAAGACTGGATGTGGCACTTGCTGCCATGATCTAGTGAACAGTTAGAACATCGACTGGACTTGATGATCTTATAGGTCTCTTCCAGTCTTGAACTTCTGTGATTCTGTGATTCTGTGATTCTGTGATATGAACAATCTTTTATATCACCCAACTAATATTTCAAAGTTTAACATGCTAATGTTTCTAAAGATTTCAAAGTTAGATATCTGATGCTATAAGAACTCCCTAAACACTGAGAAATAACCTTGACATCCCTACCCAAGGGGGGATCCTGCCATGCAGCCTGCTGCCATGTAGGATTGCTCAGTGGGCCCTGGCTTATCCAGTACCTACGGAGAAGGATGACTGACTTATAGCTGCAACCAGCAAGATGTTAGAGTCACCATTCCAGACCACCCTCAGCTATCCTGGTGACATCTGCTCCCCAAATCCCAGAGGATGCCTTACTGAGGGTTATGGCTTAACTCTGCTGTGGGGGGAGGACACTGCCACAAGATGCTAATGTGCTTTGGCTCCAAAACCAAAAGCCAAGGGAAAGGCAGCCAGACTGAGCTGAGGAGAGCAGCAACACTGAAGACGCCAAGGGGAGCCCCAAGTGCCTTTTGCAAGCTCAGGCAGGTTCTGGTAGCACCCGCTGCGCCTGCTTTGCCCTCGCTACTCATGAGGCAGAGGCTGGATGCTGCTGGGGTGTGAAAACTCCTGCACACCTGTATCCAACCTCTGGGCAGCAACTTTTGTTTCAGGGAAAGACCAAACGCTCCAGTAACATGTTAGCATCTGCTCTGGGCTCTTCAGGCAGCTGTCTGAAGATAAATTCTTGCCTTGCATCCTGCTGCTGACCAGCTGGTGCCTTCAAGCAAGGAATTTCATTACTCGTATCTTGTCTTTACCTGCCCACTCGCAAATGCTTAAGTGATAAGATTTTCAGCCTTTCTAAAAAGCCAGTCACAGGTCTTACCACTGTGAGTTCCTATGAAGAGGCAAAGCATTTCCCGTGCTCCTTTTCTCCCTCTGATTCATGTAGTTCATACCTGGACTGCCCTTTCAGCTGGGATGAGAGGGTCATGCTGCATGGCCAGGGTTTGCTTTAAGCCCTCTGAAAAAGGAGAGATATATTTTTATAATCATAAAATAATTCATCACTGAACAATTCTGTCACTGGGAATATTAAAATATGATCAGAGATATTTTATGCAGCTGTTATTAAATAGTCATTAAACATTTCTGGAAATAATACTCCTCAGGGATTTGACATTGAAGAATAGACTGTCAAGGCCCAATCTGAGCCATGACTTAGAAATATATAAACCTACCAAATGCACTAAACTTGTCTTCATCATCAATTTTCTCTGAGTTCAGCAGTTTTCTACACACTGAGCAGAGTCTGGGGTATCTGTTTCTACGCACATCTTACCCAGGAACATGGTGTCTTACAGGCATGTGTAGCACCTGGCATTGCAGAAGGCTGCAAAAACACCACAAAAATTTCACTTGTCTGAGGACCTCAAGGGTAATTTTTGGATTCAAGGATAAAGAAGCAATTGTCCTAACCAATTTCATACCTACAAAACAGTGCTAGGAGGCAGTGTTTGGGACCTCTGGGCAGTGAAGTGACACAAACTGATTTGGGGCACAGTTCCCAATATCAGTCTGACTGTCAGATGTACTTCATGGTGGTTTGAACTGTGCTTTGATGATGACTGTTCCTTGGCCAGTTATGAAGGTAAGTGTCTCAGGTGATTGTTTCAGGTGCTCAAACTTTTTGTCTACCAGGCTCTCTCATTTAGAGATCCAGGTGCTGCTTCTTCCCCTCAAGCCAATCACAAACTCCCAGCAGCAGCTCAAAGTTTCTACCCTCAATGCCAGTGTTTTCACCTGGAGATCGATAAAGACAATAGGAGGTTTTGTACCTCTTCCAAATCTGTTCTCTCCAGGTGCAGAGGTAACAGTCTTACATCACAGTAAGGGGAGCACACAGCAGATTTTTCTATTTTTACCCAATTTTTATATGGCTTCAAGAGAAAATGTAGTGCTTCCTGCTGTCCCTTTAAACTCTGCAAGGATTTTGTCTGCAGGGAAAATCCCCTCTTATTTACAGACTAGTCCAGATTCTCAGGGCATTCAAATTCTCATTCCCACTGGCAGAGATATGGCTCAGTTGTTCCAGGCAGTTTGCCTGACTCTGCTGGAAGTTTTGGTCCTCTGCTCTCGTACAGATTGCTCTGCTAAGGCAGAACAATTCTCCTTCTTAATGAATATGCAAAAAACCAATTTCCACACTCATAAGTCTCTCAGCTGGTTATTTAAAAGTCTCCACTGATGGTATACAACAACAAGAATAACAGCTTGATTAATCCCCATCTACTGGTCTGAACTAAAACCTGTGCCATTTTGTCACATTGGAGTGACAGAGTCGTCATAAAACAATGCAGCTCAAAATGGCTCTCACAGATTCAGGAGGTTGTAATGGTATCCCCACTGACCAAAAATATCTGGGGATATGCTAATTTTCCTTTGCTAAAAAGAACAGGGGACTGATTTTGAGATTTCATTGTTATGGAAATATATTCTGCTCAGGACAATTACATTTGACTTCCCCCACTCCCCCTGAAGCATCAAGAATGTTTAATATGCTACACTGATTAACAGTGTTAGTCTCCTGTTTCTGGGATGATTTGTCTAGGTAATGTATGCACAGAGAATATGGCAGAGGAGAAACCGTGGTTTTTCACTACTGATCCTATTATCAGATTTGCCTGAAGAAGACCTACTTTTTCCCAGGGGGATTTCAAAGCATGAATATCACTCCTTTTAGGGCTCTGCTTTATGACATTGATGTTCCTTAGTTACCTCAGCCTGTGGAGACACCCATGCTAAGAGTGGACCTTGAACCACTGGGTGGGATAAAGGCCTGGACACAAGTTATCCATGGAAAACTTCAGGCATCTCTTCCCGTGCATGTGCTTGGCTCTTTGTATTCAACAAGGTGCTGTGGGAAAGAGATCAGGATTGCTATAAAAGCCATTGTGCCTGGGACTGAATAGAGAGCAGAGGAGTTGCTTCACCAGTAGCATATTTATAATTTTAACATGGTTTGGAGGGAGGTTGTGAAAAAACCCAAACCTCGGTGACTGCTTAGTCAGATCTCTCTATGTGAAGACACTGACAACTCTTTTTGTTTGTATTGGGCCATCTGCTCCAGCAGTGCAGCTGGATTCTGCCAACTATACTGGAGCCACTGTTGTACCCTGGCTTCAGGCTCATGCTCTGCCTTTCCTATTGATTTTAATGAGGCAGAAATATCAGGACATACAAAAATATGCATAATATCTGCTCTAATTACTTTTACTGTTTATCTTTTTGGGTATTATTTACTGACTTAGGGATAAGCATACAATGACAAAATGTGAATCAGCTTGCCTTTTGTGCACTTTTGCAGGTTCCATGTTGAGGCTGAATTCCAACTCTCTTTAGAAAGAAATTACAAAATTTCAAATCCTTTGTGTTTCTAAAGAGCTTACCTAATTTTCTCCCTAAAACTGTTGATTATGGAGTGCATTACATGTAAGCATATATATATATATATACTTTATTATTTACTTGAACCTAAGCTGCAGTTCAATGTATGCCTCCATGTGCAATACACAACTGCATTTCCCACCCTGAAACTGTGTGTCCCATTGTGTTAATCCCTCTTCCTCTTACACCATTTTCCTTTCAAATATCTTCCCTGAAAGCAAAAACACACAGCATCTCCATTTAAGGAAAAGGGAAAGCATAACCTAAACATACATAACCCCCCTCAATTACACATGAATACCATATAAAATTAAAAAAAGAAAAACAATCCAGTTCTGAATGAGAGAAAGACTGAACACACGGCGTTAAGGATGACTTCACAGTAAGTTTTTTTTCACAAAACAACCATAGGACTGATATTTCTTAGAGACAGTATTAGGGAAGGATAAACAAGAGCAGAGAAGATTTGTATGAATCAACAGATTCCTACATGGCTGTGAGTAAGATCAGACAGAATAATAAGTGTGTTCCTGACTGCAAGAGCAAGAGGACATGGATATATTTCTTTTCCAACAGGAGCGTCCTTCAGCACTTCATGATCGACTGTGCTTGTGCAAGGATTGAGTTTATGTTAGGTAGCCTGCAAAGAGTGTTGCCAGTTAGAGTCAGTGACCCCACTGTCCACTCCAGGTCCTGGGCTACTGTGATGATTCACCCGTCCTTTTCTGATCCTCTGACACCTACTATCCTTCTGCATCCATGCCTCAGATATTGTGCTATGTCATTTCAAAGTATGTTGTTTTTACACACATGTCTCATTCCAAGAGAATGATAGAGAAAAGGAAATTTTCTGCAGTCCCCCATCCCATTCACTTCTATATACCTTGTATCTCCTGTTCATTTCTCTTGGCCAGACCAATAAGGTGTGGTGGGATGATGGGAAAACAAGTCAGATGGGATCTGGTCTGTTTCATCAGTTGAAGAATTTCAAAATTCTCTGCCCAGTGGAACATGATATATTCAATCATCCTCCCTAGGACGTCTTGTGTTATGACAATATGGGAAACCTGCCTCAAACTAGAAAGACCAAGAAGCTTGGTGTTACCAGGCCCTCGGGAGTTGTGCAAACATTTCCTTCACTCTTTCAGAGGCACTTTCCCTTCCTACATATTTTCATTACCATTCCATTTTAATCCCAGTGTAATAGTTCTTGTTTCTTCCTGCCTGAGACAACGGAGACGTAGAGTCAATAGATTGAACAGCAAATACATAATTGATGGCTTCCTGTGTAGCTTGAAGTCTTTTGAAATACATCATCTTGGTAGTCTGCTGCTTTTTACTCAAAAGCTGGAGATATGTACACTGTCAAACATTCCTTCACAGTGAAAGACTAAAGATCATGTCCTTTCAGATCGACACATGTATTATTGCACTGATATTACTTGAGAAAAATAAATTAAATTTTTGCTTTCAAAAAGTACAGAGCCATTCGAATTCTTCATGAACACAACTCCATACCTGCATTTCTACATTCCAAGATACTTTGGCTGCTTTGACTTCACACAGTGTTTTCTGGGTAAAGTGCAAGCTAGTAAGGGTTTAAAGCACCATTGATGTTATTTCCACTGCAGTAAAGGTGAACTTGTTGCCCCTTTTCTCTTTGTAGGGACAGGTGGCCTGTGACATCCTGATGGATTTAATCTGTTTCATGCTGAAACTCAAATACAGAACTTTGGCCCTTTTCTCCCTGCTCTATTCTTCTTCTTTAACTTCCCTTGCTCTGTGCCAGTGAATTTTAAGCGTGATAAAGAAAGGACACATGCTGGTGCATAAAGGCATAAAGGGATAGATAGATAGATAGATAGATAGATAGATAGATAGATAGATAGATAGATAGATAGATAGATAGATAGGCTGTTAACCCACAGTAACTGAGATGCCAACAAGGTGCCTGCAAATGTACATTGGGTTACCCTGTAGTGGTAGCACTAGCTAAAATGTGCTGGTTGTTTTCCTAGTCCTGGGAAAGGGGTGTTTTCTGCTTTGAGAGCTCACAGCTCTATGCTCAGACAAAGGAAGAGAAGGAGGAGGCAGCAACTCCCAGGAGTTTATAAATAATTTCTCCTCCTTTATCTGAGAGAATTGTGATGGCTTTGAAGCCTGCTCTGGTCTCTGCCATAGCTCTGGCCTGCTGAGCTCTCCTTCCTCTGCCCTTTTTTTCCCTCATTGCCCTTTTTAGATGAGAGGAATCTGTGGGTCTGCACAGCCAAGTGGTCACTTTCCTCTGGGCATTTTTACAGGAAGAACAATAACTTGTGCAAAATGAAACTCGGTCAGAGTGGCCTGTCCAAGAGGAGCAGAGAGCTGCAGGAAGGGTTTTCCCATGGGATAGGGTGTGTTGGGCAGCAGGAGGTGCCCCTGTGAAGTGTGGGGACAGCATGGTGGTGGCTGTGTGAGGGGTGTGCAGCACATGGAGCAGGGCTCTCAGTACACACAGCTGAGGAGGGAATGGTGCACACAGAGCTGTGAGTGCTGGACAGACACGTCCTGCAAGGCCACCTCTTGCTGCCTTGATGGATGGCAATCCCTGTCAGTCCATGCATGGGCATTATTCTTTGCAGGACTCAAAGAGTCCAATTCATTATAGCAAAGCCTATTTTTTTTTCCCTTTTTCCACTCCAGTGGAGCATAAATGACCTGAATAAATCCTACTCCTTTGGCACATGTAATGCATGGAATGTGTTGCCGGCGCTGTAACAAGATTTATCTCTTGGCTCATGTTGTGAACACACATTTCCTTCCAGTCAGTAGAATTGTTATAGCTATAGAGCTTGATTATTGAAAGGGGAGCTGGTTGGTGGAAGGAAGATATATAAATGTGATATACACAGTACACGTCAGCCACACCAACTGGAAAAATCCATTTATTTCCACTGACTGAATAACTCACTTTTGGTTCCAGTTTATACAGGTAGGAACACGATTACTCAGTGCCTGTCTCCAATAACTCAGCCAATGTTGAGCTTTGTGTAGTCTTTGTGGCCAGAGCCAGCTCCTCTCTAGAGCTCCATACCAGCAATTCCACAGGTGTTCAGAGGTGAGAACTCGTACAGACCTGCCACCTGCTACAGCTTTGACAGACACTTCAGGGCAGGTGGCAGGATCTTGTGTCCATCAGGGACAATGGGTATATATGTAAAGGTAGAAGGGAAGGGACAGGGACACAGATGGATTTGTCTTGCACTTACAACCATAAAAAACCATTAGATGTTTGGTGGGATGGTGTTTGTGTCACAGAAAGCAAGAAAATCCCTTTAAGGTGTTGGAAAGGCCAGTCACTTTTGTGTAGGTCCATCATGAGGTCTCTCGCCTGAAAAGGGGCTGTGAATACAAAGAGTTGTGCATCACTAAGAAATAGAAAAACCTCCACCACAATGATTCAGTGACCACAGCCTTCTTGGAGGAACAATTCTGCTGTTTTGCATGTGGATTTCAGAGAATGTGTCTCAAGTGCTGTTACTGCCCCAAGCAGAGGTGGGCCACTCAAATGGCTGTGGGACACTAGGCTGGCTTCTCACCTTCAGACAAGGGTGGTAACCGAGGTCTCGTGAACTCACTCACTGCTGCTGTGCTTCTATCCAGACACTAGGCTGGCTTCTCACCTTCAGACAAGGGTGGTAACCGAGGTCTCGTGAACTCACTCACTGCTGCTGTGCTTCTATCCAGACATGTCTGAAACAATTTCCACTTCTTTTCATCCTTTTCCCACTCTACCTTTCCTCTGTATCTAAAAACTGACCTCCAGGTGACTTTCTTAGCCAAGGCAGAGGTGCCTCACAAATGCTGATAGCTCCAGTCACGGTGATTTTCAGACAGCCAGTCTCAGGTTGAGCCCAGAGAAGCGATCAGAGAGAAGTGTCTGTGTTTTACCAATGAAAAAGCTGGCACACAGCAGGTGAACATCCTCATAAGGGTTTTCAGCCCAGTAATCACCAAGACAGGTGTCTCATTATTACTGTGTATAATGATATAGTATCCAAAGAAGGGGGAGAAGATAAACATATGTCATTCAAAAATCCCTTGGATTATGGAAAGTGTCCACTAACAGGGAACCCAATTAGCCTGTGCAGCTTTATATTTTGCCCATATGTTATTACTAATCTGGCCTCAAGTGTGCAGTTTAGTGCTGTAAACCTTTGGTTGGGACTGTTTTATTAAACTCTGTGGCCTGCAGCATCTGCCTCTAGCTAGGAGAACTGTTTTGGAAACTTTCCAAATCACAAAAGCAGTAGTTATATTTTCTGTGTTCCAAACACAGTTCTGGCCTGGTTGGTGCCCAGCTTCAGGAACATATATCCATATATCTGTGTGATATCTTGTAAAGAGAGAGTCTGCTCTGTAGTTTTTATGTACTAGACTCTCCACCTGTCTGGCTCCCCCTTGCTTGGCTCTGTCTCCATGTCAGTGAGGAGCTGGAAGACCAGAGTCATAGCTCCTCGTGCCACACATGGTCTGCTCCAAGCACCACCACTCATCCTCCTGTGCATGCTTTGGCTGCAAGACAGGAGATCTTCCTGAGATCTCAGTGTTTCCTCTTCTTCAGTGACCTCCCTGTTATAACCATGCCCAGAGTGGCTCCCAAGCTAATGGCTAATCCTGGTCTCCCTGTGAGTACTCACTTGAGTGTCTTCTCTCACTTCTTCCTCTACCACCTCCTGCTAAGTGAATGCAAATAATTTCTCAGTTCTCCCTTTTCCTGTATTGTCCAAGTCTGTCAGCTGGACATCAGGATAAACAGTGATCTGCCCAGCAGTGGAGAAAGATGACTGGAAGGTAAGAAAAGGATCAGGAAACCAAAATAGCAATAGAGAATGAGAGAAAAAGGAAGTGCACCAAGATGCTAAGCCAGCACAAGGAAGAGGGTCCACAATATGTTTAAGATCCCAATGTCATGAAACACTGACCTTTTTATGTCAGTCAAGCATGGAGGAGCTGGTCATCAGCTGCCTCTTCATGCCTCCAACAGCCACAGAAGCTGTTGAATCTGAATCCTCATCTGGCCAGACTTTGTAGGTGAATTTACCATTTAGCTTCATGCTGTGCACAAGCCCAGAAGGTGAGGAGGATCCACATGTACAAAAGTGTAAGGTGTGAGAGTGTTGCATGCGCATGAGGAAACTAATGAAGTTGTGAAAGAATATTGAGTAATGAATACTGCATAGGTATGTCCAATGGGTCTGTTTTCTGTAGTCATTCATCTCTGGGGAGATTTTGGGAAGTTAATGCTCTGAGCACTTGAGACTGGTTAAAGGGAATTTTTTGTCATTTTGAGAACATATTTGGAGAACGCTTGAAGGTAATTGTTAGAAGGTCTGAAAGTTGAGAGACAGAGATTGTTACCTGGGGCTTTCAGATGCAGAAACAAACTTCATTAAATGAATGACATTTTCTTACATTTTTCTTTTCTTTCTGAGCTCATGTCCTGCAGTAATAGTAATTCTTTGCTGTCAAAGTATCTAAGATAGACACTCCCATAGGCTTGTTATTTTGGCCAGCTTAGAAGAAAACACTCTCTTTCTTTAGACAACCAAGAGTTCTTGTTTTGTTGTAGAAAACTCATCTAGCAGGAGCTCTCAGTTGCTGCTTTGAGACAGCTTTCTTTCAAATACAATGAGGAGATCAGCTTTGACACTTTGGTTGCAGTTAATTGTATTGCAGAGGCGCAATTGAATTCAATGTCCGCTGCTGAAGCCTTTCTTAGTCAGAATAACTCATCTTTGGGATATAGAGTGCATTTACCTAAGTGAAAAGTCTGATGCACAATCAGATTTGTACAAGCTCTCAGTAAGCTTTGAAGAATTTGCATGTCTCCTTTCCCCCTCTTCAGTAATTTAAATTTTTATGATCTACTTGCTGAAACATACTGTCACATAAAAGATTTAAAATGAAATGTATCTTTCCTATCGGTGAGCATAGTAGAAGGTGTTTTCGCATCTCTTTTTAAGGCATTGGGAAAAAATTGGGCACAAATGCTGAAACTTACCTGTTGGTTTATAGGATAGATGTTCCATTCATTATTTGCCTCAGAAGGTAGCCCGGAGTAACAATTTGCCCTTCCTGAACTACAACTTTGCACCAGGAAGGGGCATCAGGCTTTTGTGCCACTTGTCAGCCCTAACTCAGGGTCAGGGCCCATCACAGCCACTGTGACAGCTGGCAGGAAGGGAGCATGTGCCAGTGAAGTGTCTTTCTAGGGATCCTATTGCTGATAGACAGCAGGAAGGGAATAACTCCTAAATGGATGCTTGTGAAAAGCACTCTACAATATCTGCTTGTTTCCAGCTTGGACACAGATGTTAAGGACATGATTTTCCATGCTGAAATACTTCCCAGCACTCACAAAAATTGGGGCAATAGGAAATACTTCTGCATGGAGCAAAGAGGATTATGCTTTATGGCATATATACACATAACACATGTTCATATGCTTTTATTAGCTGTCACCCATTCTTAAGGCCAAATGAGGCATGCCATTTTGCTAATGGACACTTGTCTTGGGAGGGAATTGTTCATTCACTGCTCATGGATGTGAACAAACATCTTAGACCAGCATCTAGGAATTTAAGGAACGAGTTGTGATAGTGCACCCAGACAGATGTCAACTTGAATTATTCAGCTGTACTTGTCTCAGAGGCTACTACAATCCTGCTGTATTATACACTCCAGAGAATCTCAATCAGATAACCTTTGTGATCAGTATCTACTGGAGAATTTATATAATGTACATTATCTCTTCTGTCAGTTAATAGTTGTTAAATTATTTTTGCTGTCGTGAACTCCTGACTATATGTTAAGAAAGATTTTTTTTCTTCAATCAATACTTTTCATGATATTTTATGATAATAACTCACTTACTGGATTATAAATGTTCAAATTCTCTGTCAGTGTTGTCCTGGAGGGAAGAAAGGCTTTCACAGTAAGAGAGATGGCTCTAACAAGCACACCAGCCATTTAACTAGAAAGGCAGCCTTTCTGCAAGTGGATCATGTTGCCATGTTAAAAGTTCACCATCCATGGTATGTTTATAGGAATGGCTGTTTGGCAGGATACGTAAATCCGCAGAGTCTGACAGCAACCACAATTGCATGAGGTGGGATGGCACCCCCTCTGCCCAGGGCACTGACATCTCAAACACAGAACTGAGGACTGAATTTATAATAGCCCTGAATGTCCAAGAACCACCTATGCAGGGAGCAAAGGGGGATAAAATCATGATACTTACCACCAGAGGTTACATGACCAGTTTCCAATGAGTGTAGTTTAACATGTTAACAATTGTAGAAACTCAGCTATTAACGCAAAGTGCAAGACACAAATAGAGAATCACAGAATCACAGAATTCTGAGTTGGAAGAGACCCACCAGGATCATCAAATCCAGCTCTTCAGTAAATGGCCTGTATGGGTGGGGGTCAAACCCATGCCTTGGTGTTATAAACACCATGTTCATACAAGAACATAGATTATGAAACATGCTGACTTTTGCCAGCTTGGGAGAGAGGTGTCAGTAGAGACCTAGCCAGGGCTGTGAATTTTTTTATGCCATGGGCCCAGTTGTGTGGAAATAGTGTAATGGTAGAAAGATGAGCTAAAAAACTCTGATAGTTTTGACCTTACAGCTGACAAGAAGCTCAGTCCACCTCTCTGGAGAGTCTCTCTTACCTTTGAATAGGCAACCAGTCTGCCTCTGAAAGTTTGGTTGTGCTTATGATTGTGTTGAGCAAGTCCTGCATAACTTCAGTGTCTGATACTACATTCTTGTGTAACACCTGCAAATTCATTCCAATTAGCAAAATTGGAATGAACTGTTCAGATATTTTTGGTTTTTCCTACTGTGGTACTGTGTTCTGTTTGAGAAGGAGACATGCAGATTGTGATTACGCAAATGTACTCTCAGATGTACTGCTGATTTTAGTAAAAACTATTTATTAGTACAAAAGAATAGTCTAACTGGCCCTCTCTGGAAAATAGCAGAAGAAGAATGTATCAAAATAACCAGTTATTTCCCATGAAACAGAATGTCTCACTAAAAGGACAGCCAGGAAAAAACATATGAAGTTGGGATTTTTCCCAGTGATAAATCTAGGTTTGAATTCCCTGTAAGATACTCTCTGCCCTTTTTAGGACTCCTGAGCCTGACCGTGAGGAAGACCCAAGATGTGGAATGGCATGGTTGTCGTGCTCTACAATTAGAAATCAGAAGTTAGCTTTATAAGCCAAGGAATAAAGTATACATTTAAAAACCCCAATATTCCCATACATCCTTGGAACATACACGAATATTGTTGAACTCAGGATGAGGTGAAATAAACAATTTATCATGGATTTTAGGTTTCTGATTGATACCTACATACTAATGAGATGGACTCATTAAATGTGCATAGCAAGATAATTTACCTGGATATTTTGGAGGAGGAAATTATTCAAAGCAGAAATGATATTTTATTCAGAAAGGTTTGATGGTAAAATATTTTCTTCCAGTCAAATAAGATATGACTGAGAATTTTCTTTTAATTAATACAAGTAAAGCTAGTGAACAGGGAAATTAAATTCCACCAGAAGTAATTTTTCAGATTTGTTTAGCCTAAAGTTAAAGCTTCATTTGCGGAAAAGGGAGGAGTAGAGGATCCATTAATGTCCATGCTCTACTAGGATTCTAGTGGAATTACTGTTTTATATTAGAAGATCTATATCTAGTTAGCCATGAGCTGGGGCTTGAGTCAGAATATTTCATGTGAAAACTGATCTGATCAGCAAGACAGAAACCAGAAAGTCTTCAGCCCATGCGTGGAACACTCATACATGGATCATCAGCATTCCTGTAACTTTTATATTCAAAAAGTTATTCCAAAATTTCAAAGTCAATTTTCCCATTCAGTGCAAAATTAACTGTTGCAACCATTGTCTCATTTTGTGCTGTTGGTTTGGACTGCTTTTTATTTTCCTCCATGACCCTGTTTTACTGATTGACCATGGCCTACTGTATTAACAAAAAAATGAACTCCTAAGAAAAGCAGTGGAGCAGTCAGGCGTGCCAATGGTGAGCTCCCAGACCCTCCCCACATCTGTGGAAAGGTCATATCCTCCATGGACCCCCATATTCAATTCCTGTCTTTTTTTCCTGTAATTATAGAATCACAGGTTGAAAAGTAACTCAGAAAACCTGTAGCCCTTCCTCCTGCTTCCTGTGAAACTTAGAATCCATGGACGATCTTTTCCGATTTGGTTTCTGCTACTTTGGAATATATCTGTGTTGGGGTTTGAGAGTTGTTTGGGTTTTGTGCTTTTTTTATTGATTTGTTTTGGTTTGGGCTTATTGGTTTTTTGGGGGTTTGTTTGTCATTTTTTCTTTAAGTGCCTTTGCTGTGTTCAAATACTTAATTATCTTAGAGGCAACCAGAATTCAAGACTGATGTTGACATTTTTCCTTCAGAATTGGCCAATATTTTGGAAAAAAATAGGACAGTTAAGGAATTACATCATGCAAAAAAATATGTATAATGTCAAAGCTCTCTGTTCCACCATGGGTTTAGAAGACCTTGGAGAGTCATGTCTGTAGCCTCTATTTTGTATAAAGGTACCATGTGTGTTTTTAAAAGCCTTTGTGAGGAAAGTGAACTTTTTTCTCCACGGAGGAGACCAATGAGAGGAAATGTATAGAATACAAGTTAAAATTAAAGGAAATGAATAGGGAACAGAGCTCAGTTACTTTTCTCCAAGGATTACATTCCTGAGGATATTGTTCCTACAAATATGGTATTGTCCAAGTGAGGATTTCTGCTGTGTGTTTCCTAGGGCAGGTACTCCACTGCTCCTTTCTTTACTGGTTTTTTCCTCCCTGGAAAATCTGGCAGCTCTGCCTCTGGCCCAGCTGCTGACCCATATGAGCCACAGCCTTTGACTTCTCTGTGTGAATTTGCCACGTCCAGCCCTTGGCGCCACCCACCTCCTTTATAGGGAAATAGTCCATCTTTGCACCTATTGTCCTATGCTGTCCCAAGCCAAAGTTCAAGCACTCCCAAGTCAAAGCCAGGCACCACTTGTGGGGTCCCAAATTTTATTTGGTTGGATGCTTCCCACATTGTCAGGTGCAGTCTTCTACTTGCCAGCCTTCAGAGCATCTGCTTCATCACCGTCTGAGCTGTGCACATGCAAATCAGAGAGCTGCATTATTTATCTGTGAGCGTTGACCCAGAAGGAGACTTCACTAGACTGAAACCATTACACTGTGTGATTTGGGAGGAAATACTAAAGTGACAGTCTGTTAGAGAAAAAATGTTGCTCCTTTTCTGATTCACCCTGTCTTATGAGATTGACTGATGCAGATACATCAGTTGAAGGTTAATTGCCAGTGAAATTTTACATTAACAGGGCTTTTGTTTAAAAAAAATTGAGATTTAGAATAATTTACTAATGAGGAAGACAGAACATGTATTTCATCATTTAATCTGTCATGTAATACTTTAAATAAAAGGCTTTCTTCTTAAAAATTCCTTGCTATCAACCCTTAGAAAATTTGACTAAGACCTTCATCTGTCTTTTAAGGCAGATCATGTGGTCCACTTCTCCATTAATTTCCAAAGGGTATGGACCTGAAAATATTTCTTTTCACAGACCTGGTAAGAAACTTTCCAAGGACTGGATCTTTCTTGTATACAGTCAGCAAAACTTTGGAGGCCTCAACAGAAGTAAAATAATGAGGCACTGCATGCAAATGAGCCTTTGATGAGCACTGTAGCATTGCTCTCTCCGTGTCTTAAAAAAGAGCATGCGACTGCAGATGCTTAAGTTTTTAAAGTGACGCATCCTTCTATGACAACAGATTGTATTAACTGCTGGAAAAGTCAGTTCATATTTTCTTGCAAGCCCAGCAGTCTTGCAGATGAGTTATGTTATTAGTTTTCATGACGATCTTGCCAGGATAAAGTACTTGTGCTTTGAAATTTTTCTGCTGAAAAGATGTTTTCAATGTAAATGATTTGTATTAGTCTGTTCACATTCCCATGTGCATTCATCTTTTTCACTCAAAACTATAAACAAAGAAAATTATGGACTTCAAAATCCAATTGATTTCACTTTGTTACCATTTTATTCAGTTATTGCTGAAGCCATGACTAGGATCCATGTTTCATGTGGAGGGCTCCATGGGAGCTTGAAAATGGGCCTCATGGTTTCGATGTTTCCTGTACTATGCAGCAAATCTTACTAACTCATAAGATCTCTCTTCTGACTTCTAAACTATGCAAAAGTGATGACAATTCATTTATAGTTTGTTAAAATAATGGATTTAAGGCTTTTGATTCTTACAATATTTGTTCTTCCATAAATCTGTGTCTTTTGTAGGAAATGGGCACACGTAAAGAGCTCCAGAACTATAACAGGACATGTTTAAATTGCAAGGAATAAGCAAATCTTGTCTTGCAGGTGGTCAGACCTTACCTTCAGAGTACAGTATGTAGAAACCAAGTCACTACATTACACAGGGCTTCTCTCCTGTATCATAAGATTGGCATTTTTCTACCATCCAATATTATCAACTGTTGTACATAAAAATGCTATGGAAAATAAAGCTATGCTGTTTCACTTTGAGTGCATTTTTCTAAAGGAAAGTAATTACATTGGCATTTTTTTCCTGCATTTACTCTCAATGGAAATCAGTCTCTGATAGTCATAGATTAAACCAGCATTGTCTCCATGTTCCACAGCTTTCCTGGTTTTATTGAAACACAATTGCAGTATGGTTATGCTGGAAAATTTTCATTTTTCCCCTTTATACAAATATTCTGGCAGTGCACAATCAGGTATTTTTAACCTTTGTGTTCTTCAGGATTTCTAATGGCTACCCCCCACCTTGTCTGCAAATGTACTGTTAGTAAAAATTGCTTTCTTTCTCTATTGCTATGATTGTTCAATTCATTTGAAAAAATATACTGATTGTCACCTAAGAGCTACCACTTTTTCTGCTGAATGGCTGATAGCAATTTGTAAGGAAAGTGAATTTGATCAGTTACACCTTAGGAAAAGAAAGGAGGAATGCAAGAGATAAATTAGTGCTCACAGAGCACACCTTTCCTGGGTTAATAGAAACAGTGCTCAGTAGCTGTCTACAGTCTGCAATGGGATCTCAGCACAGACCTCCTGAGGCAGAAAGGTGGGGACACAGGGGTGTGTCAGCAGCCTGCACCACGCAGAGGTGCTGCTCCCTGTCCCAGCTGAACTGAGTCTTAGGAGACCAGGAAATGACATGGGCCAATGCTCAGCACTTTAGTGCTGGTTCAGCACACATCCCCACTCATTACTAGTGTTAGCAATGGAAAGTCTTCAGAGATCTTCAGGTGAAGGTGTCAGATTTGAAGTATCATGCACCTGGGGTAATTTTTGGATGTAAGTGATTTCATTTAGAGACTTTCCTTCCAGGTCTGTGTTTACCAGTAATACACAATACTGGGAGGTGTGTAGTGAGTTTTATTAGTTGGTTAGTTGGTTGGTTGGTTTGGTTTGTTTCCTGGATTTAGTATTTTTCTCAGGATCCAGTTTCAGACTGAGAGTTTTTTTGAGACTGAGCACAGACACAGGGTTTGCCTGACTGGCTGGAGCAGCTGATGAGATGCAGGGCAGGTCTGCCATTCAGAGGGAACTGGAGAGCCTGGAGAAGTGGACTGACAGGAACCTCATGAGCTCAGCAAGGGCAAATGTCAAAGTCCTGACCCCAGGGAAGAGCAATCTCAGGCACAAGACCAGCTGGGTATGACCAGCTGGGAAACAGCTCTGCAGAGAGAGTCCTGAAGAACCACAAACCGAGCAGGGGGTGGAAATCTGCCCTGGCCGGTTCCTTGTACTGTGCTGTATCATCAAGAGATGGGGCAGGACGTTGAGTCAGGTGGTTCTTCCCCTCTGCTCAATATTGGTGAAACACATCTGGAATTCCAGGTCCTGTGCTAGGCTGCACAGTACAAGAGACACATGGGCACTCTGGAGCAGGTCCAGAGCGGGACCATGAAAACTGTGAAGGGACTGTTGCTTTTAACATGTGAAGTGCAAGGGCTGGATCTTTGTAGCCTGGAGAAGATGCAGAGGAATCTCATTTGGTGTCTAAATACCAACCAGAGACACTTATGCTTTCTCTGCATAGAAACCAATCTGTCTGTGGAGGGGTTCTACGAGACACCTCAGGAAACAGATATGAGTTGCATTAGGGGAAGAGAAAATCTTTACACCAATAGTGATAAAGCACTGTCATAGACTCCCCAGAGATGTTGTGAATCCCCATCTGCGGCGGACATCTTTTTATTAAAAACCTTTCCTTAAGATTTTTTCTTCCTGAGAAGCTGAGAGGCTTCAGGAACAAAACATAAACAATGGTTATCTGCTGCTGTGGAATGCAACAGGTGCATCTGTGATTGGTCTCATGTGGTTGTTTGTAATTCATGTCCAACCACAGCGAAGCTAGCTCGGACAGAGAGTCTGAGGCAGCTGCCTTTGTTATCATTCTTTTCTATTCTATTCTTAGCTTAGCTAGCCTTCTGAGATGAAACTTTTCCTTCTATTCTTTTTAGTATAGTTTTAATGTAATGTATATCATAAAATAATAAATCAAGCCTTCTGAACATGGAGTCGATATTCTCGTCTCTTCCCTCACCTGAAAACCCCTGTGAACACTGTCACACCCATCCTTGAAGGTACCCACAACTCAGCTGCCCAAGACCCCAGACAACCTGATCTGCACAGGATCTAGCCCTGGTTTGCCTGGGACAGTTGGAGCAGATCACTCCCAGGCTTACTATCCAGCCTACGTGATTCTGTGATTTTAAGATCCTGCAAGATCAGTTGTCAAATGTGTGGTTTCAACTGTGGAGGAATTTATAAACTGTGTTTTTCTTCTCATGAAAAGATTTTTCAAACCAATGAACAAAACTTGTTTATCATGTGAGGAGTTTGAGTCCTCGAGGAACCTTGAATTAATCCATATGTCTATCAGTATATTTCTTTAAAAAATTGCTTTGGTCAGAAAATTTAAGCAGTATAAAGCAGAAATGAATTGTCTTTGCTAGTCATTCTTAGGTCCCCAGCATTGACAAAGGACATACTTCTTGGATCTATGAGCTTCCACAGCTATCTTGTACAGGGAGATAGCCTCATCTGTAACCCTTGGCATGTTCTGTCCTGCTGATGTGACCTAAGAAATTATTTTTTAGTACAGCTTATATTAGTTTTTTTAATAATACTTTAATTTTTTTCCTCCAACTGCAGGATGTTGCTGTTATTTTTTTCCTTCTTCCAGCCTGACAAAACGGTGCCTGTTCACTGGGGAGCAGCATGTTATGTGCTTGTGACAGTATTGACAGTAATCCATATGATCTCCTCTACAGTGTTCTGCCTTCTCATGACTCTGACAAATCTCCATCACTTTCTGCTCAAGTACCACAATTTTAAAAAGCAGTGTGTTCCTGTGTCACCCCTGGGATGTGCATTTGAAACAAGCTCTATCTTGGAGCTGTCACAACCTGAGACCACAGCTGGTCTGGCTGAAGGAGAGAGGCAGGTATGCACCCAACATTTTTACTGTTTTGCAGTAGAACTGCCAGCTATTATCACCTGCTTCCTAATTCACTAATCCATTCACTTAGTTTAAGCTTTTGATGTATTATAAACTATTGTACCTAAACACTGTGCGCAGTGATGATAAACACCAGCCTGAAAATAACCATTAGCCCTGATGTCTGTGGTCAGCATGCTCTCAGGCTTCCAGAGCCAGCAGGTTAAATACAGCACTCTGCAGTGCCAGCCCATCTCTCATGCAGCTGATGCAATTCTCCATAGCCTATTGATTTCAATCCTTCATTTTGTTTTTGCATTATGAGATAGTGTAAAATACGGTTGCCCCTATCAGATTTTTGAAAATGGAACCTAATAAAAGCAGTGTGTGTTCTGCATCCAGTGCCACAGTCAAGATGCTTTAGCAGCGTGGTGACTCAGGGTAAAGGCTGATATTTGAAAAATATTCACATCATTCTAATGGTGAGAGGGTAGCTTGAACAAACAGGAGAAAGTTAACTATGGAAGGGCATGAAGGGAATGTAAATTGACAAAATCTTCTTTGAAAAAGCCAAGGGCAAATCTGAATACAAAGTGTTTCCTGTAGATTTTTGGTGTAGAGGAAAGAGGGGTGCTTTTTTATTTTTTTTTAATTTTTTTTTAATTTTTCAGGAGTAGGAGAGAGGTTGGATCTTGTGGAGGCTATGTTTGCTAGCTTTGTGCAAAGAGCAGTGAAGACATTAGGAAAATTTTTACTTGGATTGCAATAACCCTCCACCAGGAGACAAAGAGAAAGAAATGTTTCTCCTTGTCTTACTATTTCACAGCTGAACTTTTCAGTTACTTAGATTTGATTTTGCTTATGTTCTTAGCCTTACACAAACAAGAAGCCAAATAAAACGAATCCCAAAGCATATAGCATTGCATCTCCCAGGCAGATGTAATTTACAGAAACAGTAGGCACACTTCAGGAGTTCACTGTGCTTTCAGAAGCATTTCCAATTCCAGATATATTTCCCATGCTTAATTTGGGGCTCCAGTAGTCTCTCAGTAGTCAGAATTAACTTTGCAAGTGCATACATACTGCAGAGCAGCAAAGCTTAACACAAGCAGTAAATCTGCTGCAGTGAGGTGGAGAGACCCTGCTGGGAGCCTGGCACATTGGAAGCTAAAGCCTTTTTTTCTAAGAATTTGAGATTTTACTTGGATCTCCAGGAAAAATTAGGGTGCATCTGTGTGGACATGTGCATGTACACACCACATGTGCCACACACTGTAGTCAATGCTTCTTAAAGCTACTGATGCTGGACAATTCCCTTCAGAAAATATGATTTTTTTAACATAAGTAAATAACTTCTTGGACCAAATATTACTTTTTTTTTTTAGCTGACAAATCTGATGATGAAAACGGAAAGGTAAAAATTGGAGTCTACATTTCATAACTGAGTTAGTCACAAGAACATAGCATCCATTTGTCAGGTTAAAATTGATTTTCTTTCAACAAGTGGAATACTTTCATTTGTATTGAAAATGCTGACAGTTTTAGTTGGCATTTCCCATTTTTAGCAGAAGCATTCTTCTTTTCATAGATTTTAGCATTCTTCATGAACAATCTAATTCAGTGCAGAAATTAATTTCAAAATGCTACCATTTCTCACATAATGGAAATCATATTTTTCTGCGCTACCCCAGCACTAAATATTCTTCCTGGGTTCTGTAGGATGAGAAATATTTTGCTGTAGTGGCACACCAGACATGCCTTGTCTGGTTCAAGGCTTAAGGGTCCTTACTAAGAAGAGCCCCCAGAACCAGTTACCACTGCTCTTCTGTGGAAATTTCTGTTGCCTTACTGAAGATAACTGGAACCTGACTTACTTACAGGACACAAACAGAGGTAAAATCCCATAATCTCAATGTTTAGGTGATGACTCTTCACTGAATATTAGGGAGAGCTTGAAGATTAAGTGTTTTGCAGAGCACAGAGAGAAGTAGTTGATAATTGTGGTTTATCTGGCAAAAACTTGAATAGTCCTAAACTGCAACTTGATGGTGAATCTGAAACATTTTATCCCAAAACTGCATGCCCATACTCACTTTTCCTTTAAAGTTTATGGGCTTTCAACAACTTTTGTGGTGGAACATTGTTTTCTCCTCCTGAGTCATGTGTGTTGAGGGGAGGAAAGAGGCAGGGAAGGAGGAGCTTTGAATATGTTCAACATGTTCTCATAAACATGTTGAACATGTTTATGTTCAACATAATGGACATAAACATACACATAAAGTCTATGGACTTAATGTTTGTAAAGTCCATAGACTTTACAAACACCTTTTCTGAGTGAACAAGAGTTAATTTATTCAGAGAAATTAAGTAGAAGGTAGAATGGAACAAGGAATTTACATTCATGGAAATTTAGTTATTAAGTATATGCTATGTAATCCAGTTTCCAACAGAAATGATCACTGGCATGCTGCAAAATGTAAAAGTGCAACACATCAGCAATTAAGTTTTATACTATGAAGCTTATTATCTTCTTTATTCTGTCAATTTGGGAATGAAAATCCAGACTATCATGAAGAACAAAGGGAAAGCAGAACAAAATATTTGTTTGAAGTAAAGTCAACTTGTGAAAGAATTCCAGACTTGGTATTACCCCCAGATCCAGTTCTCTTAATCCAGAGTACGTGATGGAGATGGGTGGTGTTCCATGACTGTGTTTCTCTCTGTCAAGAGAAATAGCACCTGATACAGCAGACAACCTTCCAAGAGTGCTAAAATGATAAATGGATACCAAAACAAGAAATGTACAGCAAGTTTGTCTGAGCTGGGGGGCACACTGTGTGATAGCACAGTGACTTTGCATTTCAGCTCTCATCTTTGGGGGAAGCTTGCCTCCATGCTCCTAAAGAAAGAGTGTCCTATGAATATCAGCCTTGGTGGCCTGCAGAGACTAGGCCTTTTTCCCTACATATGATGTATTTAAATGTTCTGCAGAAGTTCACAGGTTGCCCACCCTAGCTATCCGTTCTCACTGTTCATCCGTGATTTGTGCAGTTTGTAGTGGGGAGACTCTGCTAAAGGACGAGCAGGCTGGGGGGAACTCCAGAGCATGAGTCCTTTCTCTCTGGCTGCAGGGAATGCTATTGAGCTGGCTGAAGTCTTACTCTCTCACAGTGGATACCAACCCTATGGACAGCAGTTGCTCTTCAGCCGTATCACAAAACACACCTATTGTCTTTACAGGGAAAATGCAAGTTTCTGCTGGCTGTATTTATGGCATTGTTAAAGTTTCCTCCTTGATGCTCAAGTCTTTTCAATGTTATTGGGATAACATCAGAAGTGTTAAATGAAAAAAAAATGTTACCTGCTCTGAAGCAGTAAGTGGGAAAATCTACATGATGGGGTTTGTTGGATGCGGGAATAATGAGGCTGCCCCTGCAAGTGCAATGCCCTGATGATCCATACTACATATGGTACTTCTGGGCTGAACAAGGCAACTTCTGTTCCTCAAAGCATGGTTTATCAACAGGCTTTCAAGCTGGCTGAAGTGCATGAAGGGCGTGGAGTACAAAATAAAAAGCAGGATTTGATTTAACAAAGACGGAGTGGTTTAATTCCAGTGTAGAATGAAAGGCTGCTCAGTGATTAAAGTAGTTACTTGCTACTCTCTAGTCAAGGTTCTATTCCTGTTTTGATCATGAACTGTTAGTAGTCTGAAAGATAATGTTGATTTATATTGTATGACCATGGTTAAATCACTCAGGAACTAAAACCAAAGGAAGATAGTGTCCTATGCTATATCAAGATCAACATCTTCTCTCTGAAAACCAGGGTCTTCTTAAGGTTTCTGAAACTAGGCATCTCCAAATCATAGGAAACAACAATTCTTTACCATGCTTGAGAATTTTTTGTAGCATTTTCCCTAGTGATTGCAGAGGGAGACTTAAGAAAATGATACTGTTTTAAAGTTCTTTTACACTGAGGGTATAGCCCTGAACATATTCCCGTACTAAGAAGAAGCAGAATGGAGTAGTCCTAAAGGAGGTGAACATGACAGTTTTAGGAAAATCGTATGTTAAGAAACACCTGGCTTAATGCAACAGTTCCTGCAGCTCCCACATTATCAACACACAAAGGCACAGATATTTTTCTTTCAGTTGGACAGGCAACACAAATTGGTCTTAAAGCTTTCAGGAAGACAAATGGTAAAAATAGCTAATTTGCCTGATTTATGTGAGCCATTAACAACGCACTGCTATGTTCTTGTTGAACTTGGGTCATAAATTTCACATGACAAAGAAGACAATTAAGGAAAAACAGGTAAGAAAATGAATAAATCATTATTTTACTAATTTCTACTTAGCAAAGATTTTACCATCACCACCTTTTCTTTCAAGGCATCTCAAATTGTAATATGAATGTGTGCATCTACATATCTCTTTCTTCAGTTGGTAGAATTAGGATTGCTAGCCACTCAAGAGATTTAAAGTTTCCTTCTTATGTTACAAAATACCCTTCCCTGATCTATCTACCTATTTTTGATCAGATCAGCCTGACTTACATAAAATCAAGCTTGTTTCTTGTTATAATTTAAAGTAAAAAGCTCCATTTTCTTTGCCTGTTTCTTGATTACTGGTCCTCCATTAATCACAAGCTATTATGCTGTGTCTTTGGGAAGGCATCATGTATCTTTTGTAGTGCTCTCTAAGAAAGAGCAAGCTAGAACTGGGGGGAAAAATGTCTGGCATATACTCAGCTCATGCAGGTAAACAGAACAGGGATTTCAGCTCCAGCATGTGAGTGGGGTCCTCCAATGATGAGGGGATTTAGGGTGCTCAGCTGATGCAATGGTGCTGCACTTCTGCCTTCTGAGACCTCTTGAGAAGCACTAACACCCACAAGAAGAGCAGGAGAGAATTTGTTTGTTCTGGGTGGGTGAAATGACATCTAGCTGGATGACTCGGGGTGAATGCAACAAGCATTCACCACAACAAACATCTGGTCTTTCTCTGCCCAATCAACAGAAACATTTACAAGACTCCAGTTCCAGAAGTTTCAGCTCATCCCTGTGGTATGGAGAGCTTTTCTGACCCTTCCCAGACACCACAAGCACCATGCATGGAGAGGGAACAGCAAGCAGGCCTAATCTGTGTCTACTGTCCTGTCTCCCTGGGTAGCCTTGTCCTCAACCTGTTCATTCTGGAAAAGTCAAGACTAGGAGTTTATAAAGGCCTGTGCTTTCAAGCCATGCCTAGATCTCAGGTTGGGTTTGACACTTTCCTAAACCCAAAGTTTTATGAAAGAGAACCTTTTTATCTTGCTCATTTCCTTTCCATCAAAACCTAGTGCATATTTGCACTTGTCAGTGTGCCTTGCTTGAATCTCTAAATTAGAGTTGTGCTCCAAAAATTTTAATGAGGCAATATTGTACCAGCTTAGTTTTTGGGCAAAAGGGTCAATGCTAGACCTCATTCATATCTTGGGCAGATAATCCTTAATACCTCCAAAGGAAACCTGATTAGGAGCATATTTTTCTTGCTCATTAATCTTATATAATTTTTATTATATATTTTATTCTATGAACATTTAATGAGAGAGCAAATGAGTGATGGTAGCAAACATGCCAGTAACCTTAAAAAGACAAAGCCTTTCTCTGTAATATTCTCACAATGATTACTGAATCCTTTGGGGTTCAGGCTCAGGAGAAGAGTCTACAGAATAGAACCTGGCAGAAGAGAATAAAATTACTTCTGAACAAGGTGGACCACCAAGCTATATGTTTCTTTTTATATGCTACTTACTTACAATTTTTCCTTTTGTTTTATTCTTCCAGAATTCTGAAAGAAAGTTCTCTGCAGGCACCAAACCTTTTCTCCACAGACCTTCCCTTCAGCTGTAAATTATTTTTGAATCATGGTACATGTGAAGTGATAAGAGAGAACAGAAGGTATGACATTCTTTTCCAAGAGAAGCTTTAAAGGATGATAAATATTTATCCAAGCAGCGTATTCAAGCCATATGCAAATTTGCATAATGGCACTCCAGGTGATGTGGCGCATGGTAATTATTCACAACCTGATAAGATGGAGAAATTCAGGAGCATGCTGCTGAATGCAAACATTCATCTGTGAAAAACAACACTACCTTGTCACTCCTTAAAAAGGGTATTGTGGAGAAAAGGCATGTCTTGAGAGACGGGCAGGAAGGACATCTCTAGCTGGACATGAAGGACATCTCCCTGCCTCCTTCCAGGAGTGTGGTCACTGTATGCTCACTTCCTGAACACAGCCATACCTGTCATCTTTTCAACTTGCATTGATGCCTTAAAAGCTTAGATTCTCACCATCCCCCAGAACTACACATATTGGCCTGACTTTTCCAGCTCCCCCAGTAGCATGGCTTGTGCTGTAATCACTCTCAATTAACAGCACCCACGTCATCAAGATGAAGAAGAGCACATCAGACTTACTTGCCCGTGGGCAATTAAATCGAACAAACAGCACCTTTGATGATGTTTCAGGATGACAGAAGAAGGTCAGTAGTTCAGAGGAGATAAATAGTGGATTGCAGCAGTGTAAAAAGGTATAATTAAATTTCCATTTTTCGCGTATATAAAGTCCAGAATAGAACCATGTGTCAGATTGAATGTGATGAGATTTTGACATTGGCTTTGCTCAATTTCCAGAATTTTTCTCCGGGATGCATTTTTACCTACTGGGATACTTTTCTTCTTAATCTATCTGAGTGAATTAAGGAAGTAGTCAAAATGAGTAACACAATTGTCTTCACTTTGTAGTTAATTTACATGGGAGAAATACATCAAGATAGAAGAAAAGGAGTCCTACAGGTGGTTTTCTTGTCCTCGACATGGTGGGTCCATAGGGGTCCAGAGCAGACTGTGCCTGAAGGAACAGATACATGAGATGGACAGAGTCTGCTGAGCATTGAAGGAGAGCTCCTGGCCAGGGCAAGCAACGCTGTGTGAACACTCTGTGCTTCAAAGTGATTAGGTTCAAGAAGGTCAAGCAAGGCCTGATCACCTTTTTTTGTTTTTTAACTTTTCATTACTTAAAAGCATAAAATAGTGCAAATGTTTCTGTGCCTAAAAAATACAGGGCAGCGCCTTGCGCCCTGATGTGGCTACAGGAACTGGGGTAAGAGAAGCCATACTCTACCTGTCAGGTACCTAACAGAGTGCTCCTGCCAGAGCCTTAAGTCCCTTTCTCCACAGTGTGCTCTGTGCATCCTCTTTGTATCATGGCTTTTAAGTGGGATTAATGGATTCCTCAAACCTTCAACACAATAGGAAATTCTGAGCATTCATTTTGTAACCGCGAAAGAAGAACACAGCTAGAGCAAACATTGACATTGCTAATATGATCTAAAAGCACAGAAAAAGCCAGTTGCCTGGCTGTAACTGTGGAAAATGAACTAAAGTTTTTGCTGATGTGTACAGCCAGAAGCTGATGGACTGCACAACTTTCAAAACTTAAGTGAAAACAGAGAAGGAACCACCAGAAAAGGAAATAGCAAAATGAGTAATTTGTGAGAAATTATCATACTAGGGAAAATAGCCTGAAATTCAAGTAAACATTAGGAATTACTATTGTGGGCAAAATATATATGTAAATTATAAGTAAAGCAAATATTTTTGTTGCTAGAATGTAAGGAGGTCTGACAGAGATTTATGTACCTAACAATTTCTATTTAAAAATATCCATAAGAAATTTCATAAGGAGCTTTTGTAACTAATTTTTCTTTAAATGAACAGCAGGCATAAGACAGAGAATGTGATGGGGACCAAGGAAGGGCTTTTTGTTATTTACTGTTTGAATTCTGGTTGTACAAATCCGTTCTCTTTCTTTTTCTCTTCATTATTTTTTTGCCCCAGGGTCAGAAGGACTCCTCTTGCATTGTTCAAAACACAATAAGTACAGAACTCCCTTTGAAACTGTAGCTTGCTAAAAATTAAGTAAAAATTAAATTCATCAAGTTGGAGGTGCAGTTATGTGGGGTTTGGCAGAAGAGAACACATTCTGGAAAATTGAATCTTGTAGTCATTCTCTGACTTCTTTGAAAATAACAGCTTTCTTGGCACTCTTAAAGTTTTCCTAGGAGACAGCAGGACATTTGATGTCCAGAGATGATAACAGTTTCTCTAGGTATTAGGTTGTGCAACCTGAGTAGCCAGAATCCATCACGCCTTCCTTTCCTAGTTGCAAAAACAATCATTGTATTGAAAAGGAAATTTATACTTTTAAGTTTTAATTTCTCACATTTATATTGGTACTTTCTTTGTTTTAGAGTTTTCTTCATTGTTTTGTCTTTATATTGGATGTGAAGAACGTATCTGTTCAATAAAGGGCTTCCTAGTTTGATGTCCACTGGGAACTCTATGCATCTAAGCACATCAGCAAGTGGATGCCACTAAATCCACTACAGAATTGTACTAAGGCCAGCAAAGAATAAATCTCAGGCTGTGGTTGAAATACATATTTATTCTTTGCATACAATAGGAATCTAAACAAATATTTAAGATGGTAAAAGTGATTAAAAATGTCAAAAAGTGTCAAGATAAATCTTAATACCAGGGATTGCCAGAGATAGTTGCAGAAGGGAAATAATGGGAAATGCCATCACTTTTCTCTCAGTGACTCACAGTTGTGCTTCTAGAAAAGGTCTGTAGATAAGGGTCTGATGCTGGAAGTGAAAGAGCTGATCTTTCTGCTTCCTGTTTTCATGCAGCTATATGATGCTGAATTCTGACTGAGAAGCAGAAATTACTTTTTTTAATTTTTAATAACATAATCCTCACTAAAATCTGCGATTTTCAAACAGAAGTTGTTTTATCTCCTTTAAGTTTTAACCATCTGACTTGCCTATTCCTTTAACTACCTGCCGTGCAATTACCCAGGTGGCTCCTCCTGAGTATGCTATTTCCTGCTGATCCAGTAATTGATGGATAACAGGAAGTGTCTGAACATGGATGTTAAATTTTATTCACTGTAGGAATAGATTGCATTGCCACCACTGGTGCTATATTTATTTAAACCAGTAATCACTGTTGCCATTTTATGTGCCCTCGGGAATTGGATGCTGTTGTGCCTTCCCAGCATGTCTCTTTTTCCAAAGATGTAACACATGGAAGGGACAATGGATAGAGGCAATAGCACAAAGAGAGGATTTCAAGATTTGCTCACTGTTTACATCATGTAAACCACGAATAGACTGGTCAAGCAAAATCATGTACACTTTGACAAGGAAGAAAACAGCACCAAGCCTTTGAAATGGAATGAATTAGTACTGATCTCTGCTTTCAAAATGATAGTGCCCCTGGCTGGCAGGATGGCACTCTGGTTGCCAAACCTTCCACTGTCTTTTGCTCTTGATGTTGGTTTTACAAGTTTCTTTCTCAAGTCTTAAGGTTTAGACAATTCTGACCAATCAAAACAAAAGTTTCTATAGCTGGGCATTTTGGGTGGGGAGGGGTCAAGGACCTGACCAAGGGTCTTGGATAGATCTTTTGGAAGGGGCTGACTGAGCAAGGGAGAAGTTAGGGACCATTTTTCCTATCATTCTTACACAAGTCTCTGTAAATCTCTGCCTTGCAAACCACATGGGAACTGTGATTTGTGTGTGGGGATGATTTCTCAGTTACGGACAACCTTATCAGTGTGTTAACTAGAAGGCTATCAAAAGCATCATTTGCTTCTGCATATGCCAGTGTAAGCTAATCAGAGAAGGGTGGCAAATATAATCAGGGCTTTAAAATGGCATGGCTATAAAAAGAGATAGAATTGACAAGTAGCTTTTCGTTTCGAATAAGGATGACTATTGTAGATATATAAAAATATAAAAGGAATAAAAAGAATAACAAGTGATTGGGATTTGAGTGAAAACATGCTCAGGAATGAAAGAAGGCTCCCCTCTCCACTGCCTTGAAGCCCAAAGGAACAGAGGAAACCTCCTCTGAAGACTCTGAAAGTCTCCAAACTGAAGTGGGAGGACACACCAGAGGAAGGATAACTTGGTATTGGTCCTGCTTTTATGTTCCTGCTGTGGCTGGTTACTGGCCCTTCACAGGGGTAGTGCCAGGCTGGGTAGCCCTCTCTGTATGGCCCTGGCTCTGATTTAAGAGGCAGCACCTTTTTATAGCACTTCTTGCAAGTAGAAGTGATGCCAGCTATAACTAGGCCAATCTTTTCCACATCCTTTTATGTTCTGTTGGGATTCCAAACACACACACTCTCACACAGACACACACACCTTTAGAGTGCATTATGCAGTACTCCTACCTCATACACATTATAAGCACCACAGTGTACAGCTGGCACAATATTCATGTTCCTGCTCAAACTCCGATAGAAGAGGAGCCTGCAATTCAAGCTGAGTGTACCCACAGTGACACTGCTTAAAAGATTTAAATATAGGAAATTACATGATTAAAAGCTATTACTCCAGATGCAGGAACAAAATAGAAATATCCTGTATTAGTAAATACATCTGTTTTGTGAGAATGAATTGTGTTAGGAGTGTTTGTTTGTAAACTTATTAGAGAGCTAATGATATAAAAAATATGCATAAAACATAAACAGAGTCTCTCACAGGAGTTTCCTGCATGCATAAAGGGTCTATAATCTGTTTCTCTCTGGCCTTGCTACTATGTGGAAGATTTGGAATAAATTATTAACCCTGAAATGACCTTTAATTGGGACAGGACTGGATTTTCTCTGTAATAGTGGTTCATCCTGGGGGTGATTAATAGTTGTCATGGTAAAATATTCCATATATGTTTCAAAAGACCTTTGTTTTCCAGGACAACACTTTGACTAAAAGCATCGTTGCAGGCAGGTCAGTCTGAGTAGGAAAACAGACTCTTGCATTCCTGCTAAAATTCTCAGGTGAGACAAGGAAGAATATTTTGTCAAGAGTTCAACTCCAAACTAGGGAATTTTCAGATCTTCCCATAACTAATAAAATCAATTGTCAGGAATTATTCACCTCAATGATTTTTAGTTGCTGTATTACTTCACATAATTATTGTGTAGATTTATAATTATATTTCTTTATAAAATTCCCACAATCACTCTTCATTTATCATATCACAAGTTAAAAAGTCTTATTTGCTTATTTTCCATGCTTAATTAAAACAAAAATAAAGTGAAAGGTAAAAATAAATGTAAAATTAAAAATAAAGATGAGTAAATTTTTTGCCACACTGTGATTCCATGAGCAAGCTCTGATGACATTGTCAACCCCCATTTGAGAGAACAAAATCTCAATTCCTTGTGTACCTATTTGATCTGAGATTTTTGTTTCCCAGAGAAATAAAAGGTTTGAGTCCCTAAGGGGACAGGCGCTGACATGTTGTCCCATTCTCCTTTTATCATTAGGGACTCAGTTTCTGAAAGCTACCCCTGATGCTGTTTGGTTAGTATTGATGAACAACAAGGACTTCCGCAGTACATCACTAAGCTGCTTTGTAAGCTTGAGGGCTGGCTTTTTAATTTTTCAGAAGTATGCAGCTACTCTTTTAACACAGCTATTCATTCACTGCTCTTTGCTGACAAGGGAAAAATAATTTCACAACAGCTTTTTAGAATTATGTCACAGAGAAGATGGACTTGTCCCCAGATCTCTCACCCCAAATTCCTCCATGGAAAATTATGGCTCTAGGCTATATATGTACGAGATATTAACTGGCTATATGGTTAAATTAATGAGTGAAAACAAAAGGACATTTACTGAAGCTGGCTATAAGTTTGTAATGATGAATATCTCCCATGAGCTCTATCATTTTTGGCATGCGCCTCTAGTCAGAGCTACGTTTGTTCAGACTCCTCAGCTCCGCGAGAGGGCTCAGATATGTACAGTTGTGTGCATATCAACCAAAGTCACTCTCATGGCTCACTGCTGATCTCTCTTTTTATTGGAATTCATTCTATCAACCTGAAAAATCTATGATGTGTATATTTACTTTATGACTGAGGTGCCCAGGGGTATTTACAATGTACACAGATGGCCATATTCTTTAAGGCTAGCAGCTGCAGGCCAGGTAAAATGCATTAGAGCACCCCAATGTCACAGGACACCCATATGGGGGCAACTGGATCAAGCCTCCAAAATCTGGCAAAATAATTTGTGCCTGCAGTGTCTGTGTGGTGTGATGCAGTTTGGATGTATACTTGTTTCTGGACCGAGCACTCAAAGTGTTCACACATAATAAAAATATTCAGTGGGAAGAGGGCTTGTTTGCAGTTAAAACAAAGATGAACTGAATACATAAATCTCTGTTTATCTCTTGAAGGCTCCTACATTAACTCCTCTCTTTCTCAGAAATCTTCTCATATTAAAATTCTTTCCTGCCCCGCCACCACCATGTGTAAATTGCCAGTGTATTAGGGATGGCTTAGATGGATTTAATTTTCCCCATGGCAGCCCCCACTGAACTGATAGCTAGAAAGTTGGGATAAACAGCAGTATTGTGGCTACTGCTGAGCAGTGCTGGCACAGCAACATTCCCCCACCAAGGCACTGGGAATGGGCAAGATTCTGGGAGGGGACACAACTAGGCCCAAACTAACCAAAGGGGTATTCCATACCATATGATATCAGCTCATGATAAAAGCTAAGAAAAGGAGGAGGAAAATGGGGCGCTCATTATTTGCAGTGTTTGCCTGCTGGAGCAATTGCTACGTGTGCTGAAGCCCTGCTTCCCAGGAAATGGGCAGATATTGCTCGCTGGTGGCAAGTAGAGAATAAAATCTTTTTTTTTTGTCTTTGCTTCTGTGTGCACAACCTGTTCCTCGTGCATTAGCATACTGTCTTCTCTCAACCTACTAGTTGTTTTCCACTTATTGTTTTCTATCCGTTGTTTCCTACTAGTATTTTCTGTCCCCTGTCCACTGGGAAGGGGAAGTGGAGAGGCTTGGTGGGCATGCAGCTAAAGTCAAACCACAGCTAAGGACAGTGCCCTGTCTGACCATCCAGGAGCCACTCTGGGAGTCGCACACACACCACCTGAACTAGGATGAAGCCCCTTCACACTGACACACCCCACACTCACACAGTTGGACCAGATTTCCTTAGCAGCTTGACCCCAGGCTTCCCAAAGCAGAGTCTCTGACATTCAGATCCTTGAAGTAATTTAACCATAAAAAAGTAACATCTTGAGCTGGGTGCCTCTGAGAGGAATCTTGAACTAAGGAATCCCTTTTATATTTATATCTATAGATACACACACACACATATATTATATATGTATATACATACATATATGCATATACATGTGTATGTATATATATATATATAAAACATATTTCACAAAAATATATATATGCCCTTGCAGTCTAAGGGTGGGAAAGTCTGGGGTTCGGCTGCTGCTGAGTCTCAGAGTGGCAGTCACCCAGCTGTGCCACAAGTCCCCCTGCCCTTTGTTATGCAGAGGGTTTGCATTTCATGGCCTTTTGCCTTGGTCTGGACTCCCCAGAGCTTAACCTGCAGCTTGAAATGCATCTGCACACCCAGCTACCTGCCCTGAACGTATTCCTCAAAACCCACCACAGCCTGATAACAGGAAATCAGTTTTCTGGTCTGGCTTTTATTTGGATTTGTTATCAGAAATGTAATATTGAATTTTTCTTTAAACTATTTATTTTTTTAATTATGTAATTTTTACATTAAAGAAGATCCCCTCAGTTAAACAGTGCAGAATTTCAACAAGTGCTGACAGATGAGAGTATCTTGTCACGCCTCTAGCAATCATTGAAGACTTTCTCACAGCAAAACAGGGTTACAAAATCTATGGCCATGCTCTCCAGACATTCATCTCAGTTTTCCCTGTCCCTAACACAAACTTTCAAGACCCATGTTTCTCCCATAAGGATCTGAGTGGACTCTTTGAGCTCATGGGCTTCCGGTCCCTCAGCTGTGGAGGGAGAGCCTCGCTGTGCTTTGTGTTCTACTTTTCCCAAGAACTAGTACTATTTAGTACAGTGTGCCTCTGTTTAGATGATTGCTTTCTGGACTGAATTTGCAAAAAGATGTTGACTGAACTGAACTGAAATTGAATTTGGAGAGATTAAAATTTTTCATGAACTGTAAAACTTGCTCTTCATTTGGATTTTTTTATTAAACTAACAAACTCATAAATAAAACCATGGAAGTAGAGCAAACATGATTTTTAGATTAACGTAAGAGTATCCAGTAACAGAGATACTTAGGGTTCTATTCAGTCAAAGAGTCAGAATCTAGTATATTTCTTGTGGTGAAAGGTCTGGAATGTGATGAGAATTGTATTAAAGCCTGCCCCTAGTTTCAGCAGACCTCGGTTTGAATTTAACATTTTCTGTCTACATACTAGATCTCCCTTTCAATTTCTAAGACAGCAAAAATCCAGGTAATTGTTAATATAAGCTATATTTATTGCTCTAGCCAAAGTGATGGCTTTGCTCCAAGAGACTTGCCTGTTTGTATGACATCGGAGCCATGCAAAAAATTATTCTGCTTCGTTCTTACTGGAATATCTCCTAGACTTTCCTTATCTTTTTTTGCACTTCATTAAATCAGCTACATCCCTGCATTAAATCAACCATACTTCAGTCATTGTCAACAAGAGGAACTCTACCCTTTGCTATTAAAGCATATGGGCTGTAATCTGTTAGTATCATTATATCTGACAAATATAAATTTGTTAAATCAGAGGACATGAGTTTTTGTCTTCCTAAATAATCTTATAGTCTCTCTCTTGCTACTTTCCATTTCTTTCAAGAGCAGTCAAATTATCTTTGCCTTGCAGTAAAGTATGGCATTTATTTGTCTAAAATAATAATCTACTCTCCAAATTACTTTTCCTCTAAAGATCATGAAGTGTTTTACTTCATGAAGCTTGCATAATCTCACCATCAGAGAGAGAGAAAAAAGAAGAACTGGGAAGCACCTCAAGAACTGACTATTTGGCATGCTGGAAACATCCTCTGTTTTGACACAGAACCAAAGTAATGCAGTGAGAACAGTGCAGTCAATTTTCCACTGCTTTTATTTTTCTCCTTAATGGTATTTTGAACTGCAATAATAAGGAGTACAGAGTTACATTAGCTTAGAATAAAGTTATTCTTAATCAGTTAATTTGGATGATAAGATTTCAGCTACATATTTTCCCCTAGGTAGCTGGGGTAGAAAGAATAACAGAAATGCAATTGCAGCTTGATTTTCATTCTGCCTTTTGAAACATATCTTTATCCCTTTGACTAAAATTTGCTCTCATTAACACATTGAGCTTGTTTGCTGTAGCCAGTGGGGTCATGTGGAATATTGCTAAAAGCAGAATTTGGTTTGTTACATTCACAACAGCTTTTCAACAAATATTTGATATGACAAGATGCATAGCTCTTCCTGGTCTTATCCATGAGAATGGCAGAGGAGCCTTCAGGCAGAGAGCTGCTTCAGACTTCTAAAATCCTTCTGCCTGAAATGTGCAGAGCTCTGCCTGTTGCATTTGCAGAGTCAAGGCTGAAAAAAACATATCCTGAAGCTTTTTACTGCTTATTTGGTTTTATGCTACAGCTGTAAACTCTGTTCTTGTTTTATTTGCTGATCTGTTTTATTAAGTGCCTTCTGATGAACAACAAGAAGCATGTAATAAAAACCATCCACAGTATGGTGGCAACTTCCTTCTTCTCTCAGTCACAGACCTTAAACTAGTCCCTGGTGTGCTGCTATACACAATCCTGCTGTGTAAAGGATTGTTTCTAATACTTGTTACTAAAATGTTCATCTGGTCCTAGCTGGCATTTTTTGGCTGAATTTGCATTGTGCTGTTACTAGAGACCCTTCCCTGGGAACATTTTTCTAGTTCTTTTGTGATGTCTTGGACAGCATACTCCACTGGATAGGTTCTCACAGGAGTCAATGTCAGAGTCAGATAAATACATGGAAGAATGAGACAGTTTGCATTTGGTAAGAATCTTCCCTTCATCTAATCGCAGCAGATGTTGAAGTTTTGATTTTCCTCGCTGAGCACCTGTATACCACCTGCAGTGTTTTATTACACAGTCATGAGCCATTTAGTCATAGCCCTCTCCCTTGCTGGAAAATTATCTGCTAATAGTGTACTATGCAGTCAAATTTTAAATGACTTCCACGAAAACTCCTACCAGGTCTATTCCAAGAAGAGCCACTGTGGCTCCTCTGTTTATGCTGGCTGACAAGTGCCTGTTCATCCTTTAGGCAGTGTTGTGCTGATGTCTGGGTGTTAGGGAGTGCATTCAGCCAGACTGCCCAAAGACCTGCTGCTCCATGGAATTTGGTCCTCTGGAAAAAGCGTTGTGCTTTCATGATACACCATGAATAAGGTGAAGTGTTGTACAGGACTCAGCCAGGGCAGTGTGCAGGTTTCTTGAAGATTGCTTTGTCTCTCTAACTGTTGACAGCAGAGCAGGGAATGCCTTCCCTGACACTCCCAGGAAATTCACACTTCTTGCCAGTGCAGAACATGTCCTCGAAGATGCCATTAACAGTGATGGACACAATCTCTTACTTAGGGAAGAGAACCGAAGATGCAGGAACCACTTGCAGGAACCTTCAGCTGGAGATGTTAAAGACAGGCAGTATAATTTAAAGGCCAGACTCTAAGGACTCAGAATTTACAAGGGTTTAAAATTTAGATGAAAACTGAAGTTAATGATTGTGGCTGCTATAAATGATCCTTTTCCATCACAGCACCTTCACAAAATTTGCCTTGCTTTCTGGTTCAAACTTTATTTCAACTAAATATCAGGATAATGAATGATATGGTAGTCTATCGCAGTTCAAAATAATCTAAATTTATATTGCTGGTGTATGCACTTAGGTCTTAGCCTATATTTTTTGCTTCTTTTTCAGAAACTTTGAGAAGACTCCAGTGGCTCCAGCAATCTAAATATCAAACGATGACATTTAAAGTTTGGGAGAAAAAGAAATATGCTGCTGCTTGCCATAAATGCCCATTAATTACCTTCGTCTTTCACATTTAATAGCATTTTCTTCTCTGAAAGCCAGTTCCAGAGGCTGGATCCAGTCTTCCCATTATATAAGTGTGGAATTTGAACCGTTATCAAATCTTAACTCTATCACATTCAGAACAAGAAATTGTTCCCTTCTTATTTGATCCTAAAATTTTTTCTTTTCACAGTAGTGAAACAATACTCTATTTGTGAGCCCTGTGTCCTTTTAATATATTTAGAGCTCTTGTCCATGTTTTTCTGGAAACAACTCCAGAAAATTAGTGAAAAGTCATCTTGCTTGTGTAGCAACTACTGGCAGGAGTAGCCACTTCCTTTTTGCTGTGACCTCAAAGCATCCAAAAGTATGTAATGCAATTACAACTGTTTAGGACTGACTCCTTTTGTCTTAATTTAATGACAGTAGTAAATCAAATCAATCTTTTGAACATATAAGTTTTAAAACATCTGAATCAGTTTTTATTTTCATATTTGCATCACCTATAATTATATTAACTAATTTGCTGCTCTAAACAGTGAAAAAAGATACATGTGAGAAACTTTCTATCATTAATAAATATGTTTAACCATAACAGATTCTTTCAATGTAAATCTACTTCAGAATTAGTGGTTTAGATGTGAGTCAGGTCCTGCTTGTTCTGTGAAGAAAAAGCATTTGAGTCTAATGACTTCTACTGGTATGCCCTTGTCCATGTATTTCCAAAAAAATATCAGCTAGGTAAGGATGATTGTGTTAGTTCTACTTCTTGAAAATGCTGGGTGTATCTATACAACGCAGCCAAAAGGTTTTGAGCTCAGCATGCTTGGATTGATCCCTGAAGTGGTGGCACACCAAGCAGGGAGAGCCAGGGCGGTGTGGGAGACAGCCCAAATGCAGGAGTGTGCCTTAACAAGGCAGTGGCAGAACTAGCATGGCTGGGCTTTCTCCAGGCTCAAGCCTCAACCAGCAATGACTCTCACACCTCTACTGGCTTGAGCATCCCTGTGCTGGAACTGGCTTTGAATCAGAGCTCTCCACAATTTCCTCTCATCTGTGGTCACTAACCAGAGAGGTTGAAGATACTTTTCACATTCCCTTAGTTCTCTTAGGAACTGCGCATTTTTTTTCCATCTTTCTCACAATTGGAAATGACTGTTCAGAGTTGACTTTATCTTTCTTTTTGCCTTTGTGTGTGATTTAAACCCTCAAAGCTGATAAAAAGAAAGATCTTTTGCTAGCGGCTGTCAACTCAGTGAATGTTTTTACAGAAGAGCTTTCTGTTTAGCAATTCCCCTTTTCTTTCTCCAAAGTAGAAAAAGAGATATACTTACTCTTACTTTTGAATATCAACTGTAACTCTGTAATTGCTTCAGAACAACATTAGGACTGCTGCTACAAGAAAATCAGAGCTGTAAGAAATACCTGTTTATATCTTACATCCTGACCAATGTCTTTTACAAATTAGGTGATTAACAGGCTCCAATGCCCTCTGCTTCCCAGCAAACTACTCTTAGTAGCTCTCTGTTGTGGATTGTCCTTAGCATTATGATTACTGGAACCACACATTGCTCATGTGTTCAGATCTCCTATACTTCTTTTCAGCTCCATCTATTTAACCAGGGAATGGAAAGAACTTTGGACACATGATAGTTAATACAAATCATAAGAGATTTTCTTTATTTTAGAAACTTATTTCACACCATTGGAGTCCTTAAATTCTGCTCATAACTACTGGTATGAACCGGAGGGATTGTTTTACAAGCTGAGTTCTGAGGTTCAGATGGAAACAAAAAGCCCTTCTGGTGTTGGTTGGAAGGAACTTCAGTGGTCCTGCTCCCAATGAAATCATCACCATCACCATCACCATCAGTGGACCAGGTCAGTAAAGCCTGTAACAGGGGTCCACAACCACTCTGGGCATCTGCTTCATTGCTCAACTACCCACCAGTGAAAAAGTTGACCTTAAAGCAGAAGCTGAACCTCTCAATTCACAATGTGTGGCTGTTACTCCTTGTATATGTATAATGTATAACCTATAACATGACCAAGAAGAATTTGACTCTGTTCCTTTATGATTCCCATGTGCACGTGTGCAGACTGCATGGAAACCACCTCTTTACCAGCCTAAACAAGCCAATGCCTCTTAGCATTTTCTCATACACTTTCTCAGTAGTCCTGCCATGGACCTGAAAGTCAGAATCCTGAACTCCTGACTCAAAACTCCTGCTGTGTCTGTGGTTCTATATTAATAAAGTTCCTGAGTCAGGCACTGAAATGTCCTACATGCAGGTTTATGGCCTGCCAGTGGGATGCAAAGCACTTAGATATGTGCCCAGACTCCCTACACAGTCAGCACAGAGATACAGGCACTCCTGCACCCCTGCACTTTTGATCAACCATGATCAAAAGTGGAGCATTTACTTGTCTCTGCTGACTGTGCCAGGAGCCTTCACACTCCAGTGGAGCCATGCAGCTCTCTCAGATGGAGCAGGGAGCCAGCTAACGGGAGGTCACGCACAGAAAAGGCGTCCGGCTCAGGAGCGCGCAGCAGCTGCCTGGATCCCCTGGGAGCCGGGATACAGGGCCAGCCTCGGAGAGCAGGTGTCTGACTGGAGAGGATGTGTATGGCTCAGAACTGGAGTTCTCAGATTTAGCTGAGTAAAAATACTCCCACAATTCTAAAGTGGGTTGGTTTTCTCTTCAGTAAAGCTGATAGAGTTCCTTCGTAATTCTGTGCAGTGTAAGCGGCCAAGACTTTGAGGTTACCCCCCTATCTCACGGATTCACAAAGCCATGTTCTTGCCCTCAGCATTTCTGAGCTAATAGAATAATGAAGATAGCCTCCAAGTTTATGCACTTCCTCTTTGTTCAGTATTTTGGGGCATGTTTCACGGAGTGTTGGAAAATACTGATGAATGTTCAAGCCGTGGCATTTCCCTTCTTTTTGCCAGTTCAATAATTTACTGTTTTGCGAGTATTGGACACTGGAATCAATAATTTGAAATTTTCCTGAACAGGTACAATCTAGAAAAAAAAAAAATTGTAGCTATTCAAAGATAAAAGGTAGGGTTTATTCAAATAAATCTGGTCTTCTCCAGCTGTACTTAAGCTAGATGATCCTTCAGCTTCTTAACTGGAAGAGTACCCCTTAGGGAAAACTGCTATTTCAAGCATTTTAAATAGAAAAAAAATATTTTATTTGTTTTAGATAAGCTGCTAAAAGCGAAAAAATAGTATCCTAATTCTTTTGGAGTAATTAATTAAAATATTTTTAAGGTGAAAGTCCATTCCCTTTACTCATGCTGAACAGTAAATTGCAATGCAAATAAAAGATTACAGGTATACTATACAAACAGAGAAAAAAGATGTGGGCTGAAAAGATTGCTGGAAAGGTTGGAATTAGAGCTAATTTAATATATGTGCTCCATAAACCACATAATTTTTATTATGAATTTGTAATATTGGTAAAGGCTCTGAAAAGAGAAAGAAACTGTTTCAGAAATAGATTTGAAGCTTACATTGTTTCACTTCTCATTGACTAAATTAAACCCTGCAACAAAATTTTTCTTTTCAGAATTGGTTTTATACATTTTCATCTATCATTGGCCCATGACAGATCTGCTTTTCTTGGTGCCTTCTGTATTTCTGTAGGTCCCTTAAAGCTATGAGAAAGATTGTACAGTATAATAATAGCCTATATCTGCTATGAATAATCTGATGAAAATTGAAAATCCCAAGTAATAACAACTGAAGAGAGGTATTTCAGCATCAAAACTTCACTGATAGATTATTATTTACCTGCCTTACAAATATTCCCATCTGCACTAATATTTATTTCTAGGTGTTTAAAATATTTTCTGATTTTTTTTCTGAAAATATTTTCTGAAAAAATTCACTTTTTAAACTTCAGTCAAAATATTGTGGAACCAAATGTGACCTTATCTAGAGCAGATAATGTGAAACAATTAATGGTGTCTGATTAGAAAAACCTCCAATGTCCTTTGAAGCTGCATCTCTCTCTGTCCCTGGGCCATATGTAGATGTGGCTGTTGCTGCACTGTCATGTACATGGCCTCACAAGAGCCTCTCTGAAGGCACCTCTTTTTTCCCTTTCTTTAACAAATTCCATACTACTTCCAATATTTTTTAAAGTTATCTGTCTCAGCCTTAAGAGCAGGCTTATTTTATTCCTGAGCTGCTCCCATAAAAATTCCATTTTAGATCCTTGCTGTTGTAATGCTTATCTTTTTTCTCTTCCAAATTTCAAGCCTAAATTTATTCATAGGCAATTTATACCCATTTGTTATTGTGTCAGCATGGCCTTTAGCTTAAACAGTTGTTTTCCCTGCCTGATATTTACATCCCTGAAACGCTTACAAAGAATGGGAGAGAAGACAGATGGCTATTGCTTAACCTGCAATTTGTATTAATTATAATAATTAATCAGGTTATTTTGAGTTCAATATGGTGTGATTCAGCAGAATTTGCTAAAATTTTTTAGCAGAAAAGTTGATGGAAGGTTTTGAGTTTGTAAATAAATAATATATCCTAGTAGCAAATGTTTGTTAACAACACTTAATACTGAGCTGAACCACAACAATTGTACCAAGAGAAAAAGGTGATAAATTTGCTGTCTGTAGCGCTTCACAGTCTGTTGTGAGGAAACCCCAGTGGGCCACAGAGGCTGCTGGAAAACAGTTGCCACCTGGGGTCATTCAGGAAGTCCTTTGGGCTGTACCTGTGTTGCCATACTGGCTTGGATTCTGAAGTAAAAATCTCCGGATTGTGTGTGTTATCAGTGTTCTGGCTCCAGGACAGAGCAGCTCCAGAGGGACGGACTGCAATCCTTGCAGACAGGGCAGAATGGAGCGGTGCATGCCTGAGCCACAGCAGGGCAACTGCCTGTGGGATTTTGCACCCACAGCACCAGACAACAGCCAGTCCAAGCAAAACCTCCCCCCTGGGCCTGTAGGGTGGCTGTGTGGGTCTCAGGACAACACACATTGCTCCACTCCTATTTTGAAGAGGTGGGAACTTAACTACTGCTCCAATTTTGCATCTGTTGAATTAGATTTTTATTTTCCTTATTTAACCTTGCATTCTAACTCCTTGGCTACTACCTTTAGCTGTAAGACTCGCAGCCAGTGTTGCAAACACCAGTGTTGCCATAAATGAGGTACATTAAGGTAAGGTGCAGATAACCCAGCCCCAGCAAGGGCACAGGTCTGGCTTTCACAGGCCATGCCAGCCCCTTGCCATGCCACCACCATGGTATTGAGTTGCTTCTTCTATTTCTATGTGGGTCTTACTCAAGTTTCAAGGTCTCTGTTGTCTCTACTTTATTCTGTATGGAATCAATTTTTTAAAAATGGGAAAAGTATTTTGCACATATTTTATACAACACCAAGTAAATAAAAATAAATAAGTAATTCCAGGACTACAGCTACTCTCCAGAGAGCTGGCCCAAGCATTTTTCCTAGTCCTCAGCAACCTGGATAAAACAGCCAAGGTTGATTGTGTGTTGATTGTCCTTAAAACTTTTACAGCCATTTAGGTTAAACATTTTTACATTCTAGCTATGTTGATTTATTCATTACATTACTTCTGCTTTATGTCATCCTTGTTTCAGAGACACTGCAACATGTTTTTAAATTCTGCTCATAAAATGTGCAGAAAGGAGATGGAAGATGGGATTATCTTTGCTCATACCTTCTCCTGTCAGAGGGACATGGAATTTCTTTGTGTGCCCTTTACTGTTATAGTCTGCTATCTGCCTGGGTAATATCAAAAAGCTTCAGTGGTTTGGGAGTTTAATATTAATTTTTACTCTTGCAATGACCTGGGAAATGTTTGATATTGAGAGATTAATCTCATTGTGACCTTTGAAATCTGTAAAATTTTGGTTCTGAGGGAACATACTTACCTACAATTTGTACCCTCTGCTGCTGAATGAAATGCAACACTTCCTCACCCCATTTCTGCTCTCTTGTTTTGCTAAGCTTTAATCTTAGATGCAATTTTTTGTGCAGACAAAGATGCACATAGTGCTACTGTTTGAGATACCCTGGTAATAGCCTCCCTGTAGAAATATTTTTGAGTAGTTCTACAGAAAAGGATTTGGTGCATCACTTCCTCAGGAAGCTTGCAATAAATTATGAATAGCTGCTATTCAGGCAGCACTGTTCATTCCAGGCACTGAGTCAGTTAGGAATGGTGCACTGGGAACTATAACAATTATGAAATCTGCAGCTCTCTTCTGTTTGGATGCTTGCATGAGGACTGAACTTGGATTTTACATTTGAATGCCTCCCCTTGCCATGCTTTCCTAGTTTGTTTTGGGTTTTGTAATGCAATTACCATTTTAAAAAAAGGGGAAAAAACTCTCAAACCAAACCCAAACCAAATAAAACAGAAACAAAAACAAAAAAAAAAAAAAAAAACAAACAAAACCCAGACAAACAAAAAACCAAATCAAACCAACAAAAATAGAAAGAAAATAAAAGAGAAAAATGTATAATGAGAAATTTGTACATGGGACAGTGCTGACCCTAAATGAGATATCAGCAAGGTTGAAGCAAGGTTGACACTGGCAGATCAAAATAACCACCTGTGATTTCCCAATATTTTGGATGCCCACTACGGTGGCACATTAGCTGTGAAACTGCTGCCAATCTTCCAGCACAGAAGGAAATGTGGAGATTTGAAAATGAGAAGTTTAATTGCAGGTTTTGCTGTCGTTGAATACTTCTACCTTGGTATGTTAAATGTGAAGAGATGGTGTGAGAAAACTGAGTTGTAGAGAAAGTTCAGTTCTACAGGTTTAGAACTGAACTTTCCTCCTCTTCTCCTATGTCATTCATCCCTCCTTTTATGTCCACCCATTTTCTCCCCTGAATTGTTGTCTCCAAAATTTGCAGACTTTTTTCTGTAAATCTCCTTTCCTTGCAACAGCTGTCCTGTTTCTCACTCTCTCTCTCTCTCTCTGTGCTCTGTGTATTTTTTGCTTCAAATAGAATTTCTCCATGCTTCCACTTCTAATAAAGATCTTAGACATTTTCTCATTCTTTGTGGTTATCTACTTCTGGCTTCTTAGGGCCTGGACCTGCCTCAGGAGGGTGAATTCCCATCACCCAAAGGCCACCTGGCTTTGGCAGGGCAAGGAGTACTCTGCCCTGCGCAGCAGTAATGGATATCCCATGGGTCTTTACATATGTCATGGACTCAGGGTGAAGCTCTTAACCTGGAGTCACTTTGGTGTCACTAAAATGTTTTCCCTGAGATGCAGGAATTGCCTTTGACTCCAGCTTGATTGAGAGGAAGAGCAGGAGCACAATATTTAGCAGGGTGGGATAGACTCTGACTCAGCTTAGCTGGCTCAAGTCCTCATCCTTCCTGTCATTAGCAAGGGAACTAATCTGACACAGATCTCTTGGAAACTTCGCTGGTCTACTGTGTGAGGTAATATTATGGGAGCAAACATCCAGCCAGGAGGCTTGGACTTCTTGCCTCCACAAGGCTTTGCTGGGGCAGGTAACTCACATGGCTCCTTGTGCCTCTCCCGGTGTTGTGCAATTGCACACATTATTCACATAGATAAGTCCAGATTTTTCCGTTTGAATGATGTAAGGCCTTAGCCTAGTCATGTGGTGTTGACATGCTCTGCTCATAAACAAATAACCTCATTTTTGGATGATTGATACAGCAAAGCCTGAGGTAAACAGTCAGCACAGACCTCTTGGCAGAATATGGCTTTGCAAGCAGAGAGGCAAGTAAGGCAATGACTGCCATATCACATAGGGTTCCTGCAGAAATCAGTCTGCAGGAACTGCAGAATTGTCTGAAAGACAATTGGTTTCATGGTCCTTCCAATGGAGTTTCTTCAAGATTTGCCTTAGCCTGAAGAAAGTGGCAATACTGAGAGCACAAAGTGGATAAGTGCTTTGAGTAAAATCTTGCTCCTACCCTACTTCCAGCAGTATAAAGCCCCCAAACTTACTAGCTTTTCCAGTGACAATCTACAAATTTTAGGAGGGTTTGACACTGCTGGGTTTTTAAATTTGTTTTGTCTTTTTTTTTTTCTGCGTATCACAGAGATGATCTCAAGAAGTCACATCCTACATCAATCAAGTTGACCAGTGCTCAAAGTCTGGCTACATGGCACCTTTACCACCCAGACTGCTAACCTGCATGTCTGTGGTCCATTGAAGAATCTGTCTTTATTTACTAATACCATATTTTATGTTTGTACAGAATCCACGTACTTTCAATTTCACTTTTTTTATCCCCAGTAGCTCCAACCACACAGAAGAATGTGACTATATAGAGAAATGAACTGAAAAGAACTTAAATTTTCTTATGGAGATGTTTCTTGAAAAGGCAGTGTAGTGGGTTGACTCTGGCTGTCAGGTGCACACCAAAATGCTCTCTCACTTTTCCTCCTCAAACAGGAGGAAAATCACATGAAAAACTCTTTAGTCAAGATAAAAGTAGCTTAACAGAAATAGCCAAGGGATATGTTCATAGGCAATGGATAATAAAAATAGTTATTCTCTACTTCCCATCAGCAGGCAGTGTCCAGACTTTTCCTGGGAAGCAGGGCCTTGTTATGCATAGTGATTTTTTTGGGACACAAACATCTTCATAATGAACATTCCCCCTTTCCTCCTCTTTTGTCAGAGCTTTTACTGCTGAGTGCAACATCATGAGGTTGGAATACCCCTTTGGTCAGTTTGGGTCAGCCATGTCCACTCCCAATTTCCTGACCTCCTGCATCCTACTGACTTTTTGTAGGGTTGGAGAGACAGCTGTGATGCTGTGGGAGCGCTGTTTAGTGGCAGCCAAAACAGTGGTGCACTATGAACAGCTTTCAGCTACAAAGCACAGTGCTATGAAGGATGCTAATCCCATCCCAGCCAGACCCAATACAGGTGGATCTAGAAATAATTATTGTCCCCAAAAATAATATAATGACAGTTTCTCATGGAGACATCATGGAATGTAGCCAAAATGATGAACACAGCATTGCAATTCTCATGATAAACTGGAGTGATACCCTACACTTCAGAGAGATTTTATACACATGAAAATCACAGTACAGAAGAGAGATGTTTGCCAGCTATTTCCTCGCTTTGCAAAGAGATTTCTCTTTGCTGTGAGGATGGTGTTAGCAGACAATGGAGCAGGATGCCATTCTCAAGCATGGAAACACAAATTACTCCAGTTGAGACACTCTAGGGCTTCTGATGTCTCTTCACAGGTCCAGCAGGTATTCTGTGGCAATAATGTAGGGCATACAGGCAGCATTTGGAAGCCACAGTGCATTAGAGTAACTCAGATGATGATCAGGCCTATCTTTAGCATTTGAAGCACTCCCTTCTTGGTTTCAGATCCATTTTAAATGTGGGAAGTGACATTTATTTTCCATAAGTACAAAGTATGGTGAAAGTCTTTAAGTCAGATGAAGCTTTTATCTATTAACAATTACTCATTGACGTACAAAGCTACACCTCATTGCGCAGAATGTGTCTTTTTATTATTTTTTGTTATCAATGCATTGGAAATGCTGTGGCTTCCTGTCCCAGTGCATGTGCAGTCTAATACAAACAAGAATGTCTATTGAGCATGACTCCTAAGGAAATCTGTGTTTGTAGTTGTGGGAAAAAAAGGCACTGAGCAAGCTGAAAAGAGTTGATATCCTGAGCAAGGAAACATGCTGCATTGTGAGATTTTGGATTCAGTTCTTGGCTGTGCCTCTGGGGATAGCTGTGAGGCTTTGTGGAGGAGTGCAGAGCCACCTGCAAGCTCTCTTTTTGATGTCTGGTTTCTGGTTTATCTGATAGCAAGGCTGGCCCTTAACACAGGTCTGTACAGCCTGCCTTGAGTGCCTCCTCCCTCACCGTTAGCAGCAGCCCCAGTGACGTGAGTGCTTTCTGACAGAGGGACAGGGCCTTGACTTTCCGTCTGATGCTGACAGCCAGAGCACAGTGTGGGAGAGGCTGGGCTGGCCTGGAGCCACACAAGTCCCTCTGATCTTGGCTGTCCACCAGCAGAGAGCTGCTCTGTTCTCTCGGCACGGTCAGACAGCCTCCATGGCAGTGTGCTCTCCCATAGGATGAGTGGAGATGTTTTACTGGATCCCTTCTTCTGAATTCCTGGAATTTAAAGGAACAACATGTCAGGCATTTCAGTGACTTACTGTCCTTCTTCATGAAAGTAAAGTTGCTTGTTGGTAAACAGAGTCATGTAATGCTGGCTACTATAAAATAATGAGCTTATCAGCTTAGAATGTTGGTAACTTCTTTTTGTCATATAACTTACTGTGGAACTGCTTGGGGAAAGCCAAGTCAATACACTTATTTTTCCCAAAAATACTTCAAGAAATTAAAAGTTTCCACTTGTTGGGGAATTCAGGGATGTTATTAAAAAAAAAATAAAACTGTATTCATAGCACTTTTCAATTCTGTATAACTTGCAAACATTGCAAATATCTATGGGAATTAAGGAAATATTCTGCAAAGTGTCTGATTTTATTCCTGCTTCAGTTTCATACATTTCAAAAGAAAATTATAAAAAAGAGAAGTGGATGAAATCTGAATTACAGATGAAAAGGAAATTGTCCCAAATGCATGCTGTTACATCAAAAATCTTGATGAGAACTAAGCTTCCTAGGAGGAACGAAGAACCCATCATTAGTTTAATTAAAATCTTTTATGTCTAACTAAAACTTTTCTTGGTTCATTTACAGTATTGCTAACCTGTTAGCAACACAGTTAGGGCTGATGTATGCAAACTTTCTGGTACCTACCACTTTTCCCTGTTGTTCTGCTCACCCATTCTCTTCCCACCTCTTGCCACAGCCCTCTCAAGAGAACAGTGAAGGTCTTAAAGAAGTGATCAGTGTCTGAGATTGTTTGCAGGGAGGAGTGGGACACTGGCCTTCTTCAGCCTGGAATCTGCTGGAATTATCTTTATATCCTATCTAAACTAAAATGTTGCTTTCTTTAACTTTAATAATTTCCAATTTAGTATTTTGTGTGCTTTTCTCTTCTGCTTTATTATCCTTTAAAAATATTTTACCAGACACACACAGCTGCACTCCTACAGTGCCAAGTAATTGGCCATTTGTGTTTGCAGTCCTGGGCTTTTGGGTATGTCTGTCGCTATAATACACTACATTTTAATTCTAGGATTCTATTCTAGACATCTTACCCCAGCCAGAATAACTACTTGTTGTCATTACCTATTAGTTGGCAGTAAGTATTCATTGCACTGCGCCACTGCACACAGCTAAACTAAAGCTAAAACAATTTGGAACATAGCTATGTGACCTCTAGACAATTGCTGTGTCAGCTGTGACATGCTAAAATCAGTTCAGGACAAGAGATTTGCAGACAAGTCCAGAGAACTTGTATTGCTAGGTTAATGCAAAGTCTGTGGTCTCTTGAAAATAGCAAACTTATTTTTAATCAGCTACAGGGCACAAATTTTGGTTAGGAAGTTCATGTGAAGGTTTTCTGAAAGTCAAGGATTTTTATGAAGTACTGCTAATGGAAGCATTAAATGACTCAAATAAGTATAAAATCATTCATGAGAACCTATAAACCTTGTAATTGTGTAAATATACAGAGCTTTAATACGTTTATTCCTATAAGATTTAAAAATTAAGAAACACTTGTGGGTAGTCTGCTTAAGAAAGGCCTAATCTTGCCTAAGCCTTAGCTGTTAAGCCAGAAGAGAGTATCTCATTACAACTGCTGATTGGAATTTTTATGGTCTAATCACTGACAGAAAACTTCATTATTACAAGGGTAATAAGTGAGTGTATTAATTGTCTGTCTCTTGACAAACTAAATTTAATATTTAACCCAAATTTTAATTTTGGTAGTTGTCTAGACAATTTAATCCAATTTTGTGGTTTGTTCTAGATGCGTGAGCAGCATTTGCCACATATGAACATTTCCTTTAATTCTGCCTCTTTTTTACCCTTTTTTCCTCTTTAGAGGATGTGATAGGACATAATTTTCATGGCTTATCTAAACTTAGATGGACTTATAAAAACTCCACATGTATTAGCATTCCCACATTATCTTTAGCATGCTTCATATGCATTTTATGCTTTTTGTGCTAACAGCAGTCTTTGACTCTCTGTTCAGTAGAATTTGGAGATGCTGAATTAGGATTGCGAAGTGCTCAGCATTTGTACCCATGAGCATGGAAGCCATAAACCAGCAAAAGCTCTGTGAGTTCTTGGATATTTAAAATAATACACCTTAACGTGAGAAGTCTTGCCAGTCTGATGCTCTTGAGGCCAAAATGAGTCCCCCACACAGGGCCACCTAGCCCAGGACATACAGTTATGAATTAAGAGCTCATTGAGCTACCCTGAGTAAATAAACCAGCATCCAGAGTCCACCTGGCAGCTTCAAGATTCAGAAATGGTGGGTTTGCAGATGGATCCCCTGGATTTCAAATACATATATAAAAAATGTCAGTAGAGATAACCTTCTTCTGAGGTGTCAGGAGCCTCTAGGAAGGTTCTGTGTGTAAGAGCAATTCTGTTTCTTGAAAAGATATTGGGAAATTACATTTTAATGGATCTGTATTGCCCCAGTCTTCTTGTTTCTATGAGACCTTTGGGAACACTCCTTCAGAGTGTAATTGTCCTTAAGCTTTTATGAATTGTTTTAAGAGACCATTGAGTACCTAGCTACAACAGTTTTACTCAACATGGGAAACTCCACTGAGCAAAGTAGACTGTTGTGATAAATGTGACTCTTGTAAAAGTCCTATTCTGAGACTGGCTGGTTGATCAGTTTAGGAATAATTGCATGACTTCTTTGATGGGGAGGTGGCATGGTTGAAAAGGAGATGCACAGTGTTATCTGATGTAATCAATTTTAAAAAATGTATCAGTTGTATTTAATGACTTTGAGCAGATTCTTGAAAATTTTCAAAAGCGGAGATTTATAGTACAATAAAATCACTTGTGGATGAGCTTCTGCCAAGCACAGGTAAAATGATTTGTCTCAGAAAGGTTTTAAAGTTTTTATGTCACTATAGCTTGTGTTGGTTGGATGAATTTAAATGAATAATTAGTGTGTCTTCTGATTGATGATCTGCATTGCTATACAAACTTGGCTTGTATGTGTCACTGTTCTGTTCAGGACTCTAATGGCTTGCCACAAAATAATGACTGGAGAATTATAAAAATAAAAATGTTTTGCTTTCTCCATGTACCTACACAGCCCTTTCTCCCATACATACATAGCCCTTTATGGATTTGAGCAGTAGCCTGTGTGTCTCTCAATTTTCAGGATTAAATTACCACCATAATTACACTATGTGCTACATCTATGCTAATCTTTGATTTTGACCTGTCCATTACAAGTGGTTTAATTTCTAAGGACAAATCAGTTCATATAGAAAAAAAACAAGGTTCCATGAGATGAACCTGAAAAACTGGAGCGCATTTTAAGTGGGCCATTGCCTTTGGCTGAGGAGAGGGTGCTGCTATTGACCAGTCCATATTAAAGGAACAGTCTGGATTTTCTTAATGTTAAAATCCCTCCTAGTAGCACTGGGGAATAAGTTTTTATCACTTTTATCTGGCTAAATAAAGAGCTACACTGTAACTCACTCAATAATGATCCATCACGGAGCACTCGAGTGCATGTCTCGATGGTGCTTGATCACCTTATACGTACCACAGATATAATCATAGGAATATAGAATCATGGAATAGTTTGGGTTGGAAGGCACCTTTAAAGGTCGCATAGTTTCAGCCTCCCTCCCCTGGGCAGAGACATCTCCAGCTAGGTCAGGTTGCTCAGAGCCCTGCCCAACCTGAACTTGAATGTTTCCAGGGATGGGGCACCTACAACTCCATGGACAGCCTGTTCCTGTGTTTCACCACCCTTATTGTAAAACACTTCTTCCTTGCATCTAGTCCAAATCTACCCTCCTCTAGTTTAAACTCTTTAGTGTCATGTCCCATTCATAAATGGAAGGGAGCACTCAAGATTTATAAATGCCCGTGATTGAGAAAGGCAACAGCCAGATCCAAAATAGTTCAATTTTATTAGTAAACAACATGTTCAGCATGGAAATTGATATATGTTATGCTTCTATTTTCTAATAGAAAGAACTATAAAAAAATAAAACAAAAGAGAAAAGAGGAGAGAGAGAGGAAGGGAGAGACAGATCTGATTTTGGCACAATGGAGAATAATAGGAATAATAGGAAAGACTATTCTGTGAGGGTCTTGAGTGCTGGTACTGTAAGTTCTTCTGCATGAACTGTCACACTTCTTACTGCCTTTTTCATCATAATAAAAGTGTGTATAGGTTTGTCTTCTGATACTGAAATGCACAGGGATACCTTCCTCTTACATTAAACCAGCAGCAGCCTAATCACTGACCAAGCAAAATTACAAATGCTTTTTAGATGAGGAGAATATGAATAGAAAATCATACATAATGATATAACAAATTGAAGACATTGAGGATCTGTGGTGATAAATGAGAAAGGAAACTGTGCAAAATGAAATGTAAATGTATTTGTATCATAATAATTGAATGATAACACTACGGCAGAAATGTTCTCCCCAATTCTATTAATAAAAGCTATTTTTTAAATGAAATAACAGGGGTTTTTTTTTGGTTTTTTGGGTTTTTTTCTGTTTCTGCACCTAATTTCATCTCAACATGCTACCCTGCTTGCCTTCAAGAAAAGAACAAACAAAAAACTGCCTTAGAAATTCAATGTAAGTGCTTCAACTTGCCTTATGCTTCAGAGCAAGTGCTAAATCCTTCATTTATATGGTAAAAACAATAAATGACCTTATTTAACATAAGCCGCAGTATATCAGCTTTATTCTTTAGGTGGATAGTAAATCAGCAAACATAACCAAAGAGTGTCAGTGTTACCCATGGTTCTGTAAGAGCTCTAGGAATGAAACATAGAAGAATGGCACTATTTTTCTCAGAGGCAGTTGGAGTCCCCTGTCAGTTCAGGGGAATTTTGTGTTGAAACCTCCCTGCTAACAGACGAGCTAAACACTTTGCATTGCTCAAGTATTAAGTCACACAGCAGATGTTTGGTCAATATGTCTGTGTTCTTTCCCCCACTTGCTCCTACTTGCCCAGCAATACAATAAGCAATAGGCTGAGCTGTATTTTGAAATCAGGTTATTATTCTGACTTGTAGTTACTCTGAAAAATATATTTTGAAATTCAGGAATTTGAGGAAAATCTATAATAATTAATGCTATTCCTATAAGGGAAGGTCAAATTTCTAGGAAAATATCAGATATCCCTTGAAGTTTTCATATGTGTCCTCATTTAATAGCAAAACAAAGCCATCTTATTTAATACAGTTAGCAGGGCTACAGCTCCCCAAAGAGAAACCTGGAGCTAAAGTATGTGAAGACTTGCATTTATTTACTAAGCTTAATATTTGTATTTGCTTTTTTTAAAAGTAGTATCATAAAAATCTCACTAAATTCAAGAATGCTCCTGCTTCTATTTTTGTAAAGAACTGGGAAACGCTTTAATAATTTTAAGATCTACTGATCCTTTTACAAATTTTTAGTACCATGCTGCTCATATTATTTTTCCCAAAAATCAGTGTGATGCTTGCCTGATGAAGAGATCTTTGTTTATTTACATATTCTTCAAGTTGGTCTGCTGTAATGAAAGTATTTAATTCATTTAGAGCTGATCATTTGAGGTAAAAAGAAAAAGTGGTAACTGAAAAATTTGAAGTTTACTAGTTTTTCCACCTTGTGAAGGAAACAAGAAGTTAGAAAGGTTGCAAATTTCTCATTTTAGAGATTTTAAGGCCATAGGGCCTTATATTTTCGAAGCTGTTTAGACACACAAGTGTCTGCTAAGTATATATACAAAATTGTATATAGGCATACCAAAGCACCTAACTATCCTGAAATTTTAGTCAAGGGTAGCTTTGGACAAATTTATTAAATACGGTTAAAATTCTCCTGTTTTTCAAGAACAGACACCTGTGATCGTTTAAACCTGTTTTCATGTGCGATGGATATTCCAGGGAAAATAAATAAATTAATTATAATAAATGCAACAATTCTTAGTTGTTTTCAGTTCAAATTCAGCTTTTTGCACAATATGGTCTGAAACAATGCTCACAGTGATTGTGAATAAGGAAGATGCCATTCTTCATTCTCTAAAATATTGATAGAAAAACAAAGTTTCTAACAATGTATGCAAACACATACATTCTTTAAAATAAATATACATTAAGAGAATATACCATTTTACTGAGTAAAATAAAGTTGCACTAGACTGCAAAGAAGTATGTTTAGGGGCTATGCTGAGGAAGGAAACTGACTAAAATGATGGTTTAATTCAATTGACCTGAGTCAGTCTTCCCTGGTGACAGAAAACAGCTTCTTATAATTACCTATAAATATTAAACAAGACCTAATATCTCATCCTTTTGTGTCTGAGGTAAAATATCAACAGCAACAACAACAACAACAAAATAAAACAAACAGACAAAACAACACAAGGCATTTAGTAGCATGTAGGAAATATTTATACTGAGTACTTTGGTGCAATTCTCACACTGAAGATAAAGCTCTGATCACATCTAGGGCATGATGAATTTTAAATGGCATTTTGGGATGGATATCTGGACTTTGGGGAGGCAGGGATTTTTTTTTTTGTGATTCTGCAGCAAATGAAGCATTGATGAGGAGGCCTTTTCTCAATGCATTTAGTGTCTCATTCTAATGCTAACTGTTGTAACTTCAGTGCCTGTGAGAGGAAAGTATTTCTCTCTCCCTTGCTCTTTCCTCTTCACCTGATGGAAAATGACAATGCCATATGCTAGTAAAATATGCTGAGACACATTTCAATATGTTGAAAAATACATGAGACTTCAAGACTATTTCCAGATCCATTAATATATTACAGTTTTATTGCATAGTAATAATGGGCTGAACATTACACATGGAAGCAAGAGTGGCTATTTCTTATGAAATATGAAAAGGTGTGCAGTTTTCTCAATACCTGTGCTCCTTTTTCCAGAGAAAAACTTTGGCTGAAGATCTCCAGCATGGAATATAACCTGACCTTATTTTAAACACCCTAGAAACCCAACATAAAAGAAACCAATTCGGGTAATTGGTTATAAATTAGAACAAGACCCAACTTTTACCAAGGCAGACCAGCATATAAGGACCATACTTGTTTTCTGCCCTCTGCATGATGTTTTGGATCCATAGGGAGTGAAAATGTGCACATAAAGTGCTTGTGCTGTTTTCTTTAAAAGTGCCCCTTAAAGGCTGATGTGCTTCATAAGTTTCCCCAAAGTATTGAATATTGATGTTCGGTTCAGACTGGGACTTATTATGCTGAACATCAACTTGCCAAATCCTATTATAGTAAAAACCTTGAGATAATGTTTAATGGCATGAACTGAGAATGCTGTAGTGAAGTTAAATGAAATGTGCCTGGAGAACATAAGTGTTTCAGGAAGAATCTTGAAATTTTTAGTCTCACACACAGTTTCTTAGAAGTGTGTTTATAGGGAACGCTTTGACTCTTTTAGCAATGAAAGAAAAAAAAAACAAGAAAAAAGTAATATCAAAATGAAACTACTATTTTTAGCCTGAGACATGTATTTTCTCCAAAAGGGAAAATGTGCAGTGAGTCATTCCAGCAGCTGGTGCTAAAGCTGGGTCAGTCACATGCCTGTGACTTCTTAATTTGAGTAAAAACACCAAAAGCTTTCTGAAGGAACTAAAATCAGAAGTTCATAAAATATGACAGTCCATGAGTAACCAATGTCATCTTTTCAAGTCGCCTCCACCTTAGCATCTTTCATAAATGTCCATGCTTTTAACCAGTGCTTCCTGCATCTGTAGCTGTGCATTTCATCAAGCTGAATTTAGACTGGCTTACAAACAACATCTTTAAGTATGTCTTATGTCTTATCCTGTAAATGGTCTATATCACTGATCCTAGGAAATAAGGCAGTGTTCACCTTTTCTGCACATCTTCAGTGTGCAGCAATTCTCTCTGGCATATTACTGCTAAGATATTTTTCTTTTTCAAGTTTTGAAATTCAGTTGGTCTTTTAATGAGCTCAGGAAGCTGCAAGCATTGTGTATTGCTCCTTAGAAGTGCTTCCATAAAGCTAAGAGAAGAAGACTGATTGCAAAGAGCAAAATAGCTGCTTATATAAATAGCTGCTTACTGTGCACAGCTGGCAAATAAGTCACCTGACTGTGAGTCAAATTGTCATAGAGCCATAGAATCATAAGGTGGTTTTGGTTTGAAGGGACCTTAAAAGATCATCTAGTTCCAATCCCCTGCCATGGGCAGGGACACTTTCCACTAGACCACGTTGACCAAAGCTCCATTCAGCCTGGCCCTGAACACTTCCTGGGCTGGGGCACCTATAACTTGGCCAACCTGCTCCAGTGCCACCCCACCCTCATAGCGCAGAATTTTTTCCTAATATCTAAGCTAAGCCTAACATCTTTTGGTTTAAAGCCCTTACCCTTTGTCCTGTCACTACAGGCTTTGTAAAAAGTCCCTCTCCAGCTCTCTTGTAAGATCCCATTAGACACTGGAATGCCACTATGATGTCCGTCCCCAAAACCTTCTCTTCTCCAGGCTAAACAGCTCCAGCCCTCTCAGCCCTTCTTCGCAGGAGGTATGTTCCAGCCCTCTGAGCATTTTTATGGCCTCCTCTGGACCCACTCCAACAGATCCACACCCTACTTGTGCTGAGGGGAACCAAAGCTGAATGCAGCACTGCAGGCAGGGTCTCACGAGAGCAGAGTAGAGGGGCAGAATCACCACCCTTGACCTGCTGGCCAGTCTGCTTTTGACGCAGCCCAGGGTATGTCCTTCCAGCAAATCACTGTAATAAAATATAGTGGTTGGATACCAAGTGAGATTTTTTTACTCCACAGCAATAGCTTTCCCAGCACTTCTTGCATGTAACCTATGCCCCATGGATGTCTGGGAAAAATCACTGCCTTGGGTTAAATATGTGGGGCAGCCTGACCCACAGCAAAGAGCCCTGGGTCCTCTCACATGTGTTGTGAGCTGGCAATCTAAAGGCACTGTTGACCAGGTCCTAGTTACATATAGCAGCAAGCACAAGAAACTGAACAGTTGGTAATGTTTATTTAAAACGTTGAAATTGCTGTAAACGGTGATAAATTGCAGCCAGGCAATAATGTGTGGTGTCTAAGTGACCCCATCCCACAGGAAAAAAATACCATGGAATCATTGGGGAAATTACTCTAATTCTAGCAATAAGAGGAGTGGCTGTCGAAAGGACTGAAAATGGTCATCTGGACTATACTTTAGGCAGTTCTAAAAGGGAAAAAATAACAACCTAATATTGATTGCAAGTGTTTCACCCCTTCAGTTCAGTACCTTCTGATATTTCTATTAGGAAGAGTCCAAAAAAAAAATCTAGTTTATTACAGCTGTGTAGGGGAGTGAAGCACTAAACTAAATTCATTCATATGTCAACATGGAAGAAAATTTCATCACTATTTTACTTCACTAGTCCATTCCTTCTCAATGCTTTATCTTAATGATGTGAGAGTTTTAACTTGAAAAGTTTGGTTATACTTTTTAGTAAAAACAATGGCAAGACTTTTGTGCATTAATTTTTATTATAACCTTAGTCTACTTGAATTCTGTCTATTGTCATCAATTTCTTTGGAGTGTTCATAGGTTTCAGCTGACCCAGCTTTCCACAATACCTTAACCTCTTATTATTTTTTGGTTTTTGTTTTTTTTTTAGGAAACTTCCTTGCAAGTATCTAGATGCAGAAGAGTTGGTGAGATGACTACATTCCAATACTGAGGTAAGAATCACCAAAATAATTATTTACATGCATTTCAGACACTATTAATGTATTCTCTTTTCTATAGAAATTGAGAAAGTACATTCTACCTGTTACTGGGACATTATCCACTTGGCAGGTGGCAACTTGTTCAGGCTTTAGTAAGTATTGGCACATGACATGTCAGAGTCCAGAACCTGACTGTCTCAGGTTTGGCAGGGGCAAAAACAGTGGTTCTGAGTTGGCCAGAAACCTGTCAAGCTTAGGCAAGTTGTTTTATTGTGCAGTTTCAAAGCTGTTCTCCTTCTCCCACCATATCTTCCCATTTCCTGTGCAAACACCACTCCTGTGAGGAAACTTCAATTGCTATTATAATGTTACATTTCTGCACCCCTGAAGCCTTCATTACCTTCAATAACACCTTCCAGGTTTATGTTAAACTATTTGAGTAGTGGGAAGGAGGTATTAGCAATGTGTTCACAATTGTCATTGGTTCTACTCTATTGAGGCAATATCCTAGAATCATAGAATGGTTTGGGTCAGAAGGGATCTTAAAGATCATCTGGTTCTAAGCCTCTTGCCCTGGACAGGGACACATTCCACTAGATCAGGTTGTTTAAAGCCCCATGCTAGGATTTCCTCTTGTACTAGGAATGGGCAGACATTTAGTATATAAAAACATGAGTTCTTTTAATATATGTAATTTGTAAATGCAATTCACCTTTGATCTGTGCTACAGGCCATCTGTACAGATTAAGTGCAGAACTGATATATCAGTGTCCAGGTAATTGTTAGCCTTTGATGTGAAATCCTGTTTGTTTATTTTAACAGTTTTACACCATCTAATACTATTCAGACAAAAAACCACTTGAGAATGTGTATGAAATCAAGGATGGTATAATATAGTAGTGTGATCTGTAGAAAAATTGTTAATAATAGTTTTCGTACTGGATTCATCTTTTGTCTGCTCTTGATGTTTGTTGACTATTTGTGCTAATATAAGTTCAAGCAGAATGGGTCTGTGACACTGTTAAGTCTTTGAAATGAGCCACTGCCAGATCAATACATTGCAGTAAATCTGTAGTCATCAGTGATCAGCTATTGCTCTAGCACAGCCTATCAATACAGACCCCGTTTTACCAGCATGCAGGACACTGTGTTGTGCGTGGTGCATTGATCTTGGCCGCCAGCTAAGCCCCAACATTGCTGCTTGCTGACTGCCCTTGCCCCATGTCACCTCCATGCAATGGGGGAGACAGTAAGAAGAACAAAAGTGAGAAAATTTGTAGGTCAGGATAAAGACAGTTCATAAATGAAGGAAAGGGAAAACCAAAGCAACACACAATAACTAGCACACACGCAATCATTCACCACCTCCCACAAGAAGACCAGAGCTCAGCCAGATTCTGAGCAACAGCTGCAATGGAAGACAACCTCTACACATCTTTTTATTTATTTCTGACCATGACATCATCTGGTGTGGAATATCCCTTTGACCAATTTGGGTCAGCTGTCCCAGCTTTGTCCCATCTTGGCCACCCTCAGCCTTATTGCCTATGAGGACAAAATAACAGAGAAGGCCCTTACTGCTGAGTAAGCACTGATCAGCAGCAGCCAAAACACTGGCCTGGTGCATAATCAATGCTGTTCTAGTCACAGATCCAAACCACAGAACCATATGGGCCATTATAAAGACAATTAACTCATTCTCGGCAGATCTAGTGCAAGTAAACAGTGTTCTTAGTGCCCAGAATAAAGGAAAGCAGACTTAAGTCTATAGACTGCAGACTTAGGTTCAGTTAAATTGACTGCAGAATTTTATCTTGCAAAAGGAAGTGCAGATCACTTCTTGAATGACTCCAGTTTGCTACCTTCCTGCTAATTATGCAGGCAACAGCTGATCAGAGTGCCCAGTGCCTCCTGGCAGACTCCTCTCATGGAGAATAGCATATGTGTCCTGGGGAGTAGGAAAGAACCAGCAGAACCTGGTTTGTGCTCAAGTTCCACACGTGGTGAGGTTAGGAAACAGCTGGATTATGCAACTGGTTTTGGAATTAAAAAACATTTCTGGGTTTTGCAGTACAAATGTAGTCCAAAAAACCCACTTACTTCGTCTAGGACTGGCAGTGAGTCAGCACAGATCCTGTTTTGGACTCAGATCTGGGGGACAATCTCATCCCCAAGCAGAACTTGAGTGGGATGCCTTCATTCACAAGGCATTAAACCACCCAAACACTTTCAGTGACCTAAATTCGGGTATTAACGCTAGCCTCTAGCTGAAGCAAAATGCAGCTCTAGGTTTGTAAACAGGGAAAGGAAAAGGAGATTCACAATTTTGAAGAGTCAGCGTGGCATGCTTAGACCTTGTTAAGTACTTTCTCATACTAGGCACAGCCCTACCTTTCATTAGCCATTTTTCAGGCCTGTATTCTCTTTTATTTCAAGAAGGATAAGCTGCTCCTGCAGCAGCTGTTGTGAATGTGATAGTGTACAGAGCATTTTGATAATAGAAGTGGAATTCTCTATCACTGGAAGTCTTGGAGGAGATCCCTTTCATCCCTGTGCACAATTTCTACGCAGCAGTGGACAGAAAATAATGCTTTGTTTTCATCAAGACACTGCATGGTTTCCTGAATTGTTTCTTGTATGCACTATCTGAATGCAAATCACAGCTCTGTTCATTATGGGTACTATAAAATAGCAGAAAGGGTTGAAATTTATAACTGACTGAATGTGCTATAAATGATGTGTGTTTTATTGCCTTTTAATGCACAGTTGCTGCAGTAAAGTTTGCAGTCTTGTTATTTTATAGCATTTTACTATGCATATTAGAACAGCATGCTCACACTGGCATAGTTAAAAGTTGCAGTTTCCATTACAAACCTCTTTTCAGTCATAAAGACTCCCTGATCTAACAGTGCATGAATTTTAGACCTGAATTTTTTCCTTAGAAGCACCCAGATTGGCTAATTCCAAATAATTTATGCATGAATGCCGGAGACTTGAGCATTTGTTGGAATTTGGATTAATTTTTGATCTTGCATTTAAAAATGCAAGTGGCTTTAATCTAAGCCAGGAAAACAGTTGTTTACAGAAGCAGCTCCAGTTTAGTTAAGTGAACTCTTTTTCACTCTGTTTTCCCAGACAATAACAGAGTGTGTACATGACCTAAAGTCAGAATGACCTTATGCAGACCTATATAAATGAGTCAGTCTGGTTTTTCAGGGGATCTTCTGCCTTACTGAAGAGTACAGAACCAGTTTTATTATGACCTGAGGTCCATGTAGACAGATGTTTCCCAAAAATTAGGGTTTTATGAATATTTAGTAAAGAAGAAAATCAGACAATAGTTTTAATAATTATGTTGCATTCATGTTCCATTTTGTCTCTGAAGACTTTATTGCACTACACAAAGAAGGTTAAGAAAGGATGCATATAGACTGCTGGTTAGTTGGACCAATTTTGAATTTTGGGCAATATTGGATTTTAGTGTAGCTTCTCTGCTTGGGTTGTTTGGTTTTGTTTTACTTTCCTATCTCAAACACTTTGAAAGTAGTTTTGAAGGTCAGAATTTCTTAAATAGTGGTTTTATGTGGTCTAGATGTGGCTCTTGTAGCTCTAGAAGACTTCAGAGATGGGCATCTATGCCCCATTAGTAAAAATCTGTGGAAAGTGTGTGGAGAAAAGAAGGGAATTGCACAAATGTGGAGGTCTTCTTGGATGTGTTATGTTTAAAGGTATGGGATTTTTTGGGCTAACTGGAACTCTCATAGAGTGATTTCTGTTGGCAATCTGCTGAAATTAGAGGTTCACCAGAGGCAGCATCAAAAATGGGGCATAATGTTCCACTAAGATGACAACTGAGGGTAAAAATGGAAAACAAGTAACTTAATGTACTTTTCCATGAAGTCACATATTAACTGACTGAGCAGAAATTCATGTGCTCAGCTGCAGCGGTTTTCCAAAATGCTACTGACTCTTAAGGAAGAAAAATCAGGGGCTGATGCGTGTGCCAAAACAATCCTTTGAGCATCTCTGTTCACATATATTTATAAATGGTGGAAGGGATTTACCTGGAAAAACATCTGCTATGAGAACCTTTCAGGCAAAAATGAGGAACAAGTCACACTTCCCGTGCCTGCTGCTGAACTGCTGTGTCACAGCAAACATTTGTACTTCCTTTGCAAAAATTTTGGAAAGGAACACAAAGAGGCAACATTTCATTGCTCAAATGGCAGTGGGACATATGGATGCACAAGAATTGCAATAAACTCGCATCAAAGTCATTTTTTTAATGTTTAATTGGCCAAATGTTTCCTGAGCTGTGACAGGAGAGGCAGAGATCTTCTTGCAGATCTTCTCCACTCTTGTGCAGAGCCTGTGTGCTGATCTGCGAGATGACCCTTCACATCCATCCTCACCCTGAACCCACGAGTGCTCATTAGAAAGAACATATTTGTTTTACAAGAAAATCCTTTGCATTTTCTTCTGTGTAAGTCAGCTTTCCTTGGACTTCCCCTTGAGTTACAGCATTTCTGGGAGCTGCTGACAGCCCCTGCAGCAGAGTTAAGCTGAGCTGAGGACAGCTGAAAAATCAGGCAGTTTCCATCCGCACAGGCTTTTTCTTGTGTTTAAACTTTGCTCTAAATACTTTTCTCTTTTGAAAGGATGAATTAAGCAATGCTTTGTAGTGACAGGGGCACCTTCAAAATAAGCATTTGCTGACAATGCAAGTGTTTCACCAGCCATGTCGCAGAGTGACCCACAGAAGGAGGTGTGGGTAGTATCAAATTGGGCTGCAACCCATGTCCTGACTTAACCTCTTCACCCAGCATTTCTTATCCACTGCTGGAGGAGGTGGATCTAGCAAGCCTGCAGGAAACCCTGCACAGGGTTAGCAGTACTGGGGGAGCAGAGCTGAGAAGGATCCAGCAACCCATACCATTATCCCTGCTCCCCCAGAACCAAATGGTACCAGACAACCATGCCTGCAGGGCACCAAGGGATGTGGGCATTTTCCATTAGACATCTCTCACTGCCAGGATGTGCAGAAAGAGCCATTGCATTTATCATAAATGTTTTGTTTGTCTGCCTACCCATTTGCTCTGTTTTTAATGACACCTTCAGGATTCAAAGGTGGCACATGAGCCATGAGATTAATGCAATTTCTTTCCAGTTTTGCATATAACATGATTAGGAGCAGTGACAGCCTTCATGGTGCTTGTGAGATCCATGTGGAACATATTTTCCAGCTACTTCAGCTGTGACCTGACAATGACAATAACAATGTTGATGTAGCAGCAGTGCTATAGCCGTGAAGGTCTAAGGATGTAAACAGTGCAAGGTCTGGGGAGAGTGGTTACATCTTTTATCAGAGATATTAAATTCAGCTAAAAGTACAGATAAGCTTCCAGGCATGCAAGACTCAATACCACACACTGACATCTCTTTTCTCCATCTATGGATAATTCTTATAAAAATGAAAAAAGGAAGGCTCTCTGTCCAGCCTTTCTCATTTCGGTCAGAGGTTAACAGTCCTTAAACACACAGAAGTTTGGCTCAGACAGACAGCAAGTTAGAGAAAAAAAAAGGTGGGGATTAATGTGCTTTTCACTGGACACTGTGGGGCAAACCCTCAGTGCCTGCTGCTCCCTGTCTGCACAAAAATCATCTGGGCAGGGAGTCCTGAACTTCCTCAGCACAACTCAGGTGGAAAGATGTATCTGCTAATACACCCTGAAAGCCTTTGATACTGATGATTTGGGATCAGCTTTTGGAGATGTTAATGTACAAATCTGTGCTCTGGCTCTCCCCCTGCGTGCCTCAGGCTGTCATGAACAGGGAAAAGTTCTGTATTCTGTGCGAAGTTCTGAATTCTGCAGCCCAACAGACTCCAGCTTCAAGATATTTCCACAGCTGGAGTTACTGCAGCATGCATTTATTCAGTTGCCATCAGTTCTTCTATGGCTCTTCCACATGACTCTGGTGTGGTCCTGTGTGAAAACCCCATGTTGAAATCCTGTTTTTCATGAAAAAAAAAATTAAAGCCAGCTAAAACCCATCATGAATGCAAAGTCTTGTGTGCACTTAATGCATTAGAAAAGTATGATTTCATTGTTTACCTTATGATAGCTCTTTTTAAAGAAACAATGTAAAAATGATGCTGTTGTATAAAAGCACTGCTTGTAAGTAAATCCTTCAGAGGTAAAATATTTCCTCCTGAAAGCACAGATGAGTTAAACTTACCTCTGTACCCAAGATAAATTATTTATGCAATGATTTAAAAATGCTCGGGAGCCGCTTTGCCCATGGTGCTACTAAACCATCAATTACAGACAAGGCAGCATGGAGTGAATTTTTCTCCGAATTTGGAAAAATGATGAAAAAATACCAAGGGAGTATTATCACAATGGCAAAGGGAGAAAATAGAGTAAATTAAAAAGTAAAAAGAATTTGTGAAGAGGAACTGCTCTGTAATGCCTGTGTTCTTACAGTATGTGAATTTTAGCTTACCTGAATATAATCTTGCAATCCTAGTCTGACAAGACATGTTTTTCTAAGAACATAAAATAAGAGTAAAAGCTTGAGGAAAAATGTGGTGCTCAGTCTGGGAGTAAGGAAAACCTTTAATCAGGCTGGGCAGCAGCACCTGCACCTATAAGGACTCTAAGGTACCATAAGACTCAGACATTTGGTTTTTTGGGTTTTTTCTTATTTCACTTTCCTAGGCATCAGTGTTTTTGTTTTTAAATTTGACTTGGCTTTTCACATATATTCATATATATGTGTGCATATCTCTATATATTTGAAATCAGAAATATTTTGTGTTTTTTTTCCTGTACTGCTGGCTTAAAACATGTTCTGTTGAACAATATCCTACAATGAATTTTGCCAAAGTGAAAGGGATTATTCCCATTTACCTCCGTGCTTACCTACCACTTTTAGCATGCTAGGTTAGAAGCAACAAAGCAACTGCAGGTGAGAGTTTAATAAATACGTGACTGAATTCCTTGGTAAAAACGAAGACAAAGTATAAAACTTTACTCAAGCTTTACAGATAAACATAAACTAAAATCCTAGATCCAAACACCCCTCAATTTTGAGAAAAATCACATCTGAAATTAAATTGTCAGATTTAGTTTTAGATTTTCTAGGGCAGGAAGAGAAATTTCAGGCTGCAAGAGATATTATTGCAAAGATTGTGGCTTCAGATTTGCACAGCAGCTGAGCCAAAATGTTTCAGGATTTCCATTTAGGATTTTCCTATGTGCATTCTCCCTAAATGCTACTTTAGGTGCCTGACAGGGTTTTTTTTGAGTTTGTGGCCATCAGACATATCTGAAAAATTTATGCAGTCCCTGCTTAGCCAAAAGAATTGCTAAAAAAGTTGATGGTAAGAGTAGATTCTTATCTTTTATATAGATCAGCCATTGAAAAGAAAAAATGTAATTTGTGGCAAGTTTGTGGCAGGAGGAAATATACTGTTTATCAAGTTTGGAATGCTTTTCACATTAAGTAATAATATAATTTAGGTAACATTTTCGACTAGTTATGGGGGTTTGCTATAAAGAGACATTTTTTAAAAAGCAAGAAAATTTACAACACTGATTGTCTGGAAAAATACTTCTAAATGTAAAGTCATTAAGCTGCGGAAAAATGTCCCATGAGTAGCAGTGGCCAGTTTTTTGGCAAAATAAAAGTAGTCTCCACAAAGTATTGCAAAATACACTTTAGGGAACAATTTTATAGTGGCCAGAAAAATGGAGTAGGTGAACTAATAGGTCTTTTTCATCTCCGTGCTCTGAGAGTGTGGCTGCTTGAAGAAAATTTGTGTATTTAACCTCCATCTCACGAGTCTGAGAATGCTGTTACAAAATCTATGTAGTCATTAAAATGTATACAAAGGCATAATGGAATCTAAATTTAAATGGAATAAAAGGAACCCCCAAAAGACCTAGGTAAAATACGTGTTTGTGTGCAATGTTAAAATTCCTGGTAATCATATTACTTAGATGGTTATTTCAAGAATTGTCTGGAATTTTGTTGGCGAGTCATTTCCAGCAGCCATTTAGAATCTTTTTAGAATCAATTGCTATCTTAGCTAATAGCAATTCTCACTGCAACTGGCCTAAACCAGCACCTTCTTAATGCTCTGCTGTCTGCTTTAATTGACACCTTTAAATCTGTGAACTGAACAGCACCAAATAGTTTAAATGTCACTCAGGTTTACATCTTTGTCAGGGCACCTCAGGTAACAAATTAACTGGTGTCTGAGCAAATTAGGTGATTTGTTAATGTGGGCATGACTGCCTTGATTGTGATATGGATAAGAATAACCTTCATCCTGTTTTTGTCTGGGATAAAGCTAATTTTTTTCATAGTAGCAAACCCACCAGCAAGGAGAATGGGTGTCCATGGAGGGTGGGTGTCCATAAGGATTTGGGAGGGGACACAAGTAGGACAGCTGACTACAACCCACCCAAGGGATGTTCCATACCACAGGTTTTCATGCTCAGACTATAAAGCTGGAGAAAGCAGAAGGAAGCAGTGGGAATGTTCACAGTGATGGAGTTTGTCTTCCGAAGTCACCATTAAGTGTGATGAGGCCCCGGTTTCCTGGAGGTGGCTGAACACCCTCCTGCTTATGGAAAGTTGTGAATTAATTCCTTGGCTTACTCTGTTTCTCTTGCCTAATAAACTATCTTCATTTCAACCCATAAGTTTTCCTGCTTTCTTCTTCTGGTTCTCTGCCCCACTGGGTATGAATGAGCATCTGTGTGCGGCTGAGTTGCCCGCTGGGGTTAAACCAGAACACCCTGAACTGCATGCATGCTGCTGTGAGTAGTTTTGAGTTTGATAACAGGTCAACTGCCCCTTTAGCAAGCACCCTATTTCATCAAAGCTCCTCCATTGGGCCCCGTTCATAGCTTATGACTTAAATTAGCTGCGCAGTTTAAGGCACAAGCTGTGTTCATACTGCATGGCAATAGCTGAACTGCAGAGGTTATCACATGGGTGCACCAGCAAGGCTTACTTACACCTGATACTCTTGTCCAAAGAAATTTGGAAAGCATGTGTTGAAGAGCTCTGAGGCCCTCTTGAAGTACTGATTGCTTCACTGCTCGCTGTAATGGAGCAGGTGACTCTGGGCAAGCATCCCAAGCAGAGTCCTGGTTCTGGGGTCTGCATTTCTGTGTTATCATGTCTCAGTTTCACCTTGGCCTGTGCTCAGGCTGAGGGAGAGATGTGCCTTCCTGGCTGCAGACCTGGCTCCAGAGCTGGGCTAGGCTCAATCCTTCTGTGGGTGATGCTTCTGTGGGCACCAAATCTCAGCAGCTCAGCCAATTTCTGCTGCTGTCAGTGGGTCTAACCAGTGTGAGTGGCAGGCTCATTGCCTTTCAGGCAGAGGGTCCTGCAGGACTTCTCTCAGTGATGCATAAGGAGAGCCAGGAAGCACAGCATACATATTCATAGAGGTTTGAGACTCTGGAGGGCTCTTGGGGTTGAAAGCAGCCAAACACCATTTTTGTGCTGATGTCAGCAATAGCTATCCAGTAACTCAGGGAATTTTTTACAATAATGAAAACAAGGAAAAGTTGATTTACCTGATAGCTCAGTCAGAGATGTCACAAAGTTAAAACAATGATCCCCAACTTTCCTGACATATTTAGCGTAGGGTAAACAGCTCAGCTTGCCCCCCACACCTTGGTCATGCCAAAATGACACACGTGCCCTGTTCAAGAGCAAAACTCATTACAGTCATTCTTACAGGAAGTTCTAGCCCTGTAAGAATAGAGAAGCAGTGTGGAAAGTAGTATAATTGTAACATGAATTGTTACAATTTACAATTGTAAATAATATAGTTCCCCTCTAGGGAGTGAAGCCTGGATGAAGGAAGGCATTGTGCCTTGTGAGCAGTGGGAATGGAGCAGATCTGTCCTGCAAGACCACCAGCCCTATGCAAACTACAGTGAAAATTCACCAAGCTTCTGCTTACCTTTGGCCTCTGTCCTTCAGCTGGAAAAAAATAATGGCTTTTAGATTATTATTCAGGCTTCAGGAAATGTCAGCTTTGAGTACTTTGTGATCTATATTTGTGATAAACCTATGTATTTACAATAGATCTGGACAAAAAAAGGGTGTTTCATAACACTCAGGGCCCTTTTAGTGATTTAAAACATGAAAGGACATTCAAACAGAGATATTCCTCAAAATGTTTAGGTTTCATTCTCAATGTCAGGCAACTTCTGGTGCTCATTTTGTTCTAATACCCCAGCAAGGAAAATCTGTCCTTCTTTATTGTACCTAAGCCAGAAAATCTGTCCTTCCTTATTGTACCTAAACTTCAATTCACATTTCAGTTCAGACTAGTCTTTAGTTTTCAGTTTTTCCCATTTGTACACTTGACCTCTGGCTTGAGAAGTCAGCAGCAGGACACATCTCCTTCAGGCTGCAGTTCATTATGTTAGCCATTTTTGTGCATTTGTTCTATGTACTTGTTCTCAAAAAGACTGTGGTGGGCGTACTTATTTTTAGAAGTAAACAGTGACAAATATTCCCATATGGAGAGTAATAAAAAAGTTGCTTCAGTTGAACCTTAAGTTTGACTCACAAGGAAGCAGACTTTTCCCATACTTTGAACTTCTTAAGTGGAAAATTAGGAGACAAGATAGTACTGAAGAAGATTTTCAGCAGCTGATGTGTCTGCCAGACATCTAATTGTCTATGAATTTTCTCTGGGAAAACTTTGAGACTCCTGACTGGTCTTTAATATCTCTAAAGATCTCTTCTTACCTGGTCCTGTGCAGTACATATTGTGTGGAAATAATTCTATCCCAGAGGTGCTTTACTTGGGTCAGCCTGGATGCAGCTGCTTGAAAGGCACCTGGCTCTGAGAGCACTGCCTGGCAGCACATTTCTGTAAAGCCTGAAAGGCAGGGAGGAATCCCACAAATACAGAGCACTGCTGTTTGAATAGCAAAACAAGCGAGGTTATTACTTGGGGGAAGCAATGGAAGTTGGCACTACAGTGTGTCACAGTAAGGTTAAGTGATCTAAAGACTGCAGGCCTATTTAATTAAGTAAATAGATGATCAATCACAAAGAATAACTGTCTTAAATAATAGGTTTATAAGCCTTGCCATCTTGTTCCACAGATTCCAGTGCTGTCCTATACATTTCATTATGCAGAACTGGAGATTTTCATTTAGGAATCAATTCTCTGCAGGACAGTGGCTACAAGCTCCTGGCAATTCAGGGAAAAACATGGCCAGATGCTTAGAATAGGTTTGACACTTCAAGTTAAGAGATAGATAGAGTACCACCAGTCCCAAGTGTGCCAAGCTCATGGGTGATTTTGAAATTTTAAGTCCCAGAAAGTAGCAAATATCCTCAGAACTTTACTTTGTATTCTGAATTCTGTAATTACTTTATTTGTATTTTCAGGCTTAAAGGTTGAAGTTTGCTTTATATGTTTTTAACCAAAAACTGAGCTTCAGCTATAATTGTGTAGCTCAGTTGAAATTAAAACACTAAACTGCAGAGCCCCTGAGATATGATCATGAGGGCTAGCAAGACAGTGAACTGCTAATAAATTCCAGGGAGGAGACACAACAATAAATTCAAGCTGATAGGAGCCATTTTTAATTGAGGTGCCTGAGATCTGATGCTAAATTCTGAAGTCTCCTACTGATTTATCGTAATTCACGTACAACCTACAAATACTTTTCCCCTGCATTCCATAATGATGCCACCTCTTCCATGGTTATGGTTATCCAGAGATCTGAGAAGGTGACTGGATCTCCTACACCTACTGGTGTGTCCCACTGTTCCTTCTTTTGTGGAGATAAATATTAAATCACAAAACTAGACAGCAATGACATTGTAAGAAATCAGACCTCAGGCACATATCTGGTGCTCGTAAGACAGCAGAAAATTTGCCCCATGACCTTTGAAAGAATTAAAAACATGTGTCCATAATCCCTAGTAGGTGTTTGGGATTTTTTTTGGTTTGGCTTTTTTATTTTTTAAATCCAAAGAATAGAGCTTACTATAATTTTTAGTTGGCCTTCTCTACAGTTTACCAGTCTTAGCCTAGTATTAAAGAAACTTTCTAACTCTAAACTGCTTTGCTAAAGGTTATTCTTCCTGGTCCTGCCCCAAGCAACATTGGAGAAGTACTTTCTGTTTCTCTGTAAGACCTGGTACCAGATCTCTAATATTACTGGTTTAGTCAAATCAGATCTTAAACCTCCCATCTAGGTCTCTGAAACATTTTGCTTTTCTGTCTATGCTATGTCTGCACTTCATCTCATGGTCTTTAAATTGTGGTTTGGGAAAGGGGACAGAAACTTCCTCCCCATAACAAATTGAGCAGGAAAGTTTCCTTTCTTAGGGCCCATGTGTCACTACTATTATTGAATGTAGGGGTGACATTTCAAAATGCGTGGCATACTTCATGGATAATCCTTGACTGGACCACTTATATAAACAGCTGCTGCCTAACATAAGAAATTACAAAAATGGGATTTTCTCTTTTCTGAAATTTACAAAGTCTGATAAAAGTGCATTTAAATCTCATCTCAATAACAACACAAAGGTTGCAACTTAAGATTCTTGTAAGTAAAGAGTTTTTTGCTGATGTACAAAGCTGTTCAAAATGCCTGTCTATAAAACCCTGGCTAACCTAAACATTTTACTGTAAACTATTCAAATTGACTGTCCTACAAGTTCACCAGCCCTCTCTGGTACGGCTCACTTGATAGTTGCATGGGCTAAGCAGTCTGTCCAGTAATAATTCTGGAAAAATTTCCCATTTTTTCTCCTCGGTCACAGCAGGTTGGGTGGGGCCAAGGTGGTGGTGGGGAAAGAAAAACTACTGACTGAAAACTATACAATTCCAAAGTGTAAGAAACACAGTTCTCTAGAGACAATAAGAGCAGTAGGGGCAGTTTCTGTTTAATCTAAGTTGACTTTTCTCTCTCTGTTGTACAGCACACCTGATCCCAAGAAAAGCTGTACTTTCATCCTCTCCTGTTCCTGGCAGAATTAGTGGAAGGTGTCCTGTTCTATTGTGTGATTGTGAGCTTCAACTGTATTTCTCTAAATTAACTTAACTGGCACTGAAGACACTGCTGATCCCTGGTATCCCAGAAGAATTACATGCTGTGCCCTCTTCATCTGCTTTAGATCTTAGACTAAGCCTCCGGTTTCATCTCTCAGTAAATATCTAAATTCCCATCTGCTGTGAAATGTGAGAAAATACACATTGATCTACCTGAATGATGACATACTTTTTTACAGAATGATCTAAACTGGCTGGAAAGGCACTTTGCTTTTATCCTGATATTACCCACACTTGACTTTGGAAAGTCTTATTGCTCAGATCACCAGTCAAGCCTGAGTATCTCCCAAAGCAGAATGTCTGCAGGTAATCAAGAAATTAATTAGAAAGCTATCAGTGAAACATTCTAACTTCAACTTTTTTTCTGAGTTGGGAAATAAATCATAGAATTTTAGAATCCTTTTTTAAGTATGTAAATGAGGGAAAATATAAAAGAGAAGTGTCTGGAAACAGGAAGACAAAACTTCATTAATACTTATTATTTTATCAGTTCTTCCTCTGTCCTTCTAAGGTCATGTTTTCTTTCTGCATTTTGGATACTTGGTATTCGAAGAAAACCTTTTTTTTTTTACTTACATCTTGGGGAAGAAGGAGGTTGCATTTTTGTCAGCTGATCCAGCTCCATAGCCACTGTGCTGTTTCTGAGCTGAATCCTAAGCAGAAAGAAGAATCAAAATTCGAAACACTGCTAAAATCTACGGTAATCTCAGTTTTTGGGACCAAATCTCACTAGAGCTGATGAAGGGAAGGGGGAAGGGAAAAGAACATCTGCTCTAGTTAGTCCTTAATTATGGTCTAAATGTCTGCTCTTCTACAAGGCTCTTTTAGACTATTTCCCATGGCATGGGTTATTCAGAAGTAGACAGCACAAAACACAATTTTAATTCATAATTTATCCAGTCAGCCATTAAGTTCTCCAATCTCTATTTTTAAAAGCTTCCAACACTCTCACTAATTAGGACTGCCTTCTACCTCCAGCTGTTAATGGGCACAAACATGGACAATTTGAAATATGTCTAATCAGAGTGCTGCCTGATTCTGACCTCATACAACAGCTATTACCCCAAGGGACAAATTATGTTTTCAGATGCACACACTCATCCCATTCAGAAACAGCTATAGGAAGTTCATCCATTAGAGGGAAAATATATATTGCAATTAGCTGCACAGGTTACGTATTTATTCCTTTTTTCCTTAACCTTTATTGATTTCTCTATTGTGGATTTTTTTTGCATCTTATTTTTTATTCTAAGAGTGCTATTTTCTTGAAGATACTCTCCTTTATATTTGTGCCAAAGCCTGCAAAGAACCTTGAAGAAACCCACTCTTTAAATACCCTTCACAGAACATACTTGCAGGAACTCAAGCTACTCTGCAGTTGCAAATTAATCTCAAAATAGCTGTGTTTATTGACAGTTAAAGTTTGTTAATCTCTCCAGTGTGATCACAGACTGCAGGTTGTCTGCCACAAAACATTGCACCATTTCTTGTGGAGGTGCAGATCAAGCTTCACACACTGATTGGGCAGAGAATGCAGATGGCTTGTGGATTATCCTCAGCCCATGGCTCCTGCATGTATTGTGCTTAAATGGCACTTTGCAGCAGCAGAAGGATGTATTTTGAAGGTAGGAAGAAGAAATAGAAGCATCAGGACTCAGGTATGAGAGGAGATTGGGAAGGAGGGATTGGACCATTTGTGGTCCAAGCAAAGCTGCTGGAGGCACAAGTTGTTTTCACTAAGTTTTAGCAAGTGGAGAGGTAAAGGCAGGGTTGGCTCAAGTGTTGTTTTGATCTATACTCAAGCAAGAATCCCCATGTCACCTCTTGTCTTTAAGTGTCTTCTGCTATTCTTTTGCTTGTTTGCTGCAATTCTTAATGCCTTATCAGAGGAAGGGAATGAGAAAATCAGTGCTTGAAAATTTAACTTCTAGCAAGTCTGAAGTTGATTTCAAAATAGTATGACAAAAGTTGCTGAAAATAAAGGGGAAACTGCCTATCAGTCAACTTAGGGCTATTTTTAGTGAAAATCAGAAAGCTGACTGTAAACCACTTAACCCAAGGAAGGCAACAAGTAACTAACACTTGACAGGCATTTTATTGCCATGTTCACTACTGTCAAGCTTTGGCCCTACTGTTTTCTTAATACTAATTTACTTCAGCAAATTCAGCTTCCTAGAGTGTTATGCTCTCTCTTCAGTGCTGAATTCACACATAATTTGAGGGTCACAGCCAGGTTAAAGACAGCTGCATTTTAGCTTTGAAGGTGTTGGTAGATCAGATGAGGTAGCAGGTTTTGTACAAATACCTGCTTCCAGAGACATCTCCAATTGGACCCAGCAGGCAATCTCCACAAGATTTGACTCTTACCTAAGTGTATAATGTGTCTTGAAAAGTTGGAACAGAGGAATAAAACAATTGTTAAATTCAGTGGGAGGGAGGGGGGACATGCATGCTTACTAGGTAACAGTAACCCTACCTTATAGGAATATTCCAGGATTTCAAAACATTCATGTCAATAATGATTTTTCCAAACCAAAAGCATCACCAAGAATTTCATAGAAGTCTTGCTGGTACTGTGAAAGATGCTAAAAATGTTGGACTTCTTGTGATCTACATGCTACACAAAAGGTTTGCCTTTTCTGACAGGCATATAAAATTGATTCGGCACCTTCATCCATCTGAAGGCTTCCAAGTCTTTTTAATGGGTAAAATGCAGTCCATCCGAAGGTGGCTTGGTCATGCAGGCAGAACTGCTGCTACCTGGATGGATCAGTGACAGATTACACACAGTCTTGGGTAGGTATTCACAGACTCTAGATGAAGATAAGAGCAGTTGCTCTCTGCTTAACATCTGCAGGAAAAAAATGGATTTGAATTGGTAAATGAGAAAAGGCTCTGGTCTGAGCTGCTCTGGCATCTCATCTTAATGTCTGCAAGAGCTTTTTTAAGATGACTCATGGTGGGTCATAGCCTTTGTTATCAGTATTGTTTGTCAGGAAAAGTTACCTGCATCCTGACAGAGAAGGAAGAGCAGGCAGGCAAGTAGCAACAGCATTAAAATGCAAAGTGTATTTAGCATAGGCTGTCAGATAGTGAAATACTGCTCTGTTGTTGCTCCTGACTGCAATTCCACTTGCCATGAATTTGTATTCTAGCTTGCAAATTAATCTATTAGTTATATTTCTGCCAACATGAGAACACAGTTAATGCAGCTTGTATATGCTACAGTTTTCTTTGCTCTTTAGGAATGACAGAATTTTTGGCTATTTCAACTAATTGATACTTGAACTTTTTTCCCTCCATGACTTCAATATGTGACCCTAATTCTTCATGAACCAATACAAAAGCAGGTTAATACTTGCAGATAGAAAAAGCTTTGCTTAGGATTTTAGATTAAGAAAAGAGTTCCTTACTAGAAAAGAAATAATGTAAGTTACTTTTTTCCTGAGGAAACTGCCTCTGAACAGTGCTATTCATAGAATATCAAGAACAATTTGGCTAATAATCAATTTTCATTTGCTTGCAAGTAAAGCAGCCCAGAGGAAACTGCCTGAACATTTTTCCTAATCCAAAGTTTAAGGAAAAATCTAGGTGATTTTTTATTCTGTTTTGCAATTTCTGCTGGCTACAGATTTGCAGTGAGGTTTGCATTTTGTGGCTCATTACAGAACCCATTAAAACCATGGAAGCCATGAAAAGCCTCTTGCTTAGAAGCAAGGGAACTCAGCAATTGCAGTGGGCACCACTCACACTGAGACTCCTGTGAATGCTCACATTTATCATGACCCAGACCAGCCATGGTGAATAATTCTTTCTTCCCTTTGTTCATGGTCCAAGGCTTTCCTGCAATGTGGAAAAGTCCACTGTAGAGTTTGCACCATATCCATGCTTAAAGTCGTCTTAATCATCGCTTCAGCTGAAGGATCAGGTATTTCTGCTTTCAGTCAGTTCTCAGTTCCCTCTGAACTGGTATCTTAGGATTTCTCATGCTACTTGGTTAAACATCTTAAGATTCTTAAGAATTCTTAAGATTTTTCTTGCTGCTACAAGACTTTTAAGGTGCCTTCCACTTTCATTCTAATATATAACTGAGCAGAAATAGGATTGTAATTTCTAATTATTCTGATCTGGGGTTGAAACTAGAAATACTTAAAGCTTATGAGACAGATTGCTCTTCTAAGATTTCAAGTCAACTTCCATGAATGAAAAAAGCTGAAAATTTGTAGGGAATTATCTATATTAGGCATGAACTCTACCTAGCCCAGTTTCTGTATAAAAGTTAAATGCCTGGTCTGAACTCATTGTGGGCCTCCCTTGACAGCTAATGGAGACAATGACAACTACCTTCTAGAACAGAGACCTTTGCCTAAATGAGATATCTTTCATAAGATAAGATAAAATGCTGTAAAAAGGCTCTTATTTGTCTCTGCTGATACAAGTTAGCCACTCCAATTTGACATTTAACTCTTAGCCCACATAAATGAAGTGTGATGAATCCACTCATGAATATTTGCACTTTCTATGTTTTGTTTTTAAATTGAAGTAGTAAACAAGGTGATTTGATATGGATTCTGAATTAGTCAGACATGATTTCTTTATCTTAGGATATAACTTTTCATTTTTGGCATGTGAGTATGAGGCTTTGAAGCAAAACGATAAGGAAGAAATTGTCTAGATGCCTCTTTTGTTTTCTTGCTCAGGTCATTCTTATTACAATTTTGAATGAAAAAAAATACCACAAGAAGTTGTCCTATTTATGGGCTTAATAGTAAAATAATGAAAAATCAAAATCTATCAAAATAGGTTTAAAATTCTATAACTGTAATTAAACTTAATAAATTTGAGTATGGCATTTCTCCAGACTAAGATAACTAAAGTCTAATCAATGAATTGATGAATTAACCATAGTGTGTAATTAAGTCAATAATATTCACAAATGTTGGACAACAGTTAAGATTCACTTAATTAAAGTCTTCTGCATATGGGTGATTCTTACACATGATCAATTATAGAAATAAAAATTATGCAACCTACTTTCCTTACTGTCTTCTGTGTGGGAAGAAGGAGCCTGTTCTATATGGGATTTACAGTTAACTCTTGTTCCCTGTGTCAATATAGAATAATGCTTACCTTTATTTTAAGGGTTGTGTGGCAGATTACTTTTTTTCATGATTACAGTATTAAGTTATGGTGATATGTGGCATTGTGAAATGGTGCTTGCCAAAAATAAGGATCCTCTGGTGCATTTGCTGAATACACAAGGGCAGACTCATCTGCACCTCTACACATACTTTGGAGAATGTCAGAACAGTATTTATAGGCAGAGGTAATGTTTTTATTAAAAAATCTCTTTCTGAAAGAATGTGACAGGCTTTCAGATCGGCAAGTCCCTTTCCAGATCTGAAGTAGAAATAAGGAATTTAAAATCCTCAGTGTAATGCATTAGATGGGATGCATTCAAATGAGAGCAGCTGGTGCTTGTGGAGAAGCAGAGAAGAGGAAACAGTAGAAAGGTGTTTATTGCCTGTAGTAAAGGAAGTATTCCCTGCACTCCACATTCTTGTGTATTTTTATTATCTCAGCATGTCTTCAAAAATCACTTTAACAGAAAATTAGCAAAGATTCTTGCTTATCTGGATCAGATAAAGGATTGTCTCTAATGGTAAACAGACTTTACCAGAACAGTATTCCACAAACTTCAAAGTACTTTCAAAAGAAAATTTAAAACTCATATACACTAGTTCTTACCCAATCTATACCACTTTCGCCAAATTTAACAATATGTAATTTACCCTTAATAAATCTATTTAAGGCAATAAAAAGGTTATATGAATTTAAATAGGAACAAGACAGAAGACTATTCAATGAAATAGAATGTACTTTACTGGTATCCAAGTGATGCATTCCTTCTCAGCCATTTGAACACGATGGAAAGGACACTACCAATTGGAAAAATATCGTTAAAATAATATAAAATTATTTATCATGTATCTAAAGACAGGAAATCCATCAATAATATGTAAAAATTATGTATAATAATTCTTGTACAGTCGTTGTCCTGGGTACTTAGTTTGTGGCATTATTTGATACTTGAAAGTGGAAGTTTATTCATCTTCTAATGTCAATGAAACAATTATTCAGGTTTACATTCAGCAGAATTTATTCCCTGAATAACCCTACCAGAATCAGGTATGGAATGAATTTCACTGATTACTTTTTGTAAAGAATCATTTTAATTTGCATTTACACAGTTCTTGGTATCAAAGGATCTCAAAGCATATGACTGTTAATTAAATTTCATGACTCGTCCCTGTGAAAGATATGCCTAGCATTATCATTTAAAGTTTTATTGTATTATTAAAATCTTGGCATTCCTTCTCATCATTGTTTTCCCATGGAAAATATTGAGCTGAATTTTTTGTCATATTTGTTTTTGTCAGTTCTACCTCAGTGATTACAGTCAATGAAGACTGATAGAAACTTTTTAGGTGTGATGGCCCATGGAATGGAATGTTCATTTTAGGAGATTTAGGCAGTATTTTAGGACTCATTGTAAACTTCTTGAACATTGAACAACCTAAGATAATTCCAGGAAGTACTGAGGCAAAGAATGGTTATTGGGGTCTTGTTTTTCAGCCCCTTGTTTAAAGATGCAGGACATATTCCCTTCATGGGGGTTACATAGTTCTAAGTCCTGGAAAATAGGTCTGCATCTCCATTTGAGACATACTTCTAAATGCAGCCCTGTAGAGGAAGACAATTCTGTCCTTTTTTCTCTTGTTAGTTCTCTTGCAACAGTAAGCTTGATTTTGGATTTAGGCATCTAAATTTCACCCACATCCATCTTATGGTGTTACTAGCCTCTTTTTTTGCAGCTGACTTAATCAGACTAAGCAAATGTAACAAATCAAATTTTCCCCTTTTAGGAAATCATAGTAAAACAGTGTAGGAGGAGTATAGTTCAACATCACAACAAATTATCCAGGGAGATCACACAATTTCTGTCTTTGGAAATTTTTGGGAACAGATTAGACACATCCATGCTACCTGATCTCATGCTGGAAACTGATCCACTCCAAGGAAGACAATGGTCTATGTGGCCTCATGATTTCCCTTACAACTGAGATGATTATGCTTCTGTGAAATCTTGCTATGTGGATATCTGGTGTGGGTGCTCTGATAGAAACCAGAAATGCACTGTTAGTGGTTTGCTCACTCCGATTGGATTATGTCAACCCAGCAAGACATCTATCAACAGGTTGATTTTTGGGGATTATTATTGCTCAGATTTATTTGGGTTTATCTTGTATTCAGCTTCTTAATAGTTTTGTCTGCTTCTTCTGGGCTTTACATTCTTATTTATCTTCAACAAGAGAGGCTAAACCAGGAAATGCTGATGCATGAGAGACTCATTGGCATAGTTGTGAATACAAACCAAAAAACTCAACTCTCCATCCTCATGATGGTGTCTGCACTGAACATCAACTTTTCCAAGAAGACATGTTCTGGAATGCACAAGCAGAAAGGAGCAGAGCACAGTTATAGGAATTAAAGCTCTGCTTTTTGGCAGAAGCCTGTGTGAAATCCCAAGGTATCTGTGCAACAGTCAATGTCCAGTAGTCAGTGTTAGTTACAGCCACCACTCACAAGTGACAGGGTAGTTATTTCTTTTAAGCATTTAAAAGGGAGCAAAATCATATAAAAGGCTTCTATTTTGGCTGCAGCTGTACAGCAAACATCAGTGAAGAACTACTTTGTCTAAAGTTTTGCAATTCACTGCCCACAGAAGGCTCCAGTAGGCTTGCAAAACTTTTCAGGGTCTGATGGTGATCAATTGTCGCAGACATTTCTCCACAGAAATCCTTTCTTTCAGATTTCTGCATCTTCGGGAGGCCAGAGGCCCCCAAAGAGAAGGTGAACAATTGTTATCAGCTGCTGTGGAATGCAATAGGATTCACCTTGATTGGCTCATTTTCTATGTTTATAATTAAGGGCCAATCACCAGTGCAAGCTAGGGGGCTGAGTCCTTGAACACAACTTTGTTGTAGATTCTTTTCTATCTCTTCTTAGCTTAGCTAGCAGCTCTGCAAAACCTCTCTCTATATATTCTATTTAGTATAACTATAATGTATTATATCATATATTAATAAATTCAGCCTTCTGAATCAAGATACGAGATTCACCGTCTCTCTCTCACCAGCTGCGTCCACTCGGCGCAGTAATAATCAATCATTTATCTGCCATCCATTTTCAACCATCCTGGTTGAAAATTAAGAGAGAAATGGTTTTTCTGGAGGTGATGCAACTTCTCAGTTACTGGCAGTTCAACACAATAGGAAGATAAATGGAAAGTATATATGCAGGCATATGTATGCAAACATAACAAAAATATTCTTTATTATGACCAAAACCATGGGACAGAATACAATTGTTTCTATTGTTTTCTTACATTGATAGTTTTACTAAAATTTAGTGCCTGCTTAACCACAGGTTGATGTTAATCTCAACTAACTATAGGTAACTCATTTCAATCTATTTTTCTTCCATGAGTAGTGAGAAGAAACTGGGCACAATAAAACAGTGTGTCATGCATGACACCTCTAAGACAGTTGCATGCACACAGGAGATGAATCCTAACCACTTCAACTCAGTTACCATCAATTACTTTCAGTACCATCAGTTACCACCGTCATTACTTTCTTAAGAAATTCTTCCCGAAAGCAAATATTCCAGCTTCCAAGAATTTTGAGCTTAAAATGTGGTATGATGACTTCTGTTTTCTTTTGTATGGTAGCTAATATGATCTCAGTGTGTTCTGTTTTTCATCATAAGACTTATGAAAAGTCCAAGGGGGTTGGAACTAGATGATCATTAAGGTACTTTACATCCCAAACCATTCCATGGTTCTATGATCTTCTTTCTCCAGAGATCTACCATAAACAGTAATTTCTATTTAATTTGTGTTTTGGGGTTTCTTTTGAGTTTGTTTTACTTTTTTGCTTGGCCTTACTTTTTTTTTTTGAATCCTCATTTGGGTGCATGTACCAAGTAAGAACCAGAAGTTGATCCCTGTTGTCAAAAATCAATAAATATTAACTAAGATATTAAATATTGATGAGTTCAAAATCAATGGAAATATCAAGGAACAATACATTTTGCTGTGCATCAAAACAAGACATAAACCCAGTATTTTGGCCCTGGTATATATGCAGATATTGCTAAATTCACTACAACTGTGTGCATTTGAAGATAACGACTGTGAGTTATGCTATGCTATGTATATTGACCACCATGATCATATATATGTGTTGATACATCCATTTTGAACTTCATACTTAAATTAATGAGTTGCTTTACTTATTTTTCTGAATGAAAATTCTAAAGAAGAAGTGAAATTAAAACCACTGAAAAAGAAATAATGGCCCTTCTCTTCTGTAAAGGCAGCATTAAATTTGATAAAGTTCATTGTTATGAATTAGGATTGAATGAACTATCATGACAAGAGAAATGTATTTCCAGGACCTGTTATTAACCATTACTCATGTGCTAAAAGAACAGAGATAGTTTCAGCTGGTTTCATCCAGTCAAGAAATATGCTTCCTATGTGCAATAATACTACATATTTCACATGAATTTTCTTATATTTTTCATCTTCATAATTGTTTTTATAAATATTTTCTTTATTAATTTCTCCATACTTTCTGAGGCTTTTCTTACCGGAAAAGATTCAATAATTGTGAATGAAATACAGTTATGGGAATCATGATGCATGGGAAAATTTGTTTAGGAAGATAAACAGGAACAGAAGCACACTAAAAGATGACCTTGGCAAAGATAAAGCAAAATTTGAGCAAACCTGAAATCTAACAATTTTATTCAAAAAATACTTATTCATCCAAGATAAGCAGTTTCAGACTTAGGGAAAAGGGCTTGAGTCCTTTTATATTTAGAACTTCACTCATATCTCAGAATTAACCTCCTTGTTTTGGAGAAAGTACTTCACATTTGTCAGGAACAGCATTTATGCCCAAGATGTAGGGCCACAGGAAGCCCAGAGGAGAGGCCAAGCCAAACACTATATAATATGGATGTGGCATTTTGTCTACATTCTGCTTACAGGAGAGTCTGAATATTGACTCCCTCCTCAGAGCCTCTTTCCTTTATCCTGATCATCAGGAAAAGAGTCAGGCACTGTAGAAGATCATTTTGGCTGAACAGGAATTCCTGATGGAGGTCAAATGCATAAGGGAAACTCAGATGGAAGCTTTGTCAGGAAATAGAAATGAGGACAGGCTATCAAGAAAGAATTATTTGCAGTGATTCTTCAAGTGTTGGATACCAGGCTATACTTGGTATAGTGTATCTTTTCACAACAACAAAGGTTGAGAGAAAATACTTATCAGATGTGGTTTTGCTCTCTTTTTTTAAGTATGTCTGGGTTTGGGACCCTATTACATGTTAGGAATCCAGGCCACAAGATGTATGAAAAGAGGGACCTGGCTTTTTTCAGCTGGAGAAGAGATTAGAAAGGGAATCTGACTGCTCTCTTCACCTACCTGAAGAGAATTACAGAGAAGGTGGAACCAGATTCTCTCAGTGGTGCATGATGAACAGAGAAGAACCAACAATTGCAAGTCATAATACAGAAAATTCCCATTAGGCATAAGGGAATAACTTTACAGACTGAATGTGACAGAGCCCACAGAGGCTGTGAAATCTGCATCTCTGGAAATGTTGCAAACTGGTCTGGAAATGTTGGTCAGCAGCCTAATCAGACTCCATGCCTTGAACAGGAGTTTGGATCATGTAGTCTCCACAAATCCCTCCCAACTTAATATTTTCTCATTCTATGCCATGCAGCTTTGGATCAAAAAATTAATTCCTATCCATTTTTCATTCCTGAAATGTCCAATTACTGTTTTCCAGTTAGTGATTTGGTCTAAAAAAATAATTAATTAATCTCAAAAGGAGCAAGAATGCAAGCCAAGTTGGAAGAGAATAAAAGGAATATTGCAGTGCAAGAAACCTCAGACTTCTGCAATGGATGGAAACCTTATGTGTGAAGTTTAAGCTGTGGATATATAATGTAATTAGGATGATTTTATGTTAACTCAATGGATTTAAAGATGGTGTATCAGAGGGGACAGGACTTGGTACAGACACATTATCAAATAATCCCCACAGCTCTAAGTTTTTGCTGGAGGAAAAGTCAATAGTGGCACCAGAACCTGAGACCAAAGAGGGAAAAATTACCATTTTCACTGTATAAAGTATGGATACTCTAGCTGGGAAAAGAACAGGCAGGCAAGGTCTGTGCATGTATGAAGATTTTTAAACATCAGTGGGAATGGAGAACCTGTAAAAGGTGCTAGCAGTATCTGTTAATGGCCAGGGAAACAGTCACACTGAGGAAAGGCAGACTGAAAAGAGAAATGTGATACAGGCTTGCCAAGGAAGGAGATTGAAACAAGAACTGGAAAAAAAATTAAATAAGAGTGTCAATCCCAATGGCAAAGGCTCTGTTTATCAATCCATGAGAAATGAAGTACAGATCTGGTGAACAGACCAATCCTCCACCATTAACAGAAGTGCATGAAACATACCTGGGAGCATTTGTGCCTCCCTTTTTAAAGTCTTTGGTACAGGTTGTGTTTAAATTAAGTTATACATGTATTCAGCTCTGGAGCTCTATAGCAGAGGTTCATGTACCACTTGGACTGAGTCCAGAGGAGGGACATAAGGATGATCAGAGGGATGGAGCACTTCTCATATGAGGAAAGGCTGAGAATTGTTCAGCCTGGAGAGGAGAATGCTTCATGGAGACCTTATAGCACCTCCCTGTATGCACGAGAAACCTGGAGAGGATCTTCTAACAAGGGCATGTAGTCATGCAGCAAGGCCTAATGGCTTTTAACTGAAAAATACTACATTTAGATTAGCTCTTAAGAAGAAATTCTTTATTCAGAGTGGTGAGATACTGGCACAAGTTGCCCAGAGAAATGGTGTAAGCCTCATTCCTTTTTGCATTTTCAAATTCTGATTCTCAAGTCAAATCTAGCTGCAAAGCAGGTGGCAGGAGAGAGCAGCCAATGGGAATACTAATGGTGGAGGCTTGTTTACTAGATGTCAAAATGCCTTTTCCATCCTGAGAGAGTTTGTATTTTATATTTGAAGCATATTGAAGTTTATGCCCTGTCATAATTTTTACATTGTACTAGTGCCATTCAGAGATTTTTTTTTTTGTTTTAATTCATCCTACCTTTTATTTAAAAAAAAAAAAAGTCTTGTTGAAGTTTTGATATTGGGAAATTTTTGTGGCTGTTCCCCAGGTTAAGGGGATGCCACAGAAACACTATTGATTTCTAGAACTTCTGCATCTGTCACTTTTCTTTGTGTTTTTTTTTTTTTTTTTTTTTAATATTCTCATGATTCTAGAAAAAAGTGTGAAGGAGGGAGACTTTCTGTGCAGTCATTTTGTTAATCTTGGGCCTTGCACTCCCCAGTTCAGAATGCATGGATGTAAAAGGGTAAATTCCTCACAAATATCAAACTGTCACGAAATGTTCCCTGTTTTGGAATATGGAAAGTAGCCACAGGCTACTTTTGTTTTATCAGTGTTTCCTCCTTTTTAAAAGTTGAATTTCAAAAAAAGACCTGAAACTGTGAAATCACTTCTTTAGTTTGTTTTCTAGCTTCCTCTGTCTGAATAAACATGTCAATCAGTCTCAGATCCTCTATCTTTCATAGGCCTGGGAAAAGAACAAATAAAAGAGGTTTCTCTTTTCTCTCATTGGCTTTCCTTGTTTTCTTGAGTCCTAGTCCACAGGGTCTGTTTGGAATGAAATTAAGAGCCTTGACATCAGCTTTTTAAAGATCTGATCCTTTTTAAACTAAATGTTCCCCAGGCTTCTCTCAGGAAACATATTATCTTAGCAGAAAACTAACTGAGATCAGTGCTTGGCATGATAATAATAGAATCATAGAATGCTTTGGATTGGAATGAACCTTACAGACTATCCACCTTCTCTGCCATGAGCAGGAGCACCTTCCACTAGACCAGGTTGCTTAGAGCATCATCTGACCTGGCACTGAGCAATTCCAGGGATGGGGCAGCCACAACTTCTCTGGGAAACCTGTGATAGTATCTCATCACTCTCATAGTGAAGAAATAATAGTTTACTTTATTAAGCGATGCTTAAATTAACTCCAGCAGTGTTAATTTTGTTTTCTCATGAGCCCAGAAGGGAGCTCATGAGAAAAAAAAAGGGAAAATGAGAGATAAATAAGACAGGTAGATATTTGTGGTCTGGCTTGCTTGGTGATTAATTTCTCTATGCATTTTCCAGGTTCAAATGGAGTGTTCTGGTCAATGTCATTCTTTCACTCAGCAGCACATTTTTTCATGAATTATGTATTTGCACAAAGTACCTATGACTCATGAATGTTGTGCTTAGTAGTAAGGTGCTTCTTTTTCATCTAAACTGGATAATATGTAAATAAAACAAAGACTGTAAAATTTCATCATCAATCAGTTTGGCCGTAGTTTATGACTCCTCTACTATTCATGTGTATTTTCTCTCTGCTGTATTTTCTCTCTGCTGTTTTTGCTCATCTTCTTGCGTGCAGGTTTTATTGTATCAGGTTCCCTTTCCAGGTCCTTACGCAGCACTATTAAGCTTTCAGCTCAGAACTGCTTACGCAGGCAAAACTTCACTTCACTAGAGATTTCCTTCAGTGAGACACATTCATAGTACTTCATTTTCTCCTGCGAGAAGTTAGAGGGGGAATGGAAGAATTTAATTTCTTGTAAGAGAAATGGCTCTAAGACAATATGATGAACAACTGCTTACAGAACACACAACAATGTAATAGAATATTTTTACTCCAAAACATATTTGTGTCCATGAACAAATATTAGCTGACTTGCTCCTTTTCCAGACCCATGTGTTGACTTTGTACTTCTATCAATTTTGTTTCCATTGTAAATGCAAAGTATAGTTTGTGTTGTAGAAGCTCTAAACAAACAGTTTTGGTAAATAGATGGAGGAATATCTAACTTCAAAGTGAAAGATTCTCCCCAAGTGACTTCCCCTATTACTAAAGTATATCCAAAAAAAATTCAAGTTAAAAGGAAAAATATGTAAACATAACACATCAAAACAACTTATCCTGATGATAGACCTGAATCAAACTATTAAACTCAATTTTCCTTTTGTTCAGTGGGCACAGGTGGTACCGAAGACTGCGGGTCCTCCTCCCAGAAGAGGTGTGTACCCTGAAGCTTTTGTGTTGCAGGTGGACAGTAGCACTTTCCTTTCAGCACAGCATTGCCTCCTGATGCCCAAAGAACAAACAAATGTTCTTTTGCACATTCTACTCTTCTTTGTACTTGAATTAAAAATCAGTTAAAGTTGCTTGACTGGGAGCAACTTCAAGACAAGAGCATCTTTCTGGCTGTAAAACAGCATGTGGAGTGCTCTTGGAAATCCCTCCACCCCACTGTGAGCCTTTCTGAGAAGCTCCTTTAATGGTTCCCTACATAATGACTGCCAATTATTTTCCCAGTAAAGGCTAGATTCAGTGTTACCTTCTGTAAAGGGAAGCCACGAGACTCCTTTCAATGAGCCATTGAGCAGGTTTTATGCACCTTTTCTTTTCTGTCACTGTCAATAGGGGCTGACTCCAGTAATAGTCTAGCTTGCTGTCATTCAGACATTACTGGCTGTGTCCCAGTCACTCTTTGTGGTTACTGAGGTGTCATTCAGTTCCAAGGGAACCTGAGGCTCATCTATCACTTTGATATTGCTCTGCTATTATAATTGCATAGATGACTCATCGTGGACTATAACAAAGTCTTCCAAGACACTTAATGGGAACAATAAGGACTCAAAGATATTGGGTTGCTGCTCACTCAGTGGAAAAGTTTCACTGTTTTTGTTATGCGGGGTAGGACACTGGGTTCTGGCTGTCCCCTGTTCTTGCTGTGAAAGCCTGGATATTCAGCCAGGATAGACCAATGCACGGGGTTTGGGATGGATCTCAGTTCCTGAAATTAAGAAGTGGGTTCCTACAACACTTTGCACATGATACACTTACACTTACTAAATCTTTTCTTGAAGCTGCTTCCTGGGCTTTCTAATCACTGTACATTTATGTACAGTCATACATCTTAAGTCCTACCTGCTCACAGCTATGTTTAGAAAACTGTGGAGGCCATTAAACCATTTAAACAAGTGTTTAATACAGGAATTGCTTGTCAGGTACTGGAGCTTATATGAAGAGTCATCTGTCTGGTAGCCCTAAAAAATAGGGAAATTCAGGTATGCTCCTGTTCCTATTGCTTAGTATGTGGCTTTTGCTGACTATTTGGATATTGCAGATTTCTTTTCTGAGGTTTTTTGTTCATAATAACAATGACCTTTGGGTTTCCCATTGGTGCCAGGCATATAAAGTATTTGTGCTATGATATCCAACTTAAAGGCAAGTAGGACCATGCTGAGGCTTGCTCTGAAGTTTACTTCTGTCCCCAAATTGATTGAGTTGACACAGGCACAAGAAAATATAGTGCGTAGAACTGTGGCAGAGTCTCATTATCTCTGAGACCTTAAACAATTTAATCTATCAGTTAGGCTATTGAAGAGCATGTCCCTGAGGCAGTCTATCACTTTTTCTTCCATTGATATGATGACTTTTACTTCAGGCTGATGGTCAGGAAGCATGAAGAGATGATACGGCAATGGCTGCTTGTCTGTCTCTTCAGTGGGTCCTTCAGGATGGCTGAACAAAGGCTTGTTACAAGAAAAATGAAACTTTTCACGAGTTCTTGTTATTAGAAAATGTCAGGATAAAATTAAACCTGAGACTGAAAAAAAATCCAAACTTAGCTGACTGGAGCTGCAGCAAACTAATTTTTCTCCATATTGCATGTCGAAAAGTACCCGAAGAGTTAATGTACCTTTTTCAAAGCAACTATTACAGGCAAAGTTTTAACACTTTTTCCTTATTCAGTCTGCTAAAACATTCACCTGAAACTCAGTCTTTCAACTTGTTATATCTCCCTACCTTCCAATTTGTTCAATACATTTTTTCCTGCTAATTTTGTATTGTTTCTCTTTACTGAAATGTGAAAGAGACCTATCAGCAGAAACAATTATTGTAGCTTTTCCCTCCAACTTCAGAACGTAATTGTTATTCTTTAGATTTGTTTGGGTGATGTGGAAACTCTTAATTGACTTTTAATTAATAGCCAAGCTAGATACAGCAGAATATTTTAACTGGCATATATACCTTTAGGATTTACAAACCACCACTAACCCACTTCAAACTGTGCTTGAGCATGCTAAAGATTACGCAGAGTTAGTCAGAGAAAGGAAAGCTAAGAAGGGCAAAAGTTGCAGTCATATGTTTCCTGGGAACTTATCAAACAGAAACAAAGTCTATTTAAGAAAGCCAAGGTTATTCCTTTCCCGGGCTAATCTGTTGTTCTCTGACAGATCAAAACTTGAAGGTACAAACACAGTTTTGGAATAGAGAACTGCTGTGAGCCATGAATTTGCAAAAGTGGAGCTGGCAGAGAGGGGAAGGTGAGCAGGCTGGGCTTAGCTTTAGATGGCTGTTTTTAGACTACCTTCCTCACCTTCAGTTTCTTTTTTAAAACTGTATCTCTAGCCGTGGAATTTTTGCATAAAGGACATTGCTTCAAAGCTTTGCATAATTTACGTTCCTCTCCCTCTGATCTTTCTGTTGGCTACTTACAAAGGAATCCATAATAAATTATCACTGAACTAACCAGGAAAAGGCAAGAATGCCAATGTTAAATTTTGACATTTACAGTATCTCCTATATTTCATCCTTATATTATATATCAGTGATCTCAAGTAATTTCAAACATTTTCATATAGACCACGTAAAAATTGTACCCACAAAGCAATCATGGAAATACTTATGCATTCAGAAGCTGTCAACCTCTGCTCAGGATACTGGATCTGGACTTACAGAAAAATTCATCTGTATAAGCCTGTTCCCTCCTGCCTTTTTATGTCAGTAGCCTTCAGACAGGGGTGAATGGGTAAAGCAAGGGCTGTCATGTTTTGGCCACATGATGAGCATTCAACCTGTTATGTGATGGGCTTGAGTAGAGGTACCTGACCAGTTTGATAGAAAGAGATCAGCCAGCTCTGTTTAAAGGGCTTCTTATGGCTAATGACAGTGAAAATATTGTGCACCCAGAGAGTACAGTTACACAAGCCCATGTTATTTGTTTCGAAGCTGCAAAATGAAGTACTTCTGAAAAGTGTACAGAGGCAAATGCTCTCTGTTAGTAGAGTTACTTGGCCAGAGCAAACTGAATTTGCAAGAGAAATTTATGAGAGCTCTACTTCCATTTAAAGAATCTCAGTGGATGAGTAGGAATTCCTTACATTTGGGAACTTCTCCCTCTAAGTTGCACATGGCTGTGTGGTGGCTCAACAGCACCATGCAGGACCAAGAACTCGAGTTCACACACTTCCTGTGTCCTCCTTTCCTCAACAATATAGCTTCCCTATCACCTTTAACTCTAGTCCAATATCTCAAATGCATACTGGGTCATAGAACTCTTAGGAACTTAAAAAAGTCTGGGCAGTACCTGTGGAGTCCAGTGTAGCATACAAAAAGCCAGGGTGTTTTGTCGTGTCTTGTAAAGTCGTTCTGATGACTGTAGAAATTTCTTTTTCAACCTTAATGGAAAGGGAAATAAGATGTATAAACTTTTATGAAATGATCAGAGTTTCTTTGATGGTAACATTTCAGATGTGTTTGTTATTATCAAAGGATCAGAATAGTCAGTTGATATCTTGTATTTTCTATGTTATTTAAAATGCTTTTTTCACATAGGTCAGGTTAATCTGTTAGTGAATGAGTATTAATATAGCTCAATATCATCTTTTGGGATGTGAATTTTGACTTCATGAAATGCCAATTTCCCTGGAATTATTCTCAATTTAAACTGGTGGAAAAGGAAACCAAAATGAGTTAAAAGTTTATGAATCAAAGAGATTTTCTTTGATTTTGATAGGACATGCTTATATATTCACAGGCAGAATTGGTTGTGCAGCAATCATCTGGTATTTTGCAGCTCTCACACTACTTGAATACAGAAAATGAGAAAGAAGTTTTGGAAACTCAAATAGGTCTCATTACTAAGTGATGCATGAACACCCTCATGTGCACAGCCTGCAGCACCTAGGAGATATGAAAAATTAAGAATGGCATAAAATTAACACAGAGCTTGCTGTTCCTGTATCTCTTAGGATGTAATTTAATGATTAATTCTCCTGAGAATAGACTCTGTCTACTGATCAATGCAAATGAAAGCTGTTGAGTGTTCAAACCTGCAGTGCTGGTTTGAAATGTGGATGGAGTTAAAAAGTCATAAGCACCAGAAGTAAAACTTGTATTACATTAAGAGACATTCTTTTTGCTTCACTTCCCAAAGGAAGTCTAACGTGCTTGTGGAAAACAGGAAACACACTCACTGCAAATAGGTATCTGGTGTAACCCAAGTTAAGTCTATAGGGTGTGATGGGACCATGTTGATTATGCCCTTATGTCTTCTGTAAACTGTCCTATCCATTATCTCCTGTGAAAATATAGCTTTCTGTACCTGTCCCAATATAGTTTTTCTATTTTGTTTCTGAGAGCCTGGAATTCTCAATTTGAATTTAAAGAAGGATATCATAAAGATCTTCGTATCTAAATATCTTTCACTGATATGTTGAGAGGCACACAGCAAGTAACTCAACTTTCCTGTGTAAAAATATCTGCATTTTTTTTGTGTTTGTAATGCACAGTGCTCTTGAAAGAATATCTTCTTCAGCAAACTTTCATGTACAATGTCATCATGATGCATATCAACTTGAAACCCTAAAACATTAAGCCCAGTGGTGGCCTTCATTTAATAAAAAAAACCAAACAACTAAAGCTCAACAAAATAAGTGGAGGTTCAAGTGAGGTATTAGGCAGCATTTTTTTACTGAGAAGGTGGAAAAACACAGGCACAGGCTTCCTGCAGAGGTGATAGATCCCCAAGCCACTAAGAAGCATCTGAACAATGGCCATAATAATGTGCTTTTATTTTTGATCAGCTCTGAAGTAGTCAGGCATTTGGACCAGAAGACTGTTGTAGGTCTCTTGCAACTGGAACTCTTCTATTCCATCCTATTCTGTGAATGTCACGCAAGGTCAGATTCAGATCTTTTGCCCCGACTGCTGATATTAAGTTGATCTGAGAGCTCTTGGTGAATGTACATTAGGAAATGTTCTTGACTGATGTTGCATGATTGGTCACTGTTGCTCCTGTCCTTTATTAGCTTGTCTCTGTCAGTTGATGCTATTCTGCATCTCCAGCTGAGTATGTCTCATTCCACTGTTTTCTATTTTTCTTCTGTGGTCTTTATACTTTTAAATTTCATATTTCACATGATCCACATTTAAAAATTTTCTATTCATTTCCCTACAATCATTTCATGGACCATTACTAGCATAAATTTTCAAATGACCCTATGGATTAAAATATCTTTTGGATGAAGGTTGGCAGTAAACCATATTCATTCAAAAAGTCTTTTCAGATATTACAAACTTGTAACATCTCTTTTTTTCTGAAAAAGTCTTCTTTGCTTTTAGACCTTTAATAAAAAACTGCATTCCTTATTTTTTATGTTTAGGAGAGTGAGGGTGAATTTAAAATGAACTGTAAAGATGAAATAGAATTAAGAACAGAAATGTACAAGACCTCCTGACGGAGAGTATATACTCACATGGGCAAAAAGTAGAGGAAAATATGTGTGGTATAGCGTGGTGTGGTACATAACTATCTCATGAAAAATCTGTTCTGCTGAGAAATGGCATCCTGTTGATGTTAGCTTTGTCACAAATACTGAGATTTCTCCTAAATTGGGCAACCTACTGGGAAAGCAGAAAGGATTGCCTGATGCAAGTTTCCTTCTTGCTACAAACACATTGCGCAACTGTCATAAGCATTTAGATATCATTTATGATGGAATTATCAGAGCAAATCAAAGTATACTACCTTGAGCTCAGTGACCTCATCAGCTGCAAGCTGAAAGCTTGTTCGACTTTTATATTTGGCTATGCATATAAATATATAAGTTTATATATTTTAAAACTCCCTGACCTCATGGAATGGACATCACCACAGCAGCACTATATGGTCCTTTGTGAGCTTGGTTGCTTTTTTCAACAGATGAAGACCAGAAAGGGATTTAAACATGTCTAAGCTTTTTTTCAAAGCTACCTTAGCAATAAAATCCATGTTGGAATAACATCTGGCACAAGTAATTATTGCTGTCGGATGGGTCACTGAAGCACTTAACACAAACTGCGTCCAAAAAATCAACCCAATACTGCCTAACAGCTGCAAAGCAAATGGTGAGGCTAGTTTTGGCAAAAATTACATGACAGGAAATCAAAGAGCTGGTCTCATGCTCACAGCTGCTGCACCTGCTTCTGAAACTCTTTCCAAGAATCATTGTATTAGGAAGAACAGCAAACTTTACATTACTTTTTCTTCGTGCTCCAAATTCCTAGTTTTAATAACGTAAAAGTTCTTTCAGTTTAACAGTTATTTAAATAAGAAGCATAGATTGTGCTAGTTAGGCATATGACTTAACCAGCAGAAAGATGGCTGTTATGAAAATTTATTTTTAAGCCAAAATCTGGTTACTTTGCATGAAAAGCCCATATTTTTGTGTCAAGGCTGAGGAATCGTATGCATAGCCTGACAATAACCATACATGCACTGCAGGTGGAGGCAGTTTCTGGTAAAGCTCTGTTTGGGGGGAACTAGTCAAGACCACAGATCAAAGATTGAGAAGACATATGTCAATCCTTAAATTTACATGCTTGGTGTTTTGGTGTTGATGTGACTGCCAAACCATTCATAATTTGAGGAGACTGTTGCCATTTTAAACAAGCTAAGGCAAATTGTGTTCAACTCCTTGGTAATAACCTGGAACCATGCCTAGAGATTTGATCCAGGCAGCAGTCTCCCATCCACATGACTTCATTGACTTCTCTAATCTGGTTGATGCTGATGAATGTTGTGGGTTTGGACTTTATATGCTGTGAGTCACATCAAAGGCTTTAAGGAAGAGGAGAACCTGACCATCGCTGGCTTGGTCTTCTCTTAGATATCCTAGTGGTGCTCTTGTGGAAAAAAAAAAAAGACTTCTGAAATCGTAATGTCACACTGGATAAAGTGCAGAAAAAAACCACCATTTTTATCTTTGGAAGTGTATACAAGGCACTAGCAAAAAATCTAAGCATTTGTAACACACATTGGACACAGTGAGCCAATGACCCAACCTGGATTTCAGAGCATCATGCTAAAACTGTCCTAGACAAAAAGCTTTTGCTCAGTTTTGAGACAGAGTTCTGTGCTGGTGTATTTAGAACAGATCTTTCCAGTAAAATAATAGTCCAACACTAATTAAAATGAAAATTCATTTCCTTATGTGAAGATTCAGAAATTATTGTAGATTGGTTTTTAGTACTAAAATCCAGTTTGAGAGTATCCTAAATCCTTTCTATATTCTCTTCTTTTTCACTAAAACTGTTTTGACTCCACATTGGCTCTTAAACAACACTATCAAGGATTTTTGAACCTTCATCTAAGCAGATTTTTTTTATTATTTCAGCAAATAATATTAGCCACTCTAAGTAATGCTTGTAAATCACACTCAGCCATGAAATTCTTTTTACTTCCCTTGCTTCAATCACTTACTGTTTCAGTAAGTAAAAGCTGCATGTGTAAGGAATTTTTTTCAAAGAGAGCCTACTTAAAGTATAGATAGTTTATGTTTTTGAGAACCAATTGCATAAGTTTCATACACATCACTAGGAAGCATATACCCAAACATTCCCCCCAGCACAAATTTTGGCAAAGTCCTATGAATTTATTATATCAGAAAAGTATAATTTGCATGTGCAGATTTACATTATGCTTACTTACATCATATAGCTAAATATCCTGTGATCCTGCTGTAGTCACAAGAAGATAAAGGCCAGTTTTTGAGAAGTCTTCAAAATCCATGAAATTTTCTCACATTGTCGTTGGCAGTTACTTTGTTGGCTAACTTCCCTCAGCTTCAAAATAAACAAAACAAGTTCCCACATCGCACAGAAAAGTTGGGGCCACTGAAAAATAATGTTTATATGAATATAGTGAAAAAGGTTCATGCCAAAAACTTCATTCAGACTTCCTGCTTTGGCTGATCTTACAGTGTTAGATGTGTTATATTTATTACCTTATAGCACCAAAAAACATATTTGATGCTTTTCAAAATGCCTCAGTTGATGGTCATTCTGACTCCAAGACCAAAAAATAAAGATTCAGATATTTACACCTGAGGATTTGAAATTTCTGCATTTTTGCACAAGGACCCAGTTGGTAGAATCAAGTGATTGCATATAAATGTATTGGTTTTATATAAATATTTTTTTAGATTTAACTATTACGAAGTTATAAACTCAGGAGCCAAGTTTAATTTGAAAAATACAAGGGAAATATTTGTTTCTTCAGAAAATTCTTTCTGAATATGTAGGCTTAAGTGACACTTTGAAAACATGAGGGTGTTTGAGGTTATCAAGAGAGGATCATACAAAATATTTAGCCTGACTTGCATTTCCCTGACTATTTAGTGCAGGAGTTCCAGTGTTAACTCATTTTTGCCCTCTGTATTTTGTGATTAAGGGTTTTGTTATTTAGGAAGAGGTAGATTACTCATTCAAGTGCATCTGTGATGATCACAAATGTTTTCCGACAAAATTTGCAGTTATACTCAAAATTTGTATTAACAGTTGTCCTTTTATTCTGCAATGCTCCAGAATATTCTTGTGAATATTTATCACATTGCTACACACTGAGTCTTCTTCCTTCTTTTATCTGAATATTCCATGTTATCATTAAAAAGCATAAGATCAAAGGAGCTCCCTCTTGCGAAGCTTCAATTCACTGAAGGAGAGCTGCCTTGCCTATTCTGTGTCATTCATCAGAAGCACAGGAGGGATTCATCCTAACTAGCTGTAGACATCCCTGCTAATAGCTACAGCTGAGTTTGTGTCTCTAGTGTGCTCATAATGACTGGAGGGAAATGGTAATCTGTGCTGTGCATCAGCTGGTCCATTCTAGACATCTACTCGGGATAAAATCCATCAGAGAAACACTAGGCACCCTAATTTCTCCATTGATTATGAGAAGAGTCTAAGGTCACTACATTTGTGAATTTAAGATATTGGCATTCACTCAGATGACTCGTTAGTCCCTTGGTGCATGTTGATAATTTGTTCTACTGCCTAGGGTAGAGCAAAGTGGTACTCAGAATGAACACCTTCAGCAGACAGGCAAATGTCCCACAGGGTGTAAAACTGATGTTTCAGAGCCAAGGATGGATTGAGTTTGATTGACAAGGAAGGCTGAGAGAAGGATTTTGTTTGGAGAAGTGTAGAAGTGAAAGACGAAAATGTCATTTCTAGCTATATGTATGAGAAAACTGTCAGCTGGCTGTACTTTTTGCTCATTTTTGGATATTCTTCAGTACCCCAAAATAAGGATAACCATAATTTTCAGAGTGGTGTGAATTTCCATTACCTTATCTGACATATTTAATTAGCATTTTGGTAAAAGCAGTCTGACATCTTGAAATATGCTAAGCATCTAAGGCTTCTTCACATTTCAATGGTTCTTGTTAGCCAGAGTCTCTAATATCCAGGCAATGAAGAGATTTAGGGGCTAACTTTAGGCACTGAAGACACAGCCTGGGCCACAAAAATCTATAGTACTTCTAAACCAGTATAGCTATCTGGGATGAGAGATATTAAGTGACCATAATCAGAACTGATGCAGAAATCCAGGGCTTTCAGAAGGACTTGGTCAGCTTTCTGGCCTGTTGACAATGGAAACTCTTCTTCACATATTTCAGCATAAATGTCTCTAAGACCAGAACTAAGAATCTGTAAGAACTGTAAGCATGGTACTATAAAGGCTACTGCACCTGTAGTATCCTATGGTAGCATACTTTAAAAAAATTTAAAAAAATCTTTCCTGGACTAATACAAAACTTCAAAAATGTAAATGATTTACAGCTGAATTTTGCAGACCCATTGTCTTTTATGGAATCTAGAAGTAAATCTTGCATATGTCTAAAATACAGGTTTATTTAAGAGTTTACAAGTGTCTCAATGCATTCCTCATAATCATTGCTATAATAAAAATTGAATAATAGATATGCATTTTACGAGGAGTTTCTATGAGCTAATAAGAGATTTTTTTCATCCCATCTTTCCAGTGTTCTATTCTCAACGAATACAATGTGCTTTAACATGGCCTCAGGGAGGAGTCTATTTGTGGTTCATTAATAAGGGCTGTTTTCCAAAGAGCTATCTGTTATATAATTACAAAGAACTCTGAAAAAATGACCTCACAGTGTCTGTAGTGGGGTTGTTCAATGCTTCCTGATGGCATGAGAACAGATGAAAACATCTGTGCAGTCCTAGCTTCTCGCCTAATTAGGCAGCTCTTGCATATTTGCTTTTTCTTAAACCATGCAAACACATTTTTCTGCTTCATTCTCTCATTTATAGTCTATTTGGTGTAGGGATAAGATGTAAATTACTGTAGTTAACCCTTTTGCTTTCTGCAGACAGATAATATTTCTCATTTTATGTGTCTGTGAGTGGCATGCTGGATATTTCCTGGGGGACCCTGGGATGTAACTGTGCCTGATATATCATTAAGGTGAATAATATGCAGCAGGACCAGCAACTGAGAGGCAAAACTTCTTTCTTTTGACATTTGCATCACATCTGAGAAACGAAGGAGCCCTGACAGCCCTTAGGTTGGGCAGGATCCTGCTCAGCAGACCTGGGGAGCAGGGTGCATCCCACTGATCTTCACTGGCATAAAGCCATCTGTGTAGCTCTAAGCAAGGTGCTGGGTTCCTTCATCACTGTGAAATATTAATGCCAATATATAATCATCCACCCTACTGTGAAAGGGGAGTTCTGTTTGTAATGGGCTTTGAGCTCCAGGAACACAAGGGGCCCCAGCAAACACAAAATATATGATGGCTCTGAGATTGAATTATATATCTAGCTGGACAAGGGAAAGCGCCCTGCTGGAGACTGCATAATGCTTCCAAATACTCATTTTTTTGTGTGTGTTTTCCAGGAGTATTTATTGTTTTAAAATTCCTTGTACGTGTGTAAGAAACAACAAGGTGACCACGTGTAGCAGAAATGTTGTTTCTGTTAGTAGGTGATAGGATCATACAGAAAAGAGAAAGCCCACCTTCTTCTTCCTATCTTTCCTCCAATCTCACAGTATAGTTCTTAGTAATGGAAAGTCAACACAAAACCCAACTGTGTTTTCTTTTTTAGCTCTGTAAAACAAATCCTTAATAATAGACTCTTCTCAGATTATTTCATGATATGTACTGCACTGCTCCATAGTAAACATTATTAAATACTGTTGCAGGCTATGTTCTGAGTCATTGCTACATGACTAAGAAAGAAGGAATTTTTATTAAACTTTCAGCTATAAATTTATGTATAGGGGCTTAATAGATGGTTAATAGCTATTTTAATAAATAATGAATTATTACAGAGCTTATCAGCTCATTATTTTGCCAATTTCATGTATTTATGTGCATGATGCACTTATAACCATTTGGCACATATGCAGCTTAGACTTCTTCCATGCTTTTAACCTTTTATAATTATTGTAAATAATTTTAATATTTGAATGGTGTGTGGGTTTTAGCATATGAAAAATAGCCATTTCAGGTTTCTTAAAAGGAAAGAATAATTTTGTTATTGGTTGTATGCTCAATATTTTTGGCATCTAATTTAATTTTAGCTTTTCTTGGTTTTTGACATGATCTTTTCCTGACAGCTTTCCTTTGACTGTGCCAATACTTGCAGTTGCTTGCTCATCCGTGAATACCATTTGATAAGTCTCTATATCCATATGCTGTGATTATTCTGCAGTAAAATAAAGCACCATCCTTTTCAGCCATGGGTAGAATCAGATCAGAGCTTTTCTTTTCACATGAACATAAAGTAAAATGCTGAAGGACAGTATTGCTGTGTTTTGGGAGCTTTGTGAACTGAGCTGATGAGGAGGCTATTAAAGACAGGAAAAAACAGTCTCACTGAATCCCTCTCATACAAATTACAGGAATCAGAAAAGCTTTTCCTATGCAGGAGCCTGTTTCAAAAGGTCTGAGCAGTGAGGAGTAAAAAAACCTGATTTGTGAGCAATGCACGAAATGGACTAGGGTGAACAGGCATTAGCTCCAGGAGCTTGGAAACGGTGATTCACCTTTATTGTGTAGTAAGTGTTTTGGGGAGCTAGATGTCCAAGTCCTTTCAAATGTATTCACTGAATGTGAACAATAAGGAAGAATTCTACTGTGATTGCAAAATGTTAAATAATAAAACTTACATTTCCTTCAGGGATAAAAGGCCAGCTCTGCACCCTTCCTGACTGAGACAGAGGCACAGGTTTAAAAAGATAGTTTAATTCCTTGCACATTTGGGAAGCAGATAGGAGGGGATAGTGCTTCTTATTAAGGACTACAGATAATTCTTCAATATGACTGTTGAGTTTTCGAGGTCCCCAGGACGATGTGAGAGGTGAGAATCTGACTCCATGTTCTCAGAAGGCTGATTTTTTATTTTATGATATGATATTATATTAAAGAGCGCTATACTAAGACTAGACTAAAGAATACAGAAAGGATACAGACAGAATGCTTAACAAGAATGATAATGAAAACTGGAGGCTGACTCCTCAGAATCTGACACAGCTGGACTGTGATTGTCCATGAATTAAAAACAATTCACATGAAACCAATCAAACATGTTGGTAAACAATCTCCAGCCACATTCCAAAACAGCAAAACAGGGGGAAGCAAATGAGATAACATTGTTTTTTCTCTGAGGCTTCTCATCTTCCCAGGAGAAGAAACCCTGGCAAAGGGATTTTTTTAGACAATATGACAGTGACACATGACATCACATAAGATTTGCTGTGAGTCGAAGTCAGGCAGCTGCCTCTGAAGGTGCCTATTGGCCAACCTGTTCCAGGCTCAGGCAGACTCCCAGCACCAGCACTGCTGCTGTTGAGGATGTCACGTCTTGTACATGGGTTTGCAGGGCCCTCCACAGCCACACAGGGAGGCTAGCCCAGCACCAGCCAGCACACCAGGTGGGATTTTACTCAGAAGACTGAGAGATGGAGCAGGGGGTGATAGAATTGATTTTTAGCAATTTTCAGTGTAGCTAAGCCATGTTTAGCTACACTGAAAATTGCCATTTTTGCCTTAACAGCTTCCACAGGGTTGCAAATTCCTACTGCTTCCAGGATAAAGATAAAGGAAGTGTGATGGAATATTACAAAAAATATAGTAGATTCTTCTCTTCCCTTCCTCTACCACAAATGACTGTGGATTAAACAGCGGTGAAACAATGTTCATGGTCACAAGAGCTAAATTGACCTGTTAGTGGGGTTCCCAATAAGCTTTTCATTCTTGCCAGTACCCTCACCCACACTATTCCTGGATATGGCACAAGGGCTCTTTCCAAGGGGCTGCCTGGATGATCTTGAAAGCTCTGAGAGCTCACTCTATGGACACAAGTTAGTTCAGCCCTGTGGGTCTCAGGGCCAAAGAAAGACCCTGGACACATTTAATTTACTCATACATGTGCACACCCTGTGCTTAATCGGTACATTAGTGAGTCAGGCCCCTCTGATGGAGCAGATGTCACCCTGGATCTCCCAGCTCCAGGTGGTTTTGGCAGAGGGGGTGCTAGGGTGCTATGCACGACTGCAAAAGTGGGATCCTCCTGCCTCCTTATTCTCTCATTAGGGATTGCTGTTCTTGTCAGGCCCACTGTAAAGACATGATTGTGTAAGAGTAAGGAAAGCAGAGAACAAAGCTCCTGACCATCACCATATTAGCACAAATCAATGAAAAGCTGATGAGCAAAATGTTTTGTGAAAGATGATATTGAGTGCATTAATGTTGTTAAAGGGGAAATGAGATTTGAATTGTTGGAAAGCGGTGCAAAATCAGGCCTACAAGAAGTAATTCCTGGGAAAAGCTGGGGGAAGTCAAGAGGCAAAATGCCACTCTGTGATACACAGAAAGGAAAACAGCTGTGGCGTGGATGGGGCACTGCATGATAGCACAGAGTTGCAGCAGACAGGGAGGATAGAGGTAGAGAATGCTGCAGCAACTGCTGTCCCCTCGAGCACAGGCACAATATGGGTACAAGTGGCAGCTCACCGTGACAGGACCTGATTGCTTCAGTTCATGGTTTCACCAGGGCCTTTGTGCACAGACAGACCCCATGGCATCTCCAGTTTCAAGATTTGTAAAACTCAAAAATATGAAGTAAATCGACGTCTAGAGGCAAACAGCACTAGGTATTCTTACAGTGTTTAGTTTGAGGATCTCAATACCATGGAAGTTCATCACCATTCAGAAGCAGCAAGATGGTATTTTTATGCTCAGATTTTTTCTTGAACAGACAAATAACAAAATCTAAAGACTGATCAAATACCAAAATCTAAAACCCATTAACTCAGTATAGCATCATAAATAAGCACCCATTTAGAATCCTCATCCAACAAGTCATTTTTCAGTTTGTTTTAAACTTCCCCTTCTTCTTATACTCATGATATTGGCAAAGAAGGAAGTCAAGCCTCTTTAATACAGGATACCCTTTACATGCTAAAAAATGTTAATTATAAACTATCTCTACAAGATTATTTACAACCATAATTTTTCATTGCAATCTGTGCATTTGACCTCCCTATGGCATCCCTGATCTGGGGCCAGTGTGGAAACCTTGTATTCTTATGGCAAGATCCATTAAGTAATGCTATTTCATTGAAAGGGTGAAGTTATTTCTATTTCTTACAGTAGTCCGAGGTAGTTGGCTTACATTAGATTCTAGATTTATCTAGACTCAAGCAGTGTGACTGTCGCATGTTAATAACCTGAGGTCTTTGTCCTAATAAAGGTTGCAGAAAACTACAAAATTTGTTGCTGCTTTTGCTCTTAGCAGAAAGAAAAGCGGGCAACAGTCACCCTCTTCTGTCCTGCAACAAGGGTGGGAGAAAGTGTGTGGTAAAAGGGTTTATTTGTACAGTCCATGCAGAAAGAACTGGCTTGTAGTCTTCCACCACTGCCAGAGGTGGGCACAAGAAAGCTGATAAAGTCAAATGTTCCATTGCTGCTGTAATTGCTGTTCCTGCAGCAACCTCAAAGAACACCTGCCACACATCAGCACCTCACAATGCCAGGCTCCTACTAACACAGGACAAAGGATGATCCTTCCAACAGTTTTACCATTCAAAAGCATCATATAATATTCTTTCTGCTAACACTCCCTGGTCCATAATGGTCTGAGTCACAATACAAGAGTACAACTGAGAAAAAACAATCTCTTCAGCAATATGAATACTACCTGAATATTGACTTTTTAAATTTATCTTTGCTCACTGCTCTTCAAGCTCATGTCTGGCACTGAGGTGCAAGGCCATTTCTGCATGCTGCTGCTGGAGGATGCATCCATTCCCAGTCAACCTTTCATTCTGTTTGCTTGATTTTCAAATGTATCCTCCTAATGATTCCTCATTCCTCCCAGATGGGTTTCACTCTCTCAATTGAAGCAGCTTCACCAGCATCGGGATGTTTCTGACATCTGGAAACCAGCAAAAAAGTTGAGATTTAAAAAATGTCATGTAGTTACCTCTTATAAGTAATTACCAGCTCTGAAGGCCTTTTTTCAATATAATCTGTGATGATGGAATTTATACTGCATGTAATTAACAGGGTTTGTTTTATGGAACTAAGGATAAGAACCCAAAAAACCATTAGCAGCAATTCTGCTTCCACAGAAATGGGCCCATCAAATGCACAGAGTTTAATTCACCTAGGAAAAGCACAGGTGTGTAGAAGGACAGGAAATGACAGTGATATAAAATATGGAGAAAAATATTCTGAGTTCAGTTAAGGAGTAATGTAATAGTAAAAAAAATCAGGTAAACAGAATATTTTGTGCACACAAAATATATTGCTTCAAATTAATAGCATAGTGCAGACACAGATGACAATGACCACGGCTATGTATTTGTCTTGTCATAACTGTGCATTGAATACTGAATTAACTCAAAATCCAAAACAATTCAGGGACATAGAAAGCTTCTGTCTAAGTCATCAGTGCAGGAATGCTGTGTAGAGCCAGAGTAATGTAGTCAAAACTGGGAACAGTGCTTAAATCAATTGTCCTGAGATGCTGCAGTTCTCATAAAGAAAATAGTTTATTACTCTTATGTGGGTCTCTGAGTAAAGACAGAGAAATGCAGTGCAGTTGTAAGTGAAGAAGCTTTGATCTTTTAGAATACATTATAAAAAATAATTACAAACTCTCCTAAATATTGAAAGATAATGAAAGAAACAGAATCTGTTTCCCCTATTTGTCTTTCTTGTTCAGTTCTGATCATATTCATGTTTACTTTACATATAAACAACAATAATGTCAAGATCTTAAAAATGGAGGTAGGGCAGACCATAGAAAGTCCTACCTCGCCTCCATTTGTGTAAACAGAATCTGGACCTCTGACAGCAGGAGGATAGAAACTATCTGGGAGAAATGATAAAACAAAAAGTAGACTGATTTTGTCAGGGTGGAACCATCCTTCATCTGTGAAGAGCTGCTTGACACAGTATGGTCAACTGCTTTTGTATGTGGATTAATCTCTAGAAGTCAGGAGAGAGAGGTCAGGATTCAAAATGCTATAGTGAAGGAAATTAATTTCCTCCATCATCCTCCAGAAATTAATTGGAAAGCCTTCAAAAATCTGACCAGAGTGATGGGATCCTGCCTAGCTCAAGGGCAGTAAGAAAGCTTCAGTATGGGTGGTTGTGGAGGAAAGACCCAAACATGGTACAGGAACAAAGTGCCCCTCTGCTGTTTGGAAATATTTGAAATTTTCAGGGTTGGTGTTGAAAAAGCAAAATAAACTGGGAAATGTAAGGAGTTCTCTCAGCACAGATGTGGCAACAAACAAAGAATTGTGTAGACATGAACAAACCTTGTTGGCAGTCCTCACCCTTAACTCCAGGCATCCAAATCTTCTTGATTCTGGTAATGTCAGTTTCCTTTGGGGTGACTATAGGGATGGAGGACTGTTCAAAAATAACACAAATTGCTCTGAGGATGCACTTTTCTTTTTTTCAGTGACCAAAGGAGCTCAAACAGCCAGCTTGGACCAGACACCATACTCAAGATGCAAGGAATAAGGCAAATCCCATCTTTAGTAACCCAAAAGATACCAGAGGCTTGCCAGTCAAAGAGGGTGACAGAGCCATGGACCACACCAGGCTCGAAGCTATCATCAGAAGCTCCTGTATTTCTGTGTAAAAGTGGATTTGAGACAAAACCAGCTCTCCATGTCAACCTACAGTGAGAAGTTCTACCAGTTCAGAAGGAAGTTTCCACAGCTGCATGAAATCTGGTCAGCCCTGACTCCTACAACATGGTTGGTGCTCAGAATTAGAGAGTCAGTGCTGTTTTGAGTGAGGATGGTAAAGCCATTGTGCTAAGAGTTTACCAGAGCTGGTAGAAATTTCCAACTTCTGGAAAAGAAGAAAAAAAGATTTGAAAAATGGATTCCAATACAAAATCTTTTTTCACATGAACACCTTTTCCACAAGGCTCCACAGTATGTGCTCTTCACATGCCCTGCACAACACAGAGTATTCTATTAATTTGATTCTCCATTTTAAATTGTGAGTTTTGGCTATCAACATTGCAATATGCTCAAGCTCTATGGACAAAAGATGTAGGGATGATTATCCTCACTGTAATTCCTTACTCCCCCAAAAAATTTGCTGAAATGACAATCGATTATATTTGGATGGTTTTGACTTAATATTCCTATGTGCGCATATGAAGAGACAGGTCCCAGATGTTGGCTACAATATCTGTAGGACCAAAATTAGTAACCATTGTGCATTATTTGTTCCATCACCGCATTGAATGCATAACTCAGAAGCTGACTGGCGAGCACTGGCTGCCGTGATCTTCGCAGCGTGAAGAACAAACCTCGCAAAGATTTACTTAGAAACTCAACACCTCATTAAATAAGTGACTGGAAAGAGGTAGAATAAAACAACTATGAGGCTGAAAATAAAGAAAGTGTTTCACAAGTTTGCTCATGCTCAAGGGAATAGTTCTAGTTCAAAACATAAAGGGGATGCTTTGACTTACAAGCATATGGCATGCTTGTTCAACTCACAGCCATTAAATTTGCAAAAAAAAAAAGTAAATATTCTGGGAGCTTTGTTAGGCATTCTGCTTTCTCTAGAAAGGCATATCCTGGACTAGATTCAGTTCAGAGAGAGGTTCTTAGGCTTTATCAAAGGCACAGAATGCAGCATTTATATCACCCAATTGCTGGAGCTGCCATCCCTTCCCTTGGGAGGCTTTTCAGTCTGGTAGATCTCACTACAAGGAAAATCACACTAAAATATCAGGTTGAGATCCAATCTTTTGTTTTTTCTTTTGCAATCTTTTAAAATGTAGTTTCCTCCCCCTTCACATTAAGGGGGAGAAAGATACATTATGCAAAATATTGTTACAATCATCAGCACCGAGGTATAAGCCCTTCAATTTCTGACACTTAGTTGTCTTTTGCCTGAAATTTGAGCCTTTTAGGTTAAGTTGTAATAATTTCTAACGTATTTTCTCTGGCAGAATCCATCAGGACCTTAGCTGCTGTAGTCACCAGCCATTACTGCCAGCCAGGAATACTCTGCCTCCAGTGCAGCTGTGGGCTCCTCTGCGCAGTGCAAGGAGACACACTGGCATGTAAGCAGGGAATTTTCAGAAAACACAGTGAGCTAAATATGATGTGTCTAATAGGTGCAGACATTTGATGGATCCCTGCCATTTAAAAGCAGTGGATATCCACCTGCTCTTGGCATTCCCATCAATGCATCCAGGTCAGCACTTTACCATTCATGAAGGACCTTAAAGTCTACTGCCAATGCGCTCCATAGATGAGGTCTGTGTCCTCTCTTCTTTCCCATAATTACTGAAGAGTGTAGTTAAATAACTCATGACTCTCTGTCATGCTCCTGTGTTTTCTTCCAGAAAGAAGAAATTGTCACATCCCTGAACTCTTCGACTTAACCTGCTCCAAGAAATGTACTTCTCTGTGTTTTGTGAGGATAATCACCTTGTTTAGCCTCAGATGGGGTCAGCAGCAGAGGCTGTGATGGGAGCTCTCAGCAGTTCAGCAGGGACATGTTGGTGGGCTGGAACAGGAATGCAGACATGAACAAAAGCAGACATGAACATAAGCACCTAATGGATGTTGCTGTATGTTTAGGCTCTCAGCTGCTGTAACATTAGGCTGTAGTTGGGCAGAGGGCTTGAGAACTGAAATGGTACTTAGACAGCCAGTCCAGTGTGTCTCTGGAGAGACCTGAAACCTGTATCTGCCATGGTGTGGGTATTTGGTTTCCTGCAACTGAGAAAATGTTCCTTGAGAAAAAGGAAAACACACCTTTTGAGGGAAAAAGGAGATTAAAAATTATGCAAGAATTATAAATTAATTTTGTCTTTTTTTCCCCTAAAGGATTGAAACATAATAGATGAGTAGGTCCTACAACAAAACTCTGATAGTGGTGAGAAGGTTGTGTGACCCTACATATTACAGATTTACTCTTGAAGCTGAAGTGGGGTTTGCAGCAAAACAGCAGTGCCTATGGTGACACCTGGCCTTTGTGAAGTCAGTGGGAAAACTCCAGCAACCCCAGAGGATGAGCAGCCTTGAATGTGGGAACCAGTGAGCAGGATCCAATCTGCTGTCTGTCCTGTCAGCTTCTGAATCTCTGACAGAGGGGTGCTCAGTTGCAAGTACTTTGGAAGAATATTGTAAGTGTAGAATACTCAATTCCTAGGGCAGTATCTTGTAGCCAAGATATTTTCACCGCTTTTTTGTCCTTAACCATGATTTTAGATTATTTAGATATGTTTATCTCATTGCATGAGATATTACATGTGTTCTTTGGACATGGAAAAGCCACATCCTCAGCCTTGAAGACAAAATAATTCAACATTTCAACTTCTTTTTCACTGAGATTAAGGTGATAATTTGTGCTCTCTTTGGAGCAGAATGCATTTTTTCATGGTCCAGACTACAGTTTTGTCCTATGCCTTCTCAACCAAAAAGATTCTCCCTTCCCCAAGGGCGCATCATCAAAACCCACGAGATACCAGTGCACTATGAAGTTTTCTTCTTTCCATTTAGCATTTACCATGAGTTGGACAGGGAAATACAGGGTATGCAGAGCCCCGAGACAGTCTGGCACAGTTGCTGAGACACGTCAAATGCATTACTGCGTGTCAGCCTGGGCCAGGTTCTGCACAGGTTGGGAAGTGACAGAGCCTCAGTTCCAGTCACCACTGCCCTCCCAGGGGAATTCCGTGCATGCTTGTGAAACTTCTCCTAGGGGATCTCCCTGGCTGGGAGGGTGTGAGAATAGAGCAATGGACACAGCTGTTTTCCTCATTCTGTGCGCTGAATGTTTTCCCTTCTTGTTTACAATGCTATAAATTATTTTTTAGTTGAACCTTTGTTCTGGGCGCAGCTTAGCCTTGAGCTGGGTTTGCTTGTTTGTTTCCGTTCCTGCTTCATTTCCTCTGCCTGCCTCCCGGCATGACTAACGCTGTCTGTGCTTCTTCCCTTGTCTCCACAGCTTCCCCTCCAGTGCTCTGGCCTGGACATGGCAGCTGCCATGCTGGTCCTCCCTATCCTGCCTTCAAAGAGCAGCCTGCTCGGCATGGAGCAGCACGGGGAGGCTGCTAACAGCGACAGAGAGGTGCTGACTTCATGGAATCACAGTTGTGTAGGTTGGGAAAGACCTCTGAGATCATTGATCAGGTCATTAATCCAGCACTGCCAAATCCCCCAGTTAAGGACGTCCCTAAGTGCTACACCCACACATCTTTTAAATACTCCAGGGACAGTGACTCCACTATTTCTCTGGGCAACAGGCCTTTGTTTCTTGTTATGAAAACTTTGCTAGGCTTTCCTTGTTTTCCTCTTGCACTACATGAGCAGAACAAGATGGCTGTGTGACAAAGAGAAAGAAGTCCTGTGTTCCCTGATGTTGTGGTCTAGCTGCCAGCAGCTGAGCCCCACACAGCTGCTTGCTCACTGCCTCCAGGGGTGTGGGAGAGAGACTCCCAAAGGTGTAAGAAAACTCCTGGGTTGACATTTCAATAGGTAAAGCAAAAACTGTGCATGCAAACAAAGCAAAACAAGGAATTAATTCATCCCTTCCTTCGGTCAGGCAGGTGTTCAGCCATCCCCAGGAAAGCGGGGCTGCATCACACAAAACCATTTTTGGGAAGATCAACTCCATCCTTCTGAATGTGTCCCCCTTGCTTCTTCTTCCCCTGCTTGGTATACTGAGCATGATGCCGTAAGGTCTGGAACACCCTTTGGATTGGTTGGGGTCAGCTGTCCCAGCTGTGTCCCCTCCCAGCTCCTTGTGCACCCTCAGCCTCCTCACTGGTGGGGTGGGGTGAGGAGCAGAAAAGCCTTGGCTCTGTGTAAACCCTGCTCAGCAGCAATGAAAGCATCCCTGTGTTATCCACAGTTTCAGCACAAAACCAAAACACAGCCCTATAGTAGTTACTAGGAAGAGCATTAACTCTGCCTCAGCTGAAACCAATACCCGATGTAATTTTTGATGGATGAATATGTCTAGGAGATGTAAAGTGGCACCTGCCTTCATTTGATCATTCATATTCATTTGAACTGATATGCATTTTTCTTCTTTCACTTTGTCCTATATTTTGCTGGTCTGGGACAAGCTTTTTGCTCTCCTGTAATCGATATGATACATCTTCATAGATAACAACTCACTTTATCATTTCAAGCCTGCTAAGCCTCCCTGCAGACCTTCACCACAGTCCTTCAGATTCTGCAGTGTCTTTGCTGCCTTTGCAGCTCCTGGCAGCCTCTGAGCTCATGGGTTTTCAATGATTTCAGTGAGCTCTGCTTCATGGGTTTTCAGTACTTCTCAGAAAGTGCAGACAGCCCCTTAGCACAGGAATGGCTTTGTGCAATTGTGGGTGAGCATGCACTGCAAGCGTGGACCTGGTGAGCTGACTGGCTTGAGCAAAAGGGCTGAAATATTTCCCTTATTTACTACTCCATTCATGTCTTTTGCAAGTTGAAGTGAAAATGAACTTGAACCAAATCCCACTGTGATCAGTGAAAAAATTACTGCTTATGTCAGGGGATACTAGAAACTGGCCCTGAAATCTACAGCTCCTCGGGGTACCTACATTTACCAGCTTTGCGCCTCAAGTTATCCTACTGACTTTCGGCAAGTATTTAGAAGCTTTGCTGCATCCATTGGGAGTTCAGAGACCATGCTTCAAAGGTTGTGTGGCAACAGAGTGATAACAGCTCAAAATTCAGCAAAGTAATGGGAAAAGCAAGAGTTCTGTTCCTTAGCAGGAATGATTCAACAGAATCAAAATGAGTCAGTATAAGTTTGTGAGTGGATTTAATGAAAGTTTTGGCAAACCTAGCACATGTTTTGGAATGGACAGATTTCACAAAATACCTCTGTTTCTTATCTGTTGTTTTTTTTTTTTTTTTTTTTTTTTATTTCTCTGATATAAATTAAGATGTTGATGGCAGTATTTTTCACTCTGTTACCTGTTTCCTCTCAAATGTGAAAAACAGTGCTTTTAACACTGGGAGTTATTGTATCCACAGCCTGGGACACCTGCTGGGACTCAAAGGACCTGGATCATTCTACAGCTTCATCATGGACATCATGGATGGTGTGTGTCAGCTACTGCATCTCATTTCCTCATTTATAAAATATGGATTGCAGTGCCTCTCTGTTTTAGAGAATGCTGTCAGGATAATTTCTTCTAATGATTATAAGACACCTGATAGTGATTGAAAGCACACATGTGGATAGATGAAACCTGCTGAGAGACACAGATTGACAAAAATAAATGGGGATGATCTGAATCCAGGGAATTGTTTTCTGCTGAACTACACTGTAGAAAATCTGCTATTACATGCATCACCCCAACACGAAAATACAAACATTGTGAAAATCCTTTTTCGGAATCTTTCTGAATGTATCCGAGGTCCCAACAAACAAGGGAAAGTATTTCAGGATATGCTCTGTGCACAGTCTTAGTCATTACTCACTGGCAGGAAGCCGGCTAAGCATTTCCCCAGCTTGTCATCTTTCTGGGCAGCTGAAGCCAGGTCCTATTGCTAGGCAGGACTGCCAGTGGAAGGCTTGTCTTTCTTGTCCTCCTTTCTGTGGAGCCCAGCCCTGGACACAGCACCCCAGATGTGCCTCACCAGGGCTGAATAGAGGGGCAGAATCACCTCCCTTGGCCTGCTGGCACTGCTCTTCCTAAGGCACCCCAGGATCCCACTGGCCTTTTGGGCCACAAGGACACTGCTGGCTCAGGGACAGCTTGTTGTCCACCAGGACCCTCAGATTCTTCTCTGCAGAGCTGCTCTCCAGCATTTGGCCTCCAGCCTGTGCTGGTGCCTGGGATTATTCCTCCCCAGGGGCAGGACCCTGCCTTTGCCTTTGGGTATCTCTCCTCCCAGTTCTGTATCCTCAGCAAACTTGCTGGGCTGCACTCTGTCCCCACATCCAGGTCACTGATGAGTAAGTTGAACAGCTTGTTCAGTTTAGGCAAAGCTGCACAACCTGCTGACCATGTATAATGTATTTCTGATTGCACATTTATAACTGTAAAAGTCTGTTAAAATGTTCTAGCATGGAGGCATATGAGCTTAAATAAATGTTAGAATCCTGCGTAAAAACTACTTGTGTTTTAAGCAGTAAGTTCCCCGGTTTGTATGGTTCTTTTAGGTATCATTCAACAAATGGAATAAGGAATATTTATCCTTATTGATTTAAAATGGACTACAATTTAAAATTAAAAATAAAATTTAAAATAGTATTAAAATTTAAGTAGGCTGAAAAGCAATGTCTGTTACCCTTCCTGGCCTAAGCCAAATATCTTACTTGTATGAAGTCTATATGCCAATTATAAAGTGTACAGTGCAGTGCAAGTTCCCGATGCCAGAACATTGCATTGCCCAAGAATTTTATTCAGAGTATCAAACAACATGTTCATAAATTATTTAAATGCCAGTGCATCCAGTAATTTTATGTTTTGTGATTTAATTTATTCCCTAATTAAACTGAGAAAACTAAGGCAGGAGAAGAAAATAAAAAAAATGGCAACGAAGGTGAGATTTGAATGTAAATGTGACTCCATCAATGATTTGAGGCTGGAAAGGAAGTATGCATCCCATAATCCATATTCTTTATCAGAAAAATAAGCATAAAATATGGTAACCTAAAAAAGGTAGCATCTGGACAGCTCATTGTATAGACAATGTAGAGAGAGAGAAAACCTTTGGCTTGCTCTGAGAAACTTGTTCCAGAAAATTAGTTATTGAGGTCCCAAAGAAAACTGAACAAAACTAAATAACTTGGAATAAAGAAAGGATAAGAAAAATTATAAAATAATTTTTCTGGATAAGAAAAGGATAAGAAAATTTATAAAATGATGCAATGTGCACCACAAGACAATCAGAATAACCATCTAACCTCTCCTGAAGAAAAGGAGGAAGACATATTGATCCCAGCCTTCCTCCATGCATAGACCTCAGGATGCTGACACCCCCCAGACTGACTGTCAGTACCCAGAGCAGCACTGACAAGAGTGAGCAAAACACCAAAGAAAAGGAGGACATACTAAGAGGGCTTTTCTATATAAAATATTTTAAAGATATTGCATTTTTTCTGTATAAAATATTTTAAAGATATTGCAGTTTTTCTGTATTAATTTCTGTACTAATTGGGTTAGTGTACAGTGTGGAGAGATGGATGTGATGGGTACATTGTGAGATGGAGGGGAAAGTGGTTGGATGGTCACATCCAGAGGGTGGTAGTCAATGACTCAGAGTCCCAGTGAATATCAGTGACAAGTGATGTCCCTCAGGGGTCCATATTGGGACAGTGTTACTTAATATCTTCATTAATGACACAGGTTAAGGGATTGAGTGCACCCTCAGCAGGTTTTGAGAGGACACCAAGTTGAGTGGTGCTGTTGACACACCTGAAGGACAGGATGCCATCCAGAGGGACCTGGGCAAGCCTGAGAATGGGTCCATGGCAATCTCCTGAGGTTTTACTAAATGAAGTGCAAGGTGCTGCACCTGGGTCAGGGCATCCCCCAGTGTCAACAGAGGCTGGAAAGAGATGGAGAGCAGCCCTGCTGAGAGGGACCTGGGGGTGGCTGAGAGGCTGGCCATGAGCTGTCAGTGTGCTCCCACAGCCCAGAGAGCCAAACGTGTCCTGGGCTGCATCCAGTGGTGGGCAGCAGGGCCAGGGAGGGGATTCTGCCCCTCTGCTCTGCTCAGAGCCCACTGCAGGGCTGCATCAGCTCTGGGGCACCAGCACAGGGAGGACAGGGACCTGCTGGAGCAAGTACAGAGGAGGCCACAAAAATGATCGGAGGGATGTAGTACCTCTTATTTGAGGAAAGCTGAGAGAATTGGGGTTGTTCAGCCTGGAAAAGAGAAGGCTTTGGAGTGACCTAATTTCAGCCTTTGAGTACCTGAAGGGAGCCTGCAAGAAAGACAGAGAGATGTTGTTTACAAGGGCATGTAGTGACAGGACAAGGGTGAATGGCTTAAAACTGAAAGAGTAAGTTTTGATTACATATGAGGAGAAGACTTTTCATAATTATTCTTGACATTATAAATAATGTATCCGAGTTTCTGAAAATAGCCTAGCTGTTCAGCAAAGCAACTAAAGTTCTTCAGACCATGGGGAGCCTATCCCTTTCTATATGGTGGTTTCACACATTGTAATAATTCTTCTTTGCAAGGCTATGATGTGTTTTATTTCCCACTGGTAGTATTATACACCATGATATAAGTTTTGGAGTACAGCATTTCAGTTTAAGTAAAACTTCCTTCACCGAATAATTTGCAATAAAGCTTTTTTCAGTGACTAAATTATTATTCTGTTAGCAGCTTCCTGTTCTATTTTATTTCTACAAAAAAAAAAACCCTGTCTATTGAAAGGAGTTTAAAAGAATAAAAAAATGTGGTTTAATTAGGAGTTCAGCTGCATCAGAATGGATTAATTTTTGACAACCTGCTCCTGAGCTGTTAGTTTGGCTGTTTAGAGAGTTCAGGCACAGGTGAAGTTTTCAGGTACTTCATAACTGTCCTATAGGTAGAAACATGATCCACAGGAAATACATGTACCCTGTTGTGGCATTTTCACTAGAAAAAAATCTTAAGCCTGAGACCATGTTTTAGGAAATGAGCGATTAAGTGACTTCCTTCAGATGAGTATTTTCAAACCTAGTTTGTTTCTTTTTTAATCAACATTTTGGTGACTGAAAATAGGACAAAGTGTTTAAAAGAACTTAAATGCTGCAAAGCGTTTGATGCAGTGTAATGCCATAGCCTTTGGCAAATCAGGTAATAGTTTTTGTGCTGGGTTATGCAGCATGAAGCTGGTCCCCACACATAGAGGAGCCCACAGAATGAGTGTGGGGAATCCCAAATATTTCCCAGGTTGCTGCTCTTTGGGCATCCAAAGTGGGTGGCTAACCCCCTGAGGGCTTGTTCCCTACCATGAAGGCCACTAAGGCACAGAGACATGGAGACTCCTGGTGTCCCCATCACTGACATGGGGCCCAACACCCCTCTGGGGTGTTCTGGGGAGCCTCAGGCCCTGGGCTGGAGCACCTCAGCATCACAAGCCAAAGCAAGAGTTGCCATCCCCCCACTGACAACGGGATGTGAGGATCACCACTGAGGGGCAGGGAATGGATATTTTAGGATTGAATGGGCTTTAGGGGATGTTCTATGAAGGATGGGGGAAAGGGGGACTGAGGTGCTTTGGTGAGAGGTGAGTGGGAAAACAGTAGGATAAGGGGATGCAATGTACACCTGTGGGCTGGTGAGGGCACCTGCCTGGCTGTGCCCTATGTGTGACCAGTGTAGTCCATCCTGGACTCTGACTAAACCCCACTTGTAGTCATTTTTCCAGGGAAACAGCCCTGTCCTCTGTGCAGGGTGTCTCAGTGACAGCCCCTGCACTGAGACTAGGGGCTGGAGGGCCCTGTTTATCTGGTGAAAAAGAGACTCTGGTGTCTGGAGAGACCAAGTTGGCTGCTGGAGGGACCAGAGGGTCCAGATCAGAGAGACTGGAATTGGGATGTCTGAGACCCACCTCTGTGTGTGCGTGTGTGTGTGTGTGTGTGTGTGTGTGTGTGTTTGCATGTCAGAGAGCTGTCCACAGCAGCAGCTGCAGGGTGGCAGCCTCAGAGGCTCAGATGTCCAAGTGCCAGCAGCTGGGGAAACTGGGAACCCAGGACAACTGCTGAAACAGCTGAGTGTCTGAGCCCAGTTACTGCAGGAATTCACCTTGCAGGATCACATTTCCCAGCACAGGACATTCTACCTGAGCTGACAGACAGAGGACAGAACGAGGCCATTTTGGTGTGGTTTGTGTCTTTTGGAGAGCTGTATTCTCTAGCTCTGATGCTCTGTGTGGCCAGCCAGGTATATATGTACATATGAAGGATAAATGTGCTGTATATGCACATGTGCCTTTGGGGGACACCAGTGCACTCTCACTGATGGCTGGATCTGGGGCTATGGAGATATGACAGCCTTGCTCCTGTCAGGTTGCAGGATTTAGCAATCTCCTAACATCATGTGTAGCTTCACCTTCCTGTAAGTGCCAGCAGCAAGGCAGTCCTCTGTTCTCTAACATATGAAGTTCAAATTAAAGAAGTTGTCCTTAAACAATTTTTTACTTAGAAAAAAAATATGGTGTTCAAAGGACTCAAAGCTATGGTTCTGTGATTGTGTGGTTGCTGATCTGAGCTGAGATGTGAGGCCAGGCAGTTCAGGTGAATAAGGAAATTATCTGGTTTCCAGGAATGGGAGTGCAGAGTCAATCTCAATGAAATCACTTGGAAACTCAGGTAGAGACTGAACCATGAGGAAGTTATGGCTATTGGGCTCTAGTCTTTTTTTTTTACAAATTTAAAACTAAGTTGTGTTAATTTCCTTATCTGTGTTGAGATTTTGTTTCATGAGTCAGTGCAAATAATTGTCTGGAGAACTACAGTAATTACTGGGAAACAAAGCTGAAATCCCAGACAGTGACTCTTGGGTCAAAGCAGCTTTGACATTTATCAAAGATTTGTTTTCTGTCCTGTACCCAAGCTGTGCTGATGTGACAACTTCCTCTATAGCAGACAATAGGGAATGATTCCTGAGACCGAAAACACCAGGCTTAGCCAATGACTAATTTTCAGTCTATTTTTTCCTTGACATAAGAGGGTCATTTTCTATTTCATATTTCTACCCATGTCTTGCTGCCTGAATGGCAACAACATTACTGACATGTGAGGTGAGATGGATTGCTGTGATGGATTGCTTGAGCAGCAGAGCCAGTGTGGGGAGAATACCAACAACCTACACAGAGAGAGAAAACAAATAGAGCAGGAACCAGCAGATGGCTGGGATAGACATCTATGAGAAATGTTTGTGAAGCACCAAACAGAAGCTCTAGAGGGTCATTTTATGGGCACATTTTATGCATTGTCTGGTGCTTGTTTAGAGATTTGCCACATCTCTTTCCCAGTGAAGCCAGGTTGCAGAAAAACATAGCAAGCAGTTACATGTGAGACATGGCCCATGGATTCTGGTTCAATTTGGTAATTGGTGTCTAATGGGCAGTGGAAATTCAGTGATGTATTAATAAGTATTAAAATTAAAGGACAAGTGATTTCCTGTTTCTCAGGGTCTCACAATGCAGTGGGGTGTATTGCTCTGTCTTTGAAATCCTCATTCTTCTTGTAGGAATCAAGGATAATTTTTGTCCCCATAACAAGAAAATCCTGACCCTACAGCATCTCTTCAACATTCTCTATCCTTAATTATTTCTCTGTATCTATCATATTTCTCTGTATCTATCATGTGGTTTGCTTATTTAATTACAGAGCCCAGAGAAATCCAAACCCACGAACCTTTGTTCTTCATTCTAAACTATGAACTGAAGAGAGGTGAAGGAGCTAGTTGATAGACTCTTTTGAAGACAAGGGTCAAGTAAGAATATATTCAGCTTATTGCTAAGTAGGATGTTGTTCATGGGAAAGGCACTTGGACTTTCCATGCAGTTCATCTCACAAGCTGCTTGCACAAGCCAAAAACTATGAAAGGTGTGGGGGCTGAGGGTTTTTGTGCACTGGGTGAACTTATCATATAGTGGTGCAATACTGCAATGTTCAGAGAGTTATAAGCATAGGCAAGGTTATGCACAGGAGCCAAGGACCCTCACACAGGCATCAAATATTATAAGATGGACTCTTACATTTAAAACTTAAAGCAATGTATTACCACCCTGAAAGTATTTTTTGCTTTTAGAAAAAATGCCTTTAAGAAAAAATGTTTTGTTGCAGAGCACAGCCATGCTTGCCTATCCTTGTCCTGTCTTCCTAGAATTTGTACACCACATGGGAGCAGGTCATCAAAGCTTTGTCTGCTCTGGCAGTGTAAGAGAATCAGTTACTCAAGCCTAAAAACAATATACAGATTACAGCACCTAAAGGCCATGGGTATCAGCATTCACACAGAGCTGTGTTGCAGGATAGGGGTTTGGGTCCAAAATATCATTCACAGGAGAAAAAACCAAAACAGAATACACCAGTGTCAGAGTCTGTTTTTGGGGGTTTTTCCTCAAAGGGGAACATGAGCTGATTTTCAGCAGTGTTTTTTCCTCATAATGGCTCCTCATGACTGGCAGATTTTTGAGTTTAGACGGTTAAAACAGGTTAATAAAAGTGGCACAGGACTGATCTCCCCAATCCCCACTCTGAAGTAGGGCATTTGGAATAACTGTGCTGAGTATTGCTGACTGCTGCAACTTGTGCAGGTCCATGCTCACAGATGCATTGTTTCTGTGCGCATGTGCAGTTCACCAAGTGCACAATGGTATGTTAATTCTGCAACTTGTGCTGCAGTTTGGGGAGTTTTCATTATATTCTCAGTATTTTAGGTGAGGAGGGTTGCTCTTTGTGGACACCGCCAGTCCCTCCAGCCCCCGCTGTGCTGCCTCCAGTCCCATGGTTTGGCCATCCACAGACAGCTCCAAGCAGGGGTAGTGGGTGCTGCTGCCACCAACAAGGCTTCTGCAGCTGAGCTTGCACTGCCACAGCTGAACTCACAGCTGGCTAAGAGCAGGGTGATCTGTGCAAATGCAGATTGTGATGTTCTTGGGTTTAGATCACCTTCTATAGAGTGGCAGGGACTGCTTTGCACCAGCAGCTGATGGGATGAAGCTTACGTAGTCACAAAATCTTATCTCATGGTATTGACATTGCCAGGATGGGCAGTCTCAGATTCATTATTAGATGATGGTTAACAACCCTTAGAGACAGAGAGGCTATACAGTGACAGTGATTTAGTGCCTGGGCGTCCAGATGCTCAGAGCTTTGCTGAAATCAATACCTGTTAGTTATCTGACCAGCTCTGAAGATCTGGGCCAATGGACTCTAAAGCTTCATCAGCTCAGCAAGCACAGCTTTTGCTCGGAAAAACAAGGACAGAGGCTCCTGCTGAGTGTCTAATAATGCCTCATTATGCCTGCTGATTTTACATAAGAGGTGCTCAGACCATCTGCAGACGGACAGCAGCACAAATCTTTCAGGAGCTGCCTAGAAAACTCAGTGCTGGTGTTCAGTCCATTGGATGCTGCTGTTTCACATCGATGCTGCTTACGCTCCTTCTTGTTACGGCAGTGATAAACTGTCAGGCTTATCAGCAAGTTCTTGTCAAAGGTGTGACTTGCATGTGCATTCAGAAATCTCCTTTTTCAGTCCTACTCTAGAGCTATCTATCAGCATAAATTTTAATCATTGCTATCTCAAGAGGAAATGGTATACTGCAATTAATGGCTCAAATAATTGTGCTCAGTGTGTGATTTGGCTGACAGTCATAGCTCCTCTTAACTGTATGATCACTTCTGTGGCGTGTACTGGAAAATCATGTTATTACCATTCCAAGATAATCAGCATTAACTCTGTGAATTGGAGGCTGAGCAGGTCAGAGGCACACAGACCAGAGTTACTCTCTGTAACATACTGCATTGCAGCAAGACAGCTAATAACAGTGCAGCAAAGCACATTAGCTGTCAAGCAATACACTACGCTGTGGAGAACAGACTGACACCACGTCATATTTTGTAATCATGCATACACTGGGGGATTTTTTAGGAGCTGAGGTGTACTTCTAACAGGGATGCTAATATAATGAGCACTCAAATGCATTTCTTTCACTGTTATTTGCAAAATATTATCACTCTGCTATTTGTAGATGTTGGTGAGATAATTCTCTATCTGTTAGAGTGCAGTTTGTCTGATGGCATATCCCGTTGGGGACAGAGAGGGATGTGATGTTGCAGGAGTTACACCCTGGTTTAAAGCAAAATCCAACAGCAAGAATTATAGAGCCATAGTATTTTAGGATGAATATACCTTTTCTGTGAGGATTTTTTCAGCCACACAAACCAGAGATGGACCTTTGTTTTCCAGTAAATATGAGCTGTTCCTCTAGAACAAATGGAAATTTCACTGCATAGTTATCATTGCTGTAATGGTTGTCACTGTTTAGCCTTGTAATTGAGGATCCTTGCAGAGAAAGTATGAGAGCCAGACCTGCTCCCATGAGTAAGAAACTACAGACCACAATACATTCTCCCATGTCTTTGCAGGCAATTTGGGAAGCCCCTGTTAACTCAGCTGTCCTGGACTTTCCCACTGGCCAGTAAGGGTGGTGGTGGGAGAAAAGGCCAAGTCTGATGGGCAGTCAAGTACCTTTACAGACCTAAGCACAGTAATCACACTTTGCAGCACCTTTCAGACTGTGAGGTGACTGGCACTTGTACCTTTTGCTTTGCACCCTTTCCTTACACAAAAGCATGTACCAATCCCAAGAACTGGAGGTTTTTTCTCCCTAGGGCATGTCAAGTAGTTATGGGTGCAAATGGAGTGGTGAATAAATCCCTCTCAGACAAAATATCCCTTAAGTCTGTCCTTTAAAATCTGTCCTGAGAAATTATCCTTCCATTTTCTACACATCCAAGTTATCTATAAATGCCCTGGTAAATAGGATTTAGTAAAGGCTAACCATTAGTTTACTGCATAGTTGTACACTAACACATATTTAGCATCACTTAGGAGAAAAAAATTTGCTGGTTTTCTATGTACACATGGAGAAAAATTTTCAAAATACCTCCAGAAATATTAACAGAAGACGCCATTTCATAAGTGGAAGGTGAATCAGGTGGAAGACTTCTGCAGATTTTTTTTATTATGACAAATAAATAAAACAGCTTTCTGATTTTGCACTTAAATACTGAAACTGCTTTTAAACAGCTCACATAAATCTCACAATGATCCAAAGTTAAAATCAGAAATTTTTACCATGAACACCGCAGCAAGATTTAGCAAATTCACAAGGATATACTTTAAAAAACCACACTCATTTACTGTATACAAAAGTAGCTACAGAGAAAACTGAAGAAAGGAAAGCATCCTGCTGCCTTATATATGCCAATAAATGGTTACATTATAGATATACAAATCAGGTATAGCAAATTTTAGTGCAAACATAAAGAAAACAAAGAAAAGCAAGAGACATAAAGAAAACAAAGAAAAGCAAGAGACAATAGCTGCCTGTCTGGCTTCTACATTTCTGATTAATTGGAAATGTATTATTGTGGAGAAGAATTTAACTGGTCTATAGTCTATAAGGTCTTTTAACTTTGTCATGAAATAAATGAAGAATCATGCATAGAAATGTTGATCTCTTTAAAAGTGCTTTATATGAATGGAATATTTTAATAATAAAACAAAACAAATAGCAACAGCTGTTTAATGACCTTCAAGTGATTTAGCTCAAACTCCCTACAAATGCTCCTCTTGTCAGAGATAAATACAGAAAACTCCAGGTTTATAGACAGCTTTTTGAGAAAAAAATGAGGGCTACATGATAATTGTTTCCCAAATTCATAACCTTAAATACAGTGCCTTTTTCAATAAATTAGGACTATTTTTTTGATTCTGAAAATACAGATTTGTCTTTGCATCTTTGCATTCATAACTTCTATGAACATAATGATATTTTTATTAAGGTGATTGCTGAAGTTGATTAGTCTTTATCAAACAAATTTTAGGTTATGGGCAATTTTTGAGTCGTTCTCTGCACTATTTCTTCAACAGTGTGACAGTTTTAAACCGTCATGATGCTTGTGTTGCTACTGAAGAATTCAGAAGGTGAAATTAGTTTTGTACAAGCAACCCATGCAAATTATTTATGCCTGCCATGAATAAATCGATCATGATTTCCCCAGCAGTGTATGATCAAGGAGACTTGTTTTTTATGCTACTGCTGCTATTTCCATCTTTGTAGCATCTATAAATATTTTGTCTCTAATTACTTAATTCTGGTAACAAGGCAACCTGTTAATCAAAATGTATTCTGCTCCATGTTCAGGGAGTTAGTCTTTCAGCATCCCTCTTGCTGACCAGTTAAAAAAATCTCCTGTAAGGGACACGTGAGAGGCAATACTAAGTTAATGAAAAAATATGGAGATGAACAAACTACCCTTTATTTAAGAGTATTGATTTCCTGAAGTGCTGAGTTGTAGAGCTCTGTGCTCCTTATTTTAGCCTCAGAGTGAGGTTTTTTAAATATTCTTTTAACAATTCATAGGATTTTGGTTTGGATAAGAAACAATATAGCCCAGCTAGGAAACATCACTTTCCCACCAGTAGCCTTGAATATTTTATCTCCAAGTAGCTAACAAAATGAAAAGTACTGAGACAATATTCTCTTTCTTTAAAGTCATTTGGGCAAAAGAATGGCATCAAAGAAACATTTTCTGCAGAGGATGAAAGGCTTCTGGGCTACCTAGCTGCTAGTAGAGCTTTTTGTGCTGTTTTGGGGTCAGTTTTTGCTCAGACTTAGGCTAATGTCAATCTCAAATGGAACATGAAGAACCATGATGGTCTGAGAATAGCCTGGCTCCATCTTCTCTGTAATATCCCATCAGATAACTGAAGACAACATCACCTGTTTTCCAGCCTTTTTTACAGGATGAGCAGTGCCAGCTCACTCAGCTTCTCCCAGCAGGACAGATACTCCAAAACATAATCCAGCTTTATTTCCCATCACTATCAAGATCTGCACTCTGCAAAGCTTAGTTACAAATACCACACCAATGGATTGCATCTAAGCATTGGCTGAAGAAGTGAAGGATTCTTGTGTTCAGCATCAATGGATCTCTGCTGTCACAAGCTTGAAAAGTTATAATTTCAGCAAATTCAAAATAATTAGCATCACTGAAAAAAATACAGTCCAATGCACTAATTTTGGAAATGGTCGTGGCTCTCTTTGTCATAGAGAAAGCAGGTGTGGTTTTGAGTCATTCTTGTGAATTATGAATTTCTTCTGTTCTTGTTTGCACAGAGCCCTGTTAAGGTTCACTTTCCACCTGCTGTGATTTGAAACAGGCACTGAATAGTTATCTACAACAGAGACAATGCATGTCCCCTATCTACTTTTGCAAGTTGCTTTCCTGGGCACAGGTAAAACAAAGCATCCACAGATTAATTTGTTCCATGCTCAATAAAAGAGTGTTAATCATTATGAACTAATGTGTTTTTAATGGGAATGTCATAAGTTCCCCAATGCAAATTCTATTTTAATGTAGCCATTAATTGTGCTATAATTTCACTAAATGAGATAGCTTGCAATGCAGCATTAGAGCTGGTGCACTGAAATGGTGTGACCTTTGATGCAGACCTGTGTTACTGACAGGATCCTCCTACACAAACCTTGAAAACAGTGTGGGTTGGGTGGCTGGAACGGGGTACGTACAGTCCAAATTTCATTCTCTACTCTTGTTCCTTACAAAGTAATTAAGCCAACTGAAGGAATCAAAAGCAGGCTACTAGAAGATGGCTGGCCAATATTTGTGGTAGAGATACCTAGTTTATAAATCACTTAAGGCAAGAATCCCCACTTCTCACAGGGAAAAGGACCTCTGTCTCCACTGACCAGCATGACTCATTTACCTCTACTGGCACTTTCCCATTGCCTGTAGCATTTCCAAGAGTCGTAGACAGAAGAACAGACCTTCCCATCCCACAAAGAAGTATAGAAGCTCCCTCTGTAGTGCTGCTGAACGAAATGGCCATCTTCCCAGTGAGCTGGGACAGAAACAAGCGCACATAGCCCTCAGTACCTGCATCAACAGCCGAGAAACAGGTGTTTGGAGAGGTGTTTTGAGGCTGATATGCTCTGTCCCACAGTGCTATGACTACCTTACACTGAAGTGATCTTCTCACACTGCCCAACCCATGTGATATCAGTTATAGAACTGCAGTGACCTCCAAAGAGAATAGAGGAAGGGGTATTAACTCTTCACAGCTACTGACAGACACAGGTGGTTGTCCTGACTTTGAGCAAGTCTTCTCTATCAGTGCATAAGGGAAAGGGTGATGTCCAGGTAACTGGATACAAGCAGGAGTCAGGCTTCCCCCCAGACACACTCTGTCCTGTTAGCTGGAATTTGACTTGCCTTCTTGTGCAATACCCCCAGTTCTGCTAGTGTTGCGGCATTTTTTGTGAACTAAGGGCATATTCTGGGAAGGGATCCAAGAATAAGAAATTCAAACCCTCAAAGCCTGAGAAGGAAAAAAAAAATCCCAAACTTCTTCTTTTTCCTAGGTAACAGTCTGATTGGTAAGTAGTCTTCCAAAGTAGATCTCTCTTCTGAGGAGATTTTGAATGGTCAAAGGTGCTACTGTGTAAAGAAAGGGTTTAAAGGTAGGTTGCAAATAAATTGATGCTGGCTCATTGTGAAAATATGGATAATATTTCTCCAAGGTAAGTAAGAGTCATTTGAACTCTAGGACTTCTCTGGCAGAAAACATAATTGATATAAGTAAATTGGTTATAAATAAAAATAGGTCAGAATTTACAAGAAATTTCCGAAAATTCTAAAGACTGAATCTTTGGTAGATTTCTCCAAAGCTCCTCCAACAGGGGAAAGAAAGTCAACACTCTTTAAGGCAGAGTTTGTTAAAGATAATTAGGAGAAACTTATGACTTGGCTGAATGTAACATCAAGAGACTGGACTGAGTGAATCAGGAAGACTTTTTGGTTTATATTCTTATAGCTATCAACTTAGCAAGTACCTCTGGGGCAAGACTTGGCAGCTTACATGAGAAGATTATGAGGGAATTGCTATTTTTCATCCAGTCAATTTTGCCTCTTGTTTCTGCCATTTCATTTCCACTTTTCATCCAAAGTGATACCTGTGATCAGGTTTTGTTGTTCTTGTTTTCAATCAGGATGAACAGAGGCAATAAACACCTGAGATAATCCCACAGCTGTTAGCAATTGGATTTTTTTTAGGAAAGCCTTACAGCTACTGAAGTGGAATCAGAAATGAATTTGGAAGTCAAACAGTTCCCTGACTGATGCACATTCCTGTTTTCTAGATGAGACTCCCGTCCCCCAGAGCAATGAGAACTACACACAACTCATACAAAGCTTGAGCCTTCACTTGCGGCTGTTTCCTGCAAAATGTTTTCAGAGCAAGTTCACTCTGCAGCATATATCTCAATTACACATTTATTCCAATGGCTAGATTCATTGTCAGGAGGATAATAAGGATAGTGGGGACAAGTAAGATTTATCTGGCTACGAAAAATCACATTGTGTTCAAACTCCCTGTAAACCTTTCATTGACTCTGCTGCCAGCACAGATTAGTGCAATGCAGAAATGTTAAATACAAAACCAGCACTTCCCATTTAAATGGTTCAAATAATTAACAGTTCTGAGCCTTTCCAGTTACATCTTTTTAAGAGCTGGCAGACTCATTTTCAAAAATATATTTTCATGGATTTATCTGCCCCTTTACCGCTTCTGAATTCAGTCTTTTACTGGGCACTCCGTAACTATGGATAAACATCATACCCAGTGCAACACCTTCAGAAGAATATGTAAATTAATATATTCATTTATATCAGTCATATAACTCCTATACCTACAGGGTTTTACATTGTGTGGTAGCAAGAATACAATAAATTACTTTCTGATTCTCTTTCAATCAGATTTCTTTCCACTAACAATAGAGAGACCCTGAAGGCATTCAGTCCTACCTTGACTTCAGTATCTAATAGTTTATAGAAAGCTGTCAATGTTTGCTCCCAGGTGTGAGACAATGCACCCTTTCCGACAGCCCGGTATTCAGCACAGGATAGGAAGGAAGTGAAGGAAGAATGGATCTCCAAAGTGTATTACAGTGTATTGGGTTTTCATGGACATGTTTTGGAATTGGGAGGGACCAGAGGAGTGGTGAGAAGCTGTCAGAAGCTTCTCCCATGTTTGAGAGAGCCTATGCTAGCTGGCTCCAAGATGGACATACTGCCACCAGCCAAGGCCAAGCCAACTAGCAATGGTGGTAGTGCCTTTGGGATAACAGATTTATGAAGGAAAAACGTTATTGCATAGATGTAATTGTGTCCAGAAGAGAGATGAGTGAGAATATGTGAGAGGAACAGCCTTGCAGACCCCAAGGTCAGAGGGGAAGGAAGGGAAGGACGTGCTTCAGTCACTAGAGCTGAGATTTCCCTGTAGCCCCTGGTGCAGACTATGGTGAGGCAGCTGTGCCCCTGCTTCCCCATGGAAATCTATGATGGAGCAGAGATCCACCTGAAGCCCCTGGAGGAACCCCACTGGAGCAGGTGGCTGCCCAAAAGAGCACTGTGACCCTGTGGGAAGCCCACGTTGGAGAAGGTCCCTGGCAGGAACTGTGGCCCATAGAGAGAGAAGCCCTCACGGGAGGAGATTTGCTGGCAGGATTCGTGATCCTGTGGGGGGACCCAGGCTGGAGCACCCTGCTCCTAAAGACTTCACCCTATGAAAGGGACCCATGCAGGAACAGTTTATGAAGAACTGTAGCCTGTGGGAAGGGCTCACTGAGGAGGAAGCGGCAGAGGAAACACCACCATATGAACTGACCATGAACCCCATTCTTGTCTCCCCTGTGCCACTGGAGGGGAGGGGATAGAGAAATGGGAATTAAGTGAAGCCCAAGAAGGAGGAAAGGGTGGTGGAAAGGTGTTTTTAAATTTAGTTTTACTTCTCATTACTATACTCTGATTTTGAGTAGTAATAAATTCAAGTAATTTCCTTAAGTCAAGTCTGTTTAGCCCATGACAGCAACTGGTGAGTGATCTCTCCCTGTTCTTATTTTATGCCATGAGAATTTTATTATAATTTTTTTCTCTCCTGATTGGTTTGTACAGTGCCATATGAAATTTTCCTTCTTCTGCCTTCTTGTCTGGCTGAATGATACTTGAGGTCTGCAGTAAAAGAGGCTCAGAATTTCAGAATTATGTGGAGAAAATAGTGACAGAGAGGAGGTGCATGCTGTGTATAAACTGTCTACCTAAGAGCAAGTATTGCTTCAGACAAGGTGGGACCCTGAGGGAAAAAAAAAAAAAAAAAAAAAAAGAGAAATGGGACTCTAAAGTATTCTTAATAAAGGAAAAAACAGTGTGACCATGCCAGAAGCCTACCCACCAAGCAGGCCAAGTTCCTCTTCTTGTTTGCATAAGCTGACTTTCCCCAAAAAGCAACAGCAGTGGGATTAAAGAGAACAGCATATATGTTGGCTGTACCATGCAACAACTGCAGGTCCAGCACTAAGTGCTGCGCTATTTTATTATTAGCTTTGATTTTTGTCTTGCCTCCTATTCTTATATCAGATTCTGTCTCCTATATCAGATTCTTTTGAGGTTGATATTTGACTTCAGAGAATAGCCTCCATGAATTTGCAGGAATCTCTTTGCTGAAGTTTTTTTTTTTTAATTGCCGGTGACTTCAGGGTGTAAAATGGGAGACAATAATTTTTAGTTGTAATGACCACATGGCTGAAGTCCAACCCTGTAAAAGTTGCTGCCTTCGGATCCTCTGATCTTGATATCATTGTATGTTCCCAGCCAAAGGGTCTTTACACTGGTAACTGTGGAAAATCAATTTCGATTCCCTAAAGATGGAAGAGCTCTTGCTAAATGTCACTGAGAGTTAGCAGCTGCTTTTCACTTGCTGTAGCTTTGAAGAGAAATTTTAAAAAGTAAACACTGGTTTGGGGACTGTATGTAGGTTCCAGTGTTTGAGTCAATGTTTCAACTGGGATTTCAAATTTTTGGTATCCATATATGAAGAGATTTTGTCTCAGTGTACACTGTTGTCTTTACCTCTCCTAAGGTTTTTATGTCTTTTGGGGGTCATCCATAGAGCTGTGCATGTTCTGGGTTCTCATTACAGGCAATAAAATTGTGTGGGACTGGTGTTCACATTATTCTGGTCCAATAAATTCTCTGTGAATAATTGGTAAAACAGAAGAACTGAATTCATTAGAATATCTTCTTCTATTAAATTTAGCCAAATAAAACTCAGAACCAAATATCTTAGGAAAAAGACTCCACAAAGATTAATTAGTGCAACTGACAACTGGAACATGCAAATGCGTCCCAGTGTATCTGTGTTTGTGCTTTCTGCTGGGTCTAATGCAACCAGCGATTGAGGTAAATTTTTGTATCTTTGTTGGTTTCTTGATGATTGATATTTTAGAAATATAAATAAATAAATAAAATTAATAAAAGCCAAAAACAACCAAAGGAAGAAAAACAGTACAGGTGATTCAACATGGAATTAATGATGAAAAGTTCCAGAGGTCCCTAGACTCAGCTAAATCCCTATATTTCCTCAGTGTCTTTGGCAACTCCTGACACCCTTTTCTCTCTGGAGCATGGGCATTTGTCTAATTCATTGTGAATTTGAGGCTTTCATAATAGATATTTTTATGTCTTAACTGTTGCTACTCAATTTTTTTAAACACAAAACTGCTGAAAAACATAATCTTGAAAAAAATAGCTATGCTTGTCTTCTGTTTTTCTGTGGATATTTAACTTCTCCTTCAAATTCTGAGTTGTGCACCAGCAAATTATAACCCTGCCCAGATAATCCTGTATCTTCCTTTTCTTCCCAAATTGGTAGTATTACAGTTATTAATTTGGATGACTGTTATTTATAATCATTAGTGTCAGTCTTGAATACACAGTTTGCAGGGTTAAAGGAAAATAGTGGTTAAAATGTAGTTGTATTCTCCAGGATATTCATAAAGCCTTTTCAGTGTGTTTGATGATAAATACTAGAAGAAAGTACCCTAAGACCCTGAAAACTGTTTCAAATGAGATATTGCAATTTTGTGTGTTAATCAGCAGTATCAAGTTATTGCTAGCATTAACTATCTGCCACAACTGACACATTTAAACAAAAAAGCTCCACTAAAATATTGGTCTAGCCACTGTGCTTTCTCAGAAATACACAAATTGTTTGACTAATAGGGTGGGATGCAGTCTTCTAAATACAGGTCTCAAGCTGCCTTTCCGCAAGGGCCTGGGACTCTCCAGACCTTGTTTCACATCTGCTGATCCCGTCTGGGTGTCTCAGATACCACAGAGCCCCTGAAAAATGTAGTCCTGAATATCAGTGTTCAGGCAACTCTTCTCCTCTCACTATGTGCCTTATCAAGCAGTTGATCTGCCCTGGGGGAAGGAAGGTAGAGGAAGAGGATACAAATTAGTTGCCAATTTCATATTTGGTGCAGTTTGAAAAGGCCTTGAAATTACTTGACTAATTTCTGAAAATTAAGTCCTCAGTCATTTATACTTTTCATATGCATAAGGACTAAGTGCAAGTCTTGGAGAGTCACTTAAATTGCTGGGAGGAAGTCCTGGAGTCTTCTTGTCCAACCTCTTGCTCAAAGCAGGATTGTTGCTGACACTAGATGATAGCTACGTGGCTTTAGTGACATGAGTCTTGAAAGCCTCCAAAGATGGAGGTTTGAAAATCTCTCTAGGCAGCCTGTGCCAGGGCTGCATCGCTGCAAAAAAAAATTTCTCCTCATGTCCGTGCAGAATGTCTCAAGCCAGGAACTGTGACTGTTGCTCCTTCTTACATCATCTTATATCAAAATGAGTTTCACACTGCTGCTTCTCTAATTCTCCTTCAAGCAGCCACTGACAGCTATTAGCTTTTCCCAAACTCTCCTCTTCATCAGATCAAACAAGCCCATTTCCTCAGCCTTTCCCTATGGGCCATGAGCACAGGTTTCCTCACCATCTTGTGTTTTCTCCAGTCTTTTGATGCTTTTCTTGAACTAGAGGGACTAAGTCTAGACATGGGATTCCTGGTGTTGCCTCATCAGTGGTAAATGTTGGGGGACACCCACCTTCTCTTCAGCTGATGAAAATCACCCTAAAGTATCTCAGGATGCAGTTTGCACTATTTGCACTGAGAGCACACAGCTGGCTGATGTTCAGCCTGGTGCCAACAGTAATTGTCCTTTGATCATGACTCTACTCAGCTGGTCATCTCCCAGATTGTACTTATTGGTGGACTGAGGTAGTCCACCAAGGCACAGAGGTTTTTCGCTCCCACTACTGAAATCTGTGTAATTTCTGCTGGCTAGAAATGGGGTCCTTCTGGACTGAGACTTTATAATGCACTGTCTTCACTGTGCCTTCCTTTTTTTTAACCTCCTATGTATTGTCATTTAAAGATATGATAAAGTTTTTACTTCTCCATATACAGGACAACAATGAAGACACTAAACAAGACTGCTTTTGTACTGGCCTTTGGTTATCTTGTTTACAGTCTTGCAGAAAATTCACATTTGTTATCTGGTTTACATAATTTCCCAGCCAATACTTTGTTGTTTGTTCACATGTATCAGATTACACTGGCACTGCATATTCTTAAACTCAATAGACCTCTTAAATTAAAACAGACAATTAAGGTCTAAGTGCTGGGAACATATACTTCCTGAAGAAAACAAAGACAGCTGGGTGAACTCAGTAACTTTGAAAGAGTAGAGAAAAAACTAGTTTAAATATGGACTTAGGTACTAAATTTTTGTGATTAAATGTCATATTATTAACAGAATTTATGGCTTGTACAATGTCCAGAGAATGCAATAATTTCTACTGTCAGATACCTAACAGATGCCTAAGGTAGAAGCTGCATCTCATTACATTAAATTCAGTAAAGGAAGATAGGAAAATAGGAAGAGAGAAGCACAGCTCCAGACACACATAATTTTGTCCAACGGGTTCTTCATCCCACCTCAGAGGCACCTTTGACTCCTACAGTGAGATTCATCTCACCTGTTGTTAGAGGTCTACAGGCAGATACTGGACATGCTGTTAAAATTGCTGTAGGGAAGTAAGTATTTTCAGGCATAATTATTCTGACTAAATGTAGGAATCCATCTTAAGTTGTCTGTTTCTCTATCTTTAAATATATATATATGGGATGTTATATACATGGGATGTTCTTACTGTTGATTTGCTTGTGAATGTTTATGTTATAGACATCTTCACCTGGTCAACTGAATCTCACCCTTGATGACTATAGAGGGATCTCATAGTTTACACAAATTCCAAAGTTCCATGCCTAAACCATGTAATTTGAATAAATATGTTTCTTTTTTATGTTCTGCAATGAAATGAAACTGTCTCACTGATTTCTATGATCTTAGATCAAGTGAAGTTCATCAGTTGCTGTCAAATATCTAAGTGGTTTGTAGCAACTTAAATCCATCTTTGTTGTATTCATTTCTGATTTACATTTTGGTCATTGCAAGAATGGGAGTGACTCCAAATATCAGAGTTTTCTTTTCTCCTGTATAGCCATAATGAGAGGACACCTCTGGAGATTATCAAAATGCATCCTAGAAAGACATGTGGTTTATCCAAACTATAAAACAAAGAGTGATCAGTAGTTGAAACTGCAGATGACGAAAATAAAAATCTTTGATAGAATCAGAGAGGAAATATTCAGGAAGAACATCTAGAGGGATGTTCTTCCTGAACAAGATACAGAACTCAATGCAATTCACTATCCAAACAGAAAATTAAATGAATCTTGGTTTTACTCAGGTAAGACTGACTCCGTCACAGTGAATAAGCCACTTACATAGCTGTCATTTTAGTATTAGAACATATGCACAAGATTTTAGTTTCTTGTAATTGAACACAAATGACTAGAGATTTGAATCATTAACATTAACAGGATTGAAGAAGATATCTGCTGTTATTGCCATGTGGGAAGAACAATGGATTGTCCATAAAAATAGTACAGTGCAACACCATTAGCAGTATTAGGTAATTACTAGTATCAAAGAATCACAGAATCATAGGATTTCCTGAGTTGGAAGGGACCCATCAGGATCATCAAGTCCAACTCCTGGCCCTGCACAGGATGCCCCAAGAGTCACACCATGTGCCTGAGAGTGTTGTCCAAATGCTCATTGAGCTCTGTCAGGCTGGTGTTGTCACCACTTCCCTGGGCAGCCTGTTCCAGTGCCCAACCACCCTCTGGGTGAAGAACCTTTTTCTGGTATCCAACCTAAACCTCCCACAACTCAGCTTCATGCTGTTTCTTTGGGTCCTTACTTTTTTTCTCAGCTATTTCTTGTTACTTGAGATCTGCTACCCAGAAAAACTTGCTTCTGATTGATGTGGAACTTCTTTTGCAAGCCTCAGCAATGTTCTAGCATGGAAGAGCCCTGACATAAGCCTGAGAGCACTCAGAGCCCTTTTTGTGTTATGGAACCACAACTTTCTACTTCAGTGGGGAAACAGGATTCTTCACAAGGCAATGCCAGCCACTACCTAGAAATCATAATTTGTTTGAAAAAAAACTATTTTCTACTGTTTCATATTCTGTTTGTTACATAGAATTCTAGTCTGGAAATTGGAAAGTTGCCCAGTTGATCTCAGTGGGAATTTTCGTAGTGAAAAAAGAGGTAGTTTATGTAGTGTTGCATATGATAAAATTCCTTAATGAAATCATGCTTTTATTGGCTGTAAAACACACCCCTCCTGGTGTAGTAAAATTCTGTAAGTTCTATGGAAAGTGCTGGTGTGCACTTTTCAGATAGTATTTCTTCTCTGGCAAGCTGTTGAATGTTGCCTCAAAATCCAAAGTGGTAATGTATGTTTTTGGCAACTAATAAGGTGGTTAAAGTTTCATCTCTTTTAAAGACTGTGTAAAACTTACAGCGTATTTGTTCTGACTTCAGAGTTTTAAGAATCATTTGCTGACTGCAGTACAGCATTACTCAAAAAAAAAATTGTTGAAAAATTGGCACTATTTACTGTGCAGTCAGCAGGGGTGGCAGGTAACATTTAATTACATATTTAAATGTCTGCATGTTCTGCTATGAACATTCAAACAAGGAAAAATATGACATTTTATTAATAACAATAATTCCCAATCTTACTATTATTCCACATGGCAGGTGGTGTTGCTAGGATCACAAAGCTGTAATCAAAAGGGCATTAAAGCAAGATGGATCACTTTCAGAATGCTTACTTTTTTCAACATGCAGGGTTTTTACAGTCTTTCACAACTGTCTCACTTTGTGCCATTGCAACTCCATGCAAAGGCATAATTTTCTGCAGTTGCAGCTCTCTCCTTAGGTGTTGGATATTTTTTTTTTTGTTTATGTGTTTCCGTCTTCCTTCCTTCCTTCCTTCCTTCCTTCCTTCCTTCCTTCCTTCCTTCCTTCCTTCCTTCCTTCCTTCCTTCCTTCCTTCCTTCCTTCCTTCCTTCCTTCCTTCCTTCCTTCCTTCCTTCCTTCCTTCCTTCCTTCCTTCCTTCCTTCCTTCCTTCCTTCCTTCCGACACTTCCTTCCGACACTTCCTTCCGACACTTCCTTCCGACACTTCCTTCCGACACTTCCTTCCGACACTTCCTTCCGACACTTCCTTCCGACACTTCCTTCCTTCCGACACTTCCTTCCTTCCGACACTTCCTTCCTTCCTTCCTTCCTCCCTCCCTCCCTCCCTCCCTCCCTCCCTCCCTCCCTATAAGCTTGAGTTTAGCTAGCTAAAACAATTACTATTAAAATTACCTAATTTATGATAAAGAATTTACTTGAACTGCAAAAATACAAAGCTGAATAAGCTCCACACTCTGCTGTCAGGGAACAAGGTGATACTGCCTTCCCCAGCCAGACTTTGCTAACAGCTTAAAGTGATGATTCTGAGGTTTTGGGGTTTTTTCCTTTTCAGTTAATTTTAATGCTGATACTTCCATGGTGTAGCTCACTTCATGACTATGTGTCAGCAACAGTGGAGGTCAAGCAGAAGAAGCTAAAGTCCACTAGACTGATATCAAAGCTACTGGAACTTAGCTTTTTGGATGAAGTACAAACCATCCTAAGTCAATGTGACAACATTACCAGACAACATTACCAAACCTTATTACCTTCAAGAAATTAACTTAAGCATGCATACACAAGCTTTGCTGAAATTCTGTTATGAACAAGTCTCTTTGAGATTCAGAGATTGAAGATGTACCCTCTAGACATGCTCAGATCCATGAAACCAGACCAGAATTAACAACACAGAAGTTAACTTATTTTCCAGTTTATGATGAATTTTTCTCAGCTTCCAGCTTTGGGACACTTGTACCCCTCTGGCACTTCTCTTTTTTCTTTAAAGTTATATCTTAAACCCAAAATCTTTTTAACTGCAGGAAACTGATACTTTATATATTCTGTATATAATTATTTCTACCTCATTGTAGAACAGTTCTTGCAATTGCAACCGTTCTTGCAATTGGTCCTTCTGGACAATGTTTTCTGTCTCAAAAACGGCACAGGTAATTATTTTTAAGCTCACTTATGATATTTACTGCCTATAATTAAAAAAAAAAACGTTTTGCAAAATATACCGCAGCACAAATTTGTTTTAGTATTTAGAATCTATCTCTGTTTACTGGATCAAAACAAAATTAATCCAGTCTTTCTCTACAGCATGAAAGCAGCATTAAATTAAATGGTATCTTCTCTATCATTCTGCCAGTGCTGCTAAGAAATGCAGCACTAGAAATAAGATGCCATAGTACCTATCTTGCACTTTAATTCCTGCAAGGCTTCTGTCATTTGTTTCTCTGCAATCTAGGATTTCTTTAGGACAGTAAGAAACACAGAGAAGATTTTTGAGAGAGCAAAAGCATAATTTATAGCATGCTCCTTGACCCATTCTTCAACTAATAAGACCAGTTCTATCCTCTGTGATACCTGAATGTCATGGGGAGTTAATCATCAGAGCTTTTGGCTGTTGTGAAGTTCCCACCAGGCATACTGCACCACGGTTTCTCAGTCTAATGTCTCTTCCCAAATTTATATTGCTTATCCTGTCCATATTATTCTGCTGAATTATTTCTTTGGGATTTTACTAATGCACCACACACTTCAGCTGGCCCAACATTGATTAAACAAACACATTAGGTTTTTACAAAAATTCTGAATTTCAAAGGTGATTTTCAATATCCAGTTTGTCTTTACAGTGACTGGGAATTTATAATCAGCTATGTTAGACAGCTAGATAAATATTTTTATTTTTCTGCAGCCAGAATTAGCATATATGTCTCTTAAAAAAATAATCCTGTGAGTGCCAGCTTTCTGTCATTACATCTGCAATATCTACAGTTTCCTGGAGTGCTCAAGAGTTCAGCTTCTTCTGGCACATTTTATTGGCACCCATTGCTCAGGAATGAGTACTGGCCAATGCCAATGAGGTTTGACTGAGCAATGTTGCTGCAGGGACTGTAGGTGGAATCAGGGGGTCCAAATCACCAGCTGTGCACAGGTTGGAAAGGAACCTGCTTTAAAAATTGGCTGCTTTTCTCAGAAAAAAAATGGTTTTAGGAGAGATTTTATCTTCAAAAACTCAGGAAAGCCTCTACAGAAAATAAGTATTTGTGAAGAAGGTATCTATATATTTATTCTAAGTTTCACTATTTTTCCAAATAATATCACACATCAGGAAATATGGGGAAACTGAAACCCTGAGTTATATTCATTTTTGGATGTGTGGTCTTAGAATGTTTTTCTAACTTGTGGTGACATCACTTTGATCCAGGTAAATAAATACGCAGCACAAGCTGAAAACTACGGCTCAAGAGAAGCATGGCTGCTCTGATTTGCACAAAGAGGTTTGCCCTGTCATTCCACCAAAATAAATTTATTGCAGTCAAGATCTAATGTAAAATAATCAGCAGGACAACCACAGAAGGAATAACTGTTTCTTTGTGGACCAGAATCAGATGACCTGTGAATCCACTGGGGAAAACAACTGACATGGACATGGGGTTAAAATTAAACCTTGCTTTTGCACACTAGCTGATATGGAGGGACCTGAAAAACCTGGAGCAAACTGGTTGTGTTGGAATATAAACAATGGAAATTCCAAGCTCTGAGTTTTAAGCATGTACTCCAGCTAAGCTTGGGAGCTTAAGGATTGGTATTTTCCTGTAGAACTACCTCTCAAAACAATTGTAATGATCCACACCGTGAATGACATGATATATGACATTGTGGGCCTCAATAGAATTAGGACTCTACAAGCGTGATAAATCCATCTGCCATCCTTCCCGAAGGAAAGAGGAATTTCTATAGCTTCCTCTGCCTCATGCAATCCATTTCAGCTGAATTCCAAACAACAGTTGGGCAGGGTAGGTTTCCCAGCCACTTGTACATTCTCTCATAATAATTCTTTTGGGGGAACTCAGTCTTCCTGTTATTAGTCAGAATGTACTTTAGAATTGCCCATTGCTTCAGTCTGTCCTAACTGTTCAGAATGAAGAGGCAGCTCAGAATTAATAGACGGGAAGTTTCTGTTTTCTGCAGTTTTTATGACTATTTTGTTACATTGCATCCTGCCATTCAGTCATCACTGGAAAGAACACAGAGCATTGTTTGCCAATAGATACGGGAGAGGACTTTGCAGTGATCTGTCATTTATTTTTAGTTTCCATGGATTTTAGTGTGAAATAATGGATGATGTAATCATCATGGCCAGTTTAGTTGGCAAAAACTGCCTTGGACTAGGCAGTGTGAGTAAACAGCATTGTATTAGTAATTTTCTTCAATGAAGAAAATTATTTATTTGCACTGCAATAGTGTGCTTGTGCTTGAATTTACCTTACATTCTACAGAACATGCCAACATATCTGCATTCTAGTCTTGTAAATGCTGCCTCAAGGCCATATTTAACAAATATAATTGCATTTAACCTCATATTCAGTTCAGGCCTGTGTAGCAATAACATGTAAAACCACTGTTTTAGAAGGAAGAGGTGGGGAATGGTTACACAATCAAGTAGGAACAGTGAATCTACATGACCTTTATTCAAAACTCAGGGAGAGGTGTGTTTAGTTACCAGTGACAACTCAGTCCAATTATTCAGCTTTCCATCTACAAATGCTTCTACTGGGACCAGCCTTCAACCTTCATCAGAAAGGCTTCGTAATCCTCTGTATTGCCTTGTATGAGATACTCTTTCCATGCCTCACCAGCCCCCACTTCTTATGGTACCACCTGCTAATTGGTATGCATTAGGAACCAAAGCTGTACAAGTTGTACCAAAGTACAACTGGAGATTTTGGGTGACCTTGACAAGGGAGTGCTTCTTCCTCTCTGTTCTGCTTCCCTGACCTGGTTTAGATATTTGTGTTATGGTCAGGAAAGCTGTCCTGCATTGACTTGATTCTGCCTTGTGACTGTCAGAGTATAAAAGGCAGGGCCAGAGATGCAGTACCAGACATTTTAACAATGCTGGGTTTCTGGGCCAAAGACTCCATTAATTATCCAACTGATAACAGGGTACAATCATGATATAGAATGGAAGGAAAGCCAGACTCAAAGTCTCAAATCTTGCTGCTGTTAGAGGAAAGAAGGCTCATAGTCATTATTCATCCTTGTGTGTCTTTTCCCACTCTGTCAAGACTGCTGTAGTACATATTGGATAACTTCTTTAAGGTCTCCTCTCTCCGTAGGTTGTGAACCTGAGACTAATTATCACCATGGATGAAAATGATAGTGCTAGAGGGTTTTCTAGGAGTCACAGCTCAAGGTTGCTGCTTGCAGGTGAAATAAAGAAAGGGGGGTGTTCATGCTTTCATGCAGTTCACCATTTGCTATATATTGAGACAGTGAGACCTTGGGGTTCTTCTAACAGAGATCTGAGGTCAACAGCAATGTCTAAAATTCAAAAACCTTGGCAGATGTATATGTAGCATTTCCTCTTTTCTCGTGCACTGCATTTCTCTATTAAAGGCACATTTCTTTGATGTAGGCCTTAACACCCAAAAGACAAAGTGTAGCTGCTGGCAATCTTTCAAGTCTTGTGCAGAAAAGCCAAACTGCAAAATGTACAGAAAGAAATTCAGCTGAAGAGTTTCAATGAACTACAACTAACAACCTTCAGTAACTGTGCTGAGCAGACATCTCAGGATTTCTTGTGTGAACAATGGAAGCCTGGAAGAAAAATGAGACTGTCTTGCAGAGCACTTGTATTAAAAGCCTGCAGTGATTTTTAAAGAAAGGAAATTTACCTACAGTGTAAGAATATTTCTCTTTCCCTGCTGATGAATTTTATCTTAGTGGAGGATTTGAACTTTTTCTGCCTATTTTTAAATATAGAGTTATGGAATAGTTTGTATACTTGTATAAAATTTTTTAAAAAATTTATATATATTATGGCTATAATCATACCTACACAGATAAGTTCCCAAGATGCATTTGATCAGGGAATTGTTGGGGTTTTTTATTAAACTGAGGAGAAGCAGGTTCTTGGAACAAAATGCAGTTAAAGAAATTACTCTGGAAACTTCCTGAGATAATAAAAATCACTACATCTTAAAGACTAATTTATTATACACTACTGTCCAGCAAGTTTCTCTGTTATTTGGTACCTTATCAGGTGCTCTACATGCAGCAAAGTTCATAAGGTCCTTTGCAGTTTTCAAGGACCACCTAGATAATTTGTTTTTTCTGGAGCATGCAGCCTCCATAAGTTTTCTCTGAGTTAAAGGCTTTAAAATGGCCTTTTAAAATTTCCAGCATTTACCTATAGGCACCTTTTTTCCTGTTTTATGCTGCCTGTAATTTTGTCGCTTGCACACATTTTATAAAGAGTAAATAACAATATTGTGTGTCAGCTTTCACTTTGATAAGCTAAAAATGTCAGGTTGATTCTTTGGTCAAACCAGTAGTCGAGTGTTTACTTGCACGTTCCTGAAGGTCAATGTCATCGGGAATCAGACATTGCAGTTTGTGTAATGCTAATCTGGTTTAGTGTCAGGATGCAGTGGAAAAGGGAGGAGGTGTCAGTGGGAGGAACAGTTCACTTAGCAGATGCCTCAAATATGGTTTATAGGTGGGTTATCACTTCCACCTGATAGGTAGGTTATTACTTTGCCGACTTATAGTAGGGTCCTACATGAATATTCAACATGGTGTTTTGGGAACTAAAAGCAAACTGCTGCCTGTAAACACATCAGCCACAAGAAAACTCCCTCAGCATACACCCACAATCATTGTAAACATTCTGTGTTGTTTTGTTTTTTGATGTATAGATTTGTGCGTCCATGGGAGCTTTGGTCTATCCAATGAGTACCTTTTGGTCTCTGCTTTTCAATAAACACTTTTGTGAGGGGTAAAGAACAGCAGTTTAGTATTTGCTGAACGCTGCATAGCTTCTTAAAATGCTTGTCAGCCAGAACTCAGATAAAATAAAAAGCTCTCGATGCTGGCCATAGCTCATTGCAATCAGCTATGATATTAAAATGCAAGGACTAGTTTTCATTTCCTCCTTGAATTAGCTTTATGTAGAAGGACTTTTCAAGGGATACTTCCATTTTGATTATTAAAATCGCTGACTCATTTGCTCCTGAACATTTCAGGTATGCGGTAGCTGCATTTCCCAGTGAAACTAATTTGCTTACCTTTTCTTGTCAGGGTCCTAATTTGGACCCAAGTGCCTTTATTTTAATTGAAAAAAACAATTAGTCTTCTTCATGCAGCCTACATGGCTTATCTTCATTTAATAATCAGTTGTGTAATTGGTGCTCAGATACAGTTTAACTGAGAAAATTGCAGCGTTTTGTCAATGTGGGGTTATTTGAATACTGAAAGTGCAGCTTCCTATAATGCAATCAATTCCTTGAGGGCACACAAATCCTTGCGTGACCTTTTGAAATAAATTAGCAACAGAATCCAAGGGTTGGTATTTTGATGTAAAGGTTGCAAGGAATGCCATCTCCGGGTATCAGAACAGTTTAATGAAGGCCTCTTACATCAGGTGCTCTACAAGTTCAGGAAGATGCTCTGGGGGCTCAGCTCTGTACTGCATCTGACCTGTATATTCTGGGAAAGCTGAACAATTTGCTTTCCTATGCCTTAATGAGAGAACATGTCTGGAAGCTGCAAAATAACTGCAGTCTCCAGTCCTTCCCTGGTGTGTAAGGATCCCTGTGATGGCTTGCTGAACAGTGTTAGTGGCCCCTGAGTGGCAGCTGGATGGAGGCTGATGCATTCACCCTCCCATGACGGTCCCCTGACAGTGACACCCTCCCTTCTGTGAGGTGATGGGGACCCTGTCCTCTTGGCTTGTGGTGATGGGTATCCCACATCCCTGAGACTCTCCAGGGCAGCCTGGAGGGAGGGTGTTGGGGTCTCCATTGCTGTGGTGAGGTGACTGGGGCTCCCTCCTGGGCCATGTGTCCTTCTGCTCATCTTGTGCACTGGCAGAAGTCTTTAGTCATTTAAGCTAAAAAATTGTTACTTACATTGGGGGAAAAGCCTCCAGCACGGATGTTTGGGCCTCCTTCCCACACCACCTAAGATGCTTTTTCTGGTCCTGGAATTTACCATCCTGGTGATACTGTTGGATATATGTAGCAGGGAGAAAGGCCTGGTCATCACAGACTGGAGAGTCTGCCATGAGCCACAGTCCTCAGTGGAAGTCCAAGGGCTCATCAGACTTTTCTCTGTCTCCACACAATTTGTCAAAACCAATGCCTCACCTTTGCTCTACATAATCTAGTAAAAAGAGCTGAATCTCCATCCCCGAAGAAATTCCAAACCCAACTGGACTGGACTGAGCACTGCTGTAGTGCTGTAGATGGCCCTGCCTTGGACAGAGGGCTGGACAAGACCATCTCCAGAGGTTCCTTCCCACCTCAGCCAGCCTGGGATTCTTCAGTGTAAAATGGTCCCCCATTTTGAGGGAGGGAATCCTCTTTCTTCCCATAATAAATGCAAGTGGAAGGATAGTATTACCAACATTTTTTTTTATTCTTTGACAAAAAGTGATGAGAAGGGGAGCACAAAGAAATATTTGACAGAATTGTATTGGTATGAAGGGTGGTTCTCCGGACCACCTTCATCTCAGAAAGGGTAAACTGGTTTCAGACTGAAATGAGAGAGCTCATTTCAGTATCCCCTACTTGAGATGTATCCCCTACTTGAGACGATACTCTCCAAACTCAAAACAAAAAGGTTAAGATGTCTGCTCTTATTATTTTTTTAAGGAAATGCAATGAATAAAAGTTAAGGGTTTTTTCCTTATGTCAAAGAATTTGACCCTTTATGTCAAAATATTTGAAGGTACCCAGTCGTTTTTATCCTGTTTGCTTTGTACTAGCTCTGAAACTGAAATTCTTTCAAGTGAAGCAAAAATCTTTGTCAGCTTGAAATTGGAGCATCAAATACATTAACTGTTATTACATAACTATTTCCATTTTTATTAAAGCATGTCTGTGCCACAGCAAGTTTCTATAAGCAATACATAAATGAGGCTTTGAAACTCAGTTTCAAAAAGCAGGTTATATAAACTCAGTTTTGAAATATAAATTTTTGCCAATAGAATTTCAGACCATCTTAAGTCAAATCAGTTTTAAAAGACAGACTGAACCTATAATATTTCCCTCCTATTATTCATGGCATAACATTTGCTGGTTTGGAATTTCCATTTCTAGGAGAAGTATTTGGAACTAGATGATCTTCAAGATCACTTTCAACCCAAGCCATTCTATGATTCTTTGAAAAGAAATAGAAAATTGAATTTGTACTTTGAACATTTAAAGCAGATTTTCACAGCCTGTCAATGAATGACTAAATAAACTATGAATGTTTATTTCAGCATATTTGACCAAGACTGTCAATAAACAAAGTTAAAACTCCTATAATGGGGGACAGGAATACTGATTTCTAAATTTTCATTATGTGCTGCACTGGAGTCCCTGGGAGAATAAATACAAATTGGACCTCTGCTGAATTTACATTACAACAGTGTGTATGGGCAGTGCACTCTGGACAAGAGCAAGAAAAATCTTGACTGAATTTACAGGCAAGTATTTTTACAGCTGTTACAGTTCTTAAAATTAGCTAGAGGAAGATTCTCTTCTTCAAAAAGGAGGAGATGAACATTTAAAAAACCCACTATTTTTAGAAAAAGGTGATGGTAAGTTCCTGAATGATGTTGTGAACCAAATACTTTTACAGATGAAGAGACGCAGAGCTGCTTCCCAAGTTTCAGATTTATTAAAGCTTTCACTTACACATTCCTTGAGGACAAACTGGTGTTAGCGCTAGCCATTAGTTATGGAGGTGTGTAGCAATGCCAGGTGGGAGGAGCTTTATGCCATCCTTGAACATTTTGGAGTTGCTGAGTTGCTGTCTATGAAGTTTATTCAGTGCATTTCCAAAAGGCAAAAGATATCTCCTCTACCCATTAACTATGGCCCTGTTCACCGTATGCAAGAGAAATGAGAAATTATTCCTTTGTTAGCAAATGTTAGCAAGTGTTATCTTCTGACTGCCTTAAAAAAAAAAAAAAAAAGAAAAAATATTCAGTATTTTTTTTCTCTGAATAACAAGGAGCAAACCAAAGGGGATAAATATGCTCATCTGAATGTCTGACTGCTTCAGATCAGTAGCACTGTACAGAAAAAGGTGCTCATGCATGAGGACTGACTAAAAAGCTGGGTTCCCAGACTACTGTATGCTCTCTATTTCCCTTATCAGACAGGGGATCTGGCTCGTGAATAATCAATTGGGCAAAAATTTCATGTTCTTATTCAGTTCAAGATCCAATGAAGGCCTAAGGCAGCTCCAGCTTAACACAAGAACCTTAAATTGAAAGTAGTTACCAAAGCTTTGAAGGTTACTATTTGCCGCAACACAGCAAAAGCTGCTTCTGGCAAAGCTGGAGGAAATGCCCAAACCCAGGAGCACAGCTCGAATTTGCCCAGCACGAGAGGCCCCAGGCTCCTTCAGCTGCCCTGCAGGCATTGCATGCTCAGCTCTGCCCTTGCTGAGGTGAGAAGCAGAGCTCCTGCCGCAGCCTCCTTTGGCAGGAAGGAGCAGCTATAGCGAGATGAGTTCAGACATCTCTCCTGGAGCCATGCCAAGCCTGCAGGGGCTGAGATCAGCACCAAATATGGGGGGATGTCCTAATCCAGCTCTGAGAAATGCTGTGCTGCTGTCACACTGCTGCTGCTCCACAAGGAAGCTGTCAGCTCTGCCAGCTCGGGGGTTCAAACTCGATTATCCCCAAATTGCACTTTGGTCCTTCCCTGATGCTCCTGAGAATGACTGCTAAAATTCAGGAGATCTTATGAGCATGGATGGTGTCAAGTTGTGGAAATGTCTTTGATTTTTTCTTCATCCAAATATGAATAATCACTCAGAGTGTCTTCTTTCAAAAGCAGTATTTATTTTTTCATCAAGATAAGACACATTACATACTGCACCAAGTAAAACGTACTGCTAGGAAAGCTGCATTTAACTGAGATAAAAAAAAATATACATGGATTGCACTTGAGAAAGTAGGCTCTATCCCAGAAGAATATGGTAAATAAAAAGCTGATGAGTGGTTTGAAATCAGGACTCTTTCTGAATTGCCTTTGAAAATGTATTTGTTTAGGGGGGTTTCCAATTCCACAAATAAAACTGAACCAGATTAGGTTTTTTTAACATCTTTGTTCTTTAAGTTTGTAAACAACATAACAGTTATACAAAGACAAAAGAGGCAAAAAAGTATGAAGATACACCTTTGCAATTTCTGCTAATAAATAAAAAGGAAAAATTTTGCTGTTTTTTGGTTTCACCAGGGTCACTGCATCTTGGGGCTTGGGTTTTGGGGAGTTTTTCTTATTTCACATGTATGTCATCATCCCCACACTGCCACACAAAGCCCATCCTTGACCCTCCTGCACTGGCTGGGAGCACGGTGTCTGTATGGCAGCAGGAAGCACTGAGTTGGTTCCATTAATTAATAAGTGTCCCAGGAGTAATATTTTAAAATTTGTGACAAACTCAGCTTACATTTAAGAAGGTTAAAACTTCATTAAGCAAGAGGATTTTTTTTTTTTTTTTACTTTGCATGTGAATTTTTCTGTTGGACCCAGGCATCCACTGCTGTCTTTATCTGACTCAGTTAGCTGAATTCTGAGATGTTCAGCCTTTAAAAGCAGTATTCATACTGTCTACCTCTGTGTATCCCACTTAGATGTCCAAATCAAATCTCTAATCTTTCTATATAGTCAAAGGAGAGCAAGGAATGCTCCCAAACTGTGTGATTTCAACCTTTGGGCTAAGGCACACTATGGGAGAGCCTCTCCCAGCTGCCTCTAGGCTGAAATCCTCTGATTAGGAGTCGTGAGTGCCCCTCACAACACTTGGGGCGGGACTGGGCAGGCAGGCGGTGCTGTGTGGCACACGCCTGGCACAGCACTGCCTGCGGCCCAGTTCCCTTGCAGGGCGGGAATCAAAGGACCACTCAGAGCACTTTGTGTATCCTGCAACCAATGCTAACTATGAAATCAGAGTGCTTAGGCATGATTCAGACAGAGATCAAAACAGGAGTTCAGTATCTCAGAAACAATCCGTATACTGCCAAGGTGTTGCATGCAAATTTATTCCAAACTTAGCTAAAACTTATGGAAGGGCTGGGTCAATCTTGTTATTAAGCCAGGGACAGAAAAAGAATGAGATGTTCTTTAAATAGTCCTGAACTACAAAATGAAGGTGGTAATCTTTGGTTACAGGGCTGTTCTTTAAATGTGAATTGCTTTGAAAAATGATGAATCACTTCCAAAGTAAGCATTCAGGAGCGTTTTTAAACAGACATCTGGGAGCCAGAGAGGAAAAATTAATATAAATAATAAAACCCCCACACTTTCTGAATCTCCAAGGTTAAAGTACAGGAAAGAAAGTAACACAACATTTCTAAGGGACCTTTCAGCAAAGTTTTGCTAAAATTATAAAATGCACTTACAAAATACTTGAGCAGATGAAGAGGGAAAATGAGAACATTAGGGTGCTTTTGTAACAAACCTGTGGAGTACTAAAACATACTGGTTTGAAGGCCTTGTATTTTATAGCACATGCCATTTTCCACTAATTATAATGCATTATTGTCAACCTACTTCACTCTTTCAGAGAGACAGACAGACAAGAGCCAACACAGACAAGATAATTCGATGCAGCCTATGTCTACCATAAAACATAAAACCTCAGCCATTAAATGTGCCACCCTACTCCCTCTGTTACAATCATGATCAAAACTCCAATTCTTTGAAAAACTTAAATCTGCCTGGTTTTTACATTTTTGGAGCAGAACTTGAAAATCCTTAAAGCCAGCTTGGAAGGATCTTTTTTGTTTTTCAGCTAGAGCACTTTTGTAATAGTTTAAATGGCATAGGAAGCTATGCTGTAGCTTTTAAAGTGCTAATTTTATTATGAGGTGGTTATTTAGTAATATTCTGAAAGTTAATAAATGATGCACATTTGTGATCACTGACAGACATTACTTAATGAGTTAATATGCTTCAGCAAAATGCAATTAAAAAAAAAAAAGAAATTCACTGTCAACACTTTAACCATGGCAATACACGAGCTGGAATAAGACAACTAACCTCAGATAACTAAGATTAATGCATATATGACAAAGTTAAAAAACAAATAAAGAAACCCCAAACCAAATAATGATAATTAAATCTCAAACACAGTTTTGTTTCCCAGTAACACAACTGCAAAACAAATCAATATTTTCAACAAACAAGTGCCCTATCTTCATCTCCTCCACAGGGAAGCACGGCACTCCTCGAACTGCTGTGAGGAGGATCCAAGGGGAGGGCTGGCTCTCCCTTCTTCCATGGAGGGGCTCCTCTTGGGCAACTGTGGGGCCACTCTGGGCAAGGGGCTGGAATCCACATCAGGTAGGTAGTGACCAAAATCAGTCCCAGCCCACAGGTATTCATTCACCTGGGGAGCTGGCAGCAGCCCCTTCTCGCAGAAGCACTTGGGCGATGGCTGCCTTGGAGCCACCATGGCAGAAGTGCCAGCCTCGGCACCCCCTACCACCCTCAGTGTCCTGGCTAAGGCAAAGCATCTACTAACTTCAGCACACGACTTGCTCCAGTACAAACAGCGAGATTTGACTTTTCTGATGTGTGATTGATTTTATGTAATGATGGATTTGAAACATTCTATCTCACTCTGTCAGGCCAGAATGCTGAGAAGTTCCCTCTGAGAGTGGGGCAAACCATTTTGCACTCCTACAGGCTCAAATTCTCTCCTCATATATACCCACCATAAAACCCTACCTACCATCAGGAGAGCTGAGGAGGTAGAAATGGGAGCAGAATTTGAGTGTAGGAACTGGTGAGTAAAAAAGAAACACAATGCTATTTCATTGTCAACTACCACAGAAACCTACACACCTGGTATTTAAATCCAGTGGGCACTGTGTGCCTAAGGACTGCAATTGAGCTTTTAAAATCTCAAGCCTCAGAATCTAGCTACAGATAACCACAATCCTAAATCCTTGGATGCTGGTACATAAATGTATGATATATCTGTTTAGTTGCCATGACACTAATCAGCACAGCAATGGTTTTTGCTAATTGCAAAGGCAGGCTAGTAGCAAATTTCAAATGATTAGTGAGTAAAGGTCCTCAGAGCAATCCTGCTTGAAAGTAAATGTCCGGTAAGATGCAATTAGTGTGTCTGGTTTTTTCTTTTCTTTCTTTGTTTTTCCTTTTTTATCGGGGTGGTCTTGAACTGCAGACACAATCACAACGCTCATGGTGATCCAGCTGTATGTCTACCAAGGACATGTTGTTCCTGATTCTGACTCTTCTTCTGGTATGCCCAGCCTCAGGGACAAACTTCAGCACCTGGGAGGATCAACAAAAATGCATTGAATTAGAAAACGCTGTTAGAGATCTGAGGATGAGAACGTTGGGGCCCCAAGGGCACCAACAGCCCTTAATGGCCCTGGTCATCATTAATTTGGACACATTTTTGTTTTAATTCCAGCTTTTTCTTTGCACACTTTGACATCCTGCTGTATTGTTTTTCCTGGAGCTTGGACAGACTGTATTTTTTCCTATCAGGTATCTTTGTATCATGCAGCTTCCTAACCATGTCCAGAGTTGCTCCTTTGCATGCGAACCACCAAGCAGGTTTCCTTTGGCTCATTTTTGCAGTCCCATTCCTATTTGAGTTACCTTGCCCCTCCTCTCTCTTGTAGAATATTTCTGCTGTTAAGAAAAAGGAACATTTTTTATGCAATTTGAAATTTCTGAAGCACCTATCATTAGATTTGGTCCAAAACTTAAATACTTGTGAAGGGCAGAAGGAGATGAAGGAGTTTGCACAAAATACCTGTGAGATACTACTGAGTTTCGGTGGAATCTGAGTTCTGTTGGCTTATCTTAAAAATCTCTGCCTCAACCTAAATGATTTCTGAAGAATTTAATGTGAATAATGTCAAGCAAAAAAGAAAGCAAAATTACTTCCTAGGGAAGCATGCATCATAATAGACATTTCTGAAAAAATTGCATCTAGGCAAGATGATCCTGAGACTCCTAGGAAGGGGGCTGTAAGTTGTAAAAAGGAGCTGGCTTGGCCAAGTGACTGCCAGATCAGCTGCATTTCTCTTGCTTGTTCAAAGATGGAGAGATGTCTGTTAAGTTCATGTCTTCCCAAAGCCAGTGGCCAGCTGGGAAGTGGGACCTAAATGTCTGTAACATCTCAGCACCTCACTGAAGCACCCATGTTTCTGCCCTAACAGATCATACTGGTTTAGAAGAGATCACTCTGTTACTCAACAATCCTCTTTTTTCTTCCTTTTTACAAAGCAGTTTCTGTATTCTGATGTCATAATACCAAACGAGAGTTGAGATGGCTTTTAAATGACAGAGAATAAGGGGCTGTGTTCCTGATCAACAGACTATTAGCATTTTCAACAGAATTAGAAAGCCTCAAAAAGCAAATGTGAAGCACTTGCCAAAGGACAACCAGAGATGCTGTGGAGGGTGGGTGGGGAAGGGCAGGCAGGTTAGCAGCTCTCAGGACGAGACAATTTGTTCTCTGCCATTAATGCCTTGAGGCTAGAAAAGTCATGAGATATAACAAAAGTGATAAGCACTGAACAGAGTCTATTATTTTGTTCTCTGTTTTGTGATGAAATTGATATTTAGCCTATGTAATACTGAAAGGAAGGACTGTGCCTAAGCAAGCTACAGACATGCTGCTGTACTGTGTTGGGAAAACAGAATTTTTTTGCCCTGTTAGAAATGGAGAAACATAATTTTACTTTTTTTTTTTGAGCAATAAAAATATAGTATCTTTGAATTGATTTCAAACATTGGTTGCATCCATATATGCAATAAATCCTGATGGACACTAGGACAATTTGCTGTATCACACTGTCATCCCAAGCACAAAGGAACTGAACCCAATCAGGTTGCTGCAATTATTACAGAGCTAAAAATAGAGCACAACTTCAAAGATGTTTTTTCAAGGAAAATGTACTTTAAAAATCAAGTACAGATGCTGACATGAACCCATGATAAATTCCTTATTTAAAGAAGTCTTCCAGCAAATTATGACCAATCCAGATGACTGGCAGTTTGCAAAATCATAGGGTACATAGATCTGATTTTTTCCAGCTGAGAACAAATCAAAGTATGCAATGGGATAAGAGCAAAGACGTGGACTGTATTTAAGTTAACAGACCATCCGACAGCTCAGGGACTTTCTCTGTGTTTTTTATGAAGAAGCATTAGCACAGTATATATGCTTTGCTGATAAGAAAATGAACTGTCAGGCACTTCCTCAGACAAGACAGGAAAACAGTGATTGAACACAGCTGAAATTATCAAATCATAGAGTCCTTTAGGTGGGAAAGACCTCTGAGATCACTGGGTTCAACCCTCACTCATCCCAGCACCAGCAAGTCAACCACTAACTTCTGTCCCCTAGCGCCACATCTCACATGCTTTTTGAATACTTCCAGGAATAGCAACTCTTCCACTTCCCTGGGCAGCCTGTTTCAATGTTTGACCATTGTTGCAGTAAAGAAAATTTCCCTTACATGCAGTCTAAACCTCCCCTGGCGCAACTTGAGTCCATGATCTCTTGTTCTGACACTTGTTATCTGGGAGAAGAAGCCCATCCCACCTGCTACACCCTCCTTCAGGCACTCAGAGAGAGGGATAAGGTTCCACCTGAGCCTCTTTTGCTCCAGTCTAAACACCCTGAACTCCCTCAGATGTGAGACTTGTGCTCCAGACCCTTCCCCAGCTCCGCTGCCCTTCCCTGGACACGCTCCAGCCCCTCAATGTCTCTCTGGCACTGAGGGGCCCAGAACTGAGCACAGGATTGGAGCTGTGGCCTCAGCAGTGCTGGGTACAGGGGGACGGTCCCTGCCCTGCTCCTGCTGGCCACACCTGGCTGAGCCAGGCCAGGATGCCATTGGTCACCTGGGCACACTCTGGATCATGTTCAGTTGCTGTCAACCAGCACCCCCAGGTCCTTTTCTGCCAGAGAGCTTTCCAGGCACTCTGCCACATCCTGTAGCACTGCCTGGGGCTGTTGTGACCCAAGTGCAGGACCCAGCGCTTGGCCTTGTTAAACCCCACACAAGTGGTCTCAGATTCAGCCTGTCCAGATCCCCCTCCAGAGCTACTTTAATAGCTGATCACAGAGCTGATATTCAAAGCTCCCTGTCTCACTCCCACCTAACAGTTTTATTTTCATCTAAGTATAAGGAAATTAAAAAGAATCTGGAAATAAGGCCAATTCTGGTGACCACAGTGGAAGGAAGACAACCCTTTATTCTGCAAATAGCTGCTGTTTATTTATCACATGGTCATGTCCTTAAAACTGAGAAACTACTGAATTAATGAGAACAGCTCAAATAAATTATGCTCAGGACACTTTATCACTCATTTTTTCATGGGATCAGTAGCTGTAAGAAAATATGGATATGACAGGTCGAGAATGCTCAAAAGGCTTGTTTTTTGTTTTTGTTTGTTTGTTTGTTTTCTTTTCTTTTTTAGGGGTGAAAAGGAACAACCTTGTAGTTTTTAAATTAAAGGATCAGGGTCTTTCACTTCTCACCAAATTGCAGTGCTTCAGCTACTCAGATCAGTGCCTCACAAAGAGCATGTTACTACAGTCATGTCCCTCTTATCAAACACGGAGTAAATTATAGTTATCAAACTATTAAAATAATTAAATTAAAATCAAGACATTATTCTGCTTTTGAGCTGGATTTGGTGCTTATATATAACACAAGAAAAAAGGCAGTAGGGCATTTTCTGTGCAGAGAGGCCCATAGGAGCACACTAATATGCTGGATGGTATTTTACTTTGTAGATGTGTCTGAGTATCTATCTGAGAAGTTTCAAGGTAAGATGACTGTAGCCACCACGCAACTCTCCTTTCCTTGGGGGCATTGATCTAGGAAATATAAAAAAAAATGCTTACATGTGTTTCCCTGCCAGCAATCTTGCTCATTGATCATGTATTGGATCTGGATGCCAGTTTCTGAAAGCCTCTTTAAATGAGATCAAAGCCACGAAAAAAACCAGGATCTAGAATCTGAAACCAGAAAAACTTCAAGTGGAATTAGGGCACACATGTTTAAGTCAGGCCCACGCATCACTTGGACAGCCCTCCAAGGAACTGGGGGGTTTGCAGCCTGTTTGAGGACTGCCTTTCCAGGAGGTGTATGGGCTGTGCTCCGGGGGCAGCAGGTGCTCTCGTGTCGCCTGGGGAGCACAGGAAGTCAGGGCTGATGGTTCCTATCATCTCAGCAGGTCTGTAAGAACACTTAAGAACTCTTAACATGTCAAGATGTGGGGCTGAGGACAGCAGAGTGGCAGTGACTGCCAGGAAAAGGACCCAGCTGGAGAGAACTTGTTCACCCTGATCCATACATGGCATGTCTCCACTAGAAGCCGGAATGCAGCAGCAACTCCAGAGCATGATTCACCTGAAACACCCACCTCTGGCAGGGCTAGCTCTGGGGTCTAGGAAAGGAGCCCAAAGCTTGGACTCAAAGTGTTAGATGGGTAGAGGCAGATGAGGTGAACCATCCCTTCAGCATTTGCTCATGGTCCTAGCCAGGTATCACTGACCCTTGCAGTCAGGCAACATTTAGCCATGGCAGTCCATGATGGCTGATTTCTGTTTTATTAAAAAGCAAATGGAGATAGCAAACCCAGTCAAAACTTAAAAAAAAATTCCCCACAGGCATTTTTGACTTATCATTTACTTATCAGTAACAACAATAACATTGTTTTTATAAATTCTTCACCAGTATTTTAAGCACCAACAGAAAAATGAAGCCTCACTCAAAAATCTGCTTTTTTTTTTCTTTCTGATTGGCTTAAGAAGCCTACAGAAAATCAATAATATGACTATGGCTTACCCAATATCTAATTAGCTTCATATTCTTGTGACAGAGGATGGTGAGCGACTCTGGATGCTATTTTAGATAGCAAAATTTGTACTTTGCAGAACTTATTTTAAAATTCTGCTATGCAGCATTATCTAATCTCCTTCTGCACATCTAAAAATAACACCATTCTAGCATGAAAACCAAATTATATTTGTCTGAGATTCATGAAAGAGGAAGCATCAAAAGTGCAAAACATTCAACACAGATCCAAGTTCTGATAGACATAAAAACTCTTACTCTGCAGTCTTTGAAAGTTATCTAAGCCAAAGGTCACACATGGTTTAGCTGTGCTCTGAGTATAAGAAGCCAAGTATCATGGGAATGTGGTTCATAATTTAGTACAAGGACCTTTGCTCTAGTAGGAACATAGACTAAACCAATGACAGACCCAAAGATGTATTCTTTCTCACCAGAGATAAATACAGGTTATCAGAGACAAGAAAACTGAGTTGGCTTGCTGATCACTGGTAGCAGGCAAACTAAGGGATTATTAAATATAGATGGGATTATTGTTTCTATTTTTTTTATTTGTATGTATAAGAAACACCTGGTTTTAGTACAACTAACATGGGAAACAATTAATTGGCTTAAAACTCAAGTACCTGAAGCATTCACTAAAGCGATGATGTTTTTGACATATGTGACATCAACAAGACCCTCACTTTTTCTGATCTTGTCAGGAATTATGTGTGCATTATGCTACAGCTGTTGTTTTCTAACTGACTAGACACAGGTGTTCCTCCTTCTCAAACTGCCTCTCTGTCCTGACATGTTACAGGATGTCTCACTTAACTTCCAGATGTCAACCAAAGAACTTCATTTTTCATCTAGTTTAAAATAAACCTTTTTCTCTCACTGCACTTCTGTGTTCTCTCTGCTCATCCTGTGACCTAGCAGTAATTTCTGACTCATTTTTTTTCCTTATACTTGCATTCCAAATAAATCCCATTGCTGCTTCTTGTACAATATTCCATGAATTAACTCTTTTGTCAGGCTAATTCTATGCCTTTATTACCATAACAACCTTTTATCTCCTTTATACATGTACTATCAACTCCAGGACATACAACAATCAGACCATAGTCCTTGCACACTGCTTTGATGATTCTAGCTCCTTTTAATCCCTTAGCAAATTTCCTTTGTTCTGTCAGCAGCATTTGGATCATTTTTTGACCAGTTTTCTTATGTTTCCCTGCATAAGGATAGGCTGAGAATTATTGTCCTCTCTCTCAAGTGCCTGCTTGATGTTTGCTTTTCATTTCTCCAAAAAATGAAAGAAGAAAAGAAAAAAGCCCCAGCACCATCAAATTGTATTAGTTACATTTCTTAACTCCACTGCAGTAAGTTTGTCTCACTGAAGTTCCACTTTTTAATTTTCTATTGTGCTCCTGTGTTCTTTTCTCCTGTATAATATTCCCTCTGTCTTGTTTTCCCTTTGCACTGTTGGGTTCAGTTGAAGCTGTTTTTATGCCCAGCAACTCGTGACAAGAGCTGTGTGCTCTGCGGTACCTACTGCCTCTCTCAAGGCAATCAAAGGTTATGAAACTGCCACCCTACCACTGATCAAAACCTTCTCTCTGAGAATTAACTGAATCTATGTCCTGTGAAGGCACCAGACAAGCTGCAGTCAAGATCGAACTTGAATTGAGGCATAATGCTTCATAAAGGGGTGGGGGAAGAATCACCTTATAGACAGTCGACAACATATCAGGATTTACAGGAGAGACAGATAAGTAGATAAAAGCTGCAATCAGCTATCACCACTTTTCTTTTTTCCTTTTATGTCCCTTAGGTGTGCAGCTCAGCACTGTGTTTGCAGAGGTTTATACATTCTGACAAATTCTGGTTGCTACCTTAAGAGCACTTATTCCCCAGGGAAACTCATTTCACATCTCATCAGTTACAGCAATGAGATGGGGAAACTGATTTCTTGTTTCTCTGAGACATGCGCATGCTGGCTGGATGGCACAGCCACAGCCACAGCTGAACTGAGTCCTGGCCTGAGTTCCCCCACACCTTCTCTGTGCTCAGTAATCTCCAGGTTTAGAGCCTGTGCCTCTTTAAAGAGAAGCTCCAGGTATTTTTAAGGAAATTAACTGCAACGGGAAGCACATTTTTATATCAGGTCCGCTTTAGAAAGTTAAGACAGCTGTAGGGCTGAGCTTTGATTAAGGTGTGCTGCATCCACTTCCATGCACTGCTTTGTCCTTCCCTTGCACAGAGCATTGCAAAATAACTCAGTATCACTCATGGCAGACTATGCCTGAGAGACGTTTTCAGACACTGCCAGGACTTGGCCTGTTTGGTTTGAAGGGTTCGTGACACTGTGTGGTAAGTCATGAATATTTGTGCAGAGTATTTGCTCTGCTCCAAAGCAAACCCAGAAGCCATGGAAAACCACAGAGCATCACAAGACTCCAGCAAGGGAAAAAAAAAAATCCAACCCCACCAATAAAACTATCTGTTTACCCAAGTTATGACCCCATTCATTTCTGAAAACTGCTGAGTATTTTGGTAAAGTCAGGGCAAACCTCCAGGCTATAAAGAAGACTGAAGATCTCATGATTAACATCTCCCAGGGCAATAAAGAAAAACCTACCCCTTATTGTGGCCATCTCATGTTCTCATTTTCCCTGTTTTTGCATCACTTCCTACAGTCAGACATGATAGAAAAGAGCAGTACATTCCGTTCGGGAAACTGGAGCAGCACTCTCCAGCTTGGGAGAATTAAAGGCTCCACATGACAGCTATTAGTCCTGAGAGGCCAGGCTAGGACAGAGTGCTCAGTGATTACACTGGGAGGCTTTGAACAGGAACTCAGAGCGAACTAAAAAGCAGTAAGAGCATAAGGAGAAGATAACCTTGAAATCTCTCTGGACTAGAAGACTCTCTTTCAGGAAACACCCTGGAGTTTAGGGTCCCCACGGCTGCCAGCATGCAGCTACTCCAGCATTGGCCACAAAACCAAAAAGGAGCCTATTGCTTCTGGAAAATTTGCCCGTCTTTCTCACACAGAAATGCTGGGTAGCTCAGAAATGCCAGGGAACTTCTAAGTGATCTCCAGAGACACTTTTACTTTTGAGGACTAGCATATCCATGTGCAGGACACAAAGCTCTTGCAGGTTCAGGAGCTCAGCAGAAGAAGCTCCAGGATAGGGAAAATCTGTCTGGCAAGAGAAGGGGTCCAGAGTCCGCAGGACTCAAGTCTCATCTACTACAAACACCTTCTTTGCTCCAACACCTAGTATTTCCTACTGGTGTCTTCTGTAAATCAAATTAACTGAGACTTGTGTTTGAATCTGGCCTATGTCCTCAGGCAGTAGAAGGCTGAGCTTTTTAACCAAATTAATGGTGCTGGGGATTTCATAAGTGTAAAGCTCCAGCCTTCGTTATGCAAGTAAAGGCTCTTTGGATAAGGTTAGTGGGTTTCAAATAGGCTTTTAAGAGAGTAAACTGGCTCTACAGTTCTAAAACTGGCATGTGGAGAGGCCTCTCCTCAGTGCCTTTTCCACCTGGTATTTAAGTAAAATTAAAGTGTCAAAGGAGAATAAGAATAAAACTGATTAACTGTGTGTGCCTAATAATAATAATAAAGTGGAAAACATTTTGGACTAAAATTAATGGACACATCTTTAGTATGTCATACATGAATTTATCTGCATGACTTCCACTCATGTTAATGGGAGACACTAGGCTAAGTATCTGCTCAGTGAGCTGTTAATTCATCCCTAAGGGATAAAATTTAAATTTAAACTTACAAAGGCCATTTAATGTTAAAGATGAAACACTGTCTTGAATTCATATGGTTTTCAGAGTAGAAATGAGCAGGAAAATAAATTAGCAGTGATACATTTGTGTCAATGTTGAATGTTGAATTTCCTGAATTTCGTGATTAATTTAGGGCAGTCATAAGTCGTGACATCCTGATGCTGAGCAATATCTGGCCAGTGTGATATTCTGGTATTCCAGCACTACCTGTTTCCAAACACCTGAAAAAAAGTGCTTTACAACATATTTATAATCAGCACTTTTCTTTCTAGCTACTGTCAGCAGCTGACTTAATTTTTGATACAGCTGTAACCCAGGATTCCTTAGTTTATATTGGACTTCTGGTTCTTTCAGAAATCTTCTGAATTATGCACCATTCATAGTTGAGTGTTGAAATTCCATACAGATTTACCATGAAAAAAACCCAATTCCTTTTTATAATTTAAATTTTGTTTCCTTCCAGTCTCTCTCTTGTTCTTATCTTAATGAAAAGATTACTTAGGAAGGTCCAATTTTCCTTTAGTTACTATTCATGATTTCCTATCTTTCGGTGTCCTCTCTTTAGTTTTTTTCCTAAATGAAATGATCCAAAACTTCTGAGCCACTTTCCTTAAAAATGTTTTTGATCTATATCTTCCCCATCATCTCTCATGATGTATGTTTGTTGCTTCTATTTATTTTTTCTAGTCCTGCCTTTGTCCTTTTAAGCACCAATGGTCAAGTCCCACACCAATTTATCCAGACCACAATATTTACTGTGTTATTACCCCTTCATCTCCATTCCTGCAGAAGACTGTCACTTGTCTTTTTCTTATCACTGCACTAAACTGTTTTCCTGAAGCTCTTCACAGTGATTCACTGCTTGACCTTTAGCCCGATTTCCACCCCTCATTTCTTCCTCCTCCCCTCACACACCCAGAGTTATATAAATGAATAGTTGAGATGTTTCATCCTAATGCTTGCTGCTTTTCTAAACTGCATTTATAAGCATTTACGAAGACCTTCTGAAATTCCTCACAGCCTTCTCTGCTGTTCAAGTATGTTATCTCCTGTGCCACCTGTCATTTTTGCCACCTCTCTGTTCACCTCCCTCCAGACTGAACACACATGAAATAATAATCTTTGTACTGGGGGCACCCTCAGATAGCCCTTTCCCATTTAGAAAATTGCTTGTCTCTTCCACCTCGTTGCTCCTTATCTCTTAACCACCTTTTAATCCATGTCTGATCTTGTCTGGCTGACTGTTTGCTCTCTGCAGGAGATGCCAGTCCTTTTAGCATTCTTGTGTAAATAATGTGGTGCTGTATAAATATTTATTCATATATAAGGCATTCTGAGTTAATTTTATCAGCTCATAGTCATCTAGGTGCTTTATACTATTAATTTTTTTCCAATTAACTTTTCTACCACTGAGATAAGGCTTTCTGCTCTGCAATTACTAGGGTCATCCCTTGCATCTTGTTTAAAATTAGAGAAAATATTAACTATTCTCCAGTCCTAGTATGTGGAGGATGCAGTTATGTGTAAGAAAATATCTCTTACCTTTGAAAAGAGTGACCACACTGTTCTGGCCCTCAACAACCCTCTGCTACTGCAGCCCCAGGGTCTCTCAAGATAATGCCTTAATGTTATGAGCCTGCATTACATCCAGGTTTAAAGTCCATCAAGTCCATTTTCTCTTGGGCCTTAAGCCAAGTGGTAAATCAGGCTCTTACAAAGATATGTGTCAGAATTAAGTCAGCATGGCATGCAGCTACCCTACCTTCCAACAACTGGAAGGCAACTACCAAGTAACTTTCTTAGATAGGCTCACTTTAGGGAACAAACATTGCTCATGTCTTGATCTGAAAATACTGTGTTAGTGGTAAGAATACAAAATACTCTTTCATTGTGTTTTTTCCTCTCTAGATGCATCCTGAATGGATTAAATAATGGGCATTGTTCCTATGCAAAAATTTTGCTTTCCTGAAAAATTGCTGAGTGGGGGAAAAAAAGCGAAGGATGAATGATTCAGCTTTAGTAATATATAAGTAATAAATCTGGAAGGGAAGAGAGTTTACAAGTGACTTAATTGTAATTTCCAAGTGTGAGCATAAGTTTACAGAAAGAGGAAATGAAGTCAAGTATCTCAAGGAACCCATGTCTCTGTGCTACTAAAAAGAGTACTTCCAGTGGTATATACATTTACTTTGTATTAGTCCTTGACTGGGAAAAATCAGTCTAACATAAGGCTCATTCTTGAAACAAAGTTCACTAGGATGAGTGGTTCTCCAAGTTCGCTGTGGTGGCATCCACTCAGAGGTGGCAAAAGTTCTCCCCAACTTCTTCTGAGTTAACTTACACAAAAATACTGCCAACACCCCTTTCTCATACATGCATAGTCTCTTAACAAGCAGCACACACAGCTCTGAGAAAAGACTTCAGAATCCATGGAAGCAATGAATACCCAAAGGAAGTATCAAAGAAAGAATGAAAATACCTCATGATACTTTTTCACAGTTTTCCCTGACACGCAGGTGCAGGATTTCCAGTTTGGAGTGCCACAGCCACAGTTTCCGCCGCAGCGCTGGACAAGGAGGCAGCGGGGGAAGAAAACGACATTTGTCAGCTTCAGCTCCTCCCTTAAATTGACAGAGTAGTTCCTTGGAGTGCAGCTGTAACGCTTCACATCATCATTCAACCTGTCCAGGTCAACTGCAATGCAAAAAGAAGCTTCATTAGTGAGGTGAGTGGGGGACATTCCTCTGGCTGATGCTGCTCCCCGGGCAGTCAATACACAGAATAATGGGGTGCTGGGTGAAAAACATGTGAACTACAGGAGTGATTTCTGAACAGATAAGCCTACCAAATTTAAATCATTACAGGTGGCCATCCAGGCTGTCATCCTTCTCCCACAGACTGCCATAGCATAGATCACACTGACTATAAAGGTGCAGGGAAGGTTTGCAGTAAAATACTGGCCTGAAAGCTGAAGACTGATAATTTTATTTGCTTTGTCATTCCACATAGTTGGATCCTTGGGCAAGAGATTCACCTCTGACACTCTCTTCCCTTCTCTGTTTACACCTGGCTTACTTAGATGCTAGGTTCTATTTTTTTTTTAGTATAAGCAAAAACAAGGCCCTTCCTGTGGTCACTAGAGAAACATTTTTGGGGAGTGATTCATCCCTTCCATGGCAAGAGTATTTAGGACAGCCTGCATGACTTTCTTCCTCAAGTTGCCTGTCTGTACTGTTTATGAATAGAATTTAGATACTTCATTTTTAGATGGAGAAATGAATCTAAGCAGCATTAATTTTATCTGGTAAGTGTTACTATAAGAGGCATACAAATAAATACAATTAAAATTAATAGGCCCATTGAGTGCCAGTAGTTGGTTGATGTTTAAATGCCTAGTATGTGAGATCTGTCATGTAAACAAGTGGTAAAGCCAGCCACAAAAATAACTTATAGACTATCAAATGTAAGTTTAAATGCTGTTTCTAGCTTTGGCTTGTAAAACTAAAACTAAACCAAAAACCGCTTTTATAAATATATTTTCCACAATTGTGACACAGACAAAAGCAACAAATTTAATGAGTACTATTTCTATAGAAATAGATTTCTTTTTCCTTCCTTTTCTGTCTTCTTTTTTCCTTTGTATTCTGTCTACCAACTAAGTGTTCAAAGCTCAGTAATTCATTCAGGAGTGGGGGGCATGTGAACTTGTGTTGAGTTTGACTCCAAACAGTATTTGCTCACAGAAGCATCGACAGGAAAACAGGATTGGCTCAAATAAGAACTGAGATAACAGTCTAGTGTTTGTGAACATATCAGATTTTCAGGGCATGTTTAACAGGTCAATATAACCTCTGCTTCTGAGAACACTTATGCTTGTGCTTTAATACAAATATATGAAACCTTACAACAAAGACACTTCATACTTTCTGTGATTCAGGCCTTGTCAACATCACTAAGTTAATTGTGGAAAAAGCGGTTGATTTGTAAACATCATGCACCTTTACATCCTAACTTGGAGATAATAAAAAGGCTGATATGCAAGAGACAAGAATACATCAATATCAGAAATGCCATTATAGAAAATCGTAGCAGATTCACTTTTTTGACAAGGTGTTATCTCAGTCAATGGGAATTTAGCAGATAAATTGCTATTTTATAGCAATTATGATACATTCGCTCATGAAATCTCAGTGGTTCTCTCCAGGGAGCTAGCATCTCTCCAGAAAAGGTATAGATCATCCTCTTGCTATAAGCACAAAATCAATGGGACTGGTGGCATACTCATGCACTGAGAGAAAAATACACTGTGAGTGTCCTTAGCCAGGACTGGCAAGTCCACGGTATATTGATTTCTTTGTTTTAACAGATTATATTTTCTTCTCCACTGTCATTCTTCGAAGCCACCTCTTCTCACTGCAGGTTTTCAGGCTAATTCTTTCCACAAGGAAGTGTTTCCCACACCTCTAAACATTCTCACCAGGACCTTTGCCATCAGCTTTGCTAACTGGTAAAGGAAAGCACTAGCTGGCTACTATTCACTTCAGCCAACTGATGTGACAGAAAAATCTACTAAAGGAAGAGGGCTGAAAATTTGCTGCCTTCATCACTAATGAGACTGCTTGAGGGGAAAGCCTGGATCATCCACACTGACACTGCAGCAATCCAGGGGAATATCTATGAGATACTCAGATAAGCAGAAAGGTCTTATTTTAGTGATGTTGAAAATGAAAATGAGAAATCTCAAGCAGAGAAGAAAAGCCTAAATAAACAATTTAAAAGACAAACAAGTCATCCTCCATTAAAATTCATTTGGAGGTAAACACCTACACCCTTTTTTACTCTGCTCTACAGAACTGCAGTGCTTGATGGGAATAAGGTGAGCATGCAGAGTACTCTGAACAATGTATCCTGTACTCTGATAGCACCACACTGACACACAAGAACAGTTCCCATTGCCTAATTAAATCCTAAGCTCTAGACCACAGTTTATTGCCCCCCAACAAAAGAGCACATTTTATTCTAAAGAATTCTCTCTGCTGAAAGCTTTAATATGCATTTTTTCCTGTCTTTGGATTGTTTTACTGTCTGGAGCTAGTCTATTTCCTCATCCATATAAGAATGAGATTTTACAGTACAGTCAGTTTCATGCATCACTTCACTGCTGTGACTAAAATGTAACCGAGCCTTAGTGTGATTGGTGTGAAATCCAGCTGCTTTACTTATCAAGGTCTGAAACCACTGGAGTCCTTTATTTAAAACTAGAACTAAAAGGTTCTTTAGACTGGATGCAAATAATTCCCAAGTACTATTGCAGAATGTCTGCATCAGAGACAGCTTAAAAGTAAGGCAAACATGAAAGAGATGCACTGGAGCACTAAACTGGATACTTGGGGGCCAATGTTTGCCCCTTCCTTCCCTTAAATCCTCTAAATAAAACCATCCTCATTTCACATAGCTTTATGGCATGTGTTTACCTTGAAGCTTTCATCAAAATATTTTGTGATTTTATGATCTTCATCAGAGGTAGGCACTGAAATCAGAGACGACAGCTAATGCCAAGTTTTATTCTGAAAAAGGAGGACTTAAAGATTGAGAAGAAAACCTCTGCTGCCGGTCACTGATTAATTTTAATAAGACAGTTGGTCTGTTAGGGTTGCTTTTAACACTTTATCTGCATCAAATTCAGATCTGATCATTCTACACTTTTTCATGCATCAGTCACAGAGCAGAGCTAAGGTGTAAGAGATGGCAGCCACCTTGCCATGGTATTCCTATACCACATGTCAAAGCCTATACCACAAGACAAGGCAAGGCAAGGCAAGGCAAGGCAAGGCAAGGCAAGGCAAGGCAAGGCAAGGCAAGGCAAGGCAAGGCAAGGCAAGGCAAGGCAAGGCAAGGAGGATTCGGGCAGCTGCAGACTGGTCAGCCTATGATGAAATTAAGGGGCAAATCCTTCTGGGAAGCAATGCCCAGGCATATGACAGACAAGGGGGTGACTGGGAACATCCAGAATAGATTTAACGAGACCAACCTCAGAACTGGCTCTGATGAGACATCTGTCTTGCTGGATGAGGTGAAAGCAGCAGAGGCATCTGCTGATTTTTGAAAGTGATCTATAGCATCCTTGCAGCCAGATTTCTGAGCTATAATGGAATAGGTGGACTACAAATTCAGTAGATAACTGGAATATCTGAGACTTGATGAAAATGGTCAACCATTCCAAGTACAACTGGTAGCTGGTTAATATTTGTGTTCCCCACAGGATAATGCTGGGGTCAATACAGCTAAAGATCTGCAGGTAAACTAGAAGCACCGTAAAAGCCATCAAAGACATTCAGAGCAGTGCTGTATCTGAAGCTATGGTTTGGCTGAACTTGAGTTGGAAAATTTACAAATAAGCTGGAGAGGGACTTTTTACAAGGGCAAGTAGTGATAGGACAAGGGTATATTGCTTCGTACAAAAAAAAAAAAAAAGATAGGTTTAGATTATATATTAGGAAGAAATTCATTACTGTGAGGCTGGTGAAACACTGGAAAAGGTTATCCAGAGAGGTTGTGGATGCCCCATTCCTGGAAGTGTTCTAGGTTGGATGGGTTTTGAGCAACCTGGTCTGGTGAAAGGAGTCTCTGTCCACAGCAAGGGCACTGGAACTGGATGATCTCTAAGTCCCTTCCAGTCCAAACCATTCTATGATCTCAACATTGTAACAAAGAATATTTGGATTACCAACATAATGATATTCTCACAATTATATGGCAATAACAAATGAAATATAATTTCCTAGTCTCATCTTCCACTGGTTAAATCATCTAAATGCTCTGACACTGACAAAATAATTCTTCTCCATACCAAAGTTTGACCAAACCCTGTGGCTTTTAGACTTCAACACATATGGATGATGGTTTTGACTGTTCCACGGCACATGCTTAATGATATCACAATAAGCAATTTGTTAAATATACCTGAAAACTTGGGAGCTATCTAAATCCTTCTCATGAGCTAAGAAGATCTTGCAATTTGCATTTACTGTAGGATCACAGCACCAAGACAAATCTCCTCAATACAGCAGCTATTATTTTAGAGGAACAAAAGATCAAGATTTCAGTAGGATTATAACTGTTTTCATGGAACAAAGGGCAAAATATATAGGCCTATTATGGACAGGCAAACCAATTACCAGCTGTGGTACAGGTCAAGTAGCAAAAGCAGGCCAAACTATTGGACACTGCTTCACTGAAATCAATGGAAAAGAGCAGCTTATTCCAGTGATAAATAACATGCTATAGGTTTCACTAGCATTTTAAAAAAGGGTTTAATAAGAAAACCTTTCACTGCAGTGACCAACAATTACACCATGTAACATGCGAGGGAAAATGTAATTTGTCACAGAGAGGGAAGGTAGGAATGTAGATCTGAATTAGATTGTGAAATGACGGAATGTGCGCAGTTTGCATGCAACAGACAACTTGGCTCCTAACTGAAGAAGAGTAGGAAAAATATTCTGGTTTTTAAGCCCAGGGAATACTTTAAATTATCAGCTATTTAAGAAGGTATTCCATGTACTTGGAATATTCAAATTTGCCATGAATGAACAAGCATTCGGCATTTGTGATGCCTGCACTCCCTGTCTGGTGCACTGAAACTTGCTGGCAGCCATCCCAGAATCTTTCAAGGAAGAGTGCATGGACGTTTGCAGTAATTTATTGGCCACTGCTTGCAAGCCTCTGAGAAACAACATTAAAATTTTAACTTCTTGCTGGACCATTTTAAGTTATGACAATTAAAAACTATTGTTAAGGACATGGTGAAACTTTCCTGATCTTGGGAACTGATTTGGCAGTGAATAGCAGAAGCATTCCGTGAAGACTCATGGTTTAACTTCACTATTCCCCTTCCAGAGAGCAGTGTGGCTATGCCAGCAAGTGTTTATTTATTTAACTTCTAAAGCTGTCACTGGAGAGAGATGCTATTGCAAGAATGTCCCACCTGATTAATTTCCTCTGATAGCCAAGGGCTTCTTGTGTATTATTTCCAAAAAAAGAAAATGAGCTTAGAGGAAGGGATAGTCTTGTAAATTACCAGAATGTATCTACCTACATGTGCTCCTGCTTCCAAGGTTTATTTATGGGAAAACAAAAAAAACCCCACGCCATTCCTTTCTAAAGACAACCCCTTTCTTTGGGTACCAGCTCCTTTCTTGGGGTACCAGCTCCATGACATTTGGATTTACTTCTATGTTGAGAAACAGTGACCTTGTTCTTTTCCTTTCTTTCTTCATTTGTATGGAAACTATTTCACAGGTGAAGATCTTTTTTTAATTAAAAATCCTTATTCAATGGGAGGTAAGAAATCAGAAACAACAGCAAAATATAAATGCAAATAAGTATGTGGGAAAAGTTAAATAATGTTTAATTGGTGGATGGAACTGCTTGCAACAGTATCTCTTAGAAGCTCTTCTAATACTATTAGCCAGATAAATTCATGCTTTCAGAAATTTAAACTAGGATGAAGATGCTTCCTCGAAACATGTCTGAACTCTCCTCATGACTCGCTAGAAGAACAGAAACCTGTCTGTGAAGAACTTCAACATAATTATGCAGCATTTGTGAATGCTTAATTGTGAAAGTTTACTTCTTTACCTGTGTTCTTGCCATGAACAGTATTAAATAACCCAAAAATGTTATCTTTCTGGAGATGCTTAATATTTGTAATAACCAAATTACTATGACACTGAGATCATCAATATATTACAGAAATGTAAAAGGAATTATTTTAAAATAATACTTTTTTCCTAACAACCTAGGATGAACACAAAGCTGAATATTTATAATTTCAGAGTTTCTAAATTGCAGAAATTGGTAGCAACCCTTTATGAGTATATTTACAACTGCAGAGGTTATTTGAAATAACGATCATATTTTCATTTAGGTGTACACCATAGTTTACAGCTTATACAAGGCTTCTCATTTCAGAATTGTGAAAATCTGAATGTATCTTCTCCTTTCTTTTCTGTCCTGTTCTGCCATCTGGATTGCACTGTGATTTTATGGTCAGCTTTCACTGGAGTGGTTAACAGCAAACCTTGCTGAACATATACAGAATTAAATATCAAACTTCATGTGGTTATTAGTGAGACATATTTCATACCAATATCTCACTTCAGTAGTACGAAATGCAATAGAAATTTCAATAGAAATGCAATTTTGGTCTCAGTAGAAAGAAATGCACTTAACTTAATAGAATTGCATCAATATTGTGGAGGTGTGAGATCAGATTTTGTAGACTGAATGGAGTTACCATAAATATGGATTTAATCCACACACTCTTCAACTTTCAGGTACTTGCAAGAGAAATTGAGGAAAAGATTGATCTGTATATGCATACATTAATGTGTACGAATACAAAAAATCACAGAATCCTCTGGCCTGAAAAAGACCTTCAAACATCAAAAATACAACTGTAAATCAAGCACTGCCATAATAATCTCTAAACCATATCCCCACATGCCACATCCATACACCTTTTGAATATTTCCAGGGATGGCGTCTCCACGACTTTCCCTGGGTTGTCCATTCCAATGCCTGATGACCATTTCTGTGAAATTCATTTCCCTAATATCCAATCTAAACCTCCCCTGTTGTAAATTCACACTATTTCCTCTTGTCCTGTCACTTGTAGCCTGGGAGAGGAGACCAATCCCAGTTTGGCAGCTGCAGAGAGTGCTGAGGGCCCCCTGAGCCTCCTTTTCTCCAGGCTGAACACCCCCAGCTCCCTCAGCTGCCCCTCACAGCACTTGTGCTCCAGAGCCTTCCCCAGCTCCGCTGCCCTTCCCTGGACACGCTCCAGCCCCTCAATGTCTCTCTGGCACTGAGGGGCCCAGAACTGAGCACAGGATTGGAGCTGTGGCCTCAGCAGTGCTGGGTACAGGGGGACGGTCCCTGCCCTGCTCCTGCTGGCCACACCTGGCTGAGCCAGGCCAGGATGCCATCGGCCCTCTGGGCCACCTGGGCACACTCTGGATCATGTTCAGCTGCTGTTTGCCAGCACCCCCAGGTCCTTTTCCACCAGGCAGCTTCCCAGCTCCTGTCCCCAGCCTGCAGCACTGCCTGGGGTTGCTGTGACCCAGGGGCAGGATGCAGAACTCTGCCTTGCTGGGCCTCATACCATCAGCATCAATGCGGCAATGATGGGAAGAAGCAAGAATGGAGCCAGAGACTACTTTTAAAGAACAAAAGGTTCTGAACTCAAATTTTAATATATGAAAAGCTATTTAAACACTGAAAACTAGATTTGGGGCTTTTGTTTGTTTGTTTGTTTTTGTTCAGAGAGTGGTTCCAGAGAGATTGAACAGCCTCCATGCTTGGAAATATTAAAAACCTGACTTGACATGGTCATGAGCAACCTTCTATTGATGGCCCTGCCTTGAGGAAGAGCATTTAAGTTCCTGAGGTGGCCTCCCACTTAATCTATTCCCCGATTCTGTGAGTTTCAGTTATGATAAAATACTGACTTCTTATTTACTTGACCTTGATAGTTGTAGATTATTAACTGGCGAATTAAGAAAACACACCATTTAAATATCATTTATCACCTGACCCTGTTATCAAAATTAGTATTCAGCAACACTGCCTCTCTTAGCTCAATTTTGTGCCAGAGTTTGGTATGGGTAGAAGGTTGGATAGGAGTGAAAGTATTAGTGATTAATTTATACCATTTACATGGTGTGATCTGAAAATGCTGTGAAAGATAGGCAGAGATTACATCAAATTGCTCTTACCTGCCTCAGGGCTGTTCTAACTTAGGATAAAAAAATAAAACCTAAGCTGTAAGCTGAAACAGATAGGTATCTGAAATAAATTATGATATAATCTACTGCTCTCTTTGCTACAAGGTTACCCCAGTGCCTATAAACATTCCTCAGAGATCCACTCTGTCTGTGTTTAAAAGCCACCAAACATTTCTAATTTAAGGATTTGTTAAAGCTGTTCATTACTCCTCACATCCTCCAAGAACAAGCCTTTAATCTTGTCAGAAGTTTATGACTAAAAAAAATTCTTAACTGAAATTTTTAAAAGATTTCTCTGTGGTGAGGTACTTTAGCCCAGAGAGCTGCTAACAGTCAGGGAATTTGGCCTTTAGTTCAAAAACAAAAGGCAAACTGTTATAAAACCTTTTTTCTTTTTCCTGTAACCAAACCACCACCAACAAAAAAGCCTATTAAGTCAAGTATTAAAACTGTAACTGGAAAAATGTTATGCATCTGAATTTTCTGAGCACTATCAGATCAGTTTGATACCTGCAGCCTGCATAATTAGCATCAACAAAGCATCAAATGCTATTTTATACTTATGTGGTTATTTAAATATATGGGATACTGGGCCAGATAGGATCTGAGAATGAAATGATATTTGGAGAATAGAACCAGTACAGGATACAGGATCCTAATCAGCTTCTATTAAAAACAGAACAGACCCTTCATTTCTTTTTCATACATATCTACTGGCATCAAATCCAGCCTGGATGTATAAGGGACACACAGATCATGTTCCACACAGCCACAGAAGATCAAAGCACTCTTGAAAGTCACACAGTGATACTTAGGTGAAATTTTTCCCCAACAATGGTGGTGCTTGCCTGAAATTTCTGACGTGCTAAAAAGGGAGCAAAGTAAAGGGGTTCACTTCTTGCTGAATGGGTGCTCAGGGCTTCATTACAGATTCCTTTGAAGTGCTGAGCCCAGAAACAAAGAAAGCCAACCTGTCTTGGAAACTGTACACCAGTACTGTGTCTACAGAATAACCTGCAGGTGCCTGAGGTTATTCTCCTGCTCCAAGGATAACAGCCACAGGAGAGCCCACATTCCTGCCATTCACCTCTTACTCTCCAAGTCAAGGTGGGCACATGAATGGCAGGGGGCCTGTGCCAGATCCTGGTTCATGCCCAACAATGACCAAGCTGACAATTTAGCAATATAATGACAGTATTTCAGGGCCTGGGAACACTTCTTGACAGTTTTCCCTAATACAGATGTAGTCTATATACCCCTTTTAAGAGCAAAGCCTCATAATTTGATAACAAGTAACAAACACTGAACTACAGTTCTCTCTTGCTCCTTATAACATGCTTAAGGTATGGGGGGATGGGATCTGAGATGTAAATAAATGATAGATTGCACAGAATTGGAATTGTGATTTGGGAATTATAATTTTAAAGTTACAAATAGGAATGCACGTGATTACGTAACTTGAAAATAGATGACAACATGAGAAATCAAATAAAATTTTAACTCCAGATCTGGTGTGAACACTACAATGGCTGTCATCCTAAAGACTCCTAACAGACCTCCTACATTTATACTGCACATGAAGGGCAATTTCGTCAGGCCCCTCAGAGCACAACTGTGACTTCTCAATAGTGTTTCTTTCTGCCAGCTAAACACCCCTTTGCTTTACCATTTGGTGGATGATTTGAACTAACAGAAGGAAACAAGAAACATAACCCAGAAATGTGTGCTTTGCTCAATTACAGACAAAGATGTTACACCATAATAATGTTCCCTGCCAACATAATGAAAAACAAGGAAATGTTCACATCCTAAAAAAACCAGCTGCACATACAGGTGTCTGCACCAGATGCTTCCCTAAGCACAATGTGATAAAAGTGATTATTCCTCACTCAACAGAGAACAGTCCCTAAGCAGGGTATTTAAAGAAGGATGATAACACAGGTAATTAGGAGCCCCACGCTTTACACACAAAGCAATGATTAAGAGGGTAAAGCTTAGAATCATATGTCTTTACATGTGGACCTGTGTTTTTATTTGTGAATTTATTGTAAAAATGTTTTCAGTTTGATTTCTCAAGTGAGATCCTACCTGGAAACTGATTAAGGATTGAACGACACATCCCTGGTTTTAATAGGTGGTGCCTTGCCCTGTGACTCCAACAGGAACGTGAGCGCCAGAATGTAGCACCTGACTGATGGACTTTCCTATGAGGAGTGAAGGAATATCCTGTCCTTTTCCCAAAGTATGTGTAAGTATGTCCCAAAGTATTTTCCTACCTTTGGACTTCCTGTCATGGTAGCTCCTGCCTCGATAATGGTGCCCACTGTCTGTGTACAGATTCTCAAGGTCTTCTTGCCAGGAGTCCGGGTTGAAGTGTTTGAGCAGATCCTCCACCGTGTCAAAGGCGGCGATGGTCTGATCCAGCGCTTCCGCCGTGAGCGTAGGGTCAGTCACTGATGGAGAGGGATAGGATACCCCCTAAGAGTGACATACATCTCAGTGTACTTGGAATAAATCACAGCACCACTTCAAACAACTGAAAACAGTTACTGACAAGCTTGTTTCATTACTGAGAGAAACAGTTACTTCGGGCCATCTTTTCAAGTCTTTGGACCAGGACTTTCTTACACCTGTGTTTTCTTTTTATAAGAAGAGATACCAAGAAATTTCCAAGTAAATCCCAGAGAGATGCTAGGAGCAAAAGTACTGCCACTGGTGGACTTTCAGTATTCAGATGCAGTCTTCAAATGGAATGATGGTTTAAATATATGCAAAGAAGCAATGAAAATGTCTTTTGAAAGCACTGTGATGGCCGTGGCCACAGAAATGGAAATGACAGTTGCTATTTCACATGAGGCAGATCAGAGACCACAGCAGAGAAAGACAAATGCAAAGAAGTCCACTAGACAATCTTTCTCTGGTCAATTTGGACAACAATTTTGGCATGGCTAGAGACTTGGAAAAATGGCCCTTTTTTACCCAAAATTAAATGTATTAAAAAACAAAGATGAATTGACATCGAACTGACATTTTACCAAAAATATAACTTACTAAACAAACAGAAAAAACCATGATATTTGGATCTTGGAGATGTTCGTGGGTGAGAAGCTGGACATGACCTGGCAATATGCTCGCAGCCAGGAAAGCCAACGGTGTCCTGGGCTGCATCCAAAGCAGCGTAGGCAGCAGGGCCAGGGAGGGGATTCTGCCCCTCTGCTCTGCTCTGCTGAGATCCCACCAGCACTGGGGTGTCAGCACAGGGAGAACATGGACCTGTTGGAGTGAGTCCAGAGGAGGGACACCAAGGTGATTAGTGGGATGAAGGAAAAACTATGAGAATTGGAATTGTTCAGCCTAGAGAAGAAAAGGCATCAGGGTGACCTAACTGTGTCCTTCCAATGCCTGAAGGGAGCCTACAAGAAAGATGAAGAGAAACTTTTTACAAGAGGAGGTAGTGATAAGACAAGGTGGAATGGCTTTAAAATGAAAGAGGGCAGGTCTGGATTAGATTTAAGGAAAAAATTCTTTACTGTGAGGGTGATGAGACACTGGAACAGGTCTGAAAGAGTGTGTGGATGCCCCATCCCTGACAGTGTTCACAGTCAGGTTGGAGAGGGCTGTGCGCAGCCTGGTCCACTGAAAGGCATTCCTGCCCGCTGCAAGGGCATTGAAACTAGGTGATCTCTAAGGAACCTTCCAACCCTAAACATTCTATAATTCTACGATCTCAGCAATATAACAATGAATATTTGGATGAGTAACATAGTAGTATCCTCACAATTATAACACCAAATGGCATACTTATTTTCCAACAGTAAGGACCAAGTACTGTTCTCTGAGTGTTCCCACTGAACTTCAGCACAATTTGACTTTGACAAAATGATTGCAGCATTTTCAGTTTTATTGGAGAGGACTTGAAACACTGTTAAAATTCTTAATTTAGTATTAAAATATTCACTATCCTGATATCACTTTTTCCATTATCCAAGCACAAGGCCGAACAGTATGTAAAATATGCACAAGAAAAACTATTAATACAGATCTCTTACTTTCTGAAGAACAACAATCAATTTTGTCCAAAAACAGGCATAGTATAGCACACAAATTGTTTGGTCTTATAAGTTCAAATGTTAGGGAGAAACCCTAGAAACCTAAATTCTTTCATGAAAACCCAGCTCTGAAGTAATGCACCAGAAATATGCCAGTTAAAATTAATGGCTTCCCAAAATATTTGTTTTGCCTCATCTCCCAGGTAAATGCATATGTTAAACTATTAATCCTTGTGATTAAGTTCACTCAGTTAGGTCAAAATGGGAGGGTCAACTCATTTGAGTAAATTCGCTCACTTGTTTGCAGGACTGTGTCTTCCAATTAGTCCTATAATGGTTTTAATGTATATATATAATTTTTTTTTAATATATATATTAATGGTAAGCTGTATCTCTTTAATGGTAAGCTGTATCACACAGCCAACAACTCTTCACATTTTCCTGCCTATGTTTGCTGAAAATATGGACAGTCCAAATCATTAAAAACCAGGAAGAGAAGAAACAGCAAACATTACAATAGTGCAGTCAAGAAAGCATAGCTGCACTTTACAGCTTAGCACCAACAGCCCAAGAAGTTTCAGTGGGCCCACCTGGGATCACAGTGCCCTTCTAGTGCAGTGCCAAGGCACAGTGCAGAGGCCTGTAAAAATTCATGATCCCTTAAAAAGGAGGGCACACCTTGAAGCCTCTCTCCTGACTTCTACATGGCGGGGACTAGAAACTGTCAGAGAGGTGTAAGTCCCAGCAGTAGAAAAGCTCACAGCAGCAAAGTGAACACAGCATTGGTATCTAAAGCAGTGCTGCAGGAGCATCATGCAGAGTGCTAACACAGGGGCTGGGGTTACAAAAGGGAAAGGCGCCTAAACACTACTTTCTTACTGAGGAGAGCTTGGTGGAGCTCATGGCAGTCCAGCAGGGAAAGATCAGCCCCTGACTGCCTTTCAAAAGTGAGAGAGATGCTCCAAGAATGCTGAAGAAACGGGAGCATAAAAATCAGGCCACAAGTGTGTGGTTTACTCAGTGCAGGAGTCTTCTTCCCACATGTTCAACTGCACATTTCATTACAGAAGTGGAGGTCAAGCTGTGAATATGCAGGGCATGTCAAACTCATACAGGCAGCTGGGATTCCCCATTTTCTTTTCAAATAAAAGCTCCTACTCAAGAGATTTGTGCAGCCTTGCTAAAACACAGAAGAAAGCTTAACTTTTTCTTAGTGACAGCCAAATCAAGAGGAATTATTTCAACAGCTGAGATAGCCTCCTGTCAGCAACATCATGTGACAGGCCCAAAAACAACTTCAAAGCTGCCAACCCGACCGCCCCTCTTTTGTCCTGCCAAGAATGAGGTGCTGGCTTTGGGAGGCTTTGTGCTTGTCATAATCTGACTTCTAAGATCATATCCAAAGAGGGGGCAAGAAGAAATGTAAGAAGCAACAAGGAGCGAAGATCTTCCACATTATGTACCTCCTTTGCAGTTCTTAAAAGCGCTGAGTATATTTTTAATTTACTGCAACACAAAGGTATCTTTTTTTTTTTGTATGTGCTCTTACCCTTAATTTCTGTTCACTCATTCTTTTCACTTTCCTATCTCTATTGTGAGCCTGACAGGCAATTCAATGTGCACCACAGTTTTTTGTTGGTCATAAAATTACTTTACATATAATGGAAACTAACCTTATAAGGAGTTAGATTTTGTTTCCTTTTTTTTCTGGGTTTGCTGTGATAGGTTAAGGGTAGAAGCATTTTTTTAAACTCTCTGAGAAAAAACTCAAACAAAAAACCAAGCCAAAATATAACTCTCTAATATGACCTCAGACATGGAAGAAAGAATTTGCTCACTCAAAAATTTTTATTCTGAGAGTTGTAATGTGTCTATATCCTAAAATGAGTCTTTGAGTTACTTGTGGGTTTGAGAGAAGAAACTGAGACCTGCCATGCTACCTGAGCATCAGCAGAATTGCATGTCACCTTGTCCAAGACTCACAGGTCTGAGTTTGTCCTTCTGCTTCTCAAGACCATAACAGAATCCCTGAATCTTTCTCTCCGGAAGAACTTGGATGTCCTCAGACATTTTCCTTGGTGCCTTTGTGAAAAATTGCTCAATCTCCCTGCCTTATTTTCTCTGAGGATAAAAAGGACTTGTGGGTGCAATGTGCTGGAGAAAGTATATTTTATTAGACAGGGAATGACACAGGAAAGTCAATGAAACCGAGGTTCTGCTTCTGGTTTAGCTGTAGGTTTCCACGTGACCTTGGGCATCAGCTTGCTACCTGTAATATTTGTATGGAACTTATTTAGCTGCAACATATTAAAAATTTTTTAAAGAAAAAAAGTATAGAAGCAAAAAGATGAACTTGATTTTTCAATATGAAAGGGATACTGGGTTATTGTTTGGTATATTGTGCATTTTATGACACGAAGGATGGTAACTAACATGGCATTTACCATAGGCTTAGTCTCATTTACATACTTACCTGATGAGGGAGCCCTAGGCTTACTTTTTCAAACATCAGCCTACCATATTTTTTTACAAAATATGCCATTACACTGAGGTTTTTTTTCCCATGCCCACATTAGAATGAAAAATGGATCTGTGTCTTTTAGTAAACCTGTTCTATCATCTCCTGCTTAGCACATCCAGTAGAGCTCACCCCTGCTAACATCCCTCCTCAAGACTTTCAGCACAGTTGGTTCCAGGCAATCAGTGAATCGTATCATGAAGGGCAAGTGTCATTTGCAAATTCAAGAGTAAACACAAGTGAGATTGGCTTAACATCTTCTAATTTTGGCAGCACAGAGTCTTCTCTCTACTTGCTGCCTCGATTGGACCCCTACCAGTAGAATTAACCCATATTTTATTCACTGCTCATTCACTAGCTACTCCTGGCAGCTACTGTAACAAAGGCACTATTAATAAGCTCTCTTCCATGAATGCTTCAGACATTGGTCTCATTTACCCCTATCTCATGTGTTTTAAGAGGAGTTAACAAGAACCATGACGTGGTGTGGAGCAGGCAGCAAAGCACACAGAAGAGGACTGCCCATATTATGAATTCTCATGCTACTGTGCCATTCCCCAGCACTGGGAAACGGCAGAGAGGGCAGATTATTTGCCAATGACACAAATCAAATGTAATGAAGAGAAAACTAAATTTTTTTACTAGCTTACTTGGGTTTTTTTCTTTCTTGATTTTTCTCCCAAGCTGCAATTCACTGCTGAATATGGAGTAACTGTACCTGACTTCAGATATAATATTTTATTGGAAACACTTAAAAAAAAATCTCAGTATTGACAATGAAATGCCAGATCCATTTTCCTGCCAGCCTGCTTTACGTATGGTCTTCCATGTAAGTCGAGACATTCAATGATTGATTAAAAATTTAGGTTTGTATCTGGTATTTTCATACTGGCAGGATGAGTTTGAAAACAAGAAATGTTTCCCAATGGCTGTCTCATGTGTTTACAACAGCAAAGGGCATTTCCTGAATCTTTTATCCCTAAAAACATACTGTTTGAGTCCAGTTTTATCAGTTGGATAAAAACTTTATTCATCTTCTTTCAAAGGTGAATACATGGTTTCTCTGTACAGATGCCATTTTATTGACTTGGATTCAAGCCACTCTATCAATCCATTGACAGGCAAAACAGTGACAAATTACTTACTGAGACAGAGCTTGTGACTGACTCCCAGTTGGTTTCTGAGGCTGCATGCTGGAAATCATCCTAAGGAGAGAAACACACAGGAAAAATCACCATTAAGGCAATATCCTAAATTAATTACAAAATCTAAAAAATTTTTCAGCATTCAACATCTGTCACTTTTTCTAACCCTTTTTAATGCAAAAGTCCCTTGCTATGTGTCACTCCTCAATAAAGCTACTTCTAATCAGGTTCCTCCCTTTTCAATGTTTATAAAATCCTTGTGAGCCTGCTTGGACAAGAATGGATGAATATTATTATTGTTATTGTTGTTATTATTATTATCATCATAATCAGCCACAATAACAGTAATAATAATAATACCAACCCGATCTATGCTGCTTTGCATAGCAAGACCTAATCTGGTCAAGGACATTACATTCATCTGCCAACATAAATATTAAACAACATCTCTGTATGTCTACAACCGGAGTATTAATGCAGTTGCCAAACTGATCTGTTGGAAAGAATCTGAACATGCTAATTCCCTGGTACTACTTAGTCCAGGTGAAAAGCAGGATAATCTAATCCATCTCAAAAGTAGTCCTAACATGACTGCACCGCTTTTGGTACTTGTGCTGAACAGTACATGATCATCACTGCACTACGTATTGTTACATCAAAAAACCCAGCCACAGTACATTGCCATTAACGGTGTCATTGCACAGAATCTTTGGCATTTATGATTAATCTGAGCACAGGGATGGGATTCATAACATCTATCTTAGGACAACTATGAAGCTAACATCTAAGCAAGTCTTGTTTCCATTTCCAATCAACTAAACCTGGCATTTCTGGGGTGCAAATCATCTGATCTGGGTTAGAAGCTTTACTTGGGATGACAGTGCACCCTGAAAATGGATTTTTGTCTCCACTGTATAAAGGGAACCTGGGAGGCTGATCTTAGAAACAGATGTAAAAACTGTAGATATTGACATGTGGTCACCTAAATCCCAATCCACTTGTCTGACCAGTGATGAGCAATCACTACTAAATAATGAAGAAGCCATTTCTTTAATCTTTTGGCAGCTTTATTAATTTCCAATTGGATAACTAAACTGTGAAAAATGGAAAAAAAAAAAGGGAGCATTACAGAATGGTTATTAAACACACACATGCAGTGAATAGCTAATGATCAGCATGAATATGCAGGTAAGGAAAGTGGACTGAAGTGACAGTATACCAAGATTTTAATTTCTAATAATAGAATATATAATGAAAAGGTTTAAGGAACCTGGATCAATGCCTGTGCTCATGACTTCATACTGAGTCAGTATCTGATAAGCTTTTTTTTAAGCTGGCAACTGAAAGGGGAAATGGAAAGGAAACTGCACAGCTGATGCTTGCTAGACTTGATCCTGTATTGCACCATACATATATATATATTTGCATATATTAAATTATTTCTTAGGAATGGAAAACCAAAAATTGATCTCATAATTTGCTAATTCGCCAATAAAATGCTCCTTTACCCAAGAAGGAAGAGAGCTGCTTTCAGATCCAGAATCAATATGCTTGGTTTTTTAATGTTTTCCATTTGCTATAGAAAAATATTTAATGCCTCAAAAGTTACAGGATTGTTTATTCAAAAATGTTACTGTTTCTTCTTCTTCAGTATTTAAGATTAAAAGAAATTAAGAAATCCCAACACTAAGTGACCACTGAAGCTGCAGAGCAATAAAAACATTTATAACTGTGTGGTCATTTTCTGCTAAGAATACAGAAGAAAAACTGGTGAAATTTTCAATGCAGATTTTTTTCTTAAAAATAGTAAAGAGATCTGAAAGTTATAATCAGATCATACACCATTCTGAATATGCCTCTCTTGGCCACATTCTCTACACATTTGGTTGCCCAGTTTTTGACAAGCAGCAATTTAAATTAAATAAAAATGTATTTGAAAAGCTTATGAACACTCTGGTAAAGTCTGCCAGTTGCAGAACTTGGAAATAATTTCCTCTCTGTCATTAGCTTCCATTTAGCACTTCCAGGAAAAAAAGTGGCATTGAGTTCTAAAGCATTATTTTAAAACAGAAACAATTTGCTTCACTGAATGTTTTGAGAAGACTGCAGTCTTATGTTCAAAGGGATGGGCCACTTTTTTATCTAAATGAGGATATAAAAACTGTTTCTTTAGTCTGTGATTCTTTGAGTTCGTTCATGCCAGGAAACCCCTCCAAAATCCTGATATAGACACGTGTACCACCTGCTTCTTGGATCTCAAACCTGATGACTGCACATTTCAACTCTGATTATATTCAATCTGCATAAACTATTCACAACTCTATGGCTTTGTTCCACCACCACTCAAGGCAGCTGCAGTCATTCTTGGCTTTGCGGTGCTTTCAACCTCTACAGTTTGGAGATTATTATTATCTATGGCTTCTGCTCGCAGCTATTTCAAATAATAATATCAAAGTGGTTCTCATCATTACAAAACCCTCTCCTCCTTCTCACCATTGCCCCTAGCAGAAGCTGAAGGACAAATCTATTTTCAGTGCTATCTGTTCAATTCATTCTACCTCGTTCATTGAATTTGCCTGTGATCGCTTTGGCTGTTGTTTTGCTGTTGCTTCTTCATTACTTGAAACAACATTAAAACTTTTAGTTCAAACATTAAAAAAACGACCAAAATTCTCATCTGTTTTCTTACTGAATCAGGAACAACAGGGTGGTAATAATTTGGCTACATCACCTTGACAACAGTGCTTCTATTTTTGTATTTGTGTCATGGTAACATAAAAACTTTACTAGAGACTTCAGCGAAGCATTGAATTAACTGTTCTACAAGCAGCAAAAATACAGGCAGAACAACAGAACTACCAATCACCTTCTGATAGCAGCTACACTCAGCGAAGAAAAATTACTTCCAAACATCAACTTCCAAAATTACACCTCAGCAAGACAAATTCTGAGTCTGTCCCCAGAGTTAAATATGTATGGACACTGATGTATTGTTCCTGGCTCTGTTTTGGACAAAGAAAAGCTACTCTCTTCTTTGCAGACGGACTTTATAGCCTGTCTCTCACCACTGATGGCCACTAAGTGACAAGGAGTCACAGGGAATAATCCCTGTTCCACTCAGGTCTTTGCAAGTGGAGATCATGATGCAAAATCAAAGTTATGAATGATATAAGGGACTGCAGAGCCAGATAGCACTGGTTCCTGAGGGAGATGATTTGCAGCCATAACCTGCAGCAGCACAGGCTCTGCTGGGTTGAAGCCATGGGGCTTGGTAGGGACATTAGGAACTGAGAGACATCAGGAAAATACCCGGGATGTGGCTGGGAAGCTTTCCAGTTTGAGAAGCATATTGTCATGACTCACTTTGTTGTACCACCCATGTGGCAAAACTTCCGAGTACTCCCAGCTATGCTGAGTTACTGCCTGGTCCTCAAATTAAAAGCAAGAAGTACTGTGATTCTTCGCCTTTTTTACATGTTTTTTCACTGCAGATTAGTCTTTTGTCATCTTGGTGCATGACTACTGTGAGGAAGGATGCCTGGGATAGGCAATAACAACCACAGGATGAGCACAACACACAGACAGCTCTCTCCAGTGCAAAGAAGCAGCCTCACAGCTCTATAAACTTCTCTATTTTTTCCTAATCTGCAGTTTTCTGGGGTGATTGGACTAGTTTTGGTAAAAAAAAATGTTCACCTGACAAAACAACTACAAACTATTGCTCATGAAAGCTGAGGTGATGCTCTCCACTTCAGTGAGTGGGAAAGGTTCTCAAAGGAGTTGTGATTAAAAATTAGATTACAGGCAGTACCCTGACTGATGATTTGGGCTCACTGGTTCAGTAAGGTCCTCTCCTAAAGGAGCCACTTTCTCTACTGTACCCTTGTACTCAGAAGACAAATGAGGGAGAAAGGGTCAAATGCAGGCATGGTCTTGGGGAAATAAGCATGAGAAAGAGGAAGAATGAATAAACTAAGAAAAAATTAAGACAGAGAAGCTGAAGTGTTGAGTTCTGCCTGTGGTCATCCAATTTGTGGTATTTAGACACCATAATTATAAATGATCCAAAAGAAAAGCAGTTTCTAGAAATTTACAGAAGAACGGGGCTAATGGATGTACTGAGACACACAGATGATCCCGCAGAAACAAGTCATGGGTGAAATGGAGCATGTTCAAAGAGGTCCAGTACAAAAAACAAAAGGAAGTTGTGAGCTCTCCCTGGAATGAAAGAATTAGGGATGAAGGACAATGGAAGGTCTGTAAGGAAATTTAGAGTAAATTGCAACTTGAAGAAAAAAGAGACAAAATTATCCTAACATTTAGGTTAATAGACAGAAACTCAATGATACTCATTGTTGAAAAACAGTCAACATCTATTGCATTCAGAGTTATGCATTCAGAGACAGGTAGCTGATAAGCAGATAAACTTGTATTTGTATATAGTAACAACAAAATATAATAACCTGGAAATTTTTTTTTTTCCTGCCACAAGCAATAATACTTATATTCTCACTAACAATTATATTTACAGATATTACATTTCTTATACAAAGAGACACATATTTCAAGCAAATAAACTCCAAACTCAGAACATGCTGTATAACAGAAATGGTGTTACATAAGTTAGAGGTAAAAGAAAAATCATGGTTCCATTCAAAAAAATGCTGTGGTACACATTCAAGTTTGTACACTTCAACTGATTAAATTTAATTTCTCATGCAGCATTTTAGGACACTCCAATTTCTATAAATACAAGCATATAGATTAACACTTTGAAATATCTTTTTCTTGTACCATACTTTCATTTTGTCACATTACTGGGTTTTAATTCAGTATCATAATGATATTTACTAACACCTCCTAAGGATGCTGAAAGATACCTAAAGCAGGCTACTAGGAAGCGAGAGGCTGCATTTTTCTTACAGTAATGGTCAAACTGCTGCTGCTCAGTGTTCAGCTCTGGTGACCAGACATTAATAAAAATAAAAGTTACTGAATTTGGAGAGCGAGCAACAATGATGTCTCATAATCTGGGAATCATGCCTTGCAATGAAACATTAAGTGCAGGCCAGTGTTTTTAACAAAGGTTAGATGAGAATTGACCTTGTCTCTCCAGATAATAACCCATCCTCTGCTAAAAGAGCCTATTACCAATGTCAACAAGTTCCTTCATCTGGCAGTGCAAGCATTAAAAAATCCAGGTAGCTGTAATGTGAAGGCAGCAGTATCCAAACTGGAAGTATGAGCAAATTTTACCACTGACACCAGCTGTTACTGGAACAGCTAAGAAATCAACAAATAACTTTAATCATACTGAATTTTCTTTTCTGCTTTTTGATGCAGTCCCATAAAGGCAGGGCATCCATGACAACAGTATTTTAAAGTCAGTAACAAAAGGTCAGACAGCCACCAAACGGTCTCATCTCAAGTGTAATAGTGTGATTCTTGCCCCTCAAAAAAGACATAAATTGAGTTTCTGAAGCCCGGTTGCCACTACATATCAGTAGCTACAACCTTATCAACCAAGTTAATACTAGTGCAAATTAATATATAAAATCCCTCTTGATTTTTTCTGACACATTTACTAGCTATAAATAAATGGGAAACATAAGATAATTAAAATTTCAAAAGTTTAAGGCTGTAATAATGACTTAGGTTAACTGCAGTTTGTTACATTAATTTATGAAAAGCTGAAGTAAAACTGAAGCAGAAGAATGTATTTAGTAAGTTATGTTTCATCAATACTCCTCTTCATCCTTCACAAAGCCCTGGAAATAGGCATTGCTGGGTGCATACTGGAAGAATGTCCAAGACACTGACTTTAAATGATCTGTCTAAAAGGTCACATAATACTTGTTCAAATGAGACAACAGCCTTTGAAAAATCAGATGTCATCTGACACTATTATGCCTATGAGCATCCTGTTTCCTACTCATAACCACAAGGACTTCATTACCAAGCTGTGCAAATTGTGCATTACCATTATTTTTTCCATTTATCACAGAAACCTGTCCTCATATATCCATGTACAAGAGATTTGCTAATAGCTAATCTGCTGCATACTGCAGTTAAGCAATTGTAAACAAAACACAAATCAACTAACATTCATTGTAAATATTCTGCAATTCCTCCTTTGCCATTTTTATCTGAATGGCAAATTTTGATTCTGCAGTTAAACACCAGGACACAAAACTGGAAAGGCTCTCTCTCTTAGGCTGTCTCTTCCAAATCCCTCAGACTGGTTGGCTGTTTCCAAGCTAAATTTATCTTTATCGCACTTATGTAAGTACCAGCTTTATCCTTTTCTTCCTCTCCCAAGTTTGCTTCCTGCAGTAATTCTGAAGAGATGTTATATCTCCTCTCAGCATCCGTTTTATTACACTAAGCAAGCCAAGCTGTCTTGGCCCTTAGTAAGAAATGCCCTCTTCTCCCCATTGTCCCTGAACTCAGTCCAAGAAAAATGCAGTTGCTCTGTACCATGGAGACCAGAACTGTACAAAGTATTCCAGGAGAGATGCAACTACAGCCTCATTGGTCACATGCCTAGTACAGAGAAATTTTCTCTTCCCCTCTTCAATAACCAGTGATATGCCATTTAACAGCAAATACTGTTGCTATTAATCTCTACATGAGTAACCTCTTTGCCCATTTTTGGGCTGTTCCATTTCACTGCAAATCAATTCTGTGCTGCTCAAGGTCATCCAGCTTGCCTCTCCGATACTCTGATTTTCCCATTCATGAGCAATGAACTTCAGCATTGTGCGTGCTGAAAAAACCACTAAAATGCTACTCTGCAGAATGTTCTCTGGCCCCTAAAAGACCCCAAAAATAAAACTGACTATGAGATTACCTTTTAGAAACCTTTTAGGATTAGCAAGCTGTCCCTGGCTGGATAGTCCCTTCTGCATTACACTACCTGACCTTTGACAGTCGTGTACCATCCAAGCACAAGGGACAGTTTCCTGCATTACACTGGGTGAGATGCTCCTCTAAGGTCCAATTACATCTGTTAGACAGCACTTCCTTCCATTCCAGGCTATCCTTCAGTCTGGAATGAGTTTATTTGATAAAGAGATGTGTAGTTTTATTCCTAAATTCCTGCATGCTTAACCACCTTTTTTTGCTGACGAGTGCCCTGTAAGCATTCTAGGTCAGACTTAGGAGTGTGAAGGTGCCCTGGCCACTCTCCTGCCATTGATGCTATAGGCTGCCAGCCATTCACCATCTCTGTGTGAGCCCTGGCTCACCTTACAGCAATCCAGGGATGCAATCCAGCTAAATTACACTTACACTGCATCTGCTCCTCACTCCCTTTCTATTCCTATTGCATGTTAAGCAGACTTGCTTTCAGAAGTGACTCTTGGTGCCTTATGGTCTGCAGTGCCCAGCTTTTGGCAGTGACAGTGGAGCAGTCTGAAGGCAACTGGGGTCCTTGCTCACCTTGGGTCTGTGTCTAAGCACACTTGGGCCATGGTGGCATCCCAGTTTGCAGGGCTTGCTGGTCCCCCTGCAATGCCCCATGCTGGCTCTGCCAGGGCGGTGGGAAGCAAACATCCAGAGGAGTCCTGGTCAGAGTGATGCTTCACATCAAAGTGGGAAAAGAGCTTGGGAAGAGTCATCCCATGAGCCAAAAACTTGATGTCAGGTCAGTACCTAGTGCCCTTGTGAGGACTTTGGTGAACTCCTGCCACACTGACTGGCAGGGTTTTGGAAACAGCCTCCCTGGTAATAGGTGACTCTGCCCTGAGCAAAACTGAAAAGCTGATACTTCACTTGCCCGGTAGTGTCCAGGTGGGCAAAAAACTCTTTCAGAGTTAACAGAAGGCAGTGACAGCTGGTTATTTCAGGTCCTCCTTCTTGGTGTGACTCATACCAAATGGTAATGTACTGAAAGGCCCCAGTACCAGGGATAGAAGGAAAAATATTAATGAGAGAAAACCTCCTAGGAGCAAGCTATTAATTTTCTAACTTCTTTCCACTTGGGTTTCTACACATTTTTTATAGCTTTAAACATGGTCCATAATCACAGAAAAATAATCATTAACAAATACAGTGTAATTTCATTTAATATTCCAAGTTTTCCATTGGAATATTAAATGAATAGGATGTACAAAGTGCTCGGACATGCACACTTACATCTTCAGATGTGATTTGGGAGAAACATGGAAGCAATAATAATAATAACAACAAAAAACTCTAATGGAGCTCAGCAAATTTAACTCTGAACCTGAGGACACCATGTAGAAGAGTACTGGTAAGGGACATTAGCTATCCTAGCAGTAATCCCAGCCTATTGATTTTTTGTGAAGGATCCATTTGTTTTTGAGCTCTCTGTCAGAGGATGGTGTTTAATTCTGCAGTAAGCATGCAGCAGGAGCATGTGTTATGTTTCACAGATAATGCAAAACAAAGCAATTTGTTCACCCTCCTGCTTTGACTGGAAGGCATTGCATTTTCTAGGACAACAAAAAAGGACTGCTATCCAAGCTTTCTAAGATGTTCAACAATCATTAAAATAGAGAAAAAACCTAATCTTTGAAGAATAAAAGAACTCTTTTCTCGTAGCTTTTCCAGGTTTTTGATGTGATCAAAAGCAGTTAATTTACTGCACACAGCACAGGATACTGCTGACTGGAGATTTTGTTTAACATGAGTTTCATCAAAGAGCTAAATTAAGGAAAAATCCAAACTATTCCAACTGAACTTCCAGATCCAGATCTATTCCTCAGAAACACCACTGCTGTTAAAGCTAAATACAAGTACTTTAGGAGCAGTTAAGCTTCTCATTTATCTTATGTATAATTTTGCAAATATCAATTGTGAGCAATACTATGAGTAAAGACCAGGTAAAGAGCACCTCACATTTGCCACCTTTTGCAAACAATCTAACAAAATCATGTTAACATTTCGGGATTAGTTTACCAAAAAAAATGGTCTTGAAAATCCTTCTAAACACCAAACTGAGACCATAATCTCAGGACCAGGAGGGTGTGTACTGGGCCACAATTAGTGTGTAACACATTTTATTTGAATTCTGACTAAACATAAGCATAACCAAATAGACTAAGGGTGGCTGTAAAATTATAATAGGCTTAATATTCTCAAGTGATGAAAATCAAGACAAACAGTTTAATTCAGTTTTATACTAATGACATAGAAAATGTCACAGAAAATTGAACTGGCAAAAAAAAAAAAAAAAAGAAGTTGTAAACATCATTCAATACAAAGAAAAATGGTAGGATTACCAGAGGTCAGAAGCAGTGGCAGGTAAGAAAAACAAGGTTTCACTTTAAAGAATGTAAGTGGAGAAAAAGGTACAAGCCATAAACTCTATTTGATGGCACACACGGACTCTGAAAGGAACTGGTGCCAAGAGACTGAATAGAACTAAGATAAAAAATCATTACATTAATCTGAAATGTAACACAGTGGCACGGCATGGAGGGTGACTTATGCCTGTACAGAGATCTTCCCCAGGCACAGGGATGCTCTCCCCATACCAAGGGGACACCCACTACCACAAATCACCACCAAGGGGATACCACATCACCACAAACCACCATCTCCCGGGGAACCATGGGCACAGATAGGGCTCTCCTCACTGGCAGGGATGTGTGAGGATGTTCTGCACCTTCCTATGGGTGCAGAACAGGGTTATGCTCAGAAAAAAGCGATGTTTGTGGGTGCAAGCAGCTCTTCTGGAAACTGAAGATGGGTATTCTCAAGACAACAGGCACAGTAAGGTTCATACTGCATGGATGTGATATCAGTATTGATATAAATTGCAGAAGTAGTTACATACCCCATCTGTGGAGATGCCAAACCCCTGCCATCCTGGCCCTGCAGTGCTGGTATGCACAGGCTAGGCATTTCAGCTGCCCACCTGCATCAGCAATGCAGGCTTATGAGGAGAAAGCACTGGGGAGGGCTCTCACACACTCCGGCAGAAAGACCTTGCTCTATGGTATAAAAACTCTTGAGCATTTCCTGAACATCAGACAGTATTTTTAAAGTACCAGACCCACAGACTGTTTAGTTTATACTGCTGGTTTTTAGCACAGCCCTCCTGGCTACCTTGTCCATCTTTGTCCAGGAGGACTAGACCTGGACTGCAGCAGCAGTAGGCTCACACTCATGCAATACTCCTAATTTCAGCAGCTGCTATTACAAACTTTGTCTCTGCTTTTAATCTATTCCTTAATGCATCTGGAAAATGTACCTGAACCAGCACTGAGCTAGCACTGTCAGCACACAAAGTTGCTGCTAAGTTGAGAAAACAGTGTTTATTTTAACATACTTCTGACAGAGATAAATTATATGTATAGGGAGCAGAGTGTCCCATTTCTGCTGCCTTACATTATCTTCTCTGAGTTGGTCTTTTTGCTCTCTCTTCAGAGCTAAATAATGCCAATTTTTCTGTATCAACTCATGCATATGCAAAAAGAGGTGGCAGGCCTGAATAAGAACATGACTGATGCACTCAGGTTCTTTCCTAACCATCAGCAGAAGATAAGCACACAAGACCTTGTCTGCACCATGCCTGCTTAGAGGAGAGGCGGCTCAGAGATGAATACACACATGTAAGTACAATGCACATTTGGAAATAAGATCTCATTTCCAATCAGGCACAAAAGTTCCACCTCATCTGTAAAAAAACAGCAATTGCTTTGTGCTTGGTTTAGGTTCCCACACCAACAGAGCATTCCCAATTTTCTGTAGAGAAAGAAAAGTTTTCAGCAGCCTATTTCTATCAATAGTGGCCTCTTCAGCATGCAACACAAACCACACAGAGCAGTCAGACTACTTGTCCACATGATGCCCAGGTTCTTTCAGGATTTTTTTTTTGTTTCAAATTTATTGAAACAAAATAAAAAAAAATTGGCCAGACCTTGGTGTGAGATAAATTTTTGCAATCCCAAGGTGTTTTTTTTTCACCCTGTCCTACAACAGTGGAAAAATTAGCCTCATACTTTCTAAGCTGTTTTCTCAGGTTTCAGGGTTTTTTCTAAGTATCATTTTTCTTTCCTCAAAGATAAAATTATTTTTCAAACCTACCCGTAATTCTGCAAACACTGAATTCCAGGTCTCACAAATGCTGTTAACAGTGTCACTCACAATGTTGTCAGGAGTTACAAGAAAATGAAAGAAAAGATGACCTCCATGTAATAACTTCTGGGCTACATCTATATTAAGTGGTAAAATGAGGCAGAGATTGATCAGACACGGTGTGACTCATTCAGACACAACTATTACCCTGTAGAACAGAGTGGTCACAACAAATTGCACATTAGAAAGAGCCCAGGGCCTGTGCTAGCTCCAAACTAGCCATGCTAAAAATGTGATGGGTATAAACAATCTTGTGCCTATGCCTTGATTTGTATACATCCCATTGAAAAGTCTCTGCTGACAATTCTGGATACATAGATTCCTTATTAGAGGGTCTGATCCTGCAAGAGCGTGCCTTTAAGCTCCATGGCTGGACAACAACAGTGCCAAGAATCAGGAACACAAAATTAGACAATATAGTGCCCGATTCCTACAGTCTAAGGAAAAGTTTATTACTGTTTTTCACAAAACATGACCTAAGGACAAGATCAGGACAAAAATATTGATTGAAAGGAAGCCTTTTTATAGCTGCCAAGATCGGAAGTATTATTTAAAAAAAACCAGGCTTCTTCAGGTTAGAAAAGGGACCTGGAAAATAAGTTTTATCTGCCACAAAACACCATTTTGTACAATTAAGCTATATTTCTGAACAAAAACTATTAAAATTAAAAAAACCCCTGTTATTACCGGTCACAGAAAAATTGGCTGTTATTTGATTCTGCTGAAAATGATCTAACAAGAAGATATACTAATTCCATGTACCTAAAAGCTATTTTCAACTTTCAGTGCTACAGATGAGTTGCAAAATCTGACCCTGTGTTGTTACAGGCTCAGACTTTCTCTAATTAAGCTCTGACTAGTTATCAAACTGAGAATTGAGGAAAACAGAACTGAATTTTTCTTGGTATTACAAGAGATAGGAAATATGATTTTTTTTTTCTTTTGCATGCCATTTATGTTCAAAATCAGTTCAACATGGAGAGAAATCTGTGGGTTGAAACAGAGATGAGGCTGCAGGCAAAGAATGATGAAGAACCCAAGCCCTGGGCTGGAGGAGGTGTTCAGTTCAGTAGCACAAAGCTCAGCAACATGCTGAGTTATTTTATGTAACAGTGCCATTTAGCCAAAAATTTTCAACTAAGATTTATCCTATCAAGTCTAAAAAAATGACAGGAACCCTGCAAGTAATAAAAGATGTGCGTGTAAATATACATGTGTAAGAGCAAACCAAAACCACTCTGCCATGTGTGTCACCTATTTTATTATGAAGACATGCATGGACTTTATTGAGTGCTCAGGGCAAAACCAAAGGCTGTAAATTTAATAAAGATGCATGCATACAAAACACAATTTGCACAGCACCATGACTGTCTTTGGAAATGTGGTGAAGGCTGTGAAGGTTATTGAAGCCAGAACCACTGTGCTGAGCAAACAAGAGCAGCAGCCTGAGAGCAAACCAGCTTCCCCAGCAGGGAGGAAGGACAATCTGATGACCTGTGCCGGGGGCTACAGTCAGACCCAAACTAAGCTTTGTTAAAAGGAAGTGTGGAGATCCCTAGTGCTCCAGTCATCATTGCCACCTAAGAAGGAAGGCAGGGATGAGAACAGCAACAAGCTTTCTCACACCCACCAGACCAGCGGCTCAGTGTGGTGTGAAGCTGATTTTTGTCCTTTCCCTTTCCTGGTTTGGAACCTGGGATTGCTGTTCTCTATTCTCTAGGCATGTAATTTCTAACACTAGAGAGGACCCAGGTAAATCTGGTAGGCACAGGGAAAGTGAGCATCCAAATGAAACAGCACAGCAGACAAACCCCTTTGTTCATCAGTCTTGGTCTGACCATGCAGCCCACCCTGCTGGCAGTGTCCCGGACTGGAAGCTGGAACACCACCTGATTCTCTTGTGTCTTTTAGAAGTTAATTTTGTGGGATTTTACAATTGATGTACCTATATTTGAGGTGAGAAGGTCTCAGGCTGTGAGCAGGTGTTAGGGCAGCACTCTCCCTTAGGTCATGATGCTGCATCCAAACCCATGGAAATTGCAACTGCATGCACAACCATCTTCACTGAGGACATGCAAAAATCACTGCATGGGTATTACAACCCAACACAAGGAAGGTCTGCTGTGGAAAGATGCAACCTAATGTGTTTCTGGATTACATGCTGAATGGAAGGAGGAGCCTAGGAAACCTGGGAGCCCAAAGATGGACTGAGTTGACAAAAGAAAACCCATTAAAGGACACATTCCCAGTGTTAGGGTAGACAGGCTGGCAATTGCCATGCAGACCTGCCTAAGAAGCATAACCTGACAGGTGACACTGATGCCAAAATGATTTTTGACAATAACACCACCCATAACACAGCCCTGGTGATGCCTGAACCCCCAGACCCAGAGAGACATTGTAAAAAGTTAGGACAATCTGGGGTAGTTCTGATATGAACATCAAAAACTCTGAGAGGATTAAATAGCTTGATTTTCGGGATAAGATTAAAAGCTAAATATGGACATCATTGCTTGACTGAGTAAAAAGCTAAGAAGCATGAAAGCACACTGCAAATATCTAAGGGAGATATACACCCACAACAAAATGAACAGACTTCTTTATCATAAATCAATAAGAGGTACAATTGCAGGCAATGGTATGGCATTAAAAACAAAAGGAAATTAAAACCTTCTATGGAAGAAAAAATGTCTTTCAACAGTGATTTATTAGTCCATTGTTAAATATTCTGTATGTGCTTGTTATATTTAAAAATTATACTAGATGATCAAGTAATGAATTTACAATACAGAAAATTCTTGTCCTGAAGGAAAGTTGACTGAATCACTTCACATCAGAATTCTAGGTTTGTCTGCATTAGACATTACTGGGAAAAAAAAAAAAGCCTAAATTTAGATTCAGTAATCTTAAAACAATCAGTATCATCTGATCCAGAGATGTAAGTAGTCTACAGCAGTTACAGCTGCTGCAACAAACAAGGCAAAGATTTATTATGTAAGCAATTAAACACCCATTATACACAATGCATTGTGTTCCCTGGCTTGCCAAGAATGGCAAAAACACACTGAACAGTGCTAAGGCTGAAAGAGACTCTGCAACCCAAACTCAGCTAGAACAGTACAAGAGCAGGATTGTGCTGCCAGGCTTTGCAAGGTGCTGACACACAGTCAAATAAATAGTATTGGAGGAGCACAGAACATGAAGTTGTGCCTTTGAGCCTTTCCCTACACAAGGCTGTGAAGACACGCAATCCTTGTTTTGACTTAAAAGACAACTTGCAACCAACACCTAGTGTGATGGATTTTCACAAGTTCCTCAGTGCAGCTGGAGGTCTAGCATGTTTCAATGCACCATACCACTTTTGGTATTTGCTTCTGACAGACTTCCAGAGGAAGCAGACTGACTTCCTACTCTTCTCCAACACAGTTGGTACACTTAAATTAAGCTGCACACCTTCATCTTCTGTAGAAAATCTAGAGCAGAGGCCGCTCAACAGGAATAGGGCCTGGGAATAACTGGCTATTTCCTCTTCCCTTGTGGCCATGGTAGTAAGTCAGACTAGTGTTGCCACACTGAAGAACCAGAAGAAGTTAATTAACACCTCGTTGCAGCATTGCAATAGAATTAAACTTTTTATAGAATCAAGCATAGCCCCTCTCTTCTCCCAAGAAATCTTTCATTTTAACTAAACTTTTAGGAAACACCCTCCAGGTTTACCAAACCACGTTCTTCATGTTACGAACATTTCACACGCCAAAATTCTTCAACTGTTGCTGAAGTGGAAGCAAAGGACAGAAGATGGATTTACAGAGACAGCATTACATCCTCAAGTCAATGGTCTAAAACTGTCCTGCTTTTCAAACAAATAGTTCATGTGATCGACAGGTTAATTATGAGTGCTGTTAAAAAAGTCTGACGGTACAAACTCACTTCATGCTCATGCATACTGATGTGCGGTTTGGGATTAGTTAACAGGGGAGAATGGTTGCATTTACCCTCCTCTTTAGTGCAGACACAAAAGAGGATAACAAGTCTACCAGCAGCACTGACTGGGTGTTTATGTTGGCTCAGTTTGCTACTGCATTGGCCATCTCCTCTTCTGGTGTCTTCTTAATGGTCAACTCCAAGAAGGCAAATTAGCTATGAGGCCTTTCTATGTCTTCTAACAGAAAATGAATTAAAGCTGTGACTGGTTTGTCTCTTCTACAGTGTCAAAACACCAGCTCCAGGATATTTATATTTTCTGCTTATTTGCACAGACATGGGAAGCAAAGACAGTGAACAGGGTGGTCTTTGCCTCCTCCCAGGTTATGCTCATTATGGCACATAAAATGTACCCCTCCATTTCATGCACTATGATTTTTGGTGTTGGATCCAGCCTTTCTGCTACCTACACATATGTAATGTTAATTAAAAATACTGCTTTACTCCATGAGAAAGCTGTCCAACACACCTGGTAAGTAGAATTATGGATTTTAATACTGGCAAGCTCTAAAAAAAACCTTAAGTATTAAATCGTTTTAAAAACGAACTGATTTACCCAGAGTAGTTTTAATAAACAACACCTTAAATATCTTCTATCCATTTTCTAACCAAAATTAATTCTAAAAGTTCCTAGACTACTACGAATCATTGATTTGTTTCCCTAATTAAAACAACTACATAAGAGTTTCCCAAGTTTGGGAACAGGTTTAATTTCTTACTTGTCCAATAGAACAATTTTGCTGCAATCTGTATCACAAACTCCGGCTCACTGGAAGTCTGATTTTCTTGTACTCTGTATTTTTGTTTAACAGAGATTTCTTGACTATAACTGACATTTGAAGAACAGGGAAAAGATTAGCTTTCATACTGAATTTTTTTATGCATCTGGGTATATTATGACTAAAATGTGATTATAAACCAGGAAGCAATACAGGCATGTGAACTGGTTTCAGCTAGGCTGGAGTTAATTTCTTCTCAGTAGCTGTTACAGTGCGGATTTGGAAAGAGAATGGTGTTGGAAACACACAGATTTAGGTTTTTGCTAAGCCATGTTTATCCTAAGTCAAAAACTCTTTTTTTCTCTCCTAGTCTTATGCTGGGAAGGAGCTGGGACAGCTGACCCAAACTGACCAAAGGGATATTCCACACCACAGAACATCACTTTTTGTTTACTGTTTATTATCATCACTATTACTGTATTTTACTTTATTTTCAATTATTAAACTGTTTCTATGTCAACATACAAGTTTTACTTCAATCCTCCTCCCCATTCCACCAGGCTGGAGAGAGGAGGGGCATGAGTGAGTGGCTGTGTGGTGCTTAATTTCCTTCTGGGATTACACCACAACCGCATAAAAGCAAACAGGGCAGATGATTTACTGTGAATCTTCATACATGCCCTCACTTAGTCAAATACAGTGGCAAGATCATGGCCAGTTGCTATGATACCATAGCTCCCTTCATTCAATTAAAATACTGAAGTCACTGTTCTACCAGTACACACACCTTCCAATAACTGCAACATTCCTGTGACTCTAATCTGCTACTCTTACATGCTATGATCTCATTGCTAATATGAATGTGTGCTTCTTGCAATTTGCACTTTCCAATTTACTTTTACTGCATTTTGCAAGAAATCATCGTCATACTGAATGAGGCTTGTGAGTCTCTGATAGTTTTTGTCTAAGGGTAAGTAACCCTCTTGTACTGCATATGATGATCTTCCCCTGTTGGTGTCTTTTGCTCCTCTAACTTACCTGGAAATAAGTGGAAATTTCCTCTCGGTCACTAATTTCCTCAGGAATTCTTTAAACAGGTAAGTTCTGACTGCAGGAAATGCAATTCTGCAAAATCTAAAGCCGTCCTAAATGAACCTAAATGCCTCTAAGTTTTGCTAGAATCAATTATTTGAGACAGGACAGGATACTGGATTTGAAAATAAAACATTTGTGTTTGTACAGTCCTTTGAAGGTGACAAGTGCTTCATTTCCTCGTTCTTGGCCACCACCATGAGTTTGGTAAATTCTCATCCAGTGAATAGCACATGACTGGAGTTAAGATGCAGCATTTTCAGCAGGAATTGGACATTAGCAGGACTACTGCTATGTTAAGACAGATCAATGACAACATCCTGCGAAGAAGCCACACTTTAACTGAGCTGTCAGCAAATCAAGGACAGAGGAGAGCAAATGGCCAGTTCTCCCTCATGCTGTTCAAACAAGTAAACTGCCAGGCACACATGCTTGCAGCTGAGAAAACACAGGCATTAAGGTCTATTTTCCTTTCTGATTAAAACAACTGTTTTATCAGTTGAAGTCTGACAGCTTCCAGGAGCTTCTGTGTGTTTATATGGTCCCACTGCTTCTGCTATCTTCCTTGCAAGAAGGTCTGTATTTCCCTGGCCATAACTCAATTCTTCATTCACACTCCCAATCAACTCTTTTCACTTTTGAAATATATTCAAACCCAGTCCTCAAGTTCATAGCCAGAGGTTTTGCCAAAAGAGGCTGATCTAGCAAAACGATCTTACTTTTGTCTTGCTTTCCACTTGATCCATACCTGCCCTCCCTCCTTTCCTGGACAAAGTCTTCCTTATTTCAAGTCCACTTCCTCTTTAATATCACCCATCCATTTTCCTCTTTTCCTTCTGAAATATGCCACCAGGACTCTTCTGGGTTACCCAAATCCTTCCTTCTCTTCATTGCCTTGTTAAAAATGTTTCCCTATTGCCATTCACCCTCTTGAGTCCAAGTGAAACTGTATTCATGTGACTGCAAAGAAAAGGTGACAGGTGAATACCTTCCTAATAAGGAGGGAAGGCTCCTTCTTTCATGGTGTGCATGGACCAGTTTGATACTGTCAGCCACAGCCTCTCTGTCCTTCAGTTTTGCACATTTTCCTTTTGTTTTCAAGAATATTTGCTTGTCTGGGGCTTCACCTACCTTTCCCACCATGGCATTTTGGTGTTTCTGCGGCCTTCTCTCTCTCTGTGGACTTGACTCTTCTACTATGTGTGTTTGCCTTACCCACAAAAACCTTTATTTCTGAACTTGGACTGTATTTTACTGTCCTTTTTTGTCTTTGCTGCTGCCACTGTTTCATTGCCATTCCTGGACAATCCTATATCAGTCCTTCCCTCTAGTACTTGCAGCATCCTCTAATGCTAAGCTGGCAGGTGATTCCTCTTCTCCCTGAAACCTCTGAATTTTGAATGCCTTAAAATTAAGACACAAAATAGGGAGACTCCCAATGAAGTTTAAAATTTAGAGAGTCACGTAGCAGAAGGATTGAGACCAATCTTAGTGTCTGAGACAAGAGTAAACATGGAAGGGGCATCAGACCTTCAGAAGACCTGCCAAGAGAAGGACTCCATTGGGACCACAGCCTAGGGGACACCGGGGGACAATGCAGTCTGGGACAACTGACTGTGAAGGGCTGGGTCATGTCAGGTTTGGCTGCTCTGGCTGCAGCCCCCAGGCTGCCTGTGACTCATGTGCTGCTTTCAGCTGGTGCATCTCACACTTGAAAACCTGCAGGTTTTCCCACCCTGGAGGAAAACAGACTGGGCGGACAAGACTTGGGAGTCAGTCAGTAAAGGTTTAGGGTATTGGAAGGTGTGACAGGATGTTGAAAGCAGAAAAAGCTCTTGGGTTTGGTGCAAATGTCAGCATAAATATTTTAATTAGAAACTTTGGCTGTCCCTGGAGCAGCCAATGCTGCCTGTGAAACTGACCATCCAGACATGCCTTCTGAATCCAAGAATACCCTTTCCTTATTGCCAAGCTGACTCTCACTTTTGTTATTTTTGTATCCTTCACTATCTTTTGTTCTGCTCTGAGCACTGGGAGAACTAGAATTTGCCAGCCTAACACACTGCATTGCTTTTCTACCATGCCACCTTCCTTTCTTCATCAAACTTTGCTGAAGGACAGGTTAGGTCCTGTGAATTAAGCAGCAGGTTGAGGATTGCTGGACACTCAGGAGCCCTTATTAAATGGAAAGCATTCCTCTTCCCCATATAAAATTACTCTGAGATACTCCATGTCTCAAGATACACCAAGAAGTAATATCTCTTTTTAACATGCTGTCATCTTATGTTGGTGTTTAAAAAATTTAACATCTGCCAAAAAAAAAAAAATTAATTTTGCATAGATAATCTCTTAAATTTCCTGCTTATGTGAAGTTGGAGAAGTAACGTTAAAGATTTTGAGCAAGCCTTATCTAATTAGAACCTAGGACTTAATTACTTCTCTCCTGAAAGATGAGCCTCTGGGAGATAATTTTATGAGGATAGTATGCCTTGAGCAAAACACAGAACATAGTTTTCTGTCAAAACTTAAGAAAATGGAAGTTTCATCATATAGATTGTTAACTGTTTTGCACATGGGTTGTATTTATAAAAAGTCAGGCAACCAAAACTGAAATCAGAGAAAGTAGCAGAAGAATTGACAAAAGGTCACAATTAAGTTCTTCTTTCTTCATTGTGAAATCTATTTCATGTTCAATCACTTTATTAACCAAGACATGCCAGGCCACTTCATGCCCTTTCTTTTGTACTCCCAGCAATTTACTGGGATTCCTTCTGTGGATTATCTAATAGCAGGGAAAGTACAGATGCACCATTATCACTCCTGTTGTCACATGAGATATATTACATGGAGTTTGAGGCAGAGTATTTTGTCCCGGATACAGAAATAAATTATCTGTCCATTCAGTGAAACAACTGAAAAGCTAAACCAGATGTACAGCAGCAGATTCCTGCACCATCCAGGCTGGCTTCAGTTTAGAATTAATCATTCCTTATGATCTTTATGGATCTGTATTCCCACTGGTGAGTCTTTTTATGATTGTGTTAACTCTTAAGGGCATTTATTTATTGACTTATTTAAAAAAACCCTTAAGCCTGCTGCTGCACTACTTGTGCAGACAAGTAACACAGGGAACCAGTCACTTAATTCAGAGTGATAGCAATGAATACAAGTTCAGGATCAGCTTCTTATTTTTCGCATTTTCATTTTCTGATTGCTCTTCCAATTTTGTTTGTTTTCTTCGGAGCTTAACAGGCAAGTATTAAACAGTTTAAGCCTAGAATTTGAGCAGACTTTGACTGGTCAATATTCTTTGCATGGGAAAGTAAATTTTATTGTGGTGTCTTAGCCCTGTTCGTGACTATGCTCTCTTTTCAATCATAGGTGTGGTGACCTATATACAGAGAGTTTAGCAGAAAGTTATTCCCTGTAAAATTTCACATATGGATCCAAACTCAAAGTTCCTCCCTCCTCCATTCCATTAATTTTTTATGGCTCCCTTATCCAAAACACTTGATTTTTAAACAAACCAAAACTACTTACAATTTAACACCTTGATATTTTGATGCATAAGCTTATCTTGGGACAAATGCTCTTATGTGCTCCTGTTTAATACGACATGTGTATGTATGTAAAAAAGATGTACATGTATCCTTACACCTTTATAGACATGCATGTTTGTACAAGTACATATACATATGTTCCTAGGTTTTTTGGTAGTCTTTGTTTCCAATAATGATTTTAGTCAAAATTCCAAAGTATGGATTTCATTTAGGATTAATCAAGCAATTAGTACAGCAATAGGAATTTATTGCTATAAATGTATAACAAATATGTGCCTTTTACAATAAACTTAAAATAATGTTTCTAATTAGCAAATGGAATCCAACATTTTCTAGCTGTCTCATTAAAATGAAATTAGATGCACAGTTGGGAATTTTAATTCCATTCACCTTTATTGTTGAAACATGTTCCTGAATGAGTTCCTAGACTATTACACAAAATGCCCATGCAAATGAAGTTGTAAAACATGGGATTGAATCTTGCTAACATCCCTTTCCAGAATTATGACATTGAAAGAACTTCAGAAGGAAAAAGGGGATAATATAAATTTATCCTCCTCTGTTTCATAGATTTCTACGCTGTTTGTTGTGAATGATTATGTGTGACAACAAAAAAAACCCAGACCCCACAAACAAACAAAAAACCCACCACCCTAGAATACCTCAGTTCCTTCTATAATACAATTTAATATTTCTAAGGCAATTCAAGAAAAGGATTAAAAAATATTAAGGCTCTAGGTGATAACGGTAGGGAGGAGTTTCAAAAAATATCTGCAATCACATGAGGCTCATGCCTAACAGCTGTCTAGGTCTTGCTCCAGACTATTTCTGCTCTAGATCTGTGAGCCTTAAAGAAAAGGGCGATTTTTAAAGAGGTTCAAGGGAAACAATTCTCCGTGTGGATACCCAGACCAAGCCAACAAACCTGGGGCTTTGAACGTGAAGCGTCGAGTGTAGAGAACAGCTTTGCACACCTACCTCCTCCTGCAAACAGCACACAGGAGGAGGGACTTTTTCCAGAGAGGTTAGGACACTTTTGACTCTTAGGCAATTTGACTTCAGCAGTGGGAAGTGGGACACACACAACTCCTGACTCCTGGAGTCAGGTCCACCCAGGAGCTCCCACTCCAGGGAATGCTATAACTTGGTGAGGGAAGAGCAGATCTGGGACAGGCAGCAGCATACTGAACCTGTCCTGTGCCTTCAAGACCCCCATCACTGCTCCCCTTCCAGCCCTCTGAGTCCCTCAGATCCACAGAGGGGAGAGCAGAGGCAGAGGTGCCAAAACACAGAAGATGAGGGAAGAGGAGGAAGAAGGTGGAGGGAGACAGGGGAGACAGCCTTGACAAGCAAAAGTTCCTAAATGCTGTAATTAGATGGTCAGACTTTATTATACAGATTTTTCTCCCCTGTCACTCTCTTATATTGGGACAGTTAAATAATTACACGTATCCATATACTTTTCAACCTTATACTGTTAAAGATCATCCTTGTATCTTTTTGGTCTAATTTTCCAGAATCAGTCCAAGTTCTAATCCCAGTGAGACCTTTCATCCTACATGGGGTGTTTACTTCCTATTGCCTTCACAAAGGCAAATGGATACAAGTGATGCAAGTCTAATTTATGTCTTCTCCAGAAAAATAATCCCCTTTAGTTTCTCTAAATAGTACTGAAATATGCAGTTAACAGAAAAACACAAGTATACAAAGATAGTGAAGGATGTTTCTGCTAAGCTCTCTGGTGCCTTATTTGTGCCTCATGTAGAGTGCTGACCTAAGTAAAAGCTTGATCTGCATCAAATGTAGTGACCTTCACTGACTTCCTTGAAGATTTATTAATGAGAGGCCAAAGAGTCGGGCTGCAAGGCTGCTTGGCTGCATGAGTAACTGTGAGAAATTTACCCAGTCATTCTGGCATGATGCACAGAAGATGGAGCTGATCAATAAATTCCAAATCACTTATTTTCTCTGGAAAATTATCAGAGTCTGGTATACAAATAAACAACTGCCACATACAACCAAACTCCAAATACAAGAAAAAGCAAGGGAATTAAGAGATTTGTGCATATCTTGTGCACCATGTTCCAAGAAAGGCCCCAGAAGTAGCCCTTTGTTGGAGAAGGTTACGAAGGGAAGGAAAAAAGGCAATGTAAAGCTCCTTAATTTAATCTCATAGAAAATACCATATGCTTTTGCATGCTTCATTAATGCTCCCTGGTTTACCAACTAGAAACACACAGCGAGTCCAACCTTCAGGGGTCAGCAGTGCTCAGCATATCTCTGAACTGCACTCCAGGCACTGTGGGGACTATGGAATACTATGGAATAAGGGCTGACTCTGCTCAGAATTAATCCTGCACTTTTAGGTTGCATGGCTTGGAATCTGAAGAGCAGCTAACTGAAAATCAGCCCCCATCTCACAAATACCACCAATCACCAGGGCTCTTCTCTGAAATAAGGCAGTGCTTCATTCAGAGGGTGCACTTAGAGATTATTCTTGTAAATAGATTTGCTAGATTGCAAATTCTCAGTTTACTCCCTAGTTTTGAAATTAGATAAATACAGTAGCCTTTTCTGAGCTTTCTAGTGCAGAGAGTCCTGTGTCTTATGAGTGATAACATTCACTTTTGGAAAGCCTAATACTATCAGACTATCTGTATACTCTCTGGAATAAAACTTGCTAAACGCAGCACAGTTTCTGTGGCTGTGCTGAAATACAAACAGTATAAAGAAAGGCTGCTTCACTCTCATTTTTATGCCCAGTGGTCTTTCATAGACTGTTCTGCCTGAATTTGAGTTTTAGTAGATTATCTTCAAATTAGAGCTCAGGATGTACTTACAATTTAATGCCTTACTCCACTAGAAGCCTAACAATTTAAATGCAAGGGAGCAAAATCTTTATAGCTTTGCTCTGTCTTGACAATGTGCTGTTTATGGACTCTTTTTAGCATACACAGGCATACATGCATGCAAAGCCAAGAGGTGGAAGTGAAATGACTCAAACAATGAATCTTTCCTGTTACAACGTTATTGCTATTCCAGGCTTTCTTATTCTTGTTAAAGGACAGTGGATTGAATAAAAAGGGAATAAGAAGTGTGATGGATAGGAAAATATAATGATGACAGTATAATAAATTATTGCTTACCATTTCCTGAGTGTTTGCAAAATCTGCCTCTTTCGAGCTACACTGCACCAAAAGCATTATATTATTAATCAGGGCAATACAAAGGAATACATATTTGTATCAAAATCTACCTAAGTGTACTGATCATTCCTGCTCCCTAAAACAAAACCAAAATAAAAACAAAAAAAAAAAAAGAGATTTTAATCTCATTGAAACAGTACATGATACACTACTCATACTTCTGCATACACAGAGGTACATTGATATCTGATTAAAAATACAGTCTGAGCCTTAGCACACTGTCTTGCATGCAGACTTTCATTGAATACATGATAAACTACTCTTTATCTGAGAATCACAGCCATAACCCCTCAAGGTATTTTTATTTGACCTCGAATGAACATGAAAAAGGGGTTCACAGAGCAGCCATTTCTTTGCTATTTCTGCAGCATCTCTCAAGGCAGTGGCAGTGCAGATTTAGTGTAGAAAGTGCTAGTGCTTCTGAAACATGTAATTAGAGTAAATCTTGAACTGAACTTGACTTTATTTTATATTTAATGACACAATCTCAAAAATACTTTGATCTGCATTAATGCAGTTGCTGGAATAAAATTACTTTCAGTCATTTAGTGTTTTGATCCCACATGTAGCTACACTATCTAGTCTTCAAGAACTGACGGTCTTTTACACTGCAAGCTGTCTCTTACCCCTGTTACCCCTAGGAGACTTACCACTAGAGAGTAACATATCTTGAATCCAGGTTTAGCCACAAAGTAGTCATCAGATTTGAAGGTTATCTTTATGTGATTTGTCCTTGATGTTATTCTTGGAGGCACTTCCTTGTGTCCACACCACCGCCCTCGAATAACTGTGCTGGTCTCTGACACATCTTCCACTTCCACAAAGTCATACCTGAAAAAGAGTATGAAGAATTAGTTTCTGCCGAGTCTGGTTACAGAAGGTGCTTGCAAATTGACAGGAGCACAGCTGGAGACACAAAGACATCTGTCCCCTGTTCTCCACTCCAAAACATCTGACTAAATATTACAAATGGTGGACAAGTCTGTGCTCAGTGTACAAATACACTAAGATGCAAGCTACTGCCTGAGTGCTCAAATGACTGATTTCTGTGCTCCTGGAACATGACAGTATTTGCTACCACGTTAAAACAGCAATAAGAGGCACTTGCATGTGCTTAGTATACAGTAAGCATACACATTGCGTTTCATGTGGTGGGTAAATAATTTAGCGACCTGATAAAATATTATTTAAGGCAAGCTGCCCAACCTGAGCAGCTGCAAGCACTTGTGCACTTTGTGGTGGTCACCCAACTCCCTGCAGCAGCAGCAGCCACAGGAGTCTGCTCTGTTGGTCAGAGGGCTAGAGAGGGGCAGCCACTGTGCCAGGAGCAAAGGGAGGTGCAGGAGGGACACAGGGCAGTGCATGATACCGAAAGGTGCTTTTTAGGCCCTCCCTTGTAGGTGGCACATTGCTCCTGCAGCTGGTTTGGAAAGATTTATGTCTAGCTTTCAAGCAGGAAAGCATGCTGCCGCTCTGTGTGCTGCAGTGGGGGGACATCTGCATGCTGTCACCAGGGAAAATGCAACAGCACATCTTGTTCTGTGAAAAGTCACATCTTGGCCAGGCACCCCTGCCACAGCAGTGGTTCCTGAGCCCAAAGAGGGCACTGCCAGGAGCAGAAGGCACCAAACCCCAGGGATGAAGGGACACAGTGGCAGCACTCACTGCTCCAGTCTGTGCATTTGCCTGCTTGGGTATAAATGAATATAAATAAATAAATACATAAATGAGTATAGTTATTGAGCTGGAGAATAAAGGGGACAGAGAATGAAGTTCTGCTTTTACTAAATCTATGACAAAATATCTGTCAATATCTTTGGAGGCAGAATTAGGCCCCACACATTGCTGCCAGAGAGGCAGAGGTGATGACAAGAGGGGCAGCTTGAGTGCCATCCTCACAGTACAGCTAAGCTTTAAAACCCTGGAGGTCTTTACCAGGAATGTTTTCTATTATCAAAGCATCTGCTCCCTCCAAAGGAGTTCAGGACTGTTGAGTGATTCTTGCTAGCAATGCACTGCTTCCCACCCCCAAGTCTGTGAGCCAAGCACCCTCCTCCCTGCCCAATTGTGGCAGCTGAATAGCTCTGTAAATAACAGACCTGCTTTCCTTTTTCTGCTGAGAGCCCAAGAGATAAAAACCACAAGTACTATGTGGTTTGAGAATATCAGCTCTGCTGCTTTTATATTCACCAACGCCAAATTGCACAGAACAGAAAATAATAGATCCACTATGACCACTTAAATCTGCCCAAACTCTGCTGAAATATTCTTTTTTTGAAGCACACCAAAATTTAGTTCCAGGTAGAAATGAACTTGTCTCAATCTCCCACTCCCTGCTGGCGATGGATGTGGTACCCAGCAGAGCTCCCAAGGATCCACCCTGGCCCCCTGGTAAGCACGGAATTGTGAATGCCTATTCCAACACAAGGGGGTGTGGTGCTCAGCAGCAGATAACCTTGTAAGCTTTGGTGAAAGCTGTCCTGCCTGGCCTCCCCATTTTTGGAGGCCAGAAGCCAGATTAAGCAGAAAAAACAGAGAAAATCCACGGACTTTCAAGGATTATATCTGCTTTCCACAGCAGAGGCTTTGCTGCAACGATCATGGAAGTAGGCGTATTCTCAGTTGCTTCTGTGCATCCAAGGAGCCTCAGAGGCTGGGTAATTTAATTGCTTTTCAGAATCATTTCTTATCAAGTGCCTGTGGAAATGCTAACAGCACTTCTTGAACATTCTGTAAGACCTTGAATATTTCCTCTCCTTCTTCAGAAGCTCTGAAGAAATATAGCTCTGCTAAAATATACCTTTTCATTCCTCAGCCTGAATGAATTTCAATCAGGTCAGTCTTAATAGTATGCAAATTACAATAATTAGTATTAATAAAAAATTGAAAGAAAACACTAGGAAGTTTGTGGAGAAAAAAGCTTAAGGTCAAAAGCAAACACAAAAGCAAGGTAAGGTGCAGAGGTCCTGAATTACTTGTCCAGTATGCCTTCAAGCACATGCTTAGCTCTCGGCATTCATTTCAATTAAAACAGCCCTGGCTGCCTCTCTAAAGCAGCACTGCAGGGATTGTCAGGGACTGAAGCTGCAGAAGGGATCGAGTTTTGAAAAATATATTGAGCATTAGCAAAACATCCAACTGCATACAGTATTTAAAAGACTTAAAGCCATCACAGTCTGTCTGACCAAAAAATTCCTCACTCTGGAAGTAATACTACCCAAACAAAGGTCTTCCAGAAACTCTAGGGTAAGTTTTACTGCAGAAAAGGATGTGATATTTCTCCAGCACTATGGATGATGGAAGGTCTTTGATTTTCTCTGCATTCTAAATTAGCTGCTCTGGAAAAAGCAAGCAGACTGTCTTCCAAGATGCTCTCCAAGCACATAATGCCAGTAACAGCTTGACTTTCCCTCACTGTGCCACTACATTTGATGGCTTTTGACAGACCATACTTCATCTTTTTTTCCGCAGTAAATTAGCCCTCTGTTTCAAAGTTGCAATGCTTTAAGGTCAGCCACAGTTTATCCACTACGTAAATATTAACAGGCTGCTTCTGTGTGCATTAGGCTCTGAATCTGGGAAATTGTTTGGGGTACTGGGAGGTTACTGTTGTTACTGACTCTGCTGCTGATCTTGGACCAACATCACCAGAGCAGACCTGCCAAGGAGCAGGGAAGGAGAGCCAATTTTAGGCTGCATTCTTTTATTGCTACATGGAAAACAAACCTGCGGGAACGGTTCCCTCTATCAGTAATGCAGAAAATTTAACAAAGAAAAATAAGGAAAAAAATCCATCCTGTAAAATGCCTGCAGAGATGCCAAGCCCTACAAACACAAATTAATTGACAAAGATAAGATAAGAAGAGGCTGGGTGTGCAGAAACACTAACAACCAAGTTCTGTGCATAGATAAGGTGTAAGTAACAACACAATCATGCAGAGTTGGAGGCTGAGACTTGAGCATTTCAAGTAAGCAGCATCACAGCAATCTGCCTTTTGGAGGGCATGGGAATCCTGAGCCTGTTTTCTCCCACAGAAAAGAAAGCTGGATAAAAGAAATATAAACACATGGATTTATACTGTTTTAGTGAATGCTCGCAAGATTCACCTCTGTACTTTACTAATGCAAAACAGTTTATCCACCTAGGTTAATCAACCAGATTAGCTGAGCTTAAGGTCACTTCTGCTTAAAAGGGGAACCAAAGCCACGGGATATGGTAGAGCAGGCTTTAACAGATTTACAGACACATTAGCATGCATCAGTACACTGATATTTGTCGACCTACATTTGAAATTTTTAAAAGGAATTGTACCAGTGAAGAGTAAAAATAAAGATAAGCAAGTAATTTGAACATAATTCTGTTTTTCAATACATTTTTATGTGTCCCTCACATCCCAATATAAATGCTTACCTACTCACTCAAATTAGAGCCCTTCACCTACTGAAAAAGACGTTTCTTGCCTGGCTGAAATGTGGTAGAGGTGATAGAGGACAAAATCCTATATAAGTAGCACCTATGTTGTTAGATAGCTGGATTTGAGCATACAAGTACCTTGTGCTTAAAATGTTACAGAAGGACTAAAATCTGACAAAACTGCTTTGGGTCCAGGACAGCTCAGTTTATTTATGAACTCAAAGTCCAATTTCAGCTGGGAGGGCCCCTTAAAGGTCTGTCCTCCTTGCAAGGACATCCTAGACCCATCCAGAGATGCCCTGATTTTGCTTTGCAGCCTCATGCCAGTGAGCTCAAAGGTGGTCCTTAGGAAGTGCTTTGCAAACTTTCACTTGGCACTCACCTGCAGATCTCATTTTCGGGTTCCTCCAGCCCAAACTGATTATCAAAAGCCAGCTGGATCCTGGTGCTCTCTGGGGAGTGGAGGCGCCACGTGAGCAGGAGGTTCCTGGGGTAGCTGCTGGGGAAGCGAGGACTGTGGATGCAGCCGTTCCCTGCCACGCTGATGGTCTCCTCCTTTCGGTACAAGTCTGTGAGGTGATTGCTCTCTGTTAGTAGTCACAACTTGTAGAAATTAGTATGTTGTTCCAGTTACAGGAAGGCAAAAAACACAACAGTTTATAACACAGCACAATTATTATTAGCATTTCAAGTCTATAAAATGTTGGGTCTAGGAGCAGTTATTATTAAATGGGAAGTATACTGTATTTTCTCTTTATTCAATCCCCTATTAAACAGTAAGAACAACAGAACTCAAGTATATAGACTCTTTATTTTACAAGAAATGTACAATTATTTTTTTACATTTATATTGATTATGTAAGTTCATTCTCACCACTTTGGTTTTAAAACAGAATTAAACTTTAATAAAAGCTTGAGAACAATGAAGGAAGAAAGACTGAAATGAAAAATGTAAATAGTCCTGCTTCCCAAATTTTGTGCTCTAGGGAGCAATGCCCTCTGAACAAAAGCAGCAATGAAGGACTGCAGGAAAGTGAGTATGGGTGAATTTATATTTCTTTACTGTGCTTAAGTATTTCCTCCCAGAAACGTGTATGATTTTAAAATCATGTTTTTATTTATATGGTTTGAACCATTTTCTGCCTATGGTCTGTTTACTCAAACAGCTACTCCATGCTTATACCAATGTAAATGAGGCCAGATCCTATCCCATCAACCATCTTACTCAGTAACTTCAAGACAAATAGTCAAGCCTTCACTTAATTAAAATTCCACAATTTTTGGTGAACAGATCTTCAATTGTTCCTAAAGTTTACTTTTACCAAGGTAAATCCTCCGCTGCTGTAAATCCATGGCTCCAAGGATTACAGGAACTGTGTCAAGATCCAGATCTCTAAACGCCAAAATGTCTTCTCAGTTGCACGATGCACTTGCACTGCCCAGCTGTTTCTGATACTGGAATTTGGGTCATTTTGCATCAAAAAACTGCAAGCAACCATTCTTCTGTGCATTGACAACTTTAGTATGGGGAAATTTTGAGGATCAGAAGGCTCCAAGGCAACATTCAGATGACAGCACATTTCAGTTCCCAGTCAAGACATGCATCTCTGAGCCTCCACCTGTAGGTCAGCTACCTGCGGTCCATCCTCACATGATGTATGGGGATCTACATGAATTTGGACATGTGTTTTCATGTAAACACACAGACTCTGGTGTCTTTATCCTAAACTGAACATCATTCCACACTGCTGAATGCCACATCAACCTCCAGTTCCACTGCAAGCAACAGAAATAGAAAACTGGTTCCTTCTCCTGAATCTGGCTACTGAGGAAGAACAAATGGGGGAAAGTATCTCCACCAGGCCACTCTGTGAATGCTGGAAATACAAAACCAAAGCAACGAGCCGCAGCCATCTGTCACACACACTAATCTAAGTCTTCACTTTTAAAATAAAATCTAATGTGTGACTGAATTTTTCTAAGTTCTTTATATGAAATAAATATACTTGTTTTATAAATGTTCATTGAAAAGAAGAATCCAGACAAACAGTAAAAACTTCTTGATTAGTACATCTATTTTTTAGGTTGCTTTTCACTGGTTCCTGGCTGTAAATACCTCCCTGCATGCAACTGTAAACAAAGCACGGTTGTCTAACCATTCATTGTACTCTTCTGACAGCACAGTAATTCTAGCTTCCAAACAACCTGAAACTCAGAAGAAAAAAGTCTATGTTTCTTATAAAACTATCTCCATAGACCTAACTGTGGTATCTTTCTAAGATTCTTTCACACTGTAAGCCACCCTTTCTAAGCAAACACAGCCCTAGTTCAAAAAGTGCAGAACTAGTCAGTTTTGTTTCGTTCTGCTTTAACCAAACAATTTGCTTTGGAAAAGTGCCAATTTGGTAAAAATAAAGACCACCCACCTATTAGTTTTGTTGCGATTTTCATCAGGGACATCTATGCTGAAGTCTGTTTTGTATTTGCTTTTACTCTAAAAAAGGACAAAAAAGACATCTGTGGGGTTTTTTTCCCCTGATCTGGAATGAAACAAAATGTCCAGCCAACACTACTGAGCTCTTACTGAAATCCTGAGGACCTCTGAACTCTGAAAACACCCAGTACGCTAAGAGGACACTATTTCACAGGACTTTATCCAAAACGTCCAAGAAAAGGGATAAAAATAAACCAGATTTGATGATAACAAATCTAGTTAAAAACAACCATTCCCTAAGTTGGAACAAAAGTTACAGCAGTAAAACATGGCAAAACTCATCCTGTGCCTGACAGTCCATTACTCTTCTTTCTTGAACAGCAAAGTACTGTCATTTTCCCTCTGTCACCATGCACTTCACTGCTTGGTTCAATCTGGTTCGTGATTCTGAGGGAAAGGTTCCCTTTTCCTGGGCAGTCCTAGCACAGGCTTTACTCTCGTGTTGTCGGCTGCTGAAATTAAGAGTTCTGGGGACAGTATCTCTGAAATGTGCTCATACACATACCCCCAAACAAAACATCTGTGCACACGGCACACCAACTGAGAATGAGCACTATTTTCTCTCTTGTACGTCAAGAAGAGGGTCTGTCACAGCTTTTCATTTAAATTAAACTCTGAATCGTGCAGACTGCAGTGCCCTGCCTGCAAGGCAGTCACACCTGACCAAGACCAGTGCTGAAATGTCACGGCTGGCACAGCTCTGCAGTATCCAAGTTGTACAGGTACATGAAGCAATAGAGCGGCACGTGTTATGAAGTTTATAAATCAAAGCACAGTGACTTGTTATTTCCACCATGGTAAATACGGCAATTATAAAGTCATTGTAGAGGAAAGGCTGCAGAGAAGCATGGGGAGAAAATTCTCACTGTAGTAAAACAAGGGATATTCAAATATTCCACTCTGAGGAAAAGCCCTCTCCATAATGGAATAAAGTATGTTTGATAAGAATGGCCATAAATACTGTTTCTATAGCCCACATGGGATGAAATCTAAAGCTATTCAGAGCCCTCATGTGATGCTGGAGCAGACTCTTCAGGAGCTCTGAAACAGCCTGATTCCCTCTCACCCTCCTCACCATGCACTAAATTACAACCTGAAGTGGCGTAGCCAGCACTGTAATCAAACACCACAGAATTTTCTAAGGTGATTTTCATTAGGATTTCACAGATAGAACACAGTCAACACAGAGTTGCTCCCAGGAGGTTGGCTCCTCATGAATCATCAAGCATCTGGGAAACAGCCTGAGGAGATGTGAGCAACTCTCATACCTTTTGTATCAACAAAGCTATGAGACTAAAATAAGACCTTTCCAGGCAGGCAAGTATTGTCCTCATCAGATACACTGGGGGAGCTCATGGAAATCACACATTCACCAAGGGAAAAGTTGGGATAAAACCCACTTAATAAAAGGCATAGGCAAAGGAAAAGACAGTGTGTCTTTCAAGGCACTGAACTGTCCCATGCTGTAACACAACACAGTGCAGCACTACTCCGTGTCCTGGATGTCACATTCTAACTGTATTCCATAATGCTTTATGGGAGTAAATAAAACACGACAGCGCATAATGCACTGCCTGTCACATTTACTAAAAAGCATATAAAATCATTTCACAATGAATAAAAGCAGGTGCTAAGTCACAAGGCAAAAAGGCCATTTAGGCCATAAACAGGAGGAGGATATTCTAGATGGCAGAAGCCACAAACACATCCTTGCACTGGGGGGAGAAAAACTATCTCATAAGGAAGATGAATGGGAAGGAATCTGGAAGACATCCTTTTCAGTGAGGCAATTCCCTATAGAGAGTCTGAGCTGATTGTGAAGCAGCTTGCTCTATATTTTATTAATCTGAACTAATCTCTCCTTTTTTTTCCCTTCTTAATTCTTTTGCAACCACAAATTTTAAACATAATGGCATACATGATAGTCCAGCTGTCCAAATTAGAGGAGCTCCCATTTAAATGCTCAAGGCAACTGCATTTTCCAAAGTGTTTGCCTTCCTACCCTGAAAGGAGTGCAGCTGGGTGTCAGAGAGGGAACTGGGATGTACAGTTTAATATTCAGGAAAATGTGCTTGTCTCAAGACAGGCCTCACCATGCATGCCCAGTGCATCCAATGTTTCCCATTCCCAGTGAGGCCATGCTGCAGGAGCAGCAAGAATCAGAAAGATGAATTTCATCCCGTGTTTTCTCTGGATGCCTGCACTTCCTTGTGACCTTTAGCAACACATCAACACTTCCCTCTTAAAGCTACTCCTCCTAGTCATGACATGCCTATTACTATAGACAGAAGTCTGCTTGTAACATCATCATCATTCAACAGGCAATGAAGTCCTTCACTAAAAAAATGGTAATAATAATTTCAAAAATCCCAACCAACCTAAAAGGCAATTTCTAACTGATAATAGCTAATCTGACATCTGTTCTGTGATATATCCAGCAAGAAGAGTCTGTAAGTGTCAATTCCTTTAGAAAGAAGAAGAATTGAGAAAATGACCTTGTCTAAGGACCTAACCAACAATATGGAATACTTAGTTCCACCCTTCTAAGGTTTCTGAATTTCAACATGTCCCACATTTCCTAAGGTGTTGTTTTGTTTCTAAGTTTGCTTCTGTCTTTCTTCCCCTTGGGAAAGTTGGCCAACCAACTTTGATACAGCAGTAAAGGCTGAAAAAATACCATATTCTGAATGTATTATGACAAGAAATACACCCTCTGAAATGTCATGGAGCGCAACCTCATGAGCTCATCCCTCTGGTACAGCTGAGGAGAGAGTTTCTGAGAACCGTGGTGAAGTTCATTTTATTACTTATGAAATTATTTGTTATTTCAGGAAGGGACCTTGGGATTTTGCACATGGGGGTTTTCCAGATATAACTCTCCTCCCCCACCGCTGTTGTCTTAAAAAAAAAAAATAAATACAGCAGTCAGTGGTTTGCCACCAGTTTTTAAACAAATGAGATAACCTTCAGGGAGAATAATAGCTCTTCAGCTCCTCCAGTTGAAAATTAGCCTGATCTACGTAGCTGAATCTACAGAGAAAGAACAGTAAAACACTTCTGAATCCAGACCACAAATCAGTTCATCTCAGGGACAGGAATGTCAAGCGAGTTGTATTTATGGTAGCCTGTTTAGGCAGTCACTGGCTTTTTTTTACTCCCCACTCTCCTGCAATAAGCAGAAACTTTGTTATCCATAAGGTTCAATGTAAATCAAATGAAAAGATGACACGGTTCATTGTAAAAATAGTGTATGCCACAGCTGGTCACAACTTGTTGGGAAGATGTAAAACTGTAAGATCATTTTCCTTGTTAAAAAAGAGGGTTTTTTGGATTTGCTCTTTTATTTTTTGTGAGTTTGTTTGTTTAAATGGATATAAACGATAAACTGAATCCTAGACAGTGAACACAACATCACACCTCTGCTTTCTAATGCAGAATATAATCCTATATGGTAGTACCAGTCCTAGACATCTCTGTCCTTTTAATGACAGAGGCCAAACTCATGCAAGTCAGCTCTGCTCCCATCACTATTAACCAGCAGTTCTCCAAGAAGGCCAACCAAAGGAGGGAAAGGATTGGGATGCTCAGTGATAAAACAGGTATAGCACACTCCCAGCCAGCTAAAAGATCCAAATTGTCTCTTATAGAAGCACTAAACTGAGAAACAGCCAATCCGGTATAAGGACGGGTATGTAGGAGTACATTAAGGCAGTGGATCCATTCAAAACATCACTTCAAGTTGCTTTCAGCTTTATACAACTTCAATAACCCCATTTATTTCAAGAACACAACAAACCCATAGTTAAGCCCATACTTCAGGAGTTTGCTGGATCAAGACCCAAAAAAAGAGAACAGCATTTTAACACCACCTAACATCTTACTTACCACCCAGTAAATGAGCAATTAAAAAGTGAACCTAAATCCCATGGGAGCTGATGAAAGACTATCAACTTGGCTGGTTTGCCACTGGAGTTCAAAGAAGAAGCTCCAGGTACCTGCTCTTTCTCTTATTAACAGGCCTCCTCTTTTTATCAGGAGCAGGAAAGATACTCCAAGCAACATCACAGTTCAAATCTAAAGCACAACCTGTTCTGTCACAGAGGTAATATCAAAAGATGCTCTGTGCATGTTCAGCTAAATTCAGACCTCACATGTAATCTGCTCACTCCAAGTCCCTGAGCTGTGTGTAGATCTTTGCTAGAAGAATATATCCATAGAGGATTTATAAAAGAAACAAAATTGAGCTTTAGTTGAAAGAAACAAGATTAGTCAGGGCACAACACCAGTACAGAAGGTATCAAAGAATGAAAACACTCCAGACACCTAAAATTCAATTCAGAGCTATCATCCATTTGGTAATAGAAGGGTTAGTAGTCTGCCTGTGGTTCTGTGCAGAGCAACCCCACTAGTCTTGGTGGTACACAATCTGTGGTTGAACATGACCTCAGCAAAGACCACTTATGAGAATAGTAAATGAGCAATTGATAAGGAAGTCCAGGCACATAATTCAAAGAGACAGCCTGCCTCTATGCTTCTCACTGTAATAAGCATACTTTTATTTGCATTTAACAATATTATTTTCCCTGTGAAATGGTCACCACCATAATTGCATTTTGCATACAGAACTGAAAAAATAGTCCTGAAATGAAGAACAGACAGGACTGCATTTTGGTGGGGTGAAGGCCCTCCTTTTGTCTGCTGCAGTGGAGGCCTCGCCGGACTTCCACAGATGAATGCTGAGAAAACAACTCCTTAATTATGTTTGCAAAGATACCAAACTCAGAGCAGTTTGCTTTTAGCAGTGACTTGCATTACTTGCTTTTATTTGACTTCTTGATAGAGATTTTCTTCTACACAAAAGAACACCCTGAATGTGTTATAGTAATGCAAAAGTGTCTTTAGAAAAGTAACATATGTTAGGCAAACATATAAAACACTTTGCTAACTGCTAGCTCTTTCATGATGAGTGGTAGTGTTGCAATGCACCTCTGCAGGACTCTTAAATCAACAGCAAACTGAAGGTTTGTATATTTATATATTTTTTTCCTTGGGATTTCGTAAGTATGAAAGAAGAAAATGTGTGTATCAAGAATGTGTAGCTCTAATAATGTGCAGTAAGACTAATGCATATATCCTCATGATTGTGAGCATAAAAACACATAAAACCTTGAGAAACAGTGAGAAAAAAAACACAGAAGGAAATGGTTCTCCTGGTGCTGCAAAGAGCTTAAGGGAAACATGATAACTAAAGCAGATGTTTGCAGTGAGTGCCAACATCTTTCCAAGAAGGCTGGTATATAAAACTCGTGTAGTGCCTTGGAGAAGATGGTGCCATTAGAGCCACAATTGCTATTAAACACGAATACCAACACTGGACATTGGCTCATAACGTTTTGCAAAGAAACAGCAAACTGTGAACTTAGACACTCTGAATTTTCCTGTTTAGGCAGTGGCTTCAAGAAACTAGACCTTTATGGGAAGCTTCCTTCAAATTCTCCTGAAAATATATATTCATATAAATACAAAAATATATTCCTTTTCCATTTTCCCTTCATTATTTTCCAGTTTTTTACAACCAAACAAAGACTTTTTGCCTCGTAAATCTGGCATAGCTCAAGTCTTAAAAGAGAATTTGTTTTAAAATACTGTTTTAGAAACTGTTTCACTCAAGCACTTCTATGTCTGAACAAGACATGGAATTTTTTTACAGAAAAAAAATGCTGATAGAAGGAAAAAGAAAATCCAATCAAAAGGGGAAATTCTTCTCATGTTGAACATATTGTAGCAGATAGATAGGCAATTACAGAGTGCAGGTCACGTGTTGGGACATTAGGCAGTAGAAGGAGATCTGTTCCATAAGACAAATCAAGGCAATTTTCTCTTGTGATGTGATGTTTCCTTACCCTCCATGTCAGCACTGAAGATCTAAAATCTCTGAAAGGGAGTGAAAGGTCGCTTCTTACAATGGAAAGTGTGGCAAAAGTATTCTAACAGACAACCTTTCCTTGGACTCCATTTGCCATGGGCATATTTATTTGTCTCTTAGAGTCCACACACCAACCAACTGCACAAAGATAAAAGCTTGTGGGGATACTTCAGTCCCTTTAAGGCAGGTGAACTAAATACCTAATACCATAAAGTTACCTTAATCTTTTTCTAAAAAAGGCAGATCTCAATTCATTAAAGTATGATTGTTAGTAGTCTGTTCCTTTTTGTAGAGTAGCCTAACAGCTAAAAAATGAACTCCATTCTCAAAATCAGGGCACAACTTAATCTCCTCCAAGGAAACAGAAGCCTGTGTTGCGATTCTTCTAATTGCTCAAGAAAACTCAGACCACTTCTGTCTCCTCTCAAGAGACAGATAGGTTCTGGATATTGTTTCAAAGATGGCTTGTCCATTTTCCAAGGAATGGATAGAGGTAAAATCCAGGAAAAATTCTTGGCGCAAGGAATAGGACTCCAGATTAAGCCAAAAATTAAAGGACCAGCAGCTTTTCTACTTTCTGCTCCAAGGCACTCTGTCATCAGTCACTGACAGTTCAGACCAGAGCAGAGCACACCACAGCCCATTTTTTGCCCCCGTGTCTCAGTTTTCTTGTGCTGAAAACCACAGCACTGGTGCAAGGAGAGCAGAAGACATTGAGATCTTTTCCTGGAATGAAGGCAGAATATGAGCAGGGCCACCGGCGCGGCTTTACATCATTTAGATAAAACCCATGTTGAGAAACAAAATTCCCAGTCCGGAAAGTAAATTAAGTCATGCATTCTGAAAGTACTGAGAACTTGAAGTGCGGGGGATCTTTCCTGTAAGTGCTTAGGATTTTCTCTGGAGGTTTGGCATCAGAATGCTGCAGAGCTGTCATGTGGATAGATACTGCAATTCAACCAAGTTTCCAGGCACATAAAATTCTTGGCTATGGCTTTCTTTTGTTGTTATGATCTTGCACCAAAGGATCATCTAGACATTTCCTTAGTTCTTCACCTAGGAACAAAACTACACATGGTTGGAGTGCAGGAGAGCTCATTCACTGCCAATATTTAGGGACCAGTGGCTGGGAAGATGATACTGGTACGTATCAGCATAGCCCACAAACTCAGGAGCTGCTGTACCATGGGCAGCAATCATCTATCATACCAGTACAGACACATCCTGACCACCATAAGCCAAAACTAAAACTGGAAAAAGAGCTATCTCCAAAGGTTTGATTTACACACCTCAGCTTCCCAAGCCCTTTCTGGAAAAACAGCTGTTTGGCTCATTACCAAGAGGAAGTTATTGGAAACATTCTTTCTAGAGCGTATGGGGGGATGTTGATGGAAAAAAAGGAAAAGCCTAACTTACTCTTAGGTTTCTTAAGTTAGAGGCACAACAGATTCTATGTGAGCAGATGAAAGCACACTGAAACCTGTCTGGAGGCAATGATAACCAGAACTTTGCTAAGACTCCACGGGGAGCAGACATTATGTATCTTTATGCTCTGAGCAGGGCTGAGTATACCACTGGCAAATCAGGATGTAATTAAATAATCCTTCACTTTCATAGACCTTCAATGAACTCTCACTTTTAAATGGAAAGCTGAGTCCCCTGTGCAGTTGCACTGGAGACAAAGCCAAACTTCAAAGTCATCTTTGACTGTGGATTCAGTGAAATGTTTGACTAAAAGAAGAATGCAGCAGTTACGATGAAAAATTCAGCCAGCTTTGGGTACAGATCTCACCAGCAGGAACACACAGGGACACATTTCACTCCTCCAGCTTTCAGAAGACACATGAGATGACTCAAGGGTAACCAGCAGGCACAACCAGCACCCCTTCACATTAAAGCTTCCAGAGAGACACGGTGAACCAACCAAACCCAGTTTCCCCCACCTAGCTGAAAGCATAATACTGAGGAAAACTGCCTGTAGATATCATGGCAGAGGATTTAAGGGAGCAATCTCAGGTTCTGCTTTACACTTCCTGATGTAGATTGCACAGCAAAAAAGGAGAGATGCACACAGTGGTGGTATGCACGTGTCTGCACAGCAGGTAGGACTTGGATGCTTGGCTGAGGCATGACCAGAATAGGTCCCTGAGAGGCTGTGAAACCCAAGAGATCAACACCAAGCCACCGAGGCTTGCAGCCTGCAGGTGAGAAGGCCTAACCTCCATCTGTTTTAGAAGGGGAGGTCAAAGGGGACTATTTTGCTCCTGTGTCACCCCAGTTCCGTGCTGATAGTGATGCTGCACATCTGGGTGAACACCATGTGCTGAGGTCCTGTCTGTTCAGAGGGCACAGCTGCGTGCTGACTATTAAACACAGCTCCGAGCAGCTGTTTGGCAAAGAGGAGCCAGATAAGAGGCTTATGTAAGGGAGATAAAAAGGGTGAGCAAGTCCAGTAAATACAGTACTCTCACATCATTTCATTAACACTCTGTATCAGAGCTATTGAAGGGAGACAGGGACATATTGCACCATTTCCTGCAAAAACTGTTTTCCACACTATTGCTTGAAATGCATAAGGATACCTTGGCACTCTCTGGACTACCCAAACAAACGGCTTCCACTCAATTGGCTTTGCATATTTTTTTGGCATCTAGAATTACAGTCCAGTAAGACAAAAAAACCATCTCTACTTGTAACAGCAATGGAATATACTATGTGAGAAAAATGTTTTCGTTCATGTGTTTGACACAAGAAAGAAAAAAAAATAATCTTGGAATAACAAATATGAAGGCTGGATTAATGACAAATTTGGTGTCAAAACTGTGTTTTTCTGATATCTATTTATTGGCAAGAATTCCAGAGACCACTCTTTTTCTTGTTTGAACATCCAACCTGTTTCATTTATTTGTCCTTAGTTTATCTCAGTCTTTTCTATGGAAGCCATGGAAGAAAAGTCCATCAAAGGATGAAAATTTAAACCTTTCTTGATTTAGAGACTTCAGAAGTCCTACTTTACAGCAGACACTCTAGATAACATAGCAGCAACCATTTTTGGATTCCCTGGGGTGAAATGTTCTGGGTCTTTTTATAGTTTAGACTGTAAATAAGAAAATAACACAAGTATGACCTTAAATAACATCTAGTATAAACTATAATTAAGTAACTGACAACTCTGGTAAATGACAGCTTCATTGCATGTTACTAAAATCAGGTTTGAGACGTTTAAGTATTTAGTACTACTGTCCTATCATTTGCTGGCCTATGTACTGATTTACTTTATTTAGAGTGGTTCATTTTTTGCATTTTCAAGGCGCTCCCCATCTCACAACAGCTCCATCTTTCTCAGTCCTTCATTTCTCATTTGCTACTAAAACAAAGTCCCCGCCTGGCAAACCTCATGAGCTGTTACAGACACTGATACACTGCATGACTGGCCATTTCTGCTCTCTGCTCACAGCAGCACTGGGCAGCTGCAAGGACCAGTGAGATGCTGGACTTGGCTACACTGGCACGGGAGGGGAGCAGACACCAGCTAAGGGAGGCTCCAAGAGCACTGGTGGAATCACAGCAAGACATTCCATGCCACCTCCTTCCCACACAGCAGATTTGCCAGCCCAGTCTTTGCCCTTTCATTGCCCAAAACGAGGGGCAGTGTTTCAGAGCCATCGCTCTCACTGCACTCCACAGGGGCATCACGGGCTATGGACACGATGGAGTATGCAATGGCACAGGCTGCCCACATCCCTGAACTTCTCTCAATTACAGGTCTACAGGAGATTTTTAAGCCCACACTGACATATGCAAACACTACCATGATTTGTGCAGCACATATTTGCCAAAGAGAAGGCAATCTTCCCTCTCTCTCTCTCTCTCTTCTTCCCTCCCTGCCCAGGAGCAGCATGGGTCAGTCCTGACATGCAGAAGGCGGTGGCATTCCCCAAAAAGCATCCAGAGACCTTAAAAGCCCAGCAGAACCCCAGGTTCCCACCAGCTGAGGGTTTGTCTGCTACAGCTGCAAGGTAAAGGCTGAGAGTCTTCCCTGATTCATTCACTTTAATTAAGGGACTGGTGGTCCCCAACCTACCAGTTCAAGTCTAGCCACATACACATTTGCTTGGTTATTTCATACAATAAAGCTTTAAATAAAATGCCTTTCTTTTTTCTTCCTACTTTTTAATGGATGCAGAGAACCATTCTGTCAAGAACAAAACAAATGCCCCACTAAACCCATCTCAATGGACAATTTGTTTCTCCAATGCAGCCTTTAAGTAATAAAGAAAGAATAAACATAACATTCTCCTAAGAAATAAAATGAAAGCACTCCAAAAGAACCCTTGCTTGTCTGAGACATACTAAGATGTTAATAAACTCAGCTCAGACATTTACAAAAGAAGCTTGCTCACCAAATCCATTTTCATAGAGCAGTAAGACAGCCTGGAGCCAGACCACCTGCTTGTGTAAATCAGCAGCATCCCTACAGTGATCACAGCTATTTACACCAGCTGAGGATCTGACCAAAGCAGGAGGTGAAAAGGGGAAGAGAAAACTTTAACCTGAGCAGGACCACCAACAATAAGTGCCCAGTGCTGTGATACACTGAACTCACGAGAAATTGAACTTAATTGGCTCATAGGGAAAATTCAAGGTGTGCCTCTCTGACCTATTAAACAGAATTGAAGAACTTATGCATGTTATTTTTTATTTGCAGGTTAAGTTGGGGAAGATTCCTAATTATATCAACATGGACTGAATTGTTTGATTCAAAGGGAAACATTTGCATTTGTTTTTACGCAAGTATTAATATATTGGGGTTTTTTGTCATTTCCAAATTATCTTCTGTACATAAATGTAATAGCTGAATTCAGTAAAATTTTTTATTTTCATTCACTCTTTACACACCTTTAGTGCTGTTAGAATTTGCTGGCAAATCAGGCCAGCAAGTCAGGCACCCTTGAGAGTCTCACCCACATGCACTGGGGACTCCCATGTGATTCAGGAGAATTTCAGCTCCTCAACCAGTGCAAACCAGTATTGCTCATGTGACCCAAATCGAGCCTTCACCCAGGCAATTGTTCCTATCATGGTTTTTCCTTTCCTGGTCACAAAATTGCCACTACTGCACAGAGCTAAAACGCAGATTTTGAAATAGGAATTTGACATTGAAATACATAGTTTACGACTTAAAAAACCACTCAGATGCGATACCATTTGTGGATCTTTAAAAACTAATGTAATGTCTGTCATTATGTACTATAACAATTAATGAAGAAATCCAAGAGCTGAATCCAAGAGCTCAAAAAAAAATAATTGGAGGAGGTGGTTTCAAAAAAGTCCACTGGCAGCACCATTTTTAAAAAAGAAATATTAACAAAAAAAAAATCAACTCAAGCCAACTACAGGTTTGAAAAAGAAAAGAAAAATTTTAAAAAGCAGGGATTTTTTTTCTTAAATGAGAATGAATAGAAAAAAGACAAGAGCTCATACACTGCACCAACTGTTGTAGAGAAAAAGGTTTGCAGAGAACAGCTTTCCACCAGAACATAACACATGGCTGATTATGGGGAAGCCAGAAGACTGTATCTTCTCTCAGATACAAAAATTAAGGAGCAGGACACAAAGACTTTCAAGGCAACTAATGCTACCATAAATATCTAAGGTTAGTGAGAGAACATGAAAAAAGTATTTCTCTCTAAATTAAACAGTGGCAGATAAGAGAAGGGAGTTTTCTTGGCTGCTGGAAAAGATACGAGACACGTTAGAGCTACAAATTATTAGCATCATGGTAGCAGCAGAAATATTTTTAACACACAGTTACTTCCTGCAGGCTAAGACCGAGGCTCTGATATGGCAGGTGTTGACAAAGAAAATGGGAAAAAGACTGGAGTCCTAGGAGGTCATGTGTTGAAGAGATACCACCAAAGCAATCTGAATTACCTTGGGATTCAGACAAAATCTGCAATTCAGGGAGACTGGACACTGTACTACTTTATAAGGAGAACCAATACATTTGTCATTACTCATATTATTTGTACTCCAAACTGTGGTTAGATCCAAAAATACCACTTGAGCATCACATTTGTTCTACAATTCTGGCAGAATTGTATTTCTTAACTTCACTGTAAAACTGCCACCTCTCTTAGCTATCTGTGAGCATCACAGCTTCTGCAGGTCTTTACTTTCCACCTTCTGTCCCAGCCCACACCCAGGAGATCTCAAAGACAGACTGACTGGACACGAACTACCCCTGATTCTGTGTTTGTAAGAGATCATAGTTATTTTCTGACAGATTACAAAATCTTTTTATCAGGCATCCCATGGAGCACGCATACTGTGACAGAAGTCAAAATGTTGATAGTGTGAATTTCTGTGCAGGCAGAATTATACATTCACAGCCCTTTTTTTGAGAATCTGCATACACAGCTAAGACATTTCTGCATGTATGCCTCTGGTGATTTTTCTTCCCCGTAGATGAGTACATCTATGATTAAATTAGAATAGTTTTCTACATAGCATTCTTAATGTTTAGACAGATTGATAGAAGAATATATTTTACTCCCATTACTTGAAAAAGCTCTCTTACTGAAAGTAAACAGTGATTACAGAAACCATAAACATTGCTTCATTCAGAATTAAAGCCACTTCAGCTACTTCCTTCGTAGAAACTATGGAAAGAAGCAAGGCAGACATGGTGCTGTTACTCCACAGAATCTCCTCACAGCACTAATAATTTTTTAAGTGTCATATTTTAACAGGAAGAAATGCAACTATCAGAATAGGGGTGAATCTCAGTATATTTTAGTATCCCGCTCACTTCCATTGCCAGGAATGAGAGCAACCAAGAAGACAGAAACTGAAAAACTCCAACCACAATTGAGTAGCACTTAGTTATGAAAGGCTCCCTTGTTATAATATCTTTTAATCTAGATTCTGTTTGATTATTGCAGAAGACACCCAGTGACTTTAATACATTTTGAACAAAAAATAGAGACTGGGAGAGAAAAAGCCCCATTTTCTTGCCAAGCAGAATTTGAGGAGGATAGTATTAATGAATGTTCATGCAGATTCCTTCTTAAGACACGATCTTATTCTTCTTGAAACTGTGCTACTTTCATCAGTAACAGGACTGGGCTCCAATTTTTCATTTATGATGGATTTTGTTTCTGTGCTTCTTTTCTCCTCATCCCTGCTTCATAGCTGGGAAAGATGTAAACCATATAAACAGATGGGATTTTGCTACACTAGTTAACATGTTGATCAATCACATCATCTGCTGTGTGAGCCTTCCATCTCCTCCCTCCCCTCCTTTTGCAATCACACAAAAAACCCCAGCAGACTGCTTGTATATCATTGGTCAGGATGACAGGCAACACATTTCTCAATCTGCTTTCCCCTTTGAACACAATAAGGTCTACAGAAGGTTTTCGCACCTAACTAAACCACAGATACACAATACTCCGGAAAAAGCACCCCGCTGGTTCCTGCTGTGCAGCGTACAGCGCAGGACAGACGTGCCCACAGCCTCCTGGGAGCCTTCCTCCTGGGCTGGCAGGGGAGCACGCCGCATCTGCCTGGGGACACCTTCAGTGACAACATGTCTCTCCGTGACATGGCTGCTGCTCTTAAAATGCATCATGGCAGCAACCTGCAGTCCTCAGGATTCAAGGCGTTTCCTGAGCTAGGCACCATATGGTTACATAAAACCCTTCTGCAAAAGCTGCTGTGATGACAACTGGCAGGACAGGAAAAGAACTGGAGATGGAGCACAAAAACCAGGTAAGTGCAACAATGACAAATAAGAGAAGAACGTGTAAAAAGCAAGTCGTATCCACATCCGTTACTAATTATATGCCAATCATTTGTCAGTAGAAAAACACTATGTGGTCTGAGGGTAGAAAAGGAAGTTCGCAAGAAAAATTAACATTTTTAGTTATACTAATTGAATTGGCTTAAAAAGAAAAAAATCAGAATGCCTTTGGGCGCACAGGATTTTCACTGATCCTCTCTGGTTTTGTGTCTGGGTCCCACTGGCAAAGTTTAGAAGTGGATTTTTTTTAAGATCTCCCTTCTTCTCATGCCAGACTGGGGAGTGCAGGAAGGGCAGACGAAGCACACTCTCCAGACCACTAGGACCAGAGCTTTTCTCCTGGAAGTGAAAAGCTTGAGGAAAATGGAGAAGAGCTAAACCACTCCTGACTCAAACAACAGGCTTCCTTACTGCATGCCATTGAGATGCCAGGGCTGGACTCCATGTTTTAGCAAAACTCCTAAGTAGAATCATACCTACTTTATTGTAAGAATTTTTAGCAGTAATTAACACACAGAGATTGCAAAGCTCTTCTAGGCGCAGTGATGCTGCTGTTCTCTAAAGAGGCTCAGGAAGACATCACACTGTTCCCTGCCTTAAAAACTGCTAATAACAGCAGGCTTTAATTCTGAAGTGCATTCAGAGCACATGGGGGAGCAAAATCAATGCTTGGTTAAACAGATCAAGGAAAACAACTCCTTGGCAAGGTAACCGTGTTTCTCAGAGTCCTATGTGCCCTGTTCAAATGCTACTAAAGTCAAAGAAAAACTCCCCAGGGAATTTGACAGATGAAAAAAACAAGGAAAAAAAATCAAATCCAAATCCAAAACCTTGACGAAAGCACATTTAACATCCAGTCACAATATGCCTCATATTCTCTGAACCCAAGTGTTTTAGTATGAGAATCAGATTAAGGTGCACAGATTAAGGAATCAGATTAAGGTCCCTTCAGTTGGTTCACATATTAGTGAGAGAATTCTGCCAACCATCAAGATTTCAACAGAAATATCACTTCTGTTTAACATTATCTGAAAGAGCTATAGCTTCTAATATTGAAACATCAAAGGAACTGAATGTATCCCAGCAAAACTATTCATCTTTAAAGGCAGAATAAAGCAAATATTTTCAACACAATGAGAGACTGAAGATTTCTCTGCATTATCTTACTATTGTTCAATAATCTGTGTCCATTCAGGGGTTGCAGCACATGCTTAAAATATTGAAGAAAAAGAAATTGCATTCCAGCCATGGCAACAGTATAGATGCAATCGACTCTTGACTTTGATTCTTTTGGAGGAAAAAGGCTGAAAAATGGGGCTGTACTTATGGTAAAAGCAGTGCAAAAGTAGTTAAGAGAAAGACAGGAAGAAAAAATGCTAACGTTTCCCTTTCAAAGTGACATCTGATCTGGAATATAAAGGTTCAATTATTGTTTAGAAAGCTGTGTTCTCAACAGACATTTTCCTAAACCTGTAAAGGAAAAACACTCCAGCATTACATCAATAACTTTTATTTCAACTTTTTTAAAAATTTTTGTGAATAATTTACCACTAGAAAGTGATTGCTAAAAACATATATTAATATCAAAATTTCTTTTAAAAACTTCCAAGCCTTTCCTTAAAAAAATACATAGAATACAGGCAAAGAAATTAAAGAGAAGCCGTGGACAGAATTCATAATATCAAAAATTACTGATCTTGCATAAGCATTATGCACCCTGTAAGAAGAAGAACTTGCTCCTCTTCAGAATACAATTGTTTTGTGCAATACTCATTCGTTTCTGCTAAAGAAAAAACATGGGCAACACTACTTTGGTCTTCTTCACCACCAAAATGTGAAAATCTTATGCCTACTGTAGTCTTACAAGTATTTGTGACTGGATTCAAATAATTCAGAACATTTTTCTTACAACAATCAGGATTTCCTGCAACATTTTTAATTACATTTTCTATGTCTAGATATTGCAATTACATTAGAGAAAGAGACTCAGAACTGACCAGGGACCCAAGATCTGAACCTGATGCACTCTCTCCTGCACTGTTTGCTTCAGGGAAGTCATTGCACAATACCAAATTTCCAGAAATAAAAGTCAGCGATTTGGATTAAGTATATTTTTGTGACAAACAGCAAGCTTTATGGAGCACTAAGATAAATAATTCCCAAAGAGGGAGAATTTCTACAGAGAACAGTCTAGTCATAACCAAAGCTCAAAGCAGTATTATTTCTCTGTGTCTTTATATGTATCACTGATACAAGAACTGGTGAATATTACTGTGAAAAAGAAACTCAATAATGTATGAAAATAATTATTGTTCATGCCTCTTCGTTGTTCCTAAAGGTGCTAAAACACACCACAGTAATACCTAGACAGGTCTTAAGGACACACAGGACCGCCCTCATTCAGAAAGTCCATGGCTGAAGCTGGAGTACAATACACAGACAAAGGAAGCAAAATTTGGGATCTCCTTCTTTCAGACCTCACCGAAAAGGTGATTTCAGAGCAGTTGAGAATTAACACGCAGCAGTTAGCTATCTAATTTATAAATAAATAAACAAACCAATAACCCAGTCATACCAAACCCAAATCACTATCTAAATCCATTATCTACAGGTTATAATCACAGTGTCAATTAAAAAAAATGAAAGAGAAAAATGAGGACAAGGTAAGTATTGATATGCATCCAAGAATCAACAAATACATTATTGCTAGACAAAAAGTTCCCAAATGATAAAATCAAAACAGAACATCATGAACATGCATTTTAACTTTGACAGCATACAGGTTATAGCCCACAGTCAAAATGTATTGGATTAGAAACAATGGTTCTGCTCAGAAGAACGAATGAAGGTTGGTTTCCTACTGCCTCTCTCTTGCTTGCCCAACTCCTGAGTTCAATTATACTAAGACATTCTGCTGTCTTTGTCTTTCTCCTTATTAATTTTACTTCACAGCATTTGGCAGCATTCTAAAGACCACTCTAACAAAGAGGTCCCAAAGATGCTATGGCTGCAGCACTCTACTGATCCCTTCAAGGTCATGCAGTAAAACGCGGGCGGAATGGGCAGAATAACCTGATATGAACAGCAAGCACCTGACCTTCATGGCATGCATTTTCCAAGGGTTCATGGACAGCATTTTCCAAGGCCAGCCCCACTCGGTTTCAGACTGAGTGTCTTAATAAGAGGGATCAGAGAGATCTCTGGAAATCAGATAACGCCAAAATTGCCCTTTCTTAACCTCAAATGTGAAGATGAGAGATCAGGAGTTAACTGACAAAATGCTGCATTGGATTTTGCGAGGCCAGGTTTTGGTAGGAGGGCGGGTTCTGTGAGAAGCTGCCAGATGCTTTCCCCATGTCTGGCAGAGCCAATCTCTGGCAAATCCCCAAAATCAGATGGGGCTGCTGTTGGCCAAGGCTGGGGCAATTAGAAATGATGGTAACACCTCTACAATGATGTTTTTTAGAAGAAAATAGAAGTTATGGCACAGATGTAATTGTGGCCAGAGAAAAGCAGAGTGAGAACATGTGAGAGGAACAGCCTGGCAGACACAAATATTTGTGATAACTGATACCTGCATATGGGATGGAGATATGGCACTTGGCTACTTACAGGGAAATATTAACAACTCAACACACAGGAGTCCTCCAGCTTGATTTCAGCACCAGGACGGAATAGATCTTCACGAATCTGATTTCTTCTAGATGCCTCCAGGGATTATGAGCAAAACTAATTAAAGCTACATCAGAAAAGTAACGGTATTCTTTTTCCACTAAATTCAGGTATGAATTTAATTCTCCAAATTCTGTGCCAATGATGGACTCTGAGAAGGATTTAACCACATCTCAAGGACTGCACATGGCATCTAAAATATCTTTCAAATCAGTAAAATGAAGGATGGAAAAGGAATGCAGAGAAAGTAGCTTCAAGCTAATAACCCTGTCCTTTCCCAGAAATTATCTAGCAAAGCAGACAACATCTCTACTTCAGTTTCATCCAGTGTGACAGCATATATATGTGTTTGACAGGTATGAGGATCATTACTTGTCACAATTCATTTTGGAACCCAACCACTTCTCCTACTTGCTGCTTTGAAAGCACACACATATCAAAAAGGCAGAAAAATAGATTAGCAACTGTATCAATTCATTCCACTTTGGATCCTAACCATTGGAAGGAGCATGTGTGTCAATGGCTGTTCTGTTGATGGAAAAGGTCAATGTGTACAGAAAGAGAAGTTGCTAAAACAGTATTGTCTGCTTTTTTTTTGTACAGGTACTTTTAGTGTAGCCTTCATAGGGAACCCATGTTTAGAAAAAAGGAAGGGTCAACTTAGCAAAAAAAACCCAATTACAATATTGGGTAAAGAAAAGAGGGTTAGAACAAATAATCAAACTCACAGTTATGGTGGCAACATAATGAAATTTTGTGCAATCTAGACAATGTCTTAAAGCAGCAGTAGTAGAAGCAAACAAGCAATAAAGACGTCAATTACTATGAGGGGAGAAGGCTTTTATTTGCAGTCTTTTTTGTGAGTTTTTTTTTTTTTCTCCAAACCCCCCATTTTATACAAGCAAAAATTTACAATTTACAAGACAGATATGTACAGTTCAACTACAGGGGAGATAGCTTTCTGTGACCCTATAAAAAATTCCAGGAACCTTGCAGAATTTTTCCTTAGCAGCAGCACCTTGGCTTTATAATGTGAGTCAGATAAAAGTCCTATGGGACCCAGCAGCTGCTCCTTAATATTCTGAAGACATTCAGATCACACTTAGTCAGGCATATAGCACAGAAAAAATATATTTTTTTAAATAGCTGTTTTCATAAGTCCATATTCAATAAGCAGCACTTTTGACCTTGAGAACCAGATAGCTATTCACAGAGCTTCACCCCTGCTCCGGGTGAGACTGAGGTGAAGGAAGTTCCTGTCCTTTGCCAAAGGGATCTGAAGGCCCTCAACAGCACTTGGTGTGACCTCTCATGTCTCTGAAATTACATATGGACCTGAACGCCTGGAACGAGACCAGTGTCACTGCATTCTCTTTGTTTTCTTACAAGCATGAACAATATATGCAAAATTCACTCCCTGCCCTCTCAGGATTATCTGTCCTAGCAGAGATAAGGTTGTGTGCATTTGGTTGTCAAAAATTAAATAATGGGCTATACCGTATTTGTAGCCCATGCTTGCTGCAAGAACTGCGTGTAGCTCAGCCAGCCCAGCAATGGACCATGGGACGGTGGCATTCTGCACTCATAATTTGTTTGGTTTGCTCCATGTCCTGAGGTCCAGAGCCAGGTCAGGATGCCAGTCTGACAGAGCTGTCATGATGCAAGCAAATGGTCCTGCAGACCCATGTCTGTGCACTCAAAGCAAGCAAGGCTCTATAATGGAGCTGAACATCATGTTGGACTTCAGGTTAGGTGGCTCTGATATGCCACAGTCAGCAAAAAAAAGAGCAGCTTTAAAAAAGTTATTTAGAGCTACAATGCGGGGAAAAAATTTTCCAAGGTAAGAAATAGCCCAAAGAAGGCGTTTGGCTTTTTTGGATTTCAGGAATGGGACCTTTATGGAAGACTTTTGTTCCAAAGGTAAAACTCTAATATAAACAACTTCAAGTTTTATTAGTCATGAAAGTCCTTTTGAATGCTTCAAAACCAAACTTATGACAACCATTTATTTTAAAAGATCATGCTCATGGTTTTCAGGGGCCAGAGTCTGAAATTCCTTGTTTGCCTGCTTTCCCCCATTCAAGAGTTTGTTGCAGACCCAACAGCGTGCCAAGCTGACAGAGTGCCAAGCTCCTTCCTAATGCGACAGTCACAAATCATGTACAAGTGTCCCATTTCTGAGGACTGAAACCACTGATATTCTGCAATTCTAAACAAGAAAATGGATTAAATCACCAAACCTGACACTACAATGTTCACAGACTTCTCTGTGTACTTTTACACATAATACAACAGCAACCATTAAGAAACCATCTCTGCCAGGCAGTGAGACATCAAAGCCTTGCTGCACACCCCAAGCCTGGGATAACTCATTTCAATTAACAGCTGACATGCTGAGCTTTGCTGTATGCAATAAAGTAGATATCTATGACAAAAGATGTACTGATAAGGAGAAAAAGAATCAGGTAGTCCCTTACATCTCATTTATAGGGGTTCTACCATCATATTTCTGATCTGTAGCGTTGGCAGGCAGCACCTTCTCACTCCAGGTCCTCTATTTGTTATGTTTGCCATGCATAAGCTATACCTGTTATCTCACAGCAAGCTGAAACATGGTCTAAGCTGTCATCTCCACTTTCATCACAAGGACTTGTGCACCATTCATATCTATCCTGAAAACTCCTGCAAACATCATTTTTTCAGGCCTATGCCTTTGACCTCATCACATCACCTATACATCACTCACTGACCCACTCTACTCCACTGTAGCACATATACAGTACTTGTCCTGACTTCCAAAGGCTGTATAACTTATTATGCCTTACTCATAACTTCTTATGTGCTATCAACTCTTGATTATAAACTATGTCCTATGATCTGCAGTCCTTGACTGCCATAATTAGTTTGCTATGTAACTTAGAAATATGTCCCCACCAGCCACTGAGGAACTCATTTATGCTCCCTTACACTCTCCTGCATATAATAACCACGGAAACTTTACAATGACAAGGTTAGACCAGATATTGGCTATTATGCTAACTTGTTTGCATTGAATGGTTTACATTGGAGGGTACTTTCAAAGATCATCTAGTCCAACCCCCTGCCACTGGCAGGGACATCACTAGATAAGACTCCATGCAACCTGGCCTTGAAAACTATCAATGATAGGATATCCACAAATTCTCTCACCAACGTGTTCCAGAAACTCACCATATCACTGCAGAAATATCTTCCTCACATCCAATACAAACTTACCCTCTTCTCAGTTTAAAGCCATTGTCCCTTGAACTGACACTAAATGCCCAGGTAAAAAGTTTATCTTTTTCTTATAGGCCTGTTTATGTGTTGAAAACCTGCAGTAATATTTCCCCTTAGCCTTCTGTTCCCCAGACTGAACATTCCTGACCCTTTCAGCCTATCTTCATAGGAGGTGTGTTCCACTCCTCGGATCATTTTCAGGGCCCCTCTCTGGACTTGCTGTAACAGACCCATGCTTTTCTTTCTGGGCTCAGGGCCTCAGAGTTGGATGCAGCACTTCACGTGGGTATTATCTCAACCTGCTGGCCATGCTGCTTTGCTTTGGATGCAGCCCAGAACATGACTGGCTTTCTGAGTAGTGAGTGCACATTGCACATTTCTAATTTTTTAGCCACCAGTACCTTGAAGTCCTTCTCCACAGGACTGCTCTTAACAGTTTGTAAATTTAATCTAACACTGCTTGTGTTGGACTCCACCTGGTCAGAGTAACCTCCTCTTCTTTTTCATTCATGCCAGACTCAGGACAAAAAAGATGCCCAATGGTACTGATGGCAGAGGATAAGACTGGTTTATCTTTGGGAAATGTGACCTTAGCAGAACCAGGACTGGAATGCTGAAGAAGGTCATACCTTTGCTGCTGAAAATCCCACTAAACCTGTCACATAAGCTCCATTTACATTCAGTGGATTCAGAATTAATTAAGATATTTATCTGCTGGCAGAAGCATGTGAATCATCTCACTTTAGGATGCTCATTGTTTGGTGCGGCAATGCCCACCTTGAAGTAGGAGGCTGCAGGCGAAGGCATGGGGCTGTTGGTTTCTCCAACCCCACTCTGGGGACTCTGGGAAGCACCCATCCCATCCACCAAGGGCCTGCTCACTCCTGCGCAAGGTCCAGCAACCTTCTTTGCTTCAGTCCCCTTCATCACAGCTGGGTACCTTGACCAGGACCATCACAGTATCTGGTGTTACCAAGAGGGCTGAGGACTTTGGGGACCACTACCACAAGTTTTAACCAGCTACTAGAATTTAACATAGCTTCTATAACAACAGCAAGTGGGATTTCAGGAAAGATTAATTGGCTTTCTGGTCTGCCTGCCCTGCTGTCAATACACTGCACTCACTGGAGTAACAGGGGGCTTCTCACACACAGCTTGAAGTGAATGGTCTGTATTAAGTTTTAGTGAGAGGCAGAGAGCTAAAATACCTCAGGAGTACTTTGATCATGCCTAACTGGGGACTGCAGAAATTTAAAAAAGATTCACTGTTCTTTTTCTTCTGGACAAGACCACACATTTCAGATCTTTTTCTTCCCCTCCACTAACTCAAAACCAGAGAGACAGCACTCGGGCTGTAACAGACTTGACACAATCTGATACACACTACAATACTTGACAACACTGACAACTTTATCTGATTTTGTAGAAATATATTGTTTCTGACTTCTTCTTGAAAACCAGCTTTAATTCTGTGCTCTCACTGAGCAGCACAAGCTTGGATACGCAGGCATTTCTTCCTCCTTGTTTCTTATCCATAAACCTCCCCAAACTAGCACACCTTAGGTGGAATAATGAGGTTAAAAACAGTAGGTCTTGATTTATGTTTTTTTCCCCCTTCCACCATTTGGTGCTGCTGTGGCATCACAAACCTTGGCTCTTTGTCTTTTCTTTTATTAACATAAATGTGATGGCCAGCCCCCAAACCATGTGATCATTCCTTACATTGGCAAAAACTCACCTGCACGCACGAGACAAAGTGCCTAGTTCATCTAAAATCACCCCTGGGGGGTATATCAGTTACCTCACCTTCAAGATAAAGCCACTAAACACTTACACAGGCTAGAAACAAACAGACCACACACCAAAACAGGACTCCCACCATCAGTGACCACTGCTGGCTGGGGTCAGTGGGAGGAGTGTGATTTCCAACTCGGTGCTGCCAGTTTTGGGTACTCTGAGTACCATGACTTGGGAGTCAGGAGTCTGTGAGGAAGCTGTGAGGAGTGAACCAGAGACCCCAAATGCTGTAGAAGACAACGATGCACGGGTGCAGGCTCCAATTCCTGTGCTGGAGACAACACACCTGACATGAGGCAGCACATCACGCACTGCCTGGAGATGGAGGAGCAGAGTGTGGGGCCCCTCCTGAGCAGTCCCTTCCTCCTGGTGATCATTGGCAAATAAAGTGCTTCCCCTACACAAGACAGCACTATTCTACACCACCCAGCCAGCTGGGATGTCACAGAAAGCACTGGTAGCCCTGTGCTCCCCACAGAAACCCTGGTGTGACCACAGGGAAATTCATCTTCAGCCTCGACCAGGAGATGCTCCACATGGCTTCACTCACAGGAGCTCCACAGAGCATCCACTCAGCACCAAAAAATACCCAACTTTTCTCTTGGATATGTGTAGCAGTGACACAACAAAACCTACTTTTTAATAGGAAATTCAGCCCCTCATCCACACCACCAACCACCCCCCAACAAATTTTATGCCTTCATCAAAATACAGAGAAGTTATGGCTACTCAAAGTCAACACATTTATCAAGAACAGAAAACAAACTTATTTCCCACCTGCTTTATTCCCAGAAATTCCTGACATTTTCTGGTCATAATTTTTCTAAAGAAAATAATTAAAATAATATGGCTTAGGTCACATATTCATCTTGGAAAAACTCATCCCAAGCTGTCAAAGTGTAGCACAGTCATCAATCTTGAGGGGAAAAAAAAAAGACAAAGAAAAAGAAAAAGGAGGAAGTGAATGAAGTCTTCATAAGAGATGTCACTCCTAAGAATGCCCGGTGGGACTGTGAGTGGACCCGAGCCGAGCCAGTCCTTCCTTCCAAGACACACTGGGGATGTTTGGAGGGTGGTGCAACCACACGGTGGGTGGAGTGCCAGCCAGCTCTGGAGTGCGCTGAGTGGTGGCTGCCCTCAGGGGCGCGTGAGCTCTCTCTCCAAGCACAGAATTAGAAGGATAAACTCCAGGCCATATGAGAGAATCGAGTGTAGCTTTAAAAGCAAATGGATACGAGCAATAATCCTACAGATAATTTTAAAGAGCACTGTAGCTGTTTGTCCAGGAGCTTCCCTGATCCATCTCCACCATAGACCCCCCTCTGCTTTGGTGTGACACAAGGGTTTTATCAGCACTCTTCCAAGAAAAGTGCATAATTGTGCCATGGCTCATCTCCAGCAATACAGACAGACCCGGTAAGACTCAAAATAAAATTTTTATCTCGTATCCCACAGAACACCTTTTTTTCTCCTTGTTCCCTCTCACCCTTCTCTCTGCCTATAAACACATGCAACTCACAAGTGTAATCTTGTATAAAATTTAGAAAGACCACCATGAAGTGCTGATCACATTACAACATTCAGATTTTGTAGATTAAGACTGAATAAAATATGCACACATTCGCACACATCCACACAAGCTGAGAAGCTGAACATGTGCTCCCAGAGAAGACACCTTTAACTGAAAATTGCCTTCACATCTTGCTTCCTGCCAGGACATAGTTCTAAATGTTGTAAATCTAAGTAGAAAAACCTGCACTACTAACTAATATACATCAGTCTCAACTTATTCTACCCCTCAGGCATTGATGCTTTTGCCCTCAAAGGTTAATCATTTAAGAAGACAATATTATGACTTTTCAGAGCACTGTATATTACAAGTGTTGAAGAAAGAACTTCACTGAAAGCCCTTGACGAAACATTCCTCTGAAAAACACCCCAAAAATCAATAAAACCTTTGAAGTGTTGTTTTGAAGTACAACTGGTCTCATTTTCTGATGTGCCAACATAAAACTGACTTCTGAGCATTTTCTATAGAAAGAAATAAGTAGGAATTGTCTTATATTAAATTAAAGCCATTATAAAGTCAGTGGAAAATGTATGCAATCTTTTAGATAAATGCAGTTAACAATTTCAAAAATTAACAACAGAGACAAAGTTTTGAAATCAGTGAGGCTTCTTGAACTCAATGGGTTTGGCATCTACCTGGAATTTTAGATTGAGGGAAGATTTGAGCTTCCTGTTCCCAGGATCCTGACAACTGTCTCGGAAAGGGAGTTTAAGCAGTCTCTTGGTAGTTCCTGCAGCCTTCCCTGCTTTCTCACCAGCGCTGGTGTGGCTCAGGAAGATGATAGACACCACATGGGACAGGGCACACCCAAGCCCTCAGCTGCAGCAGACTTGGAAGTCTGTCTGTGCTTAATAAATGCCAGGTTTTAATAGCAAGCATCATTATTGTTAATTGTACTCAAACCCCCCAGCAGGGCCCATGCCCATACTGCATTAATCAATTTGTACAAAAGCTAACAAGCTTTAGCCTCCACATGTGCAAAAGCAGCCTGCATACTGGCACAAACCCAGTATGGGAGTCAGCCTCTCCCCGCAGGCAACCAGTGGGAAAACAGGACAGGACAAACACGACAAAAGCAAATGGAGCTGCACTGCACCAGCAGAGGTTCAGGTCAGACATCCCAAATAATTTCTTCACTGAAAGGGTTGGCAAGCACTGGAATGGAATGCCCAGGGAGGTGGTGGAGTCTTGAACACCCTGGAGGTGTTCAAGAAATGACAAGATGTGGCCCTGAGTGTCATTGTCTACTTGACATGGAGGCGCTCAGTCACAGGTTAGATTTGATCTTGGAGGTTTTTTACAACCTTAATGACTCTGTGATTCTATGATTTGCACCGATGATCCCCTTATCTATTAATTCAACCCTTGACTAGAGTGCTATGGTATCTATGGAATTCTACAATCTCAGTTGATACTAATCAATAATAAATAACTGCAAAGTCTACGAAGGCGACTGGAGTAATTTGGAACCACTAAATGACAATACTAATGATAGGGCTGCCATAGACTTTGTCATCGTTCCTTATACAAAATCTGTTACATTACAATGAGAAACTGAAGGTGTGTGGCAATATCTACCCATATTTCCAGGACTGTCATAGCATTTATGGGACAGTCAGAAATATCAAAGTAATGTATAAGCTGATTAAAATATCACCACACTTTCATATTGCATTGGTGAGGAATGTTATTGATTTAACATGGTGTTTTTAGAAATGTTGCTCCCCTAATGCATTTTCATACAATTGTTCCTTTTCTTTTTTCTTTTTCCTACCATGATGTTTTATGTGTTAAAGTACCTTTGTGATACTGCTATTCAAAAGGCACTCCTGGAGCAAAGGTTAAAAGCAGTCAGAAGATGAGACTTCCTCCATTTCCTCCCAGGCATCCATCGAGAGATGAACAATTCACTCTGACCACTTCCAAGGGACCATGGGCAGTGCTCACATTGCCCCTAAGCATGGATCACTGCCCTGTTCATGTCTCACACCTCTCACCTCTGAAGCCACCTGCTGAAGAGCTGCTTCCACTCCTCCTTTCATGTTCAAAATATTTTTTCCTTTTGAAAGACATTTCAGCATCACCCCCCCCCCCCCAGCAACAGTCTGTGCAACTCAGAATTAAATAATTTTCAGTGCACCAATGGGCTGGCAACATTGACACATCCATGCCACCCCAAGCTTATGATGATACACAGTGTCCCTCTGTCCAACCAGACTTGTCACTCTGACCTTCAGGCAAACACTAACTGTCAGCAACTATTAATTTTGCTAAGTTCATTATGCATTGAGTGTTTTTCTTGAAATTATTCTTGTTTGTAATCTTGCACTGCATAATGTTATACTCAGGGTTCTATTATTTTCAGAATGGTGTGGAATCAGACTTTCAATACCTGGAATCAGACTTTGAATACCATTATTACAAAACCAGAATAGCCATCTTTATATTTCCTCAATTTGGAGATAAATAATTGCAAATGATAGTGAAGAAACAGATGGGCAATCACAGCAAGGAGAAGCAGACATGGTCTCTGTTTAAACTGTGACTGCCACCAGAACACCACTGGTGCCAAAATGAGACAACATCCCACTCTTCCACGAGCTACAGGATTTCATGAAATCAGGAAAAATGACAGAACTATGTTGATATTATCATGAAGTCTCAATGTTACTAATTAAATATGTCATAATTTCATGACTGCTGAAATATTACAGGGCTAATTTGTAAAAGAGAAGAAGTGTCCATGCAGGCAGTCATGGACTTACTAAGATCTCCAGATTCATGCAGATGACTCTGTACCTTCAAAATGATCTTTAAATGCCTAATCTTTCAATGATCTCTAAATACCTTTTAACAACTTCTGCAATATTAGAGAGTCCGGGTAGAGTTAATGGGAAACAGCTATTCTGAAGTAAGGTGAAAGCCCTCTCAATATCTCTGTTCCAGCTTGTCCTTAATAATAGGTCCAGACTGCAATAATAGTTTTTGTGTCTTAGAACAATTCCTAAGATAGTCCAAATACTTAGTCTGATATGTGTGGGTAATAAAAGGGATATCATTGTCTTTCACCCTTTTTCATGCTTCTGTGAGGAAAAAAAAAACTGGCTTGATGCCTTCATTAATATTGTTCAGTTCACTAATAAATGTGATGAAATACAGCCTCAAGTGAGATAAATGAACTTTCTGAGCCACTGGCAATTAGTTTTGAAAGACCACGTAGATCTGGTGAGCTCCCAAAAAAAAGGGAAAAAGGAAAATGTGGCCTCTGTTTTTCAAAAACAGAGTTAAGAAGTACCTGGAGGGCAAAGCAATGTGCCTCTTACCCTTCCAAAGGCAGGCAGCTGAGTCCCCAGCCCTCTACTTAACCCACAGGGTGAACATGCTACTTGGGTGTCATATTGAAAAAACATCAAAAGAACAGAAAACTGAAAAACTATACATGGGACAGTGACCAAACTGTGACATGGAAGAAGAGCATTTTTCTGCATCATGACTGCTTTTGCAAAAGCAATAAAGAATGTGGGAGTTCATTTGCAATGTAGAAAATCGCATCCAATGTCCCCAAAAAAAGTGCTTGAAGTATTTGGCTTTATTTTTAACCCATTTAATAATTTACAAAGAAAGGCTACCAATGAACACCTAATCAGAATTTTACCTCCTTGAGTTACAAAAACCAGCAAGTCTGTCATTGCAAACCATCTGTTAGACACAGCTGGCAACTCCTCTGCTTATAAATCTGACGCTGCCTTTTACAAGCCCTTGCTGAAGTCATGATGATGAGGTTGTTACTTCATAACTGAATAATGCAGTTTTATAGCTTGTAAATTCCCTGCTGAATGGCTTGAGGTGAACTTGTGGAAAGCAGAGGGAGACAGAATGGCTGAAGAAGACAACTGCTGCAGAAATCTGCCATCCCACTGCCCAGAGGCAGCTTCACGTTCTTTCTCACCAAAGGCTGAGTCTGCAGCTTGAGAAGGAACTAGAAATTTGAAAAATATTTTAGGATGCAAGACAAAAATGGTGCAGTGTGTTTTGTCCCTGTTTCCTGCACTGGTTTTAGAGTAGGAAGAGAGCATTCAGAGGCTGTGCTATTGGATCATCAAATAACATTTTGCTCTCCTAATTTATTTTTGTTGTATTTCTGAACTACAAACCCGAGACTTTTGCAGGTCAGGTCTGGGCTTCTAGAACTTCTTGGATTGTAAAACCACCCTACTACATACAGTTTCTGTTCAGAATAGGAAACGAGGATTCTGGAAAAAATACTAGCAGAGAAAGTCAAATTATTTATAAAGAAAAATACGTTCTTTATTACAAAAGATAAAGAAGTGAAACTGCAATACAGCATTTCAGCAGAGAAATGCATGAAATTGAATGAAACACTACAGCATAAGAGGGAGAAGAATTCTCAGAGAAATACAGTAAAGAAAATTATTACAAAGCATAAAAGATTAAACTGTATTTCTATGCCTCATGTTAACCCCTAAGGTACTTAAGGGTATATATTTGCAGACAGTGTGCCTAAACAAGAGTCTGGAGAAAATTATTTCTGTCAATGAAAGGCAGATTTTTCTGTCACCAGTGCTGAAGTAGCCATTTTATTCCCTGCCAAACTACAGACTGCTTTGAAAGAAAAGGGGTTTCGTTTTTATTATGGGGACTCTAAACCAGTTACAGCTGTGCAACAAAACAGATGTGGGACTGCAAAAGTGGAGTAAAGTTCACTGGATCAAATGTAAAGGAAATAATTATGATACAATACACTATTCTGGAACCTGAATTTCAGTGCAGAAATGCTGACATCTTTAATGTGGGTTCCCCCTTCCCAATCCCATGATCTGCTGACAAATGCAAGCACTGTTGAATTGCATTTCCCCGTTCCTGAAAGGCACTGATGCTGCTCCTGCTGCTGGGATGGTCTGAATTTTAATGCTGCCCTTTCACAAGAAGAAAAAGACAGTAATTCTTATGATGGTGTCCTGCACTTCCTTCACATAATTTCCTTCACCTTTTTCATTTCCTACAGTCAAACTGAATACCTGCAAACAGAGAAAAGCACTATTCCTTTTCCATTTTCCATTTTCTATTTTCCATTATCTTGTTGGGTATACCCCATATATTATATAGAATACTCACTCACTGTGTAATCAGAGTACTTATTCACAGTCAACACTCCAGGAATCACCAGAGCTCAAGGGAACATATTGGAGCTATCTTTAAATTAGCTATCTCAGTGTTGATAGCAGGGTAGCTATCATAGCACACAGCACATCACAGCATGCCCAATATTGCAGCTCCTTGAAACTTACCACAGGTATTTCTAAGAGAGCTACAATCTCAGCAGCATTTGTAATGAGAGGTTCTTTTACTTTTTCCCCCGTATTTACTGCAACTATTTTGAGTTTACAAATGAAGAAGGGAGAATAATGAAGTAACAAGAAGAGAGGATGAAAACCATTATGAATTAGCTAAAGGGAGAAAACAAAAAAACAGGCTTCTTCGCCTCTTAAGTCATTCAGGTTATTAAGTAATATTTTTACCATATTACCAGTTAAACAATCTTTTGGCCTAGATCTGCTCAAATTGAAGTCAACAGCTAAAAATTAAAAAAAAAAAAACAAACAAAAAAACCCCAACAAAATGAATGGGATGACAGTATCAGGTTGAGTGACTTCCCAGGGCCGGAAACTACATAGAAAAGTGATGACAAACGAAGACATTTGGGAACTCATTACTTTTACTAAAACTTAGGACTCTAAAAGAAGCTAAATTTGCAGTTATGTAATGGACTCTTACACATTTGCTTAAATTCTCCCAGACAACCAAGAAAGCATAAGCTTACTGCCAGGTGTGAGAAGGATGACTTTTCAGGTGACTGAGGCCTGGTCAGCAGAATGAGTAGATATGAGGGAGGCCCTCAGGTATGATGCAAGAAACATCGAAGACTATTTGTTTCTTCAAGATAAGCACACTTCCAAGCTATTAATTGTGGGCAATTGCCCACAACTGGAAATTCATATCAGGCATAATGTATACAACAGAAAGAACATCAGTGAATTGACAACACAACTTGCAAAACAAACTGAGATTTCTTACTGGTCAGCCTTGTTTGACTTAAACCATCATCTTAGTGACCCAGTGCTGTGTATCAGAGACCTTCACCCAGGGAAGTACACATAGACAGATGAGCTGTCAGTCAGCTCCCTCTCCTTCTGTTTTGAGATCTTTGATCTACCTACTTTTCTTTAAGAAATATCCCTACCGATGCATTTTCAGTATCTCATTCACCTAATCTTCATTTCACCCAGGTTATTTCTTTAGCTAGATAACTTTAATGATTAATGTGTTATGAAGCCAAGAATTATCAGAGTATATTAGGAAATATTTGGAAGACATCAATGATGCTACTGGAAAAAGTTGTTTGAATTATATTCCAAAACTTGCACAAAGTCTCAAAACTTGTGTAAACCTATATTAAACTGAAAACTCTTCTCATTCCACTGGATTACCACATGTCACAGGTCTTGTGCAACTGAAGTAGAGATATGGAATAAAAATGAGCCCAAAAGCCAAAGTCTATCATAAAAGATTTAGTTTCAAAAAAAATACTGCTATAAATACCCAGGCAAAGCATTCCTGGCAAGTACACACCAGAGGGAGTGCCACAGATCTAGGAAGAGATACCAAAAATGAATGTTGGAGCTTAATTTTCTAAGAGATATCAGTTTTTTAATCTCTGTAGCCTCTAGACACAGAAAGTGAATTTGATAATGTAAAAAGATGGTGATCAAAAGCTTGGACAGTCATAAAAATGTTCTGGGGGAAAGGGATAATACTGAATAATACAACATTCCATGTTGTCCTATGGTCTGTACAGCTTCTTATCAAGAAAAAATTGACTTACCTAAACATATCCAGGGCAAATATTCTCCCCAGCTTCACCAAAGCTACTCAACTTTGAGGTCCATGAGTGGAGACAAATGCATAAAAAGGCAAGATTATATTATTCACTGCAATTCTTCTTTTATGAACTATGCTAATAACATTTGCTTGCAATAAAAAAGTAAATGGAAATATCTACATAGATGGTGAGTGGTTAGCTTTTTTATATAAAATTATCTTTCTCTTTTGGGGAAATTAGTCTTTTTTAAAATAATGCAGCATATTCATGGGTGACTATGTCCTCAGAGAACAGTAACATTAGAAATAATTATGAACCATTTTAATTCATTAAAGCTGGTTTTCCTTTCCACCCACTTAAGTTTTTAATGTATTGCTGTGCTAGCCAACTGAAAAGTGACACACTGACAGTAAGGAACTGATTATATCACCACCAGCACTTTCTGAAAAAGGCAAGAGCCAAACATTGGCTTGTCTTTGGGCAAGAATTCAAGTCTAACAAAAAAAGTCAAACTAAACCTGGTAAAAGCAGTATCAGATGAAAGACTTGAGGTATTTGTGTACTAACGTCTCTTCCCAAAGCCCAGTTTCAGTAAGACATGTTCATACTGGCACAGGTAACAGGCTAGGAAGAGATCAATGTGACAAGCACACACAAAAGACAACAGAACTAACTTAATCTCTCTGCAATGTGAGGGAACAAAGACATGATTTTATGTCTTTAATTTTGGCTTATCTTTAAAAAGGCTTTTCAGAAAGAATGGTGCTCACATGGTCCACATTCAAGTCTCCAAATAATGTTAAAAATTTTGGCCAGGAATAACTATACTGTGGCTCTGCTTCCTCAAGTGCCACTGCACAGAAATACAGGATAATACTTAGTGGATGAGAGAAGTAATGTTCATGCAATGGCACCTACAAAAACAGAGCAGGCCACAGTACAAATCTGCTGAACCAAGACTTGTGGGGAATGGTGCTGTGAATTTCCATTCATTGAAGAAAAATAAAAAGTAACAAATACAAGATACCAATGTCTCAGGAAAATGTAACTCATTCCACAGACAAACTTTAAAACCCCTGTGTCTGAGGATTATTTAGTTATGTCCAGCTCTGCTGGACCTTATCTTCACCAACAAGGACTGATCAGAAATGTGAAGGCTGGAGGCAGCCTTGGCTGCAGGACCATGAAATGGTAAAAGTGAGGCTCCTGAGCAGATGGAGCATGGCAAACAGCAGGATCACAGACCTGGACTTTAAGAGAATCAACTTTGGCCTGTTAGGGGATCTGCTTGGAAGGACTTCATAGGATATCATCCCGGAGCAAAAAGGTGTGCAAGAGCTGGTTGACTTTCAAAGATCACCTCCTCCAAGCTCAAAATTAGTCCATTCCTAAAAATCAGGAAGTAAATGCAGGTGGCAGTGAGTCTCCACGGATGATTAAGGTCCTGCTCAAACATAAAGAGTGTAAGAGGTGGAAGCAAGGACAGAAGAAATGCTGAAACAGCTTGAATGTGCAGGAATGGGGCTGTGAAAAACTAAAGCCAATCTGGAGTTTAATCTCATTACAGGCAACAGCAAAAGCTTTCACAAGTATATCCACAACAGAAAAGCTAGGGGAAATGCAAGCCTCCTGCTGAATAGGAATTAAGATCTGCTAACAAAAGACAAGGAAACAACTGCAGTTTTAAGCTATGAACAGATGAAGCATAGTCTAGGTGAGTGAGTGTGACTGAAAACTGTCAAGCTCACAGGGCTGTGGCCAGTGAGATGAAAGCCAGTCACCAGTGGTGCACCCCATAGTTCATACTGGCATCTACTAAATACTGCCTAGTACCCTCATTAATCACCTAGATGATGGAAGAGAGTGCACCAGAAAGTTTGCAGATGATACCAAATTTGGAGTAGTGGCTGATACATCAGATGGATTTGCTGCCATTCAGAGAGACCTCAAAAAGAAAGGAGAAATCAGCTGACAAGGACCCCATGAAGTTCAACAAAGAACTTGTGAGGAAATAATGCCAAGGACCAGGACAGACTGATCAAACAACTGAAGAGCAGCTCTTCAGAGAAGGTCCTGGTAAGCACCTAGTTCAATACAAGCCAGCAATGTGTCCCTGTGACAAAGGCCAACAGCTCCATCAGGCAGAGCACTGCCAGCAGGCAGCCCTGCCCCTCTGCACAGCACTGCTGAGACACACCTGGAGCGCTGTGCCCAGTTCTGGGGCCCTTAGCTTGAGGGAGACATGGACAGACTGAGAACACCCAGGGAAGGTACACAAAGATGATTATGGTCTTGGAGCACCTGTCATATGATGGCAGGCTGTAAGAGCTGGTTCTGCTCAGCCCAGAGAAGGTAAGCTCTTATCAATGAATGTAAATACCTGATGGGGGTGTAAAGAAGATGAAGCTAGAATCAAAGAAAAAGCGATAATGGGCACAAACTGAAATGCATGGAACTTCATTTAGACATCATTAAAAAAAAACTTAGTCTCAAGAATGGTCAAATTTTACAAAGGGCTGCCCACAGAAAGTGTGGAGTTTTATCTTTATAGATATTCAAAATGCAGCTGGTCACAGCCCTAGGTCATCTGCTCCAGGTGACCTTGCTTTGAAATGGTCTTGATGATTTTCAGAGGTGCCTTCTGACTTCATCTATCCTGTGACTGCCATTCTGTTTCTCCTAGTATCCTGATAGTTGCCTTCCTACAGCGTGAAAATACAAAGCATTTTCAGAGCACAAAAGCACTGAGGGCATACATGTTTGCATGCACACAAGCAGTCTACACAAGCAGAACAGCAGATGCCTTTATAGGCTTGCAATACTGTGTGGAAGTTGTACCACAACCTCTGTTCTTCTGCCAAAAGAGAGAACTGACCCAAGTTCCTACACAGCAGAAAAGCAGTGTATTCATCATTTTTCAATCAAATGAAAAAAGAGAAAGTGAGATGAGCATGCTGCACAGATCAGGAATGTTGGGAAGCAAGCGCCAGCCATCAAACCACATCTGTACTCCTGGAGTATCATTTTACACTGCTCATGGCTGGAATGTGCTGCAGCAGCATGGCCCAATTGGCAGCTGGAGTGTCAAACCCAGTGCCCACATTCAGCTGGCTGCCTTTCCTGGGGCAGCACAAAGAATGGCTGGCTGAGCAGCCAACCCTCCTCCCACGCCAGCTCACAGGCCTCTAGGCTCCTCTGCCTGACTCTGAGGGAGCAGATGGGACAAGTTTGCTATTTCTGGTGGTTAGAGACAGAGGGAATAACCTTAGGTGGCGCATGGGGGGGCAGCATACCTAAGGAGGGAAAAGGTGTGAGTGGGTTTCTGCTGCCTGCTGCTGCCTTGGGGTGTGGGGAAGGCAGGCTCTTGTGCAGGAAGTGTGGATATGGGAAGATGCTGTTAGAAGAGTGGCTGGTGCTTCAGGGGGGGAAACAGGGAGTGGCCCTCTCTGGGATAACACAGAATGGATCCAGCTGTCGAGATCACTCTGCACAAGTGCATCTCCATAAATTCCCTCTGACAGCACTGGTTATGAAATGCCTTGTTTCTAGTATCACAGTCCTATGCTATTTAATTGCCCACCTTCCCACTTTGGGTGTGAGCACATCACTGCCATGCCCTGGTCAATGCCCAGCTCCTCTGCTGCACACAAAACTGCAGCCACTCTGCCATGCAACCATGCATGCAAGATCACAAGGATGGAGCTACCAGCCTGGCAGGCCTCTTCCAAACCTGCACATCCTTCCTTATGTACTCACTTCTTTGACATGATATTGCTTAAGCACCTTCGGTGCTTTGCCTGAATCCTGTAAACAGGAAGATCCCTGTAAATATGAAGATGAGGCATTAGCTTCTTCTCTACCAATTAATAACTTTTACTGGCAGTTTCCTGATTCTCTCAAGTCAATTTTTCAGGTTAAGTTTACTTTACTATAGCTATGCAAAATTATGAGGTAATTTTCCACAAATGCACATGAACTTATCCAGATACATGGATATATGAAGTATCAGACAGAAGGGACACAGCATCAGAATTCATATTAAAATATAGTTAGTAACTTGATTAACCCAAGAGAGAATGTGTTGGACATGGACAATCACGAGGAAAATGTATTTGAAGCTCAGATTCTACACAGTCACTGGGCCCATGCTAACTTCATAACTCCTAGGCAGTGCAAATGCAAAACAAAGGCAAATTCTAAAGCCAACTGGCTTGTAAGACAGACTCACAAAGCTAATTCCCCAGAGAGTCTAAAGTGAGGTGCCCATCTGCTCCTCTCCACTAGAGATACACTTCCACAATGATAAACAGCTGCTAGAAAAACTTTGAGAGACAGCAACTGAGAACAATATAAATTAAGACAAACTATATCAGGAAAGTCACTACAAAACCCCACACATTTCTGATAACAAACCAGAGGGCCTGCCTGAGATGTGAAGACCCTCTCCAGCTAGTGGCCTTGTAATGGCACCCCTAATCCCCCATGATCCACAGCTCCAGGGAATATTTTCTACCCTGCAGGAAAATTATCCATCTCTAATAGCTGCAGGATGCTAGACAGATGGGGAATTAAGGCTACACACTAAAGACATGGAGTTTTTTGTGGCTATCTTTCTTGTTTGTCAGTACAACTGTTATGCCAGACAGGGGGATATGGCCTCAGCTGTCAGGAAGGGGAGAGTCCCTACAGGAGGTGTCTGGAAACAGCTGGGACACCTCCCCACACTTTCTACCCCATGATAAATCAGCAATAAAACAACGCTTTGTAAACGAAGCAAATACCTGGATTTAGTGTGGGCTTTCTTTCCAGTGACCCTTGCAGTATTGTACAATGATGGGAAAGTGCCACAGTGTTCATTTCAGATTAGGGTAACAGCAGTACTTCTAATGGCAGTAATGGAAACTAAATCCAAAGCTGCAACACTAGATAGCTCCATGGCTATCTAAGAAATTTTACCATTAATATAATTGAAGCCAAATTTCACTTAGCTCCTCTGAGTCCTCCACATTTCTTTCAACCTCTTTTTTTTTTGGAATGAACTTGCTGTAGCTTTTTTAAGGTGTGGAAAGAGCTGCTTCCTTGGATTCCTCTTAGCAGTTCCTATTTCTTTTTTACAGAAACATTCACTATATACCAGGGAAACAAAGACCACTTTCGCACTTCTTAACTCAGGAGTCCTAAGATGGATATAGGGAAACATGAAGACATTGAGAAGCTGAGAAAAAAAAATAATCCTGAAATCCAAAACAGTAACCTGAAAAATGTTACTGACTGCTTTTCCTTGTATTTTAACTGGCAGTATGCATGCACACAATGCAAACATTCTCCATGATATCCCCAGAATACACTATCTCCTGGACCTACTGGAGTCAATTCTAGGAGCAGAGAGCACAAAGATAACTCAATGCCTGTAATCATTAATGTTGAGGCCTCTGAAGTGAGGCACGTGGCAATGTCAGCATCACTATGCCCTGATCATGATGTAGCACCTTTCCTGTTATTTTCTGTCTTAAAAAATATTCATTACTTTTTTCTATCCTATCACTAACTTTTGTTGGAAGTTCTCTCACATGGTTGACTCTCTCACATTGTGTTTGATCCCTCTCAAAATCTGCCCATGATCTTCTGTTCCCACCATGTTAACAGTTCTGCCTTCATGTCTCCCAACAGTGTAGTCCCAGTGTCAAGCCCTCCTTCACTACATGGACACTCATTCCTGCCCCCTGCCACTTTGAACCTTTCTGAAGTCATTCTGTTGGTTTAACACCATTAACATTTACAGAAAAGCCATGGAACTATTGAATATGGGCTTAGCCAGAAGCTCTGGATTTAGCTCACTGAGACTATACATCTCCAACAGAAACCAGCTCATGGATTTAGGCACAGTGCCAGAACACTAAACCTTGAATTAGTGTCACAGAAGGGCACTGACTTCTCTTGTCACCACAGACGACCAGACCACTCTCCTTACTCCAAACTCAAAGCCCAAACAAGCAAAAGAACTCAACCCAACCAAAATCAAACCAAAGCAGATCTTTGACAAGTCAAGTACTGTTCTCAAAGACATCCATGCCCCTAAAGGTAATACCACAACCTTGAGCAACATTGACCCACATCGTATCAGCAGAAGCTGATTAATTTCCAGTCATCACAGTGTTTTAAAGAAGGTTGCAGGGAACAATCCTTACAGAAGGAAGCCCCACTCCACACCTGGCCAGCACTTAGGGCAGGGCCATCACTCACCATCACTTGGAAGAGCAGCAGTGTTCACCACCACCTCTCATCATGGGCAGAGGAGTAAAGCAACTCAATTTGGCTGATGCCAGGATGCACATGTGGTGATGGCTTGATCTGCCTGCATTCAGCATCATTTGTCATTAAATACAGTCAGCATGCTACAGACTTTTTAAAAGCCACAATGAGGAGACAGCATGTTCTTCAATGATAGATGACCCTAAACAAGCTCATACATAAAATTAGAAGCCATCTGTAGAACTGCAGTTTCTATTCTCCCGTGGAATTGAAAGGAGGATGATTATTATAGCAGCAATTGTTAGGGCTGCTATATCAAAAGGTCAATGTGCAATTACCTACACCCCTCAATACATACACACAGAACAAACAGCAAACCATTCCCATTTCAAGAGCTTGTAACTCCTCCAGACACGTCATGTAGTATACAAATCTGAGCCCAAGAGCACTCACTTATCATAGTAGAACTAGAAGGTCTATTTGTAGGTATATTTGAAGTTGAGAAGGGCTTATAAAACCTGGGTACATTTTCATGTCAGCTTGTTCCACACACTTCAGCAAAACAGCTTTTATTTTTTCTTACTGAGAAATTCTGCACTGTATTAACCTTTTTTCTATTGTATCAGGAACATGTGCACAGCAGCATTATTCGCTTGTGCAGGAACCAGAGGCCAGACTTTGAACAGGGACTGATCCTTGTCATTGATACTTTCACCCTCAGTACATTTGCAGAATGTAACCAACTTACAAACTACATTCCTACAGGATTGAAATGTCTATCAACAGTAAAAGGTCAACTACTTTACTACAACAAAAACTTTAAACTTGTATTGTCCCTTTAACATTGCAAAAGCTTCTTCTGAAATCAAAGCCATAATATCTATTGGTTTGAAGACATTTTTAAATTGCTGAATGTCTTGTGATTGTGATCGGAGAAAACGAAATTATTTTATTTCACATAAGAGCTTCAACTTCTAGAAATATTATCTATGATGAAATGATATACCAGCTCAATAAGATGCTCCACTATAATTCCCCACAAGAATATCACTAAAATTTTGGGTGATGAATGCTTTAATATTGAACATTGTATAAGACTGAAGGAAAAAATATGAGGGAATCTTCAGTGCATTAAAAGCAATTACCAACTAAACTAAGATCAATGACATGAAAAAGTACAACATAGGAATTATTTTATTTGCACTGTTTCATCTGCTTTCAAGTTCCAAACACAAATCTCAGAGCTTCTGAACTTCACGACCTTCTGGTATAATCTGCTTAGTTCACAATAACCTTACAGATAATTTTATAAGTATAGCTATTTTGATGGCATAAAATTAGTCTGATCTGTTGCAATTCATTCTCTTTCAAAGCAAAAAAACACCACAGATTAGACACTGCCATTGTCTCAACCTAGAGAGTACATTTACTCCTGACACCAAACATGGTATTAATTTTTAAACAGCAGATGTAGTTAAGTCATTATACAAAACTACAAGAAAATAAATCTACAGGTTTCAACAGCATCACACAGCTTGGTGTCGATGGCAAGCTTTCTGAGAGTGCACTAAATACCTCTTAGACCCTGAGCCACTGACCCTAACTCTTTGAATGCAGCCATCCCTTTTAAAGCAGCCATACTCCTCTCCCACTCTACTTATGCAGACATGTGCATGCAGACATTTTCCATCTGCATAGGACTTCACAGCAAACTATTATTACAAAACTACTGTTCCCCACAATTATCAGCTTAAAAAGAGAAAGGGGAACTCATGTCAGGAACTCAAGCCTCTTTAAGGTTTTAATGAGGAAAGAGAAAGAACCTAGGAAATAATGTGGAACTGTATTTTGATTTCCAGTTTATGTCTGGCATCTTTTGCCTTATAATGACTGTTTCTGCATTAAAAGAGAAGATACAAAAGCTCCACCTCAGTTACAGTCTACTGCCTAAATGCATTAGGGATAATTTGTGTACAGTGTCAAATACTATGGCAAAAACTAGGCCATTAAAAAAAAAGTACATATCTAAATAGCATGGTTATGTTAAGGATAAAAGGAAAATGTATTGTGGTTGAAGTCTGGCATGTGTTTGGGAATGTAAAACAGAACACACTTGCAGAGGAGACGCTGGCAGAGTCTCAGTTATAACACACAGTTATTTCCACTATAATGTAATTCAGATATTTCAAATATTTCAAACATTTATACTTTTTGTACAATCACAATACTTTTGAAAATTCACTGTGTTTGAGCAGTGCATTTATGGGGCTGAAGGACGTTGCAGGCACAGATGACATTCATCAATCACGAAGCAGAGGGATGCCTCTGCCTGAGGCAATGACACAGTTCTAACGCACACTTTTACATGCAGCCATAGAATTTCGGACTGCAATAACAGAGTCAGCTTTTACTACCTTATGTTTAAAACAGCTTTGTTAAAGGTGTTAAGTACCCTGGTCTTTTGCTTCAGAATAACAATTCTTGCACAGTAGTAGCAGTTCCTTCTTGATCACAGCTAACCACTAAAGCAGTATTAAATTTTAGTACAAAAATGGTAGGGAACTTATGAGCATTTCCTATTTAAAAATGGGACCAAAAAACCTTCAAGCAAACAAAACTTAATGATAACGTCTCTACCTATTCCTATTAAGAGACTAAATTAAAAATAAAACTATTTAAGCATTTAATTCCTCTAACAATGAAAATCTTACTCAAAAAAGGAAAGAAAACCGAATATATTTAAAATTTATTCACTTTGCACTTGATGAAATGCAGAGGAAACCTATATCTCCACCTCTGAAACCAGCAAGTTTTAAATATTACTGAGATTTGTTTTCTTTCCATTCAAGGCACTATCTAAATCATTGCTCCAAACCACCCACACAGCCATACTCTCATGCCCTTGCCAGAACCCAGCTTTATTGTCATCTCAAAGAGAATGAAGACTAAATCTTAGTCCTACAAAATCAGACTGAAGCTTCCCTTGTTGTCACCAGAGTACCAAAAATACACAGTGGATGGTTCATACCACTCACCAGAGATATTGATGCTAGAACTGGATGGACCCTCTTAGAGAGGTGGACAGCTCTTTCCATCAATTGTGGAGAAAGACTGATGAAGCCTTCCCTGGGTTTGATGCGTAATTTTAAATCTCCCAAACCAGCTGGATACCAGTCTGAGCAGGAAAGAGCTCTGGCACTTGTGACAGAAGAACACCAGAGCACAGCAGTCACCCGGGGCTGGCTGGTGGAAGGCCCAGGACAGTCACTGGGCTACACTTCCCTTCCTGGGGCAAGGACCAGCCCTACTGGGGCATTTGCAGCTCTGACTTCTCAGAAACAGTGGCTGCTCAGCACAACTCCATAACAACTTAAAAGAAGCCATAGAAGCACATGGGGTACAACAGACACCCAATAAAAAAGTGTGTAAGATCCTTAAAAAAACAACCCTTACACCTCAAGTCAGTTTCATCATTCCCTCATTACCCAGAATCATTTTACCATCTGTCCTCTTTGCAATCTGTTTTCCTCTCCCACATGCTAATATATAACTGAACAAGGCACCATGATCCCCCTGATGCTACTGAAACCAATTTCTTTGGAGCATAGGTAATGGATGTCAATGGCACCAACACAATCCTGCAGTTCCTTATGTTGCTCCCTCCAAATAACCTGAATTCACATCATGTCAGTGAGACTACTGTGAGGCCACTCCTTCCAGCAAGAGTTGTTCATACAAATAAAAGTCGCTTCCTTGACCGCAAATGCAAAAGATGTCTACAAGAGTAGCACAGCAATTTCAGCTGTCTGAGGCTGTGAGAGCACTATGATTAGTTTATTAGAGCACTGGAAAGTGCCTTTGCATCAGTGCCAATTTTCTCACATCTGACAATATACTGTATAGAGTGTTTAGCTCTATGTATTTAAGCAAGAAGAGAAACCCAATACACACTATTCACTCCAATCACTCACCAAGATGTGAAGAATCTCTCATCTCATGAACATTAACACAAACTACAGTTGTAACACATATTCCTCTGAAAACAAGCTATGGTTGTTCATAAAGCTTTTGAATTGTCTGGCAAGTCCTTTTTGCTTATTGACAGGCTGTAATTGCTGCCTCTTAGCTGAAGTGAACCTTCAGCCTGATACCTGACCTTGCCCCTGACCCCTACTTTAATCTTTTATATTGACTTAGATATAATCTGGGCCTAACACATTTTGGCAAAGTACCATAACTTTAAACTGTTTTGCTTTTGAAAGGCTTCTCCTAACTCTGGCCACTTCTGTGGTTTCACTCACTGCAACTATCTGGCATTATCAGGGGATTGAAATGTGCAAATGGTATGCTGCTTGTAAAAAAAAATAAAAATCCCCAAAAGCCTCCTTGAGGCCAAAAGAAATTCACTGCTGAGCTCTCCCCACTCTTGGTCTCACTGGGCTTGAGTCTGGAGGCAGAGATTGGCTCCAGGTCAGAGCAGAGGCTGCCAGCCCCCAGCAAGGCTCACATCTGGCAGAGACCTCGGCAGCAGGCGTGACAGCTGGGACCTGTGACAGAGGTGGAAAGGCTGGAGCTTTCAGAGCAACCCCGATGAGAAAGCCAGCAGTTCTGCCGTTAAACAAGATCTGAAACAGATATTCTGGCCACTCTTTGCTCAGACATTTGGAAACAGAAAGATCATCAATAAAGTTTCTCAACAAGAAAAGCCACAATGAAATCAACATTGCAATAGAGAGGAATGCAGGCCTTTACAAAGATCCAGGATTTCTAAGTAAAAAAAATCCAAAAAAAGAAGGCAAAGCAGACACTTACTTGGTTGCTGATGCTTTCTAAACAGAAAGATTGAGCTGGCTTCTTTATATCATGCAACTATCCCTGGCTTAAAAGTCTCCCAGAGGGAATGGACCACTCCCTCTCTTCCTGCTTTGAGTCCAAGATACTTACCCGCTTGAACTCACACAGGTAATTTTCTCTCCTCTCTCCCTCTAAGTAGTAGAAAATAAATGCATGTTATGCTACCCAAGGCGGGATTCATCCAAGTACAGTCATCTAAAGCCAAGGTATCTCTGTCACCTCAAGGCTTTTTCTGTAGCTGCCCAAGAGAGGCTGGAAAGGAGCTCAACCTCCATACACCCTTAGAAAAGGTGAAACTTACTTACAGGTGTCCATTTACTTTTAAATGGACAAAGCTGGATAACAAATTCCCATTAGACTAAGTGTGCCATTTTTCAGGTACCTTCTTTCCTACACAAGAGTAAGACAATTGTGAGAAGTTAAACCATTGCCAAAATAGTACTAAAATAGAAGTGGTCTGCAACAGTTCGGTAATCCTAGCTTCAGATTAGGTCAGGAATTTCTGTAGCAATAATAGTAAAACAGAAATGGTCTGCATCAGTTTAGGGTAATCCCAGCTACAGATGAGGTCAGGAATTTCTGTAGCAGTGAATCGGCGTTCTCTGGATTTCACAGTGAGGTCTGTGGTCTATGTGACAAAGCTACCAAGTTGTTTCTGTGTCATAGGATTGCTCTCCTAGCCCTACTGCAGTGTGTTTGTGGCACTTCTATGCTGGCAGGGGAGCATACACAGACTGTCTGGGACGAGAATCTTCTGCTATAATTTGCTGTGTTTAAGTGTACGAAGGCAGCCGGCTTCAGTTCTTTCATCCCAAGCAAAGTGATGGAGAAGAGAGACAGAGGGCAGATGCACTACTTTAGATGTTCCTTGCAGCCTCACTCCTCTGCTCCCTTGGTCCTCATTAAATGTTTGCTCAATCCATCAAATTTATTCAACCATTGTTTTCCCAGCTTGGCTGTTTTGCAGGGACTCTGACAAGACAACCTTTCCTGATGAACATCTGGGATCCCCAGCAAAGTATTGCAGAAGAAAGAATGACGCATAGTACAGAAGAACAAAAATTGACAAAAGACGTGGCTTTATCCGAACTGTAGACCACAAGATTCAGAACCTCTCCTTTCTATGAATGTAAGTGAAGAAGGAAGGCTAAAATGGTACCTTGAATGTAGAATACACTTTGAGATACACTTTGAGAACAGTTTTTATGCATGATAATAAAAAGCGAGCTGGAGTTGATCCATGATTCCTGAAATAGAACAATTTTAAAGCCTCATAAAGAATAGGAAAGGCTACAATGAAGAGGAGATCTAAATTAAAAAAATAATAATAAAAAAAAGCTGTCTAGCAGAAAAGAATCTGACAGTGTTAGTCAATAGCAGCTGAACATGTGCCCAGAAGGTGGCCAAGGAGGCCGATGGCATCCTGGCCTGGCTCAGCCAGGTGTGGCCAGCAGGAGCAGGGCAGGGACCGTCCCCCTGTACCCAGCACTGCTGAGGCCACAGCTCCAATCCTGTGCTCAGTTCTGGGCCCCTCAGTGCCAGAGAGACATTGAGGGGCTGGAGCGTGTCCAGGGAAGGGCAGCGGAGCTGGGGAAGGCTCTGGAGCACAAGTGCTGTGAGGGGCAGCTGAGGGAGCTGGGGCTGTTCAGCCTGGAGAAAAGGAGGCTCAGGGGGGACCTTATTTAAAAGCAAGTGGTTGTAGAGAGGTTGGGGATGATGCCATGTCCCAGGTAACAAGTGAAAAGATGACAGGAAATGGCCTCAAGTTGCCCCAGGGGAGGTGCAAATTAGATATTAATGCAAATTTCCTCATTGAAAGGGCTGTCAAGCATTGGAACAGGATGGTCAGGGAAGCAGGGGAATCGCTACCCATGGAGGTATTTGAAAGACTTCTACATGTGGCACTCAGGAACATGGATTAGTGGTGAACCTGGTAGTGCTGGGTAAACGGCTGGACCTGATGACATTAGAGATCTTTTCCCATCTAAAAGGTTCTGTGATTCCATGAAGGGGTGGTTAGGGTTCTCGAGTCCCTGCACAAGCTTCAGCTGTCTCTGACCTAAGAACTAGATGGAGCTTGGCTCTCCAGGGTGCCTCTTGTCCAACTACAGGTGAGTAGAGGTCAATTAAGAAAGGACCAAGGAGAACGTAAACACTGTATTTTTAATGTGTGCTATTGCATTTGAATTCACCTGTGTCTAATAACCCTAATTAAACTCAAAATGAGAGGAATTATGTCTGTTAAAACATATAACATTAATACTGTTTTACTTACACTGGCTAATTTAAATAATACGTGCTTGTTGTAAAGTTTCAAAACAAGTCAAATACTAAAGTGGTTTATTAGTAGCGAGTTAAATGGAAGACAGTGGTTAAGCACCTACAATACCAAGTGCTCAAACTGATTCTGACAGCACTAGTCTCTTCTGCAAATACAGATAATGTATCTTTCTTGACAGTTTAATAAAGTATTTTTGGTTCACTGAATAATTCATTAAAAGCTGAAACTAGCAAAGACTTGAGGAAATAAGAACCAAAACAAAAAGCTTCAGAGATAGCTTGCTTTCTAATTTTATCTTGTGAGTAAAAGCACAGGGTGAGAGGATGAGCACTGCAGCTCTGAAGCCTTGAATGCAGTTATTAGAAATAAACATATTAAGTCAATAATTAAAATGTTATTTTGTTTAATTACTTTATTATAAATGATAAAACTTGCAAAAAGTAGTGAAACATATACATCATATACTTTGATTGACTGAAGAAATAGTACCTAAATAAATACGAAAAATAAGGTGTTCAAAACTGCTTCTTGCTCCCATAGAAGATGATTCAAACCTGTAAATGATCACTATAACTAAGTGCAAAAAAGAAGAAAATGAAGAAAGTCAGTGTGAAGAACTCCTCTTTCAGAGATCATGTTGCTGAAGTATTTGCTTTCTGTTCTTCAATTCTTCAAAGTGTGAATTTAAAATATCACAGGTCCTTTATCACTCGGAGAAGACAAATTTACACTGCCTAATTTGTATCCAGAAGAAATAAAGGCAAAAAAGCTTCACCTGACACTCAGTCATGCAGTCTTTTCTTAGCTCTGCTGTATTACTGCACCAAAGAGATAAAATACCATCACTGGTGAAGCTCTGAATGCTTCACTGTAGCGTACAGCCTCCTGGGTGCTTGTCCTTGAACAGCTCTGCAACAGCTTCCCACAAAGTTGGGCTGGAAATGAAGGGCTGGCTGGCAGACTCCAGGAGAGCCTGGCCACTATCTGCAGAGATTTAATTGCTGGAAAGACTCTAAGCAGTTTTCTTCAAAGAGAACACTTCATTAAAACTTCAATATACAAATGATGTTTGGTCATGTCAAACCCTGTTTGGGCACAAGAAAAAGACTGCTGCCGTGTCAGACAAGAAAGTCTGCCTGAATTGCATGGTTTGGCACTAGAAAAATCCCAGCCCCCTTCCGTACTGCAAGGAAAGAAACAGCAGCAAGAATTAGTCAGCTAAAACAATGCTGGCCTGCTTTATTTCCACTAGCAGAAACCAGAGATCATTCATCAACATACCTGTATAAACAACCTATGCTTCATGCCAAAAAAGTAAAACAAGAGGGTTTACTTCACAATGTATGGCTACAACCCAACTTTGCTATTCCTGAGATGCTGGAGAGGAGAGGCACAGTGCCCACACACCCCACCACTCTCCTCACACTGAGCTGCCCAGCTATATTTGGGGGGTCAGAAGGAGGACAAGAGGTTCATTGATCGACTCCAGTTCCCAGTGCAGAGAGAGTCGCAACCACAAAAGTGGGAATCTTGGACAATCCTAACTCCACCTGACTTCCCATGCTGCCACCGCAGGCAACCAGCACCTGGCACTTCCAGATATCTGACACAGACCCCTCGCTGCTCTCATGATCTCCAGCATCACCATCGCTGCAATGCTACCCACACGATGCAGGACGTCTGAACTCAAGGATCCTTAATTAATTCCTGAGTCCTCACTGAGGGAACAGAAGCTGCTGAAGCATCTTGGCTTCCCAAGACAAAGCAGGAGTTAGCTGTTTTGTTTATTTTCTTGGCTTCTGCCAGGGTGGCCTGTGTGGTGTGTCTTGAGCACAAGAAGTTGCACAAACACAGACAACATTCCTTTAAGAGCATTTCTGGTGGGCCAGCTGAACTTGAAAAAGCAGTATCTCCCTAAGCCAACCTTTATCCTACCAGATCATCAATTATCTCATTGAGAATCATCGACTTAAGGGAGGATTTAGTCTCTGAGGTGGGGAAGAAAGTTCCTTGGGGAGATGCCAGGAGACAGCACCATGGATAATCAGTGAAACATAAAAAAAACCCCAAAAAAAACCACTATAAAGCAAGCCAGGCTGTAGCAGAGCAGTCCTGCAGAACAGGTATTCTACATCCAGGACCTAAAGAAATATTAGGAGTTCAAGAGGAATTACTCTAAAGAGCCACAGGATTTATTAGGTGTTAAACTTTCTGTTAGCATTTTGACCTATCACACATAAAATACTACACGTATGCAGCTTTTGAGAGTATGTTCCCAATATAACTTTTTATTTTTCATATTTTCTATTAAAGGTTTCATGAGCTTTCAGCAAGCATTTTATTTCTATAGAGTTTATTTGAGATCCTTGTCTGTTAGTCCAGTGGTGGTCCAAAAGCACTTGAAAGGTCTCTCAATGACATTTTTCCCTCCACTGTCAGATCTTTGCAAAAGGTGACACATTCTCCACAAACTGCTGGCTAGCTGCCCAGCACAGGAATGAGATGAAGCACCTGCCACCTCCCCTCCTACTTCTGTAAGGAGAAGAGAAAGGGAAATTCTTTCCTGAACAACATGAGCTGAGCTGCATAGTCATGCTGTTGGAAATGGTTGCTGTGGGAAGACATGTGGGAAAGTCTCCAATGAACAATCCAAAGGAATGAGAAAAGTGCCATCCTGAGACAAATGGGAATTCCACCTAAAAACTGAACAACTCGGAAAGACCTTGAAAATTTGCATTTAGCGCTTTTGAGCATTTCTGAGCAATGCTGGCGGACCTGGGAAGATGCTGCGCTGCAAAGTTGATACTGCTGCATTTGCAGGGTCCCTCTCATGCCAGAGGTACTCATTACTGCACAAAGATCAGCACCAGCTTTGCAAGGAGCACCACATCACACTGGCTTTCAGAGAGAACGCCACCTCCTCCCTGCTCCTTTCTCTTGTGAAAGCTAAGAAACCAGTCCAGCATTCAAATACACACCCCTCCCCCTCAACTATTAAATGTATTAAAAAGAAACAACAGAAACCACTCAGATCTCAATGCATATTAATTTTCACCTTACCTACTATTGTTATCCACCATTTAAAATACAATTGGTTGTGTATTAAAAAACACTTTACATGTGACTTTAGGTTTCTCTTTTTTAATTAGCAGGAGTAAGTGTGTTTAGGAGGCTTAACTAAAATTAACTGAAATAACTGGTTGGTGGTTTTAAGAATTAAATGCCTTTCTATTCCTAGGCTGAAAATGGGACAGCATGTTAGCAACACAGAGGGTGTGGGGAAGGTCAGACACTTCATTGAATATAACTTCACTTTGGAAGTGAGCAAAAGTGCCACTGACACCTTTTTCTGCCAAAAGAAAGCAGATCAAGGAAAAGGATATTCCTTTGCTTTCCTATAGCCAAGGAATGCCATGTAAAGAGGCCAATCACTCCAGTCACGCACGATTTCGCACAGGAGAAGAGGCAAAAAGATGGTCACCATGTACCCATGTTCAGCCAGGTACTCTGAGCCACACTCTCCAAAACCTCTTACCCTCTGCACAGGGACAGGATGAAAGTCACATCACAGTGAGGAAAATGGACATTGTGCAATATAAGCAGAACCTTTACAGGCAGCAAAATCAAATAGCTTCCATGCAGCACATAATTACCTTGTACAGCTCACTGTAACAGGAAATGGAAAAGGTTTACATGAGTTTAAAAAATATTAGACATTTGTAGAGGATGGATTCATCATAAGCTGTAAAATATGATAGTCTGGATGCAAACTATGGCTCAGCAAGCCTCCACAGTGATATTGATTACTGAAAGTAGGGAGAGTGTAGCAGAGGAAATGTCTCCAGCTTTCCTCTGATTTTATATTCCTTGGCTCGACCTTGTGTTATTGCAGTCTTTGCACAGCTGAAAAGAGGCTCTCTGTGTGCAAGAGGCTACACCAAGAAAGCCAGAAATTACTTTGTATTAGGCACTGAATGTCTTTGTGGCCCCTGGGAAGGCATGTGACCTCAGTTCTCGTTCTGCCATCACCAACGTGCAAGCAGTTTGTTGACAAATAATTAGCTAATGTCTGTATGTCTTAACCATGAAACAGATTTATAGAATCATCTAGATTCGAAAATAGCTTTAAGATCATCAAGCTCAACCATTAACCCCACACTCCCAACTTCACCACTATAAACCATGTCCCTAAGCACCACGTCTTTCAAATACCTCCTGGGGTGGTGACCATCCATTTCCCCAGAGAGCTTGTATCTCCCCATGTATCCAGTAAATGACAAGAGATTCTCCTTGACCCTTCTGCTGCTAAGGTATTTGAAAACATATTTTTTGTTGTCTTTTATGGCACTATCCTGTCTAAGTTCTAGCTGGGCTTTGGCTCTTTTCACTTTCTCCCTGCATAACCTCATGGTACTTCTTTTTAGTCCTCTTGAATTGCCTTCCTCTTCTCCTAAAGGTTACAAGTTCTCCTTTTCTTCCCAAGTTCCACCCAGATCTCTCCATTCAGCCATCCATTCCCCACGGGCTCATTCTTTGACATCTGGGGACAGCCTGCTCCTGCATCTTTAGGATTTCCTTCTCAAAGCCCATCCAGCCTTCCTAGACCCATCTGCCCTTTGTGGCTCACTCCCAAGGACTCTTTTGGCTACCCTTGTAAAATGGATCAAAGTTTGCCCTCTGAAGTCCAAGTTCAGAGGAACTGGAACCAAAAACATGACTGCAGTGCCCAGGACAGCCTCCAACCACCGCACTGCCCACCAGTCCCTCTCTGCTCACAAACAGGTGGTCCAGGGGGACACCCTCCCTAGTTGGCTCCCTCACCAGCTTCCAGCTTCAGGAAAGTCTTTTCCACAGCCTCCAGGAATACCCTGTTTCCTCTCTGCTGTGTTGTACTTTCAGCAGACATCTGGTAAGTTGAAATCCCCCACAAGAACAAGGGCTAGTAATTGTGAAACTTCTCCCAACTTCTTACAGGATATTTTACGTGCTGCCTCATCCTGGCTGGGTGGCCTGTAACAGACTTCCACCAGGACAGCTGCCCTGTTGGCCTTCCCCCTGGTTCTTACCCATAAATGCTCAACCCTATGGTCACCATCATTATGCTCCAGACAATTGAGACACTCCCCAACACACAGGGCTACCACCCCATCATCTCTCACTGCTTGCCTATCTCTTCTCAAGAACTTGTAGCTGTCCATTGCAGCAAAGCAGTTGTGTGTGTCATCCCACATTTCTGTGAAGGCAATGTCACAATTTTTCCTGCTAGGCCACTGTTTCTATTTCCTCCTGCTTGTTGCCCATGGGGTGTGCATTGCTGCTGATACACTTCACAGGGCTACTGATCCCATTGCATTTCTGGGGGAAGAAGTCCTAATTCCAGTGTGACCATTCTCAGGCACATCATCAACCCTTCCATCTTTACTGCGGACTGGATGTCCATCCACAACTTCCACTGAGATGGCAGACAGAATCACCTTGCTAGCACACATTCTCTCAAACCAAACATCAGTGTGATGTCCTCTGGCTTTAATCCTTTCCCCTTCAAATCTAGTTTAAAGGTCACTCAATGAGCCCTGATAACATGTGTGCAAAGATACTATATATCACATTCTACATATCATCACTTAATCTCATTTAACAAACACCAAGAAAACTATTTATTAAAAATCCATTTTCTTTAAGAAGTTGTACAAAGAAGTAGCTGCTACTGCTTCTAGTACAGCAACCTGACATTAAAAAAAATCATCAGTATATTAAAATATTGTATTAGAACTGTACAGCTTTGAGGGTGAGATGCTAGATGACATAGCCACTTCTCAATTGTTACACAGTACTAGCTTCAAAGTCACAATACAAAGTTTGTATGGATCATGGATCATGCCAGAATTTTGGTGGAGATGAGATACTACATAAGTGCTATCTTCCAGATCAATCTCGAGTCAGAGACTGCAGAACACAGACATGACTATGCCATGATCTGCTGCAATAGTAATTCATGGAAACCCCTGCCTGATCTTTCAAACTACACCTAAATCTGAATACCTATAACACTACAGGTGCAGCACCATAAAGCTTAAGGTGAAATAACTACCAAGGCATTTACCCAGCTCCTTGGGAAAGCTTCCCCAGTTATCCAGAGCTCTGTATCTATGCTGATGGCAAAACATATTTAAAGTAGTCCGATGTTGCACTGGGTATACACAAATGCAGTCCCTACAGCCAAAGAGCTTACTAAGTGGGATAAGCCATCTGAAGTTTTCTACCCCACCTAATTCAATGTTTGGGTTTCCTCCACAGTCAAAAGAGCTGGAATGTACAAGCACAGACTAAATCTGACATTTTGTGTGTAATAGTAAATACCCAGTTCTGGACGTGAGATTTTCTGGGTACGAGACGTGAACTACATTTGTACCTCCATACTTCATTCAGGTTTGTCTGCTGTTCTAATTGAATAAAGTAATAAAACTATTACTGTGCTATGTAAAAAGCCTTTATGTGGCTGCCAGAGCAAATTAAAAGACAAAAGGACCAGTACTTTATCACATCGTTTATTGCTGAGAAAAACAGTGTATTCGAGCTATTACCACTATTATGCTACAAGTTATAACAGGAAATCAATAAGGGTAAGAAAGAGGAATGTCTACATTTATCCCCAAGGCACAGCAATCTCCTCTCCTTTATGCAAAATGGACGGAGAGAATTGAATGACTGCAGTGTTACTGAACAATGTCAAAAGGCACAGCGAAGCGTTGCCACCACAGCCGCTTAGTGAACTTTGAATATTTTAAATTCAGGGAATTTCCTACCAGACAAGCATCACACTGTAGCAAATGGGGTGCAGAAGCACATCCTCTGCCCAGCAGAGCCCTCCCCAGCCCTGACACTGACTGCAGCTGGCACCTCAAGATGCTGACAGTCAGGTCTGACACCCATCTCCTGTGCAAATGGAGCAAGGAAAGCAGGAGCAAGGAGCTCCTCTCTCCTCCTGCTCTGCTCCTGCTTTCCTCTCACCAAGCCCAGCTACAGCACAGGCTGTTCTTCTCTCCCCAGCTCATAGCTTCCTGACCTTCAGGACCTTTAGCTGAATGTTGCTACTTGCTATTATCATTGGTATACTTAGAAAGAAATACATATGTACTATGGAATAGTAGTAGACCAGCAAGTAACAGACCTCTGAATGAAAGGTCAGTCCATTCTCCTTGGGGGCAAAAATAACCCTATTAAGAATTACTTTTATGCAACTATCTAGCATCTATTCTGGTTATAGTGTGGCTCTCCTGAGGATTTGAAGGAGTGAGGTCATTCATGATCACACCTACTGAAATCCCTTCATTCCACTTCATTCCATTCTGCAACTTCTGCTACCACTCACATTAACCCATTTTTGCTGCACAAAAGTGCAGCAGCTTCCAGCCTGTGCCGTGCAAGGAAAAGTCCAATTTAACTAAGATGCTAAAATTATGAGGGACAGACTCTCAGTAAACATTCTACATTCCAAGTGATTTTTCATTTATTCTCTACTGTGTCTTTACACAACTTTTTTTACCATATATTAACTGTGTTAACTTCTCTCTAGCAACAAGACACAAACACAGCAATTGGCAGTTTAACATAGCTTTCAGCTTTTCCAGCCATTTTTGGTTCCAGTTGTGCAACATCTTTCATGTGCTACAACCTCTTCAGAGCAACACATGGCCTAGCCTATTCATTTACAAAGAGAAAGAAAGGAAGTTGAAAATATAATGTAAACTAATATATTTTCCCTGGGGACTAGGACAAATAAAATAGGGAACAGAAGGAAGAAGACAGGTCATAGATCAAAGAAATGCCCTAACCAAAGTTTTTAACTGAATGGAAAGAAACATCTAGCGTGCTTTGAAATGTTAACTGTGAGATGCAAACTTCTGTTGCGTAAAACCAGTCCCACAGGACAGTCAGAAGGTTAGGAAAAAAGAAAAAAGGGAAAGATGAGGGGATTAGTATCATCTTGCCTTAACATCAGTCTGAGGTGTGGTAAAGACTTTTCAGAATGAGCCCGTCACTGTTCACTTCCTGCAGACAGAACCCAGATAAACAGCTTCACATACACACTGCTTAAATCGTTGAGTGAGATGAACTGAAAGGTGTCACCAACTCTGCCCCATTTCAGGGGATATTCTTCAGTGAGGAAAAAAATCTATCAGTAAGGCAGCCTCAGGGAACATCTGTGCAAGTGTGTCACTCTGAACCCACTGCAAGTCTGTGTTCTACTGCATCTCCCTGTAAACAAGATGATATCTTTTTCTATTTTCATCTTCTCTGGCAAACTATTTCATCAGCATTTCTCCCTTAATCACTAACTAACAACATATGTTAGCATTTTTTTTTGCACAATATTTAACATTGTATACAGAAAGATCTCTGCCAAAGTTTCACTGTCTCACTGGCATGTCAGATAATGCTAGAAATATTCTCCAACCAGGAAGCTTGTCACTTCCACAATCTATTCTTTTTATTTTCCTCTGGAAAACTACTTGATATTCACTCTTTCCTGACTTTGCACGACTCTCAAACTCTCTGGAATATTACCTTGGTATTTGAAAGCTTCATTACAACAATTAATAGATTAATATAATTTCCAGTGAACTTCACTACTTCCTTTTTTCATAATGACATTCTGAACCACAATCCCTTGCTTCTGTTAAGCAAGAGGTAACATCTCAGATTAGTTATGTGTGGAGCTAATAAAGTATCATAAAGCTTCACCAAATCTGAAGGATTACCACTGCTGGAGACAGTTGCTGGATTCAAATATGTCCCAAACAAAACTTAAACATCTCTCTTCATGATAGGAAAGAAAAAGGAAGACGTGGTATTACACATAAAGCAGACGTCAGAGGGAACGCAACACGCCCTAACACAGGGAGGAGACAGGAGACAGAAGTAAGTCCCCATTTATCAGCTAGAAAATAGCCAATTCCAGAGTTCTCCTGTATGGAAAGGAACAGATCCAACTTCATGGGGGAAAAAATTCTTCTCAAAACAACAACCTTAATGGAGGATCCAGGATATAAAGCAAGGTATGTATTTTTGGCAAAGCAGCTGTGTTATGACCATGATTTTCACTGGTAGATCATAAGCTGCTCTGAGTCTGGAAATCATCCTGACATATACCTCACAGAAGTATAGCAGGGCTACTTGACTTCAGGTCACATCTTATTTTAAAGTTTAGTAATAAAGTGTAAAGTTATCTTGAAAAATCTGAATTCCAGTCAGCCTCTTAAGTGACAAAACTATATAAAACTCACATAAAGAACAAGTTGTTTTATTGCTTTAAAATGCTGGGAATAGTCTCTCACACTAGAGCAAATTCACAGACTTAAAATTTTCTTAGCCAGTACACATCTTCTATTCTCATTACCATTAACACAAATATTTATATTTGAGGCACAGCAAGCTGCTACAGTTCAGACAAGCCTAGACAAATTCAGACTGAAAATGAGATTAAATTAACTCCAAACCAGTGGAATAACTTAACAATGGATTCCAGCAAGTTTAATTTTTTTAAAAAAGATATTTAAGTAATGAAACAAAAATTTTATTCTAACCCTATTCTGAAATATGTCATTGCAATGAAGTAACCTTTTGATGAAATAGTGCACTCTGTTTAATGAAGAATGCCAGAATCAATCTAGTGGTTTTTTTCTGTTTTTTTTCTGTTTTTTTTTCTTCAATTTAACTTGCTTGCCAGTTCTGCAAGAACTCTTGTAGAATAACTACCCTGGGCTAAAACCCCCAGCATTGATGCCAATCATGTGAGCCCACTACAATGGCATTCTTTGAAAGGCCACTGTCAGCATTGCAGCTGTAATGCATCAGGCCTCTCCTCTGCAGTACCCTACTTCTGCTGGAATCATTCAAGCTACAGTGGCATGAAACAAGAAAAAGGTCTCCAAGACTCAAAAAACCACAGCTTTTGTTTAGAAAGGAGAGAGATGGTGAGATCAGTGTTTCAATTCAACGTCCACATGGTGATCAGCAACCACGATGGAAATAACAGTAATACACAGATGGTGTGGAAAGACATCTCAGTATAAGAGAAAGATTCCTCAGTCTTTCCACCCTAAAACTGTATTCAAGTTTCTTTTATTATACTGTTTATGTTAACCTCATTCATTCTTGAAACACATTATTCCCCTCAACAGAAAAAAAAAAAAAAACACCAACTAATAATATCAAATATAAAGTATTGATCACATTTCACCCCGCAGTAACATGCAACTTTTGCTGAGAGCCCCTCTAATTCTAGCTGCTGGCACACAGCAGCCCTGTGATCTTGTAAGTATGAGGATTTGACAGTGCATCTCGGAAGGAGATTTTCACCTTTAGGCCACTGGTTCATATAACTTCTGCAATCAGCCCTTTGTTTAGGATGTACACACATGGACATAAAGAAGCTGAATGCTACTGAAGTCAGTGGGATGGGAGTTGAGTGTTATCTTGATTCAGGGCCAAAAAATATGTCTCTTGAAAACAAGAGGTTCAAAAAATGGCTATTGGAAGTTATGACTCTGATGGAGAATTCTTCTAAGTATTTAACACCCAGTAAATTGTGAGTGTCAAACGATCTTGCTCACTTTCTTACACTCAAGCCAACGGAAAATCCCAGAGGTGCAAAGCTTTAGAGCTCTAACACTTACCACCTCAATGGGGTGTGGATGCCTGGTATTTCAAGAGTATCATTATCTCCACTTTCCACAAAGAACTGTTTTAGACAGAGGTAGGATACCAGCCTTCAAACTGTTTCCACAAAAACTCTTCAGTCATATATATTTTTTGTCAAAGTATATTACTATTTTTAAGCATGTGACACGTTCACTTGGTGAGCTATAATTCAGTAACTGCACTTTGACTGAAGCATGCACAATAGCATTCAATAGCCAATGGGATCCTGTACAAGACATACATTTACACACAGAATTTTAGAGCTGGTTATCCATGGAAGCACACGAAGTCACCATGCCTCCTTGTCAATACCCACTATTGGACTTTTAACCTTCAAGCCCATTGGAACCAATGGGAGGTGGGAAAAGAGGCTGCAAAGTACAGTATTTCTGCAAGTTAAGAGAAAACAGAATGCCAGCTAGAAAAGGGATTCTTCTAATGACACTGGTTCAGGAAAAGGCTGCACGGTTGGAGGACCCCTATCAGGTATCAGGGAATCCACACTGGCTCTCATCATAAAGTCTGAAAACCCTAAAGAAACCAATCTTTATTAGCTCACTGCTCATAAAACTACTTATTGTCATTCAGGAAAGCATTTTAATAGCTTAGCACCCAGAACCTAATTCATCTGTCATCTCTGTAAGACTTCAGCCACGCTTAATACGCTGCCCACTGCTTGAACAGCAGTATAGCCCTCATGTGCTAAAACTGGAGACCAGCGTGCTAGTTCTGCATTCCAGAAGGGATTAGGAAACAAAACTACTCAGAACGTCTTCCTATTAGCAAGGGTCAGCTTATCAGTACACAACATGCTCATTTTCTATAAATACACCACAGTGTTAATTTCAAAGAAAGAGAAACACCCAACATGGAGGGAAGAGTTCATCTGGGAGCAAACAGATGAAAACTTGGCACTTACAAATCATGGCCAGAATGGTAGGAAGGCTGCTAAGCAGCTTTGTTACAGCCCCCAAGTAGTACCAGCAGTAGCAAAGAATATACTATTTTTAAGATGGAGTTCACTTGACCTGTATACTTGGACTGAGGCAACCCTTTCAGTTGCAGTGTCAGCAAGAAAAGGGACAAAGGTGAAGTACTGGCACAAATGAAGTATGTGAATTTTAGCAAAGGATTTCATAGAAAGCATGAGGAGCAGGAAATTACCTTAGGAATATTCCCTAGCCAGAAGACAGATGCATCCTCTTTAATGGGAAAAACTTCACACCCCAGAAAAATTAGTTTAATGAAGCATAATAAAAAAGGCATGAGAAGAGTAGATAGTGTGAGGTGATACTTACCCCTACTGAAGGATACAAAGTGGAATGAGCTGCACAGGAAAATGAAGGACGGAAATAGTTCAGTTGCAGAATGGGAGAGGGCAATCAAGATAAGGAAACTCCAGACATAATGCAAAACAAGTCTCTGAAAGTGGACTATTGCTTAGGGTAGAGAGACCACAGGTTTGCAAAATGTGAAGGACACCAAGTGATCTACTCTAAATTTAAACAAATTTAAATTTGTTGTTATATTTGAGCCATGACTCTCAGCATTTTTCAGACCAAGCCAGAAAGGAGGAAGAAAAAGCCACCTAACAATTGTGAACCTCATGAAGATGTCAAGTGAAAAGATGAAGAGATGCAGGAAGAGAAAGGAGTACCTTAGCTTTACTTTTAATTCATGTTGAAAGCCTTCAATTTGCAGACTAAAATTTAGATATGAAATGCTATTATTCTCTTCAGTTCCTTCATTCTGAACTAGCCTTTCCCACAGTGGACAGCTATTCAGTCCAAGAGAGGACTGATGCTAAAATCCTTTGGTTCTGATCACTTCCGAGTGAATTTTTCAGTGTGTCAACAGATAATAACCAGATGAGACGAAAACCAGCCACAGCTTGTAGAAACCATTATCTCCAACATATTACACACATCTGCCTTTGCTTTTCTGTTTAATCTAAGTGCAATAATAATAGAGGCCAAGAAAGAACTCTGATGAAACAGGTCAAATCAGTCATTCAGTCTGATAACTCCCTACTGATAGTGCTCATGCCAAGTTCCTCAAAGGGCAACTTAAAACAACAACAGGCATAAGCAATTCTGTAATATTAGATAACAAAGAAAAACATCTTTTGGTTCATGGCTTTATTTTTTTTTTTTTTTTTTTAATTCTATTTGGACTCCTAGCCCTATAAACATTCAGTTAATTTAAGGAGAGTTTCTATTCAATTTCATTCAGGGTCCAGTACTGAACTTTGGAAACAAAGATAGTAATGTCTTTATCTTCCAGGGCATATGGTCAAGTCCAGAAGTTTCCTAACATTGCCCAAAATATATTAAACCATTTATCTCACATTAGATGCAATCAAATACCTTTAGAAATATTCTGAATCAAGACTTCTACCACATGAACTTCTGCGAGTGAATTTATTGACTAAATAAATCCTTACGAGACCTCTACAAAATTACTGTTTTTCATTTAAATATTTAAATTGGGTTCCACTATATTCCCAAAGAGAGTCAAAGAAAGAGCCCCAAAGAAAAAGCCCCATGGCTTTTCTGTATTGTGCCATTAACACATGCTCTCACTTCTGCATTTCTACTTACTAGGTCTTTTACTATGATTATTATTTTATATATATATACATACACAATTTTTTTTTCTTTTTGGTGCAGTTAATTTAACCAAATAAAAGCAGTAAGACAAAAAAAGCAACACCCAAAGCCCCCTCTGAATGTTTGTGTATATCAGCTTTTCATGCTTAACTTTGAGAAGACAACTAGTTAATAGCTATACCATTTAAACTACAAATTATTTGTGGAGACAAACATCCAAGTTGCAAATAAGTTTTTTTTTAACATCAGTAGTTGAAAGAAAATAATGTAAAGGGCTGGGTAAGAGCTGGCTGTGTCTTTTCTTGAAAGGAAAGAAATGGAGCATGCTGAGTTATGAAATTTTAGTTGTGTTGTAAATTCTGTATGTGTGAACCAGAAACAGTATTTGGATGGTCAGAGAATGCTCAGTTTCTAGCTGCAATTATTTTGGTTTCAGAGCTACTGCACAATGCTAAACAAACCTTGCAGATTCATGGTGTTCCTGACACAATATAAATCTCATTCTAATATCCAAAACGTGATTTACATCTCTACTACTTCTCCCATGCAAACAGCCATTTATATTATGCATCTGTTCTACTTTCAGATAGGAATTATACATTAACTACCTTTACTGGCAAGTTTAGATATACAAGCTTATGTTCATTCTTAATGGAACAGAATCTTTCCAGGCTCTTGCTTTCATTAATTTCTTTTGACTATTACCATTTTAAAGAGACATTAATTTTCTCTGCTTGAAAAACAAGAGAAATTCCATACCTTTTATGACTCTTTGTTCCTTTATGTGTTTAAATTCTACTATCTGAAATACTCATAACTCTCTCAGAAATAAAAATATGACTGGATGGGGATTTTTGAAAGCTCCCAATACTCTATTCCCATTGAAGTCACTACTAGTTTATTCCACACTCCTGTGAAATGAGAGCTTAGACAGCACTGAAGCCTGATTTCATGCTGTAATGTTTCCATAAATGGACTTCTAGGTATACACAAAATCTATTTTTAATCCATAAGCACTCAATAACATCACCAGTGTGGATTTGCTTTATGCCTATATTCCCACTTGTGAGTTTCCCTAATAACTGTTGAACCTGTTGGCTAAATTGAGGATAAAGCCTCAAAGGTATTTCAGTTCTGTAAGCCTTCTGAAGACTAGCAGGAAAAGAGAGAGAAGAAAGACTGCAATAATGTCTCCCAGGGAGCTGGGAAGAGCCTCATCCTCCCTCTTCAGCAGCCAGTCCAGAGGGAGAACATTATGGCATGCCTTAACACTGGGGAAAAGTCTGGAATGCAGCTCACATTCACAGAACCACAGAATAATGGAATCACAGAATCAACTGAGTTGGAAGGGACTGACCAAGATCAAGGAGTACAACTCCTGGTCCTGCACAGGACCATCCCCAAGAGCCACAGCGTGTGCCTCAGGGTATTGTCCAAACACTTCTGGAACTCTGTAAGGCAGCCTACCAATGAGGTAAAAAGCCTTAAGTTTGCAATACTTCAACAGTGCAAAGAATTACACTTGATTTGAACAAAATAAATTATGCTTAAGCCTTAACACAGTAAGATTTGGACATTTTATATCTGCATTTAGGTAATTTAAGGACGAATATGCTAAAACAAATTCTAAATATATTTGGGATTATTTACTTTGCTTCGTATCTTCTGATCAACAAGGGAACACAGTACCTTACAACATGTGAGCAGCAGATGGGTAGTAAGTATCTCCCACTACACAGTGTGAGGTGCAGAACACATGCAGGAGTCAGTGGCTACATGCAACTACAGCTGCTCCAGGGAGGAGGGCTGCAGGTGCAGATCTTTCAGTCAGTGCTATGCCTGAGTGGGTTTGGTCAGGAAGACTTAGTAGAGGGAAAGGGAAAAGAGCTGGTTGAGCAGTGAGACAAACACAACTAAAAAGACTCAGAAGGTAGAGAGGTACTGGGCTCAAAATATGTAAATTCGTGTTTGTACTTACATGTTCGTGCAACTAGACCACACCCAAAGTATAATCCTACAAATGTTACCACAACAAGATTTATGATGTTCTTTGCAGTATTCAATCAATCCTCTTTCCCTCCAGCACTTTCAACTCTGCAGCAATCCCTGGCTCTATTTTTGTGACTATGTACCTTCAACCAGGTGTGGCCAAGAGCTGCTTCCTTACAAGCAGTGATTTCAGACTCCGCCAGAAACCTCTGACAAATTCATTCTCCATGAGTCAGACACTAATATACCATTATAAGGTCTAAACCAGCTGACAGGAGTGAGCTGTATTAATCTCAGTTGACCTCTGTACACATAAAAAATTGCTAACATAAGATCTTGTGAAGTATATGCTGGCCTTAGTCTATTGAATAACTGCCTGAGATCTTGGGGGAAAAAAAAAAAAAAAGGAAGCCAAATCTAATCCTAAATCTTCTCATACTCCAACAGTAGTGTCAACCCTCCACATTTTATCCCAGAAGCATTGGTAGTCAATGTTTATTCTTGAAGCTTGCATTTTGCAGAGTAATGGACTGTTACAACTTACTAGTCAGAATATAACTACAAATTGTCATTGCTCATCACTCTGAAGAAATCTTTAGTCTTATCCTAAAAATGCAGCATTTTGAATAGATCTAGAAGATCCAAACCATGTTTCCCAGAGAGCAATAAAACCAGAAATATTTGTAGGTAATTTTGTGAGTTTGCTATGCTAGTGACCTACTTGCCCTAGACTTGCTCTGAGAACAAAAAGAAGACACATGCAGAAGGTAATTCATCCCACCTGAAGGCAGACATCTAAAACAAATGGGATGAGCAGTTCTCTGCAGGTGCCTTTCTCTCCCCCTCAATTGTAAGGGAAGCTTTAGCAAGATGTCCCATTTTTCAAACCACCAAAGTTTTTTAAAATGAACTTTTTTTCTCAACCAGTTGCATTTCAGCCTCCTTTAAAAGGAAAGGCAGACTGAACGTAAATGTAAATGTGTATAAATCCCTTAAGCACACAGCAAACCAACACACAGACACAGATGGCTGTACATACACATACACACACCTTTCAAAGGCCAGCAGCCAGGACCTGAGATGCAGTGACTGACTGCATGACATATTTTCTGATCTGTTGTGGAGATAGGCAGATGGACTGAATCACATCTGAGATTTCAGCTCAGTTCTAAAGTTACAGGTAGGAAGCCTAGCTTTATCTCTTCATTTTATTCTGAGTTTTCATTTTTATTTTTTGAGATTGCTTGTTTTAAAAGAATATTTAAAGACCCCTATTGCTCATTTTAAAAGAATATTTAAAGACACAACCATCAAGAACACACTGTCTGCAATTAAATATAACTTAGCACAAGATCAAGCAGTTCTGCTCGCCAGGAAGATGAGCTATGTTTAATAATATTTAAATCTATTTTGTCTCATCATACATGTACTGTGCAGCCTGAATTTTATGATTTTAAGACGTCAGAGAACATATTCAGAATAAAGTTGTTTTGACTATGACAAGCTCCATTTATACAGGAATTAGAATTAAATTAAAATATCTATATCTCAGCATTTTAAATAGTTCTCAGCTAAGAAAAAACAGCTAATTGTGTTGAAAATATCAGAAAAAGAATTGCCATAACATGTTTGACTTAGTAAAAAGAAAATTTGCCTGTTAATTAACTCCAACTGCTCCTATTCACCAATAGCAGCCACATTTCTGAAATGATTCATGGACCCAAAAATAAAATGAAAATTTAAATCTTTTCTAAAGCATCTGTGCAGGTGCGTTCCTGTTTTTATTTTGGATGTTTTTCTCTGCAGTGCTGACTTTGTACATTTGGGTTTTACTTATGGACTGAAAGAGAAAACCAATTATTCTGTTTGTGATCTGTTTGGTCTGCGGACTTTAATAAGCCCAAACTAACTTCTCAATTTTGAGTGAACTGAACAAAATGAATAATGAATATTTACTCTACAACTTCAGATCAATTGAAAACAGGAATAATGAAAGCAAAATTTCTGTACAGTAGCAATTGAAGACTGCAGACTTTGGAAAAAAAAAAAAAAAGAAATGCCAAAGCTATTATCCAACCTACTGTAAATGTGGTCCATACTGATATTTAATGAACTGCATCTGACTGTGCTATAGTTGCAAAACTTGGGCCGACCTTCAGAGATAAAAATAGTTCTTCACTTCCATATATAATTAAGAAAACAGCAAAATTTCACGTAGAATTTAACAGATTTCAATGAAAGCCTTTTACAGTTATCCAGTAACGTGTCTTACATTTTGCTAAGTATGACATTTTGCTCACAATTTCAAATAAGCTGCCATAATTTCAAATGGGTTTCTTTTTCAAGCTAGGTAGCAAATGTTTTTTATTAAGAATGTTTTTATTACACAATGGAGCCCTAGGTAAAAGAAAAGAAAATTTTGCAGATTTCATGGAGATTTCTGCAGAATAATCTGCAGTGTAGCAGCACCACCAGCATTTAGTTTGCAATGCAACAGATATAAACAATACAGAAAAAGTAAACAGACCTTCAAAAAGCTATTAATTTCATCAACACCATATCATACCAATTCTTCAAAACAAGAGAGGATTAGAAAGATTTTCATTGAAATATAGACCAATATTATATCTAAGAACAACACATTTAGTATTGTAGCATTAAAGTTTTATGTCCAGGTAAGTCCAAAACTGTAGAAGCAAAAAAAAGCATGACCTGCTTTTCAATGTCTATCAGAACAATAAGAAGTCCTGCACAGATTTTAAACAGAAGGTTGTAGGGCCTGTTAACAAAATTGTACCATTTTGACACCTGAATTCAGAGTTAGGTCTCAGGCACTGAGAGATCAGCATCAGCTTAAGACCATGCATACCACCAGGGATTGTGAGCCTAAATGAATCTAGAAAACTTTGTACTGATTTGAGAGAAATCCTAACTATATGTGACATATAAACTTTATCATTGGCTGACAATGCCACTTGGTCTGTCAGGAATTCTTTGCAAAACAGAGGCAAACAGAAAAGGATTATTCTGAAATTATTCCAGCAGATAGAGCCAAAGGAAAAAAACTAAAATGTTACAGCATAGACACTGCCTATTATCTTTGTAATGCTCTATGGAAACAGGTATTTGCACTAGAATCAAGCAAGATGCACACTGTTTGATCACCTTTCCACAGACAGACCAGCTGCTATGCACACACCGGCACAGGAACCAACTCTCTTAGACAAACAGGATGTGGGAGAAGGTGGCAGAATATGGGTAAGGTCTTAAAACTGGATCCTTTAGAGCACTAGAAACCAGAGAACTCCAGAGAATCAGTAAGACTTTCACTTGACATCCCCAGCACTGGCATGATGAATGCAAGCCTCAATCATGTTGCAGCAAAGGAGCTTTATGAGGAGCTGTCTGAGGTATTCCTTTCTCAGTTTAGGAATTACTGGAATAAATATAAGGACAGAGACAGTAATCACTAAAGGATAATAAAAGAGTAACTCACAATTTACATACTTAAAATTAGACAGAATCAGCTGCTGTCCCAGTATTGACTGAGTGATCCTGATGGATTTATGAGACACTATGCTAGATACTCTATTCTTCAGTCAAATGTTTCTTTGCATACAGGACAGCATTCATACAGCAAATCTAGAGTGGAGCACACATGAATACATTCCCTCTCATGTTTTCTGTAACGTTCCTTTCATACCACAAGGCAGAAAAGCCATAATTGTTATATTTATTATTCCTTCTCTTCTCTACTCAAAGTCAAATATGGGTTCATAAAGTATGAATGTGAAGATACCAGTTATTACTGAAAAGACAGCCCTCAAGCCACAGTGGCAATAACAGCTTCATTATAGTTTGACAACTTTTAGCAAAGATGTCTAAAAATTGACAAATTTGAGACACTAATCAGTGTACTGGGGAAATTAGTGCTAATTAAGTTATCTGAGTACCTGAACTTTCACAACAGAAAAACTGTAAAAATAGATTAGCATTTTATTAAACATTCATTATCAACAGGTGAGTTGCAGCTGAAATCACACTACATTCATAAGGTCACAATTACAGTAAATTACTTTTTTGCAAATTGAATACAATCCCACAATGCTTAAAATTCCATTATTCCCAGTCATGGGGACAAGGTGAAGACAGGATCTACACCTAGTGTCCATTTTCCACAGGAAGTAAAAATTGCATGCATTGACAAACAAACGCACAAAATACACATATATCTCACATGAGGTGCACATGGACAGTCTCTCCCACACAGCTCTTTGAGGAATACAGAGACTGAACACATAATTTATTTTTCATAGAATCATCTAACCATAAATTGGTTGGAATGGACTTCTGAATGTCATCTAGTCCAATCACCCTGCAATGATCAGGGACATCTTTTTCTTAGCCAGAGCTGCAGTACCACATGGAGGAACTGGGAAAAGTGAAATCTGGCAATATCTCAGATAGCCTGCTGACACAGGGCTAAGATGAGGCTTCAGTGATACGGACACAGGAGTGAGCCCCTTCCAATGCACACTGAAAAAAGAGGATGCCCTTCCACATTCACCAGCAAGACATGGAGCTGTCACTTCAGCAGGAAGCAAGGAGGAGTCTTGGCACACTATCCAACTTCTCTCTGCCTTCCCAGTCATTTACAACAAGCCCTCCCCTTCTACTGCACTGTGTTGGTACAACCAAGGGAAGATTATCTGGGGAAGTGAAGCAGGGCTGATGCTCCTTCATCTTCCTTATGACACTCAGTACATGGCTGAACATACAGGATTTCACCCTTTACTCCCACTGTGTCTGGCCCTACAACGCATCTAACAAAAAAACCCAAAACATAAAAACTGCCTTCACCACCACCACAAAAAAAACTTCAAGATTTTTAGTTCATCTGTTTTCTTTATTTTGAACATTTAACAAGGCTGCATAGTCAATTCGGCTTTGTACCTAATGTGGTTTTGAATTTCTTTTTTTAAAAAGTATGTTTCAGGTTAAACCCACATGTTCAGTGACCTGACAGTGCTTTTATTTTTTGCGTTTTTTTACATCCTGGCAAAAACCAAAATGAAAATATTTCTGATGCTTTCATTCTTTCTCGCTGCTTTCCTTTACTTTATTTTAAAAGCAAATATTTAGTGAAAAGTTTGTGAGAGCAGTGCTTTGTTTTGAATACAGTAAATGTGGGGATTTGACAGGTTCTAGAAATCCTGAGCTTCAAGTATTGCCAGTTTTCTTTTTCTGAGCCCCAGATGTCAGCACCAGTCAGTCAAAATTTACCAGCTTTTTAACAGAAATGCTGTGCATACGTGCATGAAAAAGTGGACATTCTATGTGAAACTATTCAGCAGTCATAATGGGTAACATCTCTTTGCTGGTGCCCCTGATAAGCAAGCACAGTGTGTGTCTTAGGTAGCTCTGACAGGGGTTCAGCCAAGCCCCCAGCAGGAGCTCCCTGGGTTTCCTGGGGTCAGCTCTTTCACCAGCCCCACTCATGCCCTGTGAAAAGCTCTGCCAGCTGCTGCTGCTGCACACACAGGAACCTCTGGCAAAACCAATTTAGAGAACTGCCTGGTTTCACGTGCTGGCAGCAGATCCTCCATTTTATCTGGCAATTTTAAGCAACTTTTAACTGGAAAGAACATCAAGTCAGCAAGATAATGATAATATAGTGGAGTTCATAGTGGTTTGTCTTTTAACAACAGGCTTTGTGTTAGCTACAGTAACTATAAAATAAGAATTTAAAAAATCTACAATATTGATTTATAATAAATAACTGAAGGAAATGCTTCTCTCCCAGCTTTGGAAACAGAAGGGAAGGAGAAGTTGCATTAGGTGACAAGGCTGGGTACCTCCCTAGAATGAAGCAAGGCAGCTCACAGTATTTTTGTTCTGGTTTGGCCAAATACCTTTGAAGCTACCTGCAAATACCTTTTTGAAATTGATGTGCTAGCAATTCATTGTCAAAACTGCAATGACATGTACTTAAATTTGCAATCATTTCACTATAAAAACATTTATAGTTTTTATAAATATTATATATTTATATATATATAACATTTATAAATATATATAGAATATACATTTCTGTTGTATATATGTTATATATAGAAATACATTTTGTCTCACTTGTGATAAGAAAAACAGGTGACACTTATTCCCTTGCCTAAGGTAAACTTGAAAAGCAATCTGCTTGACAAGGTTTAACTTTAGATCCTGCAAAGGTTGGTGATGGCACAAAAGATAGCAGGAGAATCAGGAAATGGCACGGTCATTGGAGACAAATCCTGAGACGAGATCCCTGTACAAAAATAAAAGGGAGCTCCTGCCAGCCTTGAAAAATATCCTGCACACATTGATAAAAAGGACTTTAAAGTCATTCTTCAAAAAAATAAACTGAACTGACATATCCAGTCATTGTGATTTCTTCTTCGTGACCTTCCTCTATATCCTTATGCGCTAGATGAAACCAAACGCAGAGAACAAAAGTGCAAAGTAACAAAAGCAGAATAACAGCTTTCCCTGTTTTGTTCCAGGGTTTCTTCAGAGAAGAGACTGCTATTTAACTCCCATGTCACTGAAGTCATATTCAGGCAAGCATGTGAAAACCAAGATATTTGATTTTTATACAGGACATCACACTGTCATTTTGTGTAATTCTTGGTTCCCCAAAACTGGCTATTCACACGCCCTCTTATTTTACCTCATGTATGGCACATGGCTCTCAGTCTGCAAAAACAGTGGCAGCTCTGAGCAGGAACGTAGACAGGAGGTAGGACAGCACAGACAGCAAGGCCACAGCATTTTAAGGATGGCTGCACCCTGGTAAGGTTCTCCAGTCTTTGCCCATCCGTGGCTGTGGGTGGCACTTCTGCCTCTCCAACCTGCCAGGGCTCAACCCTGACATTGAAACTAAAGGTATTTACATACAGTGATTCTGCCTGCAGGAAAATATTGTCAAGTGCATGCACACTGCCCAGGAAAGGCTTACTGTGTGTGCTGTGACTGGTGAGGAGACTGGAGAAAGAGCAAGGAACAGCCATACTGATCTACTTCTCATCCTCCTTTGCTTGCCAGTGTGGGAACAACACAGGTACAGGATCAGTCCTCAGATGTATGCTGAAGTATAGCATGAGGTTCCTCTGTGGTGCAAACAAGTTTATTTCTGGAGTGATGCTTGTTTCTATGTTGTCACATGGCCAAGAGAATTCCTCATTTCTTGAAGTCTGTTGGGAGGCAAGGCTGTAGGTATGGAGATCAAGCTTTGCCATGCAGGTCCCAGAACAGACTGAAGACACCCTAACATTACTCAAGGGTTCTGCAAAGATGTGGTTGTCACTGCAGCCACTTCTCAGCGGCACGACTCAAGACACCCAGAGTATGCTGTAAACAGGGCGTGTGCGCTGGCAGAGAACTGACCCTGGAGGTTCAAACGTTTGCACAGGCTAATTATGTAACAGCAGACCACACACATACTAGGAGCAGCCAGATCACTGCTACATATGATGCTAGACTTTTGTATTTTGCTTAAAAGAAGAGTTTAATTTTCCAGGATCCTATAAGTATCAGGAACTGGTGAGAAATGCATATCATGTCAATAAGCTCTCCTGGGTGATAAGTATTAATTCCAAACAAAAATAAAGTCAAGCCTATTCAGGTGCAGAACAGTCTTCTTCAATTAGGAGGATGAAAAAAAAAATCCCTTTCGCCTTCTCACAATTTCAAAGACATCTTACTAGAGTAGCTGTGATACATGCATACCTGGGGGTTTGGGAACCCCAGGTCACACCATATGGCCAGCGACTAAGCAAACCAGCATCCCCCTGTGCAATCTGCCAAACATTCAGAAACATAACAAAGCAATGTGAATGTGGCTGACAGAGCAAGGGAACAGACTAACAACCTGATCTATAAAGCGAAACAGCACCGTAACTTTGGAGTTTCTATCAATTTCAAAGCAGAAAATTCCCTGTAGGCTTCTGCAAGGAGGTCTTAAACCCTTTTACTGACATCTGGATGTGTGAGTGAAATCACTTCTATCAGTGATTATCCCTGCTGTGGAATCATGATTAAGAAGCTGTGTTGGTCCATCTCCACAAAGAATGCCAAGGCATTATCACCACCTACTTGCTGTTCTCACTCAGCATTACTGCCACCGGTTTGCTAAGGCAAAGGATTTATCTTTCAAGAAAACTGGCTGAAAAATTAAGGGCAGAACAGTACATAAAGGGTTTCTAGATCCCACAGTACATCTGGTGATCAACATTGTGTGTATCTATTTTTATTCCTTCTCTCAAGCCAGTCTGGGTCTCTGCTTCATCCTCAATCCACTTTTTCTGAGTCACATCAGATTAGAAATACATTCAACTATGAGAAAAATCTTTTGCAACTGATCCAAAAAGAAACAATAACAGAAAACCCCGCATATCACATTTGGAGCCTCTTTAAAAAACAAACAGAAACAATGCAAGACACTGAAAAATATGGACAAGTTTCCTTACAGTCTTGTTTAGAAATGTACTGCAGCTGAAGTCACTTGTAGGATATCCTGTGTGTGACACATAAGGTAGTCAGTATAGGAGAAAAAGAAACTGGACATTTGAATACAAGGCTTTGTTCTGCATTTTTGCTACACAATCTGTAACTACATCAGTTACCCTCCATCTCTATCAGTGCAAAGGATTTGTTGGGTTTGTCTCAGTGTATGGACACTAACCAAACATCCTACCTTTGATACTGTACACAAGCCCCTCACTACACGAAAGAAAATGAGGGGCTGAGGTACGTCCAAAGAGAAACAAAACTCAGGAAGGGTCTGGAGCACAAACCTGACAAAGAGTGACCAAGGGAACTGGGGATGTTCTGCCAGGAGAAAAGGAGGCTCAGGGGGACCTTATCACTCTCTGCAACTCCCTGAAAGGAGGGTGCAGCCAGGTGGGGCTTGATCTCCCAAGTAACAAGCAATAGGACAAGAGCAAGTGTCATTAAGCAACACCAAGTGAAATTATGATTGCATATTAAGAAAGATTTCTTCATTGTAGGGGCTGTCAAACACTGGGACAGGCTACCCAGGGAAACGTTTGAGTCACTACATCTAGAGGTACTTAAAAGATGTGTAGATGTGACACTAAGGGATATAGTTTAGTGGTAGACTCAATCTTAGGGTCTTTTTCAAAGTAAACATTTCTGTGAGTCTTTGATTGTATTACAAACTCATCACTGAATTCCTATGCATTTTATCTTGTATTAATTCATGTGTGAACTGTGTGTCAGGCCTTGCCACAAGAAGTGCTGATGGAAGTTTTGTCATTGATTTTAGTGCAACAAAAGTCAAGATGGCTATTTTTCAAGTTTTTCATGGACCTAAGTGCTTAATAAGTAGTTTTACAGAGTCTCAACATCATCAAGTCCCAAGGCACAGCAAGGCCAGAACACATGGGCATGAAGTTTGAACAGACAGTAAAAGTGTGTCCTCCTCCACCATCTCCAAATACACAGAGCTCTAATTAACAAAGCAGAAACATGGGATGTTGGCCTTCACAGCGTGGGATACAGATCAAAACAGAAACATGAAACTGAAGATTACTCAAGTACAATAGGAAGCTCAAGATCATGGAGCATTTATTCACTACCAAAAATATTAGAGCCAAACCCAAACTCCCAAGAGAAAGTATCTCCAGTTTCACACAAAACAGCACACTTCCTTAGCTTTGTAAACAGGAGACTGATTTGAAACAAACTGCCAAACTCTATGCAATCCAGTATTTCAGCTAAGAGAACATCCACAGAAGCAATTATAAAAAATTATAAAAGTGCTCTTTTTTATCCAAAATGTGGTGTAATGTAATCAACCTCACAGATACAATTTCAGGAATTTTGGAGGCAATTCTTCAATACAGCTTGAATCAACTGACTAAAAGATTACTACTAAATTTCCCTGCATTAGTGGGCAAAGTCTTACTACAGAGAATGCCAACAGAGAGCCTTCATGCTATTTCTTAGGACTCCTTTAGTGTTCTGATGTCAAATCCCTGCAGGTGCACAGAAGCCAGAGCAAGCCAGGGCAGCCCTTCTTTGGGGCTGGGATCATGCTAAAAACTTTTGAGAATTAAAATCATTGAGCTGGACTCAATGATCATTCTTGGTCCCTTCCAACTAAACGTATTCTGTGATAGGCGAATATCTATTTTGCTATATTAGAAGATATTCTAAAGATGAAAATTATATTTATTCTGCAAATGCAGAGCTGGCAGAAGTGCTCACCAAGCTACATTCCACCATTTGCCAATAGTCCTAGCAAATCTGGAAGGTCCAGTTAACTGGAGGTCAGCAAATGTGACACCCATAAGGGCAATGTCATAGCACAGCTAGTCCACAGAGTGTCATCACACAGAACATGCGTGACAACCAGGGTATCAGGCCCAGCAGCACGGCTGTAGGAAAGGCAGGTCCTGACTGACCAGCCTGTTCTCCTTCTGTGACCAGGTGACCCACTCAGTGGATGAGGGAAAGGCTCTGGATGTTGTCTGCCGGGACTTTAGGTAATGGGTTTATCTTGACTGGACGCCAAGTGCCCATCAAGTCTCTCTATCACTCCCTTCTCAGCGGGACAAGGGAGGGAAAGTAATATAGTAAGATGGAAAACAACTTGTAGCTTGATATAAGGCACTTCACTAAACCAAAAAAAAAAAAAAAAAAACCAACAAAAATTTGGTGTGTATAAACAAAGAGAAAAAAAGTTTATTCTCTACTTTCCATCAGGGGGTGATATCCAGCTACTTCCCAGGAAGAAAAGTTGCAGCTCATGTAGTGATTGCTCTGGAAGGCAAACACTGAAAAATAACAAATATCCCCCATTCGTCCTCCCTCCTTTAGCTTTTATATCTGAGCTGATGTCATATGGTATGGAATACCCCTATTGGTTAATTTGGACCTGAATTTGTGTCCCATCCCAGGGCGTTTCCTACTCCCAGCCCCTTGAGAGGGGCAGAATATCAGAGATGGCCCTGATGCTGTGCCAGCACTGCTCAGCAGTAGCCACAACACTGCTGTGTCATCCACACCTTTCTAAGTACCAGTACAAACCACAGCACTGTGAGGGCTGATGTGGGAAAATTAACGCCGTCTCAGCCAGTCCCAAGGCACTTTAGTAAAGCTTCTGACACCACATCCCACAGAATTATCCTGCAGAAAACAGATGCTCATGGCTAGGAGAGATGCATTGTTTCCTGCATAGAAGACTGCCCTATTATCCAGGTCCCGAGAGTGGTGCTGAATGGAGTTACATCCAGCTGGTGGCTGCTCACAAGTCAGTTCAACAGAGTTCAGTCCTGCTGAGTATCTTTATTGATGCCCTGGATGAGAGGAGCGAGTGCACCCTCAGCAAGCCTGCAGATAAAAGCAAGTTGGGCAGGAGTGTTGGTTTGCTGCAGGGTAGGATGGCTCTGCAGAGGGATCTGGACAGGCTGGATCTACGGCCCAAGGCCAATTGTAAGAGTGCTGAGTAAACAGCTGGGCTTGATGGTCTTGGAGGTCTTTTGCGACCTAAACAATTCTATGATTCCTAATTTTGCAAATACTTGGTACACTCGGTTCATAAAAAAATACACAATTATTTTTACTCACCTCATTTACATATAAGGTATTCCAGCTTTCCTATTACTGTCCTGTGTGACTTGAATCCCTTGACTTTAGCAGAATTATGAAGATGGTCAAAGTTAAGCACATGATGAACATTATTGCACCAATGATCTCCTGTGAATTTTTTATTTATGCTGACTCCTAGATGATTTATGAAACACAACATCTCTGTGGCAAAACAGTGGAAAAGAACTCCCAACATTATTTTAGATTTTCAGCACTGTTCAGTTTCTACAAATCAGAGCAATACAACTATTAAGTGTTCTCTTCCAGCCCTTTAAGAATTAGCTGGCCTAATTCTGTTTCACAGTAATATTTAAAAAAGCCCCAAATGAAAACCAAGAAGTTTCGAGAGACTGAAGAATTTATAGTGACTTACACTATGATATACAACTGCCTGATAAAGCATATTTCAAGTTCCTTTAGAGAATTCCTCTATGCTGCTTGCTGCTGACTCAGGGTTGGAATTCTCATGCAATATGCTTTGATATTTCAGTCCAAACTGTTAATTATACAGATAAGAGACATCATCAAAGTCAGATAATTGTAGACCTAAGTGCATTACTGCAGGGACATTAGTAACGCCTTTTTTTCCAAACTGATGAAGCCTGAAATACATATTTCTATAAAAAAATCTAGAAAACAAGGAAATAAAGCCTGTAAAAACCAACTTATTTTGCCCATTTTACAGCTGACAAGATTTTATGTTACCAGAGTTCTCTAAAAAAATGTATACAATCCTATTATAAAATAACTCAGTAAGTGCATTCCAAAAGTGACGTTCTAGACCACTAGTGATACCAGAGACACTTCATAAACTCATAGAAACATACAATCACAGAATCATGGAATGGCTTGGGTTGAAAGGAACCTTGAGGGTCATCCATTTCCAATCCCCCTGCCATGAGCAAGGACACTTTGCACTAGACCAGCTTGATGAAACCCCTTGAACACACCTCTCTGGGCAACCACATCTGGCCCCACCACATCCACAGTAAAGAATTTCTCCTAATACCACAGAATCATAAGATGGCTTGGGTTGGAGGGGACCTTAAAGCATCTAATCTAAACCTATCCTCTTTAAAAAACCAACCAAACAACAAAAAACAACACAATCTTCTCCCCGGACAGACACTTAACATTTGTTTGGTGAGAGAATACCGCCCAAATTACGATACACTTTTCCCTGTGATTAGGCATCAGCCAATATAGGGAAGAAGAGTTAATGGCATGCATCCATGTGGACTGGGCCTTAAAGAGCCAAAAGCTGTGGGCAGTTATCCAGAACTGTAAAGTACAGTTTTTTCTTTGTATTTTGGTGGTACACAAGCAAAGCAAAGTTTGAAAATTCCAGGGTTTTTTTGATTCATAATGAAAACCACAAGAGCGTGGAATCTTATCATGAGTCATCTGATGTTATGGTTTCAAATCCACATCAGAAGATACTGATTCCATGGCTTTCAGTTGTTTATACACTGAAATGACCTGACACTATGCTGTCTGTTCTGTTCTGTCTTCTCTTTGAACTCTGGAGTTTGAAGTTTAAAGTATGTATGGTGACGCTTCGTCTGAAGATACAGACTAGGCATACTTCCCTATACTAAACAGACGTTCATTCAATAACTGATAAGAAAAAGCATGTGATGTTTCAGTTAGACATTATATAGTAAATAATATTATTTAGCACTTTTTATGTTCTACTTTTCATCTCCGAGGACACATCAACAACCAAAACAGGAGAAACAAAATACCAGACTTCTTGTAATTAGGTAGTATTACCTGCACACTGCAAACTGGGAAACTGAGTCAAAATAGCACAATGGAAGCATCTGGAAGACCTCTGTGTTATTCTGATGAACTTCAAAGTACTTAGCTTAATAGCATTAATAAACACTCTAAGTGAATACCAGTACTTGTGCTATAAATGTCGCTGGCATCTCCAGGACATTTTAAAAAATTGATTAGTGCTATACTGGACTGCTGAGTCATCAATGACTGTCCTTCAACTAGGACAAGAGGATGTCTGGTAAGCAAGTTATTTATATTCTTAATATCTTCAGCAGAAAGTACTGTCTGGTTAGGTTTGGTAGTCATTAAACAGCAGTTTTTGTATGAGCTGCCCTCCTCCATAGATTTCTTATCAGATCAACTTCAGTCTTAAGTAAGAGCAATTACAAATAGGCCAACTTCTTTTAGTCTGAAAGAAGAAAGGTAATACTGAATCATGCACACTACAAAGGTTTGTTTTGGCCAGAAGCAAGACCAAGCCTTCATATTAAACTCTGTGTTATACAGTACCACTGGACCTGGAACTCAAAGGGTTGCTTTTTTTTAAAATAAAATGTGCAGGTGGTCTTGAACTTCCTAAGATATTTTTTGAAGCTCAATAGGCCTCATTTCCTCTTCTCTTTTAATTTCAAAATCTAATAATCATGATCGTTAATCCAGAGGACAATATTAAACTACATTTACCCCAATATACTGCATGCTCTCAGATCCATTCTGTATTGTCATATCTGCAAATATTTACAAAGCAAAAAATACTGTCTGACTCAGCAACACAACTCACATGTCTTTCATGCTGTTCCATATAATTGCTTCAGACCAAAACAACACAAAAACACCACTGTGAATTACAAAAGACAGAAATACTATTAGTGGCCTACAGCCAACTGTGGTCTAAGCATTTGCTTGTGAGCCCGTCACATGCATGCAACATTTGGAATACTGCTCAAAACCTCCGGCTGTACAAATATTATGGACCTTCAGTCAAGCAACTCAAGCAACAGTTTCATTTGAGTAAAATCAGGGAGATCAGCAGCTGATCTGCTTTAAACATTGCAACACCACACCAGAACAAACCATCCTTTGCAGAGAAAATTCCCAAGATAGGGAGAGAAGAGACCAAGGAAGCAGCATGCTAGGGGTCTGCACTTCAATGAAGTCTGTGACCGCTTCAGAATGTCCGTAACATGCACTCAGGAATTGCAGCAGCGTCTGACTTTGGCATGGGCACATCCACTGCAGACTGCAAGGCCCACATGTCCCAGCAAAGATGAAAAGTAGGATGTAATTACACATATATCTGCCACCTTCCAACAGCCCCAGTCTTAGTCCACCTGGTACCCACAAAGATCAATCACTACAAGTTGCCTCCAGTAATTTTAAAGGTGCAAAGCTTAATCAAATTGTTAAATTATCACAACTAGAAAGACAGCAATTAACTAATAATTTCAAAGGCTTGTTCTCTTCATCACTCCAAGAAGCAATTTCACCACTGGAAGTCTTCTGAGGAGTAAAACACCCATCACACTTCCATTAATATGAAAATTTTTATTTATATTAGGGGTTAGTGATTTTTTCATTGACTATACAGAGACGATCAGAGTAATACACATTTTGATGTTCTAAGTATGTAAGTTTTCAAAGAAAAAGCTTGTTTTGAGCTGGATGCAAGCTTGCTTAGACATATTCAGAGATGGTCTCAGTTCTACAAAGATGGCAGGCTAAAAAGTCATGAAGCTTGATAAAACACAGAAAAATTTTAAAGAATGAAACAAATAACAAAAATGTACTTTTATTGCAAAAACATACTTTTCTTTTCTTTAATGAGATTAAATTTGACTACTGTATATCAGAAAGAACTGCAATTCTATCCTGCTTCCTGACTCAACATTTGCATTATAAGAAAAAATATCCTCCACCTTCTCTAAGTCCTCTTTCAGGGACTAGGAAAGGAATAAAAAATATTATTAATACAATATGGCTCCAAACTTTAAACAAAAACATCTTCCTAAATCAACTGTATACCCATTACATGCATTGTATACATGCTGGAAAATAAACAATGGCAAATACTGTCTTGGAAATGGCTCAAGGGCCTGGTTTTTTGAAAAGAGTTTATAAAATATATAACTGCTGTCAACTGGAAGATGTTAACTTCAAGACTGATGTTAACTCTGTTCATTCACAAGGAGAACATCCTGCATTCCGTCGTCGAAGGTGGTGCACGGCAATGTGCAAAAGCAAGCTCTCCCACGTGAGGCTGGAACATTCCAGGCTGCTCCCTGGCCAAAGGCCCATCACTCTTCCCAAACTGAAAGTCCAGTGCTGCAATTCACCTCTAGAGTGAATTTCACTATTTCTCTATGCAGTCTCGCCGTTCGCTCCCCGTGGGGCCACGGCACACGTTCACGGGAGGCACCTGCGTCCCGCACTGCCGCTCTGCAGACCCTGGCAGCACCTCGGCTGTCCAGGACATCCCCTGCCGGCAGCTCCCGGAGGGAACCGCAGGGGAGCTGAGGCTGAAAACACCCTTCCCACGCTGTCCGAGACCCGCTGCCGCCCTGAGGGGCGCGCACCATCCCCGGCCAGCACGGGGATGAGGTCAGTCGTGGTGGGGCAGTGCCCAGGGAAGCACCAAGCCCTGGGCTCAGACCCTCCGGCAAGGAAATCCCCTAACCCGGCGAGCAGCACGCCGACAGCTCTCAAAGCAGTCGAAGGCGGCGAGGCCGTGGCAGGGCTGGGAAATGATCCCGTTCCCGCCAGGGAGCCCTGGGGCGACGGCAGCGCCCCCGACACACCACCCCTGAGAGCCCCCGCAGCGGCGCCGGTGCGGCCGGAGCCGCCACGAAGCGGCCACTCGCCCCGCTCTGCCCCGCCGCCGGCGCATCACAGGCACACGGGCCATGGGGTGCCGAGGGACGCCCGGCGGGGCCCGCCTGGGCAGCCAGGACCGAGCACTCCGCGTTGTCTGCCCCCCCGGAAGCCCGGACGGCACGCTGGGGATGCCGCCGACTCCCCGGACACCTCCTCGAAGTCGAGAAGTTTGGGACGGCCCGGAGGTGCAGCCGCCGGGCAGAGTCGCTCCCTCATCCCACACACCTCCCTACTGCCACCTGGCCACACGCTCCCGGACCGGCCGCCGGGACCGGAGCCCGGGGACCGACCCCACGACCTGGCTGAGCCCCCCGGGACGGGACCCCCCCGGACCGACCCCAGTCGCCCTCTGGGCAAGCGGCCCTCGCTGCTGGGACGGGGCAGCGGCAGCCCCGAGGCGCGCTTAAGGGCTATCCCCGCAAAAGCAGTCCTTGGGAATAAATAAAGCAGCAGGACACCTACCATCTCGCCTGATGTTGGAAGCCCGCAGGGCTTTTATAGATCCGCTCTGGGCAGGGGCGGTGGTGCCCTGACGGCTGCAGAAGTTCGCACAGACGACGGCGTAGAGCAGGAGGAGGATGAGCAGTTGCATTGGGACCAGTTGCGAGCGGGACCGTGTCTCTGCGAAGAAACGGGCTCTCCTCTCCCGCCGAGGGTGCTTCCCTCGCTCGTGTTCTCTTCCCCCTTACCGGACTTTTTGATTATTGCGGGTTGCTTGCGTGTTTGGGGGAGTTGTATGCGGGGGGCAAAAAAGGCACAATCCCCGTAAAAAAAGCTCAAAACCCCGGAGCACGCGAGGCAGCGGTCACCGCCGCCGCGCTACTCTCCGAGCTGCCTCAAAACTTCCTGCATGCTGAACTCTCGGCTGCCCTTCTGGGCCGGCCAAACTCGCCAGAGGTGCGCAGCGCCCGGGCCGGGACCGCCGCCCACTCCCCTCGCCCAGCACGGCCGTGCCCCGGGAGCAGGCGGGGGCTGCCGCAGCCACGCTCCCCCGCGGCCGCCGCCGGGCTGCACCGCGCCTCGCACCGCCCCCGGGAGCCGCCGGAGCCGGGGTCTGCAGCGCCGGGAGCGCCCGCTCTGCGCGCCGGGGGAGGAAAGGGGGCCCGCGGGAAGGGGGCGGGAGCGGTGCCCGGGCCCTCCCTGAGCTGCCGGCCGCGCCGTCCCCACTCCGGGCAGAGTGGCAGGAGGGATGGTGCGGGGAGGGGGCTGTCCCCGGTGCGGAGTGAACGCTCCCGGCGACTGGATAGGACGGGAACTGTGTGCCAAGGGCTCTCCGCCAGCACAGGGGCCGCGCACCCGGCGGTCCCGTCACCCTCGGGCCCGCGGTGGCCGCGTAAAAGTCATCGCTGGGCCGAATGCCTCAAATCTCCGAGCTGTGCCAGGGCGGGTGGGAAGACTTAGTGGGACAACTGGGGAATAATCCGCAGTTGTCCCTGGGAGAAATATATGGGATTCTCCTGTCATGCCAAGCACTGTCCAAAGCTTTTCATAAAAAGTTACTTCTTACTAATTTAGACCCTCATTAAATTGGTTCTGGCATTAAAATATTGTATTACTGCCGGGAAGAATTTAGGTCTAAACCAAAGGTATGTGAGGGTTGTAATCAGATTGCTATTTAATATTCTTCTTCTTTCCATTAGTTGCAATGAAAATAATCAAAAGGAAGATGCAAAAAACCCCAAAATAAAAAAGAACCCGCTCAGGTTTTAACAGTTCTCTAATAAATTTTTCCCTACTCAGTTTATTTCTTACAACACTTTATGGAGTCTTAGCCAGTCTAACAGACGGTTATATGCTGCCAGATCTTTAACAACATGAAACATACGTCATTAGCAGAAGAATGTCAATATGGTGCTGTATCAGGAGTCTTGGACGAGTCCTGCTACACTGTGAGTTCTGCCTCTGGCTGTGTGAAGCATTTTCTCCAAGAGCATGCTAGGATGACAATGGGACTGAAACATCTTGTATGTCTTAGGAAACCAGTAGGGTGCAATTCTGTTATGCATAATTCATGCTTCTTTATCCCTTTCATGTTCCCCAAAACTGACAGCGAACCTAATCCTGCTCCCATGTGGTAGATAATGGAAAGACTCCAACAGTGCTTCATTTGTGAGCAGATGTGACTATATTTTAGGTGCCCATTTCAGGGGGGAACTAGTGAACAGAGGGAAGGTGGCCAATTCAATCATCCTAATAGAAACAGAATGTCAAATAGAGGACACAGAATGAATGAGTATGGGGGAGCCTGGGAGATGTTCTCTCTTCATCCAGTCAATGGGTCTGCCTCTCCAGTTACCTTACAAGGTAAATGCCAGAAAATGCCAATAGAATCCCTGCTCCCCAGCTCTCTTCTGACATTTACCACAACTTGTCTTGCCTTTCTTAGTGCCTTCAGGCTCTCCTTCTCTTTTAGATTCGGGATGCTGGAATCTGTAATTGGTTCTCTTTGGGGAAGTGGCCATTTTAATGTGGAAGAGAAAGAACGACAGATTACCTTCCAGCCAAAAGTCAGACAAAAGATGTTTCGACAGTATCTGAGCAATTGCTCAATTCAGTCAAGAAATGGCAGTATTTCCCAGGTTGTTTCTCTTTCTGTATTGAAATTCATCCATATAAATTTGCTTATATAAAATTCATATGTCTTCCCAAGACCTGGGTATAGAGACAGTCTCTCTGGCCCCATGCCTTGCTGTCTGCAAAGGTCCAACTTTAACAGAAGAGTAAAAGAGACTTTTGTCTTTAACAGTCCACAGCTGTTTGGCTGACATGCTCCCTGGCTTGATAGAGACTGTAAGTTGAAACTTCCTCAAGCTGACCAGGGCATAGAAGTGAGCTTTCCTCAGCACTTTTTTTCTTTTTCATTTTTAAGAGTACATACTGTTTTGGTACATAAGATGAAATTCCTGTTTATGTAGCAGAGATACCTGGTTGCTTAGAGACTTCTCAAGCAAACAGCATGAGGCCTTATCAACTAGACAATGATGGATACAGGCAAGTGGATTCCACCACCTGTGGCTTTGATACCTGCTAAGAGGAGCCCTCTGTAACTAATATCATATGCTCACTGTACACTTCTGTTTCTCCCTGTACAAAGCATGGGATAGTGCCACTCTGTTCTTAAAGCAAAAAATATTTCTCTAGTAGACAAGTCTCTTTCTCAGATCAGAAAACAGGGAATAACATTGTGGGGTCCAAAACAGAGGCCTAGCTCTATGAATTATCAAATATTTATTTTAGCCCTAGTATCAAAAAACCTCCAGATTTTCCAATTTGATGTACAGGTGGACAGAAAGATTTTGGGACAGAGAAGCAAAATGCTTCTAACAGTCTACCAAAGCAAACATGCATTGGTAGACTGTTAAAGGCCTGCATTCCTATGACTGTTGCTACAGCTTCTACAGTTCACTTTCAAAACCACTAGACTAAATAAAAGACAGAAAAATATCTTTATAATAAGGTGTCATAGAACCCTCATCAAAGAGAGAGAAGTTTGGATTCTACTCAGACAGTTTTATAAGCATATCACTGTGTCTGCTTTCTGGCAAAAATTGTAGCACATTGGCTAATCTGCACTCTAAGTGCTTGGAATAATTTAAAGCATCAGGCGGCTTCTATAGGAAGACCTATACCAAGTCATGGTTGCTGCATAAAAGGACATGCTGATGTATAAGTGTGAAACCTAAGTAATTATAGATTTGTCAGCTCAATTGGAATCCTAATAAAAAAGTCTTCACAAAAAAGTTAATTAATAGAAATTAAAAACAAAATAATATAATTGTGTTCTATCAACCTGGAAAATCTTATCATGCCAACTTGGAAATCTGGATGACTAGCAGAATAGCATCCAATTATGGCTTTCATAACATACCAATTGGTACTGCATGATTTGAATCATATGAAATGAAAGCCATGCATACTAAGTGTTTTCAAAACTTCTTAAATGACAGGCTTAAAAATGTTTATGAAAAAGGGGAAAATTATTAAATGGATTCTCTTTAAGAGAGTGCCACTTAGCCTAATTTTTTTCTTCTGCACTGGTTTACACTTGTAGGCACACAGTCTGTGGTGATTGGGAGTGGGGCTGCAGCCAAGCCTCTTCCCCAGTGGGCTACAGCTGTGAAAAGCAGGTGAGCAGCACCGGAGGTAATGGGACAGGGAGTGCCCAGGTGCACTGACCAGTCAGGGAAGGGAACAGAGGGCACACAGGTGCAATGCATGAACAGGGGTATAAAAGGTTGGGCTGAAGAGCCATAAAGCCTAGACCACAAAGTTTTTTGGAGTAGTGTGCTGTTACTCTGTATGGGCAGGTGCTTTCTGAAATTGTGTGGTGCTGCTCTGTGTACAGTGGCTGTCTCCACTGTGACATATGCTGTGACATGCATTTCCAACAACGACCTGTGAAAATTGCAGCTATTACTGATGACTATTGAAGATGACAAAAACTTTGGGGGAGTAACAATGGGATGGTTTATAGTGTTGGTGATTTATTGAGGCAGATGTGTAGTTACTGGATATAAGTGTAAAGCTGAGCCCTGGCCCAGTTTATGCATCAAAATAGCCACTGGCAGCACTTCCCAGTGCCTGTGGCATCTACCTTACCTTGTTTTAGTCCCCTGAAAGTGCCTGGTGTTAGCCAGTTGCAAGTTTCTCATTGTTCATGGAGAGAATTGGGTTCCCATCAGAGGACCCTCTAGCCCAGAGGTTTTAGGCAGTCATGCTGGGGTGGTTTGGCAGGTCCAGTTTCTTTCCACTGACTATGAAGAGAGTACAGGGGAAAAGTACATTCATAGTTATAGGATAGAGTGTTTAATTCTAGAAAGCACTGATGCAGAAAATAATGATGGGGGTAGATTATCAAGAAAGTAAATGGGCTGTAGCCATCTCTGTTATCATTTTTGACTGGGAGATGCTCCAGAGTAATACAGTTTGTCTGTGGAGCTCAAATGCACTGTTTTTCCAGAACATTTGAGCTATGTTGATTAAGTAGCAAAATCCAAGATATCTGTGAGTTTTCTCTGGGATCCTTGAATATTTATTTTAAAAAGAGAATATCAGTTAAAGTAGGGGCATTATGCCTTTTTCTGTTATTATTAGACTGTTGCCTGAAGTTCCTATGAATAAAGTCTTAGAAAGGATCATAATAAAGTGAGAAACACTGAGAGGAAAACCACAGGGTTAGCTGGAGGTTGAGAAATATGCCACTCAGGGAAAAGCTTAAAAAATCGCAAGCCATTTAGCTTGTCAAGGAGAAAATCAGAGGGGTCACAGCTACCTCCCGGAGGTAGGATATTGATCCTAGAAGGCTGTTTTGTCTGGTGGACAATGACATATCAAGGTGAAAGCTGGAGACAGACAAATTAAGGTTAGAAGTAAAAGGCACATTTTTCTCTGTGGAAAGCTATGGAGGTATCAAAGTTCTTCACCACTGAAAATCTGAAACGCAAGATTTGATGTTTTCCTAAAACCAGTCAAGTGGTTTCAAGCTGTGCTTAGGAACTCTTGGGGTCTATTGATCACTTCTAGAAAGTCTGTAAAGGCAAGAGAGGAAAGCATGTTCATATCTTCTATACTACAAGCCACAGATAAATTTTTAAGTGATTCTGCAGTTTCTTGGAAAACCACAACTAAGAAAAATAAACCTCCAAAATTAATTTCAGGCACTGTGATTTTTGTTATATATGAGGGCAATGACCTCATCCCCTAGTTTATAATCTGTGACAAAGATGTAAGAATGAGCAGAGGTACATAGAGCAGGATGGAAAAAAATCTCAAAATTGCTGAAATATCTCTTAAGTAAACAACTGTAACCGTGATGGAAGACCAAAAGAATGTAAGGAAAATTAGACCAAAGCCATTATATGTCTGGACTTGGAAAACACAGGCAGAGTCATGTGTTACTAAGAAAATTGCCCCAGGCACCATGACATCAAGAAAAAAAGTGCAGCACAGCGATCTATGGCCAGATTTACTACCTGAGCCTGCAGGCAGTGATTCGACAACACGGACAGAAAATCCCTAGTGAAACTGATCATTTTAGGTGACCAGACCTATAAAACACAAGCTCAAGCAGTGCTGTCTGGTGTCACTACACATGTAGCATTGATTTGTGGAACCTCATGTTAAAACACCGAATATTAGATCTGGGCCACAGACCTGCAGGTGTTGCTGCTGTTTGTCCTCCTCCAGCAGCCAGCTGTGCAAGTCACTTGTCTGGCCCATTCTTGAGAACAGCTGCAGGCAGGTTGGATTTATCCAGTCTTCTGATTTTCCTTTTTGTGCATGCACTGCTACAGGATGCTGGGCCCTTCTCCCTTTCATATATGTGCTTCTGGTCCCAACTCTTAAATGAATTTTGCTGGCTTTATGTAACTTTTGGACAGTTTTCCACTGCAAATGTTGAGAGAATTATTGCACCAACATGCACATAGGAAGGGGAGAAAAACAATATCCCAAGCTGAACATGCTGATATATTAAATTTTGAGAAACTGTCATGTCACTCAGGCTGTTGCCCTGGTACCTAGATACAGTACCAATTGACTTCTAGTGTGCATGCAATATTCAGAGTCATGCTTTCAAAAACTGTATATAATCCACAATGAAATAGGAAATGTTGCCTTCCTGAGGTCAGGTAGGGTTTTTGCCCACAATTTATGTCAGTGGGACCAGCATTTAGACATAAATTCAGGTTTAAAAATACTGGGCTATGTTTTCTCATAAGCTTTTCATAATAAGAAAGCAATGACTTCAAAAAGACTGTATTTCTTCTGTAGCCCTGTTCCCAGGTTTGTAGATTTAAAGCTGAAGAGACCTTTCTGACATAATATAGATTGACTTCTTGCATTAATAAGCTAAACTGTTTTGCTGTCTGACCTCCTACTTTGTTTGCTTAAAAATGTGGTATCTTTTAGAAAAAGAAAAGATCAAAACTTGATTTTAAAGTAGGAAATCAATTTTACAGTATCTTGAGACCCAGAATTGCCCACCATCAGTGTTAGGTAATTCAAGTGATTAATGACTGGTTTTAATTTGGTTGATTTTTTCCTCTGGATCTTGTGTTGTGGATGAACAGTAATGGTTTATCAGGATCCTGTGCTCAGTCTTAAATATTTGGATGTCAGTAATCTGAAACTATTAGTTTGGATTTAGTAAAAGAGCTGTCCTCAAACTCTTGTATCTTCTACCTAACCACTTGTGTTATTTCTGTGATCAATTTCTTTGCACCTGTCAAAATTATGACAGATTTTGTCTTCAAATACATTTGAGTTAGAAAACTGACATCTAAAATTTTAGAGAAATTCTGGAAATGTTTTACAACTGGTAGTATTTCTAGGATCTGAGGTTTCAGACTCATAATTTTTCATGATAATTCCTGCTTTCTGTCTGTATGTTGCAGATAATACTTTACAAATAAAACAGCAAGTTTTAGTAAGAACAGTAATGGTGTGTAATACTGCCCAGACATTCCTTCTGGGCTGCTCTGTGTTCTCTTCTCTGGGGCAAGATGTATATGCCTTCTCTTGACCTCAGCATCTTTTTTCTTCAGCATGTTTTCAGCATGGGAACACTTTTCAAATTCTGTAAATTATCTTGTAAACAAATTAGGAGATATCACCCAAGCATTGTTATAAAGACTGAAATGCATCGTGATGCTGAAGCCATTAACTCATGTCTTGGCACAAAAATGTTGGCACATGAACTTCTTGTCATCTACTGTGTTGCAGTTTGTGCTCAATTCAGAAGACATGTAAGAGCTCAAATATCTTCCTTTGGTGATAAAGACTTCCCCTCAATTTCCCAAGGCTGAAGTTCTGAGCAGCCATCATACATATGGGTCCTATGTGAATTCCTCTATACAGCCACCCAGATAATCATAACTTTATTGAAATATTTTAAGGATTTGACAAGGACGAAACCTTCTAGTTGTGCAAAATTTTCTTGTCCTCCTGAGTTACAACTTGCATTTAATCCTTTGTTAAGTTCAATAGAACATCACTGACTTATATTGTTGACAGTGTTCCAAAACTGCCAAGCCATGATGCTGGGCTTTTTTTTTTTTTTTTTTTTTTTTTTTCATTCCTGTCTGGGTAATTTCATTCCTTTTTGAGGTCTGGGCACACATATGCAATATACATATTTCCTAAATCTCATCATCCAAGAACTTCAGCCTTTTTTTTTCTGTTTTTCTTTCCCACTCAAGAATTTTTCAACACCACTTCATAAATAGGGAAGATTCTGGCTAGCAGTGAGAAATGTGCAATGCAGAATGGAGAACGATTTTCCATTGCTGACCCTCTTGGTACTGACTTTAGTTATGTTGTTGGAAAGCAAACTTGTCATATTTTTTCTTGATTTGCCTGCATTTCATAGACATAGCAAAATGAAGCATTTTCAGTCAATTTGCAATCAATAATTTGACATAATTAAACAGAAAAATCCAGAACATAAAAGTAAAAAATGCAAAACTCTGAGCTTTTATCATAGACTCATAGAAGGGTTTGAGTTGGAAAGAACAATAATGGTCACATTGGGAAACCTCCCTGCTATGGGCAGGGACATCTCTCACTACATCAGGTTGCTCAAAGCCCCATCCAACCTGACTTTCAACATTTACTGCAGTGGGACTACCAGAACTTCTATCAGTGATGTGTTTCAGTACCTCACCACCCCCACAATGGAAAAAACCAAAACAAGTATTACATCCAATCTGAACCTCCCCTCTTTTGCTTCAAAACCATTGTCCCTTGTCCTGTCATTACAGGTCTTGGTAAAAAGTCTTCCTCATCTTTTCTATAAGCCCTGTTTGGATATTGAAGGAAGTCAATAAAGTCCTCCCTGAGACTTTTCCAGGCTGAATATTGCCTGCTCTGTAAGCCTGTGTCTGTGGGAAAGGTATACCAGCCCTTGGACCATTTTCAGGGTCCCTCTCTGGACCTGCTCTAACAGGTTGCTGTCTTTTTTGCACTGGGGCATCCAGACCTGGATGCAGCACTTCAGGTGCAGTATCACAAATGGGGAATTGAGGGGGAAAGCACCTCCCTTGCCTTGCTGGTTATGCTTCTTTTGATGCAGCTGAGGATGTGGTTGGCTTTTTGGGCCATTAGTGCACGTTGACAGGTCATGTCCATTTTTTCATCCACTGATGAAAGTCCTTCTTCCCAGGGTTGCTCTCAATCCATTTATTTCTCCAGTCCATATTGATACTGGGCATTATCCTGACCCATGTGCAGAACCTTCCAGTCACCCTTGCTGTTGTAAAATGTACCTCTGCACTTACAGTTTGGGTTTGGTTTCTTTAATGAAGATTGTTTTAGATCATAAAAAAACCAGAACCCATATATAACTGATAAAAATATACAAGTAACCAGATTTTCAAATTGACATGATTTATAAATAATGAGAAAGCACACAAAGCATGCTTGAGGTTTTCTTTTAAATATATGTAGTTCTTAAATCAGCTTCCTAAGAAAAAATATTATCCAATCTGCTTTGGATGGCAATGAGAGTCTTCAACCTATCTTAGGGGCATTGGTGAGAATGACATATCTCTGGTTCCAGATTAGTGGGAATACATTCAGGCTGCCCAAATCTTTCTTGAGATCACATTGTCATACAGAGGAGTTGAGTTCACAGTTTTATGCACACAACACATTAACACAAACTAGTTAATCACCTGGCACTGGTTAAGCAGAATTTATGCTGATACTGCTAATGACCTTGCACTATCATTAGACTAAATCAGTCTCCTGGGGGGGAACCCAACAAGGCGTACTAATTCAATGCATTCCTAGGAAGTAGCATGTACAGTAAAATATATTTTGTCATTTATTGAGCTCGATTTTTAATTCAAGAAGTATTAGATTAAATACCATGGCCTCTCTGGAGACCTCTGGAATGGCAGAACAAGATAAAAACATGCAGTAGAAAAATACAAAGAAAAGAAAGATTTGTGCATTCCTACAACAGTTGTGGACAGTTTAAAATACTGATGCACTCAATAAACAAATGTCAGAGTAATGTGCTCTAAACATAGATTTAAAAAACAAAAATTAGAACAGTAAACAAAACTTTGAGGGCTAAATCTGATTTAGACATTGTATATTCCATTTGCAGTCTGAGAGAAAATCAGGTGCCACCAGAGGGTGCTTGATCCAATATGCCATTTTCATAATTAACTTAGAAGTGTTGAGTTCCCCTAACCCTTCCCCTACCTCCAATGGACTTCTTTTTGCCTTGTAAGACAAATGCAGATGATTAGCACAGACTTAGGTGTTTATCTTAAGAAAACCTAAGTTACCAATCAGGAGTTAAAACATTTCTGAAATAAAGCACTTCATGAAACTTAATTCAGCCACCTTTTGGCATATGTTGTAATTACTATGTGTGAAAACTACTTTTTTCAGAAGATTAAATATACCTAATGGAGATAAATCATGACTTTGCAGTACAAAGGGAGATAGCCTGCAAAACCTTTAATTTGTTTGTTGCATTGTTTAAAGTCATTAATTGAGTGGGGCAGGAGGTAGATGGAAAAGAAAACTGAATCCCTGAGGCAGCTGAGTGTCATGGAAGGGTTTCTACACCCACCTGTGTGTTGTTACACAGATGACACAAACCAGATTTCTCACAGCTGGTCTTCAGCTCTATGTTTTTCATTTTCTGGATGCCCAGCTGGAGACAGTAGAGTCTCATTAGAAAAAGTTCAGAGCATGCATAACTATATTTGAAGTTAACAGTTGCTGTCCGCTGTTTCTTGAATATGTGTAGTGTTACATAATACCAAACATTATAAATCTCAGTCTACAACTAACAGAAACTTAATCTTTTGCACCCCAATCCCATTTGAGAAAAGGGATGATGTACTTCACTATACACTGTAGCACCCAAATTAAAAACTAGTATATGATCTGCCAAATAAAACCCTGCATCTAATCATAAATATGTCTGTAACATAGACAAAAATTGACAGGTTTTGAACAGTGTTAATGTGTCTAAGAATAAACTGAATTGCACCCTGAAGTACCTTTTTTTTTTCTGGGAAACTAAGGGAAACACAAACTGTCTACTTCAGCTGTCGACCTTAGGGCTGCACACATCTGGAGGCAGTACAGGTGAATCCTGCTTTCTCTGCTGACCTCCCTTTTGGGCACTGAATGAGGCAGAGACTGTAAGAACAAAATAGTCTCAGATCATGTTATTTGTTAGTTGTCTTTGCAATAGCTGTGCACAAGGGACCAAACTAAGTTTGCACAGAATGCTTTTTCAAAGTTTGCCGTGGCAATCTTAATAGCAGTATAGTAGTTATTCAGTGGGAATGAAAAGACATCAGCCTGAGGCAAACTCTTGAAATGTTGCATTTCAGCTCAAACAGTTAGTTTGAAAAGAGATTGAACAGTAGGAAAAGAGAACAAATTGATAATAGGTAATTTCACCTATTAACCAGCTATTTTAACCTATTAACCAGGTAATTTAACCAGCTCTCCCTGAGAAGCTTTCATCATTTCTCAGTCCTGTGGTCTGCAACAGAGCTTGCAGGGCAGCCCTGTGCCAGTGCATGTCTCAGCTCTAGTGCTATGTTCAGCATTCCTCTAGAGTTATTAAGGACATTTTAATTTTCAAGAGTTTTCACAAAAATGGCCTAATCCTCAGGAATGGGAAACTATCTAGGTGTTTGTTGACACTGTAGAATTCACACTGTAGAAATAAGGAAATCATCAACTGCAATTATTTTTCTGGGGTCACATTGCACAAAACTATCAGGTAACAAATGGAAGTAAGAGTCAGTGTTTAACTCATTAGGCTAACATTCCTTACAAAGTTTTCTCTCTGTTTCTTCCTGACGAGGCTGCACTGTCCCATTGCGTGTGGGCAATGACTTTGCATGCTGATGTGACAGGCTTGTCTAAAAGAAGGACCTTGACTAAGCACTGAAAAGTGTGTGATATGATCATTTAAAACAGCTCAGGGATTACGGTGTCTGGCAGGAGGTGACTGTAGTGCTTGATTCACAGTTCCTCAGACACAGTTTATGTTAAGCTTACCAGCCATCTTTCATGTGCCTTCCTGGTGTAAGTCTTGTGCATATTTTAAAGTCTTTCAATCTCACCAAACAGTGTTAAATACCATTGTACTTCCTTCCAAAGTTTTTCATCTGCACTTGGCTTGCTTAGAAGCTGCCCTGGATGGGGTAAATCAGTAAGATCAGGCATTAGAGGCTCTGCTGCAGGGTCACTCTGGCTGTGTTGCAATGAAAATTTATTTTAAGCAGGGATAGGCCATGTGAGGTCTTTATTAGCCATTATGAACCCACTGAACAGTGTATGAGAACTTGTGACCTTCCTAGGCAGGGCATAAACATCCAACATACTGTAAAAGGGCTTTGGGGGCATCAGTTCTGAGTCTGACTTGATTTAGTTTACCACATGACACCAGAAAACTGATTTTGACCTTTAAATAAAGGTCAAACTGCTAAAACTGCCTACTAATTTTGGAAATCTGATTTTCAGAAGAGCGCATCATCTTCAGCCACAGTAGGATACTCAGGCATTACAATTGTATCTCCATTGCTGTTGCAGATTTACTTGGGAAGGAAAAAGAGAAATGGACCATGAACTTTTTAATAATTCTGTTAACACTGACCAAATCAGCACATTTTTATTGCTACCATTCTCCACCTACAGTTTAAAGAAGAACTGTGGGACTACTCATTGAGTAACCAAGATTTTTTTGAGATCTGCTGTTTGCGTGGCTCTATCACCAGTCAGTTTATATCAAAAGTCACTGGAGGTGGGAATGAATTGTATTTATCAATTAGATATCTGAATTTAGCCTGTGCAGATCTGCAGAACAAAGAGTCACATAGTGATGCTATACACAGACAGCTGTGTGTTAGACTAAGCACATCATGGTTCTGGTGCAGATCTAAGACACCAAGCGAAAACTTCAACAAAGTCATCTACAGCTCTTTACTGATGAAAGAAATATCCCTGCTTTGAACTACAGAATCTGCAGCTATGGTCTTCGGTCAGGTGTCAAAGTAAACTAATCTGGAGCAAAATCAGCTGAGTCACTGAGATCTGAAAAGAACAATTTGTAAAAGGAAAAATGATCAGTCTCTTTCTTGGATTAAAAGATAAAGGAGGCTTACTGCAGGTTTTACAAAAGCATTCAAACAATGTTTTCTGATCAAATCTCACGGTTTTAACAGAGAAAGAATTTGTTTAGGTAATTGAAATGGAAGTTATGTGCCTATTTTTATTGTAGTCTTAAAGATGACACTTTTACCTCTTCACACCTGCACAAACACACACAGAATCATATATTTGCATGAGAAAGATCTTATGTCCCTCATTGGATATAATCAGTAATGAAAAGGACCTCAGTTCTAGTAATGTAGCTTTGTGACAGTGAGGCAGGCAACCAGTCTATGATTTACAATTTATTTTATAATCACATTTTCTTAACGTTTTCATAACAAAATAACGATAATAACTCTACAGAAGCAATAATAATGCATTCTTCTCATTTCTGGTGCTGAACATACAGAAGAAAAAGCAAATGAGGTGGAAGGGGCAATTTTCTGTTTGTCTGAAAATGCCCTTCAAAGTCTGTTATACTTTAAATAGTGTAAACAGAGATTTAGATGTAAAATTAGGAGGCTTGCTCTTATGTTAGGTGTTTGAGAAGCATGAAGAAAGAAAAATAATGACTCCAAGGAAGATGAGCATACTTAGCTTGGAATTCAGTACATAATTACTGAGGAAAGAGCCATAGTTTAAAGAAGTAAATCAGCAATGGTAGTTCGGAGCAGTTGATCAGTAGGTGAATTTAATGCTTGGCTTCCTGTTGGTATTTTCAGTCACAGTCTCAATGTGATTGACAGCTGAGCTGTAGTCCAAGTAATTGTTAGTTATAGCCCCACTAGCCAATTATTAATGTATGTTGAACTACCCTGCACAGCATTTATGTGTTACTTTACCTTTACCCTAAGTTTTAAGGTACCCAAGGCAATCATGTTTCCTTTTCTCAGGGAGTGATGGAAATGGCCTTAAGCTTATTTACAAGCAGTACTGATTCATGAGCAGTAGTCTATTTGAAGTCTTTTGTTAGTCTCCATAAAACATTATTAATTTTAAAAATTGAAACGCATCATATTAGACATGCTTGGTTTAGTAGGAATGTATCACATTTTGAGTAAATTCAGCTTTTGGGATCTTATACCAATTTGTATCTTTTCTAAAGTACTGAACATCAAGGGACAATCTACCTGGGAACAGGATGAGGTGTCTCAATATGTTCCATACCCACTGTCTTAGGTGGAGTCTGTGATGAGAAAATTTAGAGCTGTGTAGTTCATACAGAGGTGATAAACAGGTGTAGTGAAATAATAATACATTTGTGCCTTCCTTTTATTTATAATTAACATTGTCTTCATTTTCCTGCAATCTCCTGAAATTCAATTTTTCTTCCCTTTTTTGTAGCTATTCTTGAACTTTGTTATGCACATTCTGAAGGCAGGTGTATTGGCCTATGCTGCACTAATCTTCCATAATTGATTTGGGCTGTGTGCCAGTGTCTTTTATTATTCTGTGCTGATATCTTTATATGACTGGCTTTTATCCAAATGCTGTCATCTTTTGCATTCTCTTTATCCTTTTGCTCTTTTTGTGCTGAGAGACCATATTTTTAGCCTTTGAGTGTTGCCCCTTCTTCCCTCTAATTTGCAGTGTAGAAGGTACAAAGGACAAACAAATATTGAGATCCCCATGCTTGGCCTTTTAAATTTTCTCTACTCATTTTGGTTAAGGGCATTGTTGCACATAGTTACTGAAACGACATTTAAAGGTTTCATTCATTTTATTCTGATTTAGTGCTTTGGTGAACTTATTTTTATTGCCTCTTTTATTTTTTTAAAAGCGCTTTACTTTGTATTTTCCACGCTCTATTTGAGTCATTAAAAAAAAGGATGTGATACATAATCAGAACATTGTGCTCTCATCGTGTTCCCATATAGGTTTCTCAAAGGCACCTCCTCTATGACTGCTCTATGCCCCATGAGCCCTGGCATGATAGGGCACAGATTTTTCAGGAGTTCAGTTGATAGAGTCCCTTGGGAGGCAGACCTGAAGGGTAAAGTAGTAAAGGAAGGCTGGACGTTCTTCAAGAAGATCTAAAAAACCACAGGAGAAAGCTGTCCCCATGGGCCAAAAGATAAGTCAAAGGGGCTGGCTAAACAGAGAGCTTTATCTGGAACTGAGGAAGAAAAGGAGAGTTTATGGAACACTTTGGAAAAAGGGGCAAGCAAACTCACAAGGACTGTGAGGATGTTGAGAGGTCATGAAAGGGAAAATTAAAAGACCAAAAGCCCAACTAAAACTTAATCTCTCTACTGCCATAAAAGACAACAAAGAATGCTTTTTCAAATACAATGGCAAAAACAGAAGGGCCAAGGAGAATCTGCATCCTTTACTGGATACAGAGGAACACTTAGCAACAAAGGCTGAGGAACTTAATGCCTTCTTTGCCTCAGTCCATAATACTGACATCAATTGTTCCCCAGTACCCAGTCCTTTGAGCTGGAAGACAGGGATGAGGAGCGAAGTCCCTATAACCCAGGGAAATGGTCAGCAGCTGGTACACCCTTTAGATACACATAAGTCTGTGGAGCTGGATGGAGTTTTCAGTGGGGTGTGTGTCAGTCTCTTCTCCTTAGTAACAGGTGATAAAAGGAAACGGCCTCAAATTGTGCCAGGGGAGTTTTAAATTGGATATTAGGAAAAAAATTCCTCACCAAATGGGTTGCCAAGCACTGGAACAGGCAACCCACAGCTGTAGTGGAGTCACCATTCCTGGAGGTATTTAAGAGATGTGTAGATGTGGCACACAGGGACATGGTTTAGTGGAGCACTTGGCAGAGCTGGGTTAAACTTAATTATCTTAGAGACCTTTTCCAACTTAAACAATTCTATGATTTCTGTAAAACATGTTTTCAAATTAATAACTTTATAAAGAGCTTTAATGTAATGGAAATTCATCTTGGTTGTGGTACCATATTCATCTTGATACTGTGGATCACTGTGTTTTCATCTTCATTAGAAGGCTCATAATATATATGACTTCTTTTTGATTAAAGGAAAGAAGCTATTCCTAGACAAAAGAAAATTCCTATATTGCTTATATTTGATTTTTTTTTTTGCATGGTCCAGCTCTTTCTTCATGTGTCATCTGTTGCAAAATGAGCTCTGCTCTAGATAATATAGAGGAAAACCAGTTCCTTGGTATCTTGCTATGACTTTTCAGCAGCAATCTAGAGGAAAAAAAAAATTTCAGTTTAATTGTGGGGCCAAGAGAAAATCACATATAACCAATATCCTCAATACATATTTTTCTAGGTTTTAATCCAAACTCCAACCAAACCATTTGTCATTTCAGACCATTAAACCTTGGATAATAGAGCAGCCTTATTCAGCACAGTGCATTATCATTCCCTTAGCCAAAAATGTGTGGCTAATTCAATGTGTGGCTAGTTGAACTAATATGATTAGTAGGCTTATTGTCAGGTTGACATTGATACATTAGGTATTTGCTGGAGAAGAGGGCTTCAAAAACTTTTTTTTTTTTTTATCAGCCAGATGCCCATCACCAACATAAGGAAGACCTTGTAGCCATCCTCTCCTGTGTTCAGTTTATGATGTCATCAGTGATTCATTTTTTACTACTCTAAGACCCAATTTTTTTGCATATGGAAAAGTTTTCATGGATGAACCCAGCTGGACCCTAGGTATTTGAGTACGTGAGTAAGCAAGTGAAAAAGACTTTCAGTTAACGTTCTTTTCGTAAGCAAGATTATGATTTTCATGTCTATGGTTTTAAGGTTGTAAATACCGGAGAATATACACATAGAAATTTGGGATCTGATTCCAGCAGATATCAGGATTTTTATCTGCTTGTTTTAGAGATTACACTACTTGGATGCATTTCTGGAGTATTAGATTTCCTTTGGTATCCTTATGCAAATTCAGCTAACACCTTGTAACTGTATATGGGTTCTTTTAGTAGTACTAAAAATAATAATGAATTACCATGTCTTTAATCCAATTTCTGTAATATACTATGTGGAACTGATGCAATTACAATCATTCCGTATCTTAAATTGTATCTGAGCTATTTCAAGATATGTTAATTTCTGTAAGACCTCTGTTATGCATTATTAATTATAACTTGTCATTGTTTTACAGAAGAACTGGACAACAGAGGTCCTGTGTATGCTTTTCTTTGAAGTTAGATTCAGTAATTGCCCTTGTTATTCATGAGGACTGTCAAAAGGCCAGGTTTAGGGTAAGCCAGCTGCTGTACACAGTAGAAAAATTTCAAGTACCTCCTGCATTGTAAAGGGTATCCAAAGGTGCTGTTATCTGCTGTGACAGCAGATCCACCCCAGCAGATCCACCGTGTCTGGCTGTTTTCATACTTCTTGCCCACCTTTGCAGGGGCATCATAGGATTAATGTCATGCATGCAAGAGAGAACAAAATTCTTAGAAGGTACTGATTTATTATTTACAAGGGAGAGTGGAATTTTTAGTCAGTCCTCATTCTAATTGCTTACAAAGACAAGGTAGATACCATATCTCATTGTAATATTGGGGATTTTTGGCTTTCTGTCCTATAACTGAAGCAACTTATACTTGCCAGCTAGTATGCTCAAAACTTTTGAGAAGGCAGGAGATTATTATCCTGTGTACACAGGTATTAGCCCTGAACCCAAAGGCTGCAGTGTTTAGCTGATTTAGATAATGGATTTGAATTTTCTGAGCAATTTGAAATTCAAGACATAGCACCACAGAATATCAAATCCTTGTGCAGTCTATCCAAATGATTCAGTAGGCTGTTTTACCATCTTGTCCCATGATTAACTATAGTGAGTAGTAATTAGCAAGGGTGCTTTAAGCTCTTGATTTAATGTGCTTTTAAAATAGATACAAGGTAAATGGAACCCTGGACAATCTTTCTGGCTTTCTCTTCTCTAGCATTTCAAAGGCACCTAGAAACTTGGCTTCTTAGTACTACTAAGCAGATTTTAGACCCAAAGGGCATGAGATACATAAAAATTAGTCTGGCTGTAACAGAAAATGGAAAGGGCAGATTGGCAGCGTTACATCAGAGAACACCATTTCTTCAGCATAAAAGAGGAAAAGAATATGATACCAGGTTGGACTATCTCTTAAAACTCTTAGACTTCATATGACATTAATAAGCTAATTTTTCTCTCATGCTAGCATTATTATGTACAGGAGAAGAATATAATGCTTTTGTGCATAATTTATTCTTTCCCCAAGCTAATCCCATACTCTGGGGAGAACTTTCAGAGTTCGACTCCAAATTCACAGGACTTGAAGAGATGTTGAAGTAACTGTAGCTGCAGACACATGAACATGAGTGAAGCTGACATCAAAAAAAACCAAACAGATAAGCAAGTGAAATACTAGTATCATTCATTGCTACAAAATGTATTGAGGCTAAGAGTTCAAGAGGAAACAGGAAATACTGGATGATTCCTGAGTAAGCATAAAGCAGCCTTGTAGTACCCAAAAACAACCTAGATGGAAGCTGGAGAGGGATTTTTAAAAGGACATGTAGTGACAGCAGACAGGGGAATAGCTTTAAACTGAAGGAGGTCAAGGTAAGGTCAGATATTAGAAGAAATCCTTTACTGTGAAGGTGGTGAGGCACTGGAATGAGTTGTCCAGAGAAGCTGTGGATGCGCCATGCCTGGGAGTGATCAAGGCCAGGTTCGATGTGGTACTGGGGACATGGTTTAGTGGGAATTTGGCAGTGCTTGGTTAACAGTTGGACTGGATGATCTTAGAGGTCTTTTCCAGCCTAATGAATCAATGATTTTGTGATTCTTGACTCATAAGCCACAGAAAAGCAGTGTGATCCACCATGAAATTTAATGTATATTATCATCTCAAACCACCATAGAAAGAGACTTCTATTGCAAGCTCTGTAAGACCCCCTCAGCATTAATGTTATTTATTTCTTACAACATAGCTTTCACAGTATTTTCCATCAAGAAATTTGCTCTGGACTTTGCTTTCTATTTAAGATTTAAAAGGCTGAGGAATTTGGCTCTATTTTGAGTCAAAAACAGTTGATCCAGTTCTTTAATTAATTGATCTGTTATTAGTACACAAAACTGAAGCAAAAATTCTTTGAAGATAGGATAAGTCTCCAAAATATTGTGGAAAAGGACTGCAAATTATCTGTTCAACTGAATTATTATGGAAAATTAGTTCCTGCTGTGAAATGGGATAAAAAACTAGTGGTTGGAACTGGTCTTTCAGAAAATATTCCTAATTAGAATTAGCCCAGATGTAGTATCGTATTCATTGTATAATTTAAAGTAGAAAAATGTATGAAAACAAAAATAAGTTGCTGTTTATGAAGTAGAGGTTCCTTACTCCTTTGGTGCAGTTTAGCATGACTGATTTTTCTGGGAATTACATTTTCACATGTAGTATAAAAATGACTGTCCCAGTCTCAGTAATTATGTAAACATCTACATTTAAATAAGCATACAGTGCAGGAGGCTGATTCTAGAAAGTATTTGGGCACCTAATTCCTACCCTTGTGTCCTCCAGTATCTTTCCTAATCAAGTCACATTAATCTATCAAACATTTCCAATACTAAGATAGGAATCTACCTTTCAAATATTATTTATTAAATTCTCAGGGCCCTGTGAGTTTGGCAGACTTTGGACAGCTTTTTTAAAGAGCAGTATATGCAGGTTCAAAGGTGCTAAATTGATGATGAGGAATTGATGATTGTGGAAGAGCTGTGTCAAGTACCTATCGGATTTAAATTCTAGTCCTCTGCAGTCAACACTTCTTTATGGGGTCACCTGTCTATATGAGATATAAAGCCCCAAAATGTGCACTTCTGTGAAATATCTTGTACTCAGTAATCTCTAGTATATTTCTCTGTAGTATTCTCTTGTACTTGAGATCCAATACATGGATGGTTTCCTAGAAGTCAAAGCAAATGAAATATCAATATGAGTTTCAGTATGAATTCCTAAGGCATTAGTAAATAGGATTTTTCCAAAGTTCATCTTGCTGCCAAAGTTTATTGTGACTTTTTAGTTATTGGGGGTATTTTTCATTGACTGAAAATACCCCCAATACTAATTTTGTGCAACTTGTTAATCCTTATTGCCACAGAATATAGAGCTGTTCCATGTAGATATTTTTTCTTTTCGGATCAGAGTAGGAAGATACTGACAAAACTTAGACATGGCAAAACTTACTTTATTTGATACAAAATAAAATAGGAAAGATACAAAATTCAATTTTTTCATTCTATAAGACATATTACAAATTAGCTCAACTGCAAAGTACATTATCATTGAATGCTAAATGGCATTCTGAACTGTATAAATTATACAAGGTGCATAAGACAATTTCACAAATAAAGCATTTTTATTTGAACTCTGTAGGCAAAGAAAAGCCACATGTGGTTTGTAAAAGAAATTCATACACACTGCTTAGCTGTAGTGGCTTGCATTTCAGTAAGTGATAGCTGTCACCTCAGCTTTCTCACTACACATCCACTCAAGGGAGGCAGAAATCCTGCAGCACTGGCAAGCCATAAAATTGTAAGAGCCTCTACGTAAAGGCTTTTCCAGCTGTACTATTTCAAATAAAGAAAAGCTTTGCCATTATTTACGGACTTTTCCATGCCTGTCTTCTCAGGCATCTATGATTACGTTACTGCTGGATGATTTTCTGTGGCCCTTTGATACAGCATGCCTCAGATAGAAGGAAAATAATGAGGCCCTGAGTCTGAAAAATGTCTGAGCCTTATTTTAAACCTTGCAGCATCCATCTTCAAATTGAACCACTTTACAAACCTAAGTATAAGCACCCACTTAGTTATTTTGTGGAATGGGAATTATTTAGTAGAATGGGAACCACAGAAGCAGTAGAGAGAGAAATCTTACTGAAAGCTTTTAACAGAGCTTTGCTCTGTGTCCCAGCTTCTCAGTGTATTGCAACACCAAGGATGTAGACCAACAAACCCCCCCACTCCACCAAAAACCTAAAGAAACCACCCAGAAAACAACTGGGGGGAAAATAAATGGAAAAAAAATACACAGTTGCTACTAAGAAAAATGTTTAAAATATATATCTAAATAAATATTTTCTCTTTTTCAGATATATGTTATATGAAACATAATTATCTTAAGAAATTTAAAGATATTGAAAATTATTTCAAGTGCCATTTAAAAAAAAGGTGTAGTGACTAAAATGAATTATTTTCAAAGAGCTAAACAAATTCCTAAATCCTCTGAAAATCTACCAGGTGCTTTTTCAGATGTGCCAAGTCTATCTCTCTGCTATTTTTCATTTTAGTCTTGCTATAGATTTTTTTACAAAATTTGATATATGATTAAAAAGTGATAACTTTTTTTTTTTTTTTTTTTTTTTTGTGGTTGATTGATACCACTGTCAAGATCCAAGTTTTTGGGCTGCCTCACTGCTATGAGAGGGAAAAATCCATCCCTGCTATCTTTTTTTATGAATTTCTACAGGTCAGTAGTGTACCTCCTGTACAGCTTTGGAACATGGGGGTTCTAAGTGAAGAACCTGAGTATTTTTCAGGTGAAACTGATATATGGAAATATCAGTGATCAAATTATGGAAGTCTTGGACACCTTCCCAGGGCTGCATGAAATTTGAACATTCCAGTGCAGAAATGCAGGTACTAATCCCATCCCTCTAATGGTACGGTTCAGCAGATGCTTTCTGTTCTTATCCTGGGTAAGACCAGGCACATGTCAGTCTGTGATGGGGGCTGAAATGTTTGGCTCCTGACTCAGTAAGAAGTCTTTTCCAGAGAGCAGGAATTCCCACAGTCCATACTCATAGCGCAGCCCAGCTCAGTAGGGTTGCCTTTAATTTCTCTTAAGAGAATCTACAGAATCAGCACAGCATCAGAACAAATGACCTTTGTGTTCACACAACAAGACTTGAGAATATTTAATCTACTGATTTAGCTATATTTATAGAGGTATACTATACCCTCTAAAATAAAAAGATAAGACTTAGAAAACAAAGAGGTTGGAGGTTTAATTACTTGGCCGATTCTGTATTATCATCCTTTACAAGCAAAAGAACAAGATTTCTTAGGAATGGAGAAGTTATCAAGTAAAGGGAAAAAGAGAAGGTTAAGTAGTGGAAAGTGTTTTACAGAACAACTCCTTCGTTGATGCTACTGCAGAAAGGGAAGAACAGAGTATGTACAGAATTTTAACAATCATCACTTGTCTCATGAGACAGCACCTGAAGTAATGTGTCCAGGGATTATTCAGCCTGGAGAAGGGTTCAGGTGGAATTTTATTGTGGCCCTTCAATATTTATAGGGGTCTTATAAGAAAAATTGAGGCCTTTTTAACAGAGTCTGTAGTAACAGGAAAAGGGACAATGGTTCTAAAACAAAAGAGGAGTGGTTTAAAATAGATGTAAGGAATTTTTTTTTTAAATTTTTTTTTTTTTTTTTTATCATGAGGGTGGTATGACACTGGAACAGTTTGCCGAGAGACTTTGTGGATGCCTCGCCACTGGAAATATTAAAAGTCAGGTTGTTTGAGGTTTAGGGCAGCATGATCCAGTGAAACCTGTCCCTGCCTGTAGCAGGTATGTTGGACTAGGGGTTCATTAAATTGCTTTCCAACCCAAATAATTCTGTGGCTCAATGTTATGGAATACTTTGTGCAATTCTATAGCTCTCAAATCTGCAGCTTGCCCTGCTGACAGAGTAATCACTGTGGCATCTCTTCTATATGCTTGCGAGTAGACAGAGATACAGAGGCTGGAGAAGTTTGTTAAAGTGGTCTGAGGAGGCTCTCCTTGTACTCAGTTGACCTCATGCTCCCACAGCTTGGCAGCACAGAAATGGCAATGATGCAGAAGCTCTTCTGGGTGTCACACCAATTCTTTTTATTTATTTGGAGCATACATAGTATGATTCAGTTATCTAAAATGTATGTAAGATTAGAAATGTTCTAGAGAATTCATTGCAGCCTACTGGTACCACTCAGGACTTATAGAAGCCTGTTCCCTTCTGCAGTAACATCTGAGGGCCCAACAGGATACAGAAGGCATTTCAAATGGCACCAAATACTCTAGAAAAACCAGCCCGATGGCTTGAAAATGTGTGGGTGGGAAAAAAAAGGCAAAAAGTTCACAGGTTCATTAAAACACCACTCCCACAGGACAGATTTCGGGGCAAAACATCCAGGCAGTAATTTTTAAATCAAAAAGTTACTTTCTTTAATCAGATTTACTCTCATAATAAAAACAAAAACCTTCCAACAATTCTAAATTGTTACAATATCTATGTAAATTACTTCCTGGCAAATCACATAGGAGTTTCGTTCTGATCACTGTTGCACACTGAGCTTGAATGCTTTCTTTTTTTAGACACCAATATATTCTCACGAAGTCACCTTGTATTATATATTTTGGATTTAATTTTTATTATAAGTACCATAACTTGTTGGGAATTACTGTTAGAGGATCTCAGTATTTAAAATACTATTTATTAGGGTATTTTTTACACAGTCCTGAAAAACCAATAGATAAATAGACAAATTCCCTTATATTCTCTGAACTGGTTCTTCTTTATAAGTGTAATTTATATGTTTCATAGGAAGTATTCACTTTCTTATAGTTCAAAATTACTTTCACTTAGAGGAGAAAGACATGGATTTAGCTGTCCTTAAAGAATGTCTATTTAGGATTCACTGGAAAATGGACATCCATTTCAGGAGAGGAAGTCACACCCAAAGCAGGAGGAAAAAGCCCTTTCTGTTACTACAACACCATCCATTACTGAATCATATTCTAGGTAGCCTGGCTTCTACAGAGTGGGTGGAAAAAAGACTCTTTGAAACAATATTTTAATTTGATCACTGCCTATGACAGTTGGCAGCCTTTCCCAAAGCATAGGTAACACTGCCATGATCTTTGTACCATTGGTTTTGTGATCCAGTGCAGAAAAGAAGCAGAGAAAATGTGTGTGTGGAAAAAAAGACATGAAGTTCACAGGTGTATCAGTTTAGAACTAGAAAATGGAGAAGTCAGACTTCAGAAAAATTTTAAACTATGAGGAATGCTACAATTTTCCCAGGAAGGTGACATCATCTAAAATGCAGTGTGGAATTTATTCAAGTACACTTTCTGTTGGATTATTACAGACATTAAAAAATAACATGAGGCTCATAAATGTCACCTGGGAATAACACATAATCAAACTACAACAAATGATTTTCTGAACAGCTAGAGTCTACCAGAGTTCTTTTATGTGGCTGGGGTTTTATTTCCCTAGTTTTTGATAACTGTGCTGGACAATTGATTCCTATGTGGGATCTTCACTAGATGACCTTACTAAGCTTTAACAGTAAGAAAGAAAGGATTAGGCAATAAAAATAATTTCTCCACTGAAATAAGTAGAGCTGTGCTAATTTACCTGGACTGGTTCTGGCTCTGGAAGGCCAGGAATGCTCAATGGAAAAAGGCTGTGGTTTAGCAATGCCTTGACCTGCAAGTAAAATGGAGTCACTGAAAAGTAGTGCTGTGGTAAGTGTGATAGAAAAAGCCCTTGGATGCCCTGACGCATTAAGCACACAGCTTAAATCATGTGCAGGATTACTTTGTGGGATCAAAAAAAAAAAAAAAAAGCCATCAAGATGACCTAGCACAGTAGATATGACATACATTAAAACTCACAAGAGACAATAAGAACTGAAAAGTTGCTGCAGGTACTAATAGGAGCAATGAAAAATGTGATCAGTTGTCTTTGTGTGAAAAAAACCATTACCTTTGGCACCACAAATAGTGACAAATAATTCATTATTCCTGGCCAGCATAAAATAGCAGGGAGCAAAATAATTGTTTATGCTGGATATGTAATATTTAGTAATCTGGTCTGTGATTAAACCTAATCAATCCATTCCAAAATGGCAGTTTGCAATGGAATTCTAAAGACAAGGACAAAATTGTGCATACTTCAATTATATTAATACAAATATCAAAATCACTTAAGATTAATGTTTTCTCAGAAGAAGAACATCATATAACAAAAGAGTTAGTGGACTAATTATGAAATTATGAAACTTTACCAAAGCATTTAAAGCTGCAATGATTAAGTATTTTGGTGGAACGAGTCTTTCAAATGAGATCATCTGGAAAGATTGTAGCGTTGGTTCTGGGACTGTTGGGTACAAACTGACCCATTAGGAAGAGGATTATTTAGGTCTATGAAATAGTGAAAAAGTAAGAAATAATGAGATGTGAAGCTCTCAGTTATTGTTTAGATAAGTCATTACAGTAAGACCAACAACTGTATCTTGCCTTCTGCTCAGAGGGTGAAAATACTGGATCCTGAGTTGAGAGCAGAATAAAATTCCACTAATGATTGCTTTGTTATATCCAAGATATATCTAACTTCAAGTGTAGCAGAGAGTAACACCATGCATAAAATTATTCTTAGATATTAGAATTCTGGTATGGGGGTTCATTCCAATATGGAACTATTTACCAAATAAGTGATTGAAATGGATAGAGAGCTTCATGCAGCTGTGATAAGATGACTTTGCAGTTTGGCCACAGAGGTGTAGAAATAAGGGTCTGTGAACATTCTGACTCTTTATAAAGCTTATCCACATTATAAAGTATATCCAGTATAATTTGATATATATAGAATTATACATTAAAATTTCATATATGTAATTTTATGTATATATATATTCTGAACTCTTTTCCATAGACATTAGTTCAGACACAGTTACTCCTATGTCTGAAGCTGAGTCTACATCTTTGGTTATTTTAAAACCCTAAGCATGACAAAGGCAATATCAACTACAAACCAGCTTTCATAACAGGAATGTAACTTGTTTCAGTGAGATCATCATTGTATAAAAATACCAACTCACAACCAAAATATATGAAGTAATACAGACAAAATCCAATCAAAACTAGCATTGATGCTTGAAGTGAAGTCGAGGTATTGACCCAACAGTCTATTACTTCACTTCAAGCATCAATGTTAGTTTTGATTGGATTTTGTCTTGTTTGAACTTCCAATGGCTCTGGTCATTTGGGAAGTGGTCAGAGTATCTTCCTCACTCTATCAAATTATAACTAGAGCACTTAAAAAACTTATATGAGTCATCTACTACTTATATGTAGTCATCATATTGCACAAACATTCCCATCTTATCTGGGATTTACTACTTCCTTACCTCCTCTGATGTGTGAGCGGAAAACTTTTCTCTTGCCTGCACCACTGCAGCCTAGTGCACCCATCTCCATAGGGAACATCCAAATGACAATTTGTGCAATCCTCCAACCATTGGCATTTGAAAGTCAGTCCTACAAAATTTCCAGGTGGATGCTTTCGTACCAAAGTCAAAGTGTTGAAGGTTCACACTTACCTTCCACTGAGAGCTCTTCTCTGTGCAGTATACATTTGTTCTCCAGACAACATACTCATAAATGAGCTGAAGAGTGTGAGCTCTGAGGTCTCAAAGTCTGCTGATGATATGAATCTATTAAAAATAAAAGAGACAGGTGATCACTATGAAGATCTACATAGGGTGCTTATGAGATTGAGTGACTGGGCAATAAAATGAAATTATGTGAAGTGATGCATGTGAGGAGAAAGACACTTAGTTTCCTGTATAAAATGATGGGGTTTGAGGTGACCATTAATGCTATAAAAGTAAGACTTGAGGTTATGACAGATAGATCAGTGGAAAAATGCACTTGGTACCTGACAGATCAACCAACCAACAGAAACAAAAGAAATGCCAAACAAAAATCAACAAATCATATCCTAAAACCTATAAGAAAATTATTTGGGATAAAAGAGAAAACAAAATTATATAAATGTATAAATTCATGGGTCACCCTCATGCTGAATCTGCAAAGTATTCAGACCAAGAACATTCCTGTCTACACCAAGCAATGTCCATTTTGTGCAGAAACCAGCATTCCAAAGGAAACAAAATTACAGCCTGATGCAAGTTCAGTTTGACAATGAATCATGCTGACAACCATGATCTAAAACGATCACTGAGTAGAGTAATAAAGCCTTTGTTTCATTTGTCTAGCAAACAGACAGAAGAGCACTTAGTAAAATGCTTGTGGGAATGAGGAATATTTGTATTTCTGTAGCTTTTGTGTATATACATATATATCTATATTTATATCAAAAAGAAGACAAGCTGTTAGAGGAACAAGCTTTCCACGAGGAGTAACACAGTAAGTATCAAACTAAATTACAACTGTGATCAATTAAGATGGATATATTTTTATACCAGAGAAAAAGCAGATTGGGCAGAGGGAAGAAGATACTGGAAAATTGTCAAGGGTTGTGAACCCATGTTCCTATTCAGTCTATGATTCCACTAGTTGAATGAACTATGAATTTTAGTTGCCAAGATTGTAGATGACCATCGAAGAACATTGGCATCAGGCACAGCACGGCCAGCTGGGCAAGGGAGGGGATTGTCCTGCTCTGCTCTGGGCTGGGGCAGCCTCACCTCCAGGGCTGGGGGCAGTTCTGGGTGCCACAACATAAAAAAGACATTAAACTATGGGAGAGTGTCCAAAGGAGGGCAACAAAGATGTTGAAGGGTCTTGGGGAGAAGGAACAGCTTACAAGGAACAGATGAGGTCAACTGGTCTGTTCAGCCTGGAAAAGACTGAGGGGAGACCTCCCTGCAGTCTGCAGCTTCCTCATGAGTGGAAGAAGAGGAAGGAGGGATAGGCACTGATCTCTTCACTGTCATGACCGGTGAAAGGACTTGAAACAGCACGAAGCTGAATCAGAGGAGGTGTAAGTTAGATTTTGGGAAAAGGTTCTTCATCCAGAGGGTAGCTGAGCACTGGAACAGGCTTTCCAGGGAAGTGGTCATAGCATCCAGCCTGTCGGAGTATTTGGACAATGTTCTCAGGCATATAGAGTGATTCTTCAGGTATTCTGTGCAGGGTCAGGTCCTCCATATTGAGGACTACTACCAAAATATGTCTGCCAACATCCTCTCATAAGCTTGCCTGAAATAAGTTGCAAGTAACTGGTCACAAACTAGTTGCAATTAATGGTGAAGAGGACTGTTTTGTTCTACTGATGTGTATTAATTAAATGGCAAGATCTGAATTGAAGGTGCTGGGAAATGGCTTACTCCAGGTCAGAAGGCTATGATATCTATTTGGTTTCACATACTTTTTCTGTTTCCTACCAAATAGTGTTTTTCTTGAAGGGAAGGAAAAACTATGGGGGGTGAGAAGACAAGAAATATTTGTGGCCCATGTTGAACTGCAGCCAAATAGGGCACAGTAGAAAAGTGGACTTCTGTAAAGTGAGAGTGATATAATTTCCCACACACCATATCTTACTGTCCCTTGTGTTTAGCTTCAAAGCTGTTTGGGATCAGGCATCCTTTTGACAGAGGTTACAGACAATGACTGCTAGGCTGATATTCTTGTGCAAGGGGATGGATGCCAGCAGCAGAGAAGCAGAATTTGCAGGGACCTCTCTGCCAAGATTTGCAAAGGTGAGAACAGGCAAGACCTGTGCCACTCACAGTAACATAATACTTTGTGCCATGCAAAGGACAGAAGGGATGCTGGGTTGCTTGGTGCCTGGGGAATGACACACTATACACTTTTTGTGTAGGAAAAACACTTTTTGTTGACGTGTAGGATAATCTAAGAAACTTTGATTTGGGTAATCTAAATGGTGGTGTTTAAAAGAGATAATAGGAAAATAAAAGTCAAATTTTCTGTGAGCAAAGCTACTACGAAAAAAATAATACACATATTTTCTGTTAAATCTCTTTGTGTGCAATTTGGCTTCAAAAACTTGGAATAGGTTCTCTTGTTCCTAAGGTGAGAGAATGGTAAGCGCAGAACAGTAGATTTGGCAAGTCTGAGAAGATATCTATTGCTTATTTTTATTGACCTTTGCATTCACCTTGCTGCTGAAGGAATATTTTTTTCAGTATTATGCAGAGAGGAAATCTGTTCATAATAAAGTCCTGACTTTTTCACTTCCTGCTCAGATTTTATCCCTAATAAAGGGTGTTGCTACATGGCACAAGTACCCATAGGAGCTATAAACATAGTACTGAAGTATTTTTTTAACATGAATCATGTTAGAGTAGAATAAGAAATAATAAATTAGAAGAAAAAAGGCTTTTGATGCTACTGTTTATATGTATTATTCAATAAATATCCCATGCAGATTGCATAAATAGCCCTGGTGACACCCAGAACTTCCTCCTCTTGTGTGTTTAAAATATTGGTGTACAGAATCAAGGCTTAGGGAAGCAGAACAGTTCATGTAGTTAGAGGACTTGCTCCACAACCACCAGTCTGTGATGCTGAAGAGGCATCCTTTGTCCTTAGGACTGATTGTATTAGACTCTTGTTACAGTCAGTGGAGAGAAACAGAAACATTTAATGTTGCTATTCATCTTAATCAAAGGGGTCATCTGCTGTGGAAGTACTGATCGCTCTCCACTGACTCAATTGTCTATGTACCTAAAGAGACAGACATCTTTATATATGTCAGTAGTCTATTTTCCTGTGCTCAAAGGAGACAAATACCAATCCCTAGGGATTTTGGTGGTACACAGGTTACAAAAACAAAGTCAGTATGAGACGAATGATAAATATTGTGCTAAGAGACCTGCAAAACTAGATTTTGAGGCTGGGCATCTCAAATTGGCAGACACTTTAAACTTTCTGTTCCTAAAGTTCTTTTATATCCCTGTAAATAAAATTAGTGCTGATTTACCTTGGAAGGCAGTTATAAAGTCTGTAAATCTGTATAATTTTGACAATAATCAAAAGTAGACCAAAGAAGAAACAATGTGCACTTTGTTTTGGATCAGGACAAAAGTACCTTGCCAAGAAACAACTTATAGGGCTGTGAACGGAGTAGCGCTTTGTCATCATTCTCTAGCTAAATACAATTCATGTTGTGCAGCAACAGCCAACATGGCAGTCATTCTGTTTTCAGTATTTACTAAAATATAGGAATTATGTAGTAAATGATTGAACACCCATTCATATAATTATGACTTGTGACATAAAATTTAGAGAATAAAGGGTGACTTCTGGGGCTAAACTACTGTGAGGTGACAACAGCACTGGCCCAAGCGGCTGTCCACAGAGACAGAAGTGACATCAGATCACCATGTTGGCCATTTTTTATCACCATCCTATTTTCTGAAAAATCCTTTGCCCAGGATTTCTTCTCCTGGGAAGCTGAGAAGCCTCAGAGAAAAATGAAAACAATAATTATCTGATTTGCTTCTCCTGTGTTTTTCTGCTTTGGAATGTGGTTTGAACATTGTTTACCAACTGGTCATTGTTTCATTGGTTTCACGTGAATTGTTTTAACTTTATGACCAATTATGGCCCAGCTGTGTTGAGGCTCTGGAGGGAGACATGAGTTTTGCATTAGTATCTTTTAGCCTTCTGTCTGTATCCCTTCTCTATTCTTTAGTATAGTTTTAGAATAGTATTTTTTAGTATAATATAGATCATAAAATAATAAAATAGCCTTCTAAGAAAATGGAGTCAGATTCTCAATTCCTTCTCCATCTGGGAAGCCCAGAAAATGCCGCAATGTCCCCATGGGCCTGAGCTCTGGGGTTTATCCATCTCACAACATTTAACAAGGCTGAAGAGTGACAGCCCATTTTCTCCAGGCAGCCAAAGGCCTGGGCATTCCCTCTGGCTGTGGCTCCCTCAATTGATATAGTGGCACCAGGGAGAATGCTGGTTGTTGCTGACAGAGGGGCTCAGGATGAGTGTAGCAAAGGCTGTGTGAGTGCTGGCCCAGAGGGGAGGGGAAGAGGGGCATGGAGGGGAGGCCAGGCTGGCTGAGCCCACACAGCATGCAGGGGTTGTCCATGGTGTGACAGAGGGCAGCTGCCACTCCTTGTCCAGAGCCAGAGGCTCACACAAGGCTCTGGCCCTAAGTCCTTAGCCACACAGCCACAGGTTCCCTACCTTCTCTTACGACACAGACACCAAGTTATGGAGAGACTTGTAGAGCCATGGGAATGGGCTAAGGCCAGGAAGTACAGATGCAATATTGCCTGTTCTGCCTTTTACAACTCCAGGTACAAAAAAGGACAGGACCAGATGTGGTATATACTGATCCTAAGCCACACAGAAAGAAAATCTTAGGGCCATGAGATAAGGTGAGAGCAAACACCTCACTTTAACGTGTTAACAGCTCTGCAATGTGTCTGCAGTGCCTGTGAAAATAACGGAAATGACAAAATAATTCCTATCAGGAAAAGAAATGAAATCCTGAAATCAGACAACCAAGCAAAACAAACGCTCTGGTAAGGAGATATGACCAAATTAAAATGCAATTGAAAAAAACAGAAAATTTGAAATGCAGTGATTATGACCGAATGTACTGAGATGAAATTACATGCACTGAAAAAAACCAAAACTTGAAGAATGTAAGCAAAGAGACAAAGAAGAATCTGAAGAAACGAGATACCACAAAAATAAAAAAAAAAAAAAAATTAGTGAATGAAGTGAAAACAAGAAAAGCTAATAGGATGACATGAAGAGCAGGGAACTGGACCAAATCTTGCCCAATTGATCCTTATTGAAATCACAAGATTACATTACCTTTCCTGGAAGGAATTTCTTCTTAAATTGCAGGAAAAAGGGGGAACAAACACTCTGGAAAGGAGATATGCTCAAATAAAAATACAGTTGAAAAAAACACAGAAAATTTGAAATGCAGAGCCCAAAGGCAATTGCACTGAGATGAAATGAGGTGCAGTGAAAAGGACCAAAACTTGCCAAATTTATTCCCACTGAAATCCAGAAATCAGGGAAGAAATCCAAACAAAGAGACAGAGAAAAAACTGAAAAAGCTGAAGAAATTAAATACTACCGATAGAAAGAAAAAATATTGAACAAAGAGAAAACAAGAGAAGCCAATGGGATGACATGAAGAGCAAGGAAATGGACCAGAGCTTGCCCAATAGATCCTCATTGAAATGGCAAGATTTAATTCCCTTTTTTAGGATTAGGGTAAATAAACATAGGTCAGGAGTGATTTAGGCAGAAATAATTGTGCCCAGGGACAGGATGCACTACATGACTTCCCTTTGTGAATTATGTCCTTATATGTCTCTTTATTGATGACCTTTGAGGAGTCCAGGAATTATGTGAGTATGGAGAATGATTGCTCCTAGTGAGTCTCACCAGTATAGATGCAGTTTATTTTAATGGTGCCTTTCTATGGAACATGTCTACAAAAGGCTTTGACAGAATTTCTGGTCTTTTTATAAGTACTTTAGAAAGGGAACACTGTAATTTTTACAAGAGAGTAGTAATAAATTTTGGCAATAAAATTGAAGAGCGTATGCTTTTTTATATATGTTTACAAAAACTACAGTAATTCTCTTTATGTTAGGATTTCAGGGATAAGTCTCATCAAGGACTTCAAAAACAGTTTAGGTGAGATCTGAAACTTTTTTATGACAGCAGAAATTTTCATATTACTTCTTAATTGGCTTCGTGTCAGGCTTTTTATGTGCTGTTCGTGTAGTGACTGCTATTTTTTACTATGAATGAAAACACAGTATGATAACACTTCCTTTTACCTTGGTTAAAGGAAGATTTTTCCATGTCCACAGCCAGCTCCATGTGTCTGACACCATGTCCTTGAGCTGTGATATATCTCTTGAATCAAATCTGCCTGCCTCAGTGACTGCAAGAGACTTTGGTTTTGCCTGCTAAGAGATCATGATACATCTTATGAAAAGACAAGCAGTGTTATCAGAATACTGCTAGCCACATAGAATAGCATCAAACCCCCTTATTTCATTTCTTTAAATGCATCTCAGACTGCATCTAATGGGGCTGCTATTTTTTTAAGACATATTTCAGACTATGCTCACTCTGCCTGACATAGACAATCTCCTTAAAAATACAAAAATAATTTTAAAAATTGTCTGCAATTGAACCCGTTAACATTTGTTTACATGGCAAGACTAGAAGTCTGAAAACATGTAAGTGCTGTTTAAGATTGCTACAGAAATGAACATTTTTCCCCCTTTTCCCCTTCCCTATGCCTTTAAGTGGGTTTTTCCCCCACTTCCCTCCCCCTACCAAATGCAGTTACTAGCTGAATTTTTAAACTAGAAACATCTGTTCTCAATGCATTTTTAAAAAATAGTTGCTCTTTAAAAAAAATAAAGTATAGAAGCAAGAATTACAGTAAGATGAAGTACCTAGAGTGTCCAGATTTAAAACCAGTAAAACTTAAAGGTGTTTTAGGAGGAATATTAGGGAACTATGAGAATATTTATTACTGAAGAAGGTATGAAAATCATGAATTTGAAACTAGATGGATTCAGACTCTGAATAGCATTTTGGAAGTTTCCCTGTAGTCCAGCTGTTTTCTCCTCAGATACCTTGTCGGTACCTTTTCCATGCAAAGCAGGAAAATTTGACAAAATACATACTTCCAAATAGCAGCGTTGCCCAAAGTCACATTTATCTTGCACTGTTTCTGATAGTGAGCCAGTGAGTAACCACACCTTGAAACTTGGATGGTTCTTCTTCAGCAAAATCCAGGGATCTACAGGAAGGAACTCCAGGATGAACACAGCCTGTTGGTTGCTGAAGGCACAGCCTGGGGGTCACAGCTCGAGGGTTTCAGAGTTCCTTTCCTCAGAGATGCCTGATGGTTTGTGTGGCCAGAACTTTGAATGTCTGCCTGCCTCCCAGTGCCTTGTTCTTCAGTCACACCCAACACCTCTGCCTACTGTTAAACTACAATTTCAGTCAGGTTGCAGGAGCTAAGCAGGTGGTGACAGAATGTTACTTGTGGTTTTGAAGCAGTGACAGGGAGACACCTTTAATGTGTGTCAGTGGTGCAGGGAAGAGGTAAAAGCCAAAGGCTGTGAAGGAAAGACAACTTTGTTTAAAACTTTTTTTCTGATCAAAAAACTGGTGAGTGCCTTCCATGAGGAGTAGTGGGTTCTTCATCTTTTTGGATATTGAAAGTCTGTAGACTTTATTTCAGGTAAATAAGGGGAAGCAGAATCACAGGAAGAACTATAGAAAAGATTGGAATAGGGGATCATGCATCTTGTTTTGGCTTTACTTAATTCACATGTAACAACTGCTCATTTACTTCATGCCTCTCAAGTCTGCTTGTCACATGATTCTGATAAATAGCTAATGACTTTTTGTAAACTGGAGTATTATCTGCCAATATATCAAATACAGATCCAGCTTCTTCTGCAATAGTTCCAATAAGTGAGGTAGGTTAGTAAATCAAGGTATATGGGCTTAAAACAGCCATGAGTCTTCTTTAGTGCATTTGCTGGAAACACAGAAAAACAACTATAGGCATTCTAAACCACATCAAATGTAATATAAGGATCAGGATTTGTTTTTTCATGGGGAATAAGAGGGTTTTGATGCTTATATTTCAGTAAAACCTACTCATTGTTCCATTGTAGTCTTGATAGTTAAAGTTTCTTAGCTGCAGTCTGAACACAGTGCACACAGATTTACACTTGACTAGTGGTACTGTTATGCCATCTACATGCCAACTGTTTATGGAGTCGCACTATAAACTGCTGCCAGCTCACTGCATTTGTCTGTATTCTAGATAAGCTGGACAGATTACACTTAGGATACCTTTCCCACCACCCCACCCCCCTCCTTCTCTAAACTCCACTCTTAAAGGTTTTTTGGCTTACTTTTCCTAAAATTTTTGATGTCTAGGAGTAAGAATAGCATCTGAACATTTATGTAATAAGGAGCAAATAGTTTATTAATTTATCATTGTTTCAGTCATACTGAAGTTCACAGTCTTTCATCAGTAATGCCAGTTAGAGTCAACTTGAATAATCCTTTGATTCTTATCAATAAATATACTGAAGAAGCTGTAACTCAATAACTAGTAGGATGTGTGTCAGACAAAATGGGCAGTTTGACAAAATTAGCTACTGTATTAAACCACAGCAATTTACCTCTCCTTGTACATGTCTCCTTAGATTTATAATTTCTTAGACATCCAGCTGCATGTGATTTTTAAAATTTTTTTTTCACTGAAGTCTACAATATGATGTAGGGTATTTTTAAAACAGATGTTCTTTGAACGATTTAGTCAGCTTCAGTTTCTGATAAGAAATGGCTGAAACTCATGCTTGCTTTGTGGAAAATATTTCTGAAGAAACAGAAACAGAAGGTGTTTCTGCCTGCAAAGTAGTCTTGTTTATCTCTTATATAATAAATATATTTAAAAATATCCTTGTCACCTGCTCAGTGTTGAGGGTTTATTTTATTTTATTGGCACTTTTAAAAATTTTTTTCATTGTTTTGGGTAACTCTCAAAGATTTGCTAGAGCTATTTAACAGCAAAATAATGCAGCCAGAGCAACTGGGCAGCTACTGGACAGGGCCTAGCCTGGACATTAATGTGCATTCATTCCACAGCCCTTTGCTAGGGCATTTGCAGAAACAATCACATGGTTTTACTTGGAAGCAGAGGCAAGAGCAGGGTGCTGTTGCTCTGTCCTGCACATGGACCAAAAGGGGCTTCTGAAACCCTGGTTTGTTCTCTCAAGTGACACTGAGCACAACAAGGACGTGGTCTTCACAGGTTTGTTTACAAATGAGAAAGTGTAATCTGCCCCATCTTCACCCTCCTTGGTTGCATGGCATTTTTAGAACATCTCTTGTTTCTTTTCTTCTCTAAGTCTACTCATCCTTTTTTGTGAGTTTCTAGGACTTTTGATCTATTTGCTGTTCTTGTCTTATGCCTCTCCTTACTTGTAGAAACCAAGACACAGCAGAACATAGGTTCCTTTCTACCACACTGTTCACTGCCATATCCATATGGGAAGTGCACAGAGTGGCTTTTGAACTGATGCTTTTTTCTCTCTATTCTGCAACATAAAGAGATTTGGTTTTCTTATGCATAAATCAGGCTATGTGTCTTGGGGATTGTTTATTATCCCATCCCATTTTTGGGGTTTTTGATCTGTTTTGCTTGGTTGTGTGCTCAGGGGTGGCAGCTGTCGTCCACCTGCCGTCCTCTCTGGTTCTGGGGCTGTTGTGACAAAGGGAAGCTGAGCCAGGGTTTCTGGGGAGAGCTGGGAGCAAGGCGAGAGGCAGTCTGCTCTCTTCCAGTGGGTGGTTAGACTGAACATGCCTGGCTGGTATTTCTGACCAGGGATCCTCCAGTTTCTGTGGGGTTTGCCTGCTTATTTTTGGTTTTGGGTTTTTTTTTGTTTTTTTTTGTTCTTTTTTTTTTTGTTGCTTTTGGGCTTTTTTGGGTGTGGATTTTTTTTTGTTGTTGTTGGCTTTTGTTTTATGCTTTGACACTGAGCTTGCCCGCTTGGCTTCTTTTGCTGCTCTGCTGCCGAGGAGCCCAGAGCCAGTGGATGCCCCACCGGGAGCTGGGACCACCGGAGCCGATGAGAAAAGCCCAAGGAACCTTTTACTGTACCCCAGAGTTATACTGCTACTGCCCAACCCACACCGTACCTCTGCCATTGCTCCGGGTTTGTGCTGCACTGCAGCTTTTCGCCCTCTGCCTGCCAGATGTCCTGCCATTCCAGCTTGCTTCTCCAGAGGTTTCGTGCTGTTATAGATGAATAATGAGATGATTGGCTCTCACAATTAAAAGATAACTATTGTCCGAATCTTAAGAAAAGCTTTAGTGATGTATAGTTATGTTATTGTAGTTTAGATGTCCTCTGTTCTCCCCATAGTTCCCTTTCCCCCCCTGTATTGTTGCCATCAGACAGCCAGAGTTGTCTAGGACAGGTGAAAAAGAAGGTGTGCACGTGTATCCCTTGCATGGGGCAGTTGGGAATTGACAAGCTTGGTGCTTTGGGGGTGTGGCATGGCAACACCTGATCTCCAATCAAGTTACAAGAAAATGGTTTCCACCGATAAATGGCAAAGAAGAGATGACTGACAGACTTTGGGAGGGGCCAGGGCTGGCTGATGCAACCCCCAGGGGTATAAAAGACTGAGCATTCATCCATCTTGAAGATGAACTGGCCGCGTAGTATGCACGAGGGGCAGTTCCCAGCACTGCAGCTTTTTCCTATGTAGTCCTTTGTTGTATTTTTGTTAAGGTTTTATAAACCTTTTTTAAATTTTCAAAGTGAGCAGTTGTGTCTCACACTGCTACAGCTCCTTTTGCTATCCAGATGGGCAGCCGATCCCGGCGCCCTCTGGAGATCCATAAAAGAAACTCCTCCATCCCTTCTCCATCCCTTCCTGCTGTTGCCATGCGCTTCCCCTGTCACCACGTGCTCCCCGCGCCACAGCGCCCCCTGCAGCCTCGGGGGAATCACAGCGCCTGCCCCGCCCACCAGGAGCCACCAGTGCCCCCGCTGGCCTTGACCGGAACTGCACTGACGGGGAAGGCGCCACAGCGGAAAGGCTGACACTGGGTTCCCAGCTCTGTTTGGTGTTAATGCTGTAGTTGTTGTTGTTTGTTTGCCTTGTTATACATACTAGTGAAGAACTGTTTTTCCTATTCCCATGACTTTGCCTGAAAGCCCTTTAATTTCAAAATTATAAAAATTCAGAAGGGGGTCATATTTTTCCATTCCAAGGGGAGCTCCTGCCTTCCTTAGCAGACACCTGTCTTTCAAATCAAGACACTGCGCCATAAAAGTTTTGAGAAGTTAAAGGTCCATATTTTTTCTGTTGAGTGCCTGCGATGAGTTGAATTTGGGTTGTTTGGGAACTGAGATAGTGTGCTCACTACCCAGCCAAAACCCTTCCTACCTTGAACACTCTTAATTGACATTCAGAATAGATTATTGGAAATTATCTAACAAAGAACTTCGAGTAGTGACTAGAGCACTGAAAAAAACCTCCATGATCTGCTAATAATAATTTGTGATAATTTGTGAGGATATAAAATAAAATAAAGCAATCTTCATAACAGCCACAGTCAGTTTTCCAATTTGGTATGTATTTTGTTACATTGCTACAGTGAAACAGCCAACCTAGAATAGCAGTAGCAGGAAATGTACAGATGCTTCTGTTTAGCATAGTTCTGCAGAGCTCACCAAATTGTGCATCAGCTACAGGCAGCAGGAGATCACTCAGTTATTTTTTCAGTGTTTTTACAAATGTCTCAGAAAGAGGCTGATAATATTTTGCAGGGTCCTTAGAGAATTCATCTCTGAGGTCTAGGTAGCTCCTCTGGTACCACAAAGAAAATACTGTATTATTGGGTCCCAGCAGTGCAGAGAGCAGTCAGCATCCCATCATTTCCTGTTGCTGTCACTTGCTGCAGAGAAGCGGTGCTGACAGGTTACTGTAGAGAGCAGAGAGCTGTTGGTAAGCCTATTTGATTTTCAATTTTCTTATACTACGTGCAGCATAGCTGGGTACGCTGCACCCTCTTCTATATTGTGAATAATTCCAGTGAATTTCATAGGTGAATTATAACGTGAAGATCCATCTCAAAGGATGAGATGTAGCTGAAAAATAAATGATTGCATTTGAAAAAGGAGGTTTTAGTGCATGTGACTGTGAGATGCTGTGACCTGAAGGCTATTTTTTCACTGGCTGTTGATAAATATGTCTGCTGAGGCCACCAAGGGCACAACCAAGTATTAACACCAGGAGAGGGCAGGAGACCAAACCACCCCTCTTTTTCCTGCTGAAAACAAGGGCACATTCCAGCTTTATCTCTGCAGAAGATTTGGTTTCTGAGCTGCATACTGTTGAGAATTGCTGAGAACATAGGCATTCTGCTTGCTGCACTGTATGAGCCCTCTGAGCTTCATGTTTCCACTAGAGATATTTTTCTTCCTCGTGGCTAAAACTCAGGTTACAGAGTCTTAAGTACCAGCTTCACTATCTGTCTACCATGCATCACTTGGTGACCTGGGCTTTTGGAGAATCCCCATTTTTGGGGGCCTCTTGGTGACCTCCATTGTCCCAAAGGGGGCCAGCCTCTCTCAGTCCATGCTTAATGTCTTGAAGATGCACAAGAGATGCCTCTTATGAGGTGCTGTTATGATGGGTCACTGCTATTAATGTTTGATTCTCTGCCCCATCTTTGACTTTATACTACTCTGCATTTTCAAGACTTTAATCATGTCAGAAGGCTGTCATTGCAGGACAAAACAGTGGAAAAAATGGGATCAGAGTCAAAGCTTTTATTCCTGTATAAATATCTGAAATAACACAGGCACTCCTAAATTTTAACAATGCATTTCTCTTTCCATGTGTTTCCTTTTCTTTTTAATAAAACATGCTCTGTTCCCAAAAATCCTGCTTCTGTGATCAAAGTGTTAGAATTGGATGAGCTACATGTTAACCTCCTGAAAGATTAGTGATCCTCTAACACAGATTTTAACGGCTCATTAGTGTAAAAGGAATGGTTGCTGGACTGGTGGGGCATAAACATTTTTCATACTCAAAAATAATATCTTGCTCTGAGTTCGCTTGCTAGCTCCCTCTTGGCAAAAAGGGCAAAGTGCAGCCATTAAAAGGTAGAAACCAAGAAAACACAGACAAGTGCTTCTGACCTGAGTGATATGCAGGCAAACTCATCACTGAAGGAGGTTAGATTGTTTTACAGGTCTGAGTGGGTGAAATTCTCTGGGATTAAGTAGAACTACTTGTCTTTACAGCAGAAGAGAATGTAACATCAAATGTTTAATGGTTTGGTACAGAGTTCAGAGAAAACAAGTATACATCCATCACTTAACTTTATTGAATATTTGAACCATCCACATGTTTTCTGATGTCTCCAGCTCACATTGTGGCAACAAAGGAAAATACCTGGAATATAAACAATGAGATCTAGTCTAAAAATTAAGCATTGGAGATGGGTTTGGATTTGAACTGTTTTCTGTGTCTGTTTCTTCTCTGAGCATCCCCTGTGTACATCTGACTCAAGCCCCTTTGGCAGAGGTACAGATGTAGCTGTTTTTAAGCCCACATTACCTGTAAACTAATCACCACTGGCTATACACCAGGAGCTGGTGTAAAATTGCTTGTTTGGCATTGCTCTCTGCTGAGAGCTGCCTGAGTTAACCTGGTTACTTCTCTGATATCACTGTTGGACTCTAGAGACACCCTTGTAATATTTCCTTTGGCACTTTGGAAGAGGTACTTAAATGTTTGACACCTCCTTTGACATTTTGAGGCAACTAGGGGAAAAAGGCACCCTGCAGAGCTGAGCTGTAAGTGCCTCTGAAGTGGGAATAGGGTCCTGATATTGCCGTGCTAACAAGATGCACTTAAGAATGTTCATGTCTTGCAGGTACTCGGTAGCGTTACTTTAATTTAAGTTGTAATTCATTCAGGAGTAATTAATTTTTTGGTTTACCAATATGCTTCAGTTTAGAAATTACTCATTTGAGTTTTACCTGCATTTGGACCAGTGATCTTGATTAAATAGTTCTTCCCTGATTTCTAGTGCAGTGATTCATTCAGGAAGAGTTTTGCCAATATCAGTAAGTATCTTAAAATGCCATAATTCATTTTTAGTACAGTCAATAATGGCAGATCATGATGAAGGATCAACAATTTTTTTTCTCTACCTCCCCCAGTGAATCTACAAACATACTCTCTTTAACAGCAGAGGCAGTATGCCTTTGTAGTATGAATATGAAAGGGTTTTTTTGTTGAAAAATTAGTTCTAATTGACAGTACTGCCCCTTTACATACTTGCATTATCTGTTGTCTTTTTTTTTATTTTTTATTTCTGCTGGTCTTCCACTACAACTTTCAAGTATTTGTAGCTCTGGTTCATGTTTCTTCCTCAAGGTAGATTACAGATGCAGACAATAAGTTACAGTGGGTTAAGAATGTTTCTTTAATCCCTAATGACTGATATAATTGTTGTATCTGAAGCAGTTTCAAAACAAATTCATTTAACTCATGCAAAAAGTCTTCCTGAAATATTATTTTTTTTCTATCCTGTTCATTTCAAGGATCTTTAATAGCAGAGGTTGCAGGTAAATAACTGGTTGTTAAAAAAAAAAGAGTGCATGATAGGGAAAAATGCTTTTTTGAGAAGTTGCAGTAAGATACAGGATGATACTTGGAGAGCCAGTGAAAGGAGTAGGCAATTCATTTATCTGACCAAATTCATATTTCTTGTGGTTTCTTACACCTAAGGTGGCTGTTGAACCTTGTTTTGTAGTCAGTGGAGAGAAACAGGAGCTTCTGAGATTTAGCTTGTGGACAGCTAAAATGGATCAGATAACCCAAACCTTTAAAAAAACCCCATTTTCTCTGTGTTTAGAGGGAGATCCTTGAGTGACTAGTTTCAGAGCAGACATTTACTGAGGTGTCCCACCACATGAGTCTTGATTTTACCTGGCTTAGTTTTACAGCAGTGTCTGTGACAAAGGGAAGGTGCCCTGTTCCAAATTCACCCAAGTGGATGTGGCTCTAGCAGGGGTTTCTCTTGCACTGAGCTGATGCCATGAGATCTGATTTATGGCTGTGTGGGAAGGCAATGCTGTGTCCCATGGTGGCACTGGAACCTCAGTGCTACTTCTTGATCAGGTAGCTCTGGCAGCTGGCTGAAATTAAGTGAATAAATCTCAGTCCAACATGGTCAATGTGTCTGTTTGGCTACTCCTCTTTCGTGAGAAAAACTGAGAAGCCTTGGTTCTGATGAGGGACAAGAAAAAAAATGTTTGAACTTTTCACGTGAACAACTCAGGGTAAAACTGCAATGCATCAGGAGAGAACTTGACAAGATCTCACTTTTTTAAAATAAGGGATGAGTTATCAACTACTTGAGGGGATGCCCAGAAGTAAGAATGTTAGTCTTTGGAATATTCCTGTAATTTCAAGCAGTTATTATTTTAGTACAATTGCATAATGTTTTTGTTTTTTTCTAATCTTCTCCATTATTAATTTAATATGCACACTGTCTGTATTTTTTCCTTAAAAAATATCCTGTTCTTGGAAGAGCTTAATTATCTGTGTCCTCTTGTTTTCTCTTTTTTACTATCACCCCCTCTGCCATCAGTCCCTGCATGCTTTTCTTTTATTTTCCTTTTTTAAGAAGACTGAATCTATTTGTGTCTCTTAAAGTCTCACCTGACAAATAAAGCTGGTCTCCAAATGGAATTTCCACATATATTAAAATAATGATCTATTATGTCTAAATTTATTTTCCAAAGACTTGTGTTCCCTCCGAAATACGAGCTCTGTAGATAAAGAGAGTTTATGGCAGATAGTTGAAATTACATTTTTCTCTAAGAAGTTCAGAATCAGCTAAGGAAATGTAGTTCTTAACAGAATGGTGGAGACACTGCTGGAATTGATTGCTATGATGTTAGCCTGGGAGATCAAGCTGACTGCACTGTGTAATTAATACATTACAATGAATGCACTGGATGATATCACTTAATAGGAGGAACTTGTGCTAACCATCATTATCAATACTGCTTTTTCAATTTCAGATTGTGGTTAACTGATTTGACATTAAATTCCCCTTTACTTTTGTCCTGCACTGCAGAGATTAATTATTTTGTGGCCAGAGATCAACAGAATATTGATCCACAAGTCAAATCTGTCTACCCACCTTTTACACGCTTTTTGCTTACTACATGGTGGAGTAAATTAAACTGATCTGCTACTGTAAGCTGCTATTTCAATATAAATCTCTCCTTTTATCTTAAGCTCTTTATCACAGTTTTAACAGTGAATTCCGCTCACTCAGTTACTCCTGTCTGTTCAGATTCACCAGTCTTAGGATCCTTCATGCCAGACAGTATCTGCTTCAGTAGGATTGGAATAATTTAGCAGCTTTGAAAATGCTACTGTCATTTATTCTAGGAATGAGCTGTCTTAGAAGGACTCAGGAAAGGCCAAAGTAGTTTGCATTTATTGGCAAACTATTGCTTGTGTTAGTACTGACTTTTAATTTAACTGCAAAGATGCGAAAGTAAACATTATTTTGGAAACTTCAGTCAATAGAGATCATTGAGGAATTTTTTTCCTTATTTAAAAAAGAATAACCTAGATGTTAATACTGGAATTACAAATTAATCAAGAAAAGGCTAATGCTCTAAAAGGCTGGAATATCCGTAAAATGCTTTGAAGACAAAGCTGGTCATTGTATGCATATATTTACCTAATTGAAATAGATTGTTTCATAAGCAGGACCAAGGTACATTTAAAAATGGCAGGAAAAAGATATCCAACATTATCCATCTTGGGAAAATATGGGACCTGTCTTTAGGTCAGAATAGTGACAATTCAAGAAAATTCAAACATGAATCCAGAAAGTCTGTGTGTCTTATGTTTTGCTGAGAAGGTTTGTGAAACCAGGCCTGCCCCTGCTTAGAGAGGAACTTGTGAATAAATCCAAAACACACTTTTACCAATGACAAATGTTACTAGAAAGAATTACCATAATTCTGTGTGTTGTGCACCCATATTCCTTTGCAATTACTGCAAGAAAGGCTTGGAAATAAAAATTACTATTTTGTTGAGGACTGTGAAGTCTTTGTACATAAACTATCAGAAAGTCAAATTCGGTCACTAAATAAACACCACCACCCATCTAGAAAGACTCAGGCAAAATGAAGACAGTTTCTGCTGTAGACCATATACAGTGTAGAGTGGAAGAGAATGAAACACCAGTGCCCACTTGTTTCAGTGGAAATGTACCTGACTTACCCATCAAAAAAAATTAGTTGCAGCCCCACTTGTTCATATAATAAAATCAGTGAAGAGGACTTGGTTCTTTAGAAGTGTATCAATTAAAGCTATCACAAAATTTAGAAGTCTCGAAGCTCTGAAGCATGATGTCTATTTTAAGAACTTGACCTATCATGATATATCAAAATGGCCTGTAATATGGCAGATAACAATCACTAACACCACTCCTTTTGCTAAACATTGATTCTGTATAAAAAAGTGTGATGGAGGGATAGTGGAGTTGCTTATCAGTGCTCAGTCTTAGCAAGACAGTGCTGATAAGATTTTGCGGATGTTACACCAATTAATTTGTATTAGAATTGTAAAAAATGGTTTTGCTGCTGATTTTGACTGCAGACACTATTAATAAATACTTTTAAAAATATTTAGCAGCACATATTAGAGATTAAAATCATGGGTTTATAATGGTTTCTGGGTTCCATAATTCTGCATTAAGTATTTTGCATATATACTTTCAGCCAGGTTGGTCAAAATATTCCATCAGTACTGAAGTATTCTGGAGTTGTTATAAGAAAAGAGCTAGTAAGCAAAAAAGATTTGATCAATGTTTGATTGTAGTAACATTTTGAAATTTGTTAATGGTTTTAGAAATCTTGAATAATTATTATTTTGATATTCTTTCTAGCAGTGTCTGTGCCTTTATGAGCAGGAACAATTTCTCTGCCTCATTTTGTTGGCAAGCATCAGTAGCTGTCTCTCCCTTCACTCTGAATCAAAGTTTTCTTGCAGGTAGAAGAGAAAGAGTTTATTCCCCTGCAAAAATATGAAAACTTTTTAAGCTCTTTAGTGCACTTCTATAATGGACAAAAGTTTTAAATTTTTTAGTATTGTCAAGTCTTGTGATTTTTGTAAATTATTGGGGGGGGCGTTAATCGTAATAAGCTTTAATATTCTCTTTGGAGTTTGAGATCTGGGACTTTGGGACTTATATGAAAATCCTGGCTTATAACAAAGGAATTTTTGGTTTTGCTTTTGCTTTTGTGTTTGTTTTTCATTTGTTTTTGGTTTTGTTTTTGGTTTTGTTTTTGTTCTTTCCTTCTCCTGGGGGTTTAAAGTGTGATCCGTTCTTTTTGAGCTCCATGTTGCTCAAAAAAAATTTAAAAGCACTCTCTTCACTTTTATTTCATGCTGTTTGGTCGCAAGAGAGGAAGAAAAGAAAGCAGAGCCAAGCTTGATTATTTAAGAACAAATGCTAGCATTCAACATGTTCAGTCAGAAAATAGCCCTTTCACTCACTCTGGCTTCTCTGTGGCATCTCTCTGGTGGACAATATAGGTATCTTCTGGAGAAGGTAAAATAACACTATAGGAAAAGTCTAGTCTTGAGGTCTGGGGTTCTCAGGGAATCTCACTGAGATCATCAGGGAAGCTCACCAGACAGGACATGGTTAGTGAAACCACTGAATAGCAGAAAGTACACCCAGTTCCTGCAGGATGAGTGAAGAGGGCACGGACGAGGGCAGACAGATTTATGCTGACTACTAACAGTGGTACTTTAGGATAGTGTCTTTTCTAAAATGTCAGTTTACACCTGTAGGATGGTTGCAGTCGGGCTGTACTTCCTCTGCACTAAGTGTTTCTTCCAGTAACTTTGTTTTCCTACAAAACTGTAGGCAGCAGAAAGGGGCACTGTCATCTCAGTGACATTTTTAGAATCATTAACATTTCAATCTGAAATTCTCAGCAGCTGAAGAGAGGCTCAGTTGCTGAAATAAAAGTGTCCACAACACTGATTAGAAGCTGAAAGGATTAGCTTGATGTCTCTGATGTTAATGCTTGCTGAAATGAAAAGGAAAAAAATGTTCAAAGGCTCAGACATAATGTACCTGACTTCCTCAGACCTATCAAAGGGTTAGCATCAATAACCAAGTAATGGCTGCTTTATAGTTTGAATTTTCTGACCCAGTGTTTTCAAAAGGCCAATAAAAAGCCACACTGCTGAGACAAAATTTTAGGTTGTAATGACTATAAAAATAAAATAGTAATGATAGAGCAATTTGTCTTGGTCTAAGAGGGAAGGTTAAACCTGTAACTGTGCCAGTCTTGAAGAGCAAGCTGGAAAAAAAAGTTTCATGTTTTCATGTGCATAGCTAAACATACTGAAAAAACAAAGATTGCATAGGAATGAATTTTTTTTAAAGTGTTTTTGTAAAATCTCTGCTTCTCTTGGAAAATGCCCCTTTTTTGCTCTACAAGAGGGTCTTAAACCATATCAAAGGCTAGATTGTTGAAAACAGGCACTTTAAAGATGTCAACTGCAATTTGAGTGTAATGTCAAACTTCACTTAGGCTACATTTTAGGCTTTAGATATGCAAATAATTGTTCAACTATTTAATTTTTATGTATGCATCAGCCTTCATGGAACTGGAAGTAGAATTCAGAAAATTTAAACTCTGTTTAAAAAGAAGAGTTTGGGCCTATAAGAATGTGATAACTCACTCACTTGAGCCATAGAATCATTGTTAAAATTAATTTCATTTCTTTACTTGCTTCAAGTTTCTGTAGTCTTGACAATAACTCTTAGGGAAGGGAAATAAATAATATTGGTTTTACTGCAGCTTAAATAATTTGCATTTTCCCACTTTAATTTTTGGGCAATACATGCACGCAAGTATAAAGGTCATCTGGAAGAAAATTCTTTATCTCTCTCAGATGTAATAAACACTTTTGTCCTCTTTCTGTCTGAAGCTTAAAAAATTTCCATCTAGAAAACAGTGCAGGAAAATAGTTGGTTAAATTATGCACAGTTTTTGGAAAACAAGCTTCTGCAGCTCTTATGTCAGATAATGCCATCAGTTCCTCTGGAGATAGCACTTAGCTTTTAGGTTATAAAATATCACAGTGGGCCCCCTTTGGATCTCCTTGGACATAGAGAAGATATACCATAATTTGAATTATCTGAAATGTTATCTTCAGCTATAACAATGTGGGTTTGGAAGGCTCTGGTGTCTCTGAGTTATTATCCCCCATTCTACATTAAGAAGTCAGGTCACATACTGTCAGCTGTACCTTCTTTCTTTCTTCTTTATTTGGGCTTACATCCAAAAGATTTATTTTCCCTTCATAAATGTAGTCCATGGAATACTCAAGTGCACTTCTTCACATAGGACAAATAATGTGAAGTAATGGGAAGAGAAATCCTTTAACCCTTCCTTTCACAAAGCAGATTATTTTCCCTGTTGTTGAATAATTTTTTATATGTATAAATTACATTTATCTAGTTGTGTACTGCGCCATTGATTATGGTGGAACTGAGAAGTGATATCTGCCTTTGCAAGGCCAGAATTTGTGGTGAAGCCAAGTTTCTTCTACTAGTCTATTTTCCTCACCATCCTTCTAGGTGACTTCTCTCAAATACTGCCAAGAGTTACATTCTTCATTTTCTTAGCTTGTCTAGCTTTTAAATTTCCATTCTGTTAGTTGGCTATTTTGTCCGATTTTTTTTTCTAGCTTGTAATCTCAGTGTATAAGGAAATTCATTTAGATTTATACACTTCATGGAGACCAAGGCTTTGCATGCCAGTATTTTGTGACACTGTAGGAGAAATAAAACCCCCCAGTCATAATGGAAGATTACAGAACACAAATGTTCTTTCTTAAAGTTGTGCCCTGTGGGATTTAGTCATAGTTAGTAAGTATTATGTATATTTCACTGTCTTTTATGTGCCTTTTGTCAGCTCTATTAAGTAGACAATGTCCCTTGTTAACTGGTAGCCAAGGTCATCCTATACTGAATGACAAAATAAACTTGAACATCAAATAGGCTGGAAACATTGGAAAATTTCCTTTGAGAATGACAAGATCTGTTACAATAGGCTAAATTTCTGGTTTGATTTTATTTCAGTGAAGTTATATCTAATCAGTGGCACAGCACATAAAATGAAAACTGTCTAAGATGCTAATTGTACCATATTTAGAAATATTCAGAAATAATTTAACCCAAACATTTATTGTTCAGGCTAAAACTAAATAAAACCTCCCTTCCATTTTTTTGTTTGTTTTGCTTTCTCCTCCAATGTTTAATTCATGTTTTCAATGCCCCTTCCTTCACCCCATGCAGAAAATTTGAAGAAAGCTGTTGGGTGAGTTATGGGCTTCTGGCACGAAAAAAATTGGTCTCTGATTTTATTATGCACAGGGAGAAAGACTTGCTGAGAAGCTGCATTTGAGCTATAAGACCAGTGGTAGTTTTCAGTCATTCTGTGATGCCCATAAGGGGATTGCTTGTCTACAAATTCAGCTGAGTTCACTTGACTCTTTTCTTCAGTAAGCCATTGGCAGCTTTAATGTTCTTTACCCCCTCTCCCCCCTAAAAAGAAAAGGAAAGATTAAAAGAAGTAAAAAGATATTTAAAACTGAATGTTCAAATGTTATATATTCGACCAAATATGTGGTTTTCAGTGAGGTCACTCCTTGCATGATTTGTTTCTCTGTGAAACTGTACTAGAGAAAGGGCTCAGTTAATTTTTACACGGGTTGACATTTTTACCAAGTTTGACCTTGTCTAGCTGTGGCATTGGAAAGACTTTTTCTTTGCTTTGTTTCCCTAAGAACTTGGGAAAAGATTTATGCTTTGTCAAAAAAAAACCCAAAAAACAAAAAACAAAACAAAAAAAAAAAAAAAAAAAAAAAACAAAACCAAAAAACCCCAAAACAACAAAACACCAACAAACTCTCAAAAAAGAAAAAAAAAAATAAACCCATAAACTAAAAAAGAAAACCCAGTTCTACTCTCTTCTAGTTTTTTGACAAAAGAATCCCAAATTTATTCTCCTCCTTTCTCTGTGTGATCACATAGGATCTGGACGCTTCAGAGGCCTGCTCTTTCTGCTGCCCGTATGAGTTACTGTAGTATTTTATTTGTATGTTATTTTAGATGGAGAGCTTAAATAACCTCAGTGTTGTACAGATGATCACAAGAAGGAGCTGGGCTTTCCCAGAAATGTTGAGGTGAGGGCTCTTCCCTTGGCAGAGCTTTACTTTGGGTCTCCCAAACCCATAAATGCAATGGGGTTGAAACTTTTCACATTAAATTCATGAGTATGAAATCCTCCTGTTGCACCTTTCCTTTCATTTTGTGTTTACTGAGTGTAGCTTTGGAACAATTTATGGGTGAAGGATGCCTGATGCAGAAAACAGGCATCTTTTTATTCTGCAACTGTGGCTGCAAATTGGAATTTATAGTGTCTGTAAATTGATAAAAGAGATATGGAAACCAGGTTCCTCTCTATTATTTCCATCCTCTCGGTAGGCTACTTGGTTGTCAAAGGCTAGTAAAACTGAGTCTTTTCTTCCAGGCAATATGGTAGGCTTAACTCCTTTAGAAGAAGCCTTGGGGAAAACAAGCAAACTTTTTTTTTTCAATAGTAACCCAACATTAGGAGTAGTACTTTGTCATACATCTGCTCTTGCTGGTTTCAAGAACTGGTGATTCTCAGCATGCATGTTGAAAAAAGCGTGACTCCTGTGTTTCCAGCCTCTGCTCATAATCAATGTGCTTCATGATCTCTCAATTTTGCTTTCATTGTAGGAGGTTACAGGGACAGAGAGAGCAGAGTGTTGTGGCAGTGCGTCTGTCAAGGTAACTCAAGGACTAAACAAGCAGGTCAGGAAATTATTTGAAGCACTGGGGCCTTGATCATCTGTACTGCTTGATTGTTCTTTCAATGGCCCAGTTTGGTAGCATTCCAAGTGCTTTGCTCCTGGCTAAATAGAGAGGGCTGGTGCTAAGCACTCCTGGGTTGGACTGGCTGGCTCCACAGTCTGAGCCAGCACCCAGAATGTTTCAGATGGGCACTAGATACAGCTGGCCTCTGACCTCTGGGAGTAGCACACCAACCAGCAAGCAAATGGCTTTCCTCATCCCCCTGCATGAGCATCGTGAAGCATGATTGCATTGTGTTCTAATCAGTCTGCCTGGTCCTTCATAGTAAGAGTAATAACTTCACCAGTGCAATGTAATTCAGCATCAGAGGTATCTTGTCTTGTTGACTTTTGTAGATTTCTTATAGGCAGAACCATGTTCTCCTCTGACTTTGAAAGAAAACGGAGCATGCAGATCCTACTGAAATTGGAATGATTGAAACAGGAGATGTATTTTGAATATTTGGAATTGAAATGATTGAAAAAGGAGTTGTATTTTGAATGTTTGGAAGCCTTTGCAAAGATGCATCTTTAAACAAAGCACTACAGGCAACTGTTGCGCTGCATGGGCAGTACCTCAGTAGGATGAGTAATTCCTTAGTTTTTTGTACTACTCCACTTTAATGAAAAATCAGCCTGCCACACCAGTGTCTTTTAGAAAATTCAATATAGTGAGTTTTAAGGCCTTGTTTCCTGTCTTATCAGGGGTACAGTAATGATTTTCTTCATGGTATCAATTATTGCATAGACGTGAAAAAATCCTAAGTACTAAAATGAAATATTATGTTGCTTTTCAATAAATATTTATTTTCATGGCTGAGAAAATAAAATGAAAATATTCCATGTGAATTTGAGGCAGAGTATGTAATTCCTACACTCACTCACGAGCAAAGCAAGGCAATGATGAAGTATCATTCTTTACTAAAGTTTTGCTTTCCACCACTCAAGGCTGAAAGCAAATTTAAAGTTTATTTGTAAATGAGCTTGTTAGGGTATACATTGAATATATGTGTTGCTTCAGTTTTGCCTTTCTTTAGTTCATCCATCTGGCCAACCTAAAAAGAAGAGGTCTAGTCAAGTCCCTGGACATTAAGTGATAGCTGCATGTCTTTTAGACAGCTCCTTTTTTCTTAGTGTCCTCTCTGTTCATCTTCTACTATACATCTGTACTCAAAAAAAAGAAAATCTATAAATCAAAAGATTTTGTGTACTTTCCATCCCTGCAGCGTTCAAGGGTGGAGGAGGCTCTGAGTAACCTTGTCTTGTGGAAGGTTCCCTGCCCATGGCAACAGGGCTGGAACAAGATGATATCAAGGGTCCCTTCCAAGCCAAACCATTTTATGATACTATGATTCTATGCCTGCAACTGAAATGCTACCTTTTTTCCTCTCTGGTATTTCATATGGGCTTCTTATGTCTTCTTTTTTCTTTTTGTTTTTCTGGTTTTTTGTTTTGTTTTGTTTTGGTTTTTTATATTTGCTGTGGGAGCTAGGTAACCTTCTTTCAACTTTTATTGTCAAAAATCCCATTTTGATCCTGTTCTTAAATTCAGTAATGGGTCTACTTATTTTTCTTCCATAGAAAACTGAAGCTATTGTTATATAAGCCACAACTTTTCTTAACGTTTGTTGCTTTCTGATAGCCCTGATAATCTCTGGGTCTGTAAAGTGCATTTGTCTTTATAGAACACCTGTTTCAGGGACCAGAACACAAAAGTACAAGTGTTGGCCATCATCCTTCCAGCTGTATGCCAGAACATCCTGCTTGACTAGCCCTAAGACAGAAAAAGAAAAAATATTCACTGAGGCATTTTCAAGTTAATCACTACAAGTTTGGGAGCTTTTTATGCCTCCTGTGAAAACTTGTGGTATTGATTGATTTTTTTCTATCCAAAGGAGCCACTGCAGTTAAATGTGGGATAACAGATACAATTATTTACTCTCTTCTAGTGTGAATGTGTGAATATCCTATACACACTTAAAGAGAAATACCTGCTGATTTACTTCATTAGTAGGAATCTGGCTGTGAATTGACAATATGTGACCAGAACAAACCAAAACCTTTCCCATAAATTATCTGTTGACAATTAGTCCTTATGCCTACATGATAGCTGCTTCAGATACTGTTGTGTGAAAATATTATCAGGAATAGAGTGCTCCAAGTAGTCTTTTGAATATAGGAAATTAAAAATCTTGGCTTTGTTCAGATTTGTGTCCCATGACTATCTGATTTTGGTGTGTCTCTTTGTGAAATCCAAGTGAAGCTTTCTCATGGTTAGTACGTCGAGGAAAAGAGAGGAAAAAGGAAGAACTTCATCTCCCTTATGTTTTCTGGCACCAATGACATCTTTAGCTCCTGCATCACCCTACAGTTTACTTGGGGTGTTAATAGGTTCTTTATTCTCTCCTTCATCACCTGCTTGACGATCTGCTTGATCACTGCTACAAGTGTTGTATATACAATAGTTTTTCAGGTGTTGACCTTTCCATAAAACAAGTTTTGAAACTAGTCAGTGAACAGAAAAACTAATGATGAGCAAGAGAAAAATACAAATGGACTATGCATATGCATGAGGGCCCCCAAGGGCCTTTCCTGCCCTGGCAGCCAGGGTGACAGCACAAAGATGTAGTTGCCTGGCTTCAGGAATACAATTGAGACAAAGCTGGAGGACAGTGAATGGGGAAAGGTGGATGTCAACAGATGACATTTGTGGCTATGTTTAGTAGACAAAACAGGGAATGGCTAAACAAGCAAAGAGGGAGTGCCAAAGGGGCTGTATCCAGTAAACCACCTTTCTCCTTGATTTCCTTCCCACTACAGCCAGGAACATGAGTGTAAAAAGCACATTATGGGAGAACAAGCCACTGGCTCCTTTGCAGCAGCAGAGCTCCTCAGTTAGAGCATTTTCTGGCAATATGCACGCAGGCTTGATTCCTGAATTTCCTGGATGGAATTAAACATTCTGCTTCACAGCAGAGGGTCAAACTAAAGCATTTTGCTGAGGTGGAGAGTTCTAGGCCAACATTGGAACCAGATACCTCCATCATTCAGCTGAAAAGCTGTGTCTTGCACTCTAAGCAAAGAATCTGTCAGCTTGCTTGCTGTCAGCTGTTACCTGTCTTCAGTAACACAACTTCAAACACCTTCAGAAAGCTTACTTTCCTGATAAGCCATAAACAAATAAACTGTATGTAGGAAACATAGGAAAGGTTGTCAAACTCTTTTGCAGATGCCATTAATGCCTGCACTTTGGACAACTTAGTGCTTTTTTAGATTTCATGCAGGTTTTCTGCAAAATGATTTATCTACTGAGTGAGACTAAAGAAAGGAAAAAGTGACTGTTCTTAGTTTTTTGAAGAAAATAAGAAAACATATATCAAGCAATTTTCATCTATAAAACAGAAAAGTTTCTAGAAAAAATATAAATAGTTTTTAAAAAGCTAAAGATAATAGGAAGTGCACTAAAGTTAATAAATTAGATTAAAAAATATATCTTTTAAGGATGAAATTACTGATAAAAACCTAAATATTTGAGTGTCCTGCCTCTATGTTTACCAGTCCCCTTTGCTTATGCTATTTCTCCTTGGAGCTTTAGGCAATTTAATTTTTCTTACTGACTACTTTAATGGGATACAGTGAGTTTTTAGGGCAATGTGATTCCATCTCAGGGAGCATCTGTGACTGGAAGAACTTGCAACCAGCTGAACGCACTGACCCTTAAAGTTAAGGCCTATGTAGGCAGTTATAAATCTGTAATTATGTCACTCAGGAAGACTAAACATTAAGAGACGTTATTCAAAACCACAGAATCCAGAGCAGTCAGGAGTAAAACCAATGTTTCCTAGATCGAAGTGCTGTTTACTGATTGTATTGCAAGTCCATATTCAGTATGCTGCATATCAGGTTTAATTAACCTGGTTGGTATTTACAGTTAACATAAAGTGTTTTTGCACAGTGAAGGACTGTACAAGCACTGAATACTGCACAACAAATGTTTAGCAGGTGAAACCACAATGCCACCTTTAACAATACATGCAATACTGTAGACATCAATCACATACAGTATACATATTCAGTGTGTCACATACCTAGTTAGTCAAGGAAATTATATCTGATTATTGGCATGGCCATAGAAATACATGAAAAATTCTGCCTCTATGCATGCAAATAACATCAGCATTAAAAACATTAATATAGCATTTGCTTTAGCTTCTTATCTTTGAAAATTATGTCTCTCAAAAAACAGTGTTTTAAAGACCACATCTTAACAACATTTCCATGAAGCCCAAATTGTTTATTCTGTCAAATTGATAGAACTGATATGGCATGTCTGTGACCTGGAATCATAAGAAGACTACCTAAGGAATATAGTTTTCCTTGGTCAGTCTAATCTTTGAGTTATTAGTGTCTATTGTAATGAGTCTTGCTGAGAGCAGTGATCTACTGAAAGCATCAACTCATTTTTGTGAAGTTTTGTATCCCAGACAAATGGTCATAACTTTGTGATATTTCTATCGTGGCTGGGTTTGCAATGTCATTGAAAAAAGTTATTAGTCACACAGCAATAAATTTCTGGGAAAGATATGGTGTTTCAAACTCTATTGTATGATAAATTGAGCCCAAAAAATCCGTGGATTCCATTTTATGAAAAGGCTTACAGGGACTCACCGAGACAAATGAATAAATGGAAGACTTAATGGTGAGGATGAGGATGGATTGACAGGGCAATAAAAGAATCTGCACAGCTTATCATATGATCTTCCAACTCCCAGCAGTATTTCGGAAGTTTTGTAGAGTATTCAATTAAGTGAGTTATGATATCTTCAACACATTATAATACAGTTTATATTGTTTCCATGTGGCTATTATGAATTTGCATTTCATAGTTACTGCTGTCATCTTTAGACTTCATCTTGCAAAGAATGAAACAAAAAAGCTGCTGGTACTGCCTCCAGGCCTATTTTCAAACATGGTGGTAAAAAGACATATAAAGCCAGTCAGAAATGCATCTTCTCTACAAGGCTGTTTCATGTCATATCAAATTGACATTGTGCATTGCATTATTAGAGGTGGTGTCTGTTGTATTTTTAGAGCCTTATACATTCTTAATGAAGGCTTCATTCTTTGAATAAACCTGTATCTAGGTAATTGTGTGATTTCTGCAAATATGATCATGAGCCACTCCGATTCATGGCCTTTCCAAAGAAGTGAGAACTAATAGGGACTTGCAGCAATGTCAGGGATAAGAGGAAGGCAAATGGATATTGTCAGGTTATCAGTTTCTCCTAAATAATTTTATGATCTGAATGAACACTCAGAAAGCTAAAAGATTAATTGCCAGTGTGAAAAGCTTTTTTGGAAAAAAGTCGGCCCCAACATGTATGCTGCTACCAGTCACCATGATATTTACTGAAAAATCCCTTCGCCAGGATTTCTTCTCCTGGGAAGTTGAGAAGCCTCAGAGAAAAATGTAAATAATAATTATCTGATTGCTTCTCCATGTGTTTTGCTGCTTTGAAATGCAGTAGGTGAGTCTTTCATTGGTTCCATGTGAATTGTTTTAACTTAATGACCAATCCCAGTCCAGCTGTGTCGGGACTCCTGTCAGTCACAAGTTTTTATTATTCATTCTTGTGTAGCCTTCTGATGACTCCTTTCTCTTTCTTTAGTATAGACTTAGTATATAATTTACTTTAATATAATGTTAAAAATAATAAATCAGCCTTCTGAGAACTTGGAGTCAAATTCTCATCTCTCATCTCATTCTGGGGACGCTTGCAACACCACAACAGCTACCTAATAGAACCTTATTGAGACAGATGTTTCAATTCTTATTGACAGCAATTCCAAGGTGTTTTGTAACAGCATATGCTAACCGGAGGCAATAAATTAGTAAATAAAATAAAATTTGATTTTTGGTTTGTAATCTTTCAGAAGCCAAGTTAATTGAGATTCAGAGATTATTTCTACTGTATATTACATTAATTTTTCATACTAAAGTACTTTTTCTTTTGTGCATACCCATGGGTAATGCAGTCTTAAAGGACTGCATAGTGTGCTTTAACATCACCTGCATATGAGTGTTGAGTAAAGGAAAGGCACACAAAGAAAGGCCAGATTTAAAAGATTTTTTTTCATTTTGAAAACAAAGCAATGGCAGGCAATTCTTTGCAGATTGCTAGTAGTTGGGTGAGGAAATGTGATATTCATCAATATGTAAAGTAAGATTGGAATGGCAAGTGTGAGGTTTGCAGTACTAAATCAGTATTATGAAGTGCTCAGAAAGGGCTCTTTTTTTCCCAAGTCCTGAAGGTTATTGGGAAAACTTCCATGAAATCAGTTGAGAAAAGTCATGGTACTTTGGGGGGAAACTGGAACTATGGCCTTAATGCAAAGGTTTCACACTGATTCAGAACAGGTTGTACCTCTGTTCTTTGTAATTCATTTGAGTCCACAACACAACTGCCAAGGATGTCAGGGGAGGTTTGAACAGAGAGACTATAGGTAGAACAAGGCCTTAATGTAGTAGTTCAATTTATTTGTTCTGTTAGTTGTAACTAGATAGATGTAACCTTATATTGTCATTTAAAAGCTACATGAAGTTTTGTAGTCCCTGTCTGTAGTTATTACAAACAGGGAAAGACATGTAGGGAAAATGTTTTCAAGTTTCTCAGGTATCTTCTGTTTCAGTTGGATCACAGAATCATAGAAGGGTTTGGATTGCAAGGGACCTTCCTCCTAAAGATTATTTAGTTTCAACCCCCATGCCATGGGCAGGGCACCTTTTAATAGATCAGTTTTCTCAAAGTCCCATCCAAGATGGACTTGAGCACTTTCAGGAACTGGGTATCCACAGTTTCTCTGGGCAACCTGTTCCAGTGTCACACCACCCTCACAGGAAAGAACTCATAACTCTAGAGTAATCCTGAAAGCAAATTCTCCTCTGCTGCTTCAGAACTATGGAACAACTATTCTTTTATAATTTGTCTAAGGTAAGACCTGAAATGTTTTCTCAAGAGCCTTTAACTTGGGCGCTGCATTGCAAGATGATATAGAGGATCTATAAAACACCCCTAACCTTCTTTTGCAATCAGTGGTGAACATTGGAGGTTTTCAGAGGAGCCCCATATGTGTTTTGGGGCTCTCTTCAGGTAAAAAAAAAAGGAAATGATGGCACTACAGTGGTGTCTGGACTCATATTCTGGAGTATATGTGACTGTAAATGGCTGTACATAAGGTATCTCTGTCCATTTCCTGTTTTCCAGTGAATGCCTCAGTTAAACTAGATTCAGTCTGGAGGTCTGAAATCAGACACCCAGTCCACTCCTGACTGGTGCCTCAGGAGCTGGGTAAAGACTGCAATTGGCAAGCTACCAGTGCCAGCCCCAGGGCACTGTTCCAGGTCTGTCAGTCTGGACTCCATGATAGCCTGGGCCTAGGCCCAACAGAAATCTTCCAGACAGAGAGCAAGAATGATTTTGGAGTTTGCAAGGGCTGGGGATCACCCTCAATAAGCATTGCCTTAATTGGCTCTGGCCACCCCATTTTTGGGAGTAAAGAGTGATGATTGATTCCACACACGAACAATTTTTCTGCCTCAAGAGAGCCTTCAGAAGGGAGTTTAATGTTGTGTGTGATAAGTGATGCAAACACCAACAAGTGGACTTTTGGGTCATCTAAGTGCCACTCATACCTACATTGTGCTGGCTGGGCTACAGGCACCCCAGCTTTCCCTAAGGACCAGTACTTAACTCTTTTTAAAGCTATTACAACAATGTTTTTATAGACATAAATAACTGATGGCATCATTCCCTTTCTGCACTGATTTGTAATTGTACCAATAAAATAGACAACTGATATTGAAAGAAGTGATCTGCACAAGAAGCAATACTGCTTCTCTTGCTATTCTAAATGACAAATTCTTGCTCAAATGGGAGGTTTGATTTTAAAATTCTTCTTTGAGGTAGGCATTTTTCATTGGCATTTCCATTGCACAATATGAACTATATTTAGTAGTTTACCTTTTGCTTTCAGGTCATAAAATAGTGAAACTTTGTTTGAGGTACCCCTATAAATGATAACACAGAATATATTTTGTAAATTATTAGGAATCTTGGAAGTGATGATAATAATTTATTCTTTTTATTCCAAGAATGTGGCCTGCTAGAAAGTATTATTTCATCCATGCAGCAGGGTAAGCCATTTATATTTTAATACTCATCTGTAGTATTATTTATTTAGTTAAATGGATAATGTTGATATGCTGAAAGAATAAATCACCATCTATCAAATAAAATCTGTCAAATCTCAAAGATACAACAGTAAACAGCTCGGCAGTGCTCAAATGCAGGATGGTTAACTGCAAAGCTGAAGTGACATATCTCAAAGAAATGGACATTTTATTAACTTTCTAGAAGCTGATATTATAATTGATAACTCTTCCCAAGGGATGATTTAATGGGATTTAGCTAATATCATAAAACACTTACATAACAAATGAAGAAATAGTCCAATCCATATCCAGACAAAGGAAATGTAACAGAATGAAGGAAAAGTATAACAGAAAAATAAGACTAGAAGGCATTTTTGGTGGTGGGAGGGGGAGAGGTAGTCCACTGTACCTTCTAAGATATATCATTACAAATGCTCAGTTAGCTTATTCTTAAACAACTTCTCCCTTTCCTCTTTGCAGTTTATTTCAGCAGTTTAATTCCTTTATCTTTACCAAAGGAAAAATGTCTTTAAAGTCCTCCTTGAATTTTTGTTAGTACAATTTCAATCTCCTATCTACCTATCTTAGCTCTTATTAGCATGACATTCTCTCTGTTTGGCCGCCATACTTAGTTATTAGCTACCTCCTCAATCTTCTCCCCTTTAGACAAAACCATTTAATTTTTTCAGTCTTCCTGATTTTAGCTCACACCATGAGCTAAACTGTTCTAAACAAATGACAGGTGAATTTCCTGTCCTTTCATCATTCTTCTAATTCTCTTTTGGACTTTCTTATTTGGAAAGTTTTGATCAAAAATGATCCAGATGCAGCTGCCTCAGCATGAATTTTTTTCAAGAACTGCAGATTCTTATGCTTTCAGTATGACCTGCAGACGATGCTACTTTTTTTCACAAGTGTGGCACTGTTGACTCATATTCAGCTGTCATCTGCTGTAATCTCAGACCCTACTCTGAAGTGTGTTTCCTAAGCAGTTGTTCTGTATTCTGTTTAAATGGATTTTTCCTGCACAAGTGTACAACTTGCCCCTTATCACCCTTTGAATTTTATTTATTATTTCTACTCCCTGTGTCAAATTTGTCAAGATTACTTTGAATTATCCATTCCCACTTTCACATTTCTTGCAGATTTCAAAAGCATAAACTCTATTTCATAATTCCTGCCATGAAGGGAAAGACAAACTCAAACCCAGGTGAAGTTTTATGCTAGGCATTCTTCTATTTGATTACTGGTAAAATACATTATTTTGAAAAGCAACAAAAAGTATGATGCTTAAATCTAGATCATATGTTTATAACTTGGTTGTGAAAGCATCATTTGAGCTACCTGGAGTAAAAATTCCTAAATATCAGATAGCTCATGTCCAGACTTGAGTCTTTGCTATCTTGCTTATAAAAGACAATATAGACTGATTTAACACAAGGTGTTCTTCAAAAGTACATGATAGCCATTGTGCATGTCTTTTGCAAGCTTTTTGCCAATATCTAGATTATTTATGTATTAAAAAATCTGCTGGGAATGTAAGTAAAAACGGTAAGTATATAGTCCATAATCTCTTATTTTGCTCCTTTTTTTTAAAAACAACAAAATATTCGGTCTTTTTTTTTAACATTCCAAGTATTTTGCTGCCTTTTCACTTTGTCATTTCTCAGAGAGAAACATTAATGGCTCTGATGCTGCTTCAGCTATTTCTTTAGGTACTGTTGAATTAATTTTATTAGACACAATGAATGTGCATTTGATACAAAACCTTAGTAGCAGCTGGGTGGTGTTGGAGTCAGTGGACTTCAGATGTTGATACCAGGATGAGTCTGTATTCCTGAAATGAAAACACTACAAAAATGCAGTCATGCATTTAAAACATAGTGGAACAGGTTTGGTTCTGCTGTTTTAGTAAAGACAAGGAAGCATTAAAGCTGTGGCTGCCCTCACAGTCCCTGTGAAATTCTCTTTATTCATAGTGTCATATGCTGGGAAAAGTTACTGGTATGATCAGGGGAATGAAACATCTTTGTAACCAGGGGTTTATGGCTGAAGCTTCTTTTTCTTGAAAATATAAATGCAAAAGGAAGAAAGGTTGCTGTTGATATTACAATATAATACCACAGTTACAAGACAGTGCAGAGGTTTTGTGTTGGTAGGTCACCATGGTTATAGCCAATACTCCTCTTAGAATAGCTGCTTTTGTTTAGCCAGCGGTGAAAATTTATGCATTTTACCATCTTAATTGATTGAGACTAAAGTTTAGATTGATAACATTGGCTGAACATGCAAGTTGTACTAAGTCCATCCACACTCCATGAAAGAAAAGTAAAAAAAAAGAGAAGAAGAAAGGCAATGAGGTAAAGAGTGGAAGATAATTTGAAGTCAGTTCTCCTTACAAGCACCCAGCATAGTTGCTGTAAGAAATGTTTACCACATTTATTATAAGATGTGGATGGCCAAAGAGAAGGGCTCATGTATTTTCTGTTATTATATAAACTGTATAGCAGAGTAATGATTCTTAGATAAATAATGATCAGAAAAATGATAAAGATTTTCCTTCTCATAAAGATAGATACAGAGAGTTAAATGTGCTTCAACAGCACTGCCAAACAGACAGGAACATCTGTTTTTGCTGGCTTGACAGGCAATGGTTTTAAAGATGCCAGGTGCCAGGATTATGTACCACTAAAAGATTCACTTTTCAAGCCCTCAATACTATGCTGGCAAACATCCAAAAGGATCAAACTGAAAGGTAGATTTCCTATGACATAAGTGGCACACATTTGTTTAAACTAAAGATGTGAGATGTTCCAGTGCTGCTGTGACAGAGAAGAATTCTATTTCCCTAATTATGGACTGAAATTTTCTCTCTTGAGTAACTCAACATTGCTGTTAAAAGCTACTTACCTTCACAACAGTAAGACTTGTCATGTCGCCCTACTAAATCTTTGAGTAAAGAATAGCCTGCCAAAATTCAGGAAAAAATGACAGAACAGTTGAAATAGTCATTCAATTTTATTCAGTCTATCTTGATAAAATATTCTCCAAGAATAAGATTATATGCTTGCTAACCAGTAGAAGAACATTTATATACAGTCTGAGCCCATTCAACTAATTCAGGATCAGGAACTGAAATTTGCAGTGCATATGGCTAGTGAGGTACTGTTTGGATATATTGTCTGTGTTACTGGAGAGCATTGGAAGACCACAATTCCTAGTTTTACAGTGTTCTGGTTCCCCTCAATTTCATTTGCTGTGATAGCTATGGGCTAGTCAACCAAATTCTCCTGAAAGCAGTGCAGAGCTACTCTCTTATTTGGGGAAAGACCTTTTTTTCAATCTGCCATTTCTAAAATAATGTCTAGAGGACACTTTGAAGTACCGTAAGTCTCTGTAGCAGCAGATTTTCCTCAAATTAGCAGGCCTTTAGTGGACTTCTACCTAATTGATTAAATGGCCAGCATAAGTGATTTATGAGAAAAGATTAAAATAACTTTATACATATTGCATTGTTAAATCACAATTACTCTGCCTTTAATAATGATCTACAGGTATTATTTGAGAAGCATATGTTCCTTGGATGGAGATGAATTGTTCACTGTTATCCAGGAGCTAGAAAACTTTCTATATAACTAGAAATCTAGCTGCAAGAATGATACAAAACCAATCACCAAGATAATATTTGTGATCCCTTTAGTCACTTAAAATTAAGATTCATGCAAAACCAATTTCCTTGACAAGCGAGCTCATAGAATATTCATATCAGAGTATTCCTAAAAATGGAGCATACCATTTGTGTGCTTAGATGCCCTCCTTGTATTGGCAGCAGCTAAAAATCAGCATAAAAACCCTTAGGATTGAAACCCATCCATTGCACAGACAGCAGCAATAGCACATTGCAGGCACAGCAAGTAGTCAGCTATGAGTAGATGATACTCAAAGTAGTAATCAATAATCACTTAGGGAAAGATTATCTTCAAATGTTAAGATTAGCCAAAGGAATTACAGCTAAGGATGGGGAGAAATGCAGCCAGACAGACTAGTCCAGGATGTAGAAAATAATTTCCTGAATTTTCTCAGTTGAGTAACTTGTTTGTTTGTTCCTATACCCTATTGGCTGGTGGCATTCTCCCCAAGCTACTGTTGGAGTTTTCTCACCCCACTCTGCTGTCTGAAACAGGCTTGTAAAAACCATTCATCATGCAAGAACACAAACACAAAGAGCTCTCTCTCAAACACTGTAGTGGTGTAAGGGTTCATTCAAATATGATTGCTGCTCAAATTTACATCTGGTTTCTTTCAGTTTTGTTTTGTGGTAGTTGTATTTTCTTGTTGTCATTGGAGATTCATGAGGAGTTTTTTTTGTTGTTTTGTTTCTTTGGTATTTCTTTAAATTAATAGATTGATTCTTTGTTTTTGATAAGTGATGCTAGGAAATTCAAGCTGTTTTGTGTGGGTCTTGCCATGTGGTTTCCTAGTACAATGTTAGGCTGGTGCATTGCAGATTGTTTTCTGAACCAATCTCACTGCTGAAGTACAGGACAAATGAAAATAAACCATTTTACTCTCTTGTTTAATATTTTCATGTTTTGATGTTGTCTCAGCCATGAATGACCAGGGGTAGGGGGTTGCAGTACGACCAGAAAAACTTAGTCTGGATGGTAATAGACCTTTGGAAGCAGCACTGAGCTTTGTGACCTGTAGACTTTGCAGGATGTTTAGAGAAAATAGGCCAAGGAAAGGTCATGAAGGTAGATGAGAGAAGAGTCAGAGCATAGTCAGTCCTGTGATTCTTGCAAGAGCATTTATTTATGCTTGTGCACTCAGACCGTTTCCAGTGACATCAGTTGTTATTCACATGTATGCCCAACATCATTTGAAAGTGTTTTGTCCTATATGGGTGCATGCCTCATACCTACAGATATATCCATACATGCACCTCATCAACATCTTTTATAGAACAAGAATCCCTTTACTAATGTTTTTGATTCAGAACTTCTTAATAAAGATTTAATCACATGTTCCTGTTTAAAACAGATACCTGTTATTCTGAAATAGGACAGGAAGATTAAAATGAGGGTGAAATAGCAGAGCCCTTTCCTATTAAAAAGCCTGCCTTTGTAGAGTGAAGTGATCATTACTGCCAGACCCAGGGATAACAACTGGGTACCCTATTCAAATCTAATAGAATCTAATAAGATTCAGCATTTTATATTCTTATCTGAAAACTCTATTAACACTGCTTTTATAGGCAGACAGTTCAGTGTAAAGTGCTAGAGGAGACAAGACACAGTTACTTTGATGTAGTTTCTTGAGTTGTAGGTTCCCTGAATTTTACACTGTGATAAACAGCTACTATGAGATTGTGTGTTTTACAGTGAGATGGGAAGTTTTTACAGACATTACCATTGTCTTTTTTTAGATGTTTCTGACAGATGAAAGGAGACTTAATAAGAATGCAGAACAAGAATTTGTACCCACTTCAAAGCTCTTTTATACTGCCAAAGTGGCGATTAGTGGCTTTTGTGCAAATGGCAATCAGACCCATGTGATTTTAAACTTTTTTTTTAATGTGTGGAGAGCAACTTAGTAGCATTATGCTGTGTGGAATGGCTTATCATAGCTACAACTTCATTATTTTTTTTATGGTTAAATATGGAAAGGAGCGGGAGGTTAATTGCAATTTTATTTAGTTTTTCCTACTGGTTTCCAAGTGAGAAAGGGTTTTTGGGGAGAAAGGGAAATTATTTCCCTTGGTTAATATGCTGGTTTTGGCTGGTAGGTATTTTTCTTCATAGCACCTACTACAGGACTGAATTTTTGAATTGTGCTGAAAACAGAGCTGATAACACAGGGATGTTTTAGTTACTGCTGAGCAGGGCTTACACAGAGCTAAGGACTCTTCACCCTCTCACCCCACCCTACCAGTGAGGAGGCTGGAGTGCACACGGAGTTTGGAGGGCACACAGCTGGGACAGCAGAACCCCCCTCACCCAAGGGATACTCAGGGCCATATGGTGTTCTGCTTAGTAATAAAAAGCTGGGTGAAGAAAGAATGGAAGGATGTTTGGGGTGATGACATTTGTCTTCCTAAGCAACTTCTATGTGTGACGGAGTCCTGCTTTCCTGGGGATGGCTGCACACCATGCTTTGCCTATTAAACTATCTTTATATTAATCCACCAATTTTTCTCACTTTTCCAATCCTGTGCCCCATGTCACTAAGGGAGAATTGAGTCCATGGCTGGCTGGTGCTTAGTTGCCAGCTGGGGTTGAACTATGACAGTTCAAAAAATAAAGAAAAGGTTAGATATGAAATATCCAACAATTCTATTTATTTTCTGACATCATCTGTCTCTTGTCAACCTTTTAAAACATATAGTCCAAAACAGTGGCTAAGGGGGCTTCTCCTAAAATTTTCTTGTTTGATTTGTTCTGCTGCAGCAGGTGTCTTCTTTCAGACAATTTCCTTAAAAGTTGTTAGGGGCAGGGAGGTGATCACATTAATTTTAGATTGTAGTAAGGACTCAATGTCTTAGTGAAATTTGAAGGGATATAGTAAGTAAATACTTATGACTACAGTATTCTAATTGCTAAAAGAAGAATCATTTTTGGTGATGTTCCACGTACAATGGAAAGGAACAAATTAATAATTGTACTGGGAAAAAGTCATAGTTTGGCTCATAAGGAGTCAACTTGAAGGCTTGTTAGGCCACGTGAGTATGAGGAATCATTTGTTATTCTAGGGGAAATGAGATATGAAGTTGTAATTACTAATGATTTATCTGTTGCATTTCAATCTCCTGTAGTTTATTCTGACTAAATCAGGGTTCTTTTCCTAATGCATTAAGCATATGGAGTAAGTCATGTATTCAGACCAAGGTAAACTCAGTGAGATACAGGGAGCAATACCCATATTTGCCCTGAGTAGGATTGACAGTTCAGTTAAATTTTCAGGGACATTTCTGTGCCTGTGAAGGCTTAGAGGATGTCATGCTAATTTCTGGGAGCCTTAGAAACAGCACTGCCATGGTTCAGCACAGTGATAATATTTCTGCTGGTGGCATCACCTAAACACCTGCTGATGAATCTAGATCCAAACTGCAGTCCCACCACAGCAGAGGGCTGGCTCCTGCTCCAAAGAGCTCTATCTCCTAATATTGTAATACACAGTCAAAGTGTAAGGGTGAAAGAAAGCAACGACATTTTACAATGATAGAGCCAGAAAATACCTAGGCATGATTTTGAAACTTTGAAGGATAAGAAAGTAGCTTTGACAAGTGTCCTTTGGCAGGAAACTCTTTCTGAAAGGAGCAGCAGTCATGGAGAAGGCATGAAAATGCTTCTCTGAAAAAAAAGTGAGAAATAATCTTGGACATCAGGAAAAGGAAACAGAATGTTTTATGCAATAGAGAGAAAGGGCTGGGAAACTTCATTAGACCAGGCTGCTTAGAGCCCCATCCAATCTCACCTTGAGCATTTCCAGGAATGGGGCATCCACAACTTCTTCCAGTGCCTCACTACCCTCTCACTAAAATATTTCTTCTTGATATCTAATCTAACCTACTCTCTTTTCTAGTTTGAATCCATTCCCCCTTGTCCTTTCACTACATTCCCCTGTAAATGGTCTCTCTCCATCTGTCTTGTAATTCCCTTCAAGTACTGGAAGGCTACAACTAGGTAACCCCAAAGCCTTCTCTTTTCCAGACTAAACAATGCCAACTATCTCAGTCTTTCCTCTTATGAGAGGTTCTCCATCCCTCTAATCTTGGTGTCCCTCCGCTGTGCTCACTCCAGCAGGTCCCTGTCCTCCCTGTGCTGGTGCCCCAGAGCTGATGCAGCCCTGCAGTGGGCTCTGAGCAGAGCAGAGGGGCAGAATCCCCTCCCTGGCCCTGCTGCCCACCACTGGATGCAGCCTGGCATACACTGTTGGCTTTTCTGGGATGTGAGTCCACATGGCTGGGTCGTGTCCAGCCTCTCATCCACCAGCATGCCCAAGTCCTTCTCAGCAGGGCTGCTCTTGATCCACTCATCCCCAGCCTGGGCTTATACATTGGGGTTTGCCCTGACATAGGTGCGGCACCTTGTAGTTGGCCTTGTCCAAAGCACAAGATATTCCCATGAGCCCAGGTTTCAAGCTTGTCTGGGTGCAGTCCTAGGTGGGATTAGGTGTGTACAAGATTCCTCCTGAAAGTTATTTTATCTGGTCTTTCTTCCACCATGCAGCACTGGCAGTGTTGTCAGAAACCATATGTCAAACCAGCCTGGAGGGAATTTTTCTGAGTTCTCATCCTCTTAAGACTGGGATTTAAAGTAGGAGCAAAGATACAGATTTAACTATTGCAATCATTTTGAGCACTGCTGCAAGCTAAAGTGTCGAAACAGACAGATAGGTAGATGGATAGATAAAAAAGGCTTCTGAATATCTTCTAGACTTCTCTTTTTTCCCACATTACATACAAATTACTCAGGACTTGGCAGTACATACTTCAATTATTTGCTATCACTTGCAGGATCAATGCTTCACATACACAACTTTGCATGTAGAACAGTATTTTATACAATTTAGTAGCAATAAAAAAAAAAATTAAAAGCAAGAGGAGGAAAAAAAAGCTGGAAAATACTGAATAATAGACATAAAGACAAATCTTAAGTAGAAGCTTTTATTAGCTTTGAGCCTATGCTAGGAAGGTAATTTCCCTGTGCATAGAAATTTTTTTTTCCTGCCTTTGCAAATAAAACCTTGAGATGTATTTCAGACTTTAAGGAAAGTTATCCTGACAGAAGGATTATATAAAAATCTGGAGGAAGGCTAGAAAATATATAGGTTTTACATTGGAGTCATCTAAATGATAAAATGATCATTACAGGGTGTAGTCTGCTTACTAATGATATTTATCTTTTTTAAAATAATAGATTCATAATTTCAGCACAAAAATAATTGCAGATATCTTTGAATATATATAACATTTTTTCTTGGATGTTTAAAGAATAAAACCTCAGTTGCAGAGCTGCATTTCATTTATATGCTGAAGAAATTCATACAGTAATTTAACTGTGGTGAGCTTTTAAAAATCACTGAAATAAATTCATCTCATGACTCTTCTTGATTTTCATTCTTTCTGGCTCCTCTAAAGATAGACTGTACCACCACACATTGTTGCACAGGCAAGAGTGGTGTGAGCATCAGACTAAACTGCTCTGGCTAGCTGGAGGCAGCCTGGCTAAGCAGCGTAAGGGTCTATCCAGGCTGATTAATACCAGTGAAAAGCACTGAGATCTGTGCTGCAAGGAGCTGTTTGCTAACAGGATTTAGGATTGCAGCCCTGAATTCAGGATTGCTTTGGTCTCCGTGCCCACTCTCTGACCTGAATGACGATGGCTTGGCGTAACTCACCACGCTCTCTCCCCACGGCTTTGCAGTAGTTCAGTAACGCATTTGCCATGACAATCTCTGCTGCTTTCTCATCGGAAAAAATCAGTTTGATTAGGTTGTGCTGGTTTTGTTTATAAGTGTGTGGGAGCCTGTGTGTTTTCCTGGAGAGGCTGCAAGGAAGAGAGGTAAAAGATTGTCTAATGTTATTTTGATTGTAACAAATAATAATAGAAAAAGAACATGAAAACAGAAGATGCAAATTGACAGAATGTTAACAATGTCGGCCACCTGTTGGGATTGCAAAACAGTGACACAAATTTCACACAAAATTATGATCCTGGTTCTGCGATCCATATGTAACTAATATGTTTAACAGATAAACTATAGCTTTGGAGTAATTAATTTCTTCCTTTTCACACACAGTTGCATACATATGGACAATATGCACAAAAATTATAAATCAGTGTGCATGTTATTTACATTTTAAAAAATGCAATAGAAGATTCACAGAAATGCTTATTGAAAATGAAGAGCAAGAAGATGTTAACCCCAAATTTCTTCTTTAATGAGATCTTTGAAAATATAATGAAAATTATCTTTCTATAATAGTTTGAAATTACTGAGCAACCTTGGGAGTTCAAGTAGAAAATCAATTTACAGCTCTGTGGATGGATGCATAAAATTCTACTGGCCACACCAAATACCTCTGCATACTAAAATATGTCTTAACTTTAAAGCCTATAAATTGCATTAATTAAATATATATATTATGACTCTATGATTTAGACATTGACCTCATGATTTGGATGTAGGCCACAATCTGAGCACCTGTTGGAGAACATTATAAAAGGTAAATGCAATATAACATGTTACCAGATGGCATATATGTCTCTCTACAGTCTTGCATGTGAGAAATCAGGCAGCCAGCAAATGATCATTTTAAGAAATTAATGAAAGCCTAATGCTGTTTTGAAATTTCCACTCAAGAACTTGATTCATTAAAGTCTTTTATTTATTCAAGGGATGAAGATCTATCCCTGGGACAAGACTGACCCAAGGCTGTGCAGCAGTTCTTAAGAGAATATAAGGGCAGAAGCTATAATTCCCTTTCCAAGTGGCCTGTGGAAAACAATTCCTAAGTGTAACTGGGCTGACAGGATTGAGCTATGTGCAATCTCATGCCCTTGCAGCTGGGCTTGAGTGACTTTGTCTTGAGTAAGGGAAAATACTTATACTTCCTACAGTAACATTCAAAGAGACTTCTTTTATTTTTTTAGGGTTTTATATGCACTTATATTACTGGTAGAGTTCTGATTTTTTTTTTTTTTTTACTTCTACTATTATTTATTTTTATCACTCAAAATACATCTCCTTACTTGGAAAGTTTTCTCAAGCTTTTTAAAGTTTTGTACAAAATATCCCTATGGACTGTGGTATCCATCAGTTTCAAACCATGGTGGTGTACAAGGCAGTTCTGCAGACTCTTGCATCATATTAATCCAGTCCTGTATTACTGTATTGCTTTAGCAGAGTACCCAAGGCATCTCATGACTAAGTTGAGCACCATCTCATATTGTGTAAAGCAGCCAGTTCTCATACAGCAAATGTGTTCTAGTGGTCCTTTAGTAATTTCATTCCATAAAAGAGAAAAAGAGACGTGAATATCAAGCCCTTGTTGAAGGAACTGTCTCCTTAAAAAGGCGCAGACCTTTTCATGTAATGGTTATTCTTGGGAGGATATTCTCTGATTTTAAAATATTTTTTAACAAATAGTATATTTTTGCTAAACCAGTTTTAGAAAAAATTACCCAAGGCATGGAAATTGCAGACAATACAAAGTCAAAATTAATTTAAAATATTATTAAAAAGAAGTAAAGGCTGTGTAAGTGCTCTTGTCCCATGATTGCCTCTTTGAAGTCTATATTTAGCATCCATGGTAAGATACTACTTTGCCTAGAAAAGGTTCAACTGCACTGTGCTGAAGGAAGTACCAGGTGCCATATACACTTGTTCTCACTTAATTTTGTATGTCTAACACCTACCTCAGGATTTTCCTGCATAGCCTGTTCTAAATCAAATATGGTGCCATTTTCTTTTTCTCTTAAATTCCTGCTATACAAAGAAATCCTATTTTTAACAAAACCAATGTTAATTATGATAATTACTGCCTTGTCTTTTTACCTTGTCTTTTTCATATTTTTACATTTATTTTTACATTTATTCTCATTGTCTGAAGCTCCTCTCTAACATGTATGGAGTTGTATATAATATTATTTTATTAATATTTTGCTTAATTCATTGCTCAGTTTCCACAGCCTTGCTATATGCCTCTGACCTACTGCTCTGTAAGATGCTGTGTTAAATATATTACAATTAATTAGCAATTATTGGGATATCAACAGGTGTCATTCAGCCAACAGATCTCGGAGAGACCTGTTTGTATTTGTGCTACCAAGCTACAACCATTGTTTATAAAAATGCCCACTCTGCAGTTATCAAAGCCAATAACTGCACTGACTTCATGGGGAGTATAATGAAATTTAGTGTGAAATCTTAGGCATGTGGATAAGTTCATTTTTTTCTTGAATGCCCAAGATACAGCTAGATGATGCAGTGAATCCTGTAGTGTATTTTGCAATATCAGTGGTGTTACTTCCAGCCCCTTCTTCTACTTAAAGAGGTACAATATATGAGTTAAGGAAGATTTACTCAACACCTGGACAGATTAAAGCTTAAAAATTCCATCTGTTTGTGCAAGAAATCTGTTATTATATGTCTTTTATCCCATTTCTTAGCTTCTTGTAGTAGAAAAAGTCAGGACCAAGGCTTCAGCTGACTTAAATTTAGGGAAGCTGGTTTGATTTATCAGAGTTGCATGGGCTTAGAAGGAGACACGAACTCCCCTTAATTAGTATGAAATTTTACTTGATCTCTAGGAAATGTGATTCAAATTAAGTTGGAATTTTAAAGCTTCCAAGAGACCTATGTGATGCAAATTGAAAAATTTCAGTGCCAGTTGTTCTCTTACCACCTGTAAATGACAATTGAGGAGATTTCCTTGCCAAAATAAAGTTGCATTGAAAAGTGGGATGCAGGGATGTGAGCATGGCAAAAGGCAAAGTGGAACACTACAGAGGAAAAAATCAGGATGAAGACTGACAAACTATTCCCTCATTTCACATGGAAGGGGTAAATAGAAAGATATATTGCACACAGATGCCTGAAAACTCTGTCTCATGCAGCAGAATTAGACACACATGAATACTTAAATCAACAGAACTTTTATGTGACTAAAGCAAACTCATAATGGATATACTATATCAGCTATGTTGCAGCTGTCTCTGGCTATCAAGGCTTCCTTTTTCTGACCTAAGGGAACGGTAACTCACTTGTAAAATGCAAGATTCAGGGAAAAGGAGCATTCTTTAGAATTTTCGGAATAAAAAGCTCCAAACAGCCCCATTCTGGTTGCAAAGTGGAATATGATGTCAGGTAATACACAGATCATCTGTTTGTAGAGGGCCATCTATTTTCATCTGCTAACATTATGTGGGAGGAAACAGAAGGACCTAAATCTTGCTAAGTACCTTCAGTCTAGCTGATGCTTCTTTCTAAGAGCTGTTTTGATTGAAGCAATTAAGGCAGACATAAGATGGGAGAAGGGAGGATGATGAAAAGTGCAGCTATTTCAAGATAATGCAATTTCTGATGTGTACTCAATATATTTGTGTTTAGGAACAATAATGAACTGTGGGAGGGGTCTGGGTGCAAAGAACTGTGGCTTTGCATGAGTAAGCAACACATTTGTATTGAGAACTGAAGGAAGAAGAGAAGAGATGCTTGAAATCTTCCCTCTCTTACTGTGCAGTCTTAGAGATTGTGCTTCTTCCCCTTCTTCATAGCTGCTTCACCACTAGGCATGGACATACACTGAAGTTTAGGGGCTTTCTGCTTTCTCCCAGTTTGCATCCCACTGCAGTAGCTGCCAGAGTTGGGCGAGACAGTTTTACCTCATTTCTGCCTCCCCAGGTTGCACTGCATCCTGACTTGTAGCCTGCTGGCTTCAGAGAGATGATGTTGGGTAGGAAGGGCTACCAGTTACCTCGTGTCTCTTCTGACAGTTCTGTGAAAGAGACTTCTGTGCCACGGTGTTTTAAGGGTTCTTTCTGTCAATAAGTAACATTCATTCATTTCTATGCAGAACAGAAGTAAATAAAATGAAATGTAAAAGCTCCCAGGCTTAGATGTCAATGAAATTTTCTCAGAACAATTGTCTGGCCCATGAATAATCATACCTAGTCTGTTTGACCTGATAATACGATTTATTTGCATCCAATTTGTCTCAGTAAGCTCAGGGAGGCAGAAGGGAAAAATAGAAGCTTCTGAGTAAGAAAAACAAGGCCAGCTGACTATAACCAATGTTTTCTACCAATATGATCTCTTCTCATTTTGCCTGCCTAAATCATTGTAAATGATGCAGAATACTAGTAGGGCTCAGATATTACCTGCATCAATACAGGTGTGGCAACACTATGTGTGAGTCTTTTGGAACAGCCAGAATAGAGCAGACAGAAAAGAAGTTAGGCTTCTTAAAAGAACACAAGGAAAGAGTGCTCAATAGGTTTTGAGATTACTTTGAAGGTAGGGGCTGCCTTTGGATGTGCAAGAGTATATGTTAGTAAAATCATAAAAATCTGTCACCTTCATAATGCTTTTCAGTAAAGTCTTTTCCTCCTTACTTATTCGGTAGTTTCCTACAGTTTTGGCACAGACTGGACCTATGCACATGTAACATTGCTCTGTCTTCTTCAGATCTGGTTCCCTGATATAGAAATGTACTTTTGCTTTGTGCTGATATTTTGGTGCAGTAACTAGATTTACTTACCTGATCCAGACTGTTACAATCATTTTCTTGGGAAACGTCCTCTTGTTGCAGTAACTTTTATTGTTGAATTGCACTAAGGGGAAGGACTCTTTATTGGTATGTTTGGGAGTTAGAAGGTCTTGTGCTATGAGATGATAATGAAAGAGAGGGTGGTAATAGCATGTTATAGAGATGAATGTTTACAAAACAGTGGCATTCCAACAGTGATCAAGCCAGTAAGAAAGGAAAAATGTGAGCCCTTTACAGATAAGCAAATTAAAATCCAATCTTTTTGCACAGCTTTTAGAAAAGTAATTTTAGCAGTTTGTGTGAAATTAGCATACTAATTGTGAAGCAGATTCTTGGGCTAATTAATATCAGTTAATAAAGATGTAATTTGACATCGCAATGATTTTTTTTTTAATTTCCAACGTGATCATATCAAGAAAAAGATGGACAAAAGTGGTTCTAGCTTCCAATCCCAAATTCACAAATTGCTGCCTGGTTTCTAGGTCCCACTCTATAACTTGGAAAATATCTTGTTTCATATTTCATATATGAAATATGAAGTTCTGAGAGTGATGAGAATATTTGAATTCCTCTTCTTTAGGGCTGCAAACATTGCTGGTCAGTGCAGAAAAACTTACTTTGCTATTATGTTTGAGAAACACACTTGTATGGAACAAGAACTTTTTTTTTCTGTATTTGAATGCTCCTTTAAAGAGCATAGAAGACTTCTATCAGCAGCTTTTTATGGGAGTGGCCATAATCACTTCTCACCTTCCTGTAATTTGTTGAGCAAGTATCAATTTTTATTTCCCTCTGATGCCCTACCTGATTGATTGACATACCTTCTTTGAATTAGAGCAGTTGGCTCCACTCCATAGCTGTGAAGTCTTATTCTGTATATATTTTTTTTTTGGAATGTGAGAACATCTCAGGTGCCCAAAATCAAATATCTTTACCCTTTAAAGATTATACGTTTTTAATGAAAGATATTATCTCTACAGCCCTTAATTGATTTCAGATAACAAATAACACTCTAAATTCTCTTTCTGACACTTTTGTTAGATTGATCCAGATAAACACAGCTAATACTCTTGACTAGGTGTTCCTTATGTCTATATATTCTCTGAGTCGACTTGGACATTAGGAAAGAATTAATGACAACTCCTTTTTTCTTATAAGGAAGTTTTTCCTAGCAACATATTCTAGGTTCTTTTGTAGGTCTTGGGTAGGGCCTTGAATATCTCACACTGCAGTATTGGTTTTCTCTGGAGACAGTGATTGGTGTCCTTTTTATTGACAGAAGACCATGACAGAGAGTTGTGTGCCAAAACCAACCAAGCATAAGTCAGACTATCTTCTGACTCCCTGCTCATGACACCAGGTTGTGAAATATCTTTCTTTACTAATATGGTCAGGTCAAGTTTTGCTGAAAGTACCAAATTCCCATTGGTTCCAGTTAAAGAGCCTCATACAAAGAGTTGTAACCATTTCAGCTTAGTCATTTATCACAGCATTATATTGGAAATGTTTGAAATGAGCTGAGGAACAGCTGCTGCAGAGAAGAATGCTATATTAGAAGTGCCATAACAAGTGAAAATGCAAGTGTTGACCAAATACAGGTAAGGCTGAAAACAGTATCTACTCATCTATGAAACTGATGATAGAGAGGCTGAACCTCACAGATTTCAAGGCCACCATGAATCACAATTGTCATGCAGACTTGAGCACTCACAAAAGCACACTGCAGAATTTGGAGTGTTGAAGAAAAATATTTTTGAAAAGAATAATGGTTCAACTTCCAATAGCCCAAAGAATAATTTCAGTTTCTTGGAAAAGATAAGTGCTTTCTCAAGCACCTCTGTGACAGACTAGGTCATAATTCCTTGGAAATTCTTGCAGCCCTTTCTTTATTGAGAAAATTAGCTTCCAGCCCTGTAAATGTGCAAAACCACTCAGATTTTGTGTTTCCTTTGCACCACTTCCAGCTTCATCTGCTTCATTGTTGTAATCAGGGTAGATGTAGTTGCCTTCCCTGTGGAAAAACATTACAAATGATGTCCCTCAGTTTGCCTCCTTTCCTTCCACTCCCTGTGTTTTCCCCTAGTGTCTGACATGGCAGCGAGTGGCCTTACAAGTCTCCTTGAAGGTAGAAGGAATGCTGAAGCTGCTGTTTGAGGACAAGAGACTGCAGCATTTCTTAGACTAATGGGGTCAGAACTTTACACTCTAAAGTAGTACAGCAGTAGAGAGGGTTCCTTTGTAGGAAGGTGGTGTCATCTTTGCAAAGTTACAAAATCAGGCTCCGTCCTTTCTGGCCTCTGGCTCCACTTTTGAATGGAAAATGGATGGGTTAGGCTTTGCCTTCAGCTCTTTTACAAGAGTGTTGATGAGCAGACACAGGCCTGATCTGAGGCATTAAATTGATTGCTCCTGCTACCTGTGTGGCCAGTAGGCTGTGAGAGAGATGAAGGGGAAGGGATGTGGAAATTCAGGAAGGGTTTTCAGGCTATAATTTTCTTCTCATAGGCATTGAAAGATGTAGAGAAAGAAAATATTTTCTCTCATTTCTTGTTAGTACATACAAAGCTGACATTGGAAGTCCTATTGGTTGCTGGCTTTTCCCAATGACTGTATATGAAACTCCAGTACTTCCCTCAGATTTTTGTGTCCAGTACACCTTGGGATTATGGATCCAGAGGTACTTGTAAAATATGTAACAGTGCAGGATAATTTACATGTGCATTTATGAAATCCAAAGTGTTGAACAAACCATCTTCCAAGAATGCCAGTCAGAAGGATGTCTTTTAAAGTGTGGGAGCTTCAATAAAGAAAAAGTGAATTTACTTCTGTGAAAACAGGTAGTCATTACTAGTAATATTACTAGTCTGTAAAGCAAGAGATTATTTGTAACCATCTAAAAATGCTTTTTTAAAACTTCTAAGAAACCGAAGGTTATTCAATATGCTTTACTGCATCTCTTTTCAATTTTCTCTGCAAATAGTGTCTTCAGTCTAAATTAGAAGACTGTTTTCCAATGCAGAGCTAAAAATTTTATAGATTAAATTATTCTGTATCTAATTAACCACACTTTTAACACATTGTCAAAAACATTAAGCAAAGAGGCATGATGTTATTCTAATCCTTTAGTGTATTTTCTTAGATTGACATGAATATTTTGTGTGTTTTTCAAGTCCCTAAACAGCTGATACATAAAGGACTTCTTTTGCAGTGCATCTGTACTGTAATCTGTATTGACTGAAACATCCATGATGGGTTGCTAGGTAGTTCAGCCTTGTCTGTACAGTATCACAGTGATTCTGTGGTGTCTGTGAATAGCAGCAGCAGTTATGAAAAAGTACCAGGTCATTTACACTCACTTTGTATTATGTTAGCCAACAGTCATTTTTTTAAATTCACATCATCTCTGGACATCTTTTTTCACTGCATTAATTTTTCACTTTAATATACCTGATTCAAAAGATAATAGGATGAAGGATCTGAAAGTAGTTAATTTTGTGTATTTAGGCCCCACCATTTAATTTCATAGACTGAAAAGAAATTATATTTGTTCTCTGATTGGATAAGCATGTCAGCAGTTATCAAATAAACAGTTACAGAAGCAAATCTAGATGCATGAAATTGAAATTTGTTTTGCCATGAACATATACAGAAATTAGCTTAAGGTAGGTGAGGAAACGTGTAGCTGGAGAAGATTTTAAAAAATCACCTAAAAACACCTCTCAAAACAAAAAGATCTGTAACTGAAATTTTCATAAGACTGAGAGGCTGGTGTTGATGTTCTCAGTTTGCCTAATAGATTAGAGAGTGCAGAGATCCTAGTGTATCCTTATTCAGAAGCTGTGGAGCCTTTGGAGCTAACAGGGATGCTTCTTGATCAATATTTAGTACTTCAGTAGGTAACGAGTGAAAGCCTCATATGACACTGAGCAATGTGGTCAGAGCAGACACCATATCCTGATTCTGAATGTGCCTAATGTCACGTTGTATCAGAGTTATTATTGCCGTGACATCCAGTATATTTGTTTTTTAGTGACAGGCCTATATAACACATACAGAAACACAGAAGTAGAGAAGCCCTAGCCAAGTGTGCCAGCCTTTGGAAAGTCAGGCCTTCTGCCCTGCCCTGACCTGACAGCCAGGCATGGCCAAACACAGTGCTGCACAGAGCAGGGGGAGAGAAGGTGGAATGAAACTGTGGAATGCTTGGATTACTATATCTCAAGGTTACACAATTTCTTTTAAACCACTGACATGTTGAAGGTAGTTATCCAAGGCATCTCAAGAGAAGGGTAAGTGGATTGATTTATTTGATGTATGTTATAAAAATATCAGCATATTCCTGATGCTTTCTCTATCTGACCGCCTTTTTATTGTCATCGTTCCATACATGAGGTGTAAATCTCTTCTATTAAGGACAACTTAAGAGAGGATTATTTAGCAGGAAAATCTTAAAAACTTATCAGTCCAGTGACCTTTTGACATCATTATGCCACACAGAACACAACTTGGATTTTGTGTGTATCCTGTTGTGACAAATTGAGGTCTCCCCTGTCTCTTCCTCTCCAGGCTGAACAGACCAAGTGATCTCAGCTACTCCTCATATGGCCTCCCCTCATGGCCTTTTTCCATTTTCCTGGCTCTCCTCTAATAGTTTTATACCTTTCTTACATCATGGCACCCAGAACTGCCCCCAGCCCTGGAGGTGAGGCTGCCCCAGAGCAGAGCAGAGCAGGACAATCCCCTCCCTTGCCCAGCTGGCCGTGCTGTGCCTGATGCCCCCAGGACAGGGTTGGCCCTCCTGGCTGCCAGGGCACAGCTGGCTCACGTTCAACTTGGCACAGACCCGGACCCCCAGGTCCCTTTGTGTGGCACTGCTCTGCAGCAACTCATTCCCATGTCTCCACACACAACCATGGTTGCCCTGTCCCAGGAGCAGAATCCGGCTCTTGTCTTTGTGAAACCTGTTGTGGTTGGTGATTGCCCAGCTCCCTAATTTGTCAAGGTGTTTCTTCAGGGCCTCTCAGCCTTCAAGGGAGTCAACAGCTCCTCCCAATTTAGTATCTAAATGCTTCAGCTTCCTTTCCGAGATTGGAAATTCTTCAGAGAAACCCTACCACAACATTCATCCATGAACCTTCTGTACATGACAGTGATTGTGCAGATTAGGGGGCACAGGTAAATCTAGGAATATGACACCAATTAAGATATTTTTGTATCAGTCCATCAGTGTTTTCCATATTTTACAACCGTGATTCCAAGGACGTCCTCACTGTGTGCATAACTGCAGCAATGACATCAGTTATGACAGTGAGTGACATCTAAATCGGGAGCAAGAGAGGTATGTAGCTCCCCTGTACATGCTCCTAGGGACTTCCAATTAATGTTTCCAATTCTGGCGTGAATTTTTCAATTTCATTCAAGGAACTATGTTTCTTGTAGAAATGAAGCAGAGCATGTCTGATGTTGCCTTTAGCTAGTGTGCCATGGAATGATCTAGAACCTTCATGCAGCAAGGGAAGCCTGGAGTGCACAAGGGAAGGCTTTGGAAAAACCCCTGGCATTCCTTCTGTGGGATCATGGATGGAAGTCCAGCTTTAGCTTCAGCACCCCAGGAAAATGAGAACCTTTAGAGACAAGTAATGTTAGTCATGTGGAGTCCTTCCATGTAATTATCCAATAGAGAAAATGTGAAAATCTATGCCAGCAGTTAGCCTGCTGAGAGTCAGCAGGGGAGAGTGTGTTTTACAGGCAAACACAGCAGCAGGCAGACAGAGAGGGCTCAGTGGAGAGGGAGACCTGGATGACTTCACAAAAAATATGTTCCAGCCTGGAAACAAGAAGTGTGCTCAGCTAGGGTCAGGAAAGAAAGTCAGAAAAATTAGAAGAATGGGTCTAATTCTCTGTTGCTGTTTCACTGCAGTGGTGTTAAGGAAAAGAGTAAGAATAGGAAACTAGTGGGAAGAAGTAGGAACAGAATCCATGTGGCCCAGAGCCTGGGCTTCAGATCAGATTTTTGAAAGTCAGATTCTGCTCTTGTGCTTCCTGCTGATCTAATACTTGACTTTTTTGATTAGACAGTATCAAAATGCAATAACAACAGCTACGACTAGTGCACCAATAGAAAAGAAAAAGGTTTCTTTTACATTTTGTAGGAAAATTCCCAAAGGCCAGTAGTATGACACGGGCTCAGGTCTGACTGCCATTGTGTGACACATGTAAACTGTTACAGGGCTTGGAGCTAAGCTGAGGAAGCCATTCATATTTTCACTTGCTCTCCTGTCCTGACAGTTGGGATTCATCTGCTTTTACTCTCGGGTCCAGAGGCATCTAGGTCTGTTTAAAACTGTTGTACAATGTCATGAAATTCTAAATTTGTGATGGTATGTTTGAGCCAAGAGTTCCAATAGATCTGCCCCTCTCTGAATTGACTACGGAAAGCACCAGGAGATGTACCACGGCACCTAACACGACACGAGGCATCTATACTTAGGTAGCTGAAGCTGTCCACTGGGGGTCTGTATCTGAAGTAGTCCTGTCCTGCTTTATAGTGAAGGTCTAATCAAACAAACTTTATTGACTGCCTCAGCAGACAATGAATTGCATTTATACTCCACAGACAGCACTAACTCAATTTCTATTGGTAAAATATCCATGATTTCTGTTCAGATGTGCATGCCTGCACCATGAGCATCCAGAGTGACTCAGGCTGCTCTCAGTGCGTTTGCTAGAGGATGGGGAGCCAGACACATAACTGTTGTTCACATGAAAAACTAAGATGTGTAGCACCAAAAAATTTATGTCCAGCTGATGGAAAACAATGGGGTATGCCAAAATTTTTGAACAGTAGGGCTTTATATTACTTTTTCTCCTCATTTGATTTGCTTATTTGCTCTGGCAGCCTACATTGTAAGGTGAAACAGATGTCCAACAGTTGTCTCTTTAAGGATTTCAGTTCAAAGTATGCATAGGATGAAGTAGAAACAAAGAGAAAAAAGAAATAAATTTTAAATAATTTTTTTAAAAATTTTGTTACAAACAACAAAGCACAGAAAATTAGTCTAGAATTCTTGTATTATGATATGCCAGCAATCACATGGAAACAATAGAAAATCTAATCTCACCATTAGGGAAGCCGCTAATTTTCAAAAGATACATTCAAACTTTTCACTCCCTTTGAAACACACACATAGTTATGCATCTCACCTATGAGACTTTTTGAGAGTAAGCTCTCTTACACTCAAAAATGAAAACTTGAAAATCTATACCCTTGATCTCAAAGGTGAAGTTTGACAAACTTTGATCAGTGATTACAAAATATCTATGGCTCAGAGTATTAGTAATTTAAAGGAAGTAATGCTGAAAATTCTTTGGGTCTCCTTCTGTACTCTCTTTCACAAGATGTTCTGCTTTGATTTTGATGGTCATCAAGGTGAAATCTGGTAGTCATCCCTGACAGAGGGCTAGCACATGTTTATGATTGTTGATCTGAATCTCCAGTACAGTCTGAAAGTGTTAGGGAAAAAATACATAAGAATACAGTAATGGAGACTTTTCTTTGCTGGAAAACCAAAGGCTAATCATCACACCAACCTTTTAGTCTCTTATTTGTTAAACATTGTTGTGTAGGTCATTTGTACTCCTCTTTCATAACCAAGCACCTTAAGAAGCACAAATTATGCCTGCAAGAGCTTTTCACTACAATTTTGCCCTCTTTTCTCATTCATGTGTACCTGAAGTGATAATTGAAATCTGGAGTTCTAATATGCAGAGCTGTGAAATGTATGTCAGCCCACTGAGTCCTCTACTCACCAGTACAGAACAGAAGGCAGCTTCCTGGCTGCTTGAAATTATGCTACTTACAAGATTCTCAGTCTTACAGCAGAGGCTGTCATCTGTTCTCACCAAATACAGAATTAAAGTGTATATTTCAGGGTAGGGAGTAGGATGTTTAAGCTTGAGGCATGAGAAGAAATGTCTGTTGGTATTTAATTCCCATACCTTTTGCCTGGTTAATCAGATAAGTGGTTTGTTGCAGATTTCTCTTGACACACACCTCATTAAACAGAGAGAGAACTTCCATTGAGAAAGGGCAGGATCACAGGTTAAAATTAGTTTAATGTGATTTCTCACATGTACTGGTGGTATCTGCAGTTATTTCAGGTTCATGCTAATGCCACTTACTTTTATTTACCCATCAGACAAACACAAGGGCCTCCAACGAGCAAAATGCTGGGTGAGATGCACAAGGGTCAAATGACCAAAAACCCACCTGGAATATAGCTTTGAATCCAGATGTTCAACAGTAAAGCCTCCAGAAAGGGATTATATGGAAAAGGAATTTTTTTTATTGTCTACTTTTTTATTTCCTTAAATATTTTTGCATCTTCCTCCCTTTTTGTTTTGATGTGCTGGCAGGATTATCCCTTTCATCCTTTTCTCAGCAGCACAGAGAGGTTTCCCTCAAATCTGCATGTGTGTGGAAGGCCAGTGCTGGGTGAGTCCCAAAGAACTCCAGCCTTGCTGGTGCCCGGTCCCATAGTGCTGCTTCTGCAGTAATAGGGACAGCCTGCTGGGCACAGGGACAGGGACACTGGGACCAGAGCTGCCTGGATGGGTGCGAAGGACTGGGAGCATGGGGCTTCTGCATAGCTTACACCAGTTTTAGTGGGAGGAGAGCAGTAATAGGGTGTGTCTGAAAAGGAAAGCTTGGCATATCTGCAGAGAGAGAAATATGAGGCAGAGGAAGATCAGACTCCAAAATCCATAATGAAGAGTGAAGACTGGTCAGTCCTAATCAGGAACTGATTGTTATGGGGAAGGATGTTGTTAGAGAAAGTTTCTCTTGAAGAACTTTTTTCAACCTGCATTTGTTTGCATTTAGTTTTGAACCAGATTGTACTTGCAGAAGAGAGTTCATGTTTAAACTTTGCTGAAAGCCTGCAGCCAACAAAGGAGATAAAAGCCTTCTGTTCTTCGTGTTACACAATAATAGGGAAAGAATTAATAATGCTGCACTAAAAAAAACCCTCTGTTTAGATAGCTTTATATGACAATAACAGGAGTCTGCCAATGAGCTCAGTGTACTCTCTATTTACTGTGTATACAATGTGCAAATTACACAGACATGCTCGAGCCTCTGGAATTGCAAAATTCACAAGCTAATTAATCAGAGCTTGACAACAAAGCAGAGTCCACTTCACCTAACATCCAGTGTCAGAGAGGAAAGATAATTTTGTTATTGAGGAATAAGCCTGTGCTAAAAGACAGATGATTTTGACTCCTAACTTTGTTAATTCAGTTCTACTTCAATTCTGGGATTTCAGATTGACCAAGCTGTCAATGTTAAAAATTAAATTTTGAAATTGGGGTTTTGGGGGGTGGAGGGAAAAGCATGAGTAACTTTTAAGTAGGTGAATGCTTAGCTCAATCCAGAATTACTTTTTGGACTTTATCTTTCTGTAATATAAATAAATACACGTCATGTCCAACACAAGAAATGGATGACTTACAGATAGTGCAGAGGCAGCATTGTCTATAAAAAAAGAAAGTGTCAGCTCGTCTTCAGGGTTTCTTCTGTAAAGTTTAGAATCTATTTATTTATTTTTTCATTTCTTGGAGCTCAAATTATTTGTAAGATCTGTGAGATACAGTCCCCATGTTGTGAATTTCTTAGTTGTTCCTGGGACTGGGTAAGTTTCTCTCTTTATATGCCGCATGGAACAGCAGGAGCATTTTCAGTAAGGAGCTATCAGCCAGTAGCTACACTAAAAAACAAGTAGTTGGTTAGTACTGTGTATGATGATCCTCGATTGGCAGGCTGAAAAGTGAAACTGTGCATAAAGCTAAAGCTAGGAAATCAATCACTCAAACTCCATGAAGCATATTTATTAAGTTGTGGAAATTCTGAAACAAACGGAAATCTTCTTTGAGAGCAATAGTTTGGGGTATCCTATATTTCATAAAATTTTGCCATGTTGGCCTCTCTAGAGATCTCACAGTAGTGTTATCCTTAGCTTTAGTTTTAGGCTGCTTTGTTCAGTCACTCTGGTCCAACTTAACCACAGAAATGTGAAGCATGAGCTTTGTTCCATGTTGTGAGCGCTGTAACAATAGCCAGCATTTGCCTGTATCAGAGATTTTAAAGTTGTTTTTGGGTTAATGAAACATCTCAAAAGCTTCTCAATGCTACAATTATCACATGAAAGCTTGTAATAAAGTTAAACATATATAGTACTTGGATAACCCAAGTTTTTTGATGGATGTTCACAATCTTTAAAGCATATATCTTATATTTTGGTTTTCTCTCTCTGTCTCCCAGAGGTGTACCTAGGCAGACCTAGGGTACCAGGTATGTCTGTAAATGAAGAAGGATATTAAAAGACTTCATAAGTGTTTTGAGAGAGAATATGTTTTGAAAGTTGGGTTGAGGTTTTCTGTAAATTTTATGACCTACATAGAATAAGTGATAAAGGCAGAAAGAAAGCTTTACTGGCACAACCTTTATATAACACTCTAGTGTTACTCATCTCTATATATCTTTAATGAAAAATGGAATATGAACTGGATTTTATTGCTGTTTTGAAAATGCAGCATATGGAATTTTTTCAGCCCTATATCTTCTGAAATGCATGATCAAACTCTCTTTTAGATTTCCGTTCTAAAGATCCTTTAAAAAAAGGCTCAGTGGTGGAAAACATCTTTCAAAAAATGTTTTTGTAAAGGGGTTGGAGTCTTTGTGCTTGTCAACTTATGCTGTTGTTAATATTGTAGCATTTTCATGTAATGATAAGGAAAATATTCTCAATTTCTCTGCATTTTTTTTTCTGTAAGAACAGATTGCTGCTCTCCTGTCTGCACAGAATTTGCACCAGCTGTATCAGAAATTTAGCACAGGAAAAGAAAAAAGGTCATTTACATTGCAGATCCAACAGCAGAGCCTACTGCTCAAGTTTTTGGCTAGAGATGATCAATATAAAAAAGAAATAGTTTCAGGTTATGTAACATTAGATGATGGGGTCACACATTAGGAACTATTCTAAAAACAAAAAGATTTATAAAGAAGAAAGAAAAAAATGAGATGTACTTTTCTGGCTCTAAGTTTTGCAAGCTAAGGGTACTGTTTCTCTTAGCCCAACCTGACAAAATTTTGTAAAATACCACATTTTGATGCTTTACACATTTTCTAGAGGACATCTTTTCAGACAATGACTATTTTGCAAATTTCTCTACAAGAATGTAAAATACTATATTTTACTTATATGTGGACATACAAGTTCCTTGAGGTCTAATATATTTCTAAAAAATAAAAAGAGAATATGCTCAGGGAATCTTGCTCATCTTCTCCATTTTCAAGGCTCTTTTTCCCTGAGGAATTTGAAAAAGGGGAAAAGTACCAAGGTAGACAGAGAAAAATAGGATGAAACTGTTTATACTATAAACAGTTTGAGATAGATTTTTCCACAGAAAATATCACTATTTTCCTTTGGGGAAAAAAAATCCTTGATAGAAGAGCATAGATAATTTGAAATATTTTGTGGCCACAGAACCTCAGGGTAAAGGTTTGGTTATCCCTATCTGCATTCTAGGCTCTGAGGCTGTGAGGAACTTTCTCTCACAGTGCTTCATGGAAAGTGTGGTCCCATTTGGAGGTCCAGACTGTAGAAGAAAATGGGACTGTGACTCATTTCCCTGTAATGGCCTTGAATAGCCATTAAAAAACCCCTTACAAATTAATGTGCATCATTTGGTTTTCTAGCCAACACATTGTTTTACTTTTATCTAGAAGAAAAGTTGCACGGAAAAAGTTCTATTTTTTCATTCTTAGTCATGCCACAGATTCTTGTTATTCGGGTGCACCTGTGCTATTTTGGGGTTCAAATGTCCTGGGTTTTTATGACTTTAGTTTATTGGTGACCAGTGCCATGGATCCTGCTCACCTCACCTAGAAGCTCTCATCTGTGTTAGAAATTAGTCCTTACTCCAGTGTCCATGAAGAAAAGAAAAAGCCCAGCTGGGCAATGATTTGAAAAACTGACAAAACACTGAAGCAATTATTTCAGACACCCCTCAGATCACAAAAGGCAATGGAATTTCTGGAGGGAGTAGGAGCCATCTAACTAATTACTTGAAGCAAAAAAAAAAGGCTCACTGTCAAGGTCAGAATAGAAACATAGTGAGGCAGGGTATATTTTATTACAAGGAACCTCTCAGTGTTTTGATTATGTTATTAGTTCCATGCAAGTGTATTAACTGAAAAGGCACGATTAGCTGAATAAATTTCAGGAGGGATGTGAAAGCTGGTGTCAGCAGTTAGAATGCAGACACCAATTTTTGTCTAGCAAGGCAAGAAATAAAAATTTAAGGTGGAACCTCCCAGAAAAAAAAGGAAAGGAATATTTGTGTGATTTCTTCTTGTCCAGACAGAGGCAAAGCCTCTTTGATCAAATGACAAGAAAAAGGACAGATAACATAGTCTTTTGAAGGTCAAGTCAACCTTTGAAAATTAATCTGGAGAACACAGTTCTAAAAAAATATTTCAGTAGCATGGTTGTGAGCACTTGTCTGAAAAATTTTTGTACACTGACAACGAACGTTCATTTAAGAGGAAAAAAAAATTTAAAAAACGGAAAAAAACCTCCAAAAATCCGGCTAAACCATACAACATTTATTGTGATACTTTAACAATAAAGAAAGTTGACTCTGCTTCAGGGTATATTTGAGTACTTGAAAGGTAAGACTGAAATTTCATTAGATCACCATTATATTCTTTTGAACACTTTAAAGACGAACACTTCAACCATGCTGCCATGAACCAAGATATTCCTCCTTTCTTTTTCCCTCTGCCTCTCCTTGTACCTCTGGGTATTCATCTGTCCTTTATGCTACTCTTCGTATTTGAGCTAATCTTTTGATCTTTAATGTTGGCACTGCGGAAAGAAGAACTTGAGAACGTTAAGAATTAGAGAGACTACATCTGTCTGGACAACAAATGGCAATTACTGTCTGGGCATGATATTAGAAAAAAGTAGATTTTTTTCAGTGATGCAGAGGAAGAAAAGCTGAACCCATGCAGGAATTCCATATGTGCATAACTAAGGTGTTTGTGCTCTTCTTGGGTGAGAAAGGTCTCCTGCTGTGAGCTAGGCCTTGATGCTGTCTTTGAATTCCTATTTGCAAGGAGTCAGGACTGCTCATCCTCGGTGCTGCTGGCAGAGGCCGTGCTCCCACCCACGCCTGTGCTGCAGAGCTTGCAGAAGAGAAAGCAAGGCAAAATGAGGGGGACATGATAAGAAAATACGGAAAATACTCCCTCTGAACAAAGGAGAGTTCTCCAAGAGAAGGAGGCAAGTGCTCAAAACCAGAAGTCTGGGGGGAAAACTGCTGTCCCTGGGCCATCAGAGGTGACAGCAGCTCAGTCCCTCCAGCCCAGAAGGCTGTTTCCAGCTGAGATGTGAGCAAATGTAGCCCCAGATTCTTTCTGCTGCCCAGGATCTGGTGTAAGATTTTTCTGCAGAAGGCTTGGTTCCCACTTTCTTGAGGTGAAACAACATATCAGGAGGGATTCTTTGTCTTCTTTAATGTGTGGTGCTATAAGTGGATCAGACACGTCAGAATCTCTTTTACAATGGCACAAATCACAAGGGTCTGCCTCTCCAATCCTCTTCTCTTCCTATTCCGTCTGCATGAGTTGGCTTTTTATTTTCAATGCAAAAAGAATGAAATCTGGGCTACCTGTTTCAGTACTCTATTTTTTTCTCATTTTGAATAGGATTTTTATTCCACTTGTGCTGTTTTCAGAAAAAAAATTACAAGTAACTTATTTCTTTTACCAATTTTATGGATATATACTTGTAAGAAATCACTAATTTGAACTTTTTTTATTCAATATATGAGACAAACACCCAGAAAGGAAGAAATATTTTGTTTTCCTTTAAAACTGATTGCCTTTGTCCACAAAAAGGTGTTTAGAGAGATAATTATACCACGTTGGTTTTGCATCCATCAGATATATAGTTTAGCCAATTAAACTTACCTATTGGAAGCCTATGAAAGGCTGGGACTACAGCCCAGAGGTGAATGAAAACCAAAGCTTTAGAAATGGAAAAACATGCACCAATCATACTACTGAATTAATGCCCAAATAAAGAGTGTGTGCATATAGTGTTTCTTTAAAAAGTTTTTAAAATAACTCATGTGACCATACTTTGGCCTCTGGGCAGGCAAAGAAAAAAGAATTATCTTCCCATCAGCCTATGAATTATTGGGTGGGAAGGCATCAGTTGTAGCCAAACTGAAGTCATGGGTTTACAATCAGAGATGGTTCTGAAAACTCTCACTGTTTGAGGAAATCCTGTTGAAATAATTGTCATCACTGCCACAAGTCCCTATTTACAGAACTAACTAGACACTTTGCTACAGCACAGGAAATTCTTTATAGTTTATGCATTTATTGAGACTTCTATGGTGTATATAGATTGAAATAAAAGCACACCAGTCACTGTTATGAATAGAACACATCAAACTCGGTATGAATTGCATTTATTATAAACTTTGCTTTTGTATGGAAAAGCAAACTACCAAAATCCCCCGAGTGAAATTATTTGATGCCCCTTCTTCAGCCAATGATCCATTCTGTAGATTATTTTAAGGTTAATTATTAAACTTGAAGCAAACTCTTGGCTGATATTTTTGGATCATGGGAGAGCAGGCTGTGAGGAGTCACAGCTGTGAGCAAAGATTACCTAAACTGGCCTCTAGCTGTGGTGCAAGCTTACCAAGACAATCAGCAGTCGGCACACCTAACGTCGTCTTCTAACTCTTTTGGAAGTGAGAATGAGACTTTGACAGGTTCAAAACAGCCCATCATTGCATAAGGGGAGGAAGGCAACGTGCTGCTCCAGGGCACTATGCCAAGGTCAAGATAGGAGATAGAAATGGCCACCTCTGCAGTGAAATACTTTAGATCCATACTAATTGCCTAAATTCTAGCAATTACTCCCTAAAATTGTTTGTTAGTTCAGTGGTTATAAGACAAGGCCAGATGCCTAGAAATAGACTATCTTGGTTAGATTTTCCCTCCACAGGCCTCAGGAATGTTCTCTTTGCTGTTGGTCAGAGTAATCTAGCATACAAGAACATAGATGAGTATGCTCACAGCAGAATTGCTTCTTGGCCTTTTATAGATTCTGTGAGATCCTAGTCCCTTGGGAAGGTAATTAGTTGAAGTATTGGTATAATTTGTTTTAAGCTTAGTGGGGAAGCTCCTGTAATATTGTTTTGTTTATAATTTTGTTTATCATTTTTATCATCATTAGGAGCAGTCTGGGGCCTTGTTGACATGGAAGGAAATCTGAATCTCCAAATATGGGAAGTAGCAGGCTAGAAGATGTGATGAGGTGGATGCTGATGGGATCTCAGCTCAGTGTTCAGCCAGTTCTTATTCTGCAACAAAGAGTTTGGGAATCTTGTCATTGTTCACTTATCAAATGCTACTCTTGTTGTCTCTTCCTTTAAGGCCTTGGAGAGGTGTGTATATCCCAGACACTTCAGGCTTTGAAATGAGGTTTGTGAGCAATGATAGTCACTCCTGCACTACATTCTGTGTGAATGAATTCAGAAATGCCATGCTGGTTTACATAAGCTCTACCACAGACGCAATATCAGTAGCATTCTATTAAACCATGAAATAAAGATCATTTTGTCTGCCTAATCAAATTCTGACAAGTTCATGAAACTGCTCCTTTTCAGACCTGATATTGTGCCCAGGATATTTAGGTTGGGTTTCTTTTAGCAGGTAACATGGTAGGAGCATCTCAGAAAATTCTCCATGCAAAAAGGGAGCATATTAATGAAGTAAATGGTATGACCAAATGGCTTTCCTATTGTTTTCTTCTCATGGCTTTTTTGGCTCAGCTGCCAATGCAAAAGATATTGATATTTTTTGTGCATTACCCTTCCTGCACAGACCGTTTGCTCTAATTTTTCAAGATTTTGTAGCAGTTAATCTAACAGTTATACTTTGGCAGAATTCCCATCAAGATGCATGTGCATGGTAAATGATTAAAGGATTGGGCATGCATATTGAGAAAGCTGATGACTTGCTACTTGTGGTAATGACTCTTGCTGTTCTTTTATCCTCAGCCACATGGCATTAGATGCTGCCTTTACAAAACAGTCTTGTCTTTGTCAAGCAGGAGATAATCTGGAACCCCTTTTTTAACAATCTGTTCTTTGCTGAAGCTGTTCTTTGTGAGGTGCCCTGGCGTCCTTGTTCTGACCCTTTACGATGCTCTGAATCCTCAAACATCTTTAGAGTTCAAAGAGAAGCTCATGGGGCTACATGGGGCACATTTTTCTGCTTGATACAGCCCTTTTTTTGAGCTGTTCTTTCTGCTTGTGCCTCTAATGTTTCTGTTTGCTTTTCTGCCATGTAAGAAGAGAGATACCTACAGGGTTATGAACTGCAAGAATATTTAGTCCATTCACATACTTACTATAGCTCAGATTTACAGGAAATTTCTTCTGGGAATAATTAGATCCTCTGTACTTTGGAGAAGCTGTTTTCAGATTGTGGTAATCAGAACTAGATCAATTCAATTAATGCTCAAAGAAAATTGCTAATATTTCTTCTGTATTTTTTTCTGGCCATTTGTTAGGCAAAAAAGAACTTCCCGCTGCTATAATACATTGCTGTGTTAATGTGGGTGAGAGAAACTGTTTTCTCCTATTGCCTATTTTCCCATCTAATTTCAGCACTTTTAAGAACTGATAGCAGCAGCTGCCAGAAGCAGCCATTTGTGGTACACAATATTGAGTTTTATCAAGCCTGAATAATCAGAAGCTATGCTGCGTAGCAAGACTATTTTTCTCTTGAAAAAGCATATCAACAATGATACAAAGCTCATACCAGCATTATGGCAGGTAGGGTGCCTGTCAGATGGATTGTAGAGAATGGTATAGCACTGGTCCAGTTGAGAAATGTAAACTTCATGACTTGGTCCTTGGGCTGCATAGCTGTGTCCAAGGTTTGAGCCACTGGAGCAGCCTGGGTGTTAGCAGCATGGAAAATCTGACTCATGACTGTCTGAAATCCCAAAGTAGGGTCTGGAATGAAACCTGTATTTGCTTAAGGATATAGATCTTGGCAGCATTAGTAGGACATTACCACAAATTACTTACTTTCAAGTTCATTTCTACAATGCAACAATAAAAAGTTTTAGATCAGAGATCACACGTAATGGTTTTCAGGAAAAGAAAATCAAATTTCTTTTTTAAAAATAACACCCATTAAATATTCCCAGAGAAGATGATATAAAAACATTTTCTAGGAAAGTTTTATTAGTTTTGAAAACTTGTAACGGTTTAGCACTAGATCACACATCTGTAAGCAGCACAGACTGTGCTGGCAGTGTGGGAAGACTGTGCTGTGGAAAGCAGCAGCCTGGAAAGAGTCAGCTGAGTAAGGAGCAGTCAGTTATGGCTGAGGGAGTTAACATGCATAGAGAAAGCATGACTGAGAGGAGTGCAGATCTGGTACTGCAGCTCTGTAGGGAAGAAATGAGGAACGGAAGCCCAGGGTCCATTTTGTGGCCAAGAACTGCAAGATGATGCAGTGAGTTAGGGGCTCCCTGAAGGACCTACAGTGTGATTCCAGTGAGGCTCTTTTTACAGTCAGAGTTATAATACACTCACCCCATTCAGCCAAACTGAGAGAAATTTTAAGAGCAACTTGATAACAGAATTTAAATGTTTCCCTTGGAGTCAGATCAGTTCAGAGTGAGATTATTTAATCCATTTTTAGCATTAAGGATAAGAGAATATTGGAAATCAAAGGTACAACACAACCTTTGGAAAATCTTGAGGCACTGTTGGACTGTGTGAAAAAAGCCTTTTCTGGCCCTATAACCTGTGACTATATTCTTCTCTCCACCTTCACTCACCATTTCAATTAACGTTGGTCTTTATGGAGAAAATTTGTTTGGATTCTTTTTTCCAGACCCAGTACCACTGAGTTGAAATGGAGTCATCATTAAATTTAGACACTGCTATTTTCTGCTTTCATAGACTTCCATCCTTTTTTCAATAAATTCTTGCCTACATGAATGTACTTGGGAATAAAATATCTCCATGTGGTGTATTCCCTGCTGAATAAGAATGTTTGCATATTGGGTAACTTATGAATAATAAACTCTATTTGCAGATATATCTGGAAAATGCTTTACTTATGTTTAATATTGTGGCGTTATCTCTAAATATTGACATATTTTAGGAACATATTCATATGTTCTGAAGTATTCTTCTTTCAATGAAGAAAAGGTGTTATTTAAAAGTACAGTGCAGCCCATCTCTGGTCTTCCCTGACATTTTCAGTCTATGCCATGTTCCATAGTGCCAGTGAGAATATTAGGGTCAAACTGAAGGAGTGCCCTATGGGTCTGGTTCTGATCTGCTAGTGCCCAGCTGTACCTTTGTAAAGCTAGTGAGAAGTGGCTGAGCGCTGAGCTACAGCAGAGCTTTGATTTATAGAATTCCAAAGATAAATCAGAAGGTAAGTAGTTAATTCAAATGATTTTCCTTTTGCCTTCTGACTGCACAGTGTTTTTCACAAGCAGTTTGGTCCAAAATATCTTTGAGTGGTTGTCACAAAGTTTTAAAGGAAATGTTTGGGGGTTTTTTAACTTGATTTGGTTTTTATGTGCTGGTAAATTTTAAATTTTTTGAAATAATTGTATTTGCAAGCAAGAATATTAAAATTTGTTCTTAATAATGTAAAACCTGAAGAAATAGTAAATTAAAGAAAAATTTCAAAACTTCAGTGATAATCCTAAGTGTCATCAATAAAGTCAAGTCAAGCCTCTCCTCTTTATTTTTCCAGGGAATCAGTACTTCCTGTTCTGTTTGTCTTATGAAGTACTATGCCATCCATCTACCTCAGCATCTTGTTGTAACCTGCTTAATCATTTAAAGATGAACAGGGAAGGTGTTTTGGTTCTGATGGCATTACACAAACAAATTATCAGGAGCTTGTGATGTTCGCAAAAACAGGATTTCCCGACAAGGTTTTGTATGAAAAGCTAATTCAGCCCCTTTCATCTCAGAGCAGAATGCCTTCCTCATTAATCTGCTTTCTCTTCATCTTAATAATACTTAGCAGTCACATAATGCTTTGCAGCCCCCAAGCACTGTACCTAAATTGAGAATCCTTTTTAGTAGTTAAGCATATACCTGCTAAGGGAGTGCTATAAAAATCATAATTGTAGGTGTCTGTAAGTTAAAAAACTTTAAAAAGATGGAGAGGGGGAAAAATGATGGGAAAAGAGAAATAGAAAAACTAGAGCCTTAAAATGGTGCTCACAACATTTTTTGTCTTTTACATTGCTAAGATATCATGTTGATAAATGCCTTGGTACCTCTGAGGAAAAGTAGATCATCAGTATATAGTAATTTTGTCTGCATATTGAATCTGGAAGAGCAACAGGACAATAGTTTTTATGCAGTCATTTCTCTTACACTTGTCTGGGTCATTTTGTGACTTTTGCTATGTCAGTATTATTAAGTTATGTGGACAAGTAAGATCTGCAGAAGTAATGTTGATGTTTAGGGTCTGACATCTGTGATATGCACATTTCAGTGGGTTTATATTAGGACTCAACTGGTCCCATGACCTTAGTGTCCTTTACAGCTGGAGTGCATTAAGTACACTCCCAGGAGCACATCTTCCTTTAGTTCCATCCAGAGAAATCCAGGTCATTTGCTCCAAGACCATTTTTGTGGTGCAAATCAAAGCACAACAAAAAGAGACAATAGGCAATTTGTTTCAAAATCTCACTCTTCCTTTAAATTGAAACACCAAAATAGGCACCCCTCTGGGACTTGGATGGAATGTACTGTTTCTAACTCAACAGAAGATCCTGTACTGGCACACACACTGAGGAGCTCATATATCATTTAGAAGCACTGAATGGCTTGTTTTTAGCAGCAAGGAATATTCTTATTTCACTATGGTTTGCAAGTAGCAGCTAGAAATAGAGATGGGAGAGCTGGAATGAAAGACATTGATTTAATAACATACCTGAGGATATACAGTTCCTAGAGCTCACATTACTTAGTTCTTTGCTGAATCTGAGCCCATGGAAAGTTCAGACTTTTACAGGCTGGGGCATCTACAATAATGCTTTCCTTTGGTAGTCCTCACCTATCTATCCCTAGTGTGAATGTGGCCATATGTTGAGATATGGATACCAAGGGGGAACCTGCTGGGCCCAGGTGCTGCCTGCAGTGGTGTTAAGCCTTCCCCAGAGTAAGGCAGAGGCACTCCTTGCAGTAGATGGCTGTGCAACCATCTGCCCCCAGCATGGGATCACCCGTCCTAATTTAAGTGAGAGAGATCAGATTTGCAACTAATGCATGACTGACACCTGTTCCAGAGTGCTAACAACAGCAGTTCTGCCTTTGGGTACAAGCCAGGCTCCAATGGTGTGTTGTTAAAGGCCCTCCCCAGCAAGAGTGACCAGGGGTAGTTGACTTTGTGAGCACACATCTAGACAAGAGTTATCAGTCAGTGACTGGCACATCATGGGGATTGCCCAGACATAGCCAGAAATGTGCACGTGACCGACAGCCAGCTGAAAGAGCACATAAATACTGACAATAGAGAATCACCAACATCAGAGTATTTTAATGTTATTATATGATAAATTTTTTTGAGTTTTATGAGACTGGAAATCTCAAAAACTGCCCCTAAGAAAGAAGCATCTTTCTTATATTTTTTGTTAAAAGCTGGGAAACAACCAGAGGCAGGAGGCTTCTACCCTTTCCAATTTTTTTATTTGTTTACAGTTTATAAGCCTGTAACTTTGCATGGCCTCATGCATGCAAATGTTCCATCCCTTTTTCAGTCATGCTGAGCTCCTGGCTGTGTTACTGCCTCATGAGCAGGTGTTCTAGAACCCAAGCAGGGAAAATACACTTCCTTTTACTAGTTTTTTCATTTTCAGCCTTTCCCTAAATGTCCCCTTGTTAGAAGGAAGTAATGAAGAAAGTACAGAGCAGCGCTCAATTCGCCACCTGAATGCTTCTCATTAGTTTGCATGTCTCTATTTTGCACTTTCTTATTTATCTTCTCTTTATCTTTCAGTAAAATAAAGTGTCACTTTTTTTGTTGGTTTGGTTTGGTTTGGTTTGGTTTGGTTTTTTTGGTTCCTGAAAGCCATTTTCTCTGGAACCACCTTTTTGCATAGGTCTCCTGATTCAAGGAACCTTCATGTTCCTCTCAGACTGCTCTTGTCAGTGTTTTACTGACATTAATGTCTTCTTCCCTGCACACAGCCCAAGCCCTATATTTGTTTTACTGCATCACACTCACTTCATCTTCTCCCTTGTTTCTTTGTGACTTTATTGACCTCCTGGCACACTCTGACCATTTGCCCATGTGTTTTATCAGAGGGCATGAGCTGCCAGAGATTTTAGCTTAGTTTCTCTCTACCACATATGTATCCTGCTACCTTCATCAGCTGTTAGTCATAGAATCACTCCAGTGTTTTTAGTCCCAGTTTGCATATCCAATATTTATTCTTCCTGCCTCTGACCAATTTCCTCTCCTGTAATGCTTAAAAGTAGTTTCTTTTCTGCACAGATCTGTGTTTCTTTTTACGCTTGAATATCCTCCCACTTTCTACATTCTTCCCCATCTTGCTTTTGCTTTTCTGTATTCTTAAAACCAGCTTCTTCACCTGAAGAATTCTGCTGCCTGAGAGACCTTCCCAGAAAGGACAAAATGCCTCTCATACTCAGTGCCAGTTTCCTTCTGGTACGCACGTGCCCATCTGATCTCTGGTCATATCATAGCACCGACATCCTTGTGCCCTGTACTGGTGGGAGGAATGGACAACTGTGCTGGGTGGGGAAGTGATGTATGGCTCAGACAACATCAGGAGCTGAAATAGATTCAAGAATGTGTCTTTTAGTGTATGCGAAAAACAAATTTGAAAAAGTTCTTTTTGGTTAAAATTTCACTGGAATGTAATCTCTTGCCCCATAGAATGGCTTATTGTGGCTCAAAGAAAACACCACATGATCTTTTAACATGGATCACATATTATCATGTATTATTTTTCCCATCTTTATCCTTAATGCAGGTTGAACTTTTATCAAAAAGAGAAAAGGTCGGGATCCATTATTAATAGCGAAAAAAGGACTTACAGTGAAAGATATCAACCAGGCTGGAGAGAGGAAAATGTAAAGCACAACCTGTAAATGTAAAGCTGTAATCTAGAATTTAAAATGAAAAAAAAATATATAACCCAAGTAAAATACTTCATTGAATGCAATTACTCAAATTCAATGAAATTATTCATCTAGTCTCCATGAAGCACTTTAACATCACTTGAATTAAATGGAGAGATTTAAGGACTGCCTTTTGATACTTATTTGTAAAAATCAATAAGTTCCTGAGGCAAGTTTAGGTTTTGAAGGAGATGACTCTTCCAGTGGAAAAATATTCTATTGAAACAAGAACAAAATGACAACCAACTCATCTAGTCTTCATTTTTTCTCATGATAAAATCTGGCAATAAACCCAGGTCCTTGTTCCAAACCTTGCACTACTGTCCAAGTTGATAATAAGCCTTTGTGCAAGGAAAGGCTGTTTAAAAAGCTTCAGTTTTTACACAGCGATCAGTGTAGATAGTTCCCCTGTGATTATATCATTAATATATTTGAGGAACAGAAAACTTATGTATGCAGAAATGGGTTATGAGAAGCAACAATCTGTCTTCAGTGCAGTCCTGTTCCTCAGAGACAGTGTACTTCTGCTGTAACATAAAAGGTTGATTTTTTTAGGTGAAAAAATGAATAATAAAATTCTATGTTGTAAGAAGCATCTTGTCTTCTCAGGATTGCTTGGTGCATTCCATATGCAATGCTCCAGTAATGTTTTATATTCAGGACTCACATTGCTCTGCACAGAGTGGTTTAGTAAATATCCATTGGGTGTTTTTAAGTAGGAGGTTGGAAAGGAGGCTGCTCAAGTAGAATTTTGATATCAATTTCACCTTATTTCAAATATCTATCCTTTAGAGGTTTGTATGTGAGATAATTCTCCTAGGACAAATTTACAATGAATGCATGTACTACTTCAGAAGTCTGTTGTAGACATGCCTCTCTCTTTCTTTAGTACTTTGAATGTTCAGTGACTGTAAGGTCAGATAAAGACATTTATATGTAATCGGATTAATGTTTCCTGGCTACTCTTCATATTTTGGTGCTCTAGTGTCCCATAATTTCATATACAAGCTTGAAAATTTCATTGGAGGTCTCTAGCCTCCAAACCAGATGCGCCATTTGTAATTTTCAAACCTGCCCAGTTACAAACCCTTTGGAAAAAAATACAATTTACACCTGCTGATACTTGCTATAGCTTCAAAATTAAGTAATCTGAAAAGCCCTCTCTGTGTGCAGTCCTATACAGCTGGAGTCCCAGCCTGTTGATGCCCTCAGTTGTCCCAGGTCCCCAGGTGGGCAAGCCTCAGCACTGCCGTCCTGCTGGCCCCTAGCAGCACAGGAGTGACACATCTCCTGTGTTCCTCTGCTTCCCATCAGACTGTTTCCCAAGGAGTGAAGGCTTTTCCTGCCCTGCTCCTTTTGAGAAATGAAGATCAATTGCATAGAAATAAGAACATGACATCATTAACTTGTATCAATAATCATATTGCCCTTAAACTTCTGATTACAGTCTAGTTTTCCTATTTCATTAGTTCTCTCGTGTGTGTATATATACTATTATTATTATCTGGATTATTGCAGCCTAGTACTCTATTTCTTAAAACACAGAATTAATATATAATGTCCCTAGTAATATTTTACTGACAAGAAAAATTCATAAAAAGTTGAGCAAAGATGATTGTTAGTCCCACAGAGATTTATGGATCTAGATCTTTGCCATTCTCTTCCATAACTTCTTGGAAACATTTTTCTTTCTTTTTTTCATAATCTTAAGAAGTCACCTCATCGAAGATGGAGACCTGCAGATATGGAGACAACCACAAAAGGTGCTACATCTTACAGGCTTGTACCTTGCACCAAGACTGTTGTGCAAGGTGCTGCTGAATCTGTCAAAATTCTTAATGCCTGAAGGCTGGGCTGCAGTGCGGGCCACTTCTCTGTATATTGGTGTGCTCCTTGGAGAACTTGGGCCTGTGTGCGGACCTCTGCTAACATAGAACAAGAGGTTTTATGGAACTGCTATGGTTACTTTTGCCATGTTTTTCTGCTGGGATAATGTTTTGAACTTGTTCCTTTTTTTCCTTTTCCTGCAAACTCTGTGTTCACGTGGGAAGAAACAACCAAAGAACCCAAGATGCAAAAAGGTAACAAGGAAGAAGCCCCTGAGGTGACCAGAGCCTGACAAAGACAGCAGGCTGATGAAAGGCTCAAGGACTCTGCTTTGCATTCTGCTCTCATCCCAAGAATCCTACGGAGACTAGCTGTGAAGGATCCTGGGAAGATGCGCCCTGTTTGTGAATGAAGAGCAGCTCTTTCCATTTACAACCACTTCAGTTCGTTTCCCTACATAAGCACAAAAATAACCATTTTGGAGGAGGAGGGAGAGCAAAAAAAAGCTCCCAGAATTATCTCAGGGAAATAAAGCCAGGTGCCCATCTTTGCATTATATCCAAATGAGATGCAGCTGTTTAAATGTAAGTGTTAAACAAGAGAGAAGAATGCCTTAATTAGCCCTCAAAAGGAGACAGGAAAGCTGTAAGAATGCACCTGACACTAAGCAGTATGAGATAAACTCATTCCAGCTGTCACTGAACTGACTGTTTGAAGGCAGAGCAATGCTATTTTGTGCAAACAATGTAAAATGTTTAGGGAACTGCAATTAGCATCAACATGCATAGTGTAAGTGAATGCAGCCTGCTGGTGTTTACTTGGCTTTGAATTGCCAGGGTTTGGAGTAAAAAAAATAAAATTAGTTATGCATTACACACTGGAGATTTTATTCCAGGCTTTTATGCATTATTGAGAAAAAGGCACAGGAGAGAGAAAAGAAGGGAAGCCATCAATCTGACTTTAAAAGAAGATATGATACTCAAAGGTCATTCTGAGTTTTTTCCTTTCTACTTGAGCAATAAAATGTTCAGATTCAATCTATGAGAGAAATTTTCATACAAGCTGTCCATCACATAAATAAAGCTGAAATGTCCCATGCAGCATGTCAATGTTACATATCTTGCCAGGTGGAAAAAGTAAAGATCTGAATTTATTTTTTTCTTTTTTTATAACATTGGAAAATAGCAGAATCAGGGTTATTTAATATAACCAAAATCTCTAGTTTACTCTATGTTTTTATATGTAAAATAGTACATATAATTTACCAGCATATATAAGTTACTGATTGCATGCCAGTGCATACAAGACACTGAGATGTATAGAAATACAGCTCTATCAAATATATCCTTGTATAGGACATAGTCTCCTCTCAATAACCTTAACTATAAGCCAATTTTTTGTATGTTTTCTATACTCATGGGAGTTCACCTCAATATTCAAGGTTTTCTTATCTAATCTCTCACCAGTCTTGCCTTATTAAAACAATGGGATGAAGCTTTGCATAAAACACCTTCATTAATTTTTTGTCTAATCTTCTGTAAATAAATACGACTTATAGAAAAGTAAAACCCCAGAGGGACTGAGTCTACAAACTGGAGATCTACCTAGTGACTAAAATAAAAATCCAAATCTAAAGACATTTGAAAGGAGTAAAAAGCAAAAATGTAAATGGACTTTTAAAAGTATTCTTGAAATCAGTCATATTGCCTATGTTGAAGCAAAGCAAAAGTTTTGCCCCATTAAGCAAGACTGAAGCCAGACCTTTTGAAATGGGAGAAGAGGAACCTTCTAAGGAAATTAAAGGTGCATGAGTCCATTAAACATGATGAAATTTATCAGTGGGTCCTGTAGGCACTGGCATATCAAGTGCCTAAGCTACTCTTCATCATATTTGAGAAATTGTGGCAATGAAGTTCCCACAAACTGGAAATACGGAAACATACTCCCCATTTTTAAAGAAGGAAAAGATCATGGAGCACATGCTACTGAAAACTATTCAAAGGCACATGGAAAATAACAAAGTTATTGGTGACAAACAACATGACTTTACTAAAGGAAAATTGTGCTCAAAAAATTTGATGTTTTATGATGGGGCTACAGCAGTGGTGGATGAGAAAGAGCTAGAGAGGGTCTTTTTACAAGGGCATGTAGTAATAGGAAATTTGTGAATGGCTTTAAACTGAAATGGTTTAAATTAGATATTATTGAAAAATTCTCTGCTGTGAGGGTGGTGAAGCACTGGCACAGGCTGCCCAGAGAAACTGTAGATGCCTCATTCCTGGAAGTGTTCAGGAACAGGCTGACAGGGCTTTGAGCAGCCTGGTCTAGTGGATGGCATCCCTGCCCATGGCAGGGAGTTAGAATGACAGGATCTTTAAGGTCCCTTCCAACCCAAAACATTCTATGATTCTATGATAGGATAAATCTTCTGAGACATCAGCAAAGGCAGAACTAGCCAATTTTTGCATGCTTAGGATACAGGAGTATGATGCAGGGTGGATCAGTGCTAGCAATCAGAGGTGCCTCTGGGAGGAAGAAGTTGATATGGTGGTCCCAGGGCAACACTAGTCTGAAATAACAGCTAAATTATACTCATCCCTGGCCCATCATACCAGCTGTTTTACCCTAACTTCTCACTAGACACGCTGTTATAGTTTTGAGCAAGTTTTATAGTAATGGAATTTTTTTCCTTTGAAATTTGAGAATCTCTTGCATATATACTGCAGTAAGAAACCCAGAATGCAACAAAATTATACCAGTTATTGTTCATTATCAGATATGCACATGGAGTTGAACAATGAGACCAGGAACTTTTATTGTGACAGCCACAATTCAGTGCCACATCTACAGGAAACATACGTTTGTAAATGCAGCAAGAATAGCCATGCTGTGATCCCAAATACAGTATGCAGTGGCAGTAACACTAAGGTTACTTCTTGGTTTTCAGACTTCCCAGACCTATCAGTACTGCAAAGCATCTGTTCTGCTGTGGATCAGGGTGGCTCACTTGAGGGGAATGAGCAATAACATTTATGAGACCCAGTTACTCACAGATTTGCATTTAAAATAGATCCTCAGCTTGTAAACTCTTGATTTTACTCATGGTATGTAAACAAAGGTTTATATGAACTATACATGGTATGAACAGATCCCCACATGAGGGAGCAACTGATCTCTTGATGGATAATAGGCATATTCTCACAAAAGAAATCATTCACAGAAAACTGGGGGATTTGAAAGTATATAATGTCTCTTGATTGACATGGAAAAAATGAGGATGCTGAGAGAAAGCAACCTTTAACCCTATCTCAAATTATGTTATATTAATAGTAGGCATAATACTTGCAAATACTAGAGAGAGAAAAGCACTATATCTCATGTAAACTTTCCCTTAAAGTCTGAATATGTGAGGGAATTTGGGAGCTGGTGATTTGCCTCATAAAGCTGGTATTGGCAGATGTAGGAATGGAAATGAGCTCTCTTAACTTCCTGCTAATATACCATACCCTGCTCTCTTAGACAGCATGGAATTCAGCACAGGTATTTCAGTGGGGTAAAAATGATCTTGAACTGGAGCAAAAAGCACCATTAACAAGAAACAACCGAACGTACCAAAAAAACTTTGGTGAAACAGCCAATGAGATCTTTGCAAAACAGTCACAATGAAAGATGTCATTGGCTATTTAGGCTGATAGATCTCCAACAAATCCAACATTTTCCTAATGATGCATCAGAAAGCAAGAATCTTCCTTCTTTCCGAAATAAACACTACAAAGGTTTGTTTCTGTTTGAGCATAGCAGCAATAATCTTGATTTGCCTGAAAAGTATGTTATTCTTTTCCTTATTGGCACAAATGAGTCATGTTGCAATGACTGCAGTGTCTTTCTGTATGCTCTGTCTCCACGGACTAAGAGACACTTACCTATTTTTAGTCATTAAAAATGGCACTGGAGTCCCTCATTAGTTGTTTGTAATACCACCTTCAGAAGTAAAACACATTCACATTGCTTTGTAGAAACAACCTCAAGTTTGCCAATTGCTCATGCTGGTCAGCCACAGGAGAACCTTCTAAACATCTGTTCATGTGCCCAGCTGTCATGTTCACCCTGACTGTCCCTGGCCTGGCTTTCTGATAAGGAACTCCCAGAGAGATGCTCATGGCTTTTGCAGTCCACCTAACGAGGAAATAATGCCAAATTACATTTTGTGGCTCCTCAGAAGCTGTTTTGCATCACTCATATGCTGTCTTCCAGCAGCCAGGAAAGATGCCAGCTGTGCCACTGAAGACCTAATCACTCTGGATGGATGACGTAGTGGTAGTGGCCTGCCCATCCATGACTGTAAAAATGACTGTAAAGATCAGTGGGGTCATATGCAAAATCACTACAGCTTTCTACAACATGACATCACTATTAGATTGTTGCCTGGCATCTGGGTTTATAAATCAGTTTTTCTCAGCTGCTGTATAATACATTAAATGGTGATTACTCCTGGCTTCCTGGAGTAGATTTGCTATTATTAAATAACACTGAACAGACTAGTTGTTATTATTTACTTCCTTCTTTGATGAACTTGAGCTCTTTACTGACTGATGAATAATGCACGGGATTATTACAAATGCAACATGAAATAAAAAACATTATATTCACAATTTCTAATACTTTAAAGAAAAAACACTGATCAGTACTTAATAACAAGATAAACACTGGAAGGTTCCTACTCATTCCCTGTCCCTGAGGAAAAGTGATGGTTGCTCTAAAGAGAGGCCCCAAACATGCCTCCGTTCTTTGCTCTGGCAAAGCACAGTGTTGTGCTTCCAAAATTTTGTGTGCCACAGTGGAAGACAAGAAGGGGCCAAAATTAGTCACATTTCATAAAGAATGAAGGAATTCTTATCCCTTGGCTGTCACAGAGCAGGTGTCATTGGCTTCTTTCTCCTAAGGTATCCCAAGAACATAATGCCTTAATAAAAAGAGAAGAGTCAGAAATGCCCATGGGATGACTGTTGCTGTTGCCTTTGGATAAGAGGTGTTTGCAAGTGTTACCCAGGATGACGGATAGCAGGATAGAGCTGTGAGTACAATTCTATGCTGTAGAGATATTGTGGGCTTTTGGCTTTCCTAACTAATTTGTTCTTAAGGAGTAAAAATTCTATTTTTGTCATACTTATGCAGGAGAATGGTTTCGGGGGGTAATGAGGACATTTGCACAGTGAAGAAGACTTTGTGTTAGCATGGAGTACATGGCAGGTAATAAGGGAATAGGCTCTGAAGGTTGTACAACTGTTATTTACAAGGTTTGGTACAACTATAATGAAAATTACAAGTTAGCTTGGGGATTGATAGTGCTACCTTTTTTACTCTCTGTACAGTATCTGAAGGGGGGTTTTTTTGGTTTTGTTTTTTTTTTTTTTTTTTTTTTTTTGTTTTGTTTTTGTTTTTGTTTTTGGTTTTTTTTTTTTTTCTTTTTTTTCCAATAGACAAAAAAAACACCAACCCAGTTGTCCTTTCATTCACTTCCTGGATCTTGGATAAACCCCATAACTCTTTCTGAGACACATCTACCATTTTCAAAATTATAGGCAGTATAATCAATTGTGATTATTCTCTAAAATTGAAATTTTAATTGTTATTTAAAATAAAAAACGTGTTTTTTTTTTTTTTTTTTTTTTACCACCTTTCTATTCCTTCTGTCATGAGCACCTACACATATGAGTCTGCTCGTTCAACTTCCAGTGTTCTCTCTCATGCAGGCAGCAGACTGAAACAGAATGAATATAACATCCACTATTATATATTCTCCAGCACACCATTTGAAACAGTCTGTTTGTCAAAACAATTAATTTGTTTAGATTTTGGAGGGATAAATGTTATTATATAAGGCCTCAATCATACAACCTAGACGACCCCAAAATGCTTTCAAGTCAATCACTTGACTTGAAATTGTGCACACAGGCAATGGGAATTCTGGTGTTGAGATCATGGGAACTTTTAAAAGATGAGAGAGAAAATGGTAACATTTCAAAATGTAAATGAAGTTTTTTACTATAACTTTGACCATTGAATATTTTTTTTAATGACTGAGAATTGGCTTGTTAAACCAGAGGGTTTAGTGTTCGGACTTGGCTACATTTCAAGAAAGAAGTACATGAGCTAGAATAAGACTTCTCTTTTTTATTGCTTTTTTTAAAGTGTCTAAACTGCAATACAAACTATCTTTTATGTACTTTATTATAAGATTTTTAAATAGATTAGAAACAAACTCATCTGCTATGACATTTCCCCTCATGTGGAGATGCAACTCTGATGTGTGAATAAGCTGCTAATGATGAGCCCACATCTTACATAGTGCTTCTCAGCTATTCTCAGAATGTTTGACAAGTGCAGTCAGCACTGCTATTCTCTTCATACACACTAAGAGAAACTGAGGCAAAAAACAGAGACACAATACTCAGGATTGTTTAATAAGCTGCTACATGAACTAAGATTGGAATCAGGTCCCCTGTGAGTTAAAGAAAACATCAAATTAACTGCTAATGAAAATTGTTACTATAGAGCAATTTAAAGGAATACTCAGAGATACTGTTAAAGGTGCTCTGCATAGCAGAGCCTAATATCTCAATTATTATACAAACAAGTGTGTGTATATTAATGTATTTCAATGTGTTTCAGTTGGATTGAACTGCTGTTCATGGGGTACAGAACTTACATGTAGGCACTTCAAAGGAAAGATTAACACTATCCAATTTTTATCTTAATGAGCCAGATAATCCCCTAATATAAATAAGCACAAATCTACTGAAGTAAAAATCTCAGCGCTGTTCCCACATCTGACAGGGAGAGTAGTCAAAGCCTAAATCTCAAAAATGGCTAAACTCCTATTAATTTTTCTTTATCCAACATATCTTTAACAACTCTCTTCTTCATCAGTGTGGAAATCATCAACCTGCCTGTCACCTGGACTCAAAGTTGAGGTCTTTGGTGTGCATGCTCATTTATTTTATGAAATTCCGGGTAAAGCCTCATCTTCATAGCTAAGTTTATCTAGACTAACCTGATTCTGTGACTCAGTTCTTACAATATTCTTTTCTCTTGCCCTAAATAAGTGAATTCTGCTATTGATGCAGAATGCCATTGCAGTGATAGCCTGGTACTTGGCAGGATAGCCCTTCCACTGGCAACAGCTACTGCATTAAGCCTATTTAGCTTATCCTCACATTCAAAGTTTTTCACACAATATTTTCTCCCTAATTCTAAGGGTTTTGGGAGGGCACATTGTCATTCTCAATCAGTTTATGCCACCATTCTCTCATGCTCTGGTTAATTTCCAACCAACCTTACACATATTTTCCTCCAACTTTGCCTTTCATGCTTTTAAGCAAATTCCTTTAAACAAAGCTGCCTCACTATCTTTTTTCCAGTTTCTCACAAAAATCCTGTAGAGATGCTAACAAAACTCACATATTTGACTAGACTGTAACCATATTATGACGACTTCCCACCACATTCACCAGCACTGTCCCATGGCTACTTCATATTCCCTTTGTGCTTTCCTGTTGTCTTCTGTGTAAACACTTGCGGTCATTGTGACCTGGTTCAGTTTTCACTCCACACTTTGGTCCTGGTTTATAAGCACAGCTGAGGCAAAGCGTAGTTGTCTTGGCTTTCAATGTCGTGTCTTGTCTTGTCAATTCTATGAGCCTGCAGGATACAAACAGAGGTGATACATATACCTGCCATGTCACACTGCCCACCCTCAAAACTTACTAACGGAGGTAAAAACCTTTGGTGTGTCTCACCGGGGAAATCTGCTCTCTGTGATGCTAAGGATTCATCTGTTTCTACTAACTTGCAGGTGCTGAAGCAATGCCAAGAGAACATGAAATGTATGGACCTTTAGCAAATACTTTGAGGGTTCAAAGAAATCCAGTCTGGACTTCTGCCAAAATCAAGTTAACACTTAACAGTATCATAAAGAGCAACTTAGAGACTGGGCCATAGATAATTTGTCTAATTATGCTTGATTCACAGAAACATATTGAGCTTGTTTTTCTAACTAAACTTCAAACTTTATTCTTGACTGTATTAACATCATGACTGTGTTGCCAGAACTAGAAACTTGTAACAAGAGCTTACCTTTGTTGCAAGCATCCTCCAGGAGATGCGACTTCTGTTATCTGCTTTAGGCTGTCATACATATTTTCCAAACAAGCACAAGTATATGATTCCCATTAATTTATAGATAACTGTCAGGGCTGGGAACTCTTCCAGCAGACCTTATTATAGATGTGTTTTATCAGTGGAGTTTAAATTAAAACAGCTGTAGAAGCACTAGGATTATTCTCTCTCACACACAAAGATACAAGCATGTTCTGAACCGAGATCAATAAAGATCCTGACTCAGAGGATGTGTTGAGATTTACATTAATGTGTATTATGGGAAAATTATAGTCCTGCTTCTGCCTGGTGCAGGCTATGAAAGAATAAGTTCTATGCCTTCTTTCAAGGATGAAAAATGCTACAAAGAAAATTTATTTGGTAGTTCATATCACTTCTTCACAGCACTTTTTTACTAGATTAAATTGTGACAATTGGTAACTGAGTAATGTGAAGTCTTTTAAAATAGTCTAGGTTGTTGCACCTGCAGTGTAATTTCTACAGCTAACAAGAAAATTGTGTTGTCATGCAAAATCTATCTCATAATAATTTAATCCAAAAGGTCATCTGAATCAGGAATGCCGGTTCTCTCCTTCAAAGCAGAAAAAAAAAAAAAAAAAGAAAACAAGAAAATGGAAAGACACAAGGGAATTTTAAAAAAACATTTATTGAACAAAATTTGTGAATTCTATAATTTGCCAACAAAGAAGGACTAAAAGCTTCTGGAAGCTTCCTAGGATCTCAGTCAAGTTCATGATAGTATTTTGTGCCCTGAAGAAAATTGTAGCCATTTGTTTAAGCAATGAAGTTTCCATCTGTTCTATCTTGCTTTAAAGAGGCCGTATATTTTCAAGAACCTCAAGGCAATGTTTACTGAAATCATAAAATGTCCCTGAAGTGACATCACAGAAACAAAATATAGATGGCAGAATTTTAAAGCTCACAATCAGAGGAAAATGCAGTTACAGTTTCATCCACACACATGCACATAATTATATCTGTATATATAAATAAAAAATAAACAGGGACAGAAGGAGCACCGTATTTACTTTAAAAATAAATGACCGATTTCAGCTGACTTAGCTGGTTTGCAGGGAATCACTCTAAATAAAATAAATGCATTTTTACTTTGTGTGACAAGCAGAAACTAAATTAAACATCAACTTACATGTACTATATTAAATATTCAAGTTATGTATTCACTACAACTTTACTCAACATATACATAATGTGTATTCCGACAATTTTGGAACAATGCAGAATGTCTTGAGAAAAATTCTAAAGCTAGTTCATTGAGACTCATTTTATATATACTGTATACCACATACAGAAATGTTAGTAAAAAGAACCTAAGTGTAGTCCACCAGTGGAAGACTTCAGATTACTGATAACAAATATCTGGTTAGTCTTCTGAGTTTTTTGGAATAAATTGGTCCAATAAATTGGACCCAGGGAGTGCTAGTGGTCACTAGAGGTTTTCCCCAGGCCTCAGTATTTGGGCTAGCCCTGTTTAATATCTTTATCAATTATCTGGATGAGAGAAGCAACTGCACCCTCAGCAAGTTAGCAGACGACACCAAGTTGGGTGTGAGTGTTGATCTGCTGGAGGGCAGGAAGGCTCTGCAGAGGGATCTGGACAAGCTGAATAGAAGGGCAATTGTATGAGGTTCCACAATGCCAAGTCCAGGTCCTGCACTGGGGTCACAACAACTCCATGCACCACTACAGGCTGGGGCAGTGGCTGGAAAACTGCCTGGCAGAAAAGAACCTGGGGGTGCTGGCAAACAGCAGCTGAACATGATCCAGGGTGTGCCCAGGTGGCCCAGAAGGCCGATGGCATCCTGGCCTGGCTCAGCCAGGTGTGGCCAGCAGGAGCAGGGCAGGGACCGTCCCCCTGTACCCAGCACTGCTGAGGCCACAGCTCCAATCCTGTGCTCAGTTCTGGGCCCCTCAGTGCCAGAGAGACATTGAGGGGCTGGAGCGTGTCCAGGGAAGGGCAGCGGAGCTGGGGAAGGGTCTGGAGCACAAGTGCTGTGAGGGGCAGCTGAGGGAGCTGGGGGTGCTCAGCCTGGAGAAAAGGAGGCTCAGGGGGGACCTTACTGCTCTATTTAATCATCTGCAAGGAGGGTGTAGCCAGGAGGGGGTCGGTCTCATCTCCCAGGTAACAAGGGATAGGACAAGAGGTAATAGCCTCAAGTTGTGCCAGGAGAGGTTTAAATTGGGAAAACCTTTTTCACTGAAAGGGTTTCAAAGCATTAGAACTGACTCCCCAGGGAAGTGGTAGAATCATCAGCCCTGAAAATGTTAAAAAAGAATGTCTTTGAAGACATGGTTTAATGCTGAACATGGTGGTGTTGAGTGGATGGCTGGACTTCATGATCTTTTCCAGCCTTAACATTTCTAAGATTCTATGGCTCTGTGAATATAGTCTGTCAATCTAATTTTTCTTCCATGTTATTAAAAATGATAGAAATTCTCATACTCTGCAGCAATAGAAATAAAAGAACATCCAGTATTTTCCAGAGACTCAAGTATTTGGGGGATCCATTAGGAGCAATAGTTGAAGTATGAATTTGGAGATTTCTCTCATCTGTCTAAAAGGCTTTTCATCAATCTGCCTCATTTACCAGAACACAATAGTCTTCTGTATCCTGAATGCTGAGACAGACTTTCTGCTTGTTGACAGGCATATAATTTTAACTAATCAGGGCATAATTCAATCCATCATATTTTTATTGGGATTCCTGAATGGCAAGTTCCTGATTCCCTTCTTGCATAAATATGGCGAGGACTACCAGTATTTAACCATGACTATGATGACTGAGTCATAAATAAGAGCTCTGATGTAAAATACAACAGTAATAAAAATTGCTAAAACAGAAAATCAGATTAAGTGGAACATTGCACAGAAGCTAGAGGAAAAGTAGAAGAAACTGAATATAAAACTTAAAATTCCACACAGGGAGAAGAAGATATTCAGCTACCTTGACAACAACCTGCTTTCCACAGCTCCTAATTGGAATATCTATTTAGTGATTAAGGAAGAACACAGGAGGAGGGAGGAGCAGGGTAGAAAAACTGGGTGTATGTTTAAAGTAGATAACTCAGTGTTTAAGGTAGCCTGAAAAATATGTATAAGGACGATCCCCATTACTGCATTTAGATAGCTTGCCATCACACAACTGTATTTTTCCCCACGTCCCCACCAGTCTGCTCCCTTCACCCAGTCCTTCAGCACCAGCTGCAGTCCTGGCTGCTCCTCCTGCTTCCTTCTCTGTCCTTACCATCCTCCTTCACACGGTGCAGCTAGGAAAGAGTTAAGTTGTTTTGCTAGATGCTTTCTGTTTCATCTCTCTCCTCTTTTTGCCTAAGGAGTAGGCTCATGGGAGCAGGGGTTGAAGCTCTCTCCACCTTTTGCAATGCCCTCCTGTCTCTTTTGCTCCTGGGCAGGCGGCAGCAGGGCAGCCAGCCAGGCGAATGGAAATTCTCTAGAGGGGGAGTTGGAAATATGCAGTGACCCACTTGCTGTTTCCAAGCTATGTTCCCCAGTTCTCTGTTCTGCCACAATCTGGACCATTTTAAACACCACTAAGCACAGTTATCATACGCTGCATACACACCAGAGTGGACATCCAGCACTGTTGTAAAGCTGGCATGCAGATTTAAGTTTAGTCACTATGACAGCAAGACTGAAAAAGTTAAGCTTGTTCCCTATACCTTACATCTGTTTATTGCTGATGTTATGTCTGCTATTGATCTATGCATCCAGAGATCAGTCTAACTCCCTAGGCATACATATTTATATGTTTTGTGGCTGTGCTGTGCTATACCACTACCTGGTTGCTCAATAATTTCCATTACGTATGTGATGTAGAGAAAAAGTAGTATATAAAAGCTAAAGAAATAGTACTTGATACAGTGCTTTAAAATAAATTAAAAATATTGAGTCAAAACATTGAAATTTCAGGTCCTTGAGCCCAAACAACATTGAAATATTTAAAAGAGAAAACAGTAACGATGGAATTATATACACATTTAAATTTACCAGTAACTGTTCTGGTTTTGCAATTGGTGTGTATTACACATTTTCTGCCATAAAAGTTATATGTTACCCTATTTAGAGATGTTTTGTATGAGGCCCAGGTATGATTTGTTAAGTGGCAGTAATGTTACCAAGAGTATTGATTTTGCAATGTTTTCCATGCAAGGCTTGGCAACATTTTTTCAGATGAACAATTTAATTTTACTGGTTTAGAGATCATAGCTCATGTTGTGTTATGGCATCATAAATGAAAGGCTTCAGTGAAATTGCTTTATATTTAACCAACAGCAATCAAGAGTGACTTTACATCTGTGTCTTCTTAGACAACTAAATATACTTCATGTATTTGGGAGCTGCAGAAGTTTGACATCATTTGCAGCTTATCCACTGTAGTAGTTGCTGCATTTTGTACAGCCTTTCTGGTATTAGCAGCAGTGAGATATTAAAGATTGCAGTGTGAGATAACCCACTAATCACATACAATGAGTTATTGATAAATAGGATGCTGAGGATTTTTTTCTGGAACTGGAGAAATTAAGAATAATCACCTATGATTCTATTCTGTGAAAAGAGTTGTGGTCAAGAACTCATTGTCCACATGGTCAGTGATGTGTGGTGTCCCTCAGGGGTTGATACCTACTGAGGTAGGGTACTGTTCAGCATTCCATCTTTGTTGGTGACATGGACAGGGAACCAAATGCACCCTCAGCAAATTTGCCAATGACACCAAGCTGTGTGACGCAGTTGACGTGTTAGGGGGAAAGTTCCCATGCTGGAGGGAAGGAAGCCATCCAGAGGGACCTGGACAGGCCTGAGAGGTGGGCCTGTCCAAACCTCATGAAGTTCAACAAAGTGAAGTGCAATGTCCTGTACCTGGGCTGTAACAAACTCAGACATACCTACAGGCTGGGCAGAGAATGGATTGTGAGTAATCCCGCAGAGTAGGAACTGGGGTTGGTGGCATATGCAAAACTCAACAGGACCCACTAATATGTGCATGCAGGCCAGAAGGCCAATGGCATCCTGGGCTGCACCAGAAGCAGTGTGGCCAGTCAGAGGAGGTGATCCCGTTCTACGCAGTTCTTTGAGACCCCACCTGGAGTGCTGCATCCAGCTCTGTGGCCAGCAACATAAGAAGAACCTGGAACTGTTGGAGCAAGTCCAGAGTAAGCCACAAAGTTGGAGATTGGAGAACCTCTCCCATGCAGACAGGCTAAGAAAGCTGGGGCTGTTCAGCCTGGAGAAAAGAAGGCTCTGGAGAGATGTTGTAGCAACATTTCAGTATCTGAAAGGCATCTACAGGAAAGCTGGACAGGGACTCTTTGTCAGGAGCCATAGTACTGGGCAAGTACTGTAGTACCCAGTACTGAAAGAGGGGAAATTTAGTTTAGATACTAGAAAGAAATTCTTTACTGTAAGAGTGGTGAGGCACTGGAACAGATCGCCCAGGAAGGTTGTAGATGCCCCAAACCTGGGAGTGTTCAAGGCCAGTTTGGACAAGGCCTTGAACAGCCTGGTCTAGTGGGAGATGTCCCTGCCCATGGCAGGGAGGACTGGGACTCAAGAACCTCCCAGGATCACTGAGTCCTTTTAAAGATAATCCAGAGTGCCCTTGCAATGACATAGTGCAGCATCGTCAGCACTGCTGGGTGTATCCCATTAAGTCCCACTGACTTGTATATTTTGAGTTTGTTTGAATGTTCCCTAACTTGATCCTTCTTCACTGAGAAGGAGTGATCCTTGCTACAGATTTCCATTCTGGCCTCAGGGGTCTTGAATTATTGATGGCCAGTCTTACCAGTGAAGACAGAGGTGAAGTAGGCATTGAGTATGTCAGCCTTTTTTGTGTCCTATGCCACCAGGTCCTCATCCTCACTCAGCAACAGACCCACAGTCTCCCTTGTCTTCATCTTTTGCTGCTGATGCACCTGTAAAAAACTTTCTTATTGCCCTTCATTCTCAGGCCAGATTAAACTGGTAGATATAGATTTTGTTTTTACAGCATTGCAAAGGTTTTATAAATTTTACCTGTTAAAAAAATAAATTTTCTTTCTCCTTTTGTAAGCAGGGATTAGCAATTATTCTGCCAGAAGTGGACAGGGAGAGTATGAGTGTCCTGATTCTCTGAGGGTACAGTCTTGGTAAACATCACTGCAAAATTTTAATTGTGTGAGAGATTACTGTTAACAAACATATGAAAAGAATGGAGTTACATTTCCTCTTAAACTAATACTGAAAATTTAATACTCTTTTTTTGCTGCTTTTATTTCAGCGACTTCAGCAAGAATTCTGAAATATTGTGTTTGTCTGCATTTCAAAGCATGCAATTCTTATGCAATTGCTGAGTTGTTTGGCGCAAATCTATCCTGCATAATGAAAAATCATGCAGAGGTAACTCACTTAGGTAGTTAAATATATTCAGGCAGCTAAACAACTCTACAGATAGGTGGCAAAAAATATCTACAGCTAAATGTACCATGCAAGCGACTATCTCTGCACGATACTGTGATGACTAAACACCCATCTGGAATTAGGTTGAGTATCTTTATTCAAGAGCTTATAAGCAAAGTACATGTGGAGAGCTGGTTGCTTCCTCCTAGGTATTACTTTAATGAATAGGTTTTTCTTGTCCATTAGCTCGAGTACCTAGACTTTTTCTTTCTAAACACTTCAGCTTCTCATGCAACTCTATTTTACCCTCTTGACTTGACCACTGCATGTTCTTTTCTCATTCTGAACTTGATTCACTTTGTTGATAAAAGAATTTTCTCCACATGCTACTGCTGAAAAATAACCCCAAAGCCCAAAGTGGTGTGTCCCTCTTCACATATGTTTCCCACTCTTAAATAAAATCTGTTTATCATTAAAACCTTTCACAGCCTGGTGGTGCTCCAGCTATTGTCTTTTGTTGAATCATTCCTCTCATCCTTCCTCCATCTGTGATGCTATTTATTGACGTCTAGTTCAATGCACTGTTATCAATGGCTTATTTTCCTGGGTAGTCTTGGTATGTTCAGGAAGAATCTGTCCTAGGATTACTCCCACTCAATACTTCAAGGAATTACTTATTCAGTGATTTGCATTAATGTCTCTATGATACCAATCTGAAACGGTGGGAAGCTTTTGAAGAGTGGAATCAAAATCCAAATAATATAAACTGGAGAATACATAAAAATCAGCGCAATGACATTTGTTAAGGGCAAATAGAAAGCACTGGCTTTAAGGTAATAAAAAACATCAGCCTAATGCAGTAAATAACCACTTCTGTAAGACTCCAAGAGTGTAGGAATAGGAGTCATCAGCGTCAGGTGTCACTGCGTGCATTGTGCAAATGTCACCAGGGCTGTATTAACAGAACTGTTTTATTTAACTTGCCAGCTGGTTTTTCTCTTCAGAAGGTGTTCGCTTGTTCGCTCGGCTGTTTTCATATCTTAGACTTCATAAAAAACCCAGAAAAAAAAATCTATGAACTGAGTACTGAAGCTTTGAGCCGTTATAATGGCAACAACAATGGCAAAGATGTATGCAGAGCACATAGCTCAGTGTCTTTTTGTCCCAGGGTCCCATACAAAATCCATTCAGGCCTCACTTCTAGAAGACCTCTAAGCTTTTTAAGCTAAGATTTTTAAGGGTTCTCAGCTCCCAGATCTGGCTATGTTCTATGACTGTGTACCCAGAGCAGATCAGGAGAGGACTGGCTATTCACAAGGCCTTCCCCAGAATCTTGGGTTATTTGAAAAAGCTTTGTAGTATATGCAATGGGGGGAGCCATGGCACACCCCAGTGTGAGACTGGGGCTGCAGTGCACTCTGCACAAGAACACCAATAGCTGCGTTGTCTTTCCTCAAAATATCTCCTGGATGGGGCCTCAATGAAATGAAGCACTTGGATGAAATAAAAGTATGTAGGGACAGCTACATCAGACCCAATGACTAGGGAGGAGTATATGGAAAAATTCTTGAAGAAGAGTTACAAACCAGTAACAAATTTCAAAGCATATCACCCAGAAAGAGGAAAACCGGAAAAATAATGATTTTGCAGTAATAGGATCTCCAGCAAACACAAGCAAAGAAAAAAGAAACTGAGGTTTAAAGATCTGACCTGTTGTATTTTAGGGTATCAGTTTCTGTCTGTAAATAAACTAATACTAGTTTTATAGGAATTCCACACATTTATCATTGATTTGCTCTAGTAGAACTAGAGGCATGCTACTGAAAAAAGTGTAACTACCATGTAGATAAGAATTGGCTTTTTTCCCCCTCAGCTCTTCACTCTGTGTTCTTCAGTTCAGAATTCACCAGGGAAATGAGTCAACAATTTTTATCCTTCAGCAGGTTCCTTGCATGAATCTATGAGTTTCTTCACAAGGTTTTTCCAGAGTCTAGAACGGGCACCTTCCTCAACTGCTAAAAACATATATAACCTATTCTTATCTTTAGAGCTCTCAACAAGTGTACTTATTACAGTGGTGAAAAGGCATTAAAAATAAAAAACAATATACTGAATTTATAGCCTCCCTCATAGAGCCAAAAACTTATTATGCAAACTCAAAGAATAAATTCAGTGGATATTAGCAAAGAAGCACTATATTTAAGTACCAAAAAAAGCTTTTTGCTTAAAATATTTAAATATACATAAATAAGAAGGTAGACAAAACATAAAACACAGTATTTTTTTCCCACTGTCTCATTATCTGGAACTCTGTGGAAAACTGAACGCAGTTCTCTAGCTTGAACTCCCAAAGAGATTCAAGTGCAACTCTGTATCATTGAATAACACTCTAATCCTAATTTTTAACTTTCTTTGCTTCTGCAGGGATTACATTACAGCCAACCCACCAGCCTTTTGTTACAGTCTGTGCATGTAGAAGACATTCTAACACAATGAGCCAGAGTTTTACAGCATGAATGTTTAATGTTCCTGATTAAACTGAACTCTGGTGCCACTACTGTAGTGCTGTTTGCCCACTGTTGTTGATCTTTAAGTATTCTTTCAGAATTTTTACCTCTAGAGGTTTTGAAGTTCTAGAATTCTCACTGTCAGCCATACTGCCACTGCCCAGGTCATAGTCTAATCACAAACACTGAAATATTCCTGTAAATTAATCTCTTTCCTTCACATCATCCAAAGGGTAAAATATTAAGTCCATTCCTGGTGTAACCTTGGTGAAAGATGCACTGGTGCTGTAGTGCAGCCATAGATACTTGCTGCTTTCCTGCAATGCAGAGAAGCCAGACACACAAGAAGAAATATGCCCAAACTCCTTTGCCTTTTATTTAAGCTAAACCCAGGAAGCACTTGCAGTCTTCTTCATGTGGCAGCTCATTTAGCCATGAAGCACATGAAGACACTGGGATAGAGGCAGGGGCAGGGCATCCACCATTCAGCCCAGAGATGAGAGGGAACTGGACATTGTACACACAATGACAGTCTGCCTACCCATTTTAACCGCTCCACCCAGACTGACTAAAGAAAGAAGCTTCTTTGTCCCACACATTACTTTGTGGTCTTCCAGGAGAATTTGTAGAATCATAGAATATTTTGCATGGGAAAGGACCTTTAATGGTCATCTAGTCTACCCCCCTGCATGCTCAGGGACACCTTCAGCTCAATCAAGTTGCTTAGACACCTGAACAACCTCACTTTGAACGTGGCATCCACCACATCTCTGGGCAACCTGTTCCAATGTTTTACCACCATCATTGCAAAAGACTTCTTCCTTATACCTAATAATGTGGTAACTTACACTGTGATGCCTGAACCTCTGCTAAGAATATATCTGCTGTTGAAGAGCACAAAGAGGAGTTTTTCTTGGTGTCATGCCAGCTAGATAGAATGCTACCCCAGTCTTTCTGAAAGAGGAAAGAGATAAACTTTAAACATTGAAATAAATGGTCAGTAAAAATTCATTGAAATACTGTTGTTACTAACTATTTACGATGTAAAAGCCCTGGTGCTAAATCATACATTAAAATAAAGCTTGCGCAGAGTTCCCATTTGTTATAGCAAATTTTGTGACAGATGGAAAAACATTTCATCAGAGATTGCATTAATGCAATGTGTATTTTTCCAGTGACACTTTGCTTGTACGCTTGCTTGATGGATGGAAGATATTTATTTACAGATGATGCATAACTACCCAACTATCAACATATCTAACTGCCTGTAACATGTCAAAATACAATTATATTTCTTCATAGGTATTTCCACTGCAGTACAAGCAGAATTTTCCACAGGCCCCATAGATATAGTAAAAGGCCTATAATAAAAACATAACCCCTCATTTTACTTACAAATGCTAATTCTCCTAAAAGCATGTCAGAAGTCTCTTTTTCAGAGCCTAAGGCTGGGATTCAATTCTGATGTTACTGGAGTGTTATTGTTATCTGGGGCTGATATGCTTCCATCCATGTGAAGGGAGATTTCCTCTGCCCAGCAAATAACCCACAGGCAGTTCCCAGTTTCTCAGGTCAGTTTTGCACCTTGGGCCAAAAATCTCTGCTCTTGTGGTGGTGCAAAAAAAGAAACAGTGGCATTAGGAGCAAGAAGACAGTGCTTTCAATGCCTCCACCCATCACCTCTCATAACTGATATCTATATGGATTAATCACTTAAATCAATGATCCATGATCCTCATGATCTCTAAGTTCATAATCAGCCACTCAAACTGCACCAATTAAAAAAAGAAGGGGCTTTGTCTGCTAAGAATACAGTACTGCTTCACACAGTAATGGTGAGGAATGCCACAGTAATGCTGCATCACTCCCACCTGGCCAGTGCTCACTTCTGAGCAGCTCTGAAGGTTGCTGTATATAAAAATTACTGTATTGGCTTAATGTAATATAGATTCACAGACCTGGTCAATGTGATTCTTACCTTGACCCAGCAATTGTTGCAATGCATTTAAGGGGAAAAAAAAGATCTTGGCAGGGAATAGGAAAGTATTCTCCAAATTAATTAAACTGTGTGCTCATTAAAAACACCAGGGAACTTAGCTGTATCCTTGGGGAGGGAATTCAAGTGTTGAATTTTGGGTGACATTTTTAGATAGCAAGCACAACAAATAATTGCAAGTCCTGTAGTCTCTTATTTACATAAATAATTGGTGTTTAATTAATAATTTTCTGAGAACACTGATCATGCCCAGATGCAGTCACATGTATGCCACCAATATTTTTAAACAGTTGGAAAACAAGGAGAAGCACTGCTCCTCGCTGAAATATTTGAGCTATTTCTGTCTGAGGTTTGAGCTATCACAGGCATCAGCATGAACTGTGGTGAATCAGTGGCCAGTGTAACTCTACCCACTCCCCTTTCCTGGACCTCTGCTGTCTTGCAGAGGACAGGAAAGGAAAGAAAAGGAAAACTGAGGAGGCACAGCAGCGTCTGACTACATGGAGAGGGTGGTGTGGGGCAGGTGGGAAGTGAGATTGGTTATGGACGCCTGTCTGTGAAACAGGTTTGACTCCCACTCAGATGTGGTACATCTGTCATTGTGCACCCCTTACTATGTATGCCCTCACCAGCTGTCATGGCAGATGACACAGGGTACCAGATGATGACTGATTTTTCCAATTCAGACAAAAAATCCCTCCTCCTCTTGACTAACAGAAAGTTGGATTTAAGTCTAAGAGGATGTCCTTTTGGAATTTTGATGACTTCTTCTCAAATTCTATGTGAATACAAGATTTCTCTAAGCTATATCTGAAAAAAAATAAAAGCAGATTCATGTGGATAAAACCTCATCGAAAATAGAAACACATACACCCACAGCATCTCTTTACCTTTCTGAAAGTGTTCTCTAAAGTCCAGGTTTCCATGTTTTGTGCTGTTTTAATTATCCATCTGAAGCCTTGGTGTTTCTTCTTTTCCACAAGGAAGCAAAGATTATAACCCCCAAACCAGCTTTCTACCCATTTAATTTGTCTTCATTAGATTTCTACCTTCTTTCTTATATATATCTTATATATATCAAGTATTTTTTTCTGTTGCCCAAGTTTCCAGACTGTTCTCATCTACCCTTCCTCTTAGTCAACTCACAGTTAAGTTATATACACTTGCTGTTTTTAATCCTTCTTTGGTTTCTTTTCCTGAGGTTTGGTGAGAGTAAGTGTTCAGACAAATGGGTTAGAAGACATGTTTCACTGTGCTGTGTCTAGGTTGTCTTCTGCTTTTAATGTCGAGGGGATGAGATGACCTACTGCAAACTAGCTTGGTTTCTGAAAGCGCTGCCATTGCCTTGTTATAAAGCCAGTCAGCACCAGAAATGTTTTAAAAGAGTAACACAGAAAGCATGAGCAAACAAACATGCAAGGTACACCAGCTCTGTTATGCTTACTCCTGGCTCCTGTCCAGCAGTCATCTTCCCTTAAGCTGTCCTTCCCTGCCCTGCCAGCTTGACAGAGGCACCATTTACAAAATGCACACTCAGTAGTTGGCTCATGATACCCATCTATTGATTAGCTGGCTGCTGCCAGGAAGATCTAATCAAACTCAATTGCAAAAAGGATTTCAGAGAGGGCATTAATTTTGAGGTCTCTCTTCTGCCCTCCTGCTGGTTTTATCAAAATATGTAAGAAATTATTTATTAATTGCTAGGAGGTGCAGGCAGGAATAAGCCCTCCAACATTCCTGCAGTAGTGGACTGTGGGATGGGTAGATGTGCTACTGCAGTGAGTTTAGAGGGATTTCTTATGTTCTTAAATGTGAGACATCTGTTCCTGTCAAATGTAGTAGAAGTTGCCTGACAGCTCCAGAAGTTATAGGGACTGTGGGGGAGCTAATGGGAAGAGTGACTGTAAATTCTTCATTTCCTTAGAAACCAGGCAAAAATATTCCAACCCATTATCTCTTTATGAATTATTTCTGTAAAGATTGCCCTTTACATGCTTTAAATATCTGAGCTACACCAGTAGAAATCTAGCAGTGTACAGGCTTTTCATAAGCATTCTGACATAATGTCTTGATTTGCTTGAAAAACACAAGATGGTAAGAATGTACAGATAAATGTGTCAATTATAATTTTTACCTGTCTAAATCGAAACAGTGCATTTTTCTGTGTAGAAAGCCAGCACATCCAGCATTTCTCTGTGCAGCACAGCAGGCAGAGAACTACTTACAGCTGCTCTGCTCTCCCTCCAGGTCACCACATTTTCACAAGAAAAGCAGAATTGAAAGGGGTCACCTCTGAGGCTTCATCCCCCAGCAGACCTTTCTTACAGCGCCATCACTTGTGGCCAGAAATTGTAACACTCCTGGCAGTGCATCAACTCTGTAATGTATAGATTCTTCTCATGTGGCAATTCCAGAGCATTTATTTCTTTATTTCTGAAAGGAGTATTTCTGCTGCAAAAAGACCATAGGAATTGGCTTTTAACCAGAAATCATGTGCAGCCTCCCTCTGCAGCTTGTGGTGTGTCTGTGGAGATAGGCTGTGCGTTTAATTAACCTCGGGATTCCTTTGTTTTTCCTTTGTTTATCTGACAGGACATGAAGAAGCTTTGTGGTTTATACCAGTCTGGTATTTTTTGTAATGTGTTCTTCCAGCTGCTTGTGAGACTTAGCTCAGGTCAGTCAGGGAATCTATCAAATACATCAAAGTTTACACTGATAAATCCAGACACTTAATAATTTTATACAATTAGCTTTGGTAGAATTTCTTCTTTTTATCTTATGACTTTAGGACTGTATATGAAGTACAGTAGGGGAAATTTAATCAAACCAGAACTCTATTAACCTAGTTCTAGGTCTGTATCCTCTTGCTTCTTTTAAAAATTACTAAATGATCGTTATTAAAGTAATGCTTGAAGTCTGGTTGATTCTGCAAACTAAAACCTGGGAGACAGGTAATACGAATTTTGAAAGAGAAGACAGATAAAGATTCAGTGGTGAAAGTGAGACACTGGAAAACCTGGAAAAAACCAGGACTGTAAAGTGATTTGTCTCTGCTGAGAATTTATAATGATCATCCTTGTATTTTTCAGTCAAAAGTATCACTGGCTTTATTTCATCTTTGAAATGTGTTTCAGAAGCATTCATACTTCATGCAATATGAAGCCCTCAGAGCAGAGGAAATAAGGCCAGTAGCTCAAGTCGGTAATTAGGGCTGGCTGCTGCCCTTGAGGGCTGAGTAGCTCAGATTCTCATGTGCTATCCTATGACTTTTCACTACATGCAAATACTACTTCAATAACAGCAGAGATTTATCCTTGTTTATAGGACCGTTGAGGCTTATGGCCCAATAATAATATGGCCCTATAATATTAATGGCTTATGGCCAAGAATATTCATGTTAACAAAGTCCAAATTTATTTTGTACAAACCATCACAATAATAGAAATGAAGACATTTCAGTGGTGAGAATAACCAGGGACTTCTGCTCTTCTGTATCTATAGATTAAGATTAGATCTCTGTTTTAGAAGACCTATTGTATCTTAAATTGAATGGAAAAATCTGAGGGGAAATATTAGTGGGTGTGATTCTTCAGCATGAGCGTTTAGCCTGGGTAGACTAGTAGTCTCCAATAACATTTCTGAACTGATGAAAAGTTCTCCTATAATTTAAACAAATGACTTGTAAGTGCATATGGAATAATAGAATATACTGAGTTTGAAGGATCATCAAGTTCAACTCCTATTTTGATCCAGCAAGATATAAATGTGTGCAGTAGGCAGTTTGCCTGAGGTACTGGTGTTTCAAATAACTGTATGAGGTTTTTCTCTTCGCCATATTTGTGTTTAAATGTACAGCCTGTCACTGCAAAATTAACACAAAATTTTATATTTTAAATTCAAGTATTCCACACCAATCTGGTTACTGAACTTGTTTAACAATCATAAAAAGAATTTGAAGCATTAAGAATTAAATACATAGCATGAATATTAAATCTTTATGATTTCTGCCTGAAGTTTAAACTGGTTTTAAAGCAGGATGAAGATTATTTATTTATTCAGGTAAATAGGTTTTTAAAATTGTGTAATAATTACATTAAATACACTTTTATTTATTTTTTAAAGAAAATAATTAATATTTAAATGTAGAAATTATTTCCTAATTTAAAGAAAAAAATAGAACTATACTAAAACTAAAATGGAAATGTGTAACATAAATCAATGAGTAACCCCTATGCTAAATAATCCACCATTGCTAAATATTTAAAGATTAAACCCATTAAAATTATGTTATATGAAAATTAACTTGTGGTTAATTATGAAACAATAGCTGCTATTTTTTTGGACATTGATTATTTTGTAACGCAGTTTTGTAATGGCTGTGGTTACTGCTTCTCCTCAAATCGTAAACTTACAAAAATCTCTCACATGGAAGAGAAGTTATTCGGCAGCAGCTGTAATGCACAGAAATGCTTTCTTAAATTTCTCTTTTATTATGATTTTTTGAAGAAATGTTGTTCAAAAATAAAAGTTCGTTTTCTGGCACACATATTTTGATTTGATCCCTTTTCTGCAGTTCTTTCTGCTTCTAGTTGTTAGGAGAGCCAAAATCTTTTGGATCTGCAGAACTTGAGCTAGAAATTGTAATGAGAATATTTGTGTCAAGAAAGCCAACATGCTGTTCTTTCTTTCTTTCCTTCCCTCATTGGTAGTTATTTTCTGAAGTATAGGACCATTTTTTTAATGTCTTACAGCTCATGGGTAGAACAGCCAAAACACACAGAATAGAAAAATTCTAAGGAATATACTTCAAAAAATTTAAAATTCATGCATTTGAGTGAAGTCATAATATTCTGGAACATTTTTGTTGACTTCAAACAAATTTGACAAGATCTGCCAGTGGCTTGGTATGAATGACTGCACCCTTATTATACAACTGGTCCTTATTTGTTGTCAAATTCCTTGGAACCCTTCAGTGTCATTACATGCTTTAATGCACAGCACAATGCATAAATTTAGGCCATTTTTAAATTCTTTTTTTTTCACGTTGCTCCACTGTAGCACCAAATCTTGGAATCATTCCTACTGAAATTAGGGGGAAATCCCCATGGCCGAAGACTGCAGAGAGCGCAGCATTACAGGAGCAAAGTCTTGCTTTCGGAGACGTGGTGCTGCTCTGGTGGATCCCAGAAGGCTGACCTGGGCTCTGGCAGATGCAGGTGTTGGTGGAGAGGGGAGGAGATGTTTCAGGGCTATGCTCCAGCAGATCCAGAGGTGCTGGCTCTCATGGCAGACCCCAGCCCGACCACCCTGGCAGGGTAACTTGGCTCTGCGTGGAAGTCAGCTCACCTCTGATGGACCAAAGGTGCAAAGCTGCTGGAGATGTAGGGTGTGGAATCTCTTTCTCACCACCTTCAGGGCAATGGGTAAGGGTCCTGCCAACATGAATCTTCCTTGATTGTATGTATGAATGGTGTCCCCTGGATTATACTCTCTAAGGTGTAAGGGAACAACTTCTCATTGCTTAATGACCAGGGGAATGCAGTCTACCCCAACATTGTATGTGAGCTGGTATCTTTTTCAAATGATCACCCAGGAAGAAGAGGATGGGAAATAAAACACATTTTTCTCCAAAGGAGAGAGGAAATACGATTTCAGGATAAAAAGAAAATAGCAACACATATATAGTTATAAGAACAACAAAGTTAACATAAAGAGCGATAAAATAAATGTAACCCTTTGATCTTTCAGCAGACTGACTTTTTTATTCAGTTAAATTTGAATATTTGAAAGATAATATTTCCTAATTAGCTCTTTCTTTAGCCCTTGGTATGAATATCTAACACTTTAATGCTGGGGAATATAATCCAGCGAGATTCACGTGGCTGATAGCCCTCTCTGTGTTCCCAAGTGCCTTCAACTACACGCGACATTGGGGTGAGGTTTGTGCAGTCTGACTCCACCCACCTGGAAACCAGAGGTAGCAGATGCCAGAGAAAACTCTCTATGGTGTTTTATAACTGGGTGTTTTGCCTCAGCAGAGAAAGAATGAAGAAGATATAAAGCAAAGGCTGGAATTCACAAATCCTATTGATGATAGCAGCAGAAGAGCCATGCCTGTGCTAAAAGGGGAGTATGCCACATCTCTCCACTCAGCCTGAGGTGTCCTGGCAGAAATGGTCTCCTGAGACAGAAGACCCACGGGCCTCTGAGAAAGACTTTTAAGATATTTGTCATTTCTTCTGCTAGACAAAGGAACTGCTGCTCCGTGGCGGTTATGAAAACATGAAAAATGGCAGCATATATAACTGAGTGAAGATTTCCTATGCCACCATTTCCTATAACAAGTAAATGTAATTTTCACATCAGTTGATCACTGGAAAGTCAGTGTTCTTAACTGTAAAATGCTCTGGAAATCAATGTTGTATGGGATCCATTAATGCAGGCACAGAGTTTGAGCTAGATGCTCAGGCTACTTCTGTGACCCAGAGTGACAGATCTTTCCAGAAAGGGACTTCCCTCCAAGTCATCCTCAACCAGAGGACCCCTTACCCTTCACTGAATTCAAGGGGAGCTCAGCCTGACAGCTCAGGCTGGATGCCAAACTTTTTGGCAGTTAAAGGGAAGCAAGATAGTCCCACAGATAGTAGGTGGAATAAAAATGCCTGTGACAGAGATACCAAAGTTTTGCAAGGAGACAGAAGCAAGCAGAGTGGGCTTGTGTAGGCAAGCGTATAGTTTATTCCAGATGGTGTTTTGCTTCAGTAAAAGCTGCAAATTCTCTTAAAGACACTTCTGTGCCCCTCAGTGTAGCATCTGAACAATTTGCAAATGATGTATTCATAAAATTTATAAAAGATGTTGTTCATACAAAAATGTCATGAGGCACTGGTCTTGGCAGGACAGGAGGAGGATTGGTGTAGCTGCATTTATAGTGAGAGGGCTTGGGAACACTCGGGAAGTGGTGCTGAGGAGTGCAGCTGGGAGCCCCTAAAGGAAGAAGTTAATGTGCTCACTGGCCACAAATGCAGCTGCTTCTGGGACCAGCTGACATTCAGGAAAAACCTCCAATGAACATAAAAGACATTCTGGGAAAAAATCCTGGTAACTTGTATTTCCACAGATTTCTGTGGAAATTATTCTGTCAGTGCCTACAATCATTCCTGTCTCGAAAGTGTGTGCACTTGTAGCAAGTGCCTGTGAATTTTTCATTTGTTTTTTTTGTTTGTCTGTTTTTCTCTTTTAAAAAAAAATCCATACTAGAACTATAAACAAGGAATTTAAGAAGGCAAATAAAAGAACATCCATACAGATACTCACGCACAGTCTCACTCCAAAAACATTTGGCCAGCTAACAGGTGATGTGCCTTGTAAATATTTTGTTCCAGAAATTCTGATATCTTGAAAACCATGATATCTTGTTCATTTTTAATTCTGTGTTGCAAATGTGGCAAGAGACTGTGGAAAATACCAAATTACATTCTTCTCTCCCTCTTATTCTTTTAAACAATCCTTAATTTATTCAAGCTTTCCAACTCCTTGCATGTAAAGATATCATATGGAAGAGAAGTCCAGCACAGGCATGGGAATCCTTTTGTCCTTTCTATCCAAATAAAGAAGACTAAAACAGAAGTCCTTCATCCTAACTGAAAAACCTAGGTAAGCACCATAAAAAAATTATTAGTTACATAATTAAGAATCCACATTTGCAGCCAAAAAAAATGTGGTTGTGGAGCCACGTCTGAGATTTACTGTTAATAAAGTTAAAGAACCTGATCACAAAAATATTGTAATTCTAAATAAAAATTTTGATTAAAAATAAACAAGTAAACTAAAAATTAGATGTGTTTTAAATTGAACTCCCAAAATAGTAAGGACTAAGGCTGCACAATCATGATCCCTGCACACAGCGTGCAGGAAAATCAGCTACATTGGAGATATACAGCTTTGGACTTCACGGCCTCAGCAGCCTTAGCTTTGACAACAAATTGGCAGGCTGGGATATAAAATGAGTATTTCTGCTGAAATCAGAGGCACTCATTGACCTGTGTGTGATGAGTCACTTCACTTTTGCATAATTTTTTTTCTGCTCTTTCTTTGTCTGTCTTCTCTTATACTCCAGACTAACTTTGGATTGGACTTTATCTTGATCATGGGTGCAATGAAGAAAATAAATAGTAAAACAATGTGGTTTTTACACAAAATTGCATGGTTTCAGACCAACATGATCCACATGTGCTCCAGGCTGTTTATTTTTAAAAACGCGAATAAAACTTTAGTCATCTTGTTATCACAGTTTGTCTTTTCAAAGAATCAACAATGAAGTTTCTTTCTGTTATTTCTGGCAGATGGGGAGCAAGTGTGACTTGGCTCTCTTAGCCACAAAAGCATAACATGAAGAAAACACTCCACGATGCAACATTCCTAATGTGTTACATGTGTCTTTGTCTGGCTCTGCCAGCACTGGACTCTGTCCTTCTTCTGGTTCATCCAGAGGAAAACAAAGCAGATCACTAAAGGTTCATGGTGCTGCAGTATGGTTTTATTTGTCATAGGAAGTGTTTATCAAGTACTGCTGCGAAGAGATATTGTTCTCTTTAAAGACAAAAAAGTAGAGATGACTCTGCTCTATGACTAATAACAGACTTCTAAGGAGATACTTCAAACTCAATTTATAAAAGCTTTGCAGCTCAAAAGGTGACATGAAAGTTGAAAAGGATAAAAGAACTGGCATTTTAAAATGAAATAAGAAAAAGTGCCTTTGATAAAAATGACAGAATACCAGCAATTTCAGAAACACTGTAATTCCAGCCAAGTAAAGATATTGTAATGGTTATGGATAATAACAGGTAGGTTTCAACCACAGAGTCAGTCAGGTGCATATTAAATTGATCAAAATAAACCTCTAATAGTCACCTCTGTATGTGACAACTAGAAAATAAATAGATTTAAAATAAAGATGGAGATTCAAATAAGCTTTAGAAAACCAGAAGGCAGAAGAGTGTTAATAATGAAGTTAAATAACAAAACCTAAATAAACTGAGAATAAGGGTTGTGTGGGGTCTCATTTTACATATTGCTCTCCTTTGTAAGCAAGAAAAAGAAATAATGCAGTAATAAGATTTGCCAGACTTATCTCACAGGCAAGTTGTAAAGATTCATTAATCAGTATTCCTATGGTAGTTGATGATTGAAAACACTATGCAAGCATAAATCATAGCGCACTAATCAAATGGCTGAAATCAAGCCTTTATATCCAGGCAGAAATCTAACATGGCCCTTCAGAAAGAGGGAAAATAATGTTTAAGACAAGAGAAAAACTAGATAAAAGGCAAAGAACATGTCAAGGAGTACCAAAAAAAAAAGCTTTCACTAGAAAATGAAGAAAAAAATGCTCTCACCTAGAAGATATAATGGAGGAAAAGAATGAGTGATACTAATGTCACAGTTTGCTTACTGCTGAGATTTACTCACTGAACCGAGGTGCCCCAGGCAGGGTCCTAAGCTGGCATCCAGACAGCTGATCTGGCAGCTTTAACTTATCAGTTAGCCGCTGAAACCATCCTGCTGAAGTAAACATCTGAGCTCTCTGACTGTGAGGAGTCAGAAGTGTGTGCTGCTTCCAGAGGGAGAGCCAATCTGCCAGGGTCCATTTATAATTTCAGGAGAAGATTCATGTTGGAGGTGGGGGACTGCTTTACTTTGTCCTTTATTTAATTAGCTTGTCAATGAGGTGCCTGTATCCTAAAGGCCCCAAGTCCAGTGCCTGGAATTAAATAACAGGGTTACTCTCCTCTTAAATGATTACATTAACAAGCTGTGTAGGGGCTGTGTGTGAATAAGGTCACAATTTTCCTCAGCACTGGTGGCCTCTTTCAGAAACACCTATCAGACCTTGAATTTAGGGCTGGCTGACAAGTGAATTTTTCCACCTGCAAGCATCTATGTTGGCAGCTCAACAGCAGAGACACACCTTGGGGATGCCCATGTTCAAGTCCGTGAGTGGCACTGACTGAGAATCCCTGATTCCCAACAGACTTGGAACTGTCTTTTCTGGATCTCAAAAGAGTCCTTCACTTTAAATTTATGTTGATGAGTTACTCTGAAGACATATCTTATCCTGCTTTAATAAACAAAACTAACTGAAATATCTTACTTTCCTTCTAATATAGAGTATAAACAGTTTTGATAATTTTAACCTGAGCATTTAATTATTTTCAAAAGACTTACCGCCTCCTGAATGTATTGTGTAAGTGGGGGGTTTTGCCTCTGTATAAAAGTCAAAATGATAAAAAAAGTCTTAAATTGTATTAAAGCATTTTGTTCTAGTCATCGTGGTCCATAGCAAAGCAATGCAGAAAGAAAAATATAAGATTTAGAAAAATATAGTATCTGCACTTTTATATTAGTTTAAAAGAGAAAGCAAAGAAAAAAGTTCACTGAATAATAATTATTTACTGAAGTACTGAAATTATTTACTGAAGTATGCATCACTGCAGAAGGGATATCTTGGCGTAGAAGAGGAAAACCTGCACAAACAGACTTGTCAGTGGGGTGATGTGGAGAATAACTGTGCAAGCTGGCACAGCAACCTCTGCAAATTTCCACACCAAAACACAGAGATTATATGAGGAACACACTTATACACCAAGCAAAGTAGAGCACAAATGATTGACCCATCATGGGTTTCGTCATTTCTAAATACTTACTGCATCTCTTTAATTAATTAGTCTTGGTATGGACTCACATCAGCAGGGCCTTATTAAAGCTCTGGGTACATTAGTTAAATCTTCTCAGACAACAGAACTGCTTCTGTTTGACTGTTTCTGCAGCGTGTTCCCATAAAAAGAATGCACGAGGATGTTAATGTGACAGTCCTTCAAGGCGAAGTCTATTTCATCAGTCAAGAGGAAATCTTTGTGGAATACAACTGGAAGAGATGAATGCATTTTAATTTTACGAGACTTTCATTATGAAAGGAATTTAAATAATTTAATTTGAAAGCTTGTTCTCAAGTGATTTTTTAAAATAAATTTAAGTTTGGGGTTTTTTGCTTTTTATCACTGAATATGGCCTAAAAGAAACCTGAAAATAACTTCCCCGTACAGACTTCTTTTTCTTTTTCCCACGTGGCACATTTTATTATTTTCCTTCTGTTGTTTCAATGAAGTCAAAGTAATTATGATGACTTTTCTTTAAACTCAATATCTCAAACCTCTGTGCAGAGTACCTTTTGTGCACCAAAACACTTTTGCTCTGAGAGCAACCAAAATAAAAGAATTATTTTTTGTGGTAGTTGGTTGCTATGACTTCTACATGAGAGTCACAAAACCAGTGATGATTACACTGTGTCCATAAATCCAGCACCCGCTATTTGTATTGCTTTAGGCCAAAGCACATGAGGAAGAGAGGGGCTTGTCTCCCTTACAGCCTTCTAGAAATGCATTTTTCTGGTTTAATGTGATGGGAACAGCAGGATTTCTGGCTGTGTTACACCTGTAACACATGTGCAGTGAGGAACAGATAATGTGATGTTCTCATGCTCTTCTTGTTACTTGAGCTCTGGGTTCAGTCAGAATACTGATAGTCTTTCATGGTGAATGCTGGAAAAATAGAGATTTTTCACACCAGTTTCGTCTCTGACAGATTTGTGCATCACTGTCTGAAATTCTGGTTTGATACTACAATATGTTCAGCAGCAGCACTCATCTTTTCTCTTTCTATTACTTTTATTCTTTATTTTCCTCTCTCCTCTCCTCTCCTCTCCTCTCCTCTCCTCTCCTCTCCTCTCCTCTCCTCTCCTCTCCTCTCCTCTCCTCTCCTCTCCTCTCCTCTCCTCTCCTCTCCTCTCCTCTCCTCTCCTCTCCTCTCCTCTCCTCTCCTCTCCTCTCCTCTCCTCTCCTCTCCTCTCCTCTCCTCTCCTCTCCTCTCCTCTCCTCTCCTCTCCTCTCCTCTCCTCTCCTCTCCTCTCCTCTCCTCTCCTCTCCTCTCCTCTCCTCTCCTCTCCTCTCCTCTCTTCTTTTTTTCATTAAAAGTTTTATATTTCCCATTAGCTATGTGCTTTGTGCTCAAAATATGAATCCTTGCCAGTACAGATGGAGAAACAGAGAACTGGAGTGCTGGAATAAGATAATGGGTTTTATAGTGGGACTTTTTTATGCCTGAATTGCCACCAAAACTTTTCTTTTGGACAAATTCCTAAGTACAGTCTCCATTTTTGAGGTGATCCTGATCTACTGAGAGATGGAATTTTGGTTTTTTTGGTGTAAAGAAAGGTCAAAGTAAAATTCTTGATTATTTTGGGATCAAGTTCCTTAAACCTTCTTCATTATTGTTACTCAGGTCTGTCTTTATTTTTCCAAATAAAGTGTCTAGCAGTCTTAAACTGGAGGTGAATGTTCAATCCCATTTTTCTTTCCATTTCAATACTATGATGCTATAGAATCCTTGTTTCCTGAGACTGCACCTCTTCTGTTAAGTTCCAGTCAAGAAAATATTGAAAGATGTGACAGTCCATCAGAGAAGGGAGGCTCTTCATTCACTGCTACCTGAAATGAACATCATACCAATGACTTTCTCAGTGTACAGAGAATAGAAATTAAACTTTAGGTAGTAAAGAACTCTGAAAAGCAGAGGTATAAAGAATGAGTTGGGGTTAAAAAGTATCTTGTCATTCCTGCATAGTTTCTTGTTGTTCTTGTATAATCCTAAATTTTCTCAAGAAAGCCATTGGTGTTTTAGAGGTGAAAACAGATGAGACAGCTCTTCAGATTTTTAATGCATTCAGTAGATGTAACACTGATAGATCCATGTAAATGACATTGGAGTTCATCAATAATTCTAACACACTTCAGATCTGGGGACCCAGGAGTGTGGCACTGCACTTTTGAATAACATTCAGTAAGAGCTGTGTTTGTAATTTGAAATCTTCTCCATCACATCTTACTTCAACTTAATAATTTTATAAATTTATTTAATGTGCCATAGAATGACAGGAAAATGTGATGATCCATCAAGTCTGTTCCAAGTCTCTCAATTACCCAATATTGTTGTTATTATTGAAATCTGCATAAATTCATCTTGCAGAATAAATCTGCAATATTCAATGAAGTCCTCAAAATTGCTTCTGGTCTATAAATGGTTTGAAATAAACTTGGCAACCTCTTTCCTTAAGTCAAGCTTTGAAAAATGTGCGTCATTAAAACAAATGGTTGTGAACTATTTATGTCCTGAAGGAGTTTTTTTTTGTAACAGTCACAGTTCTTAGGGCAATGTATTATGCCCAGATCCATGACCATGGGTTTTGGTTTTAGAATGTTTTAACCTTAATCCCTCCCATTAGGTTTCCAGTGAAAATATTCTGTGCCAGAAGAGAAATTGTGCTGTGCTAATGGCTCAGAGGTACACAAGGGCACACAGAATGACAGCTACAGCTGGTCAGGCATGGCACCAAAACTCCTCAAACCGAGACATTTACCAGAGGACCTCTTGGCTTGCAAAGAGCAAGAAAGAAGTCAGTATGTCATGGGGCTTTGCTGAGTTCCTATAAATGTTTATTTAGATCCTTAGAAATTGTTTTAAGGAACAAGAAGCCAGTTTTCCACTTGTCAATGTCACCCTCATCTATGCTATTTTATTTTGTCCTCAGCCTGTGTTCTTTTCCTTTCTTTATTCTTGAATGGACTTCTTCTTCAATGAAAAAAAAAAAAGGAAAAGAAAAAGAAAAAAAAAAAGGAAAAAAGAAAAACAATTAGGCAGTAACTAAGCATTAAGTGTTGCTCAATCTCCCATCAATCTCCCAAAATACATCTAACAGCTTTTTTATACTCTTACATCACTATTCTTATGCTTTCTTAAGTATGCCCTCCAATTATAGCAACTCATAAATTATTTTTGGGTCTCAGAGGTCATGTTCAATTTGCAAAGTTTCTGCCTTGTGTAAATATTTTTTGGATTTCTTGACTCGGTTTCCAATATCCATTGATAGAGAAGCAGGTAAAAGACAATGAAGGTAATTTTGACAGAAAACCCATGAAAACTTAACCAGTTAAGTGAGAATTTGTAAAACTTGAAAAAGTAGAATTGCACAAAAATGAACAGGTTCTGGCAATCTTTTTTTTTGCACAAATCCTACATTTGTGATTTTAGGTGGCTCTATGCTGTCTTTGCTTGGCAATTAGAACCACAGTAGGAGGAAATACTACTTAACGTCTTAGCTCCTTCCAGCACAGCTCCTACCACCCAGCTTTGACATCCAAGGACATTACTGTTCATTGTGGACATAAAGAAAAAGAATAATGAAGAATGGAAGAAAACTTCATTCCCTCTTGTATCGTGTCCCCTTTTATTCTGGATTCTTTCCATTTATTTTTCTTCCTGATGTCTATGTCTCTACTTGCACCTATGAACAGGATTCCCAGAAAAAAAAAAAAAAAAAAAAAAAAAAAAAAAAAAAAAAAAAAAAAACCAAAAAAAAAACAGAAGCCAAAGAAGAAAAAAATTAAGAGTCTTCTGCCAATGCTGTTGCAGAAAAACTGTCTACAGGAGGAAAGGAAAAAATAATAATGCTGGCAAAGGAATGTACTGGTAGAGGAATCTTCCTGAAGAGAACCAAACCTTTCTTTCTTATAGTTCAGAGTAAAACCCTTTTACCTGTAAAACTGTCAGCTCTCCAGCCTAGGTTTATGGAATTCAAAATCAAAAGGTTTAAGGACAAATAGAGGGCATTTTTTCCTTGTAGTTATTTCTCCCTCACTGAAAAAATGATGACTCCTTTCTGTCTGAATGTATTGCAGTACTTGAAGATTTGCAGAACTTCTGCTAAAAAGCACTTTCCCAAGTGTAAGCCAACATCAAGGCATCATGGTTTTTTTTAATTAGTTACAGTAACAAAGAGTTTCTCAACATGAGTCTGTTATGCTGTTTTCCAGATGGAATGGAGTTCTGTGAAATCTCTGTTCTTTTTGTGCCGCTAATCTTGCCTCATGACTCAGAAGCTGAAAGCCCTAAATAGTGTTGATAATCCTCTGCAGTCTCTTTTCAGTCTTAGCAATGCCTTTCCTCTAATGAAACATGTTATATGCTTTGCAGGAGAGATCCCATGATTATTTTGATACTAAGCCTTCAGTCCATGCTTACTGGCATTGCAAGGCATTCCTCTGATTTCGATCATAGAAAAGGATTTACACATCCAGACTTGGCATACATTAGAGGAACTGTATATAATAAAAAATAAAATTTTCAGAATCCACAGAATATTTTTCATGCAAGCCTAGCTGATTTCTCTTTGAAGGATGTAAGGAGTTCACAGCTGGATCACAGACTCCTACCTTTAGGTATCTACATGGGACCGTGCAAATAGAAAACTAAGCTGTCCCTATAGCTGGCAAAGAACTTCCTTAACACAGAGGGTTACTGATGCCAAAAGACAAGCAGGGTATCTGAGATACCAAAAGACAAGCAGGATATCTGCTTGTGACTGGCAGATGGGGCACAGGATCTCTGGGGAAACACAGCCTCAGAGGCAACAGTTGAAGGCTGGGCAGCACAGCTGCACTGGCTGAACTGATCTCACTGAGACCACAGAAACATGTCTCATATAGTCACTTACCTTACCTAAGCTAACTTATTCCTAAACTGATTCCCATCCCAATCCTCCTTTAGCTCTGTTCTATCATTTTATTTCCATTTCAGAAAGTTTCTAGCTGCTGAAGCAAGGCATGGATCCTGCCGGTGCTCTGTCAGCCAGCTCTTTGCAGGTGTCTCAGGTGCCCTGGATGTATTTCAGACATCTGTGCATGACAAGGAGGGTAAGTCCATCCTGTGTGTCCCTAGCAGAGCTTGTGTGTTCTGGGGGTCCATTGGCATTGCTCTAACATCTGCAGAAGATAAAAAGTTGTCTGTTGCTCTATTTAGGCTCATGCAGAGAATAATTAAGCAAAACCTCAGCTTTGTGTGTGTTAGTTAAAAATTAAATTTACAATCACTGTGCATATAGTGTTATGCATTATAGTACAAAGCAGTTCTTCTCATTAATATACTGAAAAGGAAATTATCTTCTGTGTTTTTCTTGTGTGACTGTGATCTGTAGATCCCAGTAAAGAAGGCAGAATGTTCCCATGCTCCTACTGAATTGTGTCAGAAGTAGCTGTTCTCTACATTCTGATAAGAGCCATGAAAAAACCCCACACTAAAAATGTGCACATGCACACACACTTGCATGCACACACACACACAAACACATCCAGCTGGGGATGGATTGAACTTCATTTTATTTCCCTAATTTAATGAAGTTTTCATTTCTATCTTCTCTTTTGTGACTCAAGTTTTGTAGAAGTGCAACTGTGTAAACAACTGGTGACAGAAGGAGCTTTAATGACACATGGCACATGTTGGTAAGTAGCACACATTTTTAAAGACATGTGTTAGAGCAGGGAATTTCTTTTATCTTGATTTTTTCTGCAGCAATATTAAAGTAAAAAATCAGTTCTCTTCTAGAAACTCACGGTAAGAATAATTTTCTTCTTTAGCCTTTTTTTTTTATTATTATTAGAGATTAAGGCAACAAAAGCATTAACTTTCTGCACTAGCTGAAGAGATGCTCATAAAAAAGTCTAAATATCTATTGACCCTGTGGTCTCAATTGTAAATAGCCTGCACATAATAGAATTGCACTATAAACCTATTTTTGTTATGAAAACTCTCTTAATGGATGCATAAATTATTTATACTAGCAGTTACAGTTCAGGATAATGAAGGGTCATATCTTCAGTAATGCTAAAGGTGGCCCAAGTGGAAACATTTATTTGGTTCCATAAAACCCACATTCAAACGATGTCGATGAGGTTACATTATCCATGGCGCTCTTAACTTTATTAAAGTTCTGAAAGAAGTTCAGCCCTATGAACTTGAACTGGATGGAGTCTCATAAATAGGAGTGTATAAGGTCTGGAAGGAACCTGAGGAAGAAAAGTATCATACAAGAAAGTTGGGTTCCCCTCTCAGTTGGAGGAACATTCAGGTAAAGTATCAGGTTTAGGAGTCTATTCTTACGTAGGTGTCTGGCTTTACTCTTACAAAGACAAGTTGCTGAGAGGAATGACTGACTTTCTGGCTGGAGCTGCCCCACGGATGCCTTGCTTTGGTGCAGACACTGTCATTGACAGGCATGGTGACTTCAAGGGTGTCAGAGCAACACGGTATTTAAAGAACCACAGCAAACCCAGAAGGACTAGTTGCCAAATCCATATTTAGACTGAATGCTGGGACACCTTTTAGTTCCCCTGAGACCTGGTGCCACCTTTATTGTCCCTGTAGGGATCCCAGCTGGTGTGTGGACTCTAAAAAGCCATTACTATTTTGTTCCCAGCCCCCTTCCAGCTGAATGAGAGATAGGACTTAGGCAGGGTTTTGCTGCTTCTTGAGCCTGGTCCTTATGGATCAGACCATTGATCTCCCAGCTGTCCCTGGGGCTTTTGCACTTCTGCAAGAATAAGCAAGAAGTTAAACATTCCCAAGATACCAGCATGGCATGATTCACAAGCAGATGGGCTCTGTTCTGTAAGGTACCAGATGCCACCATGGAGCAATGAGCATGTCTTTGTGCAAAGAATAATCACTGACAATGTCCTATACTTTCTGGGAAGATTCATAGTTTTAGTATTTCATAAGCACACCCACATTCACTGGGAGGTGTTTGAGTTGCAATTTTAAAGAAACGCCTGTTTCTAGTAATTCCTATAGAAGTAAACAATTTACTGGTTCCCTGCTTTTAGAAAATGTGGGAAACTAATGCACAAAATAGAGTTAATTTGCTATATGGGTTATATTGATTCTGCACCATTAACAGACCAGCTTAATTTGGTGAAGGATAAATAGTGTGATTAATTAATGACTGTTTCTGTCCATAAAACTAAACAATTGGTTTCAAGCCACTCGAGACTGCAGTGTTTTTTAAGGATCTATGCAGTATTTATGTGGCAGGATGCTGTTTAAACTCCCTATAGTTCAGGGCTGCCTAAATCCAAGTCCTGAAGTACAGCCATATCTTCATTTTGTTGAAAATGTTTTCAAGGTGCTTAACCTCAATCTCTCTTGGATGGTGAAAAGGGTCTTGTTTCAACACCTCACCTTTACAGAAAACATAAAATTCAGTCAAATAAAGGTTCAGACACTGAGACCTCTGGTCCCAGTAGGATCAGTCCTGTAAGTGGGGAGACTACAGGTGCAGGCTCCCCCTTTCACATGTTTTCTTTCTAGCCTCACTCATTTGTTTCTATGTAGAAGTCTGGCTTCATCAAAGACAGAGTGGGCCCATGTCCTGTGTTGAGTAGGTGACCATTTCAGCTATTTACCTGTGATTCTGCCCTAAACATGAGAAACAATTCTCTGGCAATGCTTCATAAAAAATGCTGTGTTTCTATAGAAAAAAGTTCTGGTTTATATCATCCAGACTTTTCCAGAAAAAAAAAAAAAAAAAAAAAACCACAAAAAAAACCAAAAAAAAAAAAAAAACCCAAAAAAAGAACCCAAAAAAACCAACCAAACCAAACTATTATCTAAAAGATTCTAATCTCACTCTTATAGCAATACTCTACAAATCATAAAGCTAGAGGCCAAATGCCTGCCACAGTAGGGTTTATATCTCAGGATACTCACTAGCTCTTTGTCCAATGTAGTCCTGGAAATCAGATTTCCCACAGTTGTCTTTGACATTGCTTCTGTCTTGCAGACCTCACTCATTTTCAGCTCTTTGCTCCAAAATTTATTTTTTCTTAGTTTCACTCTATTACTTAATTTGTAATCATTACACCAGGTTCACAGCTAATGGCTAGAATGTCAATGCAATATCCCACTGATAAGATTGACAGTATCAGGGCACATTGCTCCTTTCTGAATATCTTCCTCTACCCTTTGTGAAAATTAATTTATGGCTGATTGGGGATGTCAGGCTCTGCAGCAAAGCCACACAGCTACATCATGTTCTGACTCCTAGCTGACTTGACTCATTAAAGCATTTAAAAACTTGGCATTAAACTGTACTGGAGCTGTGAATCGCTCTGTTGTAGCAAAACAAGCTTTCTGTCAGTTCTGTTGGTTTTAAAATGAGGCTGCTCTGATCAGACCTTTCACATATGGAGGTGCACAGCTGGTTCTGCTGCTTTCAAGTGCATCCAGAAATATGCCCACTGGGCCTTCATGGGGCAGAAGGGAAAATGTTATCTCATGAATCAATTTTACCTTCTGAGGTGAGATATTTCAGCTGGTAGTGATAGCTCTGTAGAAACAAGAGTGATAGAGCATGCTACAAAGATTTTTCACCATATTCATATTTATTTAAACTACAGCTTAAATGCTTTTCTTTGGGGAAAAAAAAAAAAAACCTAAAAAAATGAAAACTGAGGAAATAACTTCACCCTGCCTGTGAACATTTAAAAGGAAATTGCTGTCATCTGATGAGAGGAGCTCAGCCACTACTTTAGTTAGGCAAATGTTCTTCCACTTTTAACTCTGCACAGATGACAGATGATGCTGAATCTGCTCCCTGCTGCATTAATTGCAGGGTTATGGCTTAAGCACAGCAGCTTTATTTTCTACTGTTGTGGTCACAGCATTGGCTGAGGTTATTTTCCAAGGGAATAGACATATGCATAAGTGTGTACATATGCACTGGCATGACGTCCTTAGGAGGGATGTTAAGGCTGTCACTTGTACACCTTAATTTACTGAAATCTCCATTTTAGCTAATGTATTTCAGATACTCAGGACAGAATCTTTTTCAGCACTTGGGACCAGGGTCTTGTCAAGCATCTAAATGCTGAATGGAAATGAAAAGGATATTAAAAAAAAAAAAAGTGAAAGGAGCAAGAGGAAAGTAAAAAAATGCCCCTAACATTTCTTGAGTAAGACAATCTGCTGCTGTTCATGCTTTGCCCCTGTGACCTTATGAAGTGTGTGCTGATGGTTCCATGTACAGCAAGAGACAGGATTCAAGAGTTCAAGAACCATTTGGACAATACCCTCAGGCACATGTTGTAACTCTTGGAAATGGCCCTGTTCAGGACCAGGAATTGAATTTTGATGATCCTAGTGGGTCCCTTCAAACCCAGAATATTCCGTGATTCTGCAGTAAGTGGGGTTTGCTTACACGTAGTTTAAGTGATATCCCCTGAAGGAGGAGACTCTCATTGCCTGACTCCTACAGGACAAATTTCTGTTGTTCTGCAGTTTGACAGATCCCTCACTGTCTTGGGTTCCGGCAAGGAAACAGGTCAGACCTCTCCCCTGCCCAGCTGCTGCGGGCTGGGCAGGGCAGAGGAAGCCATGCAGCCGGGTGCAGTAGGCCTGGGCCTTGGACAGAGAGGGGAGGTGAAGGCCCTTGCAGGATGGAAGGGTGGAGGAGCACCAAGAGGCATCCGGCAGCTCCCCCCAGGAGAGAGACAGAGAGAGAGCCGGTGTCTGTGCCTGTGCCACCTTGAAATTTGATAGCACGGCGGCCAGCTGAGAAGAAGGGGGTGGTGTGGTGAGAAGGTGCCCGGCAGGGCGGCCATGGGAGTTCTGGATAGGCAGGGCCTGAGATTTTTAACCCGTTTCTTAGATGATGAAAACCTTTCTAATGCTAATCCTCCTGGAATTGAATGAGAAGACAGATAGAGAAAATGGGCCATGAGAGAAGTGGAGAAGAAACCTAGGTGAGAGAAGGTGATGGAGTGGTCTTTGACTGGACTTTTCTTGTATAGCCATGGACAGAACCATTTTTCCTGTGACACAGAGCCTGCATTTAGGGGGAGGCAATGGCTCAGAGCCAAGAGAGTGTAGTGTTGTTATGTGAAGGAGTGTGAGGAGGGTGGTTCGTGCCCTCGATCTTCAGTAGAGGAGAAGATCTCTCTTTTTGAGACCCCTCAGCCCCAGGGGGTGAAATCTGGGGGGGACCCCCAAAGGAGAGACCGCTTTTTTTTTTTTTTTGGAACTGGACAAAGCATCCTTAAAAGGAAAGCCCTAGAAGCAGCTCTGGTCCATGTGCAGTGGTGAAGCACTGGGCATGGAAGGAAGATGTCTCGATGGCAATGATCTCCAGGCGGTGCCACGTGTGACATGGAAACACAAGAGGTCTCAACTGTGTTTCCAGGAGAAGCCTATGGCACAAGAGGGACTCCTCACTCCTTGATGAACTGAGAATTACTTGTCTAAAGGGTAGTGATGGACTGAGAGTTGGTGAGCTGAGGGATGGATGTATTGGAAATTTGGTGGGGGGAGGAGAAAATTTTTTTTGGAAGGCTTTCATTCTTTCTGTGTGTTTCTTTTTACATATAGTTGTAAGTTAATAAAGTTTCCTCTTCCTTATTTCTAAGTAGGAGCCTGTTTTGCTCTATTCCTAGTCACATCTCACAGCAGATACCAGAGAGAATGTATTTTCATGGGAACACTAGCATTGTGTCAGAGTCAAACCATGACACTCACTCACAACTGCACCACTGTACCAGTATGAGAAACGTTTTGAATCCTAATATGGAGGGGACAGGTAGACATTAATGAACTCACGTGGCACTGTTTCAGAGAACAGCTTACCGCTTACTCTCTGAAACAGCTTACAGAATCCTTGCTTTCCACAGGAAGGTCTGTCTTCTTCATAAAACCAGAAACAGCCTTATCTTTCTCTGATACAATTTTCTCTTCCTCACGGGCCTTCCAGGGACAACTATTTTGTCATCTGATATTGTCAGGTCTTCTGTTACCTTGGGAGGTTTATGACTGGGAGAGGAAATTCAGGCCTTGGAAGGGAGCACACCTTGAGTCTGGAGTTTCCAGACTCTCTGGCATCCCAGATTATACACAATAGTAAATTTCTTTTTGTCCTTGCAGGTCTCATTTTTGTTGTTTCAGGGCAGATTTAAGAGACTAATAAGGAGTTTCTTTTTCATGTGGATGACAGATGGGTAGCAGCAAACAGGTTGTAATGGAAGAAAGACATGACAAATGAGGCAGCTAACTTTGTTCTCTACAACTCTCCTTAGCATCTAAAAAGCATAGTAATTCAGGGACTGAATGTAATGTACTTCCTAATACATCAGTAGAGAAAGTACATAATAAAGCTATGGATCTCACTGGAAAGGGGTAATTCCACTTCACAGCAAGTTCTGAAAAAAACAAAAGGAATAAAGCTTACAGAGTCAAGATCTCTGTCCTTTTGTTTAATCTTCATTTTCCTATTTATTTTTTACCTCACTAATAACTTATGCAGTAATAAGACCATTTCAAACAAATTTAACAGAAGATTTAAGGTATCAAAACTGTGACATTGCATCAGGTTGGTGTGGATAATGGAAAGAGTCCTCACAGGTTACACAGGCTGATACATCACTTTTCATTTACTTTGAAGGACCGGAGGTCAAATTGCTTTGCACCTACTGCGTGCAGCACTTGTATGCATTTAAACCCTTGAAAACATCTTTTGCCTCCTATTTCATCCCAGAAGTAGATGAGAAAAAAGATACAATCGCATAGCAACCCCGGCTACACCAATTTGCAGTTCGTGGATCAGCTTGTTTCCTGTGCATTAAAATTTAATTTTTCAGTTTGGAATGCACAAACACATTTAGAACACAACTGTATGTTCCGGGAGTACGAGCACAAGGAAAACTGTACTGGATGAGATCAGATGTCTAGTTAGGACTATGAAGGCTGGTCCTCTTTTTTCAGCAGTGACAAGTGGCAGATGCCTAAAGAAGAACACAGGAAAGGGGCAGAATACACCGATACTGATACTTATACTGATACTAATACTGATAAAGTGGGAATTCATCTGAACTCTCTTCCTTCCTCCAGGGGCTAATGGTTCACAGGTGACACTATGAGGGATTTCATATATGGAATTTATTTACGCATTTGTCATGAATAATGCATTTAGCATTTCTTGGTGTATTCCAGTCTTTGCTTTCTTTTTTTGCTTCTTGGTCTCACATGGAAATTTAGATACAGGTCCTACAACAAAGGTAACTATGCACCATATAAAAATATATCTTCTAATTTTATTTGAATCTGTCACCTGCTGGCTTCAACTCATGCCTCTGAATTCTTGTAGTGAGGGTGGCATAATCAACCTGTCCTCGGCTTTCCCAGTCTATGCATTGCTTTTGAGGCTGTTTTGCATCACATGTTGAATGTCCCCCCTCCTACGATGTCCTGGTGCTTGATAGGTGCTTGATATGAAAGCTTCATATCTTTTGTCACTCTCTGTACTATTATTTACTGGTTTGGGATTATTTGGGATTAAACTTGCATATTAGATAAGAAACAAAGGCACACCAAGGAAAAAAAATCCTTTTGTCTTCCATGTTCCATCTGTTATTCAGTCGTGGGCCAATCTGGAATTTCATTACCTTTATCCTCTTTATTCTCTCCTCTGACTTGATATAGATTACTCATACCCATATACAAACCAGTCTTTCTCACACTGAAGAAGTAATGTTTAACCAAAACATAATTTGAAAAAAACCCCAATCACCCAATCACTTCTAGTTCCAAGAAGGACCTTTTTTTTTTTTTTTTTTCAGCAGTCCTTATGGCAGAATATTGGCTAACCTAGTATTCAGTGTTCATAAAATTACTTGGAGATGATTGCAGGTTGGGAAAAAGCTCTATACACACATCTGTAGCTAAATGCATAGGCTCATCTATGTTGTTTTTAAATTCCTTTGAGTTTTCTTTCAGTCAGCTGTTAGGAAATGATACAATATCACAGCTGTCTGGTCTAGGGGAACTGAATAACTGAAACAGCAAGCTGAAACACTACAGCCAGTATATAAAATTCCACTATATTTTTTTTAGCTGAACAGAACAGCTACATGTATTTTTTTAAGCAATTAAAAACTACTAACAGAAATGTCAATGCTGAGCTTTAATTTGACTCAGTCTGGGCATGAAGAGGTAAAGATTAAATTCTATGGACAGTGGATTGCATTTCTAGTTTATTTTGATGGGTAAACAAGATAGAAGAAACTGCTGACATAAATTTAGACAAGTACCCAACTGCAGATTAACATTTTAGATATAGAAACTAGCTTACTGAAGGGTAAACCCTTTTTTACAGGGCACATCCCTCCTATTGGTCTCTAAATAACAATTTTATACAGTTCAGCATTGTGCTGTTTCAAAGAATTACTGTTTAAAGCATAAAAAATGTTTTGCTTTCAGAATGAGGCACATTTATTTCTACAGTGCTTGTAGAGAACAGCAGATTTTTTAATTAATTATTTACAAAGCTTTTATGAGACAGAATTTGTAAGCCTTAAATGGTTAGAAAATACTGTTTACATCCTTCTGATATATTCCTGGGAAATATAGTAGAGGCAGACCCATGCAATTAATTTTATTTCTCATAATGCCTTTCAGTTCTTGTAACTTTAGCATGAGATGATCAGGGAGACACTAAAAATATGGGGGGTTTTGCCTTTTATGCATAAACATCTTATTTGTACATTCAATGACTGGCAGAAAATATCTTGAAGAATGTTGTTGGCAGAATATAGTGTAATCTTAAGGAAAGAATTGCTGATTTTTAAGGCAGGATGGATTACATCCTGAAAAATTGTACCAGAAGCTTTTTTCTCTTGAGCCACCTTTACAATCCAGAATGCACAAAGTGCATGCAACTAGTTATTATTCCCTGTAGCGAGGAGACAGTCTACAAAATATATATCACTATCTGAGTTCCATCTGCACACTCTGCAAATCTCAAAGTCATTTTTCAGAAGCACCAAGGCAGCACTGAGAACATGCTCTGACACAATCAAAAGAGGAGTGTCTGGTCATTACCTCTGGACATAGTCATGTGTGTGTTAAAACAAACAATAAAAAAAACAACCAAACAAACACACACATGAATACATGAATTGTACCCATATCCAAGTTTCCATTGAAAAATTGATCAATGTTTCATGGAATCATTGAAAAATTTAAACTGGAAATAACCCTTTCACCCTCTAAACTCCTGGTGAAGGGCAGACTTATTTCAAAATTCTAATCTAGTGTACACTGCCAGAGGAAGGAAATCTTGTTTTATGAAACCTGAAAATATATCAGTTTTATGACTAATCATAATCTATACATACACAATTTGAGGCAGAGTGATTCCAACAAATCTAAACCTCATTATCAAGTGATGAAAAGTGTTTTTATATGACATTTCATATAACTCTTTCCTGAAAGTAAAAACAACACTTCTCATTCCACTTCTTGTATCTGCATTGCCAGTTAACAATTCTGAATGGTTATTCTGGTACGAGCAGGATAGCAGGATTTACAGAACTAATTAAGGGAAGTTACATGTAGCCTATATGGACTTAACTGTCCTTGCTTTTCTTGCTATTTGATTTTTGATCATCCATTCACAAGTAATTCCATGTCCTATAGTCATTTGTAGTTTGCATAAAAATGTTTCATGAGCTCATTATGAGACATGCTGGGAAAAAAATAAAAACTATAATTAAAAAATCCTAAAATTTCCTGAAGTCCATTCCTTATCTATATTTTTATTATTTTCTTTTTCTTTTCCCCCTTTTTAAGATGTTACCAATGGGGCAGCCATCATACTTATTTAATAAACTAAAGTTTCTTGATCAGCAAATTTCCCCAATTTTCCATCAGGTATTTAATTTCCATTATTTAATTTATTTTTCAGTCGGTCCACCTCAGGAGTCACTGAGAAAACTGAGCTCCTTGTTAGAAACACTCCTACAGAGATGTTTGTATTTTTCAAATATCAGTTGGCTAAATTGATGTTATACTGAATATTAGTTATTCTCTGTGAATTCAACCTACTACTTTTTTCTTCCATGTTTTTTTCAAGTGAGTCAAATCTATTAAGAGGCATTTAAGCAAGGATACTGAATATTTTCTAGGAGGACAGAAGTTCACAAATTGGGTGAACCATGAAGTTCATTCAAAGCCTTTGTGTCCTTCTTAGTTCAATGCAGTTCTCTTGAATCATCATAAGCATAATAAAAAGAAAAATTGTCTGCCAACCTCCTGTCTGCAGGTCTATGTATCTGCTTTCTACACTTTCCCCTGTTTTTGGAAAGACTTGCTTTTGACTGCCTACTCATCAAGATGATTAGCAGTACAAAGGAAGCAGTAGCAAGCCACCAGCTCTGAACTTTTATTAAGAAAATAAATTACCCTAGGAGGTAGTTTAGCATAAACTGATAGAAAACATCAATCACAGTTTCTTTGGGGAGGACAAAGTGCAGATGAGTGAAACAGTAGAGTATTTTGTGATGAGGAGAAATGGAGGTAGATAAGATTTGTTTGATATTTCTAGAATGAGAAGAATCCTGAGTGCAGCTGCAGCCAAGGTCTGTGAGTTATGTGAGCTTCCTACTGTACTGTTTCCAGAAGGAAGAAAAAAAAGAAAGAAGAAAAAAGCCAACGTCCCAAAAAATGCTGAAAATAATATTCACACCATAAACTGTCATGAATTTTATTTGCAGTCTAGTAGTCCAGTACATCGAGCTGCCACCAGCTACATTACTGGTCAGGAAAAAGGGAAAGAACCAAATAACTGAAATCACTTCTCTGAGGTGCATCTTTGCACATGCAGTCCATCTGCCTTAACAATTTCCCCAGGAGGAAAAAAACTCTTCTTATTTTACAATTTGTTGTCCCGTGCATGTAATGAACTTGGTAGCTCTCAGTTCTGATTTACTCCTTGGAACAGTAACATGCTGGATTTTCCTTTTCTTTCAAATTGCACTGTATGGGCCAAGAAAACTAGCAGAGCTTGTCTGTTCCCACATATCAGGGCTGAGTCATGGTGATGGGACCGTATCTATAAGTTATCTTTGCTGCTCTTTATAGATAAACTGAATTTAATTTTCCAAGTATCACTCTGGCACCTCCTTCTACTACTTAAGTCACACAAGACTTTGGAGATAAATGTTATTGCCTCATGATGTAAAACTCATTCAGTAGAAAATATCATGTGAGGCATTCCACAAAATTGAATATATATATTAAAGAGTTCAGTGATTCTTGTGGAAAATTCCTAGCAAGATCCTGTATTGCTTAAGATTTAATTTTATCAGATATAAGACTGTTTATATTTTTTCATTTTTCATCTTGCTAGAAAAGCTATTTTAGAAACAGGAAGGTTTACACTTCAAAACTATGATTCCAACTTTTTTAGTTGGATCCTAAACATCCTCTTGGTTTCCTGTTGCTTTGCACAGTGAACTCTACTTGCCTAGTAGTTTTAAAATTGGGGATTAGAAAGTTGGGATTCAAGAAATTGTTCAGAGAATGACATGTTGGCTTTGAATATTTTGTTTTATCAGCATTCGGGAAAGAAAGAGGAAGGAGAAATCTTTGTAGCATAGAGCAGGAGAATAGATAAAAAGAGAGCAGTAGGAAAAGAAGGCCTTTGTAAGTGCACTGTGAATACAGATAGACATACCTCACCTTCCTTTCTTGTCAAATACAGTAGAAAAAGACATAATTGGCTTACTTTGTATGAGAAAAAAAGATAGTTTCAATATTAAGAAATTCTTGCAAGTTTAAGAATGGTTAGATAATGGAGGCATGTGCTGAAGGATGCTGAAAAATCAATATTATTGAAAAAGTTCAAAGTAACATTTAACACTCTTCTATATTTGATGGTCATGTGAAATCACACTGTCTATGCCCATGTGGGAATTCAATACTAATAATATCTTTAGTTTTCAAATACTAAGGATAGAAAAAGTAAAATACAGATAAGCAATGATCTTCTTCCCTCAAGAAAACTCATATTGCCCAATTTGTGGTCATTGCCAAGAAGCCTGACCTAATGCACAGAGCTCCTGCCAAAACCCAGGGAGCTTAGGGCAAAACGATTCAAAAGAGGCTGGAATTGAAGGATCAAACTAGAGGGAACAATACGTACCAAAAGGTTGCATGGGGTACTAAGAAGAATGAGAAAAAGGAGAACAAGGCTGCATGATACAAGACAGTGTTACTTTACCAGTGGTCAAGTTCATTTCCAGAAAATTTGGCTTGTTCTTGCACCTTTTTTTTTTCCTTCATTATTATGGTGCTAGATCACAGCTGAGAAGGGCTTATGCAAAGTCTAGAAGTGGTATATTTTGGAGAAGATAATGGCATACAACTGGGGATAAGTCCCATACAAATGAGTTGGAAAAATATGAAGTGGGGCTGCAGGAGAGATGACAGAGAATAGTCATATCCAAAGAAAAGGAGTGAGATGTTGAGGACTTCATTCAACCCTCAAATTCCTATGCCAAAATGCTGAAATTTGGGGCACAAATTAATTAGACATTAAACAATATTCTCAATGAACAAGGTAAAGCTCACAGCATTAGGGAGATACTACCCAATTGTCACATGAGGAATTGAAAAATGCAAGTCTTTCCTAAATGACATCAGCTGAACTAGAATTCCAGCACAGATTAGATTGCTCTTCTTACCTTGTACTTGGACAGAAATGTGCTGGGAATTCTGTCAGATTTGCATCATCCTGGGTGCATACTGGATAATTCACATCAGACATTACTTACATGATCTTCTGAGACAGGCATGGAAAACACAAAAGAAGAGCAAGAAAAGGAAGAGGAAGATAAAGAGGAAGAGGAAGAAGAACAGAACAAGAACAAGAACAAGAACAAGAACAAGAACAAGAACAAGAACAAGAACAAGAACAAGAACAAGAACAAGAACAAGAACAAGAACAAGAACAAGAACAAGGCAGGCCTTTGAACTGAGTCAGACTTGGGGAAAAAAAACAGTTCCAAACCCTTTACAGAGCCTCATATCTCTTCCTTGACTGTTTTTGATTTGTTTGAGTTCTCTGACTTTTGATCCAGGCACAAAGACCTGGCATTCCATATTGCTTGTTGTAAAGTTAACCGTCCTCATCATCAATTTGGATTTGATCATAATTATTACTGCCACATTTCCATTTTTCTCAAGGTACACAATTACTCAATCACTGACCTCTAACATATCTCTCTTATTTCTGTGAAGTTCTATTTAATGATTTTCCTAAGTATTTCAGCGTTGTGACAACCACAGAAGAAAATGAAAATAAAATATTGGGACTGGGCAGTTTACTATTAAAGAAAGCAAACAAACTCAGAATAATTTTTTTTCTACATGCATATTCAAAACACCATTCCAACTTGGCAAATGAGCTTTGCTTGTCCTTCACAGGCCAAGGAAGAGAGGAAGCTGTGCCCTTGCCTTGCATCACCCAGAACACTGTCATCACTGAACTGAGGCAGTAAATGCTCCACGGATTCAGTCATTTCCACTGCCAGCATCAAAAAGGATTGCTTTTAAATACACTGTATGGGCCAAATCCATTAATTCCTGTGGTCCTTCAAAGTGCTAAGGCCTGGCAGGAGCCAGAAGGAGGACATTGGAAGGGTACTTACCAGTGCTATGAGGCAGAGCAAAATTTCTTTCATGGCTCTGGCTGGACAGCCTGACAAATTTACTGCTGTGCTGATGGCCAGATTTAGGGCCAGGAAGGAGAGGGTTTTTCTTGCATTAGATCAGAAAATATTACCTAGGCCTTCCTCTTCTAAATTGAATGTTTAGTGCTTGTGAACATCTGAGGATACTGCCTGGTTTTTCTGGTGGCATTTCACGCTGCCCTACTATTTCTACAGGGCAAATAACATATTGGTCTTCCTAGCAAAACATGCTTTGTTTGTTGGACTCAGGATAGGATAACTGGCATAAGAATAGTGTTCTATGACAGCTGAAATGATAGATTTGGGTAGTTTCATAGTCCCTTTTGGCCTCTGTGAAAATGTGTCAAAGTAATTCTTCATGCAAAATTACTTACAATAAAAATAAGCTAAGACTATTTACTTTGAAGTTTTGATCTTGCTTTCCCTAATGCTGCTCTCCCATGGCAGTGTGCAGAATGACACTCCTCAGATCTGGTTTTAGTAAGTGATGAGTAAAGTTCTTGTAGTGCATTGCACTGTTCCACACCCACTCTCTCCCAACTCCATAGAAGTGCCACCTCTGCAGTTTTGCCACTCCTGATCTATGCAGGTAACTTCACAGACCTGGCACCACACATGCTACAGAATTATTCCCTAATGGGAAATTGTACTGGATGGTGATAATTATCTCATCAATTTCATAAGCATTAACTGGATTCCTGCTGTTATGGTTTAGAAATTTTTTTTATGTTCCTACTGCCCTTCCTGTTATCATATCTTCAGTGCAGCCCTTTAAATATGAAACAACCTGCTGAAATACATATTTTAATATAGATTTGAAAAGAATGGCCCTCCTATGACTTTCATTTTTGTGTATCAGAATATAGTACCTCCAATCTGTAAAAGACTTTAAGACAGTAAATATGAAATAATTTCAAATAAGAGCAAATTATAGGTCAGAAAATATCAGAAATTTCCCTACAAACTGAGACAATTATCAAATCTAAAATGTATATTTGTCACTGATCACAGATCCACATGTATGCTTGTGAAAGACAAACAAGTCATAAAGTAATGTACACATTGCGAGGAATTTAACTTAGCTCAGGGTATTTAACATAATGTATTTTTATTTCATGTTTATTTTGTGGAATCACTTGATTTTATCTTATGACTGCTGTCATAAAAACAGCTTTTCCTGATGAATAACATTTGGAACAAAGTCAAAACCTGATCTAGTCCTTGTTTTTCTAGGATTAAGCAAAGAAGGCGTAAGCTCTCAGTACTTTGTAGCACTAAATGAAAAATCCCCATTTATCACTGGTAATCACTTTGAAAAGTGACCACCTGCCTGAAAGAAATAGCCTGTGTGATTGCAGATACAGCATTATTATGCAAGGACAAGGAGAATGAGAGGAGCAGGTGCCTTCAATCATATGTAAGCAATCAAGACACTGAACATGTCAGAGATGCCAAAGGAAGAGATGGGACTGCCTCATCTAAAACCTTTGAGCTGCAGTTAGGGCCCTTTGATGATTTAATATCTTCCCCTGGAGAGAGGGGGCTCTTTCTGTCCACATGCTTTTATTCTCCCTCCATTTCAGACTACCATAGCCTAACAAATAAAACAAAGGAGATAGTGGGAAGAGGAAGCATTGCACAGTTCTGCATTATAGAGGATGCTGGCCACTGAATTAGTGTGTAGAAATAATTTCTTTGGCCATGTGAAAGCTTTGGCATTAGAAATGTGAAGCATTTAGGTAGAAAAGAAACCAAAGGGAAAGAAGCAAGAATAGACATGAAAGCAGGATAGTATGACTTCAGCAAAAAATTTGGCAGAGGTAAATGGAAGGAGGAATAATTTTGAAGTTGACGTGTGGTAAAGCTTAGTGAAAGAGAATAGACACCACATATTTCATTGGAGGAAATCTGAACTGGGAATTTATATCTCTCTGTGCATTACCGACTTTTTAGGTTTCTCTCCCCCCATGAATATCCATTTATATTTTCCTGCTTCACCTGCATTGTCCTCACAACGCATTTCACCATGCCATGACCTTCACAGAACTGTAGATGCTTATTTCTCATTAAAAAACCATGTGTGCTATCATCTGCAGATTCGCCTGCCATTTTATTTATGGCATTCCTCAATATGTTCAATGAGATATTAAGTAAGTCCAAGCAGAAAGGTGACCTACATAGCACTTGACATGTACCATCTGCCTTCAGGATAGATATTTATCATTATTCATTATGCCTTGTTTCCACCAAGCAACTGCTTTTCAGCATGCATGTCAATATTACTGTCAGTGGCAATATGATTCTATAAAAAAATTTCATGAGATAGTGCACACATTAAAACCTCATATATTATATACCTGGCTTCTGTTTGTCAACAAGTGGTGTCATTCCTTTGAGGAAGCAATCCATTCTGACAAGAGAAATATATTATTTTGTTTCCTGTTTTCCTTTGTCAGCGAAATGAAGGCCCAAGCAAGACCCTCAGAGATAAAAGAACAATGCTGCAGGAAGAGCCCTGATCTCCTCACTCCTAGCTGAGCTTCCTCACCACTGGGCTGCTGCAGCCTGACCGTCTGTGCTTGCTGTCCTCCTGATCTATCAGTCCTGACTTGGCAGATTGCCTGCTTTTGGCAGGACCCTGTTCCCCTCTTCCATCCACACAGACTCCTTCCGCCAAGGCAGTAACTTACAGTCTGGGGAAGCCTGGCTGCTGGGCAGACCTGTGTGTTGGATACCCCTCAGGCTGAGGTGGAGCCTCTGTCTTCCAAGGTAACTGCCTAAATCTTAAACTCAGATTTTGGAGTCTGCAGTTTCAGATTGAAAGCAAATCTAAATGATCACAGAAAAGTTGTGTTACATGTGAATTGCATTCCTCAATCTTACAGAAAGCTGTATTGTGCTTTTTTATCAATATTCAGTTTTCTTCTAGAGTATTCTTTATAATCACTAACCATTTTTGTTGCAATCATTTAAAAAATTTCTGGCAGTGTAATATGCACTCCTATTTCTCTGGGTAGGACAAATGGAAAAGTTCATTAGTACTATGACCAGAATGCATTTTTTCTTTCTATTCATCTTTATTTTCAGAGTAATCAGTATTATAGCAGGAAGACAGAAATTTTCTACTGCAATTGGACAGAAAAAAAGACTCCCCATTGCCCTTGAGAGGAGAACATATTTCTTTTACATCACTCTTTTTATTCACCATAAACTAAAAATCTATAGCAGTTGGCTCACCCATAGGTGACATTTCTCCTCAAGTTATTTGAGCTTTTCACTTAAGTCTATTTAATTATTTATCTGTATAATCAACTGCACAATCTCCCCAGAAGAAATAAATGGGATAGTTTAGATATGCAAAGGATGCTTACTTTCTGAGAAAGAACAAAGCCTTTGCCAACTCCTCCTGGGAGAGCATAACATTGGAGAAAGATCAAAGGAGAAAACTCAATCCAATATTATTAGATGGATTAAGATTTATGTGTAATCTTCCAGTGGTATTGCTCAAGTTTCAGCACCAGAAAGGTTTTGTGAGCATTCCCAAGAGAAAAAGAAGGCAACCAGCATGATTTGTTCACCATATGTTCCAAGGCCAGAAATGAGCAGATCTGCTATTTGGAACTTTCTGTGTTCATCTCAGCACCCTTATCCTCCCAGTGTGAGAACAAAGTCTAATGCTTATTTTGGGAGGCAGAGTTGCAGTCCTTAATATGGGCTGCCTTACATTCATTTCTAGGGATTTTTATGATGTGCTTTTGTTCCCATAAGGATTTGAAGTAGCAGTTTTTTGTGAAAAATTTGGTTTGGTAGAGTTATCTGAGCATGTTCCCTCCTAACAGTTCTGCTTTCTCGGTGGTCTTTAATGGGCTCAGTCACATTTCTTCATGTTTTTAGATGTGGGAGGGAGATTGATGTTGTCTTGACATAATTCCCTCTCATCACTACTCTTTTGTCAGCCCTTTTAGGGGAAGAGCATGTGCCACACTCCAAGCCTTCCCTATCTGAGTGCTGCTTGCAACTTGAAACTTGTGCATTTCCAACTTCTTGAGGTAACTCAAACAGTGCAGGTGAAGAATTTCTGCTTAAGAAACCCTTTTCCCGCTATTTTCCTACAAAATTAATGTCTACTGGGTTTATAGAGCAGTAATTACTGTATCACAGCCCTGTCATAATCTGTTCGTATTTGCTCTTGTGAGTGTTTACAAGAATGTTAAAAACATTGTAAGTTGTGACAAGGGACACATTTATTTACTTCAAGCATATGTAAAATGTTTATTTTTACTGTTGTGTCCCAGTTTGACACACAAGGTTTTACATTAGACATTGAATGGTAAATATGTCCCTGGTTGTTTTAGTCTATGTGTGGGAGGTTAATATCTGCAAAGCAAAGTGGCAATAAAGGAGCAAAGCAGGCCCCCAGGGACATAAAAAATATTGATTCAAAATGTAGAGACTCTTCCTAAAAAATATGCTTTTGGGACATAAAAGACTACATAAAAAAAAAATAAAAGTAATAGACAAGCTTTTGGATGGACATCTGTGACAGAGATTATTTTCTTTGTTTCTGGGAGATTATAGCAAAAGCATGTAATGTCTGCCATAAGGAATTATCACATTTAATCACATTTCACAAGCTATTGTTTCTGCACAAAGCAGTGCTTTTCCAGGACTGCAGGGTATTTGGATATTTCTCAGACAACTCTGAGATATTTTACTTACTGAGAAGTGTATGCCATGTCTGGATTTGAACAATTTCATATTCTTCACACAAAAGAACCATGGAATGTTGTGAGGAAGTGCTAAAGGATGGTAATGTAGCTATGTGTTTAAAATTTCCATTTAGGATCATCACAGTTCATCTCCACAACTTTGACCTAACTGGACAATATAAACTTGGAAAAGTTATAGAATCTTATGTCAAATAAAACATATTGCTGTCCTGGAGCAGCTATAAACTGAAATACATTTCAAGCTGGGATACCCACAAAATCTGATAGAGATTTACAGGGAAAGAGTTAAGCAGTTCAGAAATTAGATAAAAAATACATGAATTTTGTTTGCAAAGTCATTCTAATGAAGTAATTAGCCTGTCAGTCTCTCTTGTTTTCATCTTGAAATATCATTCTCAGATGAGTGCATTAAAACATTAATTCTGTTAGAACTACACAATTTAATGTGAAAGATATTCAGATAATGGCAAGTGGATTTGACCTTAAAGAACTTGTTACTTGAATCTTCTTTTTATCATACAAGTAATGGGCCTGCTTAATTTCAGCTTAGCAAATCACTACATAAATATATAGTAGGTTTTCACCTAAACAGAAATGCATTTAGAATTCTTGAAAATGGGGCAGCATTTTCTTGATTATACTTTATGACAAAATATACAGATTCATGTATGCCAGCTGAATTCCAGCTCTGAATCTACAGAAATGCAGAGCAGTGTTTCATCTATTTATTATACAAAACATTACATTGATGTCACATTAAAGCTATATAAGCAACAATCCTGAGAAGTCATAGGATGGACAAAAGACAAAGAAAACCCAACTCATCTCTTTTCTTTTATACATGTCTTGCATTTTTATGGATTCTTCCTTTATTGCTATTATTTTCTGTAGAAAGTAGTTAAATCTCTTCTGATTTTTTTACCCATAAATTGGAGAATATAGACATTTTGTGTTGCTTACTCATGTTGACTGTGCCATCAAGCTTGACTATGGAGGTCCAAGCCTCTCTGCTTTTCCCTGAAACAGAAGGTATTCCCATCTGTAAGTATTCAAAAATTGTGAGTAAGCTGATTAAAAATTCACAAGACTGGCCTAAAACAATAATGTAAGCCCACTGCATTTTAGGTTGTTTTTCATTTGTAATTTTCAACTCTTTCTGGAATACTCAAGTAATTTTTTTTCAAGCTGTTGGAACCATGGAGGTCTGAAAGGAGAGGGAAGGGAAGGGAAGGGAAGGGAAGGGAAGGGAAGGGAAGGGAAGGGAAGGGAAGGGAAGGGAAGGGAAGGGAAGGGAAGGGAAGGGAAGGGAAGGGAAGGGAAGGGAAGGGAAGGGAAGGGAAGGGAAGGGAAGGGAAGGGAAGGGAAGGGAAGGGAAGGGAAGGGAAGGGAAGGGAAGGGAAGGGAAGGGAAGGGAAGGGAAGGGAAGGGAAGGGAAGGGAAGGGAAGGGAAGGGAAGGGAAGGGAAGGGAAGGGAAGGGAAGGGAAGGGAAGGGAAGGGACATTGAGTTGGAAGACTAGAGATACACAAAATCACCACAGCTGGCAGTGGTGATTCAGTCCATATGTGGGTTACAAGATTTGATGGGGTGAAGAGGCTTCTCTGAAGATTTGCAGACAGACCCAGAGCAAAAAGATCTAAAATGCCAATTCTTGGAGACAGAATTAAATTTTGACCTTCAGTTGTGCTGTAGCATAAAAGTAAGAAACATCAGAAATTATAATAAGAAAAGATAAAAAGGAGATACCCAGGAATCAGGGAGGTGGTGATATGTATGGGACTGAAAAAAATGGCACAAGCAAGTCTCGGAACTTATGGAATGACCTGTAGTTCCTTACAAGATGCTCACAGCCACCAGAAGGTGATGCTATTCTACTTGTTCTTCATGAGAGAAGAATGATGTGACAAAAGGCCCAGTGACAAGGCAGAAACTTGAAATGAAGCTAAGAAATGGATGAAAATATTGCTGGCTGACTAACATCATACCGTGTGTGCTGGCTTTTGTCTTGGCTCCTATGTTCCTAATGTTATTGGTAAATATCTTCAGAAAGGCAGATAATATATTAAGAATTAAAATTCTGAGGAAAAAAACCCAACAAAATGAAACTTAACCAAACACAAACAAACAAACAAAAATCATGGCAAAGCATCAAGAATTAGGGACTTTTTCAGGTGGCATTTGCATTGCAGCTAACATCCCATGAGCACTCTGCTGTCCACAGAAAGACAAACCAATACTTCTAAGGACAGTTTATTAAGGACAGCATTTCCAGCAGAAAAGAAATTATTAAAAGAATGAATTTTGCTCTACAAGTACCTCTTGTCTGCATTGACAAGAGGTCATTAACTCAGGTGTAGATGTTTATATATACCTCTGAGCTTGCTTTCCACTTAGAAGAAGAGACAGGTTCTTAACTAAGAATTTCCAAGACAGACTTAATTCAGTACTGTTATTATTTTATGAGAATCACACAGCCCTGTTTTCTATTTAGTGAAAATAATTGTCTCTTGCTATTTGGTAGCAAGATAGATGTGTTATTGTCTATGCAAAATTCTCCGTCTTCCTCATCTGTAATGAAAGAACTAGGAAACTAATGAGATGCTCAAACATGGTTTTCTTTGAGAAGTTATCAATGAATTATTTCTTTTGTCAAGATGATCTCCTGGGAAAATTTTTCACATACATACAATATTTTTATGAGACCAGGAATACAAAATTAATTTATTATTTTTGGTATTGGTACCTAGGAAATATTTTGTTTTTTAAATTTTACTTGCATTATTACATTTCCTCTGAAATAAACAGATAGCCTTAACATAATCTTCATTTGTTTTAGGCTTGTAAAATGAGAAGTGAAAAGCATTTGCTTTTCCCACCAGATTCAACAAGTTAAATTGCCAGAAAAAAAAGCTCTTCAGAACACACAGCATAAGTGATGACTGGTACTGTTTAGCTCAAATTTCTTCTAGTTGAACTACTCCAAATCTTATCATCTTAGATGATATGATTCAAACAGTATTCTCAAAAGGAGCACAGTATCTGTTTCTTCCCACTGGAAAGCACGGTGTCCAAATGGCTCAGGCTTCCCAAAGCTGGGTTGGATTACTGTTTCTTTGAATGGATGCACAGGATGTAAATGTGGCAGGAACTGACCTCTGGCTGCTGGACCTACAGAGGGGACACCTGAGGACATTTAAACCTCACAGCTGCACCTGGTTGGTGACCCCCAAACTGACCATTCCCTTTTCTTCTCTGTGTGTCCTTCAGTAGCTGTTGGGTAGCCTGATTCTTATTTTGCAAGTGGATGCATCTGACTCAGAGAAAAACCTTTCGATTAGTCAGCAGGCATGAAAGTGGAGTGGTCTGGATTTTTTAACTTTGTCTGTTTTTTCAGGGAGGTCTGGCTGCTTCTCAGCCTTTGGAATTACCTTTATTTCAATTATCACTGTCTTTAACTTATTGGGGCTTTTCCAGTACGATTCTTTGCTGAATATGTGAATATGATAAATTTTATACATATAGTCAGTAAATAAAATGATAGCTGGAATTCTTAACACAGAGCTGCATTTTGAAAAAAAAGAGAAACTGCACAAAAGTTTTTTTTTCCTTTCCTATACTTTTTTTCTGGGACTCTTCTCAGTGACAGGCGCGCAAATTCTTTACATCCTGCCACAAAACTTTGGCATATTCCATTATCCATTCCTGTTTTCCATCATAGTGAGTGTGCTCCAAGGAGGCTATAATATATTTTTGACTGCTTCAGATGCATTAATACATTTGTCAATGTTATTTTTGAGATGCATGGGGTCTTCTGCTCTATTCACACCCTCCAATAAATCCAGATCTGCACCAAATCTGTCCCTCTCATGACCCTGCCACAAATAGCCTTCTGGAACCTAATGGCCAAGGACAGTTACCTGATATAGAGATAGCAGGCAAGTATTTTTAGTTTTACTATTTTGAATGCATTGTATAAGGTTTAGGAACTAGGGATGCTAATCCACAGTAGTCATCTGAACATTTTCATGCACTGTTTTTGTTGATTGACTAAAAGAAATGTAAAATTGACTGAAATCCCTTGATAGCAAGGAGGTGCTTCATGTGAATAACAACTGATGTGTCTTCTGTATACTCAAAGAGCACTGAGTAACAGGGAAATGTGTTAGCCAGAAGAAAATAATCTGTGTTTTTCATGTCAAAATTCCTGGTATATTTACCTCTAGCTTTTTGCTAGATTTATATATCTAGGAAAATATTTGTTGTATATTCTGAGAGAAAAATAAGACAATTAGTGAAGCCAACAAAACTTAGTGGATAGGCAGCATCAACACACACAATAGCTGGGAGAAAGCAGGATGGGGAGAAGCTCAGGAGCATTTAGGTGGTATAGAAAGAACTGGAACTTGCTGCTCATATACACAGCAGACACTATTTAAGATATATGGTGTGGTACTTGGTGTGAAAGACATACAAAGCAGTGCCTTGAAATTTGCAGGCCTCAGAGATATTGTTCAAGGAATTATTCAGTCTATATCAAAATAGATTAAAAAATTATTATTTGTAATAATTTTTTGGTCCTTATTTATTAGCAACTGTCATCAAGCTTTCTGAATTGTAACACTAGGGAAAAAAATGTAATCACTTTGGTGGAAAATGCAGTTGAGGATTAATTTTTACATTTTTTATTTCTATTTTAGAAGTTGTCTGAGTGCTATTTAAAATATTAATTTATTGATATTAAATCAGGGCATTTTTGCACACATCATCATTATCACACTCTTAATGTCCTTTCTTTAGAATATATATAGCCTAAGAGCAACAAGAAGGTTGCATTCTCTGAAGACCAGAGACATTAATCTCCTAAAGAAAAGAGAAAACAACTCTGTTTCATGAATAATAGTAAGCAGAAGACAAGTGAATTTGACCTGCTTTCTTAAGAGCTGTTGGGAAATTTAAAAATTTTTACATAAGTTGCAGGAAAGCACTATACAAAGCAGATCCTACCTTCTCCTTTCTCAAACAAAAGTTGTTATCAAGTGGCCAGAAAATCAAGGCTATTGTTTAGTATTGAATTCCAGAGAGAGGAACAGGAATTTTAATGAATGCAGTGGTTCCACATTAGAGGGTGTGGTGAGATTTCTTTCCCCAGTATATCAATCCTCATCTCTGTTTTTCTCCCCACTGGAAGTCGAAGCTGGTCCTCTCTTTCCACGCCTCCTTAACTCTGCCTGAGGTTGGTCTTGTTTATGCATCTGTGCTCTAACATCATTCCTTGAAACGACCTGGTTTAAGGGAAAAGAAAATGCCATCATCCCACTTTTCACAAGGAAAAATCAAAAAGTGTGCTTTTCTTGACATTCTCACATGATTTTTTTTTCTTCTTTTTCCATATCTATAACCAAAAAATACATTCTAAATGCTAAAAGATATTGGCTTTTAGGTGAGCTTCTTGAAGCAAAATGACCAAGGAATATACCACAAATAATGAATAACCCTGGATGGCAATCCATTTGGACATTTACACATAAATACATTAAGGGAAATCACATAATTTCCAAGAGAGTTTGAGGCATGAAATATAAGGAAAATACTTTCTCAATAAAGAAATTGCTTATCAACTCTAGTAGTAACACATTTAAAAGATTAATTTCCTTTTCTGAAAGCTCCTCTGCAGTGGTAGATCTGTCCTTTTCCTCCCCTGTGAAATATGGAAATGTGCCTGCAACAATTTGTGAAAATAAACAGCTTTCTTTGCCAAGGATACCATAAGCTGAAACTGTCCTGGTTTTTATATCTATATGGATTACAATCCATACCCTCCAGAAATATATTGTTTGTTATCCTAAAGACATGTGAAGCAACGTATTGTTCAAATGCATTGTTAAAAAGGGACTTCCATTTGTTATGGCACTTTAAGGTTCCTTGAGGGACTTGTCTGTAAATTGCTACTGGCAAACCTTAAAAGATGGAAGGGAAAAGTGTGTTATTTTTTGAGTGTTGACTGCGTGTCAAAAAAACACTGTTCCCCAGGAGAGAGGCTTGGTTTATATTAGCTGATATAATACAAGTGCACACATTTCCTGTAGAGCGGCAAGAGGCTGTTCAACAAGGTGTCAAAATATAGGGTGCATGGTAGATATTCAATTTATAGTGGATAATCTCTAGAAAGTGAGGTGGAAAAATACATATTAAAGAGGGATTTGAAGCAGCAAAGGCATAAGGGAAAAAGCAGAGATATGGAGATGAGCAGAAGAAAAGTCTCCACTGAGAGAACATTTTCCCCTTACCTGAAAGTTTCTTATTATTGAACTGTTCTTTAAAAAGCAAAACCATTTTAGATTCTTTCAACACTCTGGTAGTAGCTTGTGAGAGCTTGAGCTTCTGCACTCCATGATTTACACATCTGTTACACTACTGAGCAAAGACCTACATATTAAAAATTCATTGATTTGCATTGATCTGAATTTACTTGCAAAAAATAAAGGAAGAGGTTGCAGGTATACTGGTTTTGATCCACTCAGACTACGAGGTTTGTAGTGTTTTCAGGATTTCTGACTCTCCTTGGCATACATGCTGTCTCATTAATACCTTGACCTTTATTCTTACTTTTATTTAGTGAAGGAACAGTGGGGGAAAGAAAATGCAGTTAGAAAAAATTAATCTGTGGTAAAGCAGTGCTTCATCAGATGTGAGAAAAAAATTGAAAGCTTTCCTGCATGTGAGAGATTTTAGGATTATTATTTACTTATGTTCCATATATACCAATTATCCCCTCCTTTACTCTCTCACTAATATTGTTCCTCTAAAATATATGGACTTTTATTTCAGTCTTTCTATCAAAATCACAGATTTTTGCTGCCCAGAAACAGCACAAAGATGCTTTCTCTCGCTCAGAAAAATCTCCCCAAAGTTTTTTGAGCACACCTGTACATTTACCAATCCTTTTTCACTGTCCTTCTTAGAGTTTATGGTTTCATGAGGACTCTGTTGGCAGAGTTGTGGAGTGCTCAGCCAAGGGTCAGGACTGAATTTTTAGGGACAGAAGTAAAAAGGAACCCAGCTGCCCATCAATGGTGCATTTTGCTATTGTTTCCAGAAGGAGGTAGAATGTTTGCCAGTCCAGGATATCTCAGCTGGTCCATATGGATGCAAGACATAGGAAATTAATTTTCTGTTAGGAAAACCTGCAAACAGAGAAGATTTGAAATGTTCTTTTTATAGTGTATGTGGTTTTAATGCTATTTCTTCTGTGTTATCATCCATGTGGTATCATGGATGAATTTATCACATTCCTCATGTGATAAATTCCTTAATTTATCCAAAATATCCACACAAGGTAATACAGGCCAGAATTTTATGAACCTTGTTTGTTTCCCAAATTTAGGTTGTAAAAAGCATGAAAACAAAATAAATTTCCAATTTCAGGTGCTGCTTTGCACTGTAGCTACAAATTTTTACATTAAAAACAAACAACCGAGAAGGGCTAAATCTGCATTGTAATCTGATTAGATTTAAGGATTATAAAAGACAAGATGAAAAAGAACAGTGCATTTCTCTGCACTGTTTTTTGCATAAACAGTGTCTAAATCTCCTTGAGCTTTGTAGATTTTACATTTAGGCTGAGCATTTATTTGAGTCAATAAGATGAGACTCAGATTCTGCTATGATAGGTTAGGGGTTCAAGCCACATCACAGATTTGAGAGCTCGGATGAGCTTTGGTGTCCTTCATACTACCATAGAGGAAAAATATAAAACTAGTAGAAAACATTTGTAAGAGGCCTGCGAAGAAGCCACTAGGCGAAGGACCTAGAAAAGAAGCCATGCAAAGAGAGGCTGGGATCCCTTGGTCTGTTCAGCCTGGAGAAGAGGAGACTGAGGGAAGACCCCATTGCAGTCTGCAGCTTCCTCATGAGGGGAAACAGAGGGGCAGGCACTGATCTCTTCTCTGTGGTGACAGTGACAGGACCAGAGGGAATGGCCTGAAGCTGTGTTAGGGGAGGCTCAGGTTGGATATTGGGGAAAGGTTCTTCACTCAGAGGGTGTTTGGGCACTGGAACAGGCTCCCCAGGGAAGTGGCTGCAGCAGCAGTCTGACAGAGTTCAAGATTTGAACAACACTCTCAGGCACATGGTGTGACTCTTGGGACTGTCCTGTGCAGGGCCAGGAGTTGGACCTCCATGACCCTTGTGTGTCCCTCCCAGCCGAGAAGGTCATGGGTCATTTGGTTATGTGACATGAATTGTGACATGCTGGACAGTTCTTGTGGCTGGAAGGGAAAAAGTTATATCCAGCTCTCCTGCTACATTGGTACCATGGTAAAGCCATGGCTTTGTTGAATCCATCAGTAATATTACACAGGACAGAGCCAAGGAGACAATCATTTGTAGCACAATGCTACAGCCACAGACAGTAAGGGTGCACTCCCTACGGCTTATTCACTGGGGGATTTCTGGGAATTTCTTTTACCCCACTGCCTTCACAGGGTGTAATGACCACAGGAGTCCTCCAGCATGTCACCCAGCTGGAGGTGCAGACCTCTGGGCTCTACAGGGATTGTTACCATTAACCACTGAACAGGGGTACCAGGATGAGCCTGGTGTTACCTGCAGGTAGACATGACAAGCAGCTGGGAAGGGGAAGGACCAGTCATCACTCTTCTACAACTCTGCCTAAGTGTCAAACTTTGCAGAGTTTCCCCTATAACAGTGGTCTGGGTGATTCCTGTTTTGGCTGGTGGTTCTGCTCTGCTGTCAGAGCTGATGTCTGTGTGTTACATGTGATGGCCAGGCATGCAGGAACCTGGACAAAGGCGCAAGTGACACCAGGATGAGGGCCCTGTATGCCAGTCAGATCACCAGCTGTCTGATACACTTGGTTCAGCCTTTCCTTGGCTGTTTTCATTTATGATAGTGGCCAAGTTAAGGAAAAGCGCTGGATTGGATGGAAAATATTTTCTTGTGAGATTTGAAATATGTTTCCAGCACATACAGTTTGTGATTTGTAATGTAACTTTAATGAAAGTGTGCAAGAGAGTTTTGTGGGGTTATCGTTAGTTTGTTTGGTTGGTTGGTTGTTTTTAATAAAACAGGCTATCCAGAGTAATTATTAGCTCCTCTAATTTCTGAGAAAACCAAGTTCAAGCAACAACTCTTCCAAGGCAAGAGCAGTATCTCAGAAATATATTCTTTCCTAGGAGTGCTATCCTAGTAAATTAGATAAACTTATATCCCTGTTTCACCTGGAAAAAATAGTGCAATGTGGGTAAACTACCTGAATTGGCCATATGGTTCTAGATAAAAGGAAAGAAAACAAAAGATTCACAAACATCTCATGACTACATATCATCTCCTATTTTTCCCACAGTCTCACAAATAGAGAATCAATGTGGGATGTGGGAGGTTCCCATTGAATTCAGTCCTTTTCTGGGAAGGACTTCACCCACATTAGGACTGTAATAAAATTTATTGTGGGTTATTCTGAACTAGAAATATGTTCTTAATAAATATATTTATTTTTATACAAATAATTAAGCACAGCAGGAAGAATTAGAACAGGTTTTTCACTCTCTGATAGTGTCTATATGTCTTGCTCTCCATCCTGTTATCTAAACCATGATATCCTTAATTTGCTATTATTCTTTCTTCCCTGCTCTCTGCTCATAATAGTTCTTGGACTGGTGGACTACAGGAGCACTGCTGCTTCTGGCCAGAAATATCTTCCCTGGAGGAGGACAGTTCTGTAAAACTCCTCTCACAGTGTCCCTAGGGGAACATAAGGAGACATTTCATTTGTAGCTAAGAAGCTCACACTTAGTAGATACTTCTATCTACTCTTTTCAGTTATCTATTGAAAACAGCTCATGGAGTGTAAATAGTGTCCACGTGTGCCCACGTGAAATACATCAGGGCTGTCCTCTCAAAGATGCAAATTTATTAGCTGAAATATCTGGAGTCCTTGTTCACACACTGAACTACCATTAAGTGTCTAGATAATCACACTCCTGAGCACATAGATCACCTATATATAGAGTAAGCACCACCACCACATCGTTAAGGCTTCCACTACCCTGAGTGAAATGGAATGTATGTGTGTATGGAAATGAAATGAAATGTCTCTATGTCCTTTCTCCTTTGCATTTTTAAGGACAATTATGATGCTGTGAGTCCATTCCAGCAGGGACAAAATATCTCTACTAAAATTTCTGGGTCAGCTCCAACTCATGCATAATCTATACTCTCATCTTACATAAAAAGGTTTTGATTTTGCACAGATTAACTAAGAACCAGGTGAGGAGTTAATTAAAAGAGCTTGCTTTGATAAAGTTTCACTTATTCAGTTTCATGGAGCATAGTCATACAAGTATTTTTCTCCCTCTGCACTTCACTTTATTTATCTAAAGTTCCTAAACCAAGGAAAACAAACTTTACATTGGTTTCTAATCAATATTTTCCTTGCATCCCTGAAACCAACAGCACAGGGTGACAATGTCATATTCAAGATAAATGGGCTTTGGAAATGCACTTTTCCTGTATAATTGAAAACAGAGCTACACATTAAAAAGGCATTTACTTTTTGATGTTCTCTTGTACAGGGGAAATTGTCTGGCAGAACGAGTCTAGGTTTGTGCTTCAGAGAGGCAAGAACGTTTCTGATCTCTCCCTGTGTATGGTCCCCTTCCATCATGCTCTCTAGAAGAATATTTATTGCATTTTTCCAGTTCTCCCAAAACAGAAAATCCATCACTTCTTATTTTTGCTTTTTTTTTTAATGTGATCAAAACCCATTTTTTTAAAAATAATCTTTTACAAATGGTTAGAAAAATATATTTCCAGAAATTATTTTTGATAATTTTTTCTATTGTAAACCTTCATACAGCAAAGAGGCTTAAAAAATGTTTTCCATTCCTCCTTTTTACTGTTTAAAGGATTCATCTTTTAGAACTGTTGCATTATTCATCTGTACCACCTGACTTTAAAGTTGTTTTATTCTTTAATACTATCTAAGTTATATAGAAACAATAATGTAATGATTTCTTGGAAAGAAGTATTTTGCTCACATCACTGATTTGTGTTATAGCTTATCTTGCCAAATAGTTCAAATTTGACATTTTGACTCCAAGTCTCTGCATGTTTTATGTTGAAATACTGTGCACATGTTAGTTTTACAGCCAAAAGTACTGGTCTAAGTATAATAGTTAAAATCAGCTTTTTCTGCTACTTACAGAATTTACCCACACAAATCCATATTTTCTCAAGTTATTCTCTTAATTTCAATTTAATTTTTTTCAGGGTAATATGAACAACAAAATGTAATGTGCTTTGTAGATTGGCTGTACGGCCTGTATCCCGGTCATTTGATGCTGCTTTCTCTTCCCAAAATGCATCCTTTGCACAGCTGATGGCTGTAGACTGCACATCAGAGGATGTATTTCTTTCAAGGACAGTCTTGGCAACTGCACAGAAAGCAAATGTTGTTACACAAGCATTGTCAACCTTTTCCTTTCATTCATTGTATAAACTTTACCTCCAACACTCAGCTTACAACTCTTATCATGCTAGACCACAGCAAAGGGAGAAGGTAGTAGCTGAAAATCAAATCAGATAAAGAAAGAAGCAATTGCTTGGGTTAAAGAATCAGAGCTTCTGATTCTATTCCTGCTGCCTTGGCTGAGCATCTTTTTTCTCTGTTTATTGTTCAGCTCAGAATCCTTTTACTCTCACACAGTAAGAGTTCACATAATGGCAATAGCAAAAAAAAAATAAAATTAAAACTGGGTTTTTGCAAAGAGTTGTGTTTGAGGTTACTTTTGATGACTGCTCAGATATCTGGTGCTTAACATGTTATTTTATGGTTGGTGAGCATATCATTAAAGTCCACCATTATTCCAAATTAGTTTCTAGTCTTTGACTCCAATAAATCAACAATTACAGTCCTTTCTGGATGTTAATAAATAAAAAATCTGTAAACATTTCTGGTAAAAACTTATAACTGGAGTATCCCAAATCTCCATCTCCATTTTAAAATTATCTGATAGTTCTTCCAGACATTACAGCCTACAGAGTCAGTTGAGAACATTGCAATTTTGTCACTTCCTGTTGAGTAAGAAATTCCATTTTCATCACCTGCTTCATGACAATCACTGAAGAGGTTTATCAGGAATAAATTAGCATTTCTTAGGACCTCATATTTGAAATGAACATAAATCCTTGACTGGTGAAAAAGCATTTATTGGATGAAAAAAAGGTGGTATTTAACAAATATCACCTGCCATTTTTTCTTGTCTCTGTGGTTCTTCCTGGAGTGGGCCAAGGAAACAGCAATAACAACTAAACCATGAGCTTGTAGGTGCACCTGCTCTAATCAGACAGTAGAGAAAAGGTTTAACCAAAAAATTTAACCAAACTGCACTGGTTTTGCCAACATAGTTGCAGTGAGTGTAAAATATGGGCTTTTAGGGCTTATGTGCCTTGTAGTGTCAGAAAGTTTCTAGGGCTCCTAAAGAAACAAACAAATCTTCATTTCTTCTATTGTTAAGGGATAATTTTTCCAATTCTTTTTGTTACCATACCATCTTCTGCTTTATTTACATTCTCCAGATCCTCTTGTATGGGCCCTTCCTTTCTGTAAAACTTCAGATTTTATGCACCAAGAAGTTTATGATCATTCTCATTCAGTTTTATTCTGGCCTCGTATGGCCCACTTTCAGTATAGAGCTTGGTTTTGAAATTTAAATAGTACTTCACATTCAACCACTGTGCCACACTTTGATTTAGCTGTTAATGTCCTACAGAGAATGCCACTCCCTTATTAGAGCTCGAGTAATTTTAAGTTGTTCCCTCAGATCCATTAACATTGCACAAGGCAGAAATACAGTTTGATTGACAAGAAGATGTTTTAGTTGGAAAAGTCCTGAATGTAAACTTGACAAATGAGCAAACATGGCATGGAAATCACAGGAGGAAAACAACTAGGGAATGCCGCAAAATTTTTTGCAAAATTGCTTTTCTGAAAAAGTCACATTTCAAGCTGAATGATTAGCACTTACTCAGCAGATCATCATGCGCCGACCTTGGTAGTATCACCAGGGTCAGATTTGCATACATACTCACATGCATGAATAATTCTCAAATTTTCCATTACATTAGGCACAAACAGTTTTGGATTTTTTCTCTATCATGCATGAATGTCTCCTCCATATTCCTTTTGAAATGTAGGAAGTGGATTCACTCTTAGAATAATGTAGCACACTGGTGCACTTTCTCCTTACAGCTGTTTCCCTGAAAAGCCCTCATTCATATAAAACTTGTTTTTTTCCAAAGTGATTTCCCCTTTTTCTGTAGTCATTAAGTAATGGCAAAATGTTGATCATCCATGCTTGAAACGTGGTACCACCTGCTTTCAGATCACTGTCACTGATACCGTGCAATAGCTTGATCTATCCTATCCTGTTATCCAGTATTACCTGTTAATAGTTTTCCCAGAGCAGTAGTGGAGAAATGGCAGGATTCTTTCTGCAAAAATAAGGTGGGAGATAAGGAAGAAGCTTTCTTCTGCTCAGACTTGTCACTTAGCAACACATGGAGATACCATATTCTATAGCAAGTGAAATATTCTATATACAGTACTCCTCGTTCTTCTAATGCCTTGTCTAAGTTTTTCTTCAAGGTAACTTAGCTGTCTAGCATAGACATATACCTGCTACTAGAGCTGCACAGAAGATGGAAGTCCTGTGTCTTCAAGAGTTTTTAAATGTTTACTTTGGATCTAAATAAAATGTGATCATCTGCAAATTATTTATGTAGCAAAAAAATCTGTTATATTACAGTATTTTTATTTTTCATTTTATAGTAATGTTCCTAACCTACAAAATATCAATCCACAGATACATTTTCATAGGATTTTGGTTTATCAGATAGCTGGCTCGGAACACAGAGCATGCAAAAGAGAAATTTCTACAGAGTTATGCAGATAGATTTAAATAATAGAGGAACTGCTGTGTGTATGGCCAATAATATCCTTCAACTGTAGCTAGCCTTCCAGTACAGCAGAAACCGAAGAAATATTTTGAATATTTGGAACTGGTTTGAGTTTTTTTGTAACACTGAAAACAACAATATCGGAGAAAATAGCTTAATTCATTTATTTATATTAGAAGTTACAGCATTTCTTATGGTAAAATCTGGTTTTTAAGCAGTAAATTCACTATAGTCATCTTTAGAAGTAGGTTGTAGTTTTCAGCATATATTGTATGTCCACACAGCAGAAGTATTTTTCCTGCATCTTTTTAATTTGCTGAGTGTGTGATTGTGAATCTTCCCTGTCTTTGTCATTTTTGTAGGTCATGCTTTAACCTACATCTGCAACGTTTGCACAGCACGAAGAGTGCTTGCTCTATTTGACTTATCACATTCACTTCCAATGTCAATACAATTGGACAAGAAGTGGTTATAGCCTTTTGGAAGGTCACATATGATTCAAGGAGGAATTTTGTACCTCTGTGAGAGATGTGGGGTTTTTTATCATTTTGGTTCATATAACTTCATCTGATGCCGAAGTGACATGCCTCAGTGCAGCTACATGCTATCCTGTTCACACCACCTACTCTATATTTATAGCTGGAACCTTTAGTTTATTAAAAACATTTGTAATAGCCTCATGCAGTCATATCGTCTGCTAAGAGAAAAAGAGCAATCTATGCAAACTCTTTCAAGTAAGCCATATTCTCATGCTTCAAGAGGAGAGAAACCTTGTGTTCCAGTGGTTGCTTTTAAACTTTTGGCTCCAAAGATAAAATTCAAGGCTTTTATGAGCTTTGAAGAAAGTGTGTGGGAGGGATCGAGAGAAGGTCATCCCCCTTGCCAAGTTATGGGCATGAGAGAGATCTACAGTCCCAGCACAGTACACCTCTGTGGGGATGCCATGTTCCCATCTGATGGAGACAGCATCACGGACAGCACCTGTAGCAGCACAGATCAAAGCTGGTGAATGTGTCCTTGAGTGTTTCATTTTTGTTCTTCATAGAACATCTCATCAGCATTGCTTGTGGTCTGGGAGAAACACAGTTATGCCACCAAGAGGTTGTTGGCAGAAAGGGTAAGGATAAAAGATCAAAAAAACCCAAAACCAACCAACCAACCAACAAAAAACCAAAAGAAACTAAGGGAGATATTCAAGCCAGCAGCTGGAGTAATGGGGTCCAGTCTTTATAACTGAGAATTTTGTATGTACCTTGAAGACTAGTGGATTTCATAGCCTTTTAAGTTGGGCAGGTGTACAAACTCAAGTGTTGTTGTGTTAGGGTCCTCACCCTTGCTATGAACTGTATTGCATTCAGCCTGTAGATATTTTGCTTCTTGTTTACAAAGAAAAGGGTGGGGTCTAGAAGTTAATTTTAAATATATAGGATACAGTGATCTCTATATAATTTCATATTAAGCTGTTTTCTGTTGCATAAAAGATTAAAAAATAGTAAGGATACACGACTCCAGATTTTTTTTTTTTTTTAATAAAATGTGCAAAAACCCCCTAACTGAGCTAAATACGTTTTAAATTTAATAGATGTATCCAAGTGAGGAAGTCATGATTGACCTTAGGGCCCTAAAGGAGCTAGACAATGTAATGGTTAAATCACTAACAATTATGTTTAAGAATTGTGAAAAACTGAATAGCAAACATATTATTTATCCTTGAAAGGGAGAGTATGGAGGACATGGAAAATTATAGCTCACGGCACTTAAATTTAATCCCTGCAACAAATCATTAGGCAATCAGTTTAAGTATCTAGAAAGTATGACAGCAATAAAAAAAATAGTTCTTCCAGAGTAAATCAAGCAAAACAAGCTTTGGAAAAGGTGGGAAATGTAAGATACTTTGCCTTCTGCAAATTTGATTCTTAGATATGATTATTCTGTGATTATGTGATTCTCAGAAGCATACTGAGAAAGTGAGGTGAAGGTGAAATCTTCATAAGGTTGGTGTGCAACTGGCCAGAAAAATATCACAGAAAACATATATTTATCATCAATATTTCAAAGCATCTTAAAAGCTCTAGGAGGACTCTTTGGAGGTCAGTTCTATTTGATATTTTCTATAATAACAGAAAATGGTATAAAGTTTTAATTTATGCTGTTTGTGACTGATACCATGTGGGTATAAAAGAGGGCTAGCAAACCATTTAGATTGAATCAGAATGAGAATAAAAAGTTAGCTTTTGAAATAGACCTGAAGTCATGAAATCAGAAAAGTTACTAAGGCAAAATAATTGTTAACAAGAAAGGGTATGAGATGTATACAGGTTCATAAAAGCAAATACTATTTTTGCCTCTACTATTTTTCCCTCTACTTTTTTTGTGTGGTCTGTGTAAACAAAATGAGGCAGCCACACTGCTCTCTTTTCACTACTTGTCAAGTCTTACTTGGAACACTATACCATGCTGCCAAACTAGGGGAATATCTAAAAACAATAAGTAGAGTGCTGGGGCATCGAAAAAAACCCTGAAAAACCACACAGTCACTACATGTAACTTTGATCTGCACAAAACGGGGCAAATGTGGCAGATATGGTAAGTATGAGAAGCTTTGCTGGTCATTGTTGGATCACTGGGTAATTTAACCCAAAGAAGCCATTTTGTATTCAAAGGAGTGAACAAAAAATAATGTAAAATCCAGTTCCAAAACTCAGGCCCCTATGTTTTTCTAAAGGGCTATATTCCCAATAAATATGTCATAAATAAGTTGTAATTGGAGTGAAGAAATTTAATAAATCTATGGCTTCTGTGATCTAAATATTTCAAATGAACAATGGAGACATTGGACTGCTCACTTAGGTATATATATTTTAGTGTGCAGATTTTGAGAAAAGCAAAGCCTTTTTTTGTGAGTCCTGATGTGATTCTCATCTTCCCTTTGGCTTTTCCTTTTCAAAATCTCTCAAGCCAGGGTTTTGGGGTTTTTTTCATAGGCAATATCAGCAAAGTTTTGATAAGTGATGCTGCATCATTTTCTGTTGTCTTAGACACACAAAAATTACAAGTGACAGATGGGGTTGAAATCTGTCTGGGAATTATTTAGCAGAAACATACTTATTCTTCCTTTCCCCATTCCTACTGTCAGTTTATGACCTTCCCAATCTGACCTGCCTGCTCAGGTTCTACTTGTCTCCTCTTGGGTGATTTTACAGCATGGAGAGAGAAGACGAGCCTCCTCAGTGAAGTGGTGTGAGTGGTACATCAGGTCTCACTTCTCAGCTGTTTTAGACACAGATTTACTTGCAGTATGCTTCTGTTTCTAATACATTGGGGATCTCTTCTGCAGCCCAGACACTCACTGAACAGCAACAGGATACACTCATTTCTAAAATAATAGATCTGCATTTGGCTCCTCTATGAGATGCTCCAGTCTGTGCTCACCGTTGCAGTCATGAATGAGGGAAACAGTTCCAGTCACAGAAAATATTACTTTGTTTCTGCAGCATATCAAAGATCTCAGAAAGAGCTGCTTCTAACAGAACTAGGCACATGTGTTTTGCTCATATCTCATCAAATTCTAAGCAGGAAATGTAAGCTTTACATTCCCAGTAGAAATATTAATACTGCTATGTTATATTTACTACATTATTCACTATGTCAATTTAACAAAATAGAACACAAAATGTTTAAACGGTTTATAGGAAAAATGAGCACAGAGAACACTTCACAGCTAATGGTTTTCAATATTATTCCCAGTATTCAGTGCAGGTTTTCTTGAGGGATTCTCAAGAATTTTGCTGTGTGCGTTTCAATGAGACATCTTTGTTCTAATGCAAACACTCGGAGTGCCACCAGCTTGTGTCAGTTTTGCTAAGCTGTCCATGGGAACTGAGAGGTGGTGCTGCAAAACTGTGGAGTTCTCCATATAATTTCACAGTGAAAACCACAGTAAAAACAATAGAGTGTGCAAAGGTGATGCCCTGATGATACCTCTGTGGGAAATAGCATGGAGACAAATAATAGTAACACACTTGAGGAGAAAAAAATAGACACCTTCACGTATAAGAAACATGTAAATAGAACAAAATATATCAGCTCAAGGAATAAGCATTTTGTTCATACATACCCAAAACTTTGGGCTATAAATTGAGAATTCAGTTTTGGAATTTGCGGAGGAAAAAAAAGTACATTAACAGTCACAAGACCAAAGCATCCATTTGACACTGAAAAAAAAAGATTGCAGGATGCATCAGTTGGGACATTTGTATTGGAGATACAAAAATAGTCACGTCACAGTGCTAGTACATCCTTAGGAGTATCATGTGAAATTTTAGTCATTCTGTTCAGGAAGAAAAAAATTCAGACTGGGAGAGCTATATGAGAGAACTGTCAAAATTATCAAGGGAACTGAGCTTTTTTCATATAAGGACTAATATAGTCTGATTCATGTGGTTTTCAAAAATAATAAAAAAAAAAGTTAAGAAAAAGAAAGGAAAGAAAAGAAAAAAGGGCAATGAACCCATTCTTTTAAATGTGCAACATGCTGGCATGGGAAAGAATTATATAAGCTCTGCAATGATTTAAAACAAATGGCATTGATTTGCCCTGGGAATCAATAAAGTAGAAGCCTCAAATTACAAGAATATAGGTATCAAAAAAAGAAACTTTAAATAGAAAGTGAATACTTCTGGAAACCGAAATCCTAGCATTTCAGCAATGTGCAATAACAGCTGTTCTGGAAAAGATCATGCATTTCAGTGTATTTCAGTAAGAGTATTCAACATTATGACAAAAGGTAGTGATTGTAGTTGGACATAACTTCTGTATTGTTTTACAAGATGAAATGGTAAGCCAGGACTTATGCAACAGGAAGAAGCAGTTTCCTTACCATTTGCTTCCTGTATCCCCATCCAGAATTAAATTTCAGCCATTTTCTTACCAAGAATTTTCTGTGGACAGGATCCTTTAAAAAAAAAGACCTGTAAGAGAAATACAGAATTTTAATATATATGACCTCATGAATAAAAGGGTTTTAGCTCAAAAGACAAATTTTTGACATCAGTGTTGAAAAGGAAATATTTTTTAGAAGAAAATATGCTTAGAAGTCCCTCATAAACAATCTAGATACACTACTCCAAAACAGTTTATATGTATCAGAACTTAAATTTAAGGGCTCTTATACCAAGTTTAACCTAGCATAATTCCACTGACTTCATCAAGATACATCACAAACAGATTTGATGTCACTCAGAATTAAGCCTATCCTAGGTTTAACTTTGAAAAAAATTGGCTGAGCTCATGCAGGAAAATATCAATAGTAAGTTATGCAGGAAGTGATCTTCTGTGGCTGCAATTTAGGTTTTACATCTGTTTCACCACAAGTGTATGAATGCATATTTTATAATTTTCAAAGCTCCATATAGCCTATGACTCTACATTATAATGGGGTCGGGGCTTTTGATTTTTTTTGTTGTTGTAGTAGATCATTTACATTTTGACATCTTGTTTTACAAATCCCCAGTTTTTTACAACATTGGGAAAATATTTGAAAATATGTCTGTCCAGCTGTATTTACTTCAAAACTCCCTTTTACATCTCAAATTGATCATCTATGTGATTTCCATAATACAAATGAAAGCACAAAAATACTGCAATTTGCTAAGTATGAATTTCAATGGAAAAAGAACTATTTCAATGAAAAAAAATCAAAGAAAGCAATGCTTACGAATTTTTTACTATATCCTAAGAATCAAATCTAGGGAAGCCAATTCCTTTCCAAAAACAAGATAGATTTGAAAAAATATGTTATGTATCATGCCATATGCATGAAGATAAGAAAGAAATTATACCTACCAGGTAAGGAAGCTTTTTTTTATTCAGTGCTACTTAATAACAGTATTTAACTAAAATGCCATCAATACTGTTTTTAAAAAGAGGCCAAATTCTTCATATCTTTCCCTATTCCCACAGCCTGACACGCAGTCCTGCTCCCTGCAAAGGTCTGTGCTGTGTTACACAGCCGTGTCCTCACCTCCCCAAGAGGTCAGTGGCAGATGAGTCTGCTCAGAAATGCCCTTCCCAGAATCAGACACAGACCTGCACTTCCCTGTTCTGTTGAGTCATCTCAAAACTTTGGCTTCAGCAGGAGTTAAATTTTTATATGAGGTGCTTATCAGAGTCTATTATGCAAATCCTGGATGGAAAAACTGTGACAAAAATCAAAATAAACTTCAGTGAAGGAAAAAAATGGTGTTGGAGGACATAGGTATGCTCAGCTTCTGAGGTTCAGGGGCCATTTACAGCAACATGTAACATACAACAATTAATTTGCTTTGTTTTGATGGCTATATGCCCACAGTATAAATTCTGAAAGTTATTAATGAAAAGAAAAGGAAGTATTTCACTAGCAGTATGTCAGATTCAAGAGGAATTCGAGCATACATTCTCTGAGCATATTCTGAATCCCTTGTTATTTCATTATCTAAAATTGCAATGGTCATATTTCTTGCCTAGACCCATTCAGGCTCTCTGCACAAACTGAATTTCATCCATTAAGCAGATTGAAGATGTTCCTACTATATTGTTAGTGTCATTGTCAGCAATGATTTATGTTTAAGAGAATGTGGACAAATGTACTCAGATTCATATGTGGTGGTATTGTCCAAAAACTGGCTGTCACTGGTGGAAAAATATATAATTTCATTTTAAATAAGTTGCCTATTATTCTCTACTTTAGCTTTATTAAGAGGCAATAATTACTCTGCTAGCCTAGCTCAGTACGTATTATTTCATCTTTTGTTATTAACTACTGGAATTACTATTCCTGCAGTTTGGAAAGGGCTCAATATTCTTTTATTTGACAGATGGCTAACCAAAATCTGGGTAAGTCTTAGCCATGAGGAAAAAAGCCTCCAAAACATTAGCCCCAGGAACAGTTCATAGTCCAGATATCTGAATATATTATTATTTTTAGTATTATACTACAGTCAGCAATAGAAGAGAAAGTTAGAGTTTTTGTAATATCCTTCTCTTTACACTCCCAAATGACATGGATCCACTAGGATGCAATGCCATTGCCTGAGTGTGTGGCTCTACTTTTTCAAATTAGATATATCCTTGCATGTTCTTTGGGAGATGTAGATTTCAAATTACTTCTAAGCAAATGGACTTCAAATATGACCTTTCAATTCTCTTTCAGCAAGTCTGATGACCTTACTCTGAAATTCTCAATGCCAGTGTAGCCTTATGCTCATTCAGCCAGCTCATGAGGACTCAGACCTCTATCATTTTTTTTCATCAGGTTAAGGTTTACAAGAAGAAGCAATTTGCTTTAGTTAAAATGCAGGATAGGTAGAAAACATGAATGAAATTTTCAACATAAATCTGAAACAGAAAGGGGAAGAATCAAGACACTTGGAAGCTGAAAACAATGGCTTTAACTTATTCTACTGAAATAAAAGAGGCGAAGGGAGCAGTTGTGAAGCAGTAGAAGAAAGCAATGTGTTGTCAAAAGTGAGGTTAAAACATTAGCATTTTCTATATGTGTGGGTAATTATCTCAAAGAAAATGGAGGTGTTAGCTGAAGATCTGGGATTTTTATAACCAGTAGTTTGAATTATTCCTGAGAGTCAGATCCAAGCCATCTTGCTCAAAACAAGTAGCCTTCCTCAAAAAGTGTCGTATTAACTTGAATTTACCAGATAGAAAACCAGGATGTTTATCATTGTGAATAAGAATTCAAGATTCGGCCTTAGCTTGGGCAAAGGCAATAATTTTGTTTTTTTCATCACTTCTACACTGACGTAGACACTCTAAGTCTAGGTCATAGGCCTACTAAGCCACCGCTAAAAATTGTCTCCATGCTCTTGCTTTAGATTGGTCATTTGTGCCTGCACACATGAAGCATTGGTGCAACGTAATTATGGGTTTGGGGAACTTTGTCATCCTTCCTCTATCCTTTACTCACTTTCCTACTCCTTTTCCTCTCATTTTCCTCAGGCAGGAAGAGTTGAGAAGGAAGAAATGACAGGTGGAAGAGGATATTCCTCCTGATGCAAGGGTTCTCCTGTGAGGACTTTCCTTCCTAGTCTGTCATGGTGTCCATTTCAGTCCCAGCAGCTCTGGTTTTATTGCTGGTGGAAGACATTCTTGCAAAAGCATTGTTCATTCACTTCTGCCTTCCTCCATGTGCAATCAAGTTACAAATTACAAAAAAGTTACAAATTCTGAATAATGTCTTTTATTTGACTGTTATCACCTTAAACAAATTCCTCATTCCAGACTTCTTTTACCATTCCCTCTTTCTTCAAATGACAATTTCCATTGTGTTCAATGAGACTTTTGATGAAGAAGAAAAGATTTTAATCTGAAAAGGAAGGAACATATATGTTATTGATCTCTGATCATTGCTGTGGAATTCGTTCTCAAATGTAGCACAGAAAATTTTTCAAAAGTATTTGGTATTTTGGACAAAAATATCCTAATTAGTAAAATGGTTTTATTTTTGTAAAAAATGGTCAGTGCCAGCTATGCATGAGAACAAGAAAATATTATAACCCTTGTGGTAAGATGAGATAAATATGATTTGCTGGATGTTGAATGATTTGAAACATACCATAACATTGACTGATTAGAGAAAAGACAATAAAATAAATGGTGCAAGTTTTTCTTAACTATTTAACTTTTCAAAAAGCCAAACCACTGTGACGCTATGCAAATAAAGTATGGCTAGCCTGAAGCTGAGAAATACAGCTAATTATGTGCTTTTCTAAGACAAGCCATGCTCATTTGTTCTAATGTTTACATTTCCATTTTAATGAGTTTTCCTAGCTTCCACAAAGTTTTTAGTGTTGTTCAAAAATCTAACAAAGAAGCATTTATGGTGAAGTTTGGCTTGTAACAAAGGTAGACCTCTGTGACCCTGTGATTTTAACTGCGGCTTTTGTACAGGGTGCCTTTAGTGAGAAGGATACCTGGAGACATAAGGAGCACTTCATAAAGCAGCTCAGTGACATCTGCACAATAGGACACTGATGACTGAGCACACCACTCCTGCACTGAGAGGTGTGTGCTCACGTGAGTGCCTGGATTCAGGAAAAGGAGGAAGCCAACAATGATTAAACAGGAAGTTCAACTACCCTTCCTATATGTTTGTAGGTTTGAGCTGACTACTCTTCCTTGTTCCTCAATGATAACATGATTGAAAATATGCTTTACCTTGGGAGCTACTAAATTGAAATTCGAGTGCAGGAATACAAATCATGAAGATATAAACTCTCAGGAATGTCTGTATTACAAAGATTTCTGTGCCTCACTGAGTCTTATACATCAACTGATAAACCAAACATCTACTACTTTGTACTAATGAAAACCTAACCAAATAATAAGTAAGTTGAATCTGCCTTGAAATTCAGTCAACCACTAGGTGCCAGGTTTGAGGGTACAGAAAAATCACACCTGAATTGTAGGAAGAATGAGAATTCCATCAAAAAGGCTGGGCTAGTTGAGAACAATGCACTGATACCAAGAAATCATTTCTTTGAGAGGAAAAAATACCTTTGAGAGGTGCTGATTTCTAACTGGAGGTAAAGCATTTTATAAAATATAAAATTGATAAGCCGTAAAAAGTAACAATAAAGGAGGGCTGAGGGACTAACATGACTGCCAAAGAAAAATCAGTACTTTATTTCACTGACAGCTGTTCTTTCAAATCTTTTGATTAGCTTGGACACATCTTTTATTACTTTATGCATCACCTGTTATCCCTTGGAAAAAGGAAAGTGTCACTCCTAAAGTTAAGAAGTGAAGCCAACTAATGTAATATATTTTTCCTTCCATGAAAAAGTTTGTAATGAAAGCAAAAAACCAACCATTTTTCTTGGTGATTATTACCTCTCCAGAACACAGTAAGTGAATTAAATATTGTATTATGCATATTTAACATTTAACCTGATCTTCTTCATCAGGAGGTACAGAACATTTATGTATCTAAAGTTGTACACTTGAGTAATTATCTAATAGCCATAAACAGAGGTTCAGCCAAGTGGTAATTATCTGTACAACAAATTATTTTTAGGAGACTGAATGTTCCCTATACTAGACAGCTAAATGTCTTCAATTATGCTCATGATAAGGTTTGATGAAAATAAAGCTTTATGAAATTTTTTTGCCCTTTTTTTTGCACCTCTAACTTTGACTGACATTATTAGTATGACTTTTGAATTCATCATTCCTTTTTCTGGCATTCAGAAGTGTTCCCTTTCATATGCTTGCTGTTCCCATGTTTATACTTGTACACACACATATTATTTGGGTCCTGTAAGTATCCATCTCTTTGCAGTAAAGAGGCAAAAGACATGGTCAAAGCAAGTTATATGAGGAAAAAGGTATTAAATCCTTCATTCGCCTTCTGAGTTCCTGACACTTCCTGGAATGGAGCAAACCCCTCATGGACAGGAGATCCTGTAAAAATAAAGAGGAAAACAAAGAATTCTTCGGTGCATACAGCTCAGTAATGATTTATTGCTAGCATTCTCTCTGCAGTTATTTGGTTTAGTCTACATCAGTGGAAGCATTGAGGTTTCACATCAAAGTTCAAAAGCAACTGTTCTGGGGATCCTGCAATGTCAGTCATAATGATATGTTTGCAAATTACCATCTTGAACAGGTTGCAGATTGAATAAAAATAATACTAATGTAGAGTTGTGTGTTGTCCCTCCTATTACACATGTCTGTCAGTAATAACCATAAATAACTGTATTAAGTGACATATTTATGAATTTGAAAAAATAAATGTTTAATAAAAATCCTAGGTAGCTGATTTGCCTACCAGGCCACCTTTAAAGACAATCTCTGAATAACAAACAATGCAAACTACTTGATTCTTTCTTTAATGCCAATGTTATAGTGATCACAGGATCAAACTTACAATTCATGTGCTAAAAAACCACTTAATTTCTCTTTGGAAACACCATTTAATTTTCTCTTTAAATATTCAATATGGATTGGTTTCTAAAAGCTATAAAATGCTCAGGCATAAATGTTACACCTTGGAATTTAACATATATATAGATGTTCTTTTCTGGGACTGTGTCATTCTGCTGGAATGAGAGGTATCAACTGAGCAACTGGGTTATTGTTAACTGTTTACTACAGCTCCCAGACCAGACACTACCATCTCCTCTGATCCACATATGTTTGATTGTGTAAGTGCTCCCTACACCACTCTGAAATAAAAAAGAATAAATGAAGTGGTTTATAGACCAGCCTTTTGCACTTTAGAAAGATGCACTGAGTTCATCCTCTGGCCCAGGAGAAAAGCAGTAAGGCATGATGTGATAAGAAAAGACACCTTTTCATTCAAAAGAGAGTGGCTTTATCCAGAGTGCCTCCAGAATTATCCCTGTCCCAATTACTGCTCCCTGAACCCTAAGTGAGTGCTCTCCATGGTGGTCTGATGTCTGCCTAAAATCACAGCAGAGAGGATGATAGCAATAAATCATCACAGACAGCCCCAGGACAGTGCTTATAGACCTGAGTTCTGGCCCTATTTAATTTAATAATCCCACAAAAGAAGGTAGCTGAAGCTAAGAGCCAGTTCCAGGGCCAGGACTACTTTCAGGACAAATGGGGTGGGTAGAGGAGAAAGTTCCTCCTTTATTAGGGAACACTCCTTTCCTTCATCTGGAATCAAATGCCCAGACCTTCACCTCTTCTCATTTTCCCTCTACTGCCAAGATGATGGCTGCTTGCTGCTGCCCCAGAACGCTCAAACAAACTGCTGTACCTAAAAATGTCATTCCCCCTGGAGATCAATCCACATAGATATTAGTAAGATTTTATAAAAAGATACCTCTTTGTTTTGAACTAAATTGTTTGAAGACTTAGTACAGAGTACTTTGCTGCACTTAAAAAAACGAAGAAAAGAGAAAATACGATAACCAGCAACAAGGGGGGGGAAAGAAATATTATGTTTTCAAAATCAAGTGTACAAAATAAGGAAAATGTCTGAAATAAATCTTCCTGTGATTTTATTTTTATATTTAATTATAGGAATATCAACAAATATTTCTAATTTCCTTACTAACAATGTTCCAGAGATGTGAAAGAAGAAGCATGCAATAATGTTCCTTCAATAGACATATCACCTCATTTCAATAGTAATGCAAAGCATCAGTACAACAGCTTAAATGACAAATGCATATTAACTGTGTGCAGGAAGATTTAATGTTGTCCTCAATTTTGGCACCAAAATTTCACATTTGATTTGGACACTTGAAATGGTTTTGGAAGTAGCTAACCTTTTAGAGAAGTTGCTATGTGTGAATTTTTTCCTGTTCATTCCTACTTTCAAAGTGCCGGAATTAAACCCTGAAGTCATCTTCGGGAAAACGCATAAATGATAATGTCATTATCACAGAACCATAGAATCATAGAAATCATAGAATCACAGAATCAAAATGGTATAGGTTGGAAGGGTTCTGAAAGATTACATGTTCCCAACCCCTCCCACTGTGGGCAGGGAGATCTTCCACTAGACCAGGTTCAGGCTCTCAAAGTGCCATCTAACCTGGCCTTGAACACTTGCAAGAATGGAGCATACATAACTTCTCCAAGCAACCACTCTCAGTGCCTCACCACCTCACCCTCACAATAAAGAATATCTGCTTAACATCTAACTAAAACTATTCCCTTTCAGTTTGTACCCATTCCCTGTGTTTTGTCACTACATGCCCTTATAAATAGCTTCTCCCAGTATTTTTATTGTAGGCTCACTTCAGGCGCTGGAAGGCGAAAATTATGTCACCATGAAGGCTGAATGATCCCAATACTCTTAGCATTTTGCCATAGGAGAGCAGCTCCTATTAGATTCATCTGATAAACACAAATTATTAAAGTGGCTAAAAAATTCTGTTACTTCAGATTTTGATATAAGGAAGAGATAAATATTGTTATCTGTTTAATCCCTTAATGGGGTCAGACCCTACATGAATCACAAAGAAGGACCCCTCATCTTCATGTCCTTCAGTCAAGGGTCAGACATTGCTGTGCTTTGTGCACTGTCTTTTGCTCCAGGTGCAACTGGGAAAAGAGATTATGGCAGGACCCATGTTTTTCTCAGTTCCAGCCACCTTCATAAGAAGTATGCTTTGAGCAAAAGTATGCTGAATTCTGCAGTATGCTGAATTCACTTAGAACATTTTCAAACACTTTTTTGCATTGCCAGTTGGTATATTTTCTAAAATTTGTTACCTAGCTTGGTACTCTAATTTGTTTAATGTAAATTTCTTTTTGAGAAACAAAAATTTCTCTTTATTTTCCCCATCTGTCTGAGTTATTCTGGCTTATAAATTGAAAGTTCTGCCAGTCATAAATTACTTCACTTTCTCCAGTAAGATACTACAGGATACTCTCTGACAAAAAGGTAAATTATTTACATTATTCTAAGTCTAGCAGACTTTATATATGGGCTAAAACAACATTATGTTTAATTAATAAACTTCTTAAAGCAGGCCATCAGACCATTAAAGAACATAAACTATTTATAAGGGAAAACAATTACAATTATTATTTTTCAGCATAAACATTTCCAGCTGTCAGGCTTTGTGTTTGAAAAGACATCACTCAGGAGGAGAAGATTTGGAGGTAAAACAAGACCAAAACTTTCCTCTCAGATTCTAGGTTATTCCAGTCTGGTGTTGTTATCAAAACCCAGTAAAAACAGAACTCCTTTACACCAATGTAGTATTAAGAAGGAGGCATTCTTCATTCAGCTGGATGCATGTGGGGGCATCTTCTCCAAAACGTTGTGCATACTGAATATTGAAAAAACTCTTGTTAAATACTGTATTTTGCATAGGTTTTTGCAAAGGAAACACACATTTAATAATCATTTCCTCAAAGTCACTAGCACATGTTGCTTCCCATCAGCACATGTGTTCTTCTGTCTCAGGGGTCTCTTTGGTGGTCCCTGGTGATCGGTGACCCCAAAGTCATGCTTGACTTCTTGGTGAACTGGGAAGTTCTTAACTGATCTCTAATTTATCACCATAATCAAAGATTTTCCCTGCTGGCTTATCGCAAAACTTTTAGTCATTCTTGACATCTGGACTGGTGTGTTGTCACAAAAATTGTTTTGTTTCCATAACTGAGAGGGGGACATTGGGATCAGGAGAAGTAATGGGTCAGCAATGACACCAGCAGTCGACTCCACATATTGAAGTGTTTGCAGTGGTACACGATAAAGTTTGACAGTATTGCTCCTGGCTCAGAGGCAGAAATCAGTTGCCAAATACAGCAGAGTTTTTAATAGTATTATTTGTTCTGTTTGATAGCCAGAAATGTCTTTTTTTTTTTTTCCAAGTGCTGAACTGCTTTTCCATTAATTGAATGGATATGCTCTCACTGCTGTAGTGTTTCCCAGCTATGTCCTCAGCTAAAAACAGTATGGAAAATATTGCTTACTATGGCAGAACCATAGCCAGATATTTTTATTTAAAAGCTTGCATTTATGAGTTGCTTTTCATGATGCTTTTTTAGATGATATCTTCAGTTTCCCTAGTGCAATGTATGGATGCATTCCTCATGGATTATCCTTGGCTGCTGAGGTGTGTGACTCCTTCTATGCTAGTGCAAAAGTAATGGTTAACAGTGCTTTCCAACTGAGCTACAGCAATGGGTTTTGGCAGCTGCCAGGACCCACTGTGAGCCCGTGCACAGGTAGGGACTGGTGTGAGCACTGTAAGGCTTTACTGGTGCTGGAGCTGTGAGGGCTCCATGCATGCAGCAGGCACAGAAATGTTTTCCCTAGATACAGTGGAAATAAGTAATGTGGAAAGCTCCTGGGGAATAGTTTTAAATGGTCCTTTGGGACAAATCCTGGACCTTGAAGATCTCAAAGGACTTTTCCATGACATATCGATATAAGGAAATAATCACACTAGTGTATGCAACTCTGTCCAAAAAAGTCCATTGTGTTTGTGAGGACTGTGTCCATGATCCCACTCAGATATATTAGAGAACGTTGTACAACTAGCAACCCCATATTTTTTACCAAAAGCTGTAGTGTTCATCATGAACAGACAAGACCTCATTTGCAAGGTGGCTCAATCATTATAGACAGTGTAGTAATGCTTTCCAGGTGGCAATTTGGCACCTTACAGCTCAAATAAATTCCCCTTGCTAATTTAACTTCCTAAAATCTCCCCAACACTAGCAGGCCTGATTTATTCATTGCTTCTATTACAGAGGAAAAGCAAAAAAAAACCTGGTAAACTCTGCTTTCATTGGGACATAAACACAGCTTTTTAGAAGCTGACAGTTCAGATGAAAACCTCACAGGAGGTCAAGAACTCTTCCCAGTCCTGTGGACAGAGTGGTCAGGATAAACTTAGATTTCAGGGTAGATACGACAGTCTGTTCCCAAAGGCTGGGTTTGTTAACAACTCCTGCTCTTCCATAATGATCTGGAGAGCTTTCCTATCACTTCACTTGTAAAGGAACCATAAGGCATGCACAAACTAAATGTCATCTTAATTGCTCTGGAAAAAAGAAATTTGAGAAAAAATGCTGTTTTGTTTGTCTCTCTTCATCCACTAAATATAATTAAATAAGCTCCCACCCAGCCATACCTGCAGTTCATAGACTTTGGTACAGTTTCTCACTTGCATCAGTCAAGCTGCTGTAACTTATTTTACCATCTGTTAAAGCAAAAAACTAAGTACCTGCTATTCCACAAAATAGCATCAATATTGTAACCATTGTGATAAAAAATTGAGGCCTTGATACTAAAACCAATACAAGAACCCATTAAGGTGGGTTTGTTGGTTTGGGTGCTTTTTGGGTTTTTTTTTGCCAATACCTTAAGTGGCTGGGCTTAACTCAGTTTTAATGTATGAACTAGAACTCAGCAAATTGTGCTTTAAAGTTTGATATAGCCACTATGATCTGGAAAATAACTTGTTATCAAAATGAAATCTTCTTTAACAAAAAGAAATTATGAAAACAGCAGAGGCAGCTTTTTCTAATTCAAATGAGAATTGCCAGAAAGAGGACACAAATGATGAAAGAAAGGGATCTGATATCATAGTTTGAAAGGTCATGGTGGAATTAAACGATAGAAAACCGGTTATTCCAAAGAAACTGATGTGAGGAAAGATACCAGAGCAAAATTGGTATTGAAGTTCCAAACACTCACTACTTAAAGAGAACATGAAGGTGAGCGTACAGCTTATTCTGTTCAAATTCTGGTATGTCTCATTTAATAAAATGCAAGAATAAAACTTATTTGAATATGAAGGGGCTAAGAAATATTTTTTCTCTTTTTCTTTCAAATAAATTTCTGGGTGCGGAAGTCCATAAACTGTTTTCACGCATGCAATGTGATATGTATGAAAATAAAAAACATTTTCTCAAGAAATGTAAAAAAATATTTAAACACTTGACACAGTAAAATAATACCATAAAATCTCTCTGCTTTTCACAAGGATTTACTCCTCTCTTAAGAAATAAGGTACCTTGTATTAAATTATCATACCTTAAATTATGCTAAATTATACCATTCTTCACAATTTTCCTTGACTTCACTAATGTCTATCGGTGGTGTAGGATAGTCAAGACCTAGTGGAAAAGGGGGGAACATTATTTAGGTAAAAAAACCTTATATTTGTAATTTCTCAGCAGAAAATCTAATAGCACTGTCTAGTTATCATCTCCAACTGCACAAAACCCATAATAACTGGAAAATGTGATGCCAAGCAAAAAATCAATATCAGTGAAAATAGCATTTTACCTTTTTCTCCTCTCATCTCTTTACTTGCGTTCTTTGGTTAGTACTACAGTTGCTGAATGCAGACAAATATTCACCACGAGAAACCTCTTTTAATGTCTTGTAAAAATCTTTAATTGCCATAGGACATTGATTTTTTTTTTAAGCTCTATAGCTCAAAGAAGTGAAAGTGTGTGCCAGGTTCATTTTATTTATTTTAATCATGACACCAGGCCCATACAGTTTTGACTATTGTCAAATTTACTATTGACAGTTATTTTGGATGTTGTAGGACTGTGGATATACAGACTCATAATGTATATAAGGTTTACTGGGGTGAATTCAAAATACTGCTCTGAAATGCTGTATGTAGTTCATAAAACCTGCATTTTAATAATTTATGTGAGATTACACACAGTATCTCCTGTGACACAGCACTGCTGAAGTTTTCAGGATCAAAACTGTTTAAGCACTGAATGTATGAAAATACAGTAGAGACTACTGACTGGTTATTGGATCAGGAAAAATTAAACAAATTCCTGGTATCTTTATACATTTAAGAGATATTAATACCTTTTGCAACACCTTCTACAAGCATTGCACCATTTATAAGGAGAAGAATTATATGGAAGTCATTGGACTGCAGGTGCATGTAAGACTTTGTAGGACACGGCTTTCTTTATACTTCTTTATGTTTTATGTCAGTGTTTATTCCTGTCTGACCAACAGCCCACACAGCTGGTTGCTCATTTCCTGCCCCTCTCTGACAGCAATGGCATCAGGGAGAGGATCAGAACAGTACAATTGAGAAAACTAGTGGATTGAGATTAAGAAAGCTTAATAGCTAAAGCAAAACCTGTGCACATAAGCTAAGCAAAACAAGGACTTCATTTCATTCACCCCTCCCCATGGTAAGGAAAATGTTAAGCCATTCCCGGGAAAGCAGAGTTCCGTCACTTGTAGTGGTGCCTTGGGAAGACAAATGCCATCACTGCAAACATTCCCTTTTCTTTTCCTTTACCCAGCTTTATATCCCGAGCATGACTCCATGAGGTCTGGAATGTCCCTTTGGTCACTCGGGGTCAGGTCTCCCAGCTGTGTCCCCTCCCAGCTCCTTGTGCTCCCCCAGCCCCCTCACTGGTGGGGTGAGAGGCTGGAAAGGCCGTGGCTCTGTGTAACTAAAAGGCCTGCTCAGCAGTAACTAAAACACTTCTGTCTTCCCAGCATGGTTTCCAGCATAAATCCAAAACACAGCTTCATATCAGCTACTATGAGGAAAATTAACTCTGCCCCAGACAAAACCAACACAAATTGGGAGCAATTTTTTCCTATGTGACTGTGCCTTCTCTTTAGCATTTGCAAAAAAAAAATCCCACAAGTTCAATTTACTGTTAGAAACATGCACTAAATCTCACAAGAATGGATTAACTGTAGTTGCCAAATGTTGAAAAAAAAGCAAAATGAGACAAATCTACATTTCTAGTGAATGCTTTTATCCATTTATGCTTAATTACTGATCCATGGCAAGAGAGGGAAATGTTGAGTCTTCTTTTGACTTTGGCAATATTCCCAAGAGGATTCTATCCAAGATTTTCTCTTGTGAAGCAATACAGTCTCCTGCATTTTTTGTTAGTCTATGCACAGCAAGACTAACAAAAGATATGTCAAGTAAGACATGTAAGAGAAGTAAATTCAGGAATAAAATTTAAAATATCCACAAAACTTAGGATAAGAAAATGGCATTTTAGACTAAACTCCAGCCTTGTGTTAGGCAAGGAAAAATCTAGCTATACTAGAAAGTGAATGAATCTTGGAAGCAAAATCACTAATTTTACCCCTTCTTTGTGAAAGAAAGTCCGTGCTGCCAACCTAAGAAAACAGCAAGAACACTAGAATCACAATTGATTTAGAGAGGGTGGGAAGTATAATGATAATGACTATGTTCAAATTTCCTGTTCCTTTTGCACTTCATCTAATTCAATAGTAGAGCAATAGATAGTAACTTTTGCTTGCTCAGGTATTTCAAGATTCAAAGAGGCAGAGGTTACAGTTTATCTCTATGGCTATGATCAAGCATAGCGCTATTCCAATTATTTTTAGCAGAAAACCCACAAATATATATGATGCTGATTTCTTTTTTTTTTTTTTTTAATACATAGATTAAAAAGAGATGCATCAGTGAAGTTGGAAATTTAAATAAAAAGTGAGAATTTTGACTGTAGTTTGAACTTCCTTAACTTTTTTTGTTCTGGTGAAAAGTTGATTTTTATACATAGGAGAATACAGAAAAAGTCCTTCCATGAACAGTCATAAAGCAGCAAAAGAAGGATGTTTCAAAAATCTTCACTGAATGATTATGCAAGCAGTAGCAACAGCAAGATTTTTATCTCCATTAGAAAAACCTGTCTTATATCTTGCAAAATAACCTTAAGTGTTCACACTCATGTGTATAAAGCCTTAGGGGAAATATTTCTGTTTATAAGAAACTTGTAGAGAGGACACTGTCCCTAGAACTTCAGAAATAATTGGCTAACTAATTCAAAGCCAATGGCAAATGTTAAGATTTCCATCCTCTGTTTATACTCATTTTTTTCTCCACTGTCTTCACATAAACCTGAATAACTTTGTAAATGCCTCTGTAGAGGAATGTAGACAACTGTCTTCCTTCCAGAGGGGCTGTCTCTGGACCAGCAGCATGCCTGCATACTCCTGTACCTGTGAATTTAGACCCTTTTGGAAAGGAAATATGTTAACTTGTGCTCAGTGCTGCGCCAACATGAAGTGCCCACTGGATCAGGTCACAAATGGAAAAATATGTTTACAGAAAAATCTTTAGGAACAAACATAAAGGTATGCAATTCTTCTCCGAAGGCAACAGTTAAAAAGAGGTATTTTGTTCAAGCATGCTGATCGGCAAAATTGTGTTGAGACTGTTAATGATAGTTCTGAAGCAACTTAGGAGCTTCCCATCTTCTGCTTTGGATTTCACAAGTTGTTGCAGTTCCCCTTATGGCTATTGTAAATGCTCCAGGGCTTTTGGTCGTAGAGATATGGTAGTTCAGCTCACTGAGGCTTCCCTTAAATATGGTGTTATTCATCCAAGGAGAACAAATGGTTGCTCCTTTGACTGACCACAGACTCTTTCCTGGAGGAACTTTCCCTGTCAGACCACTCCCTTACAGAATCAATCAGCAATTCAGCACTTTTTTATACTTCAATTTCAACAAGATGTCCTCCACCTTTCTTTATGCTTCATCATGCTCTCCTGTGCCATTCTGTGCTAAAAGCAAGCACTCTTGTTTTTAATGTATAAGAATTTGTGTGTTTGTTAAAAGTTAAAAGTGAGTGGTGAGGACAATGAAAGGGATCTGCTGAAAAAAAAAAATTTCCAATCATATTAATAGCTGCTCAGGATCCAGCTGCTGATACGACATGTTAAAATTCCCATTTCTCAGGTGAAGTTGTGTAGTGAGAGAAGTTAGGTTGTTGGATTCCATTGGAAAAAATGCATAAAATTAAAATAACACCACTTTTAGCAACTATTAACTCAGGAGTGGTTGTTGTATGTATTTCAAGAACTTTGTTTCATTTGCTTTAAATTCAAAGATATCTCATAACCCCTTGATAGGATGTTTAAAAAGATAGAAAAACTAAGCAAAAATGTTCCATTTTCAGGAGGATCTACCCTTCAGAAATATATAAATGACAGACCCCAAATTGTAATTTGATAGAAGTATTTGTTTTTGTCTTCTCTTTCCTTTGTATCTTGCACTTAGTTGTACCTCATCCATCAGGCTGCCTGTCCCACCTTATTCTCTTTCCAATGCTTGAGGAACCTGGATGTGTCTAAGATTAAGAGAAAGTATAGTCAGGAGGGTTCTTAATTTTTTTCCCTTGTACTAGCGCTAAAAAACTTTTAGTCTCTATGAAAAGAACTGAATTTTTTCAGTGGAAGTTAAAAGGGAACATATTGGGGAGAAAAAAAAGAAAGCTTTATAAAGAGTTCAGTATCAGTTCTAAATTTATATTATGGGCTGCTTTTCCCCTAACTGTCAGGATTTCAGATTTCTTTTAAAATAATTTTTCCACAACTTTGTATTCTTTTTTAAGTTTGGAGCATTTTAAACTCACCAACTCAGAGCAAAGATCAAGTTTTTTATTAGCAAGTTTATTCTAGAAAGGTTATTTTTCATTTTTAGTTTTCCACATCAAGTTTAATAGTGTCACATGCAAAATGGATACTCTGTAATATTGAGGAGGAAAGGTGGTTCTAGCAAGTGGCACTAGATCCATCTGCCAAGGAACAGCCATATCAAAGTTCTTGCTTTCATTTGGCTTCCTCTGGGAAGGGACATTCTTTATACAGAGCCCTTCTGTACTTGCAGGCACATATGTTATTCAAAATGGTGCCATACAGTCACTTGGAAATGAGTCTTCTGGCATGGGGTTAGATGGAAGCAGAAAAAAGTACTCTCTTTTTTTTTTCACTCTCCCTGTTCCTAGTTTCCCTGCTTCCCCATTTCTGTGTTTGTGTTCTTCTCCATCCTACACAAAAAGGAACTGCAGTGACTTATGCTGGGCTACAGAACACTTGTGCATGTATCTAACTTTTTAATTGTATCTTCCTTTTGTTCAAGAAATCAAGTGGTGTGTGTATTTCTCACAAAAAGGAAGCGATTCCCTTTCCAGCTAAGACACCAAGGGAGTGTGATGTGCCGTGTATAGTCTCTGGAAATTCATGAAAATACATCATGAAATGCATGAGACTCAAGATTTAACACATTTGTAGTTGATGTGACCCAACAAATCTGCAGGTGCCAGCACAAAGTGTGTAGCTAGGCTGTCAGAAGTAGCCAGCTCCTGCAATTAGAGGACAGGTAGTCTCATTAATCAAGTAAGGTGAAAAGACATTAATCTTCATAAAATAATTTTAACTTACACATAATTTACCTAAAATCTTCTTGTACGCTTATGCCATGAGTGGCCTTTCATCATATGTTGGCTCCGTGAGTGGCTGCAAAGATATTTTTTGTTCTTTTAGGAGCTATCAAGTAAAGAAACTGGTAGAAAACTGCTGGCAAGTTTTGGACAGAGGATGAAGGAAGCAGCGCCTGGGTTCTTGTGCTACAAGCTTTCTGTAGTTATGTGGTGCATGGGAGGAGGAACAGAGGTAAAGCTTTCACATCCTGAATGCTCACGTCCACCACACAGGTACTATCCCTTCCCTGCTGGAGCTTCATAACCCTGATGCATGTATTTCTGTGTGTGCCCAAGGGGCACTGATTAAAGACATCCAACTAATTTCTAGTTACTGTTTCTAAACAGAAGACATACCTGGCTTCTGTATAGAACCATATCTTTTCACCCTTACACTGAGTTTGCAGTACCATGGGGACCACTGGCAATGTAAGTAGTTGATTAATGCGAACAGTGTGGTGGAATTTGGATCAAGGTGGTGGTGCTAAAGTATCATTTCTGCTAAGTAGAACTACATTAGGTGCAATCCAGTACCATGATGAAGATCCAGAGGATGTGGGAAGCTTTTCATGATTCCAAACATAAGGGCTCAGCTGCTCAGTGTAGGCAGGAGCATGGTATGTGCAGAGGCTGCTAAGCTGTGCAGTCATCATAAAGGAAGAAGTCCATAATGGAAGTTGTGAAAAATCCTAGAAATGTGGGGTTTTTGCACACATTGGGAGATGCAAAAGCACATGTTGTATTTGCAGAACATTCTTCCTAAACACTGCAGGATCTCCACTTACAAAATATTTAAGTCACTGTGGTTATTCCTGAGAAGATAGGAAAGAAAAGATTCTTTTCTAATTCTAAAATGTTCTTTGGAAAACTGGGCTAGGAAGAATTATCAGAGAAAGTCTAAACAGGATCATTTAATTAAACCTGGAGACCTTCGAACAGATACAGTCTGAGAAATAACACATTCAAGGAAATAAACTGGGATATATTCAGAACTAAGAGAAAATTCTGCATTAAAAATTGCTGCTGAGACTGTGTAAACCACTAGCAAATGGAAAATTGGAAATATTTGCTGCTTTTATAACATCTTTATTTCGCTCCAATTTTGGCAGTCTTTGTGGTTGTGCAGTACCACCATCCAGATCATCCATTTTCATTTGCTTCTGAAAAGCCACAAATTTCCACACAATGGAGATGAAGGGAGCAGACCATTGTTGTTGCAGTGTGAGTCAACATAGTAAATTTAAAATGTAATAAATTTACAGGACACTAATTTGTCTTCAGAAGCAAATTGTGTGTACATTTTGTTCTTCTTAAGTTCATGTGAGATATCTTAATCTACCTCAGAAGCAGAGCAAACAATTATTCAAGAAATGTGCAATATAAGTAACTCTATGGGTATTTAATATAGAGAAGCTTAAACAATCACGTAAAATAGAATGTAAAATAAAAAAACCTTGCCTACAGAAAATAAACCTAACAAAAATGCCATAGTTAGACCTATGTTCTTGTGATAAAATAAAAACAAATAAGAGAAAGAACTGGAAGGTAAAAAGTAAACTGATATGATTTAACAGCAAGTCATATGAGGTTACTCTAGCTAAAATATCTCTAGTGAACATAATTGGCAGCAGCTTAAATTACTGCAAGCTATTATAAATTATGATGACTGAAATTATTATAAATAGCCAGAGATATAAAGCAAACAGATTGTTTTCCTTAATGAAACTCAAGAGTTTGGAAAAGAGTCAGTGAATTGGCTCAATAACCAAGAATTTAAAGTTGCAGATAAGGAAATTAGGTACTGCTGGGAAGTTAAACTGTGTCCATTAGCTTTCAGGGCAGTAGTTGAATGTGTAGGTATCCAGAACCTGGCTTCTACTGAAAGTAAAGACCTGGAAAGTGAAGCAGGGATTCAAAATCCTACTTGATATTCACATCGATTGCATGCCTATTTACTATTAAACTATTATATGTGGAAGAGAATAAAATGCTTAAGTCTTCAGGGCTCTTGAAATTAAGTGGCAATCACTATGATGATCAGAATCTCCTACAGAGCTTTGTGCTTTTCAACTACAGTTGTTTTTCTATTGCCTCTGGAAACAGAACATCAGACTTGACAGCTAACGTGTCACAAAGAAATACTGGGGGAGAAAGAAAACAAAACGACCCCAAAACCAAACACAAAGTAATTTACCAAACCATTTCCTGGTGTCAATAATATATTTTGTGTTCAAAATTTCATACTTTAGCACTAAATCCATGGCGCCTAAGTCACAATTTACCTTCTCCCCTAAGAAAAAATTGAACTATTGTTCTGGGAAAACTGGGTAGTATGAAACACCTTACCTGTACGACGTGGGATTTTTGGATTTGTTTTACAGGGTTTTTTTGTGGGTGTTTTTCAGCTTTTAGTAAGAATAATTAGTGGAACACAAGTGTATAATGTACAAAATCAAAAGAAAGCTCAGTGTGTGGAAGAAACTTAGTAATTGCAGTGGCAGATGGGTTTGCCTCAAAGAGACAACATTGTTACTTACATGAAATTCGCTATATAGAGTCTCCTCAAGTCATCTGTCCAAGCAAAAATAACTAATTTTTTTCCCCTTTTTTTGTATTACATCAATATGATGCAGCTGCTGCCTCAGCTGGAGAAAGAATCATTCTCCTCAAGTAAGAAATAATTAAGTAAGGATGCGTGCCAAAAGAAGGATTGGTTTGAAATTGAAAGCTCTGAATATAGACAACTCTGAATATCACATTACTTTTGAGATTTGAAGTAACAGTAAAAGCAGTGTTGTTGTACTCTGCATTTGAACCTATTTAAAACAACTTCTAATGACACATATGCTGTATTCTTAATTAATATTTTAATAAAACTATGAGAAAAGTTTTGGGTGAAAAAATGCAAGGTTAAAGGGAAAGTTTTTCTTAACTTAAATTTTATATTGCAAAATTTGGCATTTTGTAAGTAAAGATGGACCTATTTTCTCACTTTGTATGAAAATAAATAACCAGAAATTACTACAAAGATGAAGGAAATTGCTTTGTTGCCTTAATGGTCTATTTTTCTCAAGCAAGACTGTTTTCTAAAAAAAAAAAAAAAAAAAGACTAAAGACTCTAAAGACTAGGGTAGTAGTTTGTTGTTTCAGTCTTTAGTGACCTAGAGGATTTCTTCACTCTTGAACTTAGCTACAACTCATAAAGAAAAAGAAAAAGAAAGAATCTGAATCCTCTATCACTTGACATGAAGGAATTCTCCCAATATTGGTTTGAAGAAAGTGGTGCTATCAAAAGAGCTATGTTATTTCCCTCTCCAAAACACAAACCTACACACACACACACACTTTGCAACACAGAAAATTGATGAAACCCACCACCTTTTGAGAAACTGCAGCAGATACAAGTCTCCAACCAAACCATCACAGCTGCTAACATGGCCAGTGAAGTGACTAAAAGTGGTCATAGGCTTTTGTAATTAACCAACTTTCACAAAGAAAAAATAGAAAGAAAAAATAGTATTATAAATTATGCATGAAGAATGGATAATTTTTAACTTACATTGGCATTGATGTTCTAGAATCACACAGGAAAACTGGACTTAGTAATAATATTGCTCTTGTAATTTTTGTCTGGAAATAGGTTAAAGTAATGAGGTTTTTTGTGAAAATGCTGAATACTTGTAATAAATCAATTGGTCACATACACACCTAATGCTGTTAAAGCTGTGGCAAAGCATTTATTTTTCCTCTTTCCAAATTTAAGTCAAAAAGCACAACTTTTTCTATTGTATTAATTTTCAGAAGCAGTCCTTTACTACCCAAATATAGTGAAACGATTGACAGCTTTCTTGTTATTTGTAGTGAATATTCACTTGATTTCTCTTATGTTCAAAATCAGTCATTCTTACACTTTTTAGAAATCTGGAGCCCAATTATTAAAAGACAAGGCATGCAAAGCTCCAGTGAGACCAGTTGACTTTTTAATATAGAAGTCATTCATATAAAAATAAAAGGATGCTAAAATAACTAATGACAATAAAAAAGGGTTTATGTAACTTTTATTTAACTCTGCCAAACAACCATGATATAAAAAAATGGATGCCAAAAAACTCTCAGAAATTATAGCAGATATTGACAACATATTTTCTTTAATATCATGGTTGTTAAAAGAAGAATTTTTCTAAATCAGAGTAGATCATTAAAACTAGATGAAAACTAGCTACATACAAAAATAAAAGCAGCTTGCCAATGCATCATCATAGCTCATATACAATCTTGACAGAGACATCTGAGTTTTCTTTAAGAGTAGCTCAATATTCCTAACAAATTTATGGGAGAAAATCACTGGGCTGGTAAGAAATTTTAATGCATGTCTGTTTTAACATAGTGGTCTGGATCAGTTAATGAGGTGATCTCCATTGAAAAAAACATTAATCAACAGAAGTAAGTAGAGCTCCATATGTCTAAGAACCATCACTGTTGACAGGGGAATCTGATGACAGTACTGAGATCTTGGTTGCACTGATAGGTATCCTATGGGAAGCTGTCAGTATATTGTTATAATTAGGAAAGAAAGCGTTATTTCTGAAATAAAAGTTGCACAGTGTTAAGATGAAGTAGATAGAAAATTTCACCTCTTCATACATTATCTGGGTCCCATTTTGATGTCCAGAATAAAAAAAATTAAAAAATTATAAAAAATAAGTGGAAAAGTCTCAGAGAAAAACTTAATTAATTATGTCAATCTTAAAAGGATTTTTACAGTATGGGAAATAGGATGATCAGTGCATGTAATGCATTCAAAAAGGGATTAAGATGTGATCTGCTAGTGATCTGCAAGTAACAAGTGACTCAATATCTCTGCTTAGCATTAAATGTGGTATGAAAAACTGATGAAATCTGTCTGGCACATGGTTTAACCTTTCAGGGTAATTTACCAAATAGAACATCTCTAGGGATGTGTTAGATTTTACCTCTCGAGAAGATTTTACATTGAGACTGGATAAGTACCCCATGGATGTGCTAAAATTTAAACAGATATTTTACGCTGAATGCAGGAATTGCTGGGAGAGTTTTTTCAGTCTGTGGTATTTAGGGAGTCAGGCTATTAAAGATCATAATGTTCCCTTTAAATTCAAAACCTATTAAACTTATTTGATTGAGTCATTTACTCCCCTGTTATACCTTTTATAGGGAGCTAAAATGGTGGGGAAAAGCACAGACTATATCTAACCTTGGAATGGCAAAGTGAAATCAGTTGATTCAGAAAGCCTTGTGATAGTTAACGGAATATTTAATTGAAAATAGCCCTTGAGAATTTTACTGTGGAAGAGCACACAAGCTTGAAACTGCCTACATCTTCTTATTAAAGGCTCTTTACTGATGAGATTGCCAATTAAATGAACAATTATTTGTGCTAATTAAAATATGATATAGTAATATATTTTCTACTGGTTCAAGATATATTAAAGTGAGCTTACGGAGGAACTAGCCTACCAAATCATATTTGAACAAACTGTCTTTTGGCTAAAATCACAGGAAATAACTAGCTGCCCCATATATACTTCCCATATAGCATTTGCCTATGAAGAATTTCTGTTCTGAGAAAATGTTTGAAATGAAGCTCCTAAATTAGATATAAAAGTAACAAGCTATAAATATGCAACCTTGGCAACAAATTGAAAGAGTTGCGGGGTAGGATTTGTCTGACCATATTTTAGGAGTGAATTTTAGGCTTAAATTATTGGATCACAGGCTATCTCACCTGTCTACATTGATTCCATAGAGTCCATCACCTGTATTAGGAACAGTTGGATAGCTGTCCTGGAAGCCTGGCCATCACTCATATTTAGACACCAAAATGTGAAAGATAAATGGTGTATAAGCAACGAGTGCTGTGGAAGGATGACAGGACAGCAAGAAAGTGCACTACATTGAGCCTCTGTTGTAGAATCAGCTCAAAAGACAGAGCAAGGTCCCACACCCACCCCATCCCACTCACTCCGTGCCACAGAGCAGAGCAACCTGCAAGTGCTGTCTTCAGCCAGAGGGCTCCCTGCAGTGCCAGTACAGGTTTAAATACAGCCAAGTGACCCCATCCTCTCTACATATGGTCCCATATCTGAGGCTGAGGCTTTCAGAAAATAAAATGGCATGAAAACACAAATCACCATGCAGCAGCTACATCTGCTGTGGGAAAATCAGGAAATGTGGCAGAAATGAGGCAGGCTGCAGCTCTTAAATTGTGTCAGCTATAGTGGCATTGGCTAATGCAGGGCTCTCCACCTTGGAAAGCCTGAAGGAATTACTGAGTTTCAGGATGTATATGTCCTCCTCTTGGCTCTTGGGTGTAGCACTGAAATGCACTTTGTTTAACTTTCTTGAAAATCTCAGTACAGAAATAACTGTACCTAAAGCATATGCTACACTGAAATCTCAGCTGCCCATTTCTAGGGAATTTCCCTCCCTTGAAACAACCTACCCTAATCCACTTTTTTTTAAAAAAGGGACTCTAATATATATCTTGCTCGGAGCAAACAGGGCTGGCTTTAATTTGTCTGGCCACAGTAAAATGTTCCTGTCTGTTCCTGACAGTTTGACATGTGGGAAAATTAAGCTGACTGACCCAAAACCTAGATATACTCAAAATGATGTTAAAAAATATATATTTAGAGGATGGTTATAAGATGAATAAAGTAACTAGAAACCATTGCAGCCCGGCGAAATAAAGTAACAGGACAGCAACTTAACAGTTGTGTTTCTCTGGATACACCCAGTTTCCAATAATTAGTTTTTGACTCAACAGCTAAGTCGGGGCATTTCTGGAAATTAGGTTTGCTTCAAACCCAATTGCTGAGTCCTATATCAATGTTTTGAGGTTTTTTCCAAACACTTGATTCAAATGTCAAGTTTGAGAATAAGATCTTTCTTCAATTCTTTACTTCAGTACTTTAGCTAAGGCTTCTGATTGGCTTTTTAGTTAAGTGCAATGTACCACAATTAAAACAAATAAATCCAATACAGTCTTTCTTTCCACTGACCGGTCTGTAGCTGTAACTGGTAAACATGAAGCAGCTGTTGAATCTTTGGAATAATTGTGACATCTGAGAAGCTGGATAATCACTGGAACAATTTTCTCACTATTTAACCTAATCTGTGTGTATTCAACAGTCTGGCCCTTCACAGGGTAAATACAGCAGCCATGCAGATGGGAAAAGAGAGAAGGGATGACTGTCTAGCCATGCTGTTATTATGTAGCAAGGAGTAGGATGAATAAATTGTCCTTAAAATTATCAGATTCAGACTAAGCTCTTTGGTTCTGTTTCACTGCCTTTCTGAAACATTGCATGTTATTAATTTTAGTATGTTGCAGAAATGCCCAAACGAATGGATCAGAAATTATTTCTCTCACAAATGGAAATGATTAATGTGCATTTTCAATTGGTACTTGATGGATTTTTGATCCGTGATGATACTTCTAGTAGAAGTCCTTATCCCAGAGAAATCTAGAGAACCAGCAATTTGTCACTGATTTCACAGTACCAAACTTTCCTGGTGGCACTTTGTTTTCACTGGTTTGGGCCTCATTTATCTAGCCATTGTACTTGGGCAGAGAGATAGTATATCACATATTCATGGCTGGAAAGCTCTATAAATGTGATGATAGCTGTACTATTATAAATAGCATTCACTGACTAAATAATGTATGAGGTTTCTAACTAATGCAAGCTTCTTTAAAGCTCTGAGTATGTAAGCAATGTTTTTGTAAGCCCTTTAAAGTATCTGAGAGATTAGATAAAAATGTCTTACTAATTCTGAAAGACAAAGTTCATGCATGACTCAGATGAGCATTTCATTTCCCTTAGTTCCCTCATGCCCTTCTCCCTCTACCAACTGAGGTTGCCCTTTAATACAGAGAACAAAGAGCAGGATACATACAATTAAATAAACAAGCTGTTTCCTTTAAAGTTCCCTTATTAGGATAACCTCTGTTCCTTTACATTTATTTGTTTCAAGGTGAATTTATTTGCTGCTTTTCCTGTATTACGGTTTCTTTATGTCTTGGATCTCCCCACTGAAGTAAGAAACAAAACTTTAAGACCATGAACATCTAGATGAGAGACTGATTAAATCTTTTTAAATCTTGAACCATTATTTTCTTTACTGATCTGCTGTGAGGTTTGAGTAGGATACCCCATGAGAGCCATATCTCAAAAGTGGGACAGGATGAGGCAGACAAGCAGTGACCAAGCCCTGTGAAGCTGCTCTCAGGCTGGGCTGCATGGACTCTTCCAGATGCTCTCACTATTCAATGTCACTGCTGCCCAGAAAATTCAGCTAGTGCTCTGAAAATCTATTGCTTGTTTCTGTGGCTGAATTAAACTGAACTTGTACAAGGAGAGACACCAGAAGATGTCTTCATTTTAAAAACCTTGCATGTACTTGTCTAATATAGTGGACTGTGAAATTTAAGTCCTGATTGCAAGTGAGGATTGGAGTAGGGACTTTGACTTTGATATCACTTGTCAATGCCTTAGCCTTTTTAACTGCACTGGGATATCTTTCTCACCTTCACACCCCCTTTGAGAAGTTTAAACAATATTTCTGTATAAGTGAAACAGTATTTTCTGAAAAAAAATTGTTGGAAAGTAATTTGAATTGCTATATTCTTTGCTGTAGTGCAGTTCTGAAAGATTAGAGGAGGGAAAACACCTGGCTACGGAGGCTATGAACAGAGCAAAAAGAGATTCAGATGGAGCTTTAGTCTGATACAGTTTGTAAAAATATAAATAAAGCTTGTAAAAAATATAAAGAATTAAAATAAATGTACAAAAACAACCAAGCTTATCCATTAATTTATCAATTGCTTTCTGGAGATGCTTTTACCCCGTACTTACAGTGAGAAAATTTATGTAAAGTTCTTCAGTTGCTCAGTTGCTGCCTCAGGCCTTTGTATGAATGCTATTGCAGATACCCTGTAGTTGTTCTTACTTGTGTGGACTATGGTTCCCATTACAAGCAGACTAAATGTGTTCCCTGCTGCCCAAATAACATGGTGCATGAATATCAGGGCAAGACATCATTTAATGTAAGATATTACATTTCCTGAAACACTTTCTGTTTCACATCTCACTCCAGAACATTTGTCAGGATCAATAACGGGCACAGCTGTCTCCACAAGGAGGGTAAATTCCTGGTTTCCCAATACTGGCATTTTATTTCATGAATGACTGTCATAAAAAAGAACAAGAATTTTGTCTGAAAACATCAAAATATTATTCTAGGGAGACGCTTTACTATAACTAGAATTAATCAGATTTTGTTTTCTCTTGTATTGTTAGAGCAAGTAATATTGAGCTCCTCAAGAGTGGGGAATATTTGAGGAATTTCATGCCAGTATCATGGGAAACCACAGAAAAAATAAAAAAAGAGTGTATTTAATCTACTTAATTAAAATACCACAAAAACTCACAAAAGAAATTCTAATGTTTTTAAGTCAAAATACAATTTTATCACTGTGTATTAATTTTGTATCTGTATCTTAATTGTATGCCACAAAAATTTACCTGCACCATCAAAAGTGATGAAAATGGGAAATATACTTATGGATGAGGGATAAATGCACTGCAATTTACTAAATCTGTCAGTTATAAGGCACTTTTACAGGGAGATAAAGTGCAAGTGCAAATAAGAAACAGATATACAGTAAGAGAGATAATCAGGTTAAATGAACCCATACTAACAGCAGGTCATGAGAACACACTCTTTACATTGTTTCTTTCTAGGGCTTGACAAATGCAAGGAAGAAAAATGTACAGCTGAAAATTATTTATTCATCAGGTTTCTCTGGATATGATGCTATAAGGTCATTATTAGTTACAACAGAGGGCAGCTAGATGCCAACATTCGTGCTTCATGGTGCAAGGTAAGACTGCTGGACAGGTGATGCTCCCACACTTACACTCTTATTTACAACCAAAATCAATTGAGAAAGTTGAAATGTAAGAACATTCCTAGATGCCTTTTCTGGACCAAAGATTTGGTTTTATTTGTAGAATATACTTTTCTACATGGTTTATGGATTTATGGAGAAATCACATTGCTCTAATTTTAATACGCCAGGGAAGACTTAATCTGAGAGCGATCATTCCTGCACATGTTTTTCAGGTAGTGCAGCATGCTGCCTCTGGTGTGCCCTCCTGTACCACCATATCCACCTCCTCCATGATCATTTTGGGATGATTCATTCTTCATTCTTGCACCGATGAATCACTGTGCCCACAATCCGCATGTGCGTGTCAGTATTAAAGCTCAGAATTTCGGAGATCAAGATGACAATGTTTGGAAAAGATGGTGTTACATAAATGTACTCTTGTACTATTTTCATCTGTTTCATCTTTGAAAGGCAACAATGAACAAAACATTACTGTGTTGGTGTATGAGAAGGAAGGCTTTAGCAGGACACTGCTCACATTCTACCTTGTGACTTGGTCCATATGTATTTTCCTAAGGCTGCTTGAAGTTTTGATGTTTAAAATACAGGGATTTTTTTTCATTGGCATTATTTATATGTGATTTTATTTATTTCTGTGTGAACTAATCGTACTTCTTTTCAATGACTAGTTAAATTCTGTTGTACTGAGTAATAAAGTCACATGGAAATAAGACAGACTGCCACCTTTAGTATAAATGGCAACTGTGATACATCAGTCTGCCAGGAATCAAGTCAAACCAAATTAACACAAATGCATGAATGAAATAATGAAATGCCTAACAAAATAAGTAGAACTCCAAATTATGCTTTAAAAGCTTCCATGCTCAGGATCTAGTGAACATGTTCAGCAGAGTAAAGAACAGAGTCAAGTAGTGTACCCTCTTGAAAGTGTCTTTGCCACACAACGAGTTATCACAGCATAGAAAGTTATTATTTATGTATTCTGTAGTGATTTTCTGAGTCTGTTTTGATCTCTGGATGACTGTAAAACAAGAAAAACAAGTCAGAAATTCTAATGATTCTAACAGGAAAAACGTCTGAAAGCCACAAATGAAGTAATGAAGCAATTATTCCCATAACTGCATTTAACCCATTCTGCCAAATGACAAGAAACTTTTGTTTATCAGTAATCAGAGGATCAGAACATCGTTCAGACTGGGAGGGACCTCAGGAGTTCCCTGGTTCAACTTTCAGCTCACAGAAGGGGCAGCTCTGAGGTCAGACCAGGCTGCTCAGGTCCTCCAATCTGTTCAGGGATTGGAAACCTCCAAGGACAGAAACTTCACAGTCTCCTCAGGCAACCTGTGCCACTGCCTGGCTGTGTTAATGGAAAAAAAAACTCTCCTTATATCCATCGTGACTCTCTCTAGTTTCCATTCATGTTTCTTGTCTCTTACCCTTCTACCAATGTGATGAGCCCGACTCTGCCCCATGAGTGAATTCTTTGCAGGTACTGCAGCTGCTGTTAGGTACTCCTAAAGTTATTTTTGCTCCAAGGTGAGCATATCTAGCTCACCCAATTTCTCCCCACAGCACAAACGCTCCAGCTCAAACCACAGTGGTGGTTTCTGCTGAACAGTCTCCAATTCCCTGATGTCTCCCTTGTACTGTGGGCTGACACTGGATATAGTACGCAGGCATGCTGCAGTGAGTGTTGATCAGAGGAAATAATCACTAGCTGTGTTCCTGCTCATGCAGCCCAAGATGCCTTTGGCTGTTTCTACTTCTGGGGCACACTTCTGGCCAATGTCCATCTTACTGTCCCCAGGAAACCTAGGGCCTTTCCCACAGGCCTGCTTCCCAAACAGTTGATCCCCAGCCTGTGTCACTTGGAGGGGTTCATCTGCCCTAGATACAGAATTTTGCTTTTGTTCTTGCTAAAGTTCATAAGGTTCCCTCTGCACCATTCCCCCAGTCACTGAATTGCCGGATGGCAGCCTTGTGGTAAAGTATGGGAGCTGCCCCCACCTCCTTGTTTGGAGTCAACAGAAAACAGGATGAACAAAGAGTCTGTAAGCACCTCTAGCTCATTAATAAGTGTGTTAAACAAGGCAGGTGCCAGGACAGACCCCTGAACTACTTCCCTTGTTACTGGCCTCCAGGTAAGGTGTACAGCTACTGCCCTCCGACCAGTCAGCTGTGTCTTTATTCATTTTCTTGTCCATCCATTCTTCTTTACCCAGAGACCAAAGCTTACTGTGGAAAACAGTGTTGAAAATATTGCTGAAGTCAAGCTAAGTTATGTCTAGTGCTCTTTCCTTGCCCACAAATCCACTCATTTTATTATGAAAGGTGATAAGGGTCTCTGTTTTACTGCAGAAGGCAAACAGCTTGGTCAGGCATGATTTGCACTTGATAAATCACTTCTGTCCATTTCTGAACACCTTCACCTTCATGCTCACAGAGATGTACTATATGAAGACTCATTCCGTGGTTTTGCTAAATACCTGATGGGAGGAAGTAAAGGAGATGGAGCCAGGTTCTTCTCGGTGAAGTTCAGTGATAGAGTAAGGCACAAACTGAAATACCAGAAATGTCCTATAAATGTAAATAAAACCCCCTTTTATTTTGGGAGGATGAGATTGGTCAAACACTGGAACAGGTTGTCCAGATAGGTTGTGGAATATCTATTCTTGGAGGTATGGAAAACCTGACTGGACACAGTTCTGAGCAACCTAGTGGAGGTGACTCTGCTTTGAGTAGGGATGTTGGACTAGGCCAAGTTCAGCATGATCTTCCAGCCTCAGCCATTCTGTAATATCTCTCAAGCAACCCTTTACTCAGCCACAGCCAGTCTGTATTCTCTTTCTTAAACCCCTTCAAGAAGCAGAGGCCTGTGAGACTTTGTGGTGATGGCTGAGGCAGAGAAGGCACTGACTACCTCAGACTGATCTGTGTTCACTGTCACCATATCAAACATTCAGTCACAGCCACAGCCCCACCTAACTGGCCTTTTCCTACTAAAATTAGATCATCTGGTTGCTCTTTCTCTCCCCTTTAAACATCTCCTCCAGCAGAGCATTAGCTTTGTGGATAACACTCAGGTATATCTGGGAAGTGTTTCTAAAGTCTGTTTCTAAAGTAATCTGCTTCTCCCTTCCTTATGCTGTTCCACCACCAACTCCCAGCTTAGCCACACCAGTTTGCTGATATATCTATTTGTTTTCCTGAGTATTGGGATGGATCATTCTTGCCCTCAGATGTAGTCTGTCCTTAAAGAACTACCAGCTTTCCTGAGCAACTCTCTCCTCTGATCTGTTTCCCATGGGATGACACTTAACAGCTCCCTGATCGATCCAAAGTGTGTTTGCCTGAAGTCCAGGGTCAGTGCTCTGCTCCAGCCTTATTCACTCCCCTTGAGACCTTCAAGTCCATGATTTCATACTTGCTATAAACGAGTGTCATGACTTCAGCAAACTCCACACATGATGATTCTTTCACAGCCTCTTCATTTTCACTCCTCTCCTCATCTCAGCCAATAGCTGGGTAAAGAATGGGACATTGTCATCTGAATATGATGAAAACAAGATGTTAAGAAGCATAAACCAATAAACTGTACCGACTGCAGGATCATAAACTGCTTCAGAGGCAACTCTAAAATTGTACATTATAGCATCTAATCTGAATAATATACTTAGATGCAAACCACAAATAGTAAATTTCGAATGAGTATTTGTAAATTGCCTGGTATTATGAAAGTTTAAAAATTATTGGTATGTATGAAGCTAGCTATAATTTAAAGAAATGTTGACTTTCTATTTTACATACCCACTACTTCACTGTTTACAGTGTTTATTAACTTGGATTTTCTGAGTTGCTGTTTTACTTTCCACCTTGCAAACTGAAAGCTCTAAACTAAACTTACAATTTCAACTTGGAACACTTCAAAACATCAGATAAGGAAGTCAACAAACAATCCAAAGTATGGCATGGCCACTGACTTTATGCAACACTAAATCACAGATCATATTTTTACAGAGATTGTTTTGCCAGGTGAAAGATCACCTTGGGGCAAGTGAAGCTATAAAGTTGTCATTTCCCACAGAAGCCCTGTTTATGCACAATGGTGGTTCCATTGTGGAAACTATTTTCCTGGATTTCTGTTTTCTTAAACTACCCTTATGTTATTGAAAAGATAGCTGTAAGAACTTTTTCTTCAAAAACTAAAATTAACCCTTTATATTTATGACAAGTAAAGCACTGGTAGATGTTCTAGTTCTTCTTTTTTACGTTCTGGGGACCAGAATGCCCTTCTGACCATGACAGTGACCTCAAAGGAACCTTAGCGAATATAATTTATGCTCTGAGTATTTAATCCCAGTTTTCTTAGAATAATATTCTGCCAAGATTTCTATCTAAAAAATATTTTGATGCTGCTGCTATTTCCAGAGACAGAGATAGCAGGTTCAGGATTTTACTGAATATTTTCAGTTAAAGGCACAGAACCAGTTTGGATTCTTGTCTGAATGTCTGAAGAACTTGCTAACCTTCAAAACCATCATAAATATTTACTTGTACGCTGGTTTTGTATCACTTTCTATTATGATTACATACTACACTGTGAATTGAATGCTGATTTCAAACAGTATGAGAGAGTAACACAGTGAATGTCTTTTGACTAATAATTATTTTGAAGGATAAAATTTCAAATGAAAAAACATGCATATGTTGTCTTTGAAGATATAAGTGTCTAAACTGTAAGAAACATCAGAAAAGTCTACTACTTTTTGAATGCACACTTCTGTACGTAATCTTTTCTTGCTGTGTAGGAATTTTATGTCTATTTCCACTGTACAATGAGATAAGAATACACTTCACAGGTATGTGAAATCAGATAGATCTTCTCCATGGAGGTGAATTGTACTGCATGCAAGCTGCCTTCCAAGTAAATATTTAATTAGCTGCTCTTGTTGAGATGTAATCATTCAGCATCTTTGCTCAGTTCAAGTGGAATACATTACATAAGAGATGATACTAAGGTCTGGAAAGGTGACAGCCTGTTCTGCCGAATCACTCAGAGCTTGATTTTCTGATAGCCCACAATTCAGTTCAGAAAAACGTGTGTTAAATAGCAGCTTCAGCATGACACAGAGAAGGTGACACAGGGGAGAGGATCAGAGAAGGCAAGCATGACTCTGGAAGACAAACAGGAAACAAATCTGCATTGTGCAGGCTGTTTAGGCAAAAAAGGCATGTTAAGCAATTGTTTCCACATTTCCTCTGAAGTCAAATACCAGGGACGGGCTGAACTCATGCAGAACTGCACCTGATGAATAGTAAGTTTTGCCATTGCAGAGTTTTAAAGGTGTGTACCCAAATACAATACTCAATATACTGTGAGAAAAGGGAAAGTATTTCAAAAAGGGAGACAGGCAGACTAAGCACTTTATAAGAAAGTGCTTGTGAAAATGTGGCACAGACGACTGCAGGGAAACCAGTTCCAACTAAGAGCAAAGAGATGCCAACCAAGCAAAATATATCCAGAAAGAGCAGGACATTAAGAGTCCTTCCTTTCTCAGTGGGAGTTTGACCAGAGAATTCATGCTGTTTAGTTTTTGAGAACCAGAGTTGCTTGGATTTGGATGTGGTGTATTTTTCATGTACTGTATAAAGTTCAGAACTAGACCAATTATAATTATCAACAAGGAACTTTTCTTTACAAGAGGTAGTGTGTCCTGGATAAACTCCATTATAATAAATGGGATTTAGCTTATCTAATTTTAAATTCAAACTTATTTGGCAATTAATATTGAACATTTTCTTTATTTTCTTATTTGGCAAAGCCATTTAGAATCTGTCAAGATAAAAGACGTGCATTTATAGCTGCAATTACTTTATATGCAGATATCCTTCCTCCTGCAGGCTATTCCTCTTCTGAGTTTTCCAGAGGTGTGGAAACACATTTTAATTATAAACTAGATAAAGCATGGTGGCTTTAGTATAATTTATGTAGAAAACTTCACTTTTGTGAATGTTTTAAGTAGGCAGCCATACCAATATGGAGTGTCTGTCACTTTTCATCTTTCCTAGCCCAATTGTGACATTTACTTTGAACTGTGTTCACCTTCTAAATAATTCTTAACGTACCTCTAGAAGAATCTGCGGGAGCACTTCTAAAAACTCTAAAACTAATTTCTGTAGCAGAAACTTGTATATTAAATTTAAAAGCACCGAACTCTTGTGTATTTCTACCATATTAAATTTAAATTTGGAACCACATCACAGACTTCTGTCTGACATTCCTTTCTAGTCACAACTGTCCAATTCAGAGGAATAAGGAAGAATCCAGATTTTAAACATCTTTAATTCCAATTTATGAAAGGGAAGAATAGGTCTGAACAGATTTAATAATTTTACCAAATTAAAACCACCATTTCCTAGGTTTTCATTCTTATTATGTAAGGGAAATGAAAATATTTATTTAGCCCTCCCTTTTTTTTCAGGGACAGCTTTGGAATATTTTGGTTCCCAGACCTCATGTGAGTGCCTGGACACATATCTGCACTGGGCACATGGGGGATTTCTATTGGACTGCTTGGAGGATCAGTGGATGCTCACATCAATGCTTCCTCTTTAGATCTTGCCTTGCATTACATTGCATTTCAGCAGCTTATTCATCCTTGTGCCTCTAAAATGTGCTGTGACCATTTATTTTTTTTCATTGTGAAGTTGAAAACTTCCTGTAAAGAGATGTACTGGTCTTTTCTAGCACCAGAAATTTTATACTGTATGTCTTCATAATGGAACTTTCTAGTGAAGTTGTAATGTTCTTCGAGAGCATGTGGGAAGGTGTTAAAAGATTCAGCAGATGCATTCTCTTCTTGAAATTTGCATAGAACTGTTATCTCAGAAATGAAGCCTCAAGAAAGGGTAAAATGCTTACAAAATTTACTGACCTGACATAATTTTGTTGTTTCATTCAGAAAAATATTATTTCATTAGGTTTAGGTGCTTAAATCTGATCTTCCCCGTGATCCAGCTTTAGAATTAAATGTTTTAAGGGATGAAATCCGTAAGAGGGAGACTCAAGCATGTTCTAATGAATGTTGTCAAGGATGCCATTATAGTCCAGGAGCAAGCTCCAAGCAGCCTTTTACAACTCATAAAAACCCCCACCCATTAGCAAGACTTTTGAGAGTGGCAGCCCCTTCATCTCCACACTAAATCAGAAGTGTTTGCTTGAGTGCCCTCTGGCCAAATCTATGTAAACTAGGTCGTGGTACGCCAGTTATAGATTAATTGGGAACATGCATTAGGTGGGATGTTGCACACAATTTTCATGGGCAGGTGTAGTCCTAGCCAAGTAAATTCCACTTGCTTCTCTTGGAGGAGAAAGTATGGACTGGCTTAAGTTGGTCACCTTAATTAATACATTAAACAATATATTAGAAACTAGTTGATGTGGATTTACTTCTTGGATCTGCCGTCAATCTGAGGGCTAATGGGAAATCAGTTTTCTCTTCTCTTTGTTTTCTTCCTGTTTTCTTTCCCCCGTGTTTTGTTCTGTATTGCATCCAGTCCAAAGGAGCTTTGAGGAGGGTTTAGGCTTTCTGATGCCATTGTTACTCCTTCTAGCTTTGCCATAGAAAAGTGAACCAAATTTAAAGCAGAGACAAGATTCTTCCTCATTGACTCAGTGAAATACTAAAGATAGATTTAATTGTAAACTGCTATTTTCCAACATTGAATGCTATTTTAGTTGGGAAATATGAATATTAGAGCTGCAGTTCACACAATATTACTTTTAAAAGACAAGCAAATAAATAGCAAAGAAATAAGAAGAAAAATTAGTCCTTACCACCTTTGCAGTTCTCTTTAATTAGAAAATTTAATGACAGATTTCTAAAATTACTGACAGCTCCTTCACATGTTGGGATTTTTAAAAGATTTATCAGAAAATTTCACTTAGAATACCAATGCCCATAGGAAACCAATCATTCACTGAGATATTCTACCACATCAACCATCCTATCCCATCCTGTGGGGAAGAAATTGTATGTAAGAGAAGCACAAGAAGTCTGCTTCAATTTCAAATAAGCTGCAGAGAAGACAATTGTCCTACTCTAATGTCTGGCTAATGGCTTACAAGAAGTAACTAATATTAAACTTGTCTTCAGTAACAATTCTACTGAAAAAAAAAACAAGAGGGATTTTGCTATTTTGCATTTCTCCCTAGCTAGAGACACAGGGCAAACTGCCTAGTCCTCTATAAATTGATGGTGATACATGAATTATAAATGACAGATGGGTGCCTTAGTTTACAAGGTTGGAGCTAAGTTGTCAGGCCAAATGCAAGAACTCACTCTGTAGCTATTCTATATCAGGGTATATTTGCAACTCAGCCTTACTGTTGCTCATGAAAGAATATAGGAAGTAAAGAAACAGTATTTTGAGTGCAATTCATAGCTGTTTCACAAGAAATCCCTATAAAATTTCTCTGTTACTACAGCAGACAAAGAGTTTGTGTGGGATGGGGACTACAGCACTTTCTTTTGAAATGGAAATGCTTGATAGCGGGGAAGATCACAGAGATTTACTCACTGTAGAGTCTTAGGACTCCTATGATGTTTTACAAGGGACAAATGGTCTTTCAAGTCTCCTCTAAGCTTAATTTCTTGAGATTCTTAAAATTACATGTGCCATTTTTGGATTCCTTCTCTGGTGAAACTTGAATGTAATTAGGCCCCCAAAGGTGCAATACAAGTTAAACACTGGTCCCCCTTAATCCAGTGACAATTTATGATAGGTATTTTAGGGGCAGAGACACTCTAGGCATAAACAGAAGCTCCAAGTCATGAATAATTCTCTAAAATATATGCACACATCGAAATATTCCATGCATCTTCTGAGAACATGCTTCTATCTCTGCTATGGAACTAGAGACAGAGACACAAAGCTAGACATGCTATGCTGTGAAACCTCAGTGGAAGAGGTTGTCCAGTTTCTAGAAGCAAGAGAATGATAACAAATAGACTTAAAATCCAAAAAACTACACACAACTGCACAGTTGTGTCTGTGAAATGTTAGCAGCACTGTATATCTTCTTGGATACATGTGTAATTCCCTGTTCAAGTACTTTTTCAGTAAAAAAATTGTCGCAGAATTTTTTTTCAATGTTTGATATACTGTAATAAGATTGTATAACATTTATGATTAACACTGCACCCCTTGAAAGAAAAAAAGGTGTAGAAAGAAATTTTCTTTCTGCACCACAGAGTTTAGGAGGCAGAGGAGTTTGAAAATGGTATTTTCAAGCACATTGACCTTGGTACTGTGAAATATTTGCTATGCCAACAATGAAAGGAAACACACAGGCTTTTTGAACAGAACCAGTACTGGAAAGTCACAAAGGAAAGAGGTACCCAGACAAATTCCATTCACCATTTTCTCTATCAGTGTGATGCTGGTGTTACCCTGCAAATTCATGAAAATAAAAACCTACAACATATGCCAGAATCTGCAGCCCAGCCCTCACTGACAGAAACACAGGTGTCAACCTCTCTTCCTCAGAGGCCTCTGAGACTGTGGCAACCGACTTCTTCTGGACCACTGTAACCAAGGTCCTCCCTGCCCCTTCTGAGATCCCAAAATCAGAAGAAACAACTGGCTGTGTAGTTGTTCACCCAAAATCCATGGACAAGGCTCAACTGTCTACTGCAGCCTTTGTTAATGGTTTTAGAAAAAGTACACCAAACATATCACTGATTTTTGCCAGATTAACAGAGCAAAACAAAGAGCAGTGATAGCATTTATCCAGCCCTAAACAAGCCTGGTAGTACTCCAAGTACCAGTACTACAACTGGTACCTCAGTAAAACCTTCAGCACATGGAATTTCTCCAACAGAATTCTCAGCAGGAAAAAGCTTCATAGGATGTTATTTTGGTTTGGAAACAGCTTCACCCTCAAAAAACCAAACAAATAAATTCCACTCTCCAGTACCATTAAATCTAGCTGAATGCTAAAAGTTTAGCAGGTGAATAAACTAAGCATCAAAAAAATAATTCTGTTTTTTTCCAAATTACCTGTGAATTAAAGTTTACTATGGAATTTTTTAATGAAATAAAGTAAAAAAATATTTTTTATCTGCTGCCTTTTTCACATCTCATTCTTTCCTGGTCCCCAGGTCTTCCATAAATCTACTTTTGTCACTCCTTCTAATTATTGCCATCTCCTATTTAGTTACTTGTCATAGACCTGCAGCCTATCCTCTTACACAGCAGCAAAGCCTGCTGAGATATGTTATGTATTTTTCATTTGCAGTTCTAACTAGAGGGTGCTGAGGGTCAGTCTTGTCCATAAGCCATAAGTAAATACCATCATCCATTCTATCAATATTTTTCCAATATGCTTTGATTTTGGAATGACATAAAATCTGGGAATCACGCCCAGAATTATTGAGTAATAGTGGTGGTTCCTCTGAAATCCTACAGTGCAGCAGTTAGGTGACCTTTTTGGGAGGCAGTGCTGACAAGGCCAATCCCTACTCCTCCTGATGCAGACCAAGGATTTGAACTCAAGTCTGCTGCTTCAGCAAGTCCAGCTGACTCAGAAAAATTTTTACATTTTAGTAGGGTTCGTTGTGCAGCCCTTGATGTTTTTTATTTTGGGTTGTTTTGTTTTTTTTTAGGGCAATTAATTTCTCTCATTCTACTCTACACAAGCACTAAATTGATCCTGATCATGCTTACAGGAGATCAGCAGGGGGCTAACAAGTGCTGACAGAGTGCCACAAATAAAAAGGATTTTTTTTTAAAACTTTCCATAGGTTTTTCTTTTGATAATGAACTTCTGTGGTTTGTTCAATATTAATAGCTTGTGGAAGTGTGCATTCTCATCCTGTGTCTGTCATGATGGAGCACAGGATCTCCTGTGATCACTGGAGGATCCCGATGCAGGTCAGACCCTACAATTGGGATCAGACCTGTCTAAGCATCTCAAGCCCTGCACAACAAGAGGACTGGACTCAGGTGCTCTTAACTTCTTGTGTCCCTTTTTTTCCCCGAAATACATCAAATCTGAGAACTTAAAGGTGTTAACAAACAGTTTGTAGTTCCCCACAAAACTCCTGAACATGTTACTTCACATGAAGTTACCTCAGGACAAATCTCCCTAAATGTGTAACAGCTCCCTGTTCCCTTCTGGAAGTCTTATTCTGACAGAGATACGTGTATAATTAGTGTTTTATTTAACCTATTTTGCAGTCTCCATGGTATGCTATCTCCCTGGCTAAACTTTCCTCTTTGCATAATTACAGAGAGGAAAGGAAACTACATTCAGATGAAAAAAAAGGAGTTCTAACAATTTCCCCTTTTCCCTTCAGAAACCTAGACAAAAGTGAAGAATTGAATATAATAGTAACAGTTAATGATAATTCCTGGAATGAAAACAACAGAAAACAAAACAAAACAAAAAAGCATTTCTTACATTTTCAATGAAAATAAGCAATAGTGAAATAGTTTCATTGAAAGTAGAGCATCAGGGAATAGTCATTCTCATTCATTCTTTTCACAGTAAATCAATTTTTATTACTGAGGAGAGTGAAGAAGAGACTTTTTCTTGCTTTTTCTTAGCCACCAAGAAGATATTGAAAAGTTATATGAGAATCTCCTTCCTATTCTTGATCCTAAGGAATGGCTGAGTTATTTTGCTGAAAGTTTGAGTCAAAGAAAAAAAGAAAAAAGAAGAAAATAAGCCTCTGGCACAAAAAAAAACAAAACAAAAAAAAAAAAAACAGACTAGAAAATGAAATACAAGGAATTCAAATTCAACAAAGACTGGACAATTTTAGCTAAAGATGTTCCCAGTAGCCACAGATATAATGGAATAGTTTAGGTACATATGTATATATCTATATTTCATTAACATCCCTGGATCTTTTATTGAATTATTTTCATTAATATATGTTAATGCAAATTACACTAAAAAATTGCTCAGATGATAAAAGCGAATTCTTCATTTAAATTATTGCAGAAAGTGAGAGTTTTTTTTTAAAAAGGGAAATATTTTAAAGTACAAGTCTTTTTACTTCCTATTAAAAAGTCTTTCTAAAACTTACTTCACAGCCAGTTGCTATTTCTTTTAAAATAGCTGGAATTACCAAAAGCACCAGACATTTCTCTTACAGATTGAAAAGGCAGAGAAGAACAAACAAAAGAAGAAGAGTCTCTTTGTACAAGTTGTTTTACAAAATCCTTTGTTTTCTCTTCAAAAATAGTCTGTAAGTGATTCAATTTGAAATAATGATTTAAAAGAAAATTGTGAGTAAGCGGTAAGCACTTAAGTAAAACAGTGGTAAGCACTAGAGCATGCCTTGTGATGTGATCACAAAGAAGAGGAAGGTGAATGGTGTCAGACTAGTTGTTATCCAGTAACAGGCTTTTGTGTTTGCATGGTTTATGTGTGTGATAGATGGAGGCACACAGACATACGGTGAGTTTATGAGAGAAGATACATTCCTCCCTTTTGTGCCCAAATTATCAGAAAAACCTGCATTTTATGTGCCGTTCTCCTCACAGTAATATCACTTACCCAGAGTCCATCTCCAGAGGGCTCCTCATCTGTGTGGAAGGGGGAGGTGAGCCCTAGGACTGACCCTACACAATCTGTGTGAAGCTCACAAGGAGGTCCCTCAGAGCTGGGTCCCACTGCAATCCCATCCAGGGACTCAACACTCAGACTGCAGGAAGTGGCACATCCAACTTCTATATCAGTCTATTCAGAAAAGAAAATGTAAACACATCTCAGAAGTCATTTCAACAAACTGTCTTGATTGCTGTATTATCCTCTACAATCACACTAAACAGGTCTTTAGTGGTCTGAGGACTGGTGATACGGAAATAAGTTTTGGACAAGAGTGCTTCCATAGAAACCACTTCTGCTCTTTACCCAGTGCATCATCTTTCTGCTGAGTCTTCTTTCCCAGCAGTTCATTCATGGTAAACTGGAGAGGGTCATGGCCCAAGCTCTGCTGCAGAGGGTGAATTAATCTGTATTATTACCTGTAGGGAGCAATCCTGGCACTGCCCCAGCTCCTAAGCCGATTGTGGCCATTTGGCTGAGACCCTGTCACCTTTCACAAGCCTTATAACTATGTATGGACTTAACATGTGGTGTTGTGGTAACATTAGCAGCTTTTGAGCCTATAAAACATTAATGCAATAGTTGCACATTTATACAAATATTCCAAGTATTCTAAAAGATAAAACACTAACAGTGATTACTGCTAGATTTTGGACATGGTTTGGGCATATATATATATTTAAAAATTTCCTAAGGCCATCTGCTGACAAAAAGGAATCCCAAATGCAAAAAAGTAATTGTTGTGAGATTGCACATCAAAAGGAGACAGGAATCAAAGTGTTTTCAATGGTTAACTCATCTGTATTTGGGATAACAGGCAAAAGAGGAGCAAGACAAATATGTTGTTATTGATGCAAAATATGAAGCAACACAACAGATTTATGTCATTAAATAATACTGAAATTTTTGAATGCACATCAGCTCAGAGGAAGCAAATAAGGATAGGAAGTAGAATATTAAAATAATAAATAAATACTATAACCTGGTAGCTTTAGCAAATGAAATAGAAAATATCAACTATAAGAAGCTATAGATCCTCCACCTCCTACAGAATGAGACTACTCTGGGAGTTTCCTCCTTTAGAGACAGTGCATGCTTTTACCTTCTGAACCCAGAAAAAACATATGTTCCTTAAAGGTACTGCGAAGCCTATCTGCAGGTAAAAATACCTCATTATAAAAAAAAGGTTTTTAACAATTATTACCAATTCAGACAGAAAGCAAAATTAGCCAAACATATTGTCTATGTTTGACTATTGTCTAAAGAGCTTCTTTAGTTCTCCAAGAAAGTGAAAACCAGTTAAGATACTGAGTTGGCTGATTCCTTTGTGGCAGAAAGTGTTTTATGGCATAGAAGCTGCCACCTCTGCAGTAATGTAGTGTCTCTTGTACTACAGCTGTCAGGATGGTGTATTACAGAGAGGCAATGAAGAACAGATCATACAGGGACTCTTCTACATTTCTGAATGAAAGCCCAATTACAATACAAAGAAATAAGATTTTGGAAACTCAGTTCTGCCAGTGTTCATGCCTGATCCAACAAGAGGACCCAATCCTGTTCAGTATCTATGCTGATGTTTTGGATGAGGGCATTGAGTGCCCCCTCAGTCAATTTGCAAACAACTGCAAAGTGGGTGGGAATGTTGATCTGCTGGAGTGCAGGAAAGGCCTGCAGAAGCATCTGGACAGGCTGGATCAATGGGTTTGGGAGCTGTTCAGCACAACGGTACACAGGGGTGCTGGTCAACAGCCAGCTGAACATGAGCCAGCGTGTGCCCAGATGGTCAGGAAGGGCAGTGGCATCTTGGCCTAGGTAATGAATAATGTGACCAGCAGGATGAGGGAAGTGATTGCCCAAATACCAGTATTTGGCCCTTGTCCTGGTTTAGGACAAATTAGGGGAAATCTCCAAAAGGGAGCCCCCCCAAACCAAACAAACCTCCAACCACCCCTCCCCCAACACCGGGTTCGGGAAGGAATTTCTCGGAGGAGCAAAGTGGAAAACAAAACCTATTTATTTACAAGTAACAAAAGAACACTCCCCAGCACAAGAAAAGAAAAGAAACCAGACTGTGTTGTGAAGGGCGCTGAGCTTCTCTCACGAGCTCCGGGTGTCCTGGACGTCCAGGTCAGGTCCGGAGCCGGTCCAGTATCTTCAGGGGAGGGTAAGAAAGAGGGAACAAAAGAAAAGGAAAAAAAAAGAAACAGCACAAAAAGCAGAAAGCAAGAAAGCAAGCGGCTAGCCAAGCCAAGCAGCCAAAAGCCAAAAGCCAAAGTGCCCAGTCACACACTCCCTCCTCTCTTCCCCGCCCCGCCGCAGCAAGACGGCCGGGGGGGGGGAAGAGAGAAAAGGCACAGCTGCCAGACACAACACACGATATTGGGATAAAGGCTGTCAACCCACGACACTCCACCCCTTATCCCATATCGTAAATATACAATAAAAAACTTTCATTTCACTTACTCACACCTTTGACACTTACGCATTCCTCTCATCTTACTTGCTCAGACCTTTGACACTTACAGTTTCCTTCTGTCTCACATTCAACAAACAATGACATTCATATATGAATCTCATCCCACAATCAGGTCTCCCTGAGGTACACACCGTGTTGTTCCATCTTTCTGCATTATCCACCATGTATAACCTGGTCCTTGAGCAAAGGCAATCCCACGGATGGGTTTGTCTGTACTCGAGGCAGGGTTGATCCATACTGTCTTTCCCCAACAAACCTCTGACACGGGCCACTGGGGCTTTATCCCCATCTACTATATTAAGGAGCTCAGACTGAGCAGGACCCGCTCGGTTGGTGGAACCTTGAGTGTTAACTAACCAGGCAGCCTTTGCCAAATGCTGCTCCCAGTTTTTTAAAGACCCCCCACCCAATGCTTTTAAGGTGGTTTTTAACAATCCATTATACCTTTCCACTTTCCCTGCAGCTGGTGCATGATAGGGGATATGGTATACCCACTCGATGCCATGTTCCCTAGCCCAAGTATTAGTAAGATTGTTTTTAAAATGAGTTCCATTATCCGACTCAATTCTCTCGGGAGTACCGTGCCTCCAAAGGACCTGCTTTTCAAGGCCCACGATAGTGTTACGGGCTGTAGCATGAGACACAGGGTAGGTTTCCAACCATCCCGTGGTGGCTTCTACCATGGTTAGTACATAGCGCTTGCCTTGGTGGGTTTGAGGCAGTGTGATGTAATCAATCTGCCAGGCCTCCCTGTATTTGTACTTAGACCACCGCCCCCCATACCAGAGGGGCTTCACCCGCTTGGCCTGCTTAATGGCAGCGCACGTCTCACAGTCACGAATAACCTGAGAGATACTGTCCATGGTTAGATCCACCCCTCGGTCTCGTGCCCACTTATAGGTGGCATCTCTACCCTGGTGGCCTGAGGCATCATGGGCCCATTGTGCTAAGAATAACTCTCCCTTATGCTCCCAGTCGAGATCTATCTTCAACTCCCCTATCTTTGCAGCCTGATGTACTTGCTGGTTGTTTTGGTGCTCTTCATTAGCTCTACTTCTGGGGACATGGGCATCTACATGGCGAACCTTCACAGGTAACTTCTCTAACCGAGTAGCGATATCTTTCCACTCTTCCACAGCCCAAATTGGTTTTCCTCTTCGCTGCCAGTTCGCCTCTTTCCATCTCTTCAGCCATCCCCATGGAGCGTTGGCTACCATCCAAGAATCGGTATACAAATAGAGCCTCGGCCACTTCTCTCTCTCTGCAATACCTAGGGCCAGTTGAATAGCTTTGATTTCAGCAAATTGACTGGATTCACCCTCTCCTTCAGTAGCCTCTGCAACCCGTCGAGTGGCACTCCATACAGCTGCTTTCCACCTCCATTTCATCCCTATGACGCGACAAGAACCATCAGTGAATAGAGTGTAACGTGTTTCTTCTACTGGCAACTGATTGTATGGCGGAACTTCCTCAACCCAGGTCACTGGTTCTTGTTCCTCATCTGCGACACTAAAGCTTTCACCTTCAGGCCAATTTGTAATTATTTCTAGAATCCCAGGGCGATTTAACTTCCCAATTCGGGTGCACTGCATAATGAGGGCAATCCACTTACTCCAAGTAGCACTGGTGGCATGGTGGGTAGAGGGAACCTTTCCTCTGAACATCCATCCCAGCACCGGTAGTCGGGGTGCCAGAAGGAGTTGTGCCTCTGTACCAATCACCTCCGAGGCGGCTTGGACTCCTTCATAGGCGGCCAAGATTTCCTTTTCTGTTGGAGTATAGGTATCTTCAGACCCTCTGTAGCTCCGACTCCAAAATCCCAATGGTCGGCCTCGGGTCTCGCCAGGCACCTTCTGCCAAAGGCTCCAGGACAGACCATGGCTCCCGGCTGCAGAGTAGAGCACGTTCTTCACATCTGGTCCCGTCCTGACTGGACCAAGGGCTACAGCATGAGCGATCTCCTGCTTGATCTGGACGAAAGCTTGCTGCTGCTCAGGGCCCCAATGGAAGTCGTTCTTCTTGCAGGTAACCAGATAAAGGGGTCTCACAATCTGACTATACTCAGGGATGTGCATCCTCCAGAAACCTATAGCACCTAAGAAAGCTTGTGTTTCCTTCTTATCAATTGGTGGGGACATAGCAGTGATTTTGTTAATAACATCCGCAGGAATCTGACGCCGTCCATCTTGCCACTTCACCCCCAAGAACTGAATTTCTTGGGCAGGTCCCTTGACTTTGCTCTTCTTAATGGCAAATCCAGCTTCCAAGAGAATATGAATTATCTTCTCTCCTTTCTCGAACACTTCTATTGCTGTGTTCCCCCAAACAATGATATCATCAATATATTGTAAATGTTCTGGAGCCTCACCCTCTTCTAGTGCAGCCTGGGTCACTGGGAGAGTAACTAACTTATCTCCCTTCCCTTTCTGCTATCTGCTGCTCCACAGTATCTAGCAGAGTACGGTAAACAAATGCCAAGGCCCAGCTCACTGCAGTAATCCTTTCTTCCTTAGTATTACCATGGCACTTCTCCCTCAAATACTTTGCCACCTCGACTGGATCCTGAATTTGATCAGATGGAAAGTCCCAGTCTATAGGATCAGAAAATTCCTTTAAAGTCTGGCCCATATCCTCCCATTTCCCACTCCAGTCAAGATTTTTCCTGCTTTGTTTTACTCCTGAATCAGGAGTCTCTCTAACCCCTCTAGAAATCTCAGCTTTCATTTTATATACACTGCAGACAGTATAGAAAAGACTTAATAAATTAAATGCCAGAAAGATGGTTTCTTTCAAACTCAGGGGAAATTCAGTATTTTCTAATAGAGATGTCAACAATTTGGAGGAGAAGAAGGAAGACAAAGGCTGAAAAGCCCCTTCCCCTTCTTCTCCCCAAACAAACTGAGTACACAGCCATAACAACAATCCATACACTCCTGAAACAAAGTCCAGCATTTTTATCTGACACATCATCACACATAAGACCAGCACAATGACTATTCTGGTTAGTGCCCCCCGCTTACAAAAGCTACTTATTAGGGACAACACCAGAGCTATTTTGTGTAAGGAAATAACCCTAGGGACCACAGAGGTATTAAAACTTCAAAAACCCCTAGGCACCAGAAATACTGGCAAGCTTCCACTCCAAATGACATTATGAATCACCAATATGCCCACAAAACAACCAAAACCAAAATATTATTGTTATAGGGTTTTTTCCACTGTTTTTGGCCTCCCTTTCCCAGCCAACGCACCAAATAATATATTGTCCTGGTTTAGGACAAATTAGGGGAAATCTCCAAAAGGGAGCCCCCCCAAACCAAACAAACCTCCAACCACCCCTCCCCCAACACCGGGTTCGGGAAGGAATTTCTCGGAGGAGCAAAGTGGAAAACAAAACCTATTTATTTACAAGTAACAAAAGAACACTCCCCAGCACAAGAAAAGAAAAGAAACCAGACTGTGTTGTGAAGGGCGCTGAGCTTCTCTGACGAGCTCCGGGTGTCCTGGACATCCAGGTCAGGTCCGGAGCCGGTCCAGTATCTTCAGGGGAGGGTAAGAAAGAGGGAACAAAAGAAAAGGAAAAAAAAGAAACAGCGCAAAAAGCAGAAAGCAAGAAAGCAAGCGGCTAGCCAAGCCAAGCAGCCAAAAGCCAAAAGCAAAAAAGGCCTGGTCAAACACTCCCCCCTCTCTTCCCCGCCCTGCCGCAGCAAGACGGCCGGGGGGGGGGGGAAGAGAGAAAAGGCACAGCTGCCAGACACAACACACGATATTGGGATAAAGGCTGTCAACCCACGACAGCCCTGTTGAGGCCACACCTCAAGCAGTGGGTCTAGTTCTGGGCCACTCACTTCAATAAGGACACTGAGGTGCTGACATACATCCAGAGAATGGGCAACAAAACTGGTGAAGGGTCTAGAAGTACATCTTATGAGAAGTGTCTGAGGGAACTGGATTTTTAGTCTGGAGCACATTGAGGAGATTCAGGCTAAATCTCCTTGCTCTCTGCACTGCCTGAAAGGAGGTTATGGTGAGCTGGGGATTGGTCTCTTCTACCACACCTTAAGTGGAAGGACAAGAAGAGATGGTATCATGTTGTACCAGAGGACGTTCAGATTAGATATTAGATTTTTCTTTTTCCCCACTGAAAGAGTGCTTAGGCATTGAAATAAATTGCTCAGGGAGGTGGTGAAGTCACTGGAAGTGTCCAAGAGGAATCTGCATATGGAATCTGGGGATATGGTTTAGGGGTGATTTATGGTGGTGGTACATCAATGGTTCAACTGAATGATCTTGAAAGTCTATTCCAGCTCTGAGATTTTTTTCCCCTTAACTCTCTCTACGCTGCTTATCTTCCTGAACCTTGATTTTACACTTTTTTTTTTTTTTTTAATATTAAACTCCATAGTAAGGAAGCAGGGTGTTAAAATGTATCTGTTTCTCTTTGCTGCCCTACATATAGCCAAATACTCTCTACATAAAGCCAAAACAACACAATAAAAACTTTTTAGAGGATATACTTTCCATATTGAGTGGTTGCTGGAAGATGTCAGGTATCTTGGCAAACCACTGTCTGTATCTGCTTCAGTCTTAATTAATATAGTGGGAATGGATAGATATTCCAATTAAATCTAAACGTATGAGATTCCATTAATTAGGGAGAGAATGAACTGGAAGCTAACCTCAGCCCTCACCCAAAAAATAAATGCAAAACCAAAATATCAGTGAATGCTTGCCCAAAACTCATTAATAAAAAAATCATATGGAATAAAATCAAGGGAAGTGTTGACCTTGAAATTACTGTCTTTGGCTCCTCTAACAGGCAGATGCTGTTTTGTAACTTTTCCAATACTACAGTATTTTTTTCTCCTTTTTTCTAGCTAATGCACAAAGGGTGACATTTTAAGGCCAAAGGTTTAAATGGCACATGCAGATGCAAGCCATGCATCATAAGAGTTGTGCTTATAAAAAGGCAAAGGTTGATGAATCTCACAAAACGCATCCTCCTCATCTAGCTCTACAAGTACCTCATTTGTTTAGTGATCATCTTTTCATGGACACTGCAGATGAACTATTATATTTGTCTAGAATATGATTGCTCCATCTCACTATTATCAAAATCAATATAAAACCTTTCAGTTTTTCTCCTCAGTATAGAAGATCATATATGTAGGAGTTCCCATGAAAATCAAGACTTTTTTCCAAGAAAATGTTTTGTTATAATTTCATTCTCTTTTTTTTTTTTTTATTTTCCTTGACTTTCCTTTTTTGTCTCCATCTTGTACTTGGTGTGTATGCAGTGCTTAACTGCCAGTGTCCAGTGTAAATGAAAAAGGACATACTGTCCCTCAACACAGCATGTGGGTTCCTCAAGGTGCACAGCTTCCAGCTCCTCTTGCCTCCAGATGCCAGTGACTTCTGGGTCCCTCAGCCTCATATCAGCCTCTTTTAGTGCCCAGCAAACATGCCCCCAACTAAAATCACAATCCACATCTCAGAAAATCCCATCACCGCACTCTAACTATTAATCTTAACTGTTCAAGTGGCATGAGAGACATTGTCAGCAAGGCCCTTTTTTTGTAATTGGGAGGGTGATATTTCCAGGCTCTATAAGGTCTGGGGCTAATGATTATAAATGAAGATACAAGAGGGCCTCAGATAGCTACCTCAAACTCTGTTCACTAGAGCAGAGTGTGGAATAGGCTACATTTCTGGGCAGTTTGGGGCTCCTTCTTTTGTACTGTAAAACTGATGTTGGCTTTCTCTCTTTTCTTCTGAAATACCTTTGGCTGTTGAGAGAAAGGAAGCACTGCTCTCTGCTTCTGTTACCACAACAAATGAAACTATTCAAGCCAGGGTTGCTTTCCTGAAGGCAGGGCTGATACTTGCCAAAAAGCTGTTAATTCTTTCATCATTGTGAAACTCTTGGCCCTTTCTTCAGTTAAAAAAAAAAAAAAAATTAGCTGAGGAAACAATGGCCAGTGGCAATTCTGCAATCCCTAGTTTCCAGAATCTTGAATAAACAATGACTGTTATTAGAAGAAATTACTTGTTCTGCTGTAAGAAAACAGTCCAAATCTGAAATAGAGGAAAATGTTGATTTATTTCTCTGAGGGAAAGCACTGGAGTGGTGGCCATCCTCATTGTGTAAGACGCCTCAGAAGAAGACAGCAATGAAAGGATGCAACATATATTTTAGAGTTATGGCATATAAGATCTTCACATTATCACGTGACAGTGTTTGCATGATATGTTCTTATAAATTCTGAGCATAGTCATAGTGCAGTTCCATAAACAGAATCATTGTTTAACCACAATTTTCTTCTTCAGACCTTAGTGACCTTCCTCCCTGAGGATAAAAAGATTAATCATCCTATAACTGCTCAAAGTGGTAGAGGCTCTCCACCATCTTATAGAGCAGATCAGGATCATCTGCAGCAAGTCAGGAAGGCATGTTTTTCTTCACTTCATACTGACATAAGTAGATGTATTCCTGTCCTGGCATGCCTATAACCCATTTTACTTTTAAACATAAAATTCATGCATAGAATGCTCCTGAGCTGGAAGTGTGGCTTTTGAAGAAAAAAAAAAAAGAATGTGCCACTTGGACTGGCCCTCTGTGAATACTAAGTGCCAATGCAAGCCTAATCATCTGGAGAGGAACCTTAGCTGGCAGGATAACCCTTGCTCCCTGAGGTGTCCCTAGGAGGCTCTGCAAGAAGAAACATCTGCATGACTGTCATGGAAAAAGGTGAAGGATACATCCCCAAATGTAAAATCTTGTGGAATTCTTCAGTACAGGAAGGTGGTGTTGATTTTTCTGGGGTTTCTTTTCAGCACAGTATCAAAGGAGATACTGTCATGTGTCATCTTCATCTTCTTCTACTTCTTTAGCTTGTATATATATTCTTTTCCTCCCACCAATTATTCTAAAGGCCACTGAATACTTGTCTCAGAAAAAAGGTGATAGTACTGCATGATTTCACTGTGAGTCCATCAATCTAAAAATAGATGGGCAGTCCATTGCACAGTAAAATTTGATCTGACATTATTCATTAACCAGATCCTGTCACTATGGATTAAGATGCTTCTGATTTTAAATCTACAGAGTGTTTTCTCTGTATTTATTTCACCCATCTGTCTCTGCTACTGAATTTAGATGAAATGGGACATAGTGAAACCAGTATTTATGTTACCATGTTTGTTGTGGTGATGTTTTTCTTAAAGGTAAGGTGTTTTTTTGAGAGGAAGTATAAAATCTTATTCTCTGTTTGTGCAAGAAAAGGAGACATGCAAAGAAAACTGTTTTTCACAGAAAGCTGTATGATGTGATTATATGTTCTGTTATACACAATGAAAATTTTAAGATGTTAAAATTGCCAACAAAATTATATTATGAGAGAAAATTGTCTTATTTGAAATGTCTACACAACTGAATTATTTTGCTCAAATTTGTTTGCAAAAATGGGGTTTTTTGCAAAGAAAACAACACCACTCCTTTCCAGAATGCTTAGGATGTGATTCACTTCATGCTGTAATCAAGATCATCAGCATGTAAACACTTTAAAATGTTTTCATTTTGAGAACTGCATATGTTTTTACTGAGACAACAGTCCTTTTAAAGGAGAGATTCCCGACCACATTCATTATATTAAAGAGGTTGCATTACTCCCACCTTTATATTTTGTCAGTCAGACTGAATTGCTCAGAGTGCTTTGATGTTAAACAAATAATCTGTCCCTGCTAGTTGGAACATACCCTCTGAAGCAATTCTGATTGATGCTGGGGACGTAATAACCAGTTCTACTGGGACTTGTTCTATTTTAAGTAAGTTCAGGAAAATAATTTGCTCTCCTTCCTTACTGTATGGATTATGACCTGACTGTATTTCTCCTATATGAATTGTAAATGACACAGTGAAGATTAACATGACTCTGAATTACAGGATACAGCACAGAAGCACTTGGCAGAGAGTCTTTGAAATATGTATAATATCCTGTATAATTTCCTGCTTTTTTGTGCTTGAAAACTGCAGTAGGCAAAGTCTCCATATGCTGCTCTGTTCCATATGCAGGGCATGATATATAATTCCAGCTTCAATTTAGTTGTGTTCTGCTAATAAAGGATAACGAGATACCATAATATAGCAATATAATTTATGAATAGGCATCAAATAAAGGTTTGCAGTAGAAGTAAAGCAAACAAGTGAGCTGACAACAGCAATAACAAAAAATCTTCTTTCTACCACTCTGGCCTCCATAGTCTGCCCTTGAAATTAAATCAAAATCATGGAAAGAACTAATATTGGAACATTGTGAACCAGCTGTTTCTTACAGCTGACTAATTAGTCTGTGTACCCAGCAAATCAAAAATATTTGTTACCGCTTAGGCGAAATAATCCTACAGAAATCTGCATGTCAATAGAATAAACTTTGTTTGAAATAGTGGGGGTACCTCCTACCTGAGGCAGCAGCTCTCTGTGAGATGTGCCAGAGGGAAGAGAGGGCCCAACCCACACCTGAGTTGCACCATTTCCCTCACCCTATAAGCTTCCCACTGTTGCTTTGTAGTGGTAGAAGCAATGGTCCAAAACCCCAGATGCCCACTTATTTCAATCTTTTTCCAACGTTTTAGTGAAGTGAACTGAGGCTGCAAAACAGGTAGGAGGAAAGGAACACATGCAAAGTGGAAGTTGCTATGTGAAATACCTTTCTATGGCTCTGGCAGCACACCTAGTATTTTCCATACCAGGCAAATCTTTATAATCTGACAGAGGACTCAAGGTAATCCCTGCCTGGAAACCCAAAAGTGACAGGAAAGGATTTGATGTTGTGGCTTTATCTGTGGCAGTGATGGTGCCCATGGCTAACTACAACTTACACAGTGCACATCCTCCTTCTCGTACACGTATTTTTTTCTTTAATACACCAGAAAGTTACCCCTTTGCCCATACTAGGATATTTTTACCATGATTTGGAATGGATCAAGGAGGCAGAAAGTGAGGCCAAAATTGAAGCTGTGCTACTGCTGAGTTTTGAATATCTTAGATAATTGTACTTCATTGTAATGAAGTGGTTGTGTGTGGCTGTGTTCCAGCCACAGGAACTCTCACCCCAGTGCCCTGGCAAGTGAAAAGACTGTACACATCCGAACTCAGACTGAACATGCTGAAGGGCTATCCTAGAGTCCCAGAATCCATATGACTTTTTTGTGGAACTGAATATTAGGAAGGGAAATGGAGTGGTTTCTGGGTCTAGATTCTCTATGAGCTTGGGGTCTGAATACAATGCTCTCTGAGATTGTGGAGTGGAACACAAATCTGGTCCCACAGGACTCAATAACTCTTGAAATTCTGGGCTGGTTGGTAACCCTCAGGGCTAGTATTGCTTTTTGTTCTACATTTTGTACAGACCAAATCCAAATGGGATTCTAGTATGTGGCTGACGTTTCAAAATACAAGTGAAATGCAAATGATTAAGAACTGTGGTACTCATTTCTTGGGCCAATTTGAGAAGGAAGTTGTTGATTCTGAAGTAGATCTTCAATCTTGACCATTCAAATGTTATGACTGGTAAGAGATAGCTGACTGATTGCTGCTCCAAAGCAGGGCAGATAACAGTGGGGAATCACTTCTTTAAAGACAGTTGAAATGTAGTCAAATAACAGTACAGAAAGATGGGGTTGGCAAAAAAAAAACTGTGGGAATGGGAGCTACTTCAAACTTTTGCGTGACAGATCTTATAATAATGTACTTGGCTGCACTGAAGATGAGTCTAAGAGGTGATTTCAGACTACCACTGTTGCATGAAACCTTTATGTCTACATAGATATGTGTTACCAATGACCTTAGGCAGGAAGGTCCAGACCACTGAGTTGCCTTCATGTGCAGCTGAGTCATGTAATTTTCTCTTTTGGCCTTCCTGGGGTGGGATCCAAGATACAGCAAGAAGAATGCACCAGTAATAGATGCTCTGTTGTGGAAGTTTCTGTGGCATTGCTGATAGAAAAGGTTAACTACAGAAAGAGTCATGTATAAATCTAGTTGTTCTCTCAGTGAGAAAAAATGCTTCAGGAAAGATTATCAAATGTAACCTATTAAGACAGAAGAAGAGTGACCAGAAAACAAATCTCTTCCCAAGATTGTCTTTAGATTGCCTGCATTGTAATTCTAGCTGTATTAAATTGCATGTTATCTGTCTGAGTAATTTCTACTATGCCTTTGTTCATAAAAGTAGCATAAAAAAGGAAAAAGACCCTTCCTCTTTGAATCTCATTTTTAGCTCTACTTAGAATTCTCTGCACAGGAATCACAGTAGTTCTCAATTGGAAGTTATCTATGGCAATTTAGCAAATATTTTTTGTGAAGTCATATATTACATTAAGAGAACTAAATAGCCTAAACATGGTGGGAAGAGCTGCATGCATTTAAACAGTTGTCAGAAGTAAAGAGAAAATAAATCCTTAAGTAGCATTTAAACAGTGTAATAGAACAAATACCCTTATGTGATGGAGTAAAGTGGCATAATTTGTAGTCAAGACTGCATAGCCTTCATCTACACAAAATTCAGCCAAACATTAAAGCAGTAGAAAACATTTCCAGAGTTGTTACAGCAGTGGTTAAGTGGATCATTTATAACACAATAGGATGGAACCTGGTATCTAAAGAATAAAATTTTAGAAGTTATAAAAATCTGTGCATCCTACTTGCAGAACCCATGCCAGTGCAAATGTGTCTATATAGATAGACTTAGCTCCTTTAAGCACTTCAGAGACAAAGACCATTTTGCTTCTGCTATTACAACTTGATGTGTTTTTTATCAAAATACAATTGCATGAGAATATGCTGATTTGTTAAATTTCTTTTGATTATTTAAAAATATTTGCTTGATTCAGTGAAAACTGGATCTAAGTGAAAGTCCTAGAAAATAATAAAGGGATTTTGTCAGACTTTCCAATGGTAAGATGGAATCTTTAGACATGTGAGTTGATTTGATTCTAGTTGAGGACCTCTGAAAAGCAAGTTTCTTTAGGTCTGCAATTTTACTCAGCAATAAGTACTTAAGAACTCTTTAGATTAAATCTGCAGCATTTAAATTCCATATTGTATCTATATTCCCTGTTTCCCATCTGACACAGATGATAAGGGATTATTAAATACTGTGCAGAAAAGAAGATTTGAACACAACTTTATCATGGAAAAATTATAATTTTTGAGACAGAAATTGACAGAAATTATAATTATTGTGTGCCCGAGCTAGTGCTTATAAGGATTTTCTTTGCCTCTTGACACACTTTTGTCTCTGCAATGGTCACGGTGGGTTCTCTAGGACGTAGCTGTGAATGAGGGGTAGGATGGACCTTTAATATTCAATCTCATAAACTGACAGCTTTAAAAATGAGATTCAAACCTTGCATCAGGCCTAGGAGTCATAGATGGAGAAAACCAAGTGAAGCTGCATTAATACACCTGAACAGGCTCTATATCTGCAGAGCACTTGTTTCTTTTGCTATTCAGTATATTCACTGAATTACACAAGGGGAGCAAGACAAGAGATTTGATGAGATCTTTCACTCCAAGTGTCATTTCCTCCCATCTTGGCTTCACAACACAGCGACTAGGGAAGGCTTCACATAGAATGCACCTGGAATCAGGGCAAGCTCTAAGAGTCAGCAAGAGAAAAATGCAATAGAGGTGATGTTTTCCACTTCTGTCTGAGCTGCTGACTCAGGATAAGTTATGAAACTGGTGTCTTATGCAGCAGCACAATGCCTTCAAAAAGGTGGCCAGCATCTATTCACTGTGTGGTAAGGTCTCCTGGCTTCCTCCGAATTTCTGTCAGCTCCAATGGCCTGTAATGCAGGAAATAATAATGCAGGCTGGCAAAGACCCCTTAAAAGCCTGTCCACGTCTGACAATGTCCATCCCTTGAATGGACTTTAAATAGGCCATCTGGAAACACTTTTTTCTCAACTTTTCTTTAAAATGACCTACTTAAGAGGTTCCATTGTACCTTGGCACTATCTATTGTAGTGTGTCCCTACAGTGGGAATATTTGCCCTAATATTTAACCCAGGTCACTTCTGTCACAGGTTAGGATGTTTTCTAGTTTTGATGTCCCTCACAGACACAGTGAAAAAGTGATCACTGTGTTGCTTTTAGATCCTTTATATAAATTAGGAGAAACCCTTGCATCCTCTTTAAGACAAACAAACTTTAATATTTTGGTCTTTTCCCACTTGCCATACTGTCTTATACTGCTACCATTCTTTTCTAATTTCTACTAAACTTACTGCAATTCATCTACATACAACATGAGCTGGTTTTTTTTTCCCAGAAAACAGATACTATATAAATATGACCAAAAGGGAGTGTCCATTGTACAGAGGAGTCCAGTTTTGGTGTAGGTATGACATTGTGTTTTTTTGGGTATGAAGTTGTGAGTATGAGAGACCATATTTTGTAATTTTTCTTACATGTAAAAAGTTAAAAAATATGATGGGGAAATTTTGGGGCAAATTATTCTCTTTCTTTGAATGTCTAGGAGCATTTGGATCTTAGCAATGAATTTGCAGGAATCTCAGCTCTGAAGCTTGCCCTTGTTAAATTATATTCAATGTCACAACTGTTTACATAAGTAAGGATGATTAGTACATCTGTAATTACTTCTACTGGCAGTCCATGAAAGAGCTGAGTGCTTCAACTTTAGCCCTTTAATCTAAAGTAAAGAATAAGTCAATGTTATGTAACCTAAACTATAAATATTGAACAGAAAATGCCCAATTATGGTTATGTACTAATAGGTTTCTAGGAATAATAATAAAAGATACAGCATTTTAATTTTAAGCAAAGTTTGAAAGCTGGGTTTCCAGAATCTTCATTAGGACATCACCTCTTTTTTTTAGCATGTGTTTATATTGTAAATACTAAACAAATATTGACTGAGTGGAATAGCATTAAAATTCTTACAGCTGTAAAAATGGTTCCTGGGACTACCAAATGGAGCTTGTAAATACAAGGAACACACCATCAAGAGAATAATTTCTCCTCATGGCAACTCTTTCTTTATTTTGGGAATCATGCCCTTCATGCGCTGCAATATTCTGTTTCATAATTGTTTCTAAAATATGAAGACTTATCAAAGTACCTTGCCAGTCACTTCTTTCACAGTTATTTTCATGAGAAGCAGCATCCAACTTGATTCCCAGGATCAGCCAAAATTTGATTTATTTTCATATTACCCAAAGTCTCTTGTGCCTTAATAATGTTATTTAGAGGATGCTTCAGGGTTTTTTTATATTTAGAAGACCTGATCACTTCAAGTGTTTTTCTTTGTGAAGAAATCAAGTGTATATATAGTTATTTTTAATGTGGATGAGGTTTTACGTATGTTTAGACAAAACCATTAATATTGTAATGATTCACTTTCTTGTAATTTTTTAGAGAAATTTAAATGAATAATATCTTTGCTGTGTGTCTGTAAAACAGCTGATCTTTTCTGATTTATGTCATTGACTATATAAGCGTTCCTCAAACCTTCAACGTTGCTTCTAAAGATTTCCTATGATGAAATGTTCCAACCTCAATCCTTTTTTTTTTTTGTTTCATCGTAGATATCTATTATGAAAAAGATCCTAGTTTTTGATGTTGTTTTGATATTGTGCCTCTATTTGGTGAACCCCCTCCATTTTAAGATTATAAACAAATAGCTCTCCGAAACAGACAATATGGGCCAAGTTCTTCCTTTAGGGGATTACTTTAGACAGCTGCACAGCAAATAAGCAATATGAGGCTTATTTACACACAGTCATTGAAGCATTCATTCCACTGATTTATAGGACAGCAAAAGGTCTTTGAGACACAAACCCAGCAATTTTGAGTTGAAGTTAAATAGAGGATTTTTTATCCTGCCCACCCCACAGCCCCGTAGGTATTTAAAAAAATCAATTGAAGAATTTGTTGCCAGAACAGATAGATGCAGTACAGCCCTACATCCTGGATAATATTGATCTCAGATGCTGAGTTGCCATTTTTCATATCATAATCATAATATGTATTTTCTAAGGTCACAATGATATAGTATTATTACATTGTTTCTGTAAAAAGTAAAAGTAGAACATGTAAACTTGTTTTTAACTCAAATCTGAAGGCAACACTGTGACTAATATCACCAAGGAGTTTTGATAGTGAAATGGGCCAATTGTTAATGTGCTTATTCATGGAGACCAAAGCACAGCATAATTTTTATAACCATTGAACATATCCTGCTGCTACTGACATGTTTTATTGATACTCAGTGCTTCCTTATTTCATCCACCTTAATTAAAAAAAAAATACACTCTGCATGTGTGAGATAATTATGCAAGATCTTACATGAAGGTATTTCTAGGAATATTCTAGGCCTTATAATATGATGCAACTTCCAGGTGGAGGTGCTTATTTGACTTTACTGGCTGTAGGGCAAGGAAAGGATGAATTTAGACTCAGAAATATGTTATAAATAGGTTAATATTATCCCCTCTCATCCCCCCAGGGCATATCAATCTAAGTAAGTAAAAATGAAGGTATTTAAAATCAGTGTCCACTTTTGAAATCTGGAAAACTTTACAGAAAAGGGCAGGAGAAAATAAACAAAACTTTGATTTTCAGTTTGTACCACAACCTAAAAAAAATCAAACAGCAGTCTAATAAGTTATCAAATTAAATGGTAACTTCATGGAATTTATTTTGCAGAGCATCCACACAGGTTTAAAATACATCTGCAACAAAAAGTATAATAGCAAGAAGATTTTGTATTGTATGGTGGTATTATTATTGCTAGTGTCAGTGATATTGTTGGAATATCATTATTTTTGAGTCCCAAAGCAATATTTTTGAATAGGAAAAAGTTCCTAAGAATGCCAAATAAATCACATTTATCTGAATTCTGGAAAACATCCTTGCATTTACACAATTGTGAATTTTAGCCTATTTAGCCTATGCAAGGCAAAGGTTCAGAAGGAGAGTGTTCTCACAACTTATGATCTCTTCTACCAAGTCAGGCTGATGAGTTGGTCAAGGTCAACCATCTTGTCAAAAACAAACAAGAAAATGGAGAGGAGGCTGCCAATACCACCTGGTTACATCTGTAGGGACAGATCTGACTTCTCTTATTTTGGATTAGAGTCCTCCTTGTTCTGCAGCTGTGCTGGAGATGGGCAGGATGGGAAGCAGGGACCAAGAAAGAAAACTTGGACATTTTTTACAGCACATCAATTTCATTCTTTTAAAAATAAACTTAATAATTGTCGTATTGCAGGTTAAAGAGCTGCCTCTAACTTCCATCCTGAGGCACTGGAGCTTTGATATGGCTTGAATTATAAATATTTGGGCAGGGAGTTGAATCAGCTACTGCGTGAAAACAACATGTATAAATTAGTGAAGTGCTCAGCAGGTACTAAGCCTTTGCTATCTAGTACTTCATCTTGATACCACTGGAGCAAGGTAGTGATGTCTAATCTACAGTAAATCTATGCCTTAGTCTCAATCAAGCATAAGATGGCATTGTTCAAATACAGTTGTTAGAAGAAATGCTGACTCTCTTAATACATTTTTATTTCAGTTGGTCTGAAAGAGCCTTCTCCTTCAAATAGAGCCTTGCTCAAGCATGAGGAAAGAGATCAAAAGTTTATTCTGTCCTGCTCTGTTTCCTGCTCAGCCCTTCCCTGGGTACAAGCTGTGTGAGGGGATGTGGAGGGCAGGGGCTCCTCCAAAAACACTGACTCTTCCTCCAACCATCTCCTGCACCCATCACAGGCTCTGCACACCATGAGGCACATACAGTCCAGTACTGGCTGTGAGACCATTCCAAGACAATTTATTGTTACCAGGATCAAGGTCTTCATGAGGAAGTTTCAATTTGGAATATGTAGTAAATTCCATCCACTAAATAATGTGAGAGACATATATGGTGTAACCATAATCAGAATAAATTCACCAATCCCTTTATTCGTTTCCCATGTAGAGGAAAACGTTGAATGATAAAACAAAATTTAAAAATTGAGAAATTTAGATTAGTTATACAAAATAAACTGCTGACTTGCCTCTACTTTGAACTCTAAAGAGGGAATCATCTAAGGGCCAAGGTTTCCAGCAAGCCACATAGACACCCACAGTCAAAGAAACAATTTTTTTCAAATCAATTTTAAAGAAAAGAAAAAGCAAATACTGATCATATTTACAGATAAACAAATTTAGGGGAGGGGTAGAAAGCAAAGGAGGGTCATAATTGTAGAAAGATCTGGATTATTTGTTTTTCTGCACATAAGTAATGTAGTTACACATGAAGCCATTTTTGTCTGCTCTGAAAAGTACTTGGACCTGCAAAGGACTTTCAAAGGGATTTGTTTGATATATCAGTTGTCCGGCTGATGGTAACCCTCTGTCTGAGTCTTTCACAGAATCACAGAATCACAGAAGTTCAAGGCAGGAAGAGACCTATAAGATCATCAAGTCCAGCCCATGTTCTAACTGTTCACTAGATCATGGCAGCAAGTGCCACATCCAGTCTTTTTTTGAACTCTTCAAGGGATGATGACTCCACCATGTCACTGGGTAAATGATTCCAGTATCTGACCACTCTTTCTGTGAAATATTTCCTTCTTAATTCTAACTTACATCTCGCTTGACGCAGCTTGAGACTGTGTCCTCTTGTTCTATCTGTTATCGCCCGGAGAAAGAGACCGACCCCCAGCTCACCACAGCCACCCTTCAGGAAGTTGTAGAGAGCGATGAGGTCGCCCCTGAGTCTCCTTTTCTCCAGGCTGAACAACCCCAGCTCCCTCAGTCGCTCTTCGTATGGCTTGTGCTCCAAGCCCCTTACTAGTCTCGCTGCCCTCCTCTGGACACTCTCAAGCATCTCAATGTCCCTCCTAAAGTGAGGGGCCCAGAACTGGATACAATACTCCAAGTGAGGCCTCACCAGTGCCGAGTACAGGGGAAGAATGACCTCTCTGCTCCTGCTGGCCACTCCATTCCTGATACTAGCCAGGATGGCATTGGCCCTCTTGGCTACCCGGGCACACTGCTGGCTCATATTCAATTGACTGTCAACCAGCACCCCCAGGTCCCTTTCCACCTGGGCACTATCCAGCCACTCCATCCCCAGCTTATATCGGTACAGGGGGTTATTGTGGCCGAAGTGCAATACTCGGCACTTGGATTTATTGAAGTTCATCCCGTTTGATTCTGCCCATGCGTCCAACCGTTCCAAATCTCTCTGCAGGGCCCTACACCCCTCTAGCAGATCTACACACTTTCCCAATTTAGTGTCATCAGCAAATTTACTAATAAAAGACTCTAAGCCCTCATCCATGTCATCAATAAAAATATTAAACAGAACTGGCCCCAACACAGACCCCTGAGGGACACCACTGGTGACTGGTCGCCAGCTGGATGTGACACCATTCACCACCACTCTCTGGGCCCGGCCATCCAGCCAGTTCTGAACCCAGCAAAGGGTATTCCTATCCAGACCACGGCCAGCGAGTTTGTCTAGGAGTATGCTATGGGAGACAGTGTCAAAGGCCTTGCTGAAATCCAGAAAAACAACATCTACAGCCTTCCCTGCGTCCACTAGCCGGGTTACCTGGTCATAAAAGGTGATCAGGTTAGTCAGACATGATCTACCCCTCCTAAATCCGTGCTGGCTGGGTCTGATACCCTGGCCGTCCTGCAAATTTTGCATGATGGCGCGTAATATAAACTGTTCCATTATTTTGCCAGGTATAGAGGTCAGGCTGACTGGTCTGTAATTGCCAGGATCTTCCTTTGCACCTTTTTTGTGAATGGGTATCACATTGGCCAGTTTCCAGTCATCTGGAACCTCACCAGTAATCCATGACTTTTGGTAAATGATAGAGAGTGGCTTTGCAAGCTCATTTGCCAGCTCTCTCATTACCCTGGGGTGGATCCCGTCTGGTCCCATAGATTTATGAATATCCAAGGATTTCAATAGTTCTATGACAGCCTCCTCTTGGATAATGTGGGGACCATTCTGCTCCCTAAAACCATCAACCAGCCCAGAGGGACGGGAGTCTTGAGGGCAAGTCATCTTACCATTAAAAACCAAGGCAAAATAGGCATTAAACACTTCTGCCTTCTCCTCGTCTGCAAATACTAACTTCCCACCTTTGTCCAGTAAAGAACAAAGGCTGGTCCTACCTTTCTTCCTACCATTAATATATTTTTTTAAAAAATTTTTATTATCCTTAACAGTAGTCGCCATCCTGAGTTCAAACTGAGCTTTGGCCTCCCTAATTTTTTTCCTGCATACTCTAGCAGCCCCCTTGAATACTTCCTTGGAGACCTGACCCTTCTTCCAATGCTGGTACGTCCTCTTTTTATTCTTAAGTTCCTCCAAGATCTCCTTTCCCAGCCAGGCTGGACGTTTACCCCGTTGACTGATCTTTCGGGATACAGGAATGGTTTGTTCCTGCGCCCTCAAGATCTCTGTTTTGAAGTAAGCCCACCCTTCCTGGACTCCTTTATTTTTAAGGGCTGCTTCCCAAGGGACACTCTGAATTAATCTCTTAAACAGGCCAAAGTCCGCCCTCCGGAAGTCCAGTGTAAGACTTTTACTGGTACTCTTCCTGTATTATATATCCTGTATATACCCTTCCAAGTATTGAAAACTCTATTATTTCATGATCACTCTGCCCCAAATGACCTCCAACCATCACATCTCCCACCAGCCCATCTCTATTTGTAAATAGCAGATCTAATGTAGTCCCTTCCCTGGTGGGTTTATCCACCAGCTGCAACAAAAAGTTGTCCTCCATACATTCTAAGAATTTCCTGGACTGCCTCTTTACTGCTGTATTAAGTTCCCAGCAGATATCTGGTAGGTTAAAATCACCCACAAGAACAAGGGTTGATGATCTTGAAACATTGCCTGCTTATAGAATAAGTCATCTACTTCTTCTTGATCGGGTGGACGATAACAGACTCCCAATATGATATCAGCATTGTTGGCCTACCCCTTTATTCTTACCCATAGACATTCAACTCCTTCTTCCTTTGTTTCAATTTCGATGGCATCAAAGGTTTGCTTAATATAAAGGGCTACCCCACCTCCTCTTCTTCCTTTCCTATCTCTTCTGAAGAGTCTGTATCCATCCAATGTAGTACTCCAGTTATGTGAGTCGTCCCACCACATTTCCGTGATGGCAACTACATCATAGCTTTGCAGTTGTACCATGGCCTCCAGCTCTTCTTGTTTATTGCCCAAACTGCGTGCATTGGTATACATGCACCTCATCTGGGCAACTGAGTTCACCCCTATCCTAAGCTTGCAATTCTTGGGCCTGTTTCCAGATAGCTCAGCTGGTTCCCCTTCCCCCTTCAAGCTTAGTTTAAAGCTCGCTCAATGAGATCTGCCAGTTCATGAGCTAAAATCCTTTTGCCCTTAACGGAGAGGTGTACCCCATCTGATTCCAGCAAAGAAGATGCTGTAAAAGTTTCGCCATGATCATAAAATCCAAAATTTTGCCGATGACACCAACCCTTAAGCCACTTGTTGATGATACGGATTTTTCTGTTTCTGTTTCTTTCTTTGTTCATGGCCAACAAAACAGCAAAATATCAAGAAAAGATATTTCATTTTACCACTATATTTAGTACAGTGAAGCCACTCCTGGTTTATTATAATCAAGACATATGGAAGAAAGCTGTAATGCACACCTCAGCAAACATTTTCATACCTCAAGCTACAGAAATCCAAAAACTATTAAATGTGCAATGATATTCTCATTTGAATGAATGCAAACTCAGTAAAATTTCAGCGCAATGTATTTTTAATAATCAAGCTTCATTCTGGGATTTTTCTTTGCATGGAGTGCTTCATTTCTACATAGTTGTATATAATATAAGGTGTTCAGTGAGAGGACCTATGGGAATGGCTCAAAACTGTATTAGAAAAGCTTTAATATTATGGAACATTTCTTCACCAAGGTGGTGGTCAAATACTGGAACAGTCTTCCAAGAAAGGTACCCAAACCTGTCAGTGTTTAAGAGACACTTGGACAGTGCCTTTAGTAGCAACATGAATTAGCTGTTGGTAGCCCTGAAGTGGTCAAAAAAATAGACTAGATGATCACTGCCTGTTCCTTCCAAATGGAGCTATACTGTTCTGTTATAACCAACTAGTTCCTTTATTCCCTTAGGAAACAATTTCTTCCTGTTGTCTTAATTATTACATTAATCAATAACAATATACAGACAGTACACTGTGCAAAAGAAAACAGCACACATATTTTTGCTAAATTTGTCCCTCCATTAAAAATAAACTTTTTTGCTTTATTATAAGAAATCAAAGCAAGAAAATATTGTGTTATTTATTCATAAGCTAAATTATCAATGCTACCAAAATGTTTGAACATTTAATGCAAATATAATTCTAGAAACCATTTTGCTATGGTACTTATATAATTTTTATGCTTTTAAAAGCATATAAAACTTTTATGTCACTGTGTCCTGAAGCATCTTATGACATTGTAGAATTGTAAAGTCATTCAAACTGGATGATACCTCAGGCGGGCCCTGGTCCAACCTCCTGCTCACAGCGGGGTCAGCTCTTGGGTCAGAACAGGTTGGTCCAGTTGGGGCTTAAAAGCTCTCAGGTTCACAGACTGCAAAATGTGGGCAGCCTTTGCCACTGTCTGACTGTCCTTGCGGGAAAAATCTTCTCCATCCAGCCTGAATGGAATTTTGAAATGACACAGTTTGTTGCCTGTCCTGGTACCATGCACTGCTCTAGAGTGCCTGGCTCCTTCTCCCTGACACCTCCTTGAAGTTTTGGTTCAGGGTGTTGAGTGTTGTATTGCAAAAAAACATTCCTGTATTTTGCACATAAAAAATAGCCACTTTATTTAAATACTAGAGAGCCCTTCCATCAGCAACCATTTTAGCATTATATTCACTGATTTTCAGTATGGATTTTGGTGGTACCTATGCATAATATCTATAAAAAAATCACATCAGTTTAATGCAAAACAGCTTCACAGCTAAGCATTGGAAGAGCTATCTGCATAGTTTAAAAGAGGAAAATTATAGCATGACCTGATATCAGGAGGACAAAATATGTATGTCTTCTTCGATCCAGCAGAGCACAACAAAAGCCCAGGGCTGAATGTTGAAACCGTGCTAATTCATGCCAGAAATAAGGTGTACACTTTTAACACTGGAGATAAATAATGTTTGCAATAACCTGCCTTAGGTCACAGCATCTTCTTCTGGAAATATTAAACAAGACTGAATTTTTTCTCCCTTAAAATATATATACACTTCAAACAGGAATTAAATCAGGAGCATCCTGTAGCTTGTGTTAAGCAGGAGGTCGGACTAGATGATCACAATGGTCCCTTCTGGCCTTAACATCTATGAATCTAAATGGAACACAGCACCAGGAGAACTCAAATCCCCTCACAGATTTAATAAAAGCCAAGAACACATGACTGACCCAGAGGCAATTTTGAGAGTTGCTGGCCTGACCGACTGCTGATAATGTAGGGCTCTGCCAAGTGGCCAGACACGGGCACTGAAAGGACATATTTCAGAAACTGACATCTGGGATTCCAGGTAGTTCTGTGCATCACATGCAGCTCTAGTGAACAACTAGAGAAGACAAGGAGAGCATTAAGTCATTAGGAAATTGATTCCTTTAAATAAATAAATAGAAGAAAATCTAGCTGGCTTGAATTTTATCTCTCCACAAATTAAATAAAAGGATTCATTAATTGAGAATTGAAGGGGGTTTTTGTTTGTTTTTGTTTTTGTTTTTACTTATTTAATGGTTTAACCCCAGACACCAAATAAGCCTCATGAAGCCATTTTCTCACTCCCTTGGGTAGCATGGGGAGAGAACTGGAAGAGTAAAAGTGAATACAATTATGGCAGCATAATTCTAAATAAATATCTAGTAGTTATGAACAATACTTAACAAATTTATTTTTTTTCTAATGCTGGTATTTATTTTGAATTTTTAGCTGAAAACCTTATTAATAACTCTGCAGCAAAAACCATACAGGAAAAAGACATAGCTCCAGCTGATAGAGTGTCTGAGCCTGGATTTTTTCATTTCCATATCTCTGTACACGATGCATGAGTCAATTTTATTGCTTAATAGTTACTTTTTATTTTTGGACCAACTCTATTCATTTCTTGCATGCTGGAAACTCTTCACCAATTTCCACATTTTATCTCTCATTTACAATGTGATAACTCCCAGAAACAGAGGATGAGACTGATTTAATCCAAATTTAAAAGTACCCAGCATAAATGTCTTGTTTTTGGTTTACTCATCCTAGGCTCCCTCAGAAATCAGTAAAGAGAAATTAGCACTTTTGAAGTGTGATTTGTCTTATCCACTGTAGATGTATATTTACGATGAGGATAATGTTTTAGATTAGTACTCTTCAGTCTGGAAAACTGGCAACAGGGAGAAAGGATGTGAAATGCAAAAGAGCTACAAAATCATGAATGGCCTGTAAAAAGGTGAAATGAGATAGTCTGTTTAGTGTTTCTAAAAAATTTCAAAAAATTAAAAGACATTAGAAGACATTAAATAAAGATGACTGTAGCTTCATTAAATAAATGGCACTGAAATGAACAAAAAGAAGTGGAATTAAAAAAATATCAGTAGACCTCCATGCTGAAAGACTGTGTGTCCACCTAAAGAGTGTATGGGTGTTAAAAAAATGTTGCACAAGTAGATGTAAAATAAATTTTTTTCAAATTGCTAAAATCTCAAAATTACACGCACAGAATGAAAACTCTTTGAGTTGAAACAGCCAGAGGCCAGAAAAGCAAACAGGACAAGGGCCATGTATATGCTTACTCTTCCCTGAGGCAGGTGAACCGTTGGCCAGCCTAAATATGGTTGGTTCTGTTATAATCATACCCTGACTATAATGGGTGTAATGGAGAGAGTTTGAGGAGGAAGTTAAAATCTACACTGCAGATGACTGTATTTGATGAGATGAAATCCACAGAGTGATTTTGAAAACAAGATCAGCTCAGGTTTAGAAAAGGTCATATGCAAGAGAAAAAGAAAAATCCGCCAATAAGTTGCTGGATTTAGCATTTTTGTGGGCAAGCCAATTTCCCTCAATAGTTCTGCTGGTACCTGGTTGCTGCAGTCCATTGGTATAATCATAAGGCTATCAGCATTTCAAATACTTTGCTAGATCTTGAAATCTGAAATTGCATGGGTTTTCCCCCCACATGTTAAAAAGGACTGCTGAGGGATACCCAGAACTGGCAGCTAAAACCCAGAAGGGTGAGGAGACAATCAGAAGGGCAAAAGTGAGAAAAATTATTTACGTGGCCCACCAGAGGGACATGATTTTCTTTTATTTGCAAAAGGAGATTCAGAAGAATAGACACCTCTGTTTTAACCAAAACTAGATGAATTTCCACTTCATTCCTGTCCTTTTCGGTAAAGGTTAAAATTATTCTGTGTTAATATATTTTGGAGGGTAGGGAGTGTATATCTGTACACATCCATGGAGTCACTGAACAGAGAAACCAAGATTTATTTCTACTATCTTTCTGTCAAGATAATACTCTCCTCCACACCAGCATTAGATTTAAACAAAATGTAGTATGCTCATCTATGAACTTGAAAGAGCTTCTCTGCAGATTAGGTCAATTACTATAAACCTTGGCTATGTTTTTCAGATACCTAATACTGCACACATAAAATCTCCATGTTGCCTCCACTTTCCTGTGACTCCTGGATGTCTACCTGAGTCCTGTCAGATCTTGTAAGCCAGCTTGACACATCCATGTCACCATGGTCTCTTTGGCCTTAACTGACTACCCTAACGGAAATCCTGGCAAGAAGCAACACAGCCTTTGAGAGCAGAATGAGAAAAAAGTGTTCAAAGGGCTCTGCAGAATTCAGGGGTCTCCCCTTGGTCCATTCTCACAGTGTTTCCTTGATTTCCTGATGGACCAGGAAAGAAATTTGAGCAATAACAGCAGCCATGTGTTGCTGCATGCTTTGCTTCCTTCTTACCTTTCTCTCCCCTCTCTGAAACTGGTGTCAGATATATAATGAAGCTCAGTATAATGTGCAGGATGCAGAATAATGTATCCTATATTTATACTGTGGTGATACTGCCCTACCAGCCAGGATAGAAGACACTTCATACATATAATGTATGAGATTTTTGAGCAGCTGAATTACAGTTTCCTTAAATCAAAAATTAAAAGGAAGCTAAAATGTGTAGCAACATTACTCAGATCAGACCTTCTGTATTGATCAAGTTGAATTTTTCATACCGGAGATTTGATATATTTAACCACAGAAAAGCTTAAAGCAAGTGACAAAAACAATCCTCCAGACTTTGCATATGCTTTCAAACCAAATGTGAAATGAAAGAAAACAACCACCTTTAAAACATATTTTGAAGGATAGATGACTATACTTCCTGTAACAAGATCCAGTGTGTTTCAAAAATGTTCAGCATAACAGAATATAAAGAAGTAAATAGATCTTCAGCTAAAAGCAGAGGAAGGGAGTATTTAAAATATTTGCTTTATATATGCAGAGCAAATTCTTCTTTGACATTTTAGATTGAAATGGATATAGATCAACAGGAAGTTTTTTTGATAAAATGCCTACATCTATCAAACAGTTTTACGGAATACATGAGATGATCTTTGGAAAATTATGACATGCTGTAGACTACATGGAAGGATATTCTGCTATAATAAATAGAACAACACTGTGAATTAATATGGTAGAAAATATCCTTTAGTGGTTTTTAGTGAGAACCAATCCAGTATAGGGCTTTTCTGTCTCTTATTCTGTTCATACATTTTGAGTGTTTGATGATAAAGAAACTAACGTAAGGATTTATGAGGAAATTACAATGCTGATTTTTCTGATGGAACAAACAGTCTCAGTTCTGTGTATTGATGGCAAACAGAAGACTGACCAAAGAGCAAGCAAAGCAAAACAAAACAATTTGGTGGTTTTATCAATGAGAGGAAGACAAAATATTGTTATTAATGTCCCAAAAGGAACATAACTTCAGAAAAAGAAATATTAAAAGAAATAATTCAGTTTTCTTATCAAGATTGTAGCATTGCAATGAACATGAAATTGTGGTAGAAATCCAGCAAAGATGATCAAATTATTCTACTTGCTTTTATAACCTTGAAAATATTTGGGAAAATAGCATTATTAGCATAGTCCCAAAAAGGATTTTTCAAAACTTTATGAATCAATCTTTATTTAATAAAGATTTCATAAAGATTTTAAGTTCTTGTTAGGGAAAAAAGTACTAAGTAATTCAAAAGCTTTGATTGAAAGGGTTTATGAAAACCGATTCAGAAACTCATTTTACTGTAATTTCTAAGGTAAGAAACCAAAGTCATTAATCAACCATGGGGGAAGAATGAAGACCAGCATATTCAGGATAAGCTTTAAGAGTAATATCAAGATGACCTTTATGTCAAGCAGTAACATGAATGCCATTCAGAAGTAGAAGATGAATGAGAGCTAAGAAAACATAAAAGACAATAGGGAAAGAAGCCCAGTCCATCAACATGACACTAAAAACCTGAAGAGCATCATAAAAATAATGAAATAAATTGCAGAAACCAAGATCCAGCCCATGAACAGGATGGTGCAAAAAATAGACAAGGAAAAGAGAAAACAATCTTCGTCACCAAAGATACTATAAAAAATTTCAACTCTTCAAGGGGAGCTGAATAATCCTTTTAGGTTTTATGATTATTTTCTCACTGTTCAGAGTTCAACTCTGCCTGTAGTCCTTCCCCAGCATGTTGATTTTTCTTAAGAAATACTAATCAGCAAATTAGTTTTAAAAAAGCTAACTATGATATGAGGCACTGTGGGGTGGCACAAGGGATTGCTTCATGACCCCCTACCAGTCAGGTTTAAGAAGCAGTGCAGAGTGTAATGAAGTGATGTTCTGAGTCAGCTTTTCCATATTTCCTTTATGTGCTTTGATCCAGTGGCAAAAAGTCTGCCTGCTGACATCTAGGAGCACAGCAAATGTGTCTTACCGGCAGAACTACATCGGAACAAGAGTCCATGCTCTGTATGGAAGCATCCTCTTGCTGATACAAAATGCATCTATTTTTTATCCCACCATTTTCTAATAAATATATTCAAAGTATTGTCCAGAGCTAATGTTTTACTATTTTGTATTTGATTTTAATTTCAAGTAGTGTATTCAGTATTCTGTGTTTGCTCAACATCAATATTTGAATAGGCAGACAGAGATACATGCTAAAGCCATGGCCAATCAAGCCTGGCTGATGTTATACATCTATTTAAATCTGACCTTCAGCTGCTCTCTCTGATCAACTTGCGTCTTCTTCAACTAATGGATTTTTAGAACCATATGTGAAGTGTGGAATGCACATCAGCATCTTTTATATTCACTCTCTTTAAAAGATAGAAAGAAAATACCTGACTAAAAATGCCTAAATGGGTTCATACAAACACAGCCTATTCATTTGCATAGGAAGACTGAATAACAGAGCTAAGTTTAACGTGTCAGACCCCTCAACCTAATTGAAACTAATAAATATACATATGCAGCAGGGCAGCACACATCCAGTTTATTGTTTGAGGTTTTTTGTTACTGTAAATTCTGCTCAGTCAAAGCTGGTTTAATCTTTATATTTGACTAGAAAGAGTCCTTTTTTACAGATCTTATTTTTATTGAACATCTTTATATTTGCCACAAGTGTTTTGGGTGCTCCTTTAAAGCTCTCAAACAGATACAGAAAAATACATTGGATATGAGGAGGAAGGAAATTCATTGTAAGGTTGCTACATCTCTCTTTAGTACCTTTGAAAGTAAGAGTATGGATTTACACAAAAAAAAATTCACATGATGTCATGTCCTCTTTATAACTTTATAGAAACATATTAATGCAATATGATATAATATCATACTAAGTAGAGGTACTTACATATATTGCATTAGCTTTCATCTAAGCAACTAGAAACACTGTGGGGGAATCTCTACTCTCTGCATAAGCATTTATTTTCCCCATGAATCTCTCTTTCTGCCTGCTGCCCCTCTATTATCACTACAGATTAGTTTTAAACCTTTCTAGGAAATTTTTTACTTGTAATTTCAAGCCTTAAAAAAATCTTCCACAGTTCAGTAGCAAAATTCTTGTGTGTATTATATGAATCATTGGTGGCTGCAATGTTAGGCCACTGAAAATGAGAACTTGGCCACAATTCCTGGGCAACAAGTGAACACAAAGACAAATGGACATGGGCAGCTAATGGTTAACTACTATTGGTAGTTGAAAGAAGTTGTGACGTGTTTGGGATCCTCTGTGAAATTCATAGTTTTAATTCTGGCTACTGAGAAATCTTTGGGGGGTTTTATGTCTTTTTTGGCATGCAGTACCTTGTATTCACTTTCTTGACCTTTATAGGTCAGAGTGCATGCCAAACCTTTCATTCAAATATATATGTCTAACAGGATTTGCAGTCATGCAAAACTCATGAAAATTTATGATAGGAACCAAATACCTCAAAATCAAGAACATATAACTCAAGTCTAGAACACCCTTATAGCAGCTAATGAAACATCTGATATATAAATCTTAGAGTTTAAGGACAAAAGAGCCTATTATACAATCTATTTTGATCTCTTACGTTACCCAGACTATAAATATTCACCCAGTAATTTTCTGGTCTCTCAATGAGCTACTCTTCTAAATAGACAAATACCTTTAGTTCAAACTTTAGTGGCAGAACGTTTCTCTGAACTCCTTGTAGTATTTCTAGTAGTTAATCACACTGATTGTCTCATAGATGTTGATTTCTGGCCTGAACTTACCTAGTGCTCTCTTGTCAGCCTTTGGATGCCAGTATGCCTTTGCTTTGCAAGATAGCTCTGCACGGTAGTACTGTCATCATTTCATGACTACTAAATCTCTTCTTTGATAAATTAAATTGAATTAAATGGAGTTAAATGTCTCGTCCTACAAGGCCTTATAAAAAATTGGGATTTTTTTTCTACATTTGTTCTGACCTCCTTTAATAGGGGCCATTGAAGCATTGATTTAAGCAGTTTATGTGGCATAGAAATTGGCCTAGTAATTCTGTACATAACATTCTCTTTCTATGCCAGCAATTACCTCAGCCACAACTGGGGAAAGTGCACACCAGTCCTGTATGACCTATATTCTAGGTTACTGGGCATATGGACTTATATTTGGCTTAAAATGAGAAAAGCACATCAAGCGGCTCTTAGGAACTGATTTTCACACACAATTATTCCTTTTCTCTCAACCAGCTTCATTCATCTGCAAATTTCATTACAGTTTTATGTTTGCTTCCAGTAAAGTACTTGATTAGCACTGGGCCAAAGAGAGATTCTTCCTGATTGCCATCCAAACTTTATCAGCTGAAGATGCCCATATCCTCCACCAGCTGTTACATGCAAATTAAAACCTGGAATGCTTATATTCTCCATGAATTTCTGCATTCAGATTTAACAGTCAAGCTTCAAGGATAGGATACCATACCAAACATCACACAGAACTTATATGGGCTACAGTATTAAACCCTGGATATAAAGGCAATAATTTGTTCTAATCAAAAAAATCAAAAAGAATTATTAGCCTGGTTATAATGACAGTAAATCTTACCATTCAAATAACCTGATTTTTACCTCTTTCTCCCAAACAATTTAGCCTAAATTGATACAAACAGAATTCCTGCTGCCCCCTCTTTCCCTGATAATATGCTCAGCCTTTCACTTCTGCAGCAGATGCTAAGCTTGATAAAAGGTTTTTGTCAAGAACTCATTGAGGGTGAGTCATCTCTAACCCAAGTTCTTACAGCACTTTTTAAAGAACTGTGATACTGATGTTGTCTTCATTTTTGATACTGTATTTTTGCAAAAATCACCTTAACTTGTTATTTTTCTATTATCCCTAAATCCAGTTTTATGCAGTTCTGCAATCCCCCTTTAATAATTAGGGAATGAGCAATCATTTGTGACCTGCATTTAGAGCTCTGTGGCCTTTTCTATCATCTTGTGCTTATACTTTCAAGGTCTTATAATCCTGTGTTTTGAGTGCCCATTGAAATTTTTTTTCAGCACCCTCCATGCTTCTCTCAATTCATACAGCTAATGTTTTATTAGCTCAGAATAGTGCCACATACGTCCTTGTCCTAGAGCCATTAATAGCACATCTTACAAAAGCAGCAAGGTGGACAATATGCTCTGATAACTGCTGACTGTCAGTATCAATCAGTTACAGCAATAATACTGGTATGGTTTTTTAATTATATAATCCATAGCTGGAGTTGAGTCCTCTAGAACTTAAAAAAACCTCTAACATGGTTAGGAAAACATTTCTCTACAACAAACCACAAAATCTGAAGTAGCTACTGAGCTGAAATCTGTTGACTAACTCTTTACATCAATGCAACTCAAAGAAGCATTTTACTCCAGGGAACTTGCTTAAATAAATTCTTTGTTAGAGAATTTTTTAATAAATTATAAAATAAGCAATACATCAACTAGCAAACTTTTGAGATGCAAGTTAGATCAAAATTTATATTTTATGAATTTCTGAATACCAGATAACATGGGTAGTATTATTAGATTTCAAACATAAGCATTGCAAAAAATACTTACTCTCATAAACCTTCAGTTGTTTTTGTTGTCAGCTCAGTTCCTTTGATGCAGAAAATACAACTTTTAAGTTAGGAAATTGCAGACAATATATTTTGATGACTTAATATCTTAGTTCATTCATCTTAAAACCTTTGTTCTTTGCAATGCAATTACTTCAGACTACCTGACAGAACCTTCTTGACATAATGGCTCATTGGAGGTAATGAAGGAAAATTCACTCCTACAGATTTTCAATTGCTCTGGTAAAACTTCTGCCTGAAAGTGACTGAAGAGAATTAGTGGACTCTTTAAGCTCCTTCTGACTGGACTAACTGAAGACATCTGATTGTTTGGTGGGCTCTATATTAGGTTTTTTCCGGAAAGCAAAAACAACCAAAATTGCATGAGCTAGGTTGTTATTCTTGCTGTTGCCCTTCTACAGACTCAAAATGCACACATGACAGTAACACTAACAGTCTGACACTGACTTGTCTGTCACAGGCTGCCCTTATCCTCTGATCACAGCAGAACGCCTTCATGGCTGAGAGAGAAAGATTTCTTATGAGTGCTATACTTTACTGAGACCCAAAACCCACTCTTGGTAAAGGTCTGCACAGGTAAATGGCCCTAATTCTTTGCGTAAATTCTACAGTGCTCACAAAAATCAATGAACAATAAAAATGACAGGAAATTTTGCCCTGTATGTTAACAATTGAATTTGATGTGTTATCTCAGGTAAACACCTTTAAAGACAAATTGTACGGCAGTTATATGTCTAGTTGCAGTTTCTGAACAACGCATTCTAGTGTGAATGTGTGGTATGCACTCATTTTAAGTGCCCAGCAACCTTTAGCAGAGAGCATGAAATTTTCTACCAAACAAAATTAATCTAAAAAAACTTTTTGGTTGTTTTTCTTAGGAGGAATGATCTTTACTTTGGTAGCTACCTTCTGATGAAGAACATAACTAATTGGTAGTCTCAGTAAGATTTTCCAAGAATTTAGCAAAAAAAAATTAAAGAATCTTTAAATGAGTTTATGAAAGACAAAATTCACAGGAATTCACACATTGCATCCAAATTTGCCTTTCAAATGATCAAGAATAATTTGCAAAGGAAAAGATTGGTTTGACAGGGAGTTGACAAGGATTTCCAGCAAGGTTGACTCAATCTGTAAGTCTGTCATAGCTTTATTAGGCAACATTACTCATAGAGAAGCAATTAATTGGACCACACCTGGCTGTGAAGAAGAATAAATGTTAACAGAGATAAAGTCATTAAGTTGCCTTTAGAGTCAACGGAGAGAAAAAGAGTTTTAGTGTGTGGTTTATATGATTTTTTGATACTTGGTTGATGTTGAGTAGAATTATAGCTTGGAGGTGCCCATTGTTCAGTCTTGATTTAAAAGGGACTCTGAAGTCATTGGCTTACAGGTGAATACCTACACCATGGAAAACTACAACTCCTTGAATAAACCCTGCCACTTGTGTATTTGTGCCTTGTTTCTGCCTATAAATTGAGGATAACTATGGTTTTTTTACAGTCGTTTCCTTTTTTTAAGCCTGTATGGACCACATGTTCCCAAGATAAAGTCTTCTCTCATTTTCCATACAAATCATGTTTCGACGTGGAACAGTTCAACCACTGCATTGGTACAAAAATGTTCAAATTTTTAATAAATAAACCACCACTAAATTAATTTTAATAAATTATTTTCTTGACCCATACTGATGTATCTTTATTTTTTGCAGATAATAACATAGTTTCTCTTTAGTGGCACATATACATGCAAGTTGCCGTGGTATCTCAGTGTCAAGACATATTTCATAACACTCATCTCATTTTGCCAATTGCATCAACTTAGAACCACACCTTAAAGAGAAAAAATAATATTTTTCAGTCATTTCATCCTCCTCAAGAATGCAGGTACTGCACTTGGCTATTAGGTGCTGTTGCCACTGTAAAGAAAGTATATGTAAATTAGCACTAAGAAAAAACACCTGAGTGATTTTAGACCCTGCATAATTTGCTGAGAATGTGTCTCCTCCTGATGAATACTTTCAGAAAGTGGGAGAAGGTGGAGAATACCATAGAATCATAGCTCACCAGTGGCCAGAGAATTAAATTTGGACATGTAGATCTCTAATTTTCAGTAATGCAGAGAATTTATATTTTTGTTATATTTTTTTTAATTCTGATATTCCTCAATTGGTAACATTTGAAAAATAATGCTAAAGGATAGGAAATGATGAAATAACACTAATTGTAAATCCCTCTAGTCTTAAATTATCTCCATTGCCCAACCTAATGGGAACTTCCAAGTGTTTTCCAAAAGGTAGAGGGGTATGCAAAGCACAACAAATCAAAGAGGAGCTTTCACCTTGTACAACAGCACAACTGAAAATGAGCTACCAGACTACCATGTGGTGCTAGAAAATCATCTGGCTTGCTGTGAAGGAGGGCTTGACAGTGCAAAGTTAAAATCTCCGAGTGACTCTTACATGAGGGGGCCTCAGTGTGGCTGAGTGGCTGATGTGTTGAGCAGGCTGGCTTGGCACGGAAGCGGCGATCGCAGGAGGGTGTCCACCCACCAGAAAACATGAGTAACCACCCCGGCGCCTCGGGACGGCTGACTGCACGAGGGAAGTCATATGCCACGCTCAGGTTTTATTTTGCTCTTTCAGGAGGAGCGCCTTCATATGCGAACAAGTTTTCTGAAGGTATCTTTGGAACAAACACCTCTGTAATATCGTCCAGTGAAACATCTGAAATGTCAGATGGAAACTGAGAATGAAGTAGGAGTGAAAAAATGCTACCTAATTGCAATTAAGCAAAATATTTGCTCTAACATTTCAGGAACAATGTATTTTTTAAAACACAACTTTATACCTAATTATTTGGATAATATTTTAATAATTCAAAACATTTCAACTTTAGAAATAATTAATTACAATATGCTTATATACAGAGTTCCCACACACATTCTGTGGGCCTGGATATCTAAAATTTCCTACCACAAAGTAATGTGGACAGCAGCAAGAGATGTGTCACAGCTACCAAACTGAAGATACTGGGTTTCTTTAAGTAATTCTATAGTTAATATCCCATGAAATGTCTGCCTCGCTGTTTCTACACTGAAGTAGGAGAACTGAGAGATTTTAACTAAAAAATCACCTTTTTCCACACAAAGAAAACCACCCTCAAATGCCTTGAGCTTGTTTTTTCAAGACAAAATTAAATACATTTTTACTTCTCAATTGAGTTTTAACATTTTAAATTAAAGCTATTACTTTTCTTTTTAATTCCTACAAAGTCAAAACTTTCTATAAATGTTATATAGCTATTTGTGTTTTATTGTAGGCCAGAAAAACTTAAAATTTTTCAAACTTCTTTTCTTTATTGGAAGCTACTTGCAAAATTTGAGATAACTTTGAGAATAATTCCCTCTTTTCTCTTCAACAAGCTTGCTTTCTCTATAGATTCAACATGTTTTATTGTTAATTATTTAAAAAACTTTCAGAGACCTACAGATTACTACCATGTAAATGCAAAAAGTAAATTAAATCACAGTCTCTTCTTGACAGATTCATCAATATTTATTCTTTAATTCATGTCTCAACTGAAATTTCTTCTTAATTATTAGCAGGCAAATAATGAGCTTCTTTTATCAGGCCATTATGTCATGATAGCTGAAGAGTTTTTGAAGATTTGCACTTCTCATAAGCTTTCTAGTACTTGCCTCATACTTCACCTGGTCTGCCCTGAACTCTTACATATAGCTATTTTATCTGCCAAGTACTTTGCTTACAGATTCCTATCTTTAAAACAAAGCAAGCTCTCCTTCTAGTCACAGTCTCCTAGCAACAAAGCTTACTTCCCTCAATTCTGAATGCTGAAGAATTTATGGGTACTTAAGCTTTTATGTCTTATTTCAAGCAGTCTGACTTTTTCTCAAGAAAGGTTTTGTTTCCTAAAATGCTATAAATCAATGCAAGATCACAAATAGGCAATTTTATACCTCTTTTGTTAAACAAAACAACACCTTAACATGTTAATCAAATTCAGTAGGGCCACACACATATTAAGCTTTTATACTCGGTATATAATCAGTATCAGATAGCAATAGGAAAAAGTTCCCTACTTAAAAGTGTAGGAGGAGTTTGCAGTTAGTAGAGCAGCAAATTTCTCAAAGCTAAATTCCTTTCAACACACACAAAACAGCTTTCTTTTTTTCATGGCTGGTCCTGCCATCTAAGATACCCTAAAGCAGCAAACCTTTATTGATAAAATCGTATTCACCACTCAGCATAAGAGATCTGGTTGAAGATTTAGTTTTTTTGTTCTGTAAGGCTAAATATTGAAGATGAAACATGGAAAGCTCACAAATTGCTTCCCTCCCATCCTGTGGCCTTTGCCTATGCTGAGTGCTCTCCAGTTCAGAGCATTACTGCGCTCCTTTCTGCTACTGGCCCTTGACACTGAGAGACCAGGTCAGTAATTCTCACCCATCTATCAGATCAGGTGTGTAAGAGATTTGAATTCAATTTATCTGGTCATCTTGAGGACACCAAATATCATTATACTCATGCTGTAAAATGCCTGTGTTATTGTACAGAAAGTGCATTTAACACACGCAGTCTCCCATGCTAAAAGTAGAAAGCTTAAAAATGTCTTTGTTGATTAAACATGAGCTTCTATGGAGATGCAGAAAGACTGTGAGTGCCATTCTACCACCATCTTTTCTTCTTTATATTCCCTCAAGTATGATTCTTCCTTGGTTATTCTATTTTATTTCTTTTTTCTTCAGATTTGGCCAAAATTTGAAGAGGTAGAACTCTCAAAGATCTTAAGATGCAAAGGGGTGTTGGGAAGAGGAAACATCCTTCAGATACTAATCCTATATAATGTGTAAGATCACAGGAAAGAGAGAGAATACCAGATTCCAAGTTTAATTAGTCCCAGAATTTAGAGAAATACTAAATAATATTCAAAATAATCAGAGTCTGTACTCTACTCTCAGGTCATTTTCCAGGCTCCCAAATAATTTTGGCAAGTTCATAGTATTTTAAGAGATTGGGTTTTTTACCATTTTTTTGATGTTGTACCTTTTTATTTCAGCTACTGAACAAAAACTACCATGATGTATTTTGCTCTTTGCCCAGATGTTTTTCTGTCTCCCCTCTGGCTCAGATCATAACCTGCAAATTGTGGCAATCCTTATACCAGTCTTAGGCAAGATAACATTTTTTTTCTACTGAAGTGAACTTTCAGAAGGCACTTGATAATCTGATAGCCTTCCTACATCGTTTTACTGAAGAAGAATTTAGTATGTTGCAGCATGGTTGTCTGAGCCAACTTTCTATCAACATTTTAATTATTGTTATGACCTTGTGTCTTGTAATGCAATATTTTTGTACTACACTTCTATGACTATGGCCTTGGAGTCCTCTGTTGCTCACATAATCCTTGTGATGCCTGCCTTATTCTGTGGACTATTGCTGCAGGAGATTTTCCTGTAGCAGCTTCAGAGAAATGAAAATCAGTGTACCCTTTCTGATTTGGGCCATCTGAACAGAAGCTGACTGACATGATTTCTGGTTTTCTATTATTTTATGTATATAATGCTGGAAAGATTTTTATTTTTCTATTTTTTTCAGTTTGCCAACGTTAGAATGAACTCTGAGGATATTTACAGGCAGCTTATTACTTGAAAATTTAACTTTAGTCCTGTCTCTTTTTCAATTATGACCAGTGTTTATGTTAAGCTCTTTAAAGAAAAGATTTTCCATCACACCTTGATAGTTCCTTGTTGAAATGATGAGGCAATCAATTAGACTGTAAATTCAGAACCTATCACTCATGGAAGGTCCATTACCTTATTGCTTAAAAAAGTATGTTCTTACTGTGAAATCACAAGAGTCACCATCCCCTTCTTTTTGTCTTGTCACACAAAAAACACCTACGAACAAACGAAACCATTAAAGCAATCTCTGGAAGTGCTTGTCAGGGCTCCTCTCCTGAGGACACAGGGCAGGGCTTGGTAGTCAAGGTTGGTCCCACAGGCCCAGACAGGGACCAGGGCATCCAGGACAGCCTGGGCAGCCCCAGCCCCAGCTGGGGACATCCCTGGGGATAGGGATAGGGATCAGTCAAGGCCAAGCTGGGAGTGGCTCAGGTGAGAGCCCATGGGCAGGTGGAAGTTGGAGACCATCTATCTCTATGTGTTTTGCTGGGCAACACCTGACATCCTGCAGGAGCAGCCCAGAGTCAGGAGGAGGCCAGGCAGGGCTCTCAAGGCCACTGGTGCTCTCCAGACCCTGTGTCTGGCATCACCTGAGCTTGAGACTGCACCTGGCTCACCAACTTCAGTAGGCACAAATGGACCCATTCTCCGTGAATTCATCTAAGCCCTTTTGTCAACCAAAGCTGAAGCATTTTCAGCTCCTCAGTGCCTCTGGCAAGAATTTCTACATAATTCTCTGCATAATGAGGGCCTACAGGAGGACAGTAAGAGACCCTTTATCAGGGAATGGAGCTATAGGTCAAGGAATAATGATTTTAAATGAGAATCTGGTAGAGTTAGATTAGATATTGGGAATAAATTCTTTACTGCTGAGGGTGGTGAGGCACAGGAACAGGTTTCCCAGAAAATTTGTGCCATTCCTGGAAGTATTCAATACCAAATCGGACAGGGCTCTTAGTTTCTTAGTCTGATAGAAAGCATCCTTGCCTCTAACAGGGGGGCTGGACTAGACAATCTTTAAAGGTTCCTTCCACCCCAAACCATTCAACAATTCTATTATTGATGTCTTCATTTCTGGGTGGATTGCAGTTCACATTTGCTTTTCAGAAGATTGCATGAAGTCTATGTTGTATTCTGGGGGACAGTGCATGTTCTACCCCTCCTGTTGAAGCCAATCCACTGTGCAATATAATATATGGAAATGATGGCTCCAGAACTGCTACCAACAACTCTTGCATGTCCACACCTCACATATGAGATGTGTTCTGCATTGGACAGAGAGCAAACAGGTGGCATACAACCTATGTATTTTGCATACCTTATCCAGCCATTACCTGGAATTTCTGGATAGTATCTAGTGAGCCAATTCCCAAAGCAAGCAGGTGATAAAATGCCTCCTATAGAAAAGTGGAGGATATGGTGCTCCTGCAGAAAGCAGCACCTGATTCAATGCACTAGGAATAAGTGTTTCAGCCAGGAAGGTGAAAAACCTGATATCCATTGTTTAATTTCCTAGGATTTATTTTATTCTTTTCCCCCTAGAGAAAGATTTCTGGAAGTGAACTGAATGCAGTGTCTATGCCATCACCTAGAGCAAACAGCTATAGCTAATTGCTGCAATGGACTATAAAGTACTTCAGAATGAAGCAATTGAATTGAATGATTTTAGGTGCCTGAAATAAAAGTTTAGGACTGTTAGAAAATCGATTCACTCTTCAAATATAGTTCCAAATTATGCAGAATGCAAGCAGCCTGGATACATAACCCTAATTCTCCTAGCCTGCCCATGGCTAGGAGATGTAACTAGATGATTTTTGAGGTCCATTCCAACCCAAACGATTCTATGATTTTATGATTCCATGACAACATCTCTTTCTTTCTTGAAATATCATCTGACCCTGGAAAAAGGTAAAGATCTCTCTCTATCTCTCTCCAGATTCATCATGTCCTTGCCTGCAGAGCCTCTTCTGTTTGGTGCTCTCAAAGCAAGCCTAAGAACTAGAACTCTGCTCTGTCCAAAATGTGTCTGCACGCGTGCCCATCTGCCAGTTGCACTGTATGTAGGGCACTACAGATGTTAAGGACATCTTAGATTCAGGTGGCTGCTTTGCTTGAAAGCTTCTTTTGCCAAGTCCTTTCATATTTTTTTAATATCTTCTTGTACATGAACTGTTTGGAATGTCAGGATAGGGTGAAAATAAATACATTCAGTTGTTGCTGTTGGAAATCTCTCTCTGCTTTGAATATCTAAATATCTTACCCAAGAGAAAATAAGAACATCACTGATTGTAATTAAGTGTTGGAACACATGAGGAGGAGGAAAAACTGAAATTTTGCCATTGTTTTATTATTTTAATTTTATAGTGAGTATTCAATAGGCAATGGCAGATAATTAGGCTTGCCTCTCTTTTCTAGGTGAGTTCTCTAATCAACACATTCTAGACTTGTGGTTCATTTTCCCTCTCTCCACTCATTTCTGACACTCAGCTGTGCCCAGCTGAATAACAGTTTCACTGAAAGAGCTTAAGAATCTTCCCCTCAATTCATTCCTCAAGGGATGGGTAGCATAGGATATCTAAATGTTTAGATCTTTCCTGTGTGATGAGTGGTATGGATTTTAACACTATTCATGCTCTGCTGTAAATGTAGGGGATTGCAGATTCCAATAAGAATTTTTGAAGTTCTCTGAGTATCAGAAATTTCCAAAATTATTTTTTGGCACAGGCAAAAATTGAGGAAACAAAACAATCCAGGATAATTAGGAACAATGTTGGTAGTCACCTGTAGGAGGGATTCTCACCTGTAGGAGGGATTCACCTGCGTTCACCTTCTGCCATGCTGTGGCTCTTCCTCTTGTGTTCAACAGCTTCTGCTCCACAGGAGAGAGAAAAGATAGTCCCCTGAAGAGAAAAACAAAACATATCCACTATTCCTTATATGCATTTTCTCTCAGAAGTGTAGAAATTGCTTTTCCTCCAGTGCAAAGCCTAGAGAATATGTCACACCTTCAGCATCACAATCTGACCTTTTGCTGTCCTCTTCTGGCTCAGGCTTCTTCTGCCCATGTTTTCTATGTCCCTTAATTCTACATAGCCTCCATGTGTTTAGGACATTTTCTGTTCTCCCTGAGTTCTAATGATACTTTGGTGGGGATGGAATTCTGCATGGTACAAACCTCTTATTAGTGGTGGGCCAAAATGGCATTTTTGTGATCCTTGATTTCATCTTGACAGGGTGGACCATGAATCCATTGAATTTCATAGCAAGATTTTTATTCAGCCAAGACTTAACTGTTTATGAATGTTAGAGGGGTGAATGCAGCATATTTTGCTCTTGTATCTTTTTATTCATTTATTTTATAGACTTACCATTTTCCACACATAAGCAGCATTATAGAAATCACAGTTTTGTGAACATGCCTTTAACTAGTAGTTGTGGTTCAGTCATCTTACAACAATTTTACAACATCATTAAACCTGAATGATAGCTCAGATCTCATTAAATCACAGGCAACCTCGCTGATTTAAGAATATAACAATTATTTTCCATAAATGTAAAATGTACGAAAGAAGGATTTTCTTCTGTTCTATTAAATTTTATTATAAAAAAGATAATACATTTAACTGACAGAAGTATTCTATCAAATGTTTTATTATGTCACTAAACCTTAAACATCTTCCTGCTTTCAAGAAATGAGATTATGCATTTAGGAGACCTCTTAAACAAAGCTTAAAATTCATTTAACAATTAAGAGACTAAAGAAAAAGCTTTTTTCATATATTTTTCCCATGGATTTTTTTGCACCCATTTACAGCTGAAATAATAGGTATAATTTTAAATGCACATAAATGGAAATAAACCTAACGTGGGCTTCACTATATAGGCTACAATTCTTTCACAGATATTATTGTCATTCATTATCCAAAAGCCAACACTGAAAAAAGCAGATCTGGCTGTAAAGAATAGGGGACAGGAACAGCAAAGCACAGTTACACCTACAACTGTAGAATATAGAATATAGCTGGGCAATACCCTGTCAAAGTTAGCTGCAGAAAGTTACTGTGATGCATTATTTCTCATTTTATAAGAGCCATTTTTGAGTGGCTGTAAAATTAATCAGTGCAAAGTTCAGGAGCTTTCGAAATGCAGGTAACTACTTTGTTGAGGAGATTAAGTAACTTTAAAACTACTTTAAGTAATTTTTAATTAATTCATCTTCTTTCTGATGGCTACAGAAAGGGCTGTGAAGAGCAGGATGTAATTGGGGATCACCACCCGAGGCTTAAGTAAACAAATTCATGGCTGAAAGCAGTCATCTCTGACAAGCAAGCTGCCCTTGCTGGGCTGAGCGCATGCGAGGAGCACACGGCTGCACCCGGGCATGGATGGGGCCCCCAATTCCACCTGGGATGGGACCACACAGAAAGGCAGATGGTCATCCTTGAACAGAAACAGTCACAATCAAGTTCCTCTAGCTAGATAAAAAGTGAAATGCCTTTGGTTGTTGTTGATGCTTTTACAGAGGGTTTGATTCAGATAGGACAGTATTACCCATTTTTAGGATAAGAATATTCCATTATATTGTGAAAGACAGGAATGTTAAAAAGTGCAATATTAATATAGGCTGGATGGTCCCAGGATAAGTTATCAACTCAATGACTAATTGGGGAAATCTTGATTTTTTTTTTTAATTTAGATATGAAAATGTTGAAATCTGACTTTGGAAACCTGTTTCATTTTGCATGAGACCCTGTGTAGCTGAGATGAAAAAGCTCCATTAAGGTAGAAATTTGGGGATACAGTGAGGGGACTTGTTTGTTGGAAATATTATTTCACCGCCTCAAGAAATTATTTTGGTCAAATTATTTTATTCAAAATACATGTCTTGCAAGAAGCAAAAACCAACATGATCTCTGTAATAGTCAAGCTTCCAAACAAAATAAAATGAAGAGACCACAACATTTCATAACAGAGTACTAGAAGGAGCTGGCAGGACTTAGTGAGATGGCAGGACCTGAATGAGCTTAGGGTAGAGATAATGAATCAAGCTGGGGGTGAGGGAATCTGGAGAGCTGAGCAGTTAGTCCAAAATGCAGAGTCTAATGCCTGATAGGCTGGTAGCAAGGCACATTTATTTTGAAAGATTGCATGCTCAGGTAAAGCAGATAAACTCCAAGGAATTGAATTGGAATTGAGCAAATTAATAGAGCTCTGGTTGTTTCCCTATCTGAATAAAACAGAAAGGCCAGGATTGAATATTTTGAGAATTGTAGTTCTAAAAGCAGAATAAAATTTGCAGAGATATCAGAAAGACAAACCAGTGAGTTTTCTGTGCAAATTGGCTTTCTTTAATCACTATGCAGTTCCAAAAGGAAAGCAAACAACTTTCAGAGACTTCACATCAAACAGATGTGAAGAATGAAGCTGCAGTGCTGAATGAAGATCCGGTGTTTCTCTTTCAGTTAAATCAAAAGGAGGATTTTGTATCGTATGGACAATTCTCAGGCAAACAGTAAATGGAAGTTATGTATCTGAATAGAGAAATCGAGGTATTTCATTTGAAAAGACCTGTGAATGATTGCTTTATCTCCTTCATTATCAGAGTGTGTTAGAACTCAGCTGCATATTTCAGATGTATCTGCCGGTTCGCTGCATACTAAGTACAAGGGGATATAGACTTAAAACACTAAGATTTAACTACTATACTGTGGGGAATGGTGGTAGTTTAAATTCCAGTGATAACCAGAGGACATTCCGACAGATGCTTAGTGTCTGTAATTAGTGTGGGAAGCAGACTCTAAGCAAGAGTCTTTAAAGTTTAAATCTCACAAGGGAAAGATAAAAACTTAATATGAGGGAGAAAAAATGTAAAAAAGGAAGATCTAACCTGACATTTTTTTGGTTGTTAATTGTAATTCTGTCCTAGCTTCCAGTGTTCACAATGGGATTTTTGGTACCATAGTTTTCCTGAGGCAGACCTACATTTTTCATTCAGGCCTTGATTTCCTCTTGTATGATTGCATATAGGGAGCTCTTGACAAAGGCATCATGTAGTGCCTGCAAAGTTGTGTTCCTGTTGTTTTCATGTGCTTCAGACTATGTACACCATACCCAAGAAGAGAAAGTCGTCATTATTCTATCTGGCTGTAATTTTAAGAACACCAAAACCACTTTTACAGGTGCCTCTGATAACATCCTCATCATTAAATAGATATTGTTGATTATGAGGAATTTAGTACTGCTGACTGAATCTGAAAATCCTTCACAAGAAAGGGACACTGTACAAGACTCAAATTGCTTTCCTGTAATATTTTCTATTTTTATTCTTCAGGGCAAACATCTGATAGGAAAGGACTTTGGTCTCAACTGCATTCCCCTCATTAGTTGGCTGGTATGAGCTTGTTGTCCAGAAGCAACTCAGTCATTGATGTTTTGTTCCACCGGCTGGATTCCCCAGCTCTGCCAGGCTCCATGCCCTTGCCAGTGTCCTTGCTATCTTCCTACTGGATATAATTTGAAATACTGGACTTTTGTGGTTTTTTTAAGCACACTATTTCAGGTTAGATTTTAGACCATGCTATGTAGATCTGTAATGGCAGACAGTTGCTTGATCATGAGTCCCGTCAACTAGCCATCTATCGTTCAAGAGGATTTGATTTAATTGAATACCATGAGTTTAGTACTTTGTAAGGATGGGAATATGATATTCATTTACTCTACTCTGGAAGAAAAATATGCTCTTTACCACTTTTTAACTCTTATTTTCAAATAGCTTATCACAGATTTTGACCACGCTGCAGAGCTGTCAATTACTAAGTCCATTGCAGCAGATTATTTTTTCTTCTGCTGTTTTAGCAGTACCATTTGAAGGACTTTACTTATTAATTGAGCTCAATGTGAAAGATTCCACATTTTTTTAACATCGGATCCATTGAAATGGATCTTGGAGTGAAAAACAGCAAAAGTATATAAAAGAAATAAATGGTTTGTACAAGAAGTGAATGAAGACAAGAATGAAAAATGTGTCAAATCAAGATCCAGTATTTCACTTTTACTCACTCTGACTCCCAAGATCTTCATCATTGATATGTGGTTTTGCTGCCCTTCTGAAATTTCTCCACAGAACCTCTACCATCTGCCACTAATTTTGTTTCCCTGAGGACCAGATTCCCAGCTGATGCAAAAAGTGCAACCTCAATGATTCCTTTACATGTGACCTGATTTTGATTCAGACTTTGCCTCGGGGTTGCTTTGTCTACTGCCATCACTCCCGTTGTCAGACCTGACACAGGCTGTTTCTCCCAGAGCCTTGGCAAGGAGTGACCTCGGCATCCTTGCAGAGTTCCATTAGCTTCAAACTAGGCTGCCCTGTAGGACCTGGTTGCAGTTATGGGACATGAGCTGAAAGCTCTTCAAGAAAAATATTTAATTGCATTTTGCTCTGAAACTTCATCTGCAGAAGCCTAAAGGTGAAATGGAGGTTACAGTCACTCAGTAGTGCTCATTGATTGCTTGTTTCGCACTTCAGTAACAACACCCTTTTTGTGACTACCACTTCCAGAAAATATGTGTTATCCTAATCTTTAAAGAATGTTCGGGACAGTGGCATAATATTAACTACACCTTCAAATGGTCTTCTGATCTTTCAAGAAATGCATTTTCTCAGCAGAAATCCACTCTTTGATGACATTAGTTGACTGTAAACTGATAGACCCATGGTTATACCCATTTTTAAGCAAAATTACAGGTTTTACTGTGAAATTTGCATCAACGGATGCATCTCCATGCTTTTTGATGCTGGTGTGCAAGTACTACTCTCTATAAATAGCATTTTCAAATATCTGTAAAGAGGAACTAAAATAGTTCTGGAATTCTTTTTCTTTCATTAGTTTTTCATGGTCTCCCTCTACCTTTCGTTCTTCTCTTCCCATCCTGTTTTAAATTCTCTAAGCTGGAGTAGGAAATAAATCCCCTTCCATAGGTCTCCTATTAGTTTGCTTCTGACAGATTATGAAGGTCTTCCCTTCCCCCTGGATGGGGGGAAAGGGATACAACAGATGGTTTTCTCTCTTTTTGACTACTCATTTGGTGAGGTCTGCATTTTCCTTTTGGAACTACTTTCTGATGAGTTAGAAAAAAAAAGCCTTATCTCTGCAGTATGTTTTACTTTCTGAAGTGGCTTTTCTCTGACAACCCCAGCTGTAGCACTCATACCACTTTTCTCCTTACTCAGTTTTTAAAAGAGAGAATTTTTTTGTGAAGTCAGCTTGGCAGCAGTGCTTATTTTCTCTTTCTTCATTTGCTGGCCATTTCTCATTACCTGTCTCTTTCTACACTATGGTGAAGGCATACACAGTACCCTATTTTAGTCAAGACACTGCAGAAATAATAAAAAAATACATCACTAGGCTGGAAAAATTCTCATACTAGCTTTCATTAACAAGCAAATGAGACAAATCACAGGATTAATGAATAAAAACCAAGAGGCAATATAAAAAAAAAATTACAAGGCAGAATCATTACATTTACCCCCCCAACCTCATAAACAGGCATTTGCTTAGTTCTGTTTGCAAAAAGCCTGAGAATATAGTAAGAATGGTAATTTTTATCCCTTTTTTCACGTTTCAATAACCATTGATATTGCAACTGTATGCTACCAGATAACTCAAAATACAAATTTTATCCAGACTGAGGGCAGGGAAGGGCAGGAAGGAACGCTTCCTGGCATTTCTTCAAATGAGCACTGAAGCATACCATACAGTGTTTAAGCCCTTTTATTTTCAGGTATGTAGGAAAAGAGATAATGCTTTGACACTTATTCCTGGAGAAAGCCTGAGACTTCAAAGTCAGCACAGCAACATCTTTTGAGCAAAACTGGCCATACAGAATGAGTTTAAATTGGCTTTTTACTTTGCTTCATGGGATTTTCTTTTGATCTCATACCAGAAGACCTAAAGACAGATTTAGTCTATGATCACACTGGAGCCTAAATCTGTTGATTGAATAGTAAAGAGATTGCAGGGATGCTCCTTGATCCAAGTAAGCCCTAATCTCTTGAGAATAACATAAAAAATTAATTTTCTGGATTTTTTCTCAGGAGAGAACTCTTGCAAATTATCCTAGAGAGATTGCCTTCTGGGTGTGCTGAGATATTCCTCCTACTAACCATTTAGTATATTTTTATTTCAGTATATCTTGCTTTCCTTTAGCCCCACCAAGTACCCAGGGGTCAACAGAATGTTCAATAGAAACCTTTGTCTTTTTATTTTTTTTATTTGATTTTACTCAATGAAAAGATTATTGACAAGTCACCTTTCTTTTGAAGAGAAATTTCTATAAAGTTTTGAAAGCAACCTGCATTCCAGCAGAAGAATGGTAAACTGTGACAGAGTTGCAGCAATGTTTTTGCTAAGGAATATTTTTCCTCTGACTGTCAGAAAGAAAGATTGCGAAGACAGCCTTTTCTTAGACACAGAGATTTTGGTGATGTTAGCCAAAGAAATGTTTAAGCCTTTCCAGGAAGGCTCTCTGATCACTGCTGTAGACACAGGGAGAGGTAAGGATAAAAATTGGAAGCAAAAATAAACCTTTTTACACCAATCATTTTTTTCGAGAAAAATGAGATTTTTTTCTCTCTCTCTCTCTGAGGTTGAACAATTGCATTTTAAGGTCTCAGAAATTGTCACAGGAGCTGTCATATTCCAGTAATCTCTAACAATAGCTCCATTTACTAGGTAATTATGCAGTTTAGGCTCAATATCAAAAACAGAGGCCAAAAGAAGATCCTGCTGTTGCAAACTGTCATGGGAACAATCAGTAGTGTCTTCAGCAAAAGTCTAAGGGACACATTTTTAGTGGAAGTCTGCAAATGACAAACCCAGAGGTGTCTGTTAGGAAAAAAACAACTGTAGTCAAAGACAATAAGTTTGAAAGGAGGTTTCAGACTTTAACTGAATTAATAAATTATTTAGAGGTTTAAATAAGTAAATTAATAAATTATTTAGAGGTTTAAACCTTTAATTTTGACTTAGAGTTTTTAAACTTCAATTTTGCTTTTATAAAAAGACATTATTGGTATAGTATTCCAATGGCTTAGCAAGAAAAAGGAAAAAAATCCTGGCTCAATTATAACAAAAAGGAAAAAAATACCAAATATTTTAATTTCTATTAATTTAAAAGTTTATTGTGTTGTTTGGGAAAGTAGCTCAGAGAAAGCTGATGAACAGAAGTACTCTTGAACTCTAATTGCTCTAAGCATCTTTCTGTTCTCAGTTTGGTCTTTAATATGTTTCAGGGACAAGAGATCATCTTTCTTCAAGCAGAGATCTTCAGGGAGAATTTCTCAGCATGTTTTCATTTTTCATCTAAGAGTAGCCAGACACTGTTTAAGCAGTAAAGGACCATCAACAGGACCCTACATACTTTTCACATTACTCTGTGTATGAATTGCAGAAATTGCATGCCTTCTAAATGCCACACAGTTTTTGGTAAAATGAAGGTAGGTTCATTCCTCGAGTAGTAATTAATAAGGTTCTCAAGATTTTCCATCGTATTTTTTTTTATTTTGAAAGCTGTTTTAGTTGGTAAAATGTTGCTGTCAATTCTACTTAGAGCACCTCTCTTCTTTTGTGTCTCTTCATTCAGCTTTTCTGCTTCCACCACCTTTCCTTTTGAAAACCTCTCTTTCTTGTTGTAGTTTTTCTTGCTTATCTGTTATCTTGCTGTAGATTGAGTGCCCATCTCTTCATTCCAGAAGTGTTCCTGCCTGAAACAGCTACATACACCAGAGGAGGAGGGAATTTATTATGGGAACTTGGAATACTTCCACCATGTTCAGAACAGGGATTCCCACCTCATCTGTTAAAACATAATTACCTCATTGCAGACAATATGCCTCATTTTTGACTAGCTTGCTATCTATGCCTTTTAAAATTTTATTAGAATGTCCCTGAGTAGGTTATTTTATTATCTTGCACTTTCTTTTTTCTTTATTTATTCAAGCATCTCGGAGCATGTTATTTTTACTACCTTGCAGATTATTTTTGCTTTATTTACTATGGATTTAAAATTCTCATTTCAAGCACTAAGGTGCATCACAGTTCAGAAGCATACCTTGTTGTAGGCATGCACAAGTTTATTGACAGCAGCCAGTTCAGGATCAGTGTTGTTCTCTTCCTGATTTTTCAGGGCAAGTTCCTTTTGTTTTATTTATGATATTATAAAAAATAGTATTGTCTCAGCTTATTATGCAACCCAATCAATAGCTCAGAGACAAGAAAGGAGCGCAGCCAAAATGTCCCTCAACACTCTAAGCCTCTGTCCCCCAGTCTTTTTTGGGATACTTATTGATGTCTCTGCTCTGATGAATTTGTGTGGCCTCACAAAAGTGAGGTCAGCAATCTCTAAGGTGAGAGATTTCTGGTAATACCAAGGAACTTCAGAGACTTGAGGGAAAAAAGAAACAAAATGGTATCTGTGATAGTGTTATTCACATAAAAATATGTGACAGTCATTTGATAACTGATATTTTCTTTCTTCCTTCAGACTGCGTGGTGCACAGAAACAAATGAAGTACTTTTCCTTGAGAACTGGACACAAATATCTGTAGTCTTTTACAAAAATTACTGTGCTACAAGCCTACCCCAAGTACTTCTACTCGCACTTGTGCAATGTCCTCTCCTAGAAGGTCAGCTTCAGCTCCTGCTCCTAGGGGAGTTATTCTTGTCACATGAATGCTTATGCTTTGCTAACTTTTGTACTGACTGTTGAAAGGCAATTGCAGCCAGTGCAAAACAAAGCTCTGATTAACATAGTTGTTACAATTTGAGCCAAGAAGGCCTGCTGGAAATTTTCCCCTATCATTTTTATTCACTTTTGGACTGTGTTCTTAGAGAAACAATCACCATTTCCAGTGAGTTTAGATGATACCTATATTTAACACTTCTGCCAAACTGCTATATTGAGATTTCGACTCACTTTAATTGCTTATGTAAGACAAATTATTGGACGCTAAGCTGCAAGATAATGTGTCCTTTAAACAGACTAAAGCAATGCCCTCTAATTTTGCTAAATAAAAACTCTGTAAAGCAGTGTTAATCAGCTAGCTCTAAATGTCTTGTCACTAATCTTGCCATGCACAACTACATCTGTAATATGCTTCATAAAAAATTATGAGGTTCAAAAGAAAATGATGAAAATTTTAAAAAGCCAATTATTTTATATGAATTTTTCCTAAGAAAATGCCATTTATCTCCTTTCCAGAAATAGAAAGCCAAAATACTAGCCCCAGTCATCAGTAAGGGTATCAATCCAGCTTGCTTGACAGTTTCTTAATTTTGAATGTGGTGAAAAGAGAATATAGCAGAGTATCAAAGAATGATTTATTTCATGAGAACAGGACTGAAATATTACATAGAGGTCTCAGCATCAATGCATTCTTGCTATCATGTAGAGCACTGGACTAACAGATTAGATCTAAATAGACTGGGTCTGCAGTGTTCTTCCAAGGTGAAATTCATGCTCTTCTCTGGGTTCTCAAGGATTGGTCTTTAGAGATCTTGAACTGCCCCACCTTAAGGAAGCTAAACTGGAAGAGGAGCTCCAGGAGAATGGCTGGTGCACTCTGCCAACCAATGATTACTCAATCCATCGGGCCAAAGTAGAATTAGCCTGAACTAAAGAAAGAAAAAACAACAAAAAGCCCAAACAGACAGAAAAACAATACTCCAGACCTTCACTGCAAATTCTTTTCCTTACAGATGGTGCATTCCAGCTGCTCTGTCACTGTATGCTAACATAGGCACAGCCATGTGCTTCTCCTCTTGGAGAAGCAAGGTGCAGACCCTTCACAAGAGCCTGAAGGTACTTAGTAGTACATCACTTCATATCTACATGGAATACATTTTAATCCATGTCTCCATTTCTTTCCTTGTGCATGATGCCACAATTGAGTTCATAAAGAAATTAATAAAAAATGAAAAACAGTTTTAAGTCTAAATAAAAAAGTTTGCCCAAGATGACCATGAAGCAATGAGATTTCTGCACACCCTCTGCCTGTGCATTATTCAGGTAAGCACTATGCCTGAGCATCAGCAAAAGGGGTTTGAGTTTTTGTGGGTTTTCTTAGCTTTGACCTGGTAAAATTTAGTCATTATACTAAGAAATAAATGCATAAAATAATCAGAAAAGTTCTATACAGCTGCATATATACTTGGCCACTGACGGCCAACAGTTGAAACATGTTCTACACCCCAGGAATAAAGAAGAAAATCCCCCTCAATAATTTATTTATTTATTTTATTTTCAACTTTTGAACTCCTTTTTCATTGCTGCCTCTGAGGAAAACCTTGCCTCACAGCAATGTAAGGTAAAAAGGGAATGGCAGCTTGAAACAGGAGAGGATTGCCGCTTTTCATCATAGGTCTGCTAAGCTGACAGCCAGAAAACATTACCAGCTAGAAAAATTGCCCTTGGAGAGGTGTTTTGGTCTCCTTCACCATGAGCACACATGCAAGCATTGTATTAGAATGTGTTATTTTGCTTTTTTAATTTGTTGTATTTGTTTGAGTTCAAGTGAAATCCATGGATTCAATGTACATCTTAAGAAATATTATTTGTCTCTTCTGTCCTCCAGTCATTTTTATGAGTGACCTGCTCATGTCACAGACATTCTTAAAAAGCATGAAATTTTCCAGATGAAACCTCAAGTGAACTGTTCCCCTTATGGTTCAGTAAATGCCTCCCAGATTCTCCCACACAGAAGAAAGCTCATTTCCTCCTTTGGAGTTTATTACATTGTTTGCAAATATTTTTTTCTTTACCTACCATTCAAATCTTATTCTGCAGGTATAGTTCTTAAGCCAAGTAACTTCCTTAACAATAATGAAAAAGTACTTAAGGAAAATTTTCATATTTTCAAGGGCATCTAGAGAAATATTGTGTCTTTATCCCACCAAGAGGAAAATTCTGTAGGCATGTACAATAGAGCAAAGGAATAAAATCAGCCAAATGAAAAACCAAAGAAAAATTAACAAAAACAAACAAACAAGTCAGAAGGTAAGCAGCATTTTGTCAGGAATCTGATATAATTAGGTTGCTTGGAGAACACGTGCCTGGGTAGTTGTCTGAGTAAGGGGAACAGTCTCACTCACACAGTCAGCATCTTGAGATTCCACAGTGACCTGACTCACATGAAGTTTTGGGCCTGGCAAATCAGGCAAAGTTTTATGTTTCAAGGTTTTATGCCTTAATGAAATTCATGAATCAAGAGAAATTGTTGTCCCTTTTTTATAAAAAATTAAATTTTGGTGTTAAAAATTTGGTGATAGATTCTGGTAGATATTAGCCATATGCAACATAAATTTCTCCCACATCACTGTCTTTAATCTCTAACCTCAACACAGAGCTTGCTGCTGCATTACAGAAGATGAGCTATCCAGCAAATATTACAGAGGGCTGCAAGCAATATATGTTTTGAGGAAGCACATGCAAAAAAAAAAAAAAAAAGGCTGATTTTTCCTCTTAGTTTCATTTGAATAATCAAATTCTGAATTGGAGCACTTAAATGGAAGTCAAGGAACTTGGAGTGTGATGGAGGAAGCAGCAATCAGTTTGAAAAGATGTTGAATCTCTGATGAGCGTTGAATATGTCAGATTAAGTTATGTCCTAGAAAGGGAGGTTCCCTGAACAACTGCTAGTCACTTTAAATTATTCTGCATTTCAAACAGGAAATCATCCAATTAGACTAACAGCTGCAGAGATTGGAATAAGCCTTGCATATTACAAAATTATAGAAAATGCAGCTGAGTGCTATGGAAAGGAGCTAAGGTAAGTAATTTTCCCTCTTCTTTTCTGTAATAAAACTTAATTTCAAGGACTTTTAGGATAAGGAAATGACTGCAAATTTATTACATGTGATAAAAACAGGGAAAAAATTTACCAGTAATTATGCTGGATAATTTTTTTTTTCCTATGTATGTTCTGTTTTTCCTGAAATATCTGCTGTTTCTTTCAAGGTAGGTGGAGACTTCTGTATTTCATCTTGTCCCAGGTCCATTGCAATACCATCACTACTATTTCCAAATGTTTTCAAGAAGATAAGCAACAATTATATTGCAATTACTCTTTGGCTAAGAGTTATCTCCATTTGAAACTTTGTTCACAAAGGTGGTCTGAGATTGCAAACTACAAACTGTATGTGAAAAAGGAAAACATAGGCGAGGTCAGGAAAAACAGTAACCCAGGAGATGGAAACGGGTTTCTATATAGTTAAAAAACTCAAACTCAATAACAAATGGAATTCTGGTACCAGAGAAAATAGCACGATGAAAAAAATAGTATGGAAAATACAGCATACTATTAAAACACCTTGAACATTCTACTGTATCTGAGACAGAAAATATATAAAACCGATATCATTTTACCTAGACACCTCCATGTAGTTTCAGGATCAGAAGATGTAAGTTAACCTGTAGGTCAAAATTATCTTTAACTTTTAATAACTGGACTAATATTAGAAATCAGTCTAAAAAAACAAAGTAGATAGAGTCATGAATTTTCAGCTACAAATTATAAATTCTTTTTTGTTTAATTTTCCTCTGTGAAGATTTGTGTTTTAAGAAAAAAAAAAAAAAAAAAAAAATTCACATTATAAAGCTTTTTATTTCCATAAAATTACTCTTTTCCCATGATAATCTCAGATATTTACAGTTACCCTATTGCATCTTTTGGCAGTGTACATCCAATGTATGTCCTTGCAGAGACACAACTCATTTCTGAAGAGGCCCTTCCTGCAGGAATCTCAGGTTAGATAAGGAAAAGGATTTTTTTAAACTGGCTGTGCACTGAATGTCAGGGCACATTCCCATGCTACGTACACAATTCCTCCCACAGGATTTCCACCAAAGTATTTTGCCTGGGGTCTCTGTCCTTTTGGTACATATGCAACATGATCTAACTTACCACAAGAGTTCACTGAAATCACAGCTAAATCTCTAGCAGGCAGAAATACAGACTTTAAGTTCTGTAATTCCTCTCAGCTTATTTTAAAATGCTTCATTCACCTGATGCCTGTTAAATGAGCCTAAAACCATAATTAGGAAAAATCTAATAATTTTCCTTTATATGTAATTTCAGATTGCTTTCTTCTGAAGATCTTTAACCAATGTTAAAGCTTTGAAAGTCTTAATAGGATCAAAGACAAATTCGTCAGGAAGAATATTGAGGAAAGTGACTAATTTCTTATACCAGTATACATTCACCTCACATCAAGATTTCACCAGCTCCAGAAGAATTAGATCTGAATTACCACTGAAAGGATTGTTTTTAGTTAAAATGTATAATTTCTGTAAGGAATTGGAATTAAGGAGAATCCAGGAGACACTCTCCTGCTTACAGATAAGCAGAGGATTCAAAGATAAAGCTTCCCAAAAGGAATAAATTTTCTTGTCCTGACAATGCAATCAGTTAGGGAAAAAAAAAACACCTTTAAGCCATAAATGTGTTCAAAAAACTATCATTTAACTTTAAAAATGGATTAAAGAGTATCTTTCAATTGTTGATGGAATCAAAGTTTCAAGTGGTTTGAGCAGAAAGCCTGTTGCTTTTAGGTCACACAGTAAAGAAGATGCTTGTTCTTGGTAAAATTAAATTTTGCATTAAAATTATTGGTTTAGTATAAACCAATGTAATAGAGCAATTGTCTAATTTATTGGGACCAAAGGGTAGCAGAACACTGCATTGGAATGCATCAGATGGGCAAATGCATGAAATCACTCTGCCTGGTGGTGAAATGCGAAAATATGTGGAAAAATAGCTCTACGACTTTATCACTACAAAACCATTGTGGCCAAATGCTCCCACCCCAAACACTGGGAACTGTCATTGGGATACAGCTGCCAAAACACAACTGGTCAGCACACACAAGTCCTTGCAGCTTGTGCAAGGCCAGTGCTTGGCCTTGACTGGCACTGATGAGTAAAACAGGCAGAGCCCAGAGCTGTCCAGCTGCCTGCAACACTGCTGCTCTCTACCAGAAATTTAAAAAAAATAGGTTTTCAAGCACAGCCATAGAGTTGAATTTAGCTAGGAGACCTGTAAAAAACTGTACTCACCTACTACCTCGTTTTAAGCCTGTATTCAGTGTATACTGCCATGAAAAAATCTGGAGAAGGAGTCATGGCACAGCACTTTTCACCTCCTCTCAAAGTCTGTTTCCTGTAAGGCTTAATAGGCATCACTTAAATTTTACTGTAATGCATTTAATGTATGAAAGCACATCTAATGTATGGTAAAATCATGATACAAGACCCATTAAAAATCAGCTGGGATTTTTTTTTTATTTTTTCTAAAACTTCTCAGTTACCTGAAAGAGTCTTTTCCCCATGATCACTGGCTATTGATTTGAACCAGTAGTCATAGTTTGTATGCTCAGTGAGTCCTAGGGTGGGGGCATTTTGCTGCCTACTCAGAAATTTTAAAACTGTTTAATAGATTCTTCCATCAAAGCAGCTCTTCTTAACCTGATTCTTTTAAGCAAACAGAGAGTAACTGCAATCATCTAATCTAACCTCACATATACCAGCAGCAAAGACTTCCAAAGGTGAGCTCTCAGCTCCTAGTCATTGAATTTGAAAATTGTAATGATTCTTGTGCTGCTTCAGAAATTGAACTTCTGGCTCTTAATAAGACGTTAATGTAATAAATGTTACTTCCCACATAGTTTTGAGAAATAGGTATTCCAAAACAGCTTCACTTCACTTTTGTGTGAAAATAGTTTATCTGGCAAATGCACAAGTGATAATGCACTATAATTTTTTAATGCATTCTACATCACACCTTAGGGTTAAGAAACTTGAGCAACACAAAATTAGTGTGCTGCTTACCATTTATCACTTACCACTAGTTAAACAGCGTATTTTAAAAAATTGAGATCAATTTTATCAAAATGTCAAAATGTATGTCAAAATGTATGTCAAAATTATTTTTAGCTGCTAATAACCTATCAATTAGGTGATTAGTGGAGAGTCTAGGAAGGAAAAAAAGTAATCAGACTATAATTTCAAGATTTTGTCAGCTATTGTTGAAAAAACAAAATAATTGTTAGTTAAAAAGGGGGGATTTTGCCATTCACAGTTAGCATCAAAGAGGAGTGTTTGGCTAGGAGGAGGTCAGACAGATGCAGATAACCAAAAAAATTATCAACTTAATGTGCACATGTACATATGTGTAGGCTTGAGTTTCAATATGGCCAAATATTGGAATATCTCTCATAGCAGCACACAGAAGATTTTCATGGGAAAGCAGTGACACTAGAAAAGACTTAAAATACTGGCGGATGGTGTTCTGCAAGATGTGTGTCCACTCTGGTGGCACAGCCTAAACAGGTAATGTGATGCCTGCATGTATTAATTCTGCTGTTGCTGGTGGCCGAGGGAATGACATTTCTCAGAAGCTGGTGAACTCAGAGAAGTGCAACAAGGCTTAATAAAGGGTTGGACAAAGCCTTGAAAGGAAAAACGCAAGGAGCTCAGTCCAACAAGAACAAGATAAATGAGTAATTGGATCACATTCTCTATGGGAAGAGACCCATGATAGCGGGCTTTTCACTCTAGCAGAAAATGTGAAGCTGAAAGTGTAAAAGCTGAAGATGGAAAAAATGAGATTGGAGTACGAGGGTATTATGAGAGTGAACAATTGAGTGTTTTGATTGGAATATATGTACAGATGTTCATTGTCTGCAAATAATTGTAAATAATATACAAGACTTTAGACAGCTGTGTATTTGAGGGAGCTGGTAAATATTCTTAAGTAGTTCCCAATAATTATTCACATTTTTCTCTTTAGTTTCTATTTACCAGTCGACTAAGCCTATAATTATCTGTATGCCTGTGAAACTAGCTCCTGGTATGCACCAGAGGATGTGTTATTGGTTTCCACAGAAGCATAGTAAAATCATGAAGGCTCACAATAATCATCATTAATTTTAGGCCTGAATCAGTTCTTCAGTACCTTTAAAAACCATAAAAAACAAGAGAGGACTACTCTAGAATTTGCTCACTTGCAATGTAATATTTTAAAGTAAAGAAAACAGTCAGTAATAATTTAGAGACATTATTTTGCTTTAATATTAAAAGAGAAAACAACTCCAGTATGTTTACATTTGCAGCTCCAATGTATTTTTATTTTAAGTCTTAGTTTCTAGACCGGCTTGACCATTTGTCTCCTACTTTTTGTTCTGCTTTAGCTTTTTTTGGCTGACATCAGACTACATCATCTTCTCTTTTAATAGTTAGAAGACTCCTTTCAAGGCCAGAAAAACCATTTACTTCCACTTTGTCCTGGATTCAGAAAAAAAGGCAAAAATACATTGACACGCTGGTATGTTTCACCCTGATTAAATGGATTTAAACCTAGTGATTTTAACACTCCAAGGGAATCCTCCAATCAGATTTCAGAAATATCAGCCAAATATTCACGCGCACAGCATCATTTACAGCCTTTATCAATGATTCTGAAGTCAATATACAGGCAAACAAGACTTTTTCTCCAAGATTTTACTGCTGTAGACATTATTGTACTGACATGTTAATTTTCTGCTGAATTAATGGTCTTAATTTTTCTGTACATGAGCATATTTTTTTATAAAAACTAGATGAGAAAATTAGTAAGATAGAACCAATATAATTTATTTTTACATTGTTATCTGTTTACATGTATTTATCTACAGTATTCATTATTTTCCTCTGTTGTCATTTTAGATAAATGAAAACTTTTGCATGTATTATACATTTAATTGTTTTACAGTATTTCTTGGTGAGATAATTAGACATACTTTTGCTTGAGATACATTCAGTGGAACTTTTTGCCATTATTAAAACTTTGTGTTGATTTCTTAAATAATTTAGAAAAAAAATCAATTAATTTAATGCGAAGAGTTATTTTTTTTATAATGAGTTCTCCCATTCTTAACCAGAACTGACAAAATTCTGAAATTAAATGTTAAAATGAAAAGCTGAAAAATGCTGTTTTAAAAAGATCAAGATCAAAATATGAGCTTTTCAAAACAATCTTTATTAAAAAAGTTATTTCAAGAAATAGTGACATTTCAATGATCTCCACACTGCACTTTTTAGTGAACTAACTATTCATTTCATTATCCATCTTTGTTTCCAGAGCCTATCCAGATAGATTGCTCATTCCTCTTGCATGGAAAAGAAATGACTTACTCATTTTTCCTGGCTGATGTTGCAATACATCTCTCCCTAAAAAAGGTTGCAGGACTGACAGGAGCAAAAAAGGAAAGGATTAAGTGTCATGAAGCTATACATTATTGCTTGGGATACATGAGAAAAAAAATTAACGTTTCCCTCTTCTCTGTGGGTCTTAAAGTGGTTAGTATTAAACAAGGTTGCTCATAACTTGTTTTCCCCTGTTATAAATTATTTGTGTTTTGAAGAGGAACACACAAGGCACAGAACCTTGCTGTTTCACGAGACATGGTCTTGCATAGAACATATTTTCACTGGGTCAACTCACAGAAACGCCTTAAAATAGGATACTATCCTACGGAATTGTTATTCCTTTTTGTACTCTTCAACTTAATAGTCATTGGTGTTCCTTCCCACAGTTAACAATGATGTGGCTCTGTTTCTCAGAAAATATTGTGTTCCATGTATTTTCTACCCAGATATAGTCCGAAGACCTCAATGTCCTTAAAGAAAGTATTACTTTGTGGATACCAAGAATATGATCAAGTAAATGCACACAAATCTATTTGTGTCCCACAGACTAGTTTGAAGGAACTCTCTAGGGGTCCAACATACATGAGAGAATGGTTGATTAGTAAAGAGAGATGGGAAACTGGTCATAGGAAAAGGAAAGGAGAAAATTTCACAGAGAAAAAGCATGATAAAAGACAAAAATAGCTACAGAGACAAAAATAGTAATAGTTTTTCTCTCATACTCCTAATACTGTAATTAACATCAAAATTAAAATTGATGGGGAAAATTTACTATTACATATATTATGATCATATTCTCTATCAGAAATCCCATTGCAGAATATCTGTTGCAATACAGAACAATGTGGAAGAGACAGGGGTTGACTTTGGCTGGCTGCTGAGTGCAGACCAGCCTTCTCCATCACTCCTTTTCCTCAACAGGACAGGGGAGAAAATACAATCAAAAGTTCATGGGGACAACATAAATATAGGGAGATCACTCAGTAGTTATAGTCATCAACAAAAGACTTGAATAAGGAAAGCTAATTAAATTTATTGCCAGTAAATTAGAGTAAGATAATGAGAAAAACAGAGCAAAATTTAGAACCGCTTTCCTCCTCACTCCCATCTTCCCAAGCTCAACTTCCTTTATTCCTGACTGTTCTACCTCTTACCATAAGCTGTGCAAGGAGATAGGGCATGGGGCTCATAGCCAGTCCATAACACTTTGTCTCTGCTGCTGCTTCCACCTCACACTCTTCCTCTGCTTCAGCTCAGGATCCTTCCCACATGACACAGTGCTCCACTAATTTATCCAGTGTGATTCCTTTCCACAGGCTGCAGTTCCTCACGAACTGGTTCAGCATGGGGACCTCCATGTAGTGCAGTCCCTCAAGAATATCTTCTCCAGCATGTGTCCCCACCATGGGACCCCAGAAGCTGTCAGAAAATCTACTCCAGAATGCACTCCTCTCTGCTTGGGTCCACCTGTCCTGCTCCAGCCTGCTTCAGCACGAACTTCCCACAGGGTCACACTTTCTGCAGGGTACGTCTGCCTGCTCCAGTGTGGAGTCCTCCAGAGACTGCAGGTGGATCTGTGCTCCCCCATGGACTGCAGGGGCACAGCTGCCTCTCAATGGTCTGCACCATGGGCTGCAGGAAAACCTCTGCTCCCGTGCCTGGAGCACCTCCTCCTCTCCCTCCTTCTTCAGTGGCATTGCTGTCTGCAGGGCTGTTTGTCTCACACATTCTCACTGCTCTCTCCTGTGGATGCCAGGGGACAGAGAGAGAGAAATGACAAACATTTCTCACAGTGGCTTGTGAGAACTTTCAGGGAGTTGTAAGGATGTGATAACTTGCTAAGTATGAGCAATCTGCAGGTGGTGTTTTTCTACTTTGTCTTTCTGTTCTCAAGGATGGAGTATGAGAAAGGTGTTTTTGTTAACTAGCCAATCAAATAGAATGCATCGTATCGCTCCATAAAAACCGCGCGATTCTCTTGAATAGAGCTTTGTTTTGCTCCTTCCACAAAACTGCCTCTCACCCATTCCTGTGCCATTCTCGGCACAAGAGTGACACTCTCCCACCTGCTGTTGTGCAGTATTTTTTTTCCTTTCTTAAATTTATTTACCCCAGTGTCGCTCCCATCATTGCTGATGGGCTCAGCCTTGGCCAGTGGAGGATCTGTCTTGGAGCCAGCTGGAATTGGCTCTGTTGGATACAGGAGTAGCTTCTCACAGAAGGTACCTCTACTGCTACCAGAACCTGTCCACACAAACCCAATGTTACTATGCAGACAGTTACAGTTATATTTATATAGGTACATTTAAATATTCTAATTTTCCACCGAATCATATATTACAGTACACAGATGTAGTATGTAATACAAGGCTGTCTAAAGCATTTCTCAAATGTTATTGAAGGTGAAGTTTAAAATTTCATCTACAGGGCAGAAAGACATTCATTTCATATCTCACAATAAGATGTTAGTTGAAGATGTAATTCCCATAGGTCTGGGGCTGTGAGAAGGGTTAATACAGGAGCAGATCAAGCATGTGGGAAGAATCACAAATAGTGTGAGTCGAAGCCTGTGTGACACTGTCTGATCATCTGGACTACACAGTTCATCAGGAGTTCTGAGGGCACGTGGATGTATAAAAAATGCTTTCCACTAGCTAAGTCTTTATTAGCTACTCTGAGGCCTTCATTTCATTAGCAATAAACAAGGCATTTGCCTTCCAAAAATGCACTTCAACTGATCAAATGCATATTCTGATTATGAATGAGTTGCATGCAGATATGTTTGAAGATAAATCTACAAGCATGCAGATATAATAGCTTAGTAGCACTTGGGCAATATTGAATATAAATTATTATTTACATAATTACAGCATCCATGATTGTAGTCCCTCATTGCTGAAGAGAACTTTGGGGATTTTCTTAATAACACATATTCATTTTCTTTTGGCACTGAAATTCTGGGTATCCAAATAGCATGCTGTCAGTACTGTAGATGCCATGCAGTTAATGCTGAGGGGGAAAAATGCATTTGGGTTGATGAAAACAAACTTTAACTGTCTTTTTCTCCTTCGAGACTGAGGGAGACATGTAATTTAAAAAGTCATCAAACTCTACCTGACAGAATCATATGATTGAAAAATCTTTGTTTACTCATTCTCCAAGTCTTCTAAAAAAATTAATGCTGAACATTCAACTAATTTAAAATTAACCAAGATTTTGCACAGTTCTGCTCTTGGTTTTTGTATTCCTTTGTTCCTTCTTCTTTAGCTCATGTTTTGCATAATAATATTATATCAACGTACTGAAACAATAGTAAACAAAAATCTAGTACTATTAGTATTCAAGGTATCTTCAGTCTGGATCCTTTTGTACTCAGTTGAATTTTCTTCAAAGGATTTAAAAGCTGCAAGGAAAAGATGTTCCTTGCCTTGCACAGAGATGGGATATATTATTACAAAGATTAAGATCCAGAGAGAAGGCTTTAGCTCAGCAAATGGGATGAGTGTAAAATGTAGGACCTTAAATCCTGGGTAGTAATTCTTAAAATATCTCTACTTTGGATGCAGCTTTGTGACAATGATGTCTGCACCTGTCCAGCTTCTTGCTCAGGAGATTATGGTGCCTCCTCACTGTGTTCTGGTTAGCAACAATTACAGAGGAATTATATAATAGAAATACTACAAATATTAGTGTGTGTAAAAAAAACCGCTACTGAAAACAAGTGAGAGCACGATCAAGAAGGTGTATCTGCCCTCTCACAGGCTAGCAGCACATCTCCTGGGCCATAGAAACTTCCTCCCGGTTCCTATTTTTCAGATTCTGATTGTGTGCCCCTGTCCCCACAGAAGCTAATAATTTTCTGTGGTTTGGTATATACACAAAGGAACAATATCTTGTTAGCATTATTTCTGTAATAGTTTGCATAATAGTTTACAAAATAAATATATAAATAAAGATATGTAAAAATCAAAAGATGCTTCATCTTGTTGGTCCTGGAAAGATGGAATTTTTAGAAGCTTGTATTTAGATTATTAGATAATGCTTCTATAAATTAAAAATTCCAGAGTGGGTGCTTTATAAGCTTCACTTAACTTACACATACAAAAGAATTTGAATCTGTGAGCGATTGCAGAGGTTTTGTACTAAATGTTAATTTAATTTCTTACTAATTTCAGTTGTTATTACTGTGTTAAATTTAGTTAACAAATTTTTCCAATTTCTTCCAGATCCAAATCAATCAATCAACTTTCACAACAGAATGCAGTGATGAAGTTTGATGGGGGGTGTGTGGACAGAAGACATTGGATTTACCAAAACCTGTGAATCAATCCCTGCATTTGATAATGAAGTTCCAGTCTGACAAATTGTTGGAGAAAAGAGAACACAAAATCCTGAATCCATTTAAATATTCTTTTATAATCATTATTTTGATGAATATCTTGATCATGTTTCTTAAATAATCTTTCATCCTATTAATGGCAGTCAATCTCAAAGTTTAATAGTTTTCCCCTTTTTTTAAGATATTTTAAAATACCATGGCATATCAAATCTTGTTCTGCAAAAGTGATCCACAGCTAAGTGCTACTGGCCTGCTAAATGATTTCATTACTGCTCTTCTATAAGAATTAAAATTTATTATATGTCTTGCTTTAATAGACAGATGAGAGGAAGAAAGTTATAAATTGTCTGACACTTGCATGCCATTTAAATGCGTATGTAACTCAATACGTCAATCTTGAACATTTAGGCTATTACTATTATGGAAAATGCTAGAAAATCTAGCATTTTCCATAATGGGGAAGGAAGAGCAGAACATCTTACACAGGCCAAATAAGTGTGTGTTTCAGAAGGGCAGCACTATATTGTACTATATGTTGTTACAAAGCAAGAATAAAGAACAGTTTTCTAATTAATTTGTGTTTTTTAACCTCAAAACACTTGAAAAACTGTTGGCCAAAATTTGTGAATCTTTAACAAGAGCCAAAATTGCCATCAGGAGGTATGAGGAGAGGACAGGTTAATGTCCTTCTACATGTACATTACCATATGCTTGAGTGAAGTTTTGTAGAGCTTTGTCTTCTTAGAGTCTTATGTTCAAATAATTTACTTGGATGAACTTATGCCTGCTCACATTTGTGTAGCTGACTGACTCATAACTGCTGCTTATATTAGCTGATAGCAAAATTGGGAAATCAGGGCCTAATTTCAATTAAAAGACAGAGAATGTTCTTTGAGAAAATACATTTTAGTCTCTTTTAAAAATGCATTATGCCTTCTGTCTCATTTATAGCTGAATGGTCATTTTATTACCAGACAGTTTTAGCACTGTATCACTGATATGTAGATAAGGAATTCAAGTCTCTGAGACTGCTGTTTCTTAGAGGGAATTTTTTATTTTAGTCCTTAATAACAAATTTATAACTTTATTTCTTAAATCTAGGTATTTCACCTTATAAAGACTGGTACTGGTTGAAGGCACTAAAAGCATTAATTCAAATGCCATGGTGTTATTTCAAATCGCCAAGACCTTTAGTTGCCAATTCTTCACAGAATGTGCAACTGCAGTACTGCACAAAGCAGAGATCAAACTCCTCTTTTTATTGAATTCAATGCTGAAAAGCCAGCTGATCTCAGCAGCAGGAGGTATCATCTTTTAGGTATCATCTTTTAGGTATCATCTTTTTCCAGATGGAGAAAGCTGCATAGCTGGAAAGTCAATCTCACACTCTCACATTTAAGAATTTTCTAATTACTTTAGTATTGCAATCAAACAAATTTTGTATGTTAAGATCTGCCTATTAGCATGTATACAATTATTTCTTTAAACTAGTATGTCACTATTTAATTTCTGCTTCTGGTTTCATGATTTACTGCTTTGATGTAGCTGAAAGCTGTACTTATTGCAGTACTGTGAAAGCTGAAAAGCATGGCTTGTCACATTGTGCTGTCTCATTTCAGGTTTGTCTCATAGGTCAAACTGATGCACCTCTGCAAGCAGGAGAGCATCAGTGCTCTTACCAAAAGCAAATGTTTTGTTCTGAGGGGTAAAAGGTAGGTACTGGAGGTACTCATAAGGAAATATCTAATTTTGCTACAGTTTTATTTAGTTGTACCTAAAGGATCAAAATTTTACTGTATAGGATTCTAGAAAATGAGACCATCAATGTCAATTGTATTAATCAAAGGTATTAAACATGACAGCTAAACATGTCAAAATTCTTTGTTCCCAAATAAACTTGATTTCCAAAATACTGAAGATTAAAATACCTGCAATTAAGTGAAGATTCTCATCAAAACTTGTTTTTATGAGTCCAGGATGTAAACTTTGAGCCACTAAATTATTTGCAGTTCACCTTATTAGAGTATGAATGCCACCAGTTATTCACACACACCATAAACAACTATGTCCCTTCTTTAAACTATAAAAATCTCAGAATTGTGACACATGTGCCTTCTTTTTTAAATTTCTTCTAGTTTTGTGGGCACATGTTTGTATTTCATCTGTATTAGTGTGTGTTAAATGATATCTTTCACTTCCTGTCTTAAGCACTGTTGGAGTCAGTCCTGGGGGATATGAGTCAGGTGAAGAATAAAGCAAGGACCCTGAATTTTAGGAAAGCAGAACTTCAGTTCTTTGTAAAGTTGTTCAAGAGGACCCCCTGGGAAGCTGCCCTCAGGGACATGGGAACAGAATAGAGTGGGAGATCTTTAAGGACATCTTCCAGACTGGCTAAGAGCTCGTGATCTCCAGATCTCCTGATTGCTAGTAAATCAGGAAAGGAAGATAAGACTGGCACGATGAGGCAGTTTGAGCACCCTTCTGGCCAGACTAAAGGGAGACAAAGAAATGCACAGGCAGAGGAAAGAGGGAAAAATGTCGTAGGAAGAGTATAGGGACACAGCAGTTGTGTGGGAATGGGATCAGGAAGGTTAAGGTGGGACTGGAAGTGGCCTTGGCAAGGGACTCAGGGAATAATACGAATGGCTTCTATACATACATCAGGCAAGATTTGCCTCGTGTAGCCATGTGGTCTTGAATTGCCAGCCTATCCTCCGTGTGCCTTAGCACATCTTCTAGGAGAAACTGCCCCATGATGTTTCCATGCACAAGGCAGGTAGTTCATAGGGTCCTCCTTCCTATCCTTTTAAAAAATGGATGCAGTATGTCCTATTTTCCAGTCACGGATGATTTCACTTGACTGCTGTGACTTTTCACTCATTCATCAATGACATAGTGTAAGTGCACACTCTGCAAATTTGTAGATGACACCAAGCTGGGTGATGTGGTTGACATGGCCAAAGGACGGGATGCCATTCAGAGGGACTTGGATAGCTCAGAAGGTAGGCTCATGAGGATCTCATGATGTTCAACAAGGCAAAGTGCAAGGTCTTGCATGTAGGTTGGGGTAATCCCTGGTATTCATGCAAAATGGGAGAGAGAAGGGATTGAGAGCAGCCCCGACAAGGAGGGCCTGAGGTTCTGGACATGAACTGGGGATGTGCACTGGTGCCAAGAAAGCCAGCTGCACCTGGACTGCACCAAGAGTGGCCAGCTGGTCAAGGGAGCAGACTTCCTGGAGCAAGTCCTGAGCAGGTCCACAAAGATGACGAGAACACTGGGGCATCTCTCCCAAGGCAAAAGGCTGGAAGGGCTGGGGCTGTTCCGACTGGATTTTTAGGAGAACCTGCTGTGACAGGGCACAGGGTAATGACTTCAAACCAAAAAAGAATAGATTCAGACTAGATATAGAAAGATATTTTTTACAATGAAGTTGGTGAGACACTAGAAAAGGTTACCCTGAGAAGTAATGGATACTCTGTCCCTGAAAATATTCAAGGTCAGATTGGATAGAGCTTTGTGAGCAACGTGATCCAGCTGATGGTGGGGGGGTTGGACTATATGATTTTTAATGATCCCTTCCAATCCAAACTATTCTATGATTTACTTGAAAACTTTGAACTACTGCTGGGTTTTATTAATACTTAGACACATTATGTATTTTAAAACTTGCTGCCCTCAGATATGACAGTGTTTCAATACCCTATAAAATCTTTTGAAAAAGGACTTTGTTGTAGTTCAAAGTATATTATCTATTAAGTATAAATGCAGTGAACTGAAAAGAAAGAACAAATATTTTCAATTAATTTTAATATCATTTTGTAGAAGGGCTTAAAAATTCCATCCTACTGAAAAAGTGGGTTTAAATTAAATTACTTCTGCACTTTTCCACCAGCATTACCATTCCTCTCTTGAAATGTCATTATCATTGATGCCAAGTTATTACAGTTCAGGAGTTATGTTTCTACAGATATCACTCCATTCAGTTTTAATGTTATGAGAATGCTTGATACTCATAACTCACATCAACATTAGGAAGGTTCAATTAGCTCTGTAGAAATCTATTATATTGAAGTATATTAGGTGAGCGAATAATCTGAAGTTTGGATCTTTGGTTGAGTTGCATTTTGGTTTTCCATAAATAATGCAAATTTGAATTCAGCTGTGATCAGCACTCAGTGTCTTGCGAGTTTTCAGATGTCTTACCATGTCCAACTAAATGAAAACATAAGCAAGGAAACATGGCCCTTTCTCACGCCACTTTCTCTGTAAAATACCTTTTAGCTGAATATTCCCACCAATAACTTGAACCTGTTCATTGTCTTCCATAAGCTCTTTTCCAAAAATGAAAAAAGGAGTAAGAAATAAACAGAATGATCAGAATGATTACTATGAATATCCAACAAAACTGTTGATTCCTGTAAACACATTTTCAGAGTTATTTGAATGTGTCATACCTGCTGTTTGAACACATCAACTGCACAAAGATTGGTCTAAGGGCACTTCAAATACTTACTTCCCTGTAATATCAGAGGAAACACTTGAGAAATACTATTGGAAACCATCTGGCAGCAAATAACTAGGAAAAATTAAAAAGCCTATTTTTGGTCCCAAGTCCCCTTCTAATGTCTGCTCTCTGCTCATGTTGTTCACCCAGCTGCCAAGTGGAACAAAATGTACTGCTGCTATTCTGGGGTTCCAAACAGCATGTTTAGGAGGACAGAAAACATAATTCAAGATTCTGCAGCTGAAGGTTTTTGAAAATTTTAAGGCACATAACATTTTAACCTTGTCATAATCTCTCACAGTTTGATTAAAAAAAATAAAAATATTGTTAGGCAAGCCAAAATATTCTTGTTTCTGAACAGAGTTCTGAACAGTTTAAAGTAATTTCAACGTTGAAAATGAAAGGTTTAATCAGGAAGTTCAAAAGAAAAGACATAGATAGCCCATTACAGCTTTAGAGAGGATTTAAAGGAGCAATGATGTTTGTTACAGAACTGTTATCAGTTATTTTAGAAGACATCAAACTTAAAGTGTAAGAAAATTTAGGGAAAGTGTGTTTTAGGGAAAGAGTATCTCAGAAGCAGCCAGTGTACATTGTTTTGAAATACTGCAAAGTTTTGAAATACACAGTCATCTTCTACATAATGAGCTATTATGAGATGTATTTTGAGCTATACATCTTTGCAAGACTCAAGCTTCTCTTGTTCACCATACAGCTCTTGTACTAATCGTCCCAAGAAATACCAAACATCAGTAAAACTGAGCCCTTCTATCTGCATTGCAAAATTCTCAATGAAGAGAAACTAATGAATGTGGATCTTGTTGAACGTTTCTGAGTTCTAACTGAATTATATTAGAACTATATTTATGTTAGTAAACAGAATGGGCTGGGACCATTCTGGAGGCAAGTAGCACAAGACAGAGGCTTTCATGATTAAAGTCTCTCCTGTCCTCTGAACAAGTTGGCTTTGTACTTACTTACTGCCCATCAGGAGCAGACCCTGACTAGTGCTATCCAAAGTGGCCCCTTGGCTTTGTCTGTGCAGGGTGAGGTGGCCCAAACCACACCAACATGTTAAAACAACAGTATCAGTGTAGATAACCACCGTGCTTGGTTGGTTTTGTTTTCAAAGCATGGGCTGTGAGTTCCCCTGACTTCAAGACAATGGGAGAGCTCACAGAAGTGAAAAGACTAACCATACAATAGCTGGCAAGAAGCCTGCCCAGATCTGTAACACTTGTCTGAACTGACTAAGCTGCTTTCAGATGCAAGGGCTGTTTCAGAACAAGTCAAGTAGAAAGGCTGGGGAACATTCCCATGTACTGGAACTTGATCATTCACCCAGTGAATGATAAAATAATGTTATTTTTATGGACACAAGCTAGGCACCACACTTGGCCATTGCAGTTATCAGTCCCCAGCTGTCTTTCTTTAGCACCACAGGCACAGTCAAAAAATGGGCACAAATGCACAGCATATTTCTCAATCTAATCAGGACTCCCAGACCTGAACTACATAGAGTTCCCTGCAGTGTGTGTGCACCTGTGGTGTTGCAGAGCTGTTACCTCAATAAATCACCAGTAAATTATAATGGTTCTGATTATGTTTTTTATTCATTTCAGTTTAATATAATAAAGGCATTATACAAGGCTTTAGGTGGTCTAATATTTAATTATATACTAAATATGACTAAATTAGATTTCATCATCATTTAAATCAGCTCCCAAATCAGGCAAACACCTATTCTCTCTGTATATCTCCTAACTGGATTCAGTTTTCTCCAGAGTAAAAATGAGGCTGTTGCAGAAAGAAATCTGAAGAAATCTGAGCATGCAGGAAATGCTGCAGACAATGTTCAGATAGGTGCATACTTTTCCTTTGTAAAGAGTAGAAAACAGGAGAACATTGCTACCACACACGTCTTTGGCAGTGAGAAAGCGATAATCTCTCAAGTGACTTGGTTCCAAGCCATGTAAGGTTTTATAGGCTATAGATAGTACCTTAAATTTCATCAGGTCATCAAATGCATCAGATTTCCACAGATATCCTGCTGTGTGAGAGTATCCAAATCCTGAATTTCAATGTCTCTCATGCAAAGGATATTGTGCAATCCTGTTATGAAATCACTGAAGTAGGGCTAAAGGAAAATTATTTGCCTCTGAAATTAAAATTCAGGAGAAAAACAATACAAAAGAAAAGGACTTAATGGCAATCAAACATGTGAGGGTACAGAATACGTTAATGAGATCTCAAGTTTAGATGTAGTTGGGTTCTCTAGCACTTAATTTTGTCCTCTAGAAAATTTCAGTGTCAAATTGGAAGCATCAGACTATATGACAGTACTTTTGCTAACAGATTAAATGACTTAGAGTACTACATACTGCGTAAATTTCATACTTTGGTTGTCTGATATTGGCTATAATTGATGCTGCCTTTAGATCTCTAATGAGAACAGGATTATTCTCATTACGTATGGTATGTAGAAAAAATTTACAAAGGGGAAAATTTCTAGAAAATATTGGGACAAATTTTCTCAGAAGGAAAGTGGTCAAATACTGGAATACCTTACCCAGAGAAACTATGAATTTTCTTATAGAGCATTCCCCTGAGGAACTTTGTCTCATATGGCTTTACTCTGATAAAAGAAAGAGATCAAGTGGCCTCTAGAGGTCCATTCCAACTTAAAGTAGTCTATGATTCCATAATTTAATTTTTTTAAGATATTGCTATTATTTTTATGTGATATGCTTTATTATTTATATGACATCTGCAGAAATTAAATATAAGTGGAAAATCACAATAAATCAGTAGAGGAAGACCAGCTATAGATACATAATTGTATCTATAAACTTTTTAATTACCTTATTTTGGAGTTACAGCTAGCTGTGAGACTATGCTAGACTGACTGGATCATTTGGCAGAGTGGAATCATGAATTATATGAAAGGACATGAATATAAAAGTAACAAATGTCACTCTCATAGGTTAATGAGGGTAGTGGTCGATTTTTCTGGAAAGCACCCACGATAGCTAAACATGTGGTAAATAATTAGGTAATAATGAATTGACAGAAAAATGATACTCAGACATATAAACAACGAATTACTGAATGTAAGCAGAGCTCCAGAAATGTAATTACTAATGAGATATTAATGCAATATGGAAGACATTTTTCAAGTAGGACTTGGACAAATTGTCAAGAATTTCAAACATGATTAAAAGCATGAGTAAACTAAAATTTTCAATCATTTTTGTGGGAAAGCTGAAAAATAATAAAAAAAAAATAATTTTCCTCCAAAAAATTATTGTAATCAGTTTTGCATCTAAAAATGGTTCAGCCTTACAGAACAACATGACGGAGTGTTTTATGCTACGATCTATCATACTGCAATTGTCTGATTATATATAGTTTAAAGGTAGATAAATTTCAGTCTTTATACACGTCTCTTCAAAGGAACAAGGGCTGATTTTATACATGAAAATCTACCAAACTGCAGTAAGGACTTTTTCATTTATATGACTCATTGTCTTCCTCTTGGTCAAGTTTTATATCAGTGTTCTGTGCTTAGGCAAAATTCTTTACATTCTAAAATATGTGATCAATTTGAGCAAAACAGAACAAAGCAAATACTTCTGTAAGAGAATACAATAATTTTGGTGTAACTATACCTTTTTTTTCTCTGTTTATAGAGACTGCTAAAATGGTTTCTCCTTATTCAGACACTGTACTACAGAATCTTTGAATTAAACATCTTTTAATGGGGGCAGCACCCATAAGAACAGCAATCAGGAGCAGCAAGTTTCTGTAAACAATTTCAGCACTTAGCTCACATCTGATTTTAGCTTCACTGTAGGATGGCAGAGCTGCAATGGTTTCATTAGTCAGGACATTGAAATCAGAGCCCTTTTTTACTTTATTATCTCTGTTTTCTCCACCCCCAGTCAGCATGTCATAAACACTTCACAAGCCCTCTGGCTTGTGCCAATCCTTGAGACGCACATGACTGTGTCTATTACCATCCATAAATCCACTATCTGCCTGAACCTGAATTCATTAAACTCACACTTTTAACAATTTTCAAAACTATATATTGAGTCGTTATAACAACAGAAACCCTTTATGGAAAAATGTGAATACACTATGTTAAGTTTTGAGCTATTTCTTCATTGCCCAAGTTATGGATCCTTTAATTCTGCTATGGATTCCTCTGAAACCATTCCATTATGTTAATAATTTCCCACCTTTGTTGCTGACAGCTGTTAGCCAGATGCTGAGAAGCATCATCTGATGTAGGAGTGTTTCCTTCTACCAGTGTCATATAAGCAATATATTTATCAATTAAATGAAGTCAGATAAGTCCCTTATCATGCATTTTCCATTAAAAAAGAAAGTTCAGAAGAGTGTCATTGACATGAAAGCCCAGAACAACAAAATCTGTCCTGGTGTCCAGGTACGTTTCATTAGGTCAGATTTCAGGCAGTGGAACATGTTATTTCTTAAATCTTGAGGCAGTTATGTTAAGAAGAATAAATCAGAGAGAAAGCTGCTTCTTTATTTTGAGTAGAAAAGTGTGATGTACAGAATAAATGGTCCAAAAGACATGTAAGACAGGAATCTCATGTCCTCTAAAACATCTGCCAAAAGATCTGTAAATATCTCAACAAATACAGCCCGATTCTGTATATGAAAAGAAAGCCACTGATCAGCATTTTGAACAAACTGGAGGGATTTTTCTTTTTCTAAAGAGGATGACTAAAAACGTACAGTGGTGACAGTCTTGACTCATGAAACCTCCTCTTTGAAAAGAGAATATGGCTGAAATGATTAGAGATAAATCCAGTTATTAAACTGTAGATGTAGTCTAGTTATCTATCTTCAGCTTTTAGACCTGATGACTGTTGCTTATACTCCCCTTTCCTTAGAATCTGATACATCAGTGTTATGCCTAGGGATTGTTTTCACCACGTGGAAATGCGAAAACTTCCAACAATTGATAGAGTTACTTACCCTGCTCAAAAAAGGGTAATACACAGAACCTAGCCACCTCTGCATCCTCTCCAACTTCTACCATTTAGAACTTCTCATTTAAAAGGGATCCAAATAGTAATCCCAAATCTATTATATTTATTGTGCCTGTCTGGTATAAAGGATTTGTGGCCCATTATGATTGCATTCCATGGAAAGTAGGAGGCCTGTGTTGCATGGTCCTATGCTCTGTGTTGCATGGTTCTATGCTTGCACACAACAGCAGGAATTTGGACTCTCCATCTTTCTTCTGGGATTAATCTTCGAATAGCCTTCCCTAATTCTATTATTTTTCTACTACAGATATTCAAACATAGGATTTTCTTTCCATAAATGTTCTCTAAAGTATTTTCAGACCTCTCTGTTCTGCTAGTAATCAATAATCATAGTAGTATTGCGAAAAGAGTAAAAAAAGTTTGCAAATATACATTATTAATCTGCTTAAGTATGGAATATGGACTGTGGACTGGAACTTGAAGAGATTGTACAGAATTGATCTCCCATGGAATGAAGATTATACATTTAAACAAGTCATCTAGTTTCCACTTCACTGAAATTCGTATTTCACCTGACTTTGCATGTCTATAATGTAGTTATCTCAACTGTGTAGAACATCATAACCTTCCAGTGTGCTTATATGGAAAGAAAAATTCATTCACCTTACTTGCATCTCTACTTTAGTGTTTGATGAATCGCTTGAGGAAACACCCATTTATCCCTTTTGACTATACAGAAAGCCTAACTGAAATGTAGATATGTATATATAACAGCAGGATTTGCATTAGGAGAGATGAATCCTGTTTCTAATCTCCCTCCAAGTTCACTAAAGACAATTACATGCATCCGGATGGCAATTCATGTGGATATACTTTTTTCTGTAGTAGAATGTATTCTCCTTACCCTCTGTCTTTCTCCATTATCTTTAAAAAGGTTATGAAAGTAGAGACAAAAACATATGGTTAAATTTAAATGAGATGAAAACCACTTACACAGTTATTTTCTAGTTCTCCTGGAACACATCCTCATCATATCCATGAGTGTGATGAACCTCAATATATTGTCCATATGCTTCCATGTAAATTTAAAATCCTTTTCTTAAAGTACAATCAGAAAGAGATTGAAGAAAATGCAATCCGTTTTCCAGACTGTGAGTAAACAGGTGTAAACTAGGAAGGACTAGAGTTTGACTTGATTGTGTGTATATGTCGTCCCTCCAAGTAGAGACTCAAGGTAAATTTGCAAGGAAGAAGAATCAGCACACCAAGTTAGAGGATCGTAATAGTGAGATTATACGTTATACTTCTAAATCATGGTGGATGTTTATATTTGGATGCAGTATTCATAGCATTTTTTTTACTTTTTTACTAAAGTTTCCGAGTGGTGACCGCTGTAAAATTGACAAACCTTGAGAACAATTCCACTTTCTTTCACTCCCATCACAACCAGTAAGAAAGATCATACAGGCCAATTTTAGTTCTTGATGACAGCTGTGAAGTCTTACTGAATGTTCAGAAGTGTAACTATGGAAATAATTTGGCATGTAGGATCTTATTTTTTATTTTTAAACTCTTTTACACCTCCCTCTGAAATTGCCATCTCCAGGCTCCTGTTAGGCAGAGGATATGCAACTTTTCCAACCTATCATTTCATACCAGTAGTAATGATGATTGGCATGAAAACAGCACAGCTTGTCTATCAGCACCAAACTGAATTTGCAAGGATGTCAGTAAGATTATATAGTTTTGCATCCACATGTATTCTAGGGAATACATATATGTTTAAAATAACATATCCAACATAAATCAATGTACTTAAGGTTTCTGTGCAATTTCAGTAAAAGCTCAGGATCAGAGGAGTGAATTTTGAAGCAGAAGTATTTTTTTCTACAAAGATCTCTCCTAACACCAGGCAGAGGATTTATCCTTATATCAAAATCATGGAATCATGGAATCATAGAATGCTCTGGGTTGAGATGCACATAAAAGATCACCCAGTTCCAACCCCCTGCCATGGACAGGAATATCTGGCACTAACCCAGACTGCTCAAAGTCCCATCCAGCCTGGCCTTGAACACTCTCAGGGGTGGGGCATCCACAGGTTCTGTTCCAGTGCTTCACCACTCTTACAGAAAAGAATTTTTCTGACTATTTAGTCTAACCTACTCTTGGTTTGAAACCATTCCCCTCTGTCCTTTCACTACATGCTTTTGTAAACAGTCTCTGTCTTCCTTTTTCTTTTTGCAGATACTGGAAGGCTGCAATTAGTTCCCCTGAACACACCTGATAGCCTCTGTTAGCACTGCTTGTCTGTAGCAAGCACGGACAAGAGCACAGGAGAGGCTATAACTGAGTGGTTCTTTCCACCTGGGACCATTTACAGTGGAGGCTTTGAGGCAGAGGTAAAATATTTTCTTTGAACTAGTATCTCAGCCTTGATACTGTGCAAAAGACTCAAATTACAAGTTGCTAAACTCAGGATTTTTTGATGACAATGTCTGTTTACGAAGTGCTTCAGATTTGCATTTATATTACAGATTTTACATTACAGATGCTGTCTTTGATCCCCAGTAAGACTAGAGGTATGTAGAAATCCAGCAGAACAGACTTGGGAGACATTCATCCTAGAAAACTTTTAATATTAAAGGGAATTAAATCATAGGGCTTAAATATATGTATTTTTATTGAGGCTGGGGGGGGGGGGAAGTGTTTAAGAGAGTGAATATTAAAAAGCAACATTTATAAACTGCTAAAATAACCACAGAATGTTGTCTTGCCGACCTCCTTTTCCACAATGGCAGAAGCTCTGTTGCTAAGTAATTAATAGAGCCAAAGAAAGAAAGGTGGAAAAAAAGAGAATACTATTTCTAAATTCTCTTTAAGTAGCACTTATATGGATATTAGATGGCAGCAGAAACAGTTATAATTGTTCGAATAAAATGTCACTCAGTCACACTGAAGAGAGCACCATGAAATCGTTATATTGTGAATTTCAGTCCATATGGATTTATCTCACAACACAATCTCCATTTTCCCCAGACTTTGTCTAAGATGCACATTTTTCTAAAGGAAAAAATCACCTCCATGCTCCATGGTGACGTGGTATTTAGACTTGACCTCTGGTTAGGCCTGAAAACTCCAGATTTCCTGCTCAGGTCATTGGAGAACCTCCTTTAAGCATCACAGCGGGATCCACCTCACTGCTTTGTCTACAGTTGCAGGGCAATTCAGTGATGAACTCTGGGATGAAATTCAGCCACTTCTATCCCATTTGGACACTCTGGGCAGTTTCTCCTAACAAACTGCTTTAATTTGTAAGCAGAGACAAAACATAAGCAAACGGCCAGTTTTTGTGGCTGCCTGCATTCAGAGATATATTAAAAAAAATATCCCAATAGCAAAGCCAGCATTTATTATTGCAAAGGAATAAGATATACTCTTCAGCATATAAAATATATTTCACTACCAGCCTTGTTCAAGTCCTGCATTGAAAAACACCCATCCATCCTACTGTAAAATTGAATACATTATTTATTATTACTGTGGTGAAACTGTGAGATCTTTAATTTCATCCGAGTTACTAGATGGCAGATATCTGAATACTTAATGACCTTGTATTTACTGAGAAAAAAAGTCTGTTCCTTAAATGACAGAGATGTAATGGCAAGAATTCCTTGTGGATAACAGAGCTATAGAACAGCTTACCATATAATGTAGGACTCGGATTTCACTGCTTTTTGGCATTCAATAGTAACATTGCTAAAATGTCACTTAAAGAAATATCAATAGTTAATCACAAGAGATGTAATGTTATTAAAGGGAAAAATCACCCTTTTTTATATGTTTTCCTTTAACCCTGCACAGGAAATAAGGAACAAAAAGTTAAAATGCACTGTTCTATCTCACTCAAAAGAAGTAGAGAGATATTAGCCAATGCTAAAGCATAATGGAGAAGAAGAAATGGAGAAGGAGAAGGAGAAGGAGAAGGAGAAGGAGAAGGAGAAGGAGAAGGAGAAGGAGAAGGAGAAGGAGAAGGAGAAGGAGAAGGAGAAGGAGAAGAGGAGGATGATAAGGATGAGGAGGATCGAGAGGAAGGAGAACTGAATTTGGAGGAGTGGAACTGAATTTGCAATCGGAGTACCTTCCTTCTCCCACCTCCCTTAACTCCCTTAACTAGTTTACCTAGTGGCGTTATAATAATCAGTTATATTAATTTATGTTAAATATAAAATATTTTTAATTTTTTTCTCTTTTAGGAGCAGATGACCTCCAAGATATTGGTTGTGCCAGACCTTACAAATTCTGAAAATCTCTTTATGTCTAATAAAGACTATGCAACATCAAATGTGGAAAGCCAGAGCTTTACTGATCAATCCTTTATTTTCTTTTGAGAAGAGCAAAAGTCCCATGTTCATTTATGCTTGCACAGATCTTCCTCTTGAAGAACAAAGCACATTAAAATTCAGTGCTGTAATGCTTGTTGTGTTCAAAGTAAATGTCCTTAAACACCATGAGTGATGGGGAACAAAGGGGTTTCAAAAGATGCTCAGAGGTGCCATGGAAATCTATGGGTAATCCAGGGAGGAAATTCAGATCTACCCACATTATATTTTGCTTGAAAGACCATAATTTATGTCCATTCCTACTTTCCTGCTCATCCAATTTGCTCTTCCTTTCAGAAGCTGAAAACAGAGAGTAAAAACTGAGGGAGCCCTGCTGTCCAATCTGTCAACCATCCTTCAGTAACTGACCATGAATGTCAACAGTTAAAGAAGCCTGTTCCAGGAGCAATTATTCATAAATCTCATTACCCTGAACAGAAACCTATTCATAAATCCCATTATCCTAACAGAAATTTGAAAAAAAAAAGGAAAAAAACAAAAACCAACTCGCTACTGAGTTTAGCACTAGCCCAGGCAAGAAATCTGCCTAGTATTTCCAGACAAGAAAGCTGTCCAGTATTACCAATTTTAAAGACAGCTTGTAGTACAGACAATACTTTTAAATACAGTTATGTGTGAAAAAAATTATGCTTATGTTTTGTATGAGAAAAAGAATGAAGGAACAAAGATAAACTGTGAGACCTAAACAAGGGAAGGGAAGAAATTTTAGGTGCAAGCAATATGCAAAGTTCAGGTTTTATACTTGATACTGAAAAAATAAACATCAGTAAAGAAAGGGACAGTTTTTCAGGGAACACATAGTATTTCTTTTTCAGTATGAAGTCCAAAAATTTGACCCTATCAGCAATTATCAAAGGTACCAAATTTGAAGCTGCAAGATATAGAAGTATTTTTCCTTTCCAACCCCAAACCAAAATTTATTGAAGTGAGTCCCTGGAAGCTGCTTGTTCTGTGGGCAAACTTATTTTTTTTAATAGGAACAACTTCAGACAGGAAAAGGAGATTTATAAACCATGCAATATATGGGTAATATCCTACAGAAATAACTGGAGGACCAAATATGTTTTCTTTATATCATTTGGTGTATTTTTATTTACAAATGCTTTTTGTTCAGTGTAGTTACAATATGTTCACTTATACCATTGGTTCTTGGGCATTCAATCACCTGCACTGTTATTCTATCAATATGCTTTGAGCTTACTATCTTTCAATCTTGCAACCTGTTGAAAACATATTTAAGATCTATAGTTTATTGTCTCAGAGAAAGATTGCCAGTATTCATTTGAAACCATCTCTGGAAACATTATCAAGTACTGCTTTTCTTGATACTGTGGGACATATCTCTAGGTGTCAATCTGGCCCTGTCTGCTGCCTGTTGATAAGCCAGATACCACATACACCTTGTCACTATGCCAGTATTTGCCACAAGCAAACTGAAGCTCATCCTCTGGCTCTTACAAATTGCAGTGTGAAGTGCAGAGCAGAGATAATAGTGGAAGGCATTCTACAAAGTGTCAAGGTCATCGACTCTGACTAAATATTAGCTCAGGCCAATTGGAATTTAATTTAATGTTTTTATAATTGTTTTCATTTCTTTTGGGATTTCAGATGCTCGTACACATGTGAGTCACGAAATGTCAACTGAAAATAAAACTTACAGGTTACAGACACAGACACATATGACAAACTGGAAATACAAGCAAGCATTAAAGGGTGTAAATTACCAGGTTTTATCTATTTAAAGCATCATACTTGAAATTATAGCTGTGGTGGTACAGAGAGATATCTTGTACAACTTTTCCCTCCTTTGCTCTCCCCTGGAGAACAGCATTTTTCAGCAGAAGGTCAGGAAGGAAAATGCAGCCTTTAGCTTCCATCTTTTTTTCAATAAGGTAGAAATGGCATCTGCCCTAAATATGAAGTATACTCCAAAAGATATTCTTAACAAAGTAAAGGGGTGACTCTAGCTTCTTCTTCCTTTAAGTTAAGAGAGGGATCTCTGATTAAAAGAAATGTTGCAGGCTGAAGCTGAGAGAGACAAATAAAAACTTAGAAACAAATGACAGTAGAAGCATGCATTTGATGTTGTGTTTTGATTACTGAAGTTAGATATAAGAGTTTTTTCCTTCACTTTACGCTACATTCCTCATCACAGAAACATCTGGAACAAATTGGAAAGAGATAAGAGACAATAAGTGCTTGGGCCTCTTAAGGACATGGTTGTGGTCGTTGCACAACATTCCCTCTCCCCACTAATCCATTTACAACTTAGGCAGTCATCTTTAACTGCTTGATCCATGAGAGGAAATGTCTGAAAGAGAGAATTACAGACAGCTACACACAATTGATGCCAGTCAGTAGCAATTCCATTTCCCCCAGATATCTCTTGCCTTTGTTTCATAGCCTGTCATGCATTAGCCAGCGTGTGCTAACTAGGTTATCTCACCTCCACCAGGCCTGGAATTAGAACCTTCCTGACAAAAACGCCTCCTTTCTGTGCTTATATCAAGTTCCTGATGCAATGGCTTCTCCTACAGTAAATTCCTTCTGGGGCCTTGACACTGTTTGAGATGAGCAATGGTGCTCTTTAAGTCCTTACAGCAGCTCCAGCCATGAGAAGCAGCAAGGTGATCCCAGAACACCATGCCTTGATCACTAGCCCTCAAATGCACAGACAGGCAGACACATAACATCATGAAACAAATGGATGTTTATGCGGAATAAAAGCTAGCCCAATAAAAAGTGCAGTGGATAAATCAGAGCAATATAACAACATGTAAATTCAGAGGAAGCAAGTTACAATAAGACACTGAGACCTATCGCAAAAAAAAAAAGAATAAAGAAACAGCTACAATTCCTTTAAAATTTAGTAGTGAAACCTTAACATTATTACCAGTCCTGCAATAATAAAAATGTTTTTAAATGAAAGAGAAATTATCTTTGTTTTTCCTTAGCCAGGAAAAGGAAATATTTTTTTAAAAATAGAAAAATGTTCAGCTGAGAAGAAAGTTGATGACTTCATAACCTCATTTGCTCCTCTAGGATTGCTGACTTGGAGTCTTCATTGAGAGTCAAAAGGAGCATGCCCAGGCAACTCTATTTTCAGTCTACCATTGCCTCCTACCCACCATTCTAAAAGAGTCTTACTCATGGATAGAAAGTGTTTTAACCTTGGCACTTATACAAAATAAAATACTTCCTCTTTCCAGGAAAAATAAAAATCTTAAGCAGCGACCTGAACATTTTCACCTCCCCTCTACAAGACAAATTTCTACAAGTGTAACGCAGCTTGGGGCAGAAGATGTTCTAGCAGCCTGTCAGGATTTTCTAGGATGAGGCAGGGAGAGTCTGTGCTTCAGATGGGAGCTGTGATAAATATATGTGAGACTGAAGAAAGTGTAGAAGGGAGTAAGAAGGTAAATCTCTTCCAGAGCACAAGACATTTAATTTTCAGGTTCTGTTGTACCTTTCAACTGCCACTGCTGACAGAGGCAATCCCTCCCTTACTGGACAATTGAAGCTGATTTTCTACTTCTTAGTTCAGTTTATTCAGATTTTTCCATCATTTATATCCATCTGTCCACAGCAGAGGTAGTCTTTATCATAACTTACAAAGGATGGGCTCCAGAGCTTCCTTTTCTGGGTTCTCTCTCCTTCCAGTTTCTCTAAATCTATCCTCTTGGCAACCACAGAAGGTCTTCTCTCCCCTTGCACCTCACAGCTCTTGCACACACACAGCCCAGGAACACTGACAGTCTTTACTTGCTCTGAAATGAGATAGCTCTTCAATTTCCCCCAGCTGGCCCTCCCTCCCTCCGAGCATGGAGACTCAGAGCAGATCCCTGCCAGGCACTCTGGTGCTGGGGCCTGAAACACTCTTGCTCACTGTGTGAAGGAAGTCTTCTGTCCTGCCATAAATACATCTCCCAAAGCAGAACTTACTCTGTAATGTTGTGGATACATATAGTACATCTCCAGTGTGTGTCCAGAAGTTCCCCAGTAATCAATAAAAGGAATCAATAAAATTATGGAATCAATAAAGGGAAGATTGGAAGCCAATGGCCAGATCTGCACATTAGGTTTTAGCAATCCTCAGATCTTACATTTTTTATTTAGTATTTTTTTATTTACAGCTATAAAACATGTTTCTTGAGGCTGGAGAAATACAGTACTGTTCCACAGACTTCTCTGTCTCTCACATTAAGAGGACTGGGATCCAAACAAACATGTGCTGTGACAGGGAGACACAATTCTCTGTCTTAACCACAACCTTGTCTGTAACTACGGTCTCTCAAGCATAAGCAGATTGAGGCAAGATTACTGCTCCAGAGTCCAAAAGAGGAAAATCTTTAAAGGTGAAGCTTCACATGCAATTTTACATATAACTTTATTTCAGCAGACATTAACGTTAAAATGTAGATAGCACCACCCAGAATTGGGCAGATATTTTATGCCCAAATCCTTCTGGTTTGCAACTATATAAATTCTCAGTTTTACACAGAAGATCATGTGTTCCTTGGAGAAAAAGATTGAACTGGTAATAAGAAATTATTCTGTTTATTTACAAATCCATAAATATGTGATCTTTTCTCCCTTCTGACCATATTTCAACTGGCAAGATGGAATAACAGTGTACCCTTTGGAGCCTTTCTTCACTCAAGTACACATAATCATTACTGTCAGCCCATCAAGCTCCAGGTGAAAATAGATTCTATATAAACTCTTTTAAGTCACATTTGATTAGACCCTTTTCTGTATGAGTTTGACATGTTTTGTTATTTCTTATCATGGCTTCTGTGGTGGACTTCCCCAGAATAACTCCTGTACCATAACTGACAAACAAAATCTGACTTACATTAAAGAGAATGCAATGCTGAAAGTCTCCAAGTGCGAACAGTACATCTCTTATTTGAATAGAAGCTTTATTTTGAGCATCAACCAAAGCCAGGAACTCTTGCCAGGCAGGAGGGGGTAGAAAGTAACCTCTATCCTGGGTGGAGGTGGGATAAAGAATCTATGGCAAGATAGAGGAATATGATAACAGAAAGGAGCATAGCCAGTAATAAATAAGGAGAAATGTATATAGATTTCACCAGCTTTACAAAGCAGTCTTTATTTAAAAGAAAAAATTAATTATAAAAAAAAATAAAACCAACTATAAAACCGTGGCTGAAACTTGTAAATGTTTATTTAAGAATGTCAATAATGGCAAAGCTTATGAGAAACAGCTGGAAGCTTTATGGGTCTTCTGTGTTGGAAATGCTTTTTGGAAAATTAATTGCATGACAGATTTTGCTTATTTCAGTGGATTTCTTGCTATATTTCACTCTCCTCCTAAAATAAATAAATATAGAGAGGTAGAAGACATCTTGTAATGCATAACTAAAGCCCTATTTTGAGCAGCAAACTTATTTGTGACTTTTCTTTTAAGCTGTAAAATGACCAGAAAAAATGTGTCTTTTTTATTTCATTTTCCTCCTTCAGTGGCCTGAATAATATTTCTATGTCTATCAAAGGCAGATTCTGCTGGCATGTGATCAAACACTGCTTCTTCTCATTGCCACATTGGGAGTGGTTCATTGGAAATTTTAGAAGTTTCTCCTGTTCCTGTTCACTTATCAAAATTTCAATAAAAAGCTATTTTAAACGTATAAAACAACTTGAGTTATGTGGGGAACAGTACAAGGGAAATGAAGATTTTGTGCTCTTCTCTGAGCCATATGAAGGAGTCCAGAGAAGAAGTTCAATGTCTAATTAGTCCAATAGCTCCCACACATTCTGCGCATTTCTTGCCCTTGGAAATGTTTCAAGTTCACCAGTTTGAACATAAGCGTAACAAACAGGGCTGTGCACTGGAAAACCTCTGCATTTGATAGGGTCTTTCAAAAATTTGGCATTCACAACACCACCCTTGTTTATGCTGCCCAGGTCCCTGCCCTGCCTCTGCAACCAAGAGCTTGCACAAAGGGCTGTCAACCAGACCAAAGAGGAGCTCTGTAGTATCCTCCTTCTCTGGAAGGATTGCCCATGCAGGCATGAATATACCCAGATCTGAAAACAATAATTGCTAGGATTGACCAGCAGAGTTGTAAATGTGACTGGAAGCAGTAGCACATGTTATTCCTGTTAAACACTTGTCTTGAAAACTCCCATTTCAGAAACCCCTTTGCAGAAAGCTCATGTCTGAGGCTGCACTAGAAATTGATGTGTCTCTTCGTGGGGATGCTGAAAAACTCACCACCAACTAGAAAGTGATCAGTCTTTCACCCACACGGATCTGACTGATGAGCCTGGAAGAGCAGCAATGAGGCTTTATTTCAACCTGTCAATAAGCCATTCCACTGTTCATAAGCCAGACCTTTCTGAGACAATTTATGAGACTGGGAAACAAAAAGAACATTAGGTATGAGGAACAAACCAGGACACAGTGGGGGCCAGCTGCTCCCGAAGGGACAGGGAATCATGAGCCAAGCACAAAAGAAGCCATATCTGCAGGATAGGAGCTGGGGACTGGCAGCTGGGAACAGCCTGAAACATAGATCATCAGCTAAGCCCATGAAGCCAAGCTGGAAATTCACAATCAGGATCAGGCCTGGTGATTATAAACTAGGACCAGAGACAGCTCAGCAGTAACCAGGCAAACCCACGGTGACAAGGCAGGTTTGAGCTGAAGTTGGTAAATGGATCTGTGGGTCAGGGTTAGGGTCTGCATCAGCAAGTTTGTGGTCAGGAATGGCAACCTGAATTCATCTCTGGCAGGAGCTGAAGGCTAGAAAGCTTAAAACCAGTTCCTGTGGGAAGGAGGATCATCCACACTAAGGTATCTCACTTTCTTCATAAGCCAATTTCACATCCAGAACCACCTGTTGTGCTTTTTGAGGCTGTACATGAGCTCAAGCAGCCAAAAGTTCTTGGGGAGGGTTGATGCACTCAGGGCCCTGAGAAAGAGACTGGCGGTTTCTGGAGGAGAAGCAACAAGCTGCAAAGCACCTTTCTGTGCACCTTTGAGAATCTGTGGTGGGTGACTCTGGCTGGACACCTCCCAAGTGGACAGACGGAGAAAAAGTATATCAAAGGCTCCTTGCCTGAGACAGAAATGTACAGGGATCACTCACCAGTTACGGTCAGACAATCTCAACTTGGGGAAATAAATTAGTTTGATTTATTGCCAATCATGTCAAAGTAGGATGAGAAATAAAAATTAGTCATAAAAAAACCCCATTCCTCCACCCCTCTCTTCTTCCCTGGCTCAGGTTCACTCACAAATTCTCTGCCTTCTCCTCTCAGCTGTGTGGGGGGATGGGGAAGAGAGGTTGCAGTCAGTTCATCACATATTGTCTCTGCCACTTCTTCCTCCTAAGCACAAGGACTCCTCACACTCTTCCTCTGCTCCAGCATGGAGTCCTTCCCATGGCAGACAGACCTCCATGAACTTCTCCAATGTGGGTCCTTCCCGTGAGATACAGTTCTTAGGGAACTGCTCCAGTGTGGATCCCTTCCAGGGGTGCAGTCCTTCAGGAACAGGCTGTTCCAATATTGTCCCACTTGGGATCACAAGACTTGCCAGCAAACCTGCTCCAGTGTGGGCTCCTCTTTCCGTGGGTGCTGCAGGAGCCTGTTTGAGTCCTGGCTTCCCATAGGGTCACAGCCTCATTCAGGTATCCACCTGCTCTGGCATGGGGTCATCCACAGACCAGTAATATAACCAACCTTGTAAATTTTGGCTTCTCTGGTTATTTCACAACATACCTATGCCAACGGTAAATTGATGAGGTGATAGTAATCTCTATACCCAAGAACTTTGTCTACTGTGAACATTTCTTCACAACAACACAAGTGAGGGTAGTACACAATTCCAGTGCTGTAAAGCATATTCAGAAAGGCATATCTAAGCTAGTACAGAACTTTGAAACATGCTTATTAAAAACAAAAATGCATAGAACTATATAGCTAATAAGTCAAGTTTTCAATTTTGTGGTTCAGTGCAATTATTTCCAGTAAACACACTTCCATGCAAGAGTTAGAGATATTTTAGAGATAAGTCTCTATGCTTTACAGCTAATTTATCAATTTGTTTCTGTGTTTGATCAAGCTAAAATTTTATTCTCTGGAGCTACAAATCAGTTTTGTTTAAACTTTCATAGCAGTACACACATTATACCAGCTGTCATAGATTTTAAACTTTGGATCTGTAGCCCTTAACAACATAATTATCCTCATTGGCTGATATTTAAGAGATGGTAGTGGCAACAGGAAAGTAGGCTAATGATAACAAAGCTAAAAGCAAACAGTGTCAAAAAATGGGAGAACATGAAAACATTTCTATAATTTTGTTCTCATTTCAGTGTCATAAAGACTTTCTCAAAACCAGAGGAAATCTACAAAATTGCTCATTAAGTTGTGAGAGGAAATATTTTTTAGATACTCTGCAACTGGTGGCAATGGAATGCTGCTTATAAAACGGCAAGAAAAGATTCCTACAATCAGTCATCAAAGTCTTCAAAAGAAACTGAACACCCCAGAATAAGGGGGAAAGAAGAGGCATGGAGTGAAACTGCCAAGAGTGGGAAGGAGAATGTGCTCCTCAACCTTATCTAGCAAACAGTGAAGGCCTTGCTGGAGACTTAAAGCTGGGGGCAGCCTTAGCTGCAGGGACCATGGGATTGTGTAGTTCAGTATTGTACAAGGAGGAAGCATGGCACCAAGGTACAATCACAGGCTCCAGAAAAACTAGCTTTAGCCTCTTCTAAGATCTTTTGGAAGAATCCCATGGGGAGAGGTTCTCCAGGGTAGAGGAGTCTGAGAGCTGGTTGATAAGAATTACTTTATCCAATCTCAAAAACAATTCTCTTGAGCAAGAAATAAACAAAGGGGGCAAGAGATCCATGAGGGTGAATAAAGAACTCCTGTCATTACTCAAGAATAAGCAGGAAATATACTGGAGATGGAAGCAGGATCAGGCCACTTGAAATGAATATAGAGAGAAGCATTCATAGTAAGTAGAAATGAGTCAAGGAAGGCCAAGGTCTATCTGTGATTAAATCTGGCCAAGGATGTGAAGGACAAGAAGAAGGGCTTTTTGAAATATCTCAACAGCAAGTTGAGCGTAATGTGGGCTCATTGCTAAATGGAGAGGGATCCTGGTAACAGAAAGCACAGAGAAGTCAGAGTGACTGAATGTCTTCTTTGTGTTGGTCTTCACTGACAAGACCAGGCCTCAGAGATCTCTTACCCAGGAGTGCAGGGTAAAGGAATGTTGGAAGGAAGACTTTCCCTTGAACAGTGAAAAAGAGGTTGAGGGGTCTGGAGCATCTCTCTTATGAGCACAGGCTGAGGGAGCTGGGCCAGTTCAGTCTATAGAAGACACAGCTGAGAGAGACATCATCAATGTAAACCCAAAGGGAGAGTGCCAAGAAGCAAAAGCCAGGCTCTGCTTGGTGGTGTCCAGCAATAGGACAAGATGAAATGGGCAAAAGTGGTGCATAGGAAGATCCACCTGAATATGAGGGATATCACCTTCCTAGCAATAGCATCTCATCCATGAAACTTCAGAGAGAAAATGCTAACTGGTGAACTTCTGCACTTTTGCACTTTAGCTCTATTCTTTTATTCCTGTCTTCTCAACTTAGTCACTTGACCTATTTAGATATGCTATTTAGGGTTAGATAAACTCCTTTCCTCTTTATTAAAGAGGGCACTTAGGTGGCTGGTTTAGCTGTCCGCTCCACTGACAACCAAAGGGCTAGACTGATTGTAACAAATTTCACTATCCATATATTTTCTAAATATTTACTGTACATTTTTATCCATTTTAACCAAAAGACCATAAACAGCCAGCTTCACAGAAGGAGGTGTGTAGTATTTCTTTACCCTGAGCTGAGGTTATTCACCTTAGTAATTTAAGTACCTAAGTAATGAAATACTGCATCCCAGGTGCATAATAGATGTATCTTTGAATTATTTGCACTGCATTATTTTTTCCCCTTGTAATTGTTTTTTCGTATAATTAAAGGATTTAATCATCATGACACAAAACAACTGAAAATGTTTGTGTACCTTCAGTCATACAGTGATGCAGATTGTGTGAACTGGAATAATTAGCCCAAGAATACTTGACAGAATGTGATAAGTCCGTATAGTCATGTCATGTGATATCACTGGCCTGAAGTGAAGAAATGGTAGATTACTACATTCAAACCAACTGACTGGAGATGGTTTAGTGATAGATCATTATTCTAAACAAGACATATGATGCATACAGAATAAGGCATACAGAATAAGTAAAGGCTCAGCAGAAGCACAATGCATTCAGATATTACCAGTCTCAAAAGGCATGAACTATGACTTTCAGTGCACAGGGAAGGGGAATGAGGGATTAAAGCAATAAACTCTGTACAACGAGTACTGTGTTTGTACATCATTAGCAAAAACAAAATGACTGTTCTATTTTTAGAAGCCTACAAGGTAAATGTTCTATTTGTAAAAGCCTACAAATATTGAAAGAAACAGTGATGATATCATATCTGTTGGACTTGAACTGAGTTGAATAATTTTATCTGATTTGAGAGCTGTCTACACTGGATTTTCTGTTGCTAAAGTAACAGCTAATGTAGCTGTGAAATGAATGGACAAAATAATCCACAGGCACTTCAAAACATTATGTACACATTCATTTTTACTGTATTCCATACCCACAAATATATATTTGAGTTGAGTATGCAAAAATATATGTGTATATGTGTGTTGAGTATGCTTTGCCAAACTAACAGCAAACGCTTATGCTGTGAATACATATGTACAGTAATCATGACTCTGAAACATCTTTTTGCAAAATATATATTAAGTAATTAAATTTGTAGAATTAGAAGCTACTTTGAAACAATTGTGCTAACTCAACATAATTGCTATAGGTGTGATCCTGAGGAGTAACCAGAGATTGAGCAGTCCTATATTGTATCTGTAGAATGTTTTCCAATCTAGACAAAGCACAGATGTTTCATTCCCACATAACAGTTCCATGTGAGGTAACAGACAGGTTATGATAGATGTTGTACATCAGGAGCAGGACTGTTCCTCCCCCAGATCCATGAGGTCCAACTGGAAAAAACAGGTGAGATTTCAGAGGAATGCTGGGAATGCCCATCCAGTAAAGTAACATATCAATGACTGAAACAGAAAACAATACTGAATTAGTGGCTGCCAGAAGTGTTTTTACTGGAACCAAACACTTGAGGGTCTTTCATAACATGGAAAACCAGCTATCACTGTGAAGGAATACAGTTCTGGGAATCAGGTCACCTTGTGGATTTAAGTAGATTTCCAGCCCTAAGGAAGGGAAGAGGTTAGAGAGGCACTGCTTGGAAAGGGAGTGCGGCATCAGAGGGAACAGAGATGGAAGTGAACAAGGCTGACAAAGTAAAGGGAGTAAATTTATTTGAATGGCTAGAAAGTACTTTTTCCATAGTCTCAAAAAGTTCAGTTTTCGTTGCTTTTTTGGTTGGGTGGAATTGTCTTGACCTTCTGTTGGACTGCAAATAAAGTCTGAGATTTTGCATAACAAGGCCATTGTTACTGGCTGTCCTAAATAGCAAGTGAAAAGAGCAATCAAATGCTAACTCTGCTGTTGTCATATACTTCCCAATACTTCCCAGAACTTCATGTCTGATCAGAGGAATTTATTTTCATTCTCATTTACAGCTCATAAAGGCAGGAAAACCTTTGCCTTACTACTGAAGAGTAGTCAGTGTTATGTAACAGTCTGCTTTTTGATTTCCAGTTCTTTTGGATGAGATTTAATTCTATTGTCTAATACTGACAAATTACTACCATTAGTGAGACAATTTCAGTGAAGATACATAAACAACCAATTATAATTTATAAATTGCATACTGCTTATATATATATAAAATTTACAAACTGTGAAAAATAAAACACATATGAAATACAACAAATAATGACACAAGCAGATAGTAGGTGATTTAAACTAATTAAAATTTGCCTATGTTACCCTCATTATGGTCCGTAATATATTCCTCTCTGTTAAACTATTTAATCTCTCAGGTCTGCTGAAACAAAGGAAAGAAAACTAATTAGGATTATTTAATACTTTTTCATTTATGTATGCAGACTTTTTTTCTTTAAAAAATAGACCTTAATAGAAATAAACTAGGATACTTCACTCCTTGTCCACAAATTGTTACCTATGTTGCAACAGTAAATCTCTAGCATTTGTTGTTGTTTAATTTAAGAGACTATTCCGGCCACAAGAGCAGCCAAAATTTCATCAGTGAGTGAAAAAAGCTCTTCTGCATTCTTGAAATCCTTGGGATGTGTCCTAAGCAGGGTTCAAACTATTTCAATTTTTTAACATAAATCAAAATAATTCATAACAGTGACAGTTTCTTTCCACAGTCTGTAAATACAGCTTAGATTTATTGGCATAGGTGAATCCCTTCTTGATTCCTGTCTCCTGCCTATTGTCTCAATAGGTGGTTGGGATATGAAAACATTTTCTCCTAGTGTGATAATCACCAATGAGAAGAACAGGAAGAAGTTTTATATGCTGAGAGTGGCAGAAACAATTTCAATTCTACTGAGTTTCCTACTTCAGCATTTAGTGATGGTATCCAGTGAAACTTTAGGCCATTCTCTTAGAATCCAAGTCCAGTCTTTTGGGATGTGCAGTTTTATAGGACTGCAGAATCATAGAATCATTTAGGTTGGAAAAGGCTCCAGGATCATTGAGTCCAAACTTTGATCCATCACGACCTTGGCAACTAAACACAGCACTGAGAGCAGCCCCTCAATGTCTGCCTTGCAGTGTTGGGCCCAAAACTGAGCACAGCATTCCAAGTTTGGCCTCACCAGTGCCAAATACAGGGGATGGTCTCTGCTCTGGTCCTGCTGGACACACTATTCTTGATATAATATTTTGATATTTTGGTACCCTACAAAATATTCCTAGAGAACCTTACACAGGAAAAACTAATTTTAAAAGTAATTTCTAACTCCATCACAGAAAAAGAAGCAGAACATCTCTTTACCCTGGCAGCTTTCTTCCTATGGTCTCCTGTACACAATGAAAGCTGAAATTTCTGTGACACACATGTATATCTCCATCAATCTAGTATTTATCATGCTTCTAAAGACAGCCATTTAAAGACTGTTAGACAAAACTGACTTTTTAAGAAAATTATCACAAAGGCATTATTCTTGGTTTTTTTATTTCTACGTATTTTTGGTAAAACAAAACAAAATGAAAAACCACACATACAAACATGCACACTGAAAATCCTCCAGCAACAAGAAAAGACTAGTGGCTTGATAAAAAATGTATCAGCTTTCAGTCTTAAAGGTAAAATGATCACAGTGTTAATAAAAAATTTTTAGCCTCTTTAGAAAGAAGGGTACAAACTACATTCAGAATAAATGCAGTTTAGTATTTTATAATCTAGTGCAGTTATTTAACATAAACAGGATAAACTTGGAGTCAATGATTTGTGTTACCTTGCCCTTACAAAAAAATTCAAGGGGTCACTTCAAAGTGAACATGGCATGTAAGAAACTAAACTATGAATAGCATTGGCATTATAGTAGAGCCCAAAGCCCAGAAAAAATCAAGATAAGGAAAGGTCAGTAAGTTAGTAAGGAAAAGTCAGTAGTTTGAAGAGTTTTCATCCAGAACTGAAAGCCCAGACTTTTCTGTAGAAGTGAACACATCTGAAATACAGCTGGAGTGTGGGAGAGTCAAAGCAATCCAGAGCAGCTGAGCTGGGGATGTACCTCTGGGGATCGTCAGTCAAACTTGTGCTGCAGGCAGGATCTAACAGCAGGCTCCCCAAGATCATCTCCAGTCAGACTTTCAACATCTCCAAAGTTTTTCTATACCAATCTCTAGTGTTTGACCACCCTCACAATAAAAAAAAAAAATATTTCTTACATTCAAATAGCATGTCTTGTACTTTAACTTGTGCCTGAAAAGCAGCCTACAGATCTGCTCCAGCAGCTTCATTCCTTTTTCTAACTTGGTGGGGGAAGAAAGTGGGATTTTGTTGGCAGTCAGTTCACTAAGCTCACAAAAATACCAAAAGGAGGATGATACCATCATGAAGTTGTATTAAAAAGACATAGGAAGCTGAATAATATGTCAGTGAGAGAGACTGTCTTTTACAACCAAAGTCAAGAGCTGGCAAGTGGCTGCTTATGTGTCTGACCTCGGATGGGTCTCCTTCCCTTCTGTAGCAATTCCCAAAATTGAAATCAGGAGCTTGCAATGACAATGAAACCCCCAGGAAAGATAGGAAGAAACCAGCTCTGCACAGTCTTGGTGCTAGGAAAGGAAGACAAGGAGCTAAATGAAGGCTATTCACCTGAATTTTTTGAGGACTGGACTTGTGGGGAGATCTAGAGAAAAGGGACATCCTTCCTTTGAGCGCACCTGACAGCAAAGTCTGTAGTGAGCTCTCAATCTGATAATTTCTCCAGCCATCAATCTATCATTTCATGGTCTGTATTTGCCTCTATCTATGTTTGCAAAAGAAAATACGCCTTTGTTCTTAGAAAATGTAAACGTCTCTGAAGAAAGTAAACTCGATATGGGAGAAAATCCTGAACATGTGGAAACAGTTTTTTTCTGTGAGAGTGACCAAGAAGTGACGCAAGTTGCTGGAGAGATAGTGGACTCTTCATCCTTACAGATATTCAAAACACATCTGACCTGGTCCTGAGAAGCCTGCTCTAGGTGGCACTGCTTGAACAGGGGAGGTAGACCAAATGACATCCAGAGGTTACTGCCAACCTCAACCATTTTGTGGTTCTAAATTTTTATGAAAATAGTTATTCTCTCTATTCTAGAGAGGAATACTGCACTGACCCTCTTTCAAGGTTCCACATCTTACTTAGGAATGAGTTTCAGGCAATTCTGGAGTCTGAAGTCAATATTTTAAGAGGAAAAGACTCTGAAAATTAACTCTTTTAGAAAGCCTGCAGGCCTTTTTTACCTGTGTCCAACAGCCCATGGTTTTAATATGACCATGCTCAAGGGCTGTGCCAGGCCCTGTGTTTTGCCCATGTCACCAGTAGTACCCCAAAACTTTTATCTTTCCCCAGGTGCTTGAAAACATGTGCTGGGGAATGGATATATTTCTGGGAAGGTTTTTTTTCTCTGCACAGAAAGTTTCAAAGTTCTGCTCTTAAGGTACTGTTGCTTTAACTCACATTTTTTTGCTGCTTGGTGGATTTGCAGATCTGAGGGTTGGTTGCTTTGTGAAGTGAAGGCCCACACACCATACGTGAGCTGTGGCGGGGGAGAGAAGAAGGCAGTCAGTGATGTTTGCTGCTTTCAGATGCTTACAGTAGAACATCTCTAATTTCAAGGACCCCTGTTCCCTGTCTCTGTCCAATAGTGCCTGGCTATGGTTATGGAGAAGTGCTTTGCAGCAGAAACACAATAAATATGATAACGAGTCAGACTCAGCTCAAATGACCATAGTGACACAACAAATTGGCAGAAGTTATCAAGACAGCACTGGGGAAACCCAAGAAAAAAACTTATAAGAGGTTTTATGTTTGCATTTTTGCAACCACCCACTTCCAAAGATAAATGTCATCCATTCCAGGCAGTGGGGATAGTGTCACTCACTTGAACTGCTGTCACTGAGTGGCAGGAGCTGAAGATTTCCCCCACCACATTGACTTCTAGGCTGCAGACAGCAGAGGAAGAAGGGGAAGAAGAAACTGATAAAGTCTAATGAAGGACCGAACCTCTCAGATATTGCTAGAATTTCAAGTAATTTAACACTAAAGGCAGCACTAGTAATTTTAGACCTTGTTCTCCCCAGTTTCCCACTGGTTTTAAATATGATAGAGGCACTGTTTAGATTGCTTCCCTATAATTATTAGTAAATGTCTTATTTTCTATGTCTCTTATTAGAAGCAGAGCCTAAATACCTCAGTCTAATTATTACTCATTCATGAACGCCTGCTTCATTGTTCTAAATGAAGGCATGATCTTAGAGAGGTAATAAAATTATCATTAGAATCTATTCATAACAAATTTAAGAGTGGATGCTCTAAGTAGTAAACACTGAAGTCATCCAGAGCATGTGCGAGTATGCAAGAACTGTTATATACAGTTCTGTATACACTACTAATTGTTACAGTTGCATTTGACCTAGGAAAATGACTTCTTAATATAAATGGTCTTGAACTTGGAAAACTCGTACTCCACTGCTTAAATTGCACAGATTCATAGACAGCAGAGAAGCAGTGTTATTCAGTGCCAGATCTGGATCACAAAACTCAGCTATATTTCAGCTAAGTAGCACCACAAGAAACATAGCATTAATACACAATCACCATGCTCAGGCACAGTCACTCTCTATCATGCAGGCAAACTCCATTTCTCACAGCAAAACATTTACTAACATTCTGTCTGAGAAGAAAATTGCACTGTACATTTCATAACAGTTTTCCTAAAATGCATAAAATGAGTAATAGCCAAAACAGGCTCCTAACAGCTATAGTCATTTATGGTGTCAATACAAGCAAAATCAAATACAACTCTTCTGAGTGTGCTTTTCCCTTCACTCTAGTTATACCCCATATTGTAATGAATATGTATTTCTAACCTATTAGCCAGCAAAAGAATCCACATTGAACTTAACCAAGAAAATTCTGTTTAAGATTCCAGATATTGTCCATAAGAAGCGATGTTTCATCTCAAATGCAAGACAGACAGCTGGATATGAAAAAGCCAACCGAGCTGCTAAGACAGACAGATGCAAGTTCTGCTCTGCCTATTCAGCACCCCATAGGGAGCCACTGCAGTGAATGGAGGATGGATTGTGCTTACTGTTGTACAGAGGTGTGTTTCTCAGGTCTCTCCTAACAGCAATTTGCTCATTCTTATGGATCCATGCCCCTGCGGAGTTCCTTGCTGCAGTTCTCTGTGTGTTAACCAGGAATGCAAGTCCATGTTTCAAAGGCAGAAAGCTCTAACAGTTTCAAGAGAATCTTGTCACCTGGGAGACATGGCTCAAAGGACACCAGGAAAAAAAGTAATCTGAGGTAAACCTAACCTTGTCAAAATCTTCTCTGGAAATATTGAAAACATAAATGTTTTATATAGACAAGTGTCTATATGCAATACAGATGCAACTTCTGATTAACAGTCACCTAATCTAGGGAAGATGGGTTTTTTTTTCCCACAGCAGGACACTAATGATTCTGTTGTCATTGACAGTTTTATTTTGCTCAGGTTCTGGCTCAACAGGACAATTTAATTCTTATGACACATTATCACTGACCTTATCAAAAAGCATAAGGATAGGATTTTTCTTCTGGTAGAAAACTAGACCATAGAAGTAGGTCTGCATCATATAAACATGCCTGTGATTGATACAAAATAACCCCTGTTCAATGTGTGCAACCCCAAAATTACAGTTGAAGAACAGTCAGTTTGATATCCTGCCTTTAATTCCCTGTGGTAAGCCATTCCATTACTCCCCAGTCATACTTGACATAATTCTGCTTACAATTTCAACTATTAACACTATAGCAAAGAATACTAGCAAACTATAAACATATTTGGAACATAAAAGAAAGCTTTATGATTTACATAAGCTCTACAGTACAATTTTCATCTCAGATCATAATGATTATTTCAGCGTTTACTGTGCTTGCTGAGGGTAATTTTAGGGTAGCTGATCTCTGCTGAAAGGGTATGTCCTTTAAATAAGAAAGGATAGATTAATGTCAGGAAAATATTATTGATTTAATGTGTTGAATATTTTTATGTATCCTGGTAGATACAATCTCATTTTTACAAGCATTTTAAAAGCTAGTCTAGTTTCTGTGTTGTAATGCACTAGCTTGTCTCCCAACTGGAATGGAGGATTTGTTACAGACTACTGACCTGAAACTTAATTCACAGAAGGAAGGAGAGCATGCTAGCTGAATCCTACACTTCCTTAAGTACATATTTCCAGTTTCAGCTGCATCTTCATTTTCTGCCCTGCATTCTGAGAAGACAAAAAAAAAAAAAAGAAAAAAGAGCAATAATATTCTAGTGACATATCTTTGGTACTTCCAGGACATAATATCAATAGCGTAATGTAGCCAGGTCATTTTTCTTTCTCCATTCCAGTACTGTGAAGGCCTGTCCTGGTTTAGGACAAATTAGGGGAAATCTCCAAAAGGGAGCCCCCCAAAAACAAAACAAACCTCCAACCACCCCTCCCCCAACACCGGGTTCGGGAAGGAATTTCTCGGAGGAGCAAAGTGGAAAACAAAACCTATTTATTTACAAGTAACAAAAGAACACTCCCCAACACAAGAAAAGAAAAGAAAACAGAAAAAACAGACTGTGTGTTGAGAGGGCGCGGCGCTTCTCTGCAAGCTTCGGATGTCCTGGACGTCTTCAGGTCACGTCCGGAGCTGGTCCAGTATCTTCAAGGGAGGGTAAGAAAGAGGGAGCAAGAGAAAAGGAAAAAAAACAGCACAAAAAAGCAGAAAGCAAGCAAGCAAAGCGGCTAGCCAAGCCAAGCAGCAAAAGCCAAAAGCAAAAAAAGCCTGGTCAAACACTCCCCCCTCTCTTCCCCGCCCCGCCGCAGCAAGACGGCCGGGGGGGGGGGAAGAGAGAGAAAAGGCACAGCTGCCAGACACAACACACGATATTGGGATAAAGGCTGTCAACCCACGACACTCCACCCCTTATCCCATATCGTGAATATACAATAAAAACTTTCATTTCACTTACTCACACCTTTGACACTTACGCATTCCTCTCATCTTACTTGCTCAGACCTTTGACACTTACAGTTTCCTTCTGTCTCACATTCAACAAACAATGACATTCATATATGAGTCTCATCCCACAATCAGGTCTCCCTGAGGTACACACCGTGTTGTTCCATCTTTCTGCATTATCCACCATGTATAACCTGGTCCTTGAGCAAAGACAATCCCACGGATGGGTTTGTCTGTACTCGAGGCAGGGTTGATCCATACTGTCTTTCCCAACAAACCTCTGACATGGGCCACTGGGGCTTTATCCCCATCTACTATATTAAGGAGCTCAGACTGAGCAGGACCCGCTCGGTTGGTGGAACCTCGAGTGTTAACTAACCAGGTAGCCTTTGCCAAATGCTGCTCCCAGTTTTTAAAAGACCCCCCACCCAATGCTTTTAAGGTGGTTTTTAACAATCCATTGTACCTTTCCACTTTCCCTGCAGCTGGTGCATGATAGGGGATATGGTATATCCACTCGATGCCATGTTCCCTAGCCCAAGTATTAATAAGATTGTTTTTGAAATGAGTTCCATTATCCGACTCAATTCTCTCGGGAGTACCGTGCCTCCAAAGGACCTGCTTTTCAAGGCCCAAGATAGTGTTACGGGCTGTGGCATGAGACACAGGGTAGGTTTCCAACCATCCCGTGGTGGCTTCTACCATGGTTAGTACATAGCGCTTGCCCTGGCGGGTTTGAGGCAGTGTGATGTAATCAATCTGCCAGGCCTCCCTGTATTTGTACTTAGACCACCACCCCCCATACCAGAGGGGCTTCACCCGCTTGGCCTGCTTGATGGCAGAGCACGTCTCACAGTCACGAATAACCTGAGAGATACTGTCCATGGTTAGATCCACCCCTCGGTCTCGTGCCCACTTATAGGTGGCATCTCTACCCTGGTGGCCTGAGGCATCATGGGCCCATCGTGCTAAGAATAACTCTCCCTTATGCTCCCAGTCGAGATCTATCTTCAACTCCCCTATCTTTGCAGCCTGATGTACTTGCTGGTTGTTTTGCTGCTCTTCATTAGCTCTACTTCTGGGGACATGGGCATCTACATGGCGAATCTTCACAGGTAACTTCTCTAACCGAGTAGCGATATCTTTCCACTCTTCCGCAGCCCAAATTGGTTTTCCTCTTCGCTGCCAGTTCGCCTCTTTCCATCTCTTCAGCCATCCCCATAGAGCATTGGCTGCCATCCAGGAATCGGTATACAAATAGAGCCTTGGCCACCTCTCTCTCTCTGCAATACCTAGGGCCAGTTGAATAGCTTTGATTTCAGCAAATTGACTGGATTCACCCTCTCCTTCAGTAGCCTCTGCAACCCGTCGAGTGGGACTCCACACAGCTGCTTTCCACCTCCGTTTCATCCCTATGACACGACAAGAACCATCGGTGAATAGAGCATAGCGTGTTTCTTCTACTGGTAACTGATTGTATGGCGGAGCTTCCTCAACCCGGGTCACTGGCTCTTGTTCCTCATCTGCGACACTAAAGCTTTCACCTTCAGGCCAATTTGTAATTATCTCCAGGATCCCAGGGCGATTTAACTTCCCAATTCGAGCGCGCTGCGTAATGAGGGCAATCCACTTACTCCAAGTAGCACTGGTGGCATGGTGGGTAGAGGGAACCTTTCCTCTGAACATCCATCCCAGCACCGGTAGTTGGGGTGCCAAAAAGAGTTGTGCCTCTGTACCAATCACCTCCGAGGCGGCTTGGACTCCTTCATAGGCGGCCAAGATTTCCTTTTCTGTTGGAGTATAGTTATCTTCAGACCCCCTGTAGCTCCGACTCCAAAATCCCAATGGTCGGCCTCGGGTCTCGCCAGGTACCTTCTGCCAAAGGCTCCAGGACAGACCATGGCTCCCGGCTGCAGAGTAGAGCACGTTCTTCACATCTGGTCCCGTCCTGACTGGACCAAGGGCTACAGCATGAGCGATCTCCTGCTTGATTTGGACAAAAGCTTGCTGCTGCTCAGGGCCCCAATGGAAGTCGTTCTTCTTGCGGGTAACCAGATAAAGGGGTCTCACAATCTGACTATACTCAGGGATGTGCATCCTCCAGAAACCTATAGCGCCTAAGAAAGCTTGTGTTTCCTTTTTATCAGTTGGTGGGGACATGGCAGTGATTTTATTAATAACATCCACAGGAATCTGACGCCGTCCATCTTGCCACTTCACCCCCAAGAACTGAATTTCTCGGGCAGGTCCCTTGACTTTGCTCTTCTTAATGGCAAATCCAGCTTCCAAGAGAATATGAATTATCTTCTCTCCTTTCTCGAACACTTCTATTGCCGTGCTCCCCCAAACAATGATATCATCAATATATTGCAGATGTTCTGGAGCCTCACCCTCTTCTAGTGCAGCCTGGATCAGTCCATGACAGATGGTAGGACTGTGTTTCCACCCTTGGGGCAGTCGGTTCCAGGTATACTGCACTCCCCTCCATGTAAAAGCAAACTGAGGCCTGCATTCTGCTGCCAGAGGGATGGAGAAAAACGCGTTAGCAATATCGATGGTCGCATACCACTTTGCTGCCTTAGACTCCAGCTCGTACTGCAGTTCCAGTATGTCCGGTACAGCCGCACTCAGTGGTGGAGTCACTTCATTCAAGGCACGATAGTCCACAGTCAGTCTCCATTCTCCGTCAGATTTTCGCACAGGCCAGATAGGGCTGTTAAAGGGTGAGTGGGTTTTACTGACCACCCCTTGGCTCTCCAGCTCTCGGATCATTTTGTGGATGGGGATCACGGCATCTCGATTCGTCCGGTACTGCCTGCGGTGCACTGTTGAGGTGGCAATTGGCACTCGCTGCTCCTCTACCTTCAAGAGTCCTACTGCAGATGGGTTCTCTGATAGTCCAGACAAGGTGTTCAATTGTTTAATACCCTCTATCTCCACTGCAGCTATTCCAAAAGCCCACCTGAATCCCTTAGGATCTTTGTAATAGCCATTCCGGAGGAAGTCTATGCCCAAAATACACGGAGCCTCTGGACCAGTCACAATCGGGTGTTCCTGCCATTCCTTCCCAGTCAAGCTCACCTCAGCTTCCAACAAAGTCAACTGTTGTGATCCTCCCGTCACTCCAGCAATGGAAACAGGTTCTGTCCCCACGTGTTCCAATGGCATTAAGGTACACTGTGATCCAGTGTCAACCAACGCTTCATAGTCTTGTGGCTCTGATGTGCCAGGCCATCTGATCCACACCTTCCAAAAAACCCGGTTCTCCCGTGCCTCTTCCTGGCTGGAGGCAGGGCCCCTCTAAGCCAGATTGTCCTTCTTTCCTTGGGCATATGCCTTAGAAGTTCCTTCAAGGGGATCGGACATGTCATCGTCATCATTATACTTAACATCTCGGCTACGAGCGACCGGAGCTGCTATCCTTTTGGTGATACTTTCTCTTTTCTTCAAATCACGCACCCGTTGTGCCAAAGCAGCGGTGGGTTTTCCATCCCATCTCCTCATGTCTTCTCCAGACTCACGCAGAAAAGCCCATAACTCAGTCCGTGGGGTGTACCTTCTCTCCCCATCAAAGGAGCGCCAGCGTTGGACACCAGGACCTCTAATTTGTACAGCTGAGATTTGAATAAGGTCCTCCTTAATCTCTTCCCGGAGTTTCTTATGATTCTCCTCAATTTTATCCTCTAGTTTCTGCAGTCGGGTTTCCACTGCTGCAATTCTGGCATGAGTTGGGCCATGCACAGCATCTGCATACGCTCGAAGCTTCTTTGCCATATCGAGCACAGTCTCATATGTATCATCCCGCTTCATTATTGCTAGGGCAGAAGCGTATTCAGGTGGCCCAAGTCGCACGAGTTTCCTCCACATTACAGGTGTGCATGGTACCAGGTCCGGATTTCTAGTTGTTGTGTCATCTGAGAAAATGAGCTCTGCCACCGCCATCTCTCTCAGGCGTTGGATCCCCTGTTCTATGGTCTTCCACCGTGTCTGCTGCATATAGAGATCATCCGTACACAGGTATCGTTCTGCTACGCTTCTTAGGACCCGTTCCCAGAGGCTGTGAGGGTTAGCCCCCCTCATCATACCTTGATCGATGACAGGATCATGTGACAGGGATCCCAAATGCCTCGCTTTGGTACCATCCAAAATCGTAACCTCCCCTGCAGCATCCCAAAGGCGGACTAACCAACTAATTATAGATTCGTCAGGTTGTCGTCTGTAATCCTTTCTTAGGCCTCTGAGGTCCTTCAGAGAAAAGGAGTCAATATTAGCTCCAGATTCTGTGCCCCTTGATGTGGCCTCTGATTTTGGTGAGGGTCCTTCTCCTGCATCATCATCCTCATCATCCTCCACCTTTCGATCGGTCTTGCCTTTACACTTTCCACCTCTTGTATTAGCTGCAACAGCCATGGTTTGGGGCCTACTGTCTGATGCAGCTGCTAGCCTGGAGCCTGGGAGGTTAGCTGCAGCCTGGGTCACTGGGGTAGTAACTAACTTATCACCCTGTTCCCTTTCTGCTATCTGCTGCTCCACAGTATCTAGCAGAGTACGGTAAACAAATGCCAAGGCCCAGCTCACTGCAGTAATCCTTTCTTCCTTAGTGTTACCATGGCACTTCTCCCTCAAATACTTTGCCACCTCGACTGGATTCTGAATTTGATCAGATGGAAAGTCCCAGTCCATAGGATCAGAAAATTCCTTTAAAGTCTGGCCCATGTCCTCCCATTTCCCACTCCAGTCAAGATTTTTCCTGCTTTGTTTTACTCCTAAGTCAGGAGTGTCTCTAACCCCTCTAGAAATCTCAGTCTTCATTTTATACACACTCCAGACAGTATAGAAAAGGCTTAATAAATTAAATGCCAGAAAGATGGTTTCTTTCAAACTCAGGGGAAATTCAGTATTTTCTAATAGAGATGTCAACAATTTGGAGAACAAGAAGGAAGACAAAGGCTGAAAAGCCCCTTCCCCTTCTTCTCCCCAAACAAACTGAGTAAACAACCATAATAACAGTCCATACATTCCTGAAATAAAGTCCAGCATTTTTATCCGACACATCATCATACATAAGACCAGCACAATGACTATTCTGGTTAGTGCCCCCCGCTTACAAAAGCTACTTATTAGGGCCAACATCAGAGCTATTTTTGGGTAAGGAAATAACCCCAGGGACCACAAAAGTATTAAAACTTCAAAAACCCCTAGGGACCAGAACGACCGGCAAGCTTCCACTCCAAATGACATTATGAATCACTGATATGCCCACAAAATAGCCAAAACCAAAATATTATTGTTATAGGTTTTTTTTCCACTGTTTTTTGGCCTCCTTTTTCCCGGCCAACGCACCAAAAAGTATATTGTCCTGGTTTAGGACAAATTAGGGGAAATCTCCAAAAGGGAGCCCCCCAAAAACAAAACAAACCTCCAACCACCCCTCCCCCAACACCGGGTTCGGGAAGGAATTTCTCGGAGGAGCAAAGTGGAAAACAAAACCTATTTATTTACAAGTAACAAAAGAACACTCCCCAACACAAGAAAAGAAAAGAAAACAGAAAAAACAGACTGTGTGTTGAGAGGGCGCGGCGCTTCTCTGCAAGCTTCGGATGTCCTGGACGTCTTCAGGTCACGTCCGGAGCTGGTCCAGTATCTTCAAGGGAGGGTAAGAAAGAGGGAGCAAGAGAAAAGGAAAAAAAACAGCACAAAAAAGCAGAAAGCAAGCAAGCAAAGCGGCTAGCCAAGCCAAGCAGCAAAAGCCAAAAGCAAAAAAAGCCTGGTCAAACACTCCCCCCTCTCTTCCCCGCCCCGCCGCAGCAAGACGGCCGGGGGGGGGGAAGAGAGAGAAAAGGCACAGCTGCCAGACACAACACACGATATTGGGATAAAGGCTGTCAACCCACGACAAGGCCCTAAGGCATGTCTTGATTTTTCCACTGTTGACTACACAAAGGCTTCCAGTTTTGATTTACCAATTGCTAATCTTAGTTGACTAAAACCACAGCCAAATTCTCTTGAGAAACAGTTAGCTTGCATTACTCAGTACATTACTCATAGTTTATATGGCATTCACTTACTACACTGAACTGCAGCTAAGCATTGCACCTGATATATTTTAAGGGATTTAAATGATGCTGGTTGGCAGTCATGTAACTTCATCAGCTGTGACACAGCTGCTATACACCTTTATGACCTCTTGGTACTTTATAATTTTTAATGTGTTCAGAGCTAGTCAACAGAAATGCAGTAATGTCATAATGCCATCTACAGGCCCTAAACAGTCCCAAGTTTCTCTTGGTGACCCTGCCTTCCACATTCCACCACACAACTAAAAGAAAGGGCTGGTAGAAAAATAAATCATTACAAACCCTTCAGACTGAGAGTCAAATCATAAGTAATTCAAACAAGTTTATACTCTATGATTATTAATAATTAGTTTTCTCACCATCCTTGCAATTTCTGTCAGGAACAATTAAAAGATAGTTTTTTGTGTAGTAGTTATCAACTCAAACCATGGCCTCAGGTTAAGAAGTAAGACAGTGTAAAAATAAGAGCAGTCCTAAATATTGCATTGAAGTTGCATTATTTTCAGTCCTTAAAATCACTGAGAAGCTGTTGGTCTACAGTGATTGGTATTCCTGTAATAGAGATATGTCCAGTCTTTCTGATCACAAACACCAGCCAGCAAACCTTCAAGGGCCACAGGATAGACCTTACATATTCAAGAGAGGTGAGGGAAGAAGAGAGCTCCAGTTTTGGTTCACAAAAGGTGAAAACCTGTCCCAAGGAGCCAAGGAGTTCCACTGCTTCACCAGGGTATTGCCAGTCTTAACACAGTCTACTGATGTGCTCCTTCAAGCTCAGGGATCCAGATTACCCAGAAGTTCCCAAGCCAGCTCAGCTTCCCTGTTAATCTTGTGGAACAATCTCACATATGGCTTGAAGGTCCCTACACAATCCTAAAACCCATCTTTGCCTTCCTGTTAGGTTTGCCAACAGATATGATTTTGTGCAACCACAAAGGTTGCACTTGTTAAAGTTGGCTGGTGTTTTCGGCTGTGTTCTGTCAGGTTAAATGGGAAACAAATGAAAAAAAAAAAAACTCACCAAAACACATACAAACAAAAGGAAGAAAAAAAATATGGTTGTAAAACAGAATCCACAGCCCAAAGGGATGGGTCATCTGGCATGGGGTAGCCCAGATTACAAAGAGAATACCTCTGCCCTTGCATATCTCGCTTTTTTCATGTTTTGGAGGTAGAGAATCAGAAATAGAGAGAAAACCTCTGGCTCTGTCTACATTTCACCTACTTGTCTTTCCTTTATTTGAGGATCTGTGAACAGAGAATCCAACAATAATGAAAAATACACAAAGAAATTCAAGACTTAAAACTCAAACAGATCATTCAGATTTTGAATCTAACACACTTTTCAGTGCCTTGCTTCTTCTCTCATTAGAATAATAAAAACCTGTTACACATTCTCCTGGTAAGCAGATGTCCATCTCTGTCTGTGAGTCCCTCCCACTAGCTTTTGTTTGTCTCCTCAAAATTACTTTTGTGTTCCTAAGAGAGGCCAGGAGCCACTGAAAGTACCTGAGTGTTATATTTATGGCATACATACCTGTGACCACTTTAGCAACAATGCTAAATATGCCTCTTTCTTAGGTGAGTCCTAACACAGAAGGTGAAAAGCCTCTTCTATTATTTGTATAGAATCATCACATTTAAGAGAGGTCTATGCACAAGCAGTGATTAACAATCACAATTGTTGACTCTCTTCTAATTCAAACCTGCAGACTACAAGAAGGAAGTCGAGCTGCATCCATAAGAAGAGCAATGTTTCAAGCTTTTATGAGGCATCATTTTTTTCCAGTTAATATTTTCAATTCCAAGGTTTTCTGTGCTGTTTAAATAAAAACCCTCTTATATAAAAATCATATCTTAAATGCTTTTTTTCTCTATCTTTCATACAAAAATTAGAATAATGTCTCAGAAGAAGAGTCAGACTAACAGCTTGACAATAGTCATCACATTAGATTTAATTTTGCATGCATTCTTACAGCAGCCCCTGTCAGGCAGCAAAAAAGATAGCATATCTGAAGCTCTTGTACTTCACATTTGTTGCATGCAGCTATTATTTTACTTGGCTTTGATGTTTCACACAACTTTTAGAAGCAAAGAATCTGCTTTGACAACATGACATTTCCCATATGTCCCCTTAGTTGTATGAATGAGAAAACCTTGGCTAACCCTAATTAGCATTGGCACTGTTGTTTTTAATCTTTGCACTGTTTTCTATACAACATTGTTTTAGTAACTCAGAGTTTTTAAAGGTTCTGTTTATTGTGCAGAGGACCAAGAGCACCATGCTGCTGAGAATACTTGACTTTAAATTGCTGGGGAGAGAGGGTGGCTGAGTCCCACACCTCGGCCACCTGTGCACCTTGTAACTAGGTGGAGGTTATGGCAGGTAATGGTCTGGTTGTAGGCAGAAGGGGATTGCCTCCAGGTGAATTTCTCAATTCCACATGCTTTGCTTTATGGGCTGAAGGAGATTTACAAAAAGCTGCTCAATCAACAGATGGAGGAGAAGTGAATTACCTGAACTGGTTCACATTTTGCCTCTAGTCATAGAAGCTTCTTTACTGTTTTGGCTTAAAAGTCATTGCCAGTAACTAAAAGGAACTTAGTCTCCTACAGATCAGATGCAGTTAGTCCTAGCTTTTGTAAGTATGACCTCTTCCCACTGAATGGACAAATATCTCATCTCTGCATATGATCTGGCATGTCAGAGAGCATGTCTGACATATTGTGTGAGAATAATCTGCTTCAGAGCTACCCAGGGAGAGTGTTGCACAGGGTGCTGCTTGTCACCCCAGGTGCCATCAGCTCCCTGAAATTCAGGATCTGGCATGATTTCAGAATGCAGCTCCCTGCTTTGGTTGCTGGGAGGAGCAATACACCAGAGGGTTGTGCTGCCTCCCAGAGGGACCTGGTCAGGCTGGAGAAAAGAGCAGGCAGAGCCTCATGATGTCCAACAAGGGGAAGTGCAAATTCCTGCACATGAAAGGAGCAACCCCAGACACCAAGATATGCTGGGGGCAGGATGCCATTTCCCCTCTTTGTAACAAGGACGCATTGCTGGATCATGTTCAGCTTGTCCACCATGACCCCTGGGTCCTTCACTGCAGAGCTGATTTCAAGCCAGCTGCCCCCGGCCTGTGCTGGAGCCTGGGCTTATTCCTCCCTAAGGGCAGGACTTAGCATCTCCCTGTATGGAATTTCATGGTGCCCTGCCTGCCCATTTATCCAGCTTCTTCGTTGCCCTTTGAATGGCAGCATACCCAAGTGGTGCATTAGCCAGACATATTCCCTTCTGATAATGCTTCTTTTTCCTTTTCTTCACTTTCCAACTTATATTTGTTTTGTTTTTTGAAAAAAAAAAAATCAGTCTCTCCTGCTTTAAGTATTCTGAAATCAAGTTACAACTTCCATGTTCTGGCATACATTTTCTTCTTTATTGTTTTAAACCATGGATAAGATATGCACTGCTTCCAAATATGCTAAGGTTTGAAATTCTCTGAGATTCTGGACAAGTACTGAGTAACTAAGCCTATTATTGCACATGTGGGGTTTGAGCCAAGTGCTTTATCATTAGAATTCAGAACTGCTTCAGTAATACAAAAACAGACCCACAAAATACATGGAGAAAAAGAGAAAATGAGAACAGCAACAGAAAGAGTTCTTGCTGTTAATTTTTTCCCCGCTCTTGTCTTTATTCTTCAAATTTAACTTTAAAAATAGCAAATGACTGAACGGCTAAAAGAAAAATAATTTAACAATGACAAGTAAAGGTCAAAAATTTAGGCAAAACCATTTCTTGATAGAATTGATAACTGTTATCTCCTCAATATCTGACCCTTTTTTCCTCTTTATCCACTTTTTGACTTCTGGCTCACACATCTCTCCTCAGCTGAACATAAATGTCTTTACTTTCTTTTATTATATATTACCTTTCTAAAGATTGTGTTAGCAACTTAAATAATATCTTTTCCTTTATCTATAAAGAATGCAGGTAGAGCAAGGTCAGTGTTATCAATTTTTTCTTTCTTTCCCTGGATGTAAAGCTTGCTCAGCAAAGATCTCTCTTTTCCCATATTTGGGCAAAAAATATTTAACAGACCATTAGTTTCATAACATTTATTTCTAATCCATGATACAATATTTTTATTGGAACAGGAGATTTGGAACGTATCCTGTGAACGTTCCTTTTTCAGTCAATTGGTCACTTGGTCATCAATTCATTCTTTTATAGATTCTTGTTTCCCTGTGTAGAAAAAATGCAGTTCTCACTACTATATTTGGATACACAAGCATAACAAGCACAGCAACTGCAGAAAGGTTTTTAAGGCCCTTTGTAACCATCTGTTTCTGAAAGCAAAATTATAGGACAAGTTGATATCTCTGATCAAGGCTGAAAAACATCCTTTGGTTTATTACTCCTAATTCACTAAGGGTAGTTCAGCAAGGCATCATGGCTACTAGGGTCCATACATGTATTTCATGAGATGTCCACAATCCTTCTGGCTCTGTCATTATTTTGACCAATTTGTGAATCAATTAATCCCCTCCAATTATTTTTCTTTGAGATAAAAGTTCTCCTCTGGAATCTCTTTCAAATGACTGTTTGACACTTCTATTTACTCTTCTTTTTCAAAGTTATCTTTCATTCAGGATCAGTTAAGAAAATCTCCTTATTATTTCATGTGTATATGCTGCATAGTCAGAGTATCAGAGGGAGTTTCAGGTCTGAAACACCCTTCAGCCAAATTTAACTTAGTTGGTAAAGGCTTGAAATTGTAGTCATGCTCTCTAGCTCTAGGTCTAAAAGTAAAGTTAGTCTCCTTCAAGCAATAATTCTTTGTTTTCTCCCATTTTCTATGTTCCTAAAAAAAGGTTTGACTGGCACAAAGCACCTGTGTCCCAGTTAAAGGAAATAGAAGCCAACATATTTGCAATTAGAAATATGTCCTTCTGAAGAAGCAATCATTTTGGAGTCACATTCTTCTACCACTTTTGCTATTACACCTTGTGCTAACAAGTCAAGACATGCTCCCATCCAACTATAACAGAGTTTGACATCTATTGCACTATATGGGGAAAAAAAAAGAATCTGAAATTAAGTATTTGTTTCTGGAAACAGAAGGAAACATAAGGGCTGGCATTTTAAAAGGTTTATACTTTCCAGATTTAAGTTCCTTACATATGTTGTATTCTGGTAACAGTGTGTTCTACTATTTGTCTTCCTCCAAGTTTCCAACATACTTTTGTTCCATCCAGAGCAATACTCCCATTTTTGTATTTAGGCTTCCAGTTTGCATGCAGAAAGTTGTGTATCAGCCCTTGAATTTCTTTCTAACTCTATTTGTATATGGAACTTCATTTATTCCATATATTCAACATTGCCTTGTAGCAATGTCTTTCTCTGTCCTATTTTTTTCCTTAAGGATTATAGAATTTTAGTGATTTTATCCATAGTGGATGGGTTCTAGAAAACTCTGTGTCATTTCACACCTATTTGCTTTCCTCTTTCTTGAAAGGTCACTCTTGACCTTGACTTAGCAGCAGCTTGGTCCCCTTCCAGCAAAGCCACAAAGGTAGTGCTCTGGAGAAGATTATTACAAACTGGATTCTCCGTCCCTCTTCCAGCATATGAGCACATCAGATGCAATTTAAAAAAAAAATAAAAGTACAAGAATATGTAATGTACATATGGTGAATTCCTTGTCACCAGATATTACTCCTGCTAAGAGTTTACCTGTGCTCAGGAAGTGTTCAGACAAATTCATGAAATATTAACCTTTTGAAGTTTCCCATACACATGAAAAACATGTCCAGCTCAGGAATTCCCTGAATTACGAATATTTGGGGCTAGTAACCTACATGTTATGCTGGTGATAGTGTAATAGGAAGCAAACCTTTATACAAGCAGTAGGTGAACTTTTTCTGAATGTGACAGAGTGCTTTATTTGCCACTTTTAACCTAGGAGACTAATCTGCATCACTCTCAGCATTTCATAGGTAACTCTTGAAGAAGGGAAACAAGGAGTGTCAGGGAGAATGAGCAAAAGGAACGAAACTCTGTGGTTCAGTTGTAGTGGTGTCAGCAGAAGAAAGGCACTCAAATTCAGAATCAATGGTAGCCCTTGCCCTTAGGGGAGATTATTTTCCACCAGTACATGGAGTGAGGGGATCCTCTTGACTTCTCTTCCCCTGCACTCACGATTCTTCAATTCCTTTGCACATCTTACACAGTGAGGGTTCAGGAGGAAACAATGTCTGTGACTTAGTAGCTGTAACACCATACTTAAGGAAAAAGGAAAAAAAAAATAAATAAAAAAACTGCTATTGAGGTTTATATCATGTCAGATACACGAAGTCATTCATTCTGTCTGGAGGCAGACCTCAGCTATATTTAATTCAAGATATTGCCCTCCAGGATTGTCCAGAGAAGAGAGAAAATCCTGAACACAGGATTCAGAACATGGTCTATGTACAGCATGAACAAACTGAATCAGTCTAAGGAAAAGATAACAACCTTCAGCCGTGACCACCATGACCCCTGGGTCCTCCACTGCAGAGCTGATTTCTAGCCAGCTGCCCCTAGCCTGTCCTTTTGCCTGGGTTTATTCCTCCCTAAGGGCAGGACTTGGCATCTCCCATTGAACTTCATGGTGCTTCAACTACATACGTGGTTGGCACAAAGAAGAGTAAATGGTTTTTCTATAATCACAAGCGACAAGACATGAAAAAGTAAATTTATGTTGCCATGAAGCACTTCTTGGTTAGGAAGTTAAGAAATCACTTTTAAATCTAAATGCAGTTAAAAGGTTGAATCAATTGTATAGGAAGGATAAGGAAGATTCATCAGAAACTTCTAATACAAACATGTCAGTAAAAACACAGTCTTTTCAATAGAATACTCTAAGTGACCTCTTAAGACCTCTTTTAAACCTTTTTTTTCCTTTTTTATTGTTCTACTATATGCTGAAGACAGTGAAGTATTCAGATATAATTATAGAAATGTTATGTAAAATAGATAAGTGGAGACTGCTTTTGAGAATATCACAACTGTCTCACAAGTATATCACAATCATTCTACCAAAATACCTGTGTACTGGAAACCAGTGGTTTGAATGAAAACCAACCAAAGCACAGGATTAATCTTTAGCTACTCATATTCTGAATGTTTAAAAAAGGATAAATTATTCTGTCATTTATCTTAAATTTCACAGGACTGTGGTATATAGACTTAAATATGAAGATGGGATGAGATAATACTGATATTTTATTTTATAATGTGTCCACACTTCATAGTTGAACAAAGACTTCATCATACCAGTAGTCCAAGTCATACAATAGAAAATCAGATCCTTATCAGTTCATATTAAAGTGTAATAATCATCATCATCATCATTATTATAATCATCATTATGATCATCATCATCAATGAGTTTCTTTTTAAATTGCAGCAAACTCTGACAGAAATTATCATGCCTAAAAATGGTTTTCATATTTCAGTCCTGTTTTTCCTTCAACATTTGTTTTTGTGTTACTAAAATTGGTTCCTTAGTTACTGCACACCATCCTACAGTATCTTTTGTGATAAAATTGCTTAACAGTTTTTTGCCATGAAGGAGATGTGCCTAGGCTTGAAGACCAGTGCTTCCAGAAAGCAATACAATAATAATCTCCTGTATTGATTTTTCAATAAGTGCAAAATTTGAAAATTTTAACTGTGTGTAGTCCAGGTTTTTTCCTTTGTATGTTTCCCTTCTCTTATAAGGCTCTTTCCATAACTAAAGCCATGTAAGTTAAAAATTGATATTAAAATAAGAATATAGATGAAATAGAAAGAGTACCATTAAAACTAAAATATATGCTTTGCTCCAGGAAAATGCTAACACTTCTGATTTTATTGTATATGTAACTGGAGCTCTATTGACTCACAGAGCAAGTAAGTATGCATAAATAAACTTTAAAATTTGCTGCTGTTCCATGTAGCAAAAATTACAACAGAAGCTTTCAAATATGTTTGTTGTATGTACCTGAATAATTCATATCTCTTACTTTAGTCTGTGTGTAAAAGCAACAAAGAGAGATAAAGAACAAAAGAGGCATCTTAATTTTGCTCAGCATCTTAATGCTGAGCAAACCAATGCAAGAGGTTGACAATTTTGACTACGTCAAGGAGAGGAACCAAGTTCTACTTGAACTTACTCACTTAATCATTTCCAGAAGTAAAGCATTTGTCTTTTACATAGAGGGAAAATAAACTTCTTTGGTAGCTATTCAGTTATCTTTAAAAAATATTCATCCTTCTTTAAGATAGAATGATCCTATGTGTGTACAGTATGGAAAAGGAAGCAAATGTTTTTCCAGTATCAGAGATAAAGAAAACATCTATGAAGCATAAATCTTCTCTGTAAGTGTTATGTCTAAAAAGTTGTTTAGTACTAGGAAATATTAAAGACATGGGAGTGAAATTCAAATATACCATGCCTTGTCAGCCTCCACTGTGCCTCCACAACCTCCACTGTGCCTCCCACAGTCAATGGAAGGGTACATGCTGATCATCCTTCAGCAAATTTACCAGCTCCAGGACTTTATTCTTCAAAATATTTGCATTTTACAGGTGAAGCTAGTCTTTGGATCTGCCCCTCACTGGAATATCTTGTGATATTTTATTGCGTCTGAGGATGACTATGGAGGTTGAGTTTTAGTGATTAACATTAGTGATGACTGGCCAGATTGCCTTGCTGTGTGCCCCCCATTACTTACAATCAACTTGTTGGCTTAGCATGATTAAGGTTTACTTTATTTCATGTCTAGTGGTCATGATGACAAAACCAATGGTATTCAGACAGGTACCTGAGCCCACACCCTCTGCTGTCAGCTCTCTCAAGTGAGTTAGAGCTGTAATTGACTTGGGTATTATAGCAGATATACGTTTTTGGCTTTTAAAATCACTCCATTCTAGTTCTGTGCAAACCAGGAGTAAAGTCATTTACAAAAAGCCCTTATCACAAAAATCCACAGCGCGTATTTATTCCTGCTTGGACATATCTGCTGGGGCAGAGATTTTCAATTCCTCATCATTCTGGAGGCAGTCATTCACTTCATTTTGCTTGACTTTATCTTCCTGAGGTGTATGTCCTTGGCTCAGGACACAGGAGCACAGGCTGAGCTGCGTGCCTTCACACTTCATCCATCGAGCGATGACACTGTCTGGTCCCATTCCACCCCACCTAATTGCTCACATGCAGGCACAGACTCAGCTTCCCACTTCAAGCTGATAAAAAGGTGTGTTCATCATTAGCATGGCTATAACTTCATATTTTAAGTGTAGCAAAACACTTTATGATCTTCTCAGAATGCAAGCAGGCTGAGCATGTATCTGTCAACCTAATGTTAGAGGGGGCAGCTATAGATCTGTGCACCTGTCTCTCATTATACTTCTTGAGAATTAAACTTATTTGAGAATGGTACATCTACCCTGGTAAACGAAGCGAGGTGTTTATCTCTCACTCTTTCCTGTGTGCGATACAGTATTGTCTGTAATTGTATGTATTCAGTATTATCTGTAATTGTATACTCTCAAGAAACTGGAGCAAACATACATCAGTTATTTTCTTTAATAAAAGAGAGATTGAAACCCAGGAGTGATTTTCCATCTCTAAGTGCATTAGTATAGTTCCTGTTTGGAACCTCAGTGAGAGGTTGTTGCCTCTCATTTCAAGGGCAGTATGTTAGAAGGATTCTGGGCTTTTATTGATTGTTGTTGTCATAATTAGCCATTGTAATGGAATTAAGTGGGACCGTGTCTTGTTTGGACTTGTACATAGGGAAAATAATAAGGACAAAACCCAACAAAAAAAATCTCACAGTCAAAGGTTGCAAGAGAATTTTGGATTGTTTTGAGCCCTTTGAGGGAAGGGAAGGAAGCAAAGGCAGAAAAGATGTTATTGCAATGTTGAGTTGGTGTCCTTGGACGTTTGTGAAAAGTGCATTGCAGGGGGTGGATTTGGATATGAGTGTTTATGATTGGTGACTCCAGAGACTGCATCTATATTATGAAAAAAGAAACATTTTAAATAATTTAATTTATATGGCTGGATCGTTCAGTAACACAAGCATCAAAAATAATGTTAAAGGTTCAGTCTCACGAAAATATGCCCTCATAAGTGTTATACATCTGTTTGAGACTTTCACCAGGGGACTTCCAGTCATGTGAAAGCTGCATGCATCTCTAGCCAAGTACCCCCCTGCTGACAGGGACAGTTTTGAATATTTGGTGTGGTCATTAAGAATATTCTTGATATGAATCAAATCAAACCTCAAATCAAACTCGAGATTCATTCACTAGGATTATCCATGTATTTTTCATAATTAGCAATTTTTGAGACCGTGTATGATGAAGGGGTTCCATCACAACTCCTGATATTGCACTATGAAGAGTTGAAGAAAGTAAAGAAAGTTACTGATCACAAGTACTAGCTTCAAAGATACACAGAGATTTTTTCTGACTTTTCATGTAAAATTAGTTTCCTTTCAAATTATTAGTAGTCTGACAGGTCCCATTATAATTATCTCCCCTATTTTTCTTTTGTTTGTTTTTTTTTTTAGGTTAGTCTTCCTTTACGTATTGAAAGCACCTTTCAAGCATTTATAGCTTAAAGCATGCTGAACTTTAATTGCATGGACTCATGTGGTGAAATTTTTGTTTAAAATAGTGAGACCCTTTTTATCATGGGAATATACTTCTCTCTCTCTCTTTCTTTCTTTCTTTCTTTCTTTCTTTCTTTCTTTCTTTCTTTCTTTCTTTCTTTCTTTCTTTCTTTCTTTCTCAAGAACTGGGTGTTATAAACTTAAATAATGCACCTTATTCTAAAAGAATTCAAGTAAAAATGAACTATTGACACGGATCATGTTTACAGTAAGGTCTGACTGGTTGAATTTAAAGCTGTATTTTATTGACATGGAGAACAGCAGGTACATTCACTAATTTTATATCTATAAAATAAATTAAGCATAGGGAGTATTGTATGTATTGTAATTTTTTGTCTTAAATCTAGCAATGTATTCCACCTTTTCGTACCAAAAGAAGTTATAATGTAAAGAATGTAAATGGTTAATGTTTGAAACATATCCATTTGAACTCTGTGAAATCAACCCAAACCTCCTTCAGGAGTTTGAAGGAGCAATAAAATGCTATCTACATAGAGAATGCTTTTCCACATTTCCAGCCTTGGAAAATATTACAAGCAAAGGTGGCATACACGTGTGGCAATGTGTGTGTTTGAAGACATGCAGGATTTTGTGGGCTGTTCTATCCCTCTAATTTTTAAGAAGCTAGCAAATATAAGTGTAAAATGTCGCAGAGAAATTCAGTTTTATAAGACTTTCTATGATTCACTGCATCGACTCCACATAAAGGGCTGGCAGCTGAGCAAAGGAAAAACATGAAGAATATTGTCTTGCAGGTATTATATTGATATTCTTAGCTATATTAGAATGATCCTTTTATATTTTTCTTCTCTCTTTTTTTTTTTTTCCTAGTGGCTACCTAGCTAGTCTGAGAAGGGACAGGCAGCAATGTCATTCAGAGAAAATGAGAAAGCAGCTGCAGAAATGCCAAGCAGGTATCTTTGTAAAAATCAGTAGTGGGCCAAGAAAACAAGCAGTGGAGATATTTTGACAAAATTATGATTTTTTCCACTTACCCACCACATCACCACCTGCTTTGGAAGACAAGCACTAGTTTTGTGTCTTAATGTTAGTGCTCTGTCTGGATGCACAAGCAGAGCAACATTTTTGCAATCGTTTCTGCATGCGTGTTACCTTAGTCACTCACTTCTAAACCTGCTCATTACTTTTAATGTTGCTGAATCTTTTCTCCAAAGCAGTGTGACATGCACAGTTGAATAAAGGCCATAATTTCTCTTTGAAAACTCACTGGCATGAATGAAGGTAATGATTTTAGTCTGGCACTTAAGCTCCGAGGTAAATGGAATAAAGGTTTTTATCTGATATTTGATGGCTTTGCATTTCAGATATTAATCTATTTTAAGCTAATGAATTAGGCAATTTTTTGGTGTAATGGAAAATTTCAAGGGTCATCTAAAAACTTCTAAAATATCTATGCATAATTTGTTTAAATCTCATATATAATCATACTGACTGTGCAACTCATGTAACTGGCATCACAAGACTCCAGCTCCTGTGCCTGGGTCATCCAGTCTTAGGAATGAGAAAACTTAGAAACTTTCTTATCTCTTATAAAAGTTGTAATATGTGTCAGTTTTAAAAGTTACCCCCAAAAATATTCTCTCCTTCACAGGAGGCATAAAGAGTACAATGTTCCAGTTCATCTGTTCCCCTGGATCCTTGGGTCATGACATCTCTATTTCACTAGTGTCTCTATTACAGTCGCTTTAGTGTGCCTCCTGCAGTGTTGTTAGCAGACCTTGACATTATTACAATGAGTATCGTCCCCCAGTCTCCTCCATGGCCTTCATTCCTGAGGTGAGCAACTTTTCCCTTCATGTTTCAGCTGTTTGTGTAAGTCATTGTCTTGTTGTCAGCCTTGGGTTTTGGTCAGGCTTTGAAGAAGCGTGTGAAATACAGACCAGAAGAAAGCACCATCAGAGGAACAGCTACAGAAAGAGCAGGGATGTCTATGGAGGCATCCATAGGGAGAGTCTGTGCCAAAAATAATTATTCTTATTAGGTGTAAGGACCCAAACAAGTAACTTCTTGCTACTGTGCTTCTCAGATAGCTGCTGCTGGGAAGTTGATGCTCCAGATCTAGAAATTGCTTGGAAGAAGCCGAAAGCAGGCTGAGGAGCAGCACTGAGTGAGGAGCTATGGCCAAATCAATATACAGAAAAAAGAAATGTCTGAGATTAATCTGGAATGAGGAGCGTATCCTCACTGTACTAATCCTGGTCTTGATGATGAATCTCCTCAGCAGAAAGCTGAGAAGCATATTATGGACACTTATCCCTTTGTCCTCCTTTTTTTCCTTACCTGGCCATAATGCATTTCTAAGATGGCCTGCTCCCTTCCAAGCTTATCCCTCTCTGAAAGAAGACTGAAGAAATCCTGACTGGTTTTTGGGAACAGCTTTGGCATCATCAGTTAGAAGTCAGCACAACTCAGCCAATTTTACAGTCAGAAGGTGTTGAAAAATGGGTAAAATGAAAGAACTGGCAGCTTTCATGAAATTCTTCTGAAAACATAAATCAGTCCCGTCTGTTCACTGCAAGCAGTTAAATCCATTGCGCTATACAAAGAAAGATGAAGCGATGTTCTGGTGGGCAAAGAAAAATCTGTTGTATAGACACTTTGCCTCCACCTCCATTTATTCAGAAAAAGATTTTGCTGCCCTCCAGAGCAGTCTCCTCCCATGAGCTAGCGCTGTATTCACCCATGCTCTTGAAGCATCCCAAAACAATCTGGTTCCTGCTCCCACAGTTTGAGTGAGAGCGATAGTCCCAGACCACCACTGTAAGAGCAAATTGAAGGCAGTGAGCTGAAGCCTGTTAGAAGGGGACCTGCCCCTGCTGCACACACTTGTCAGACAGCACAGGGTGCAGTTGGACTTTTCCCCTGCTGAGACAACTTTATGACTGCCATCAGAGTAGGAACATCAGCCAATCTGAGTCTGATCTCAGACCATATGTAAAGATACTGCAGACAGAACAGCCCAACAGGCAGACCTGCAGAGAACCCCTACACGGTTCTTCTACCCAGGAAGTCACATAATTTGGTACAAAACTGCAGTCCTGAGCTAGGGTTCTTTCAGTCATAGAACCGCAGAATCATCTAGGTTTGAAAGCATCTTCCAGATCAAGTCCAACTAACCCAGCACTGCCAAGTCTGCCACTAAAACCTGTCCCTAAGTGCTGTATCCACATGCCTTTTAAATACCGCTGTTGATGACGAATCCATCACTTCCCTGTGCAGCCTGTTCCAATGCCTGATCACTGTTTCAGTAATGAATTTTTTCCTAATATTCAATCTAAACATTCCCTGGCACAACATGAAGCCATTTCCTCTCCTATCACCTGTTGCTTGGGAGAAGAGATCTATGGTAAGTCAAATCTAGTTAGGCTCAAAATGGTTCAACTCTTTTCAAACATTTTTTTAAATGTAAGGAGGTAAAGAGATCAAAGCAGAGCTAAGAACTTAGCCAAAAAAATTCCTTTTTGGAGGCAAAAGCCCCAGAGGAATACACATGACCAAAGACTGGAGGGAAGGCTGTAAGTCTTAAAAGGATTTCCATGACAAAATGGAAGCATGAAGATATTGTGATCCTCTAGAAAGGGTTTATAGTGTTTGATTTTTCATAATTCAGAATTTAGTCTGGTGAAGACATAACTGTCTTGCAAAACATCTTCTTTCTTCAAGCTATTTTTGTGAGTTACATAATGTCAAACAGAGGGAGAAAAAATAAAGCCCACTTTGTACTGGATTAGTGCTTAATTTATGCTGTTACCTTAACACATATCATCCAGGTGAAGCACTGTCAGCTGCAATGATGTGTCCATATCAAATAATAGTCTGAACCTTTTGTGAGTGAGTCAGTTGCTCTGTTTGCTTGGCTACAATGTGGGGAAAAAAAAAGGCAGATCATTAAATCATTATTTTCAAAAGGTTCTTAATTACATTTAGTGCTGGAGAGAGGACAATTTTTTAAAATGGATAGTAAGACTGCATGGTAACACAAATAAGAAAAAAGGTGACTCTCAGCTCTCTGTTCTGAGGCAGGAACTTCTGAATGTCCCACATTTACTGGGAAGTTCACATAAAATTAATAATTCATTCATTTTGCTCATCTGTATAATTTTTATGGCATGAGAAGTAGTGGCATGTTTCCAGCATCTTCCTAAACAAATCCTGAAAATATAAGTCTGCAAACGAACATGCCAAGTAGAGATTTTAGAGGCAAAAACACAGCAGATGTTCAGTTCTCAATATTTTTTTCTTATACATTTTACAATTAGTTCCTTTAGCAGTGTTAGAATTTAGAAGTAGATAATTTTATTTTTATAGAACTTTGCTAAGCAGATTTAATTGCAATAATGGCAAAAGGGATGAAACTGGAACAGGTTACCCAAATAAGTTGTAGATTCCTCATCCCTGGAAGCATTCAAGGTCGTGTTGTATGGGGCCTTAAGCAACCTGATCTAATTAAAAATGTCCTTACACATTGTAGGGGGTGTTGGGCTAGATGTCATTTAAAGGTCCCTTCCAACCCAAACTGGTCTATTATTTTATGATTATTTGAAATTTCTGAGAGCATAATTCTTATCCCTGCTGTGGTGTGTTAGGCATCAGTGGAAATAAATTTTCTGATAGTCTGTACTGTAAAAACAGAATACAACCTTGCAAGCAGAAGGAAAGATAGGCAGGCTGATTTACACATTGTGTTTATTAATATCATAGCTATCTTCAGGCAAGACTTCAGGTCTAGCACTATTGGGAGACAGTGTTAAAAGTGGGAAGACATATATTGAGAACCATAGGAAAAAAATACCTGTATAAGTTTTCAATCTTTCAAGCGTGTAAGCTTATTTAGGTAGGCAAATTCTTATTACCAAATTAACTTATATCATGATAGCAGTATATGTCCTGACTTGTGATTTTTATTTATGTAAGTTTAAAGATTTTTAATCAAAACATGCTTGCCAATGTACTTATATTTATGGGCTGCAAAAAAAAAAACATTTCAGTCCAAAAATTCTTCCTGAAATACAGGACTCTGTTCCACATAAAGCACTATGTCAGGTAGCCTGAGATATCTGTTTTGAAATGCAGCTTATATAAACCAAGACGAAAGCACATTAAGTGTTTTATGTTTTGTGCATGACAGTACAGTTCCCAACTGCATTTTCCAGACAAAAAGGAGTCACAGGAGCCGTATGCGCCTGTCTGCCACTTCTGCTCACGCAGTGGGTGGCGACCTCTCTGCTGCATTACAGCATGGTGTCCAAATGGATGTGAGCCTAATAAGAGCTGGTAATTAAACATGATTAATCAGGCACATGACCCCCCACTCTGGCCTCTGTGAAACTATAAACATACTGATGTTCTGTGTTATAACTGGGTCCTTGTGAAAATTCAGCTGTTTGGGTTTTGTTGGCATGGCGGTTCCAACAGCCAAAAACTGGCATATGGCTTGTGCCTGTCGTTCTTTCCTCTGTGCTGCCCAGATATCAAGGCACCTGGAGGTGGACCCCCAAAAGACGAAATCCCACAGATTTGCAACAATTCACACTTTGGCCACACAGATGCTTGCAGTTCTTCAAGTGCAACGTACATAGCACATCCCATCCTTGACAAGGAACGGAGGCTTTCACTTGACACTTTACAGGGTATAGATATATATGGTATAGATATCACCAGAATAATGGGAGGCAAAGTCAGGACTTGGATATCCAAAGGGGCAAACACAGAATGGAGAATGGGAGATAGGCTCCACTGAGACTGGTCAAACCTCAGAGGGATTTCAGCAGAAAGAAGCCATGAATTACCAACAAGAAAAAAATGTTGTCACAGTGACTCCTAATGTGATTAGTGCTGCCACAGAAAAAAGCTTCACTAGAATTAAGTCTCACAAAGAATGTTCTCTGCAGCTATATAGTATTGCTTTTATTATAGCAAAACACTTGTTACAATACTTATTTTTTCTGAGTGGAACACCATTAGGCTACACTGTAAATATATATTTGTCTTTCTATACAGAAAATATAAAGAAATACATTTTCTTTCCTGAAGATGATTATTCTCTTGAAATCTGATGACTGAAGTCTTGTCAACCAGATACTCAGACCAGGCTGCACAGTGAACAGCAACTCTGAAAGTTCTTATCATGGTCAACCCTGTGCAACAACATAGAAGCCAGTGCTGCATCATATTTCTGGGTGGAAGATTTGAATAAATATTTCAATAGCATTTCTCCTATATCTTTACCATTTTTAAGCTTACAGTCCTCAGCCCAACACACATATACCTGGAAAGGTCACACCTCAGTTTGTTGAGAATGAGATCTGAGAGTATTTCAGGACTTAAAGAATGTTCATTGGGATAATTTTGCCCTGAAGCTGACTTGGGGACTACCTTGCACCCCAGTGCTGCTACAGCTAATGAAATGAGCCTTCCTGAGCCACTGGCCTCTTATTCATCAAAACCTGAAAGGGCAGGTTTTGACAAATCTGCAAAAAATGTAAGCAACATTAAGTTCTGTCACATATATTGCATTATATTAATATTACATTAACATATTTTTATATTATATGTTTTATATATTTCAAGCCAGACATAATTTTGTGTTCCTTGTTTTAATTATTTTCTCTAAGAGAAGTGGAGGGGTTTTGGTGGGTGGAGAGAAAAAATGGTGCCAATTTCTACATAGCATGAGAAATTTTTTCAGAAATTTTGCATCTTGTATTATAGTCATATACATAAGGCTGTGCAGACTTGGAGAAAGTTTAAACTTTTTATATGTATAAATATCTGTATCTATATGGAAATAAATTTGTATATATATAAAGTTGCAAATGATATGTAAAGAAATATATCACAATGTGTAATTTTACATTTAAATATCATCTTTTCTTTGCATACAGACCTATAGAGAGATAGATGAGGGAGAGATACAGAGATACATATTGCTCTTGTTAAAAATTCCATACTCATAATCTTTAAAATATCTTGTAAAATTAAGGCAAGTTGCTTTTAGGATAGCTATAGGACCAGTGTATAGACAAAAGCAACAATTACTTCCTAAAGCTTTTCAAAATTCATCTTCAAAACGTCTTGCATCAATCACACTTAGAAGAAAATCTTAACACCTACCAAAACATAAAGTAGCTAAAATATTTAATATTTATATTTTATGTTTATATTTTATATTAAGGGTCTTACTTTCTAGGTGCAATGTGCTCTCAAGCCAAAAGAATATTTCCACTAGCATAAGCCAGAAGGCATTCTTTGATCCTTGGTCCAGGGTACTCTGCATTATCTGTGGAACAGCAGCTATATCTCACTGAAGGGATTACTAACATTAATATAATCCAGATGCTTCTATTTGCTTTCCTTGCAATGGCATAGATTTTAACTGAATACCTTCAGTATATGTAAAACCAATTTATTTTGTCATTTTCCTTGGATACTATGCATTCTTATTTTTCAAAAGGGGAAAAAAAGTCCTCAACAGGAAAAACTGATGGTTTGTTTGATTAGAGATATGAGTTTTCTACTTTTAGCTAGATATGGAGAGTAACACCTAATCATGGGGTTATTTTCATCTCTGTTTTCCTTTTGTGCACATTTGCAAGACAGATTCAAGTCTTCTCAAAATTCCCGAGAACAGCATGAAAATTTGAACTAGAGAAGTAGAATAGGAGACACTCTTGGTATTTCCCTTTTTTTCCCCCAAAACTCCAAGTTGTCCAAAAGTTATTCTTTATATTAAAACAGGATGTAAAAAAGCACTATTTTGGGTTGGGGGGAGAGGGTGGTTAAGTAATACCAGATATATCTTTAAGGAGAGGTTTTTGGTGGATAATCAGACTGTTTATTTGTTTCATTCGTTCTGTCAGTACTGGGCAGCTTCTGGACAGTCTGATTTGAGTGCATTTGCAAGTCAAAAAACAAACGTGTCAGCTTTTGATGTCCTTCTGTGTCTTCAGATTTTATAGGACTCCCAGTGGAGTCTGATCTTGTAGACATAATTTAATTAATTGGACATGCTTCTGTCCTGCTTTGAAAGAAGGACATAGACCTGCTCATCAATTAGTTATGCATTATCTAAGAATAAAATTGTCTGTTGTGTCACATCAAGCTCAAGAAATTCCAGTGCATTTTTAACCACAGTTGCTGTGTAAAAGGGACCAATGGGAAAATAAAGAGATGAGACTGCAAAGAAGCCAATGATGTAAACAGGAAGATGAAAAGGTCCATAGCTTTTTGTAGGTTTGAGCCTCCAGTGAATTTACCTGTCAGGGAAGGGCCTTCTTACCAGCAGGAAATTCTGTGAGCTCTAGCATTGTCAAAATTTTTGTTCCTATTCCTACCCTGTGTGTGTAAGTGCACTTCTTACCTTTGCTCTCATTACATAGCATAGAGGATGTCTCTTTCATAATTACCTATTCTGATAAAGCTGAATGAACACATCCCCACAGTTTAGTGGAAACTTTCTAGGTTTTTCAAAAGGATTACACAATTATTGAGGCAGAGTGATTAAATAAGCTTTGCTTTTTTTCTTTGCTTTTTTTTTTATTTTTTAAGGAAAAGAGAGAGATAAAAGAAGTGGATTCCCATCAGCTGATAGCAGTCAATCACATACTAAAGGGTTAGTTAGAATTGTAGACTCACTAAGTTTGGAACAATCTTCCAAGGTTACCAAGGTGATTCCACCTTTTTCCTGGGCGGTGTATTCCAATGCCTGACCATCTCTTGGGTGAAGGAATTTTTCTTAATATATGATCTAAACCTCCTCTGGTGTTCCTTGAGGCCATCCCTTCAACTTGAGGTTAACAACTCTGTAACCGATGTCAAAAGCAGCAGCCCCTGGGACAAGAAAATGTGCTTTTCATACATGCAGCACTCCTTCAAAGGAGTGGCCCAAAATAGAAACCAAGTGCTGTAAAAACCTGTGAGTGATGAAAGCACGAGCAGAGCTTCTGTAAGGAAGGAACAATCAGTGCACACAGTCTGTTGTCGTTCAGCCCACTGGACGCTCTCCTACAAAACGCATTTCAATACTGTTGCAGCAGAGAATGCAGCCCCTGTCAGCTGGAAGGACTACTGTCTTATGGAAAATAATAACTTTAAAAAGGAGTTATTATGAGCAGCATAATGAAGTGGTAAAATGGTTAAATGCAATCCTGGGATTTATAAATTCAAGCACATTAAAGTGCTTTATAGAATGAGGGGCAAAGAATAGCAGGAAACAATTGCTATAAATTGGCATAGAACTAGATAAAGTCAAAGCAGAAATTAGCAGTATATTTTTTATAGTGAGGTTGATTAACTGGAATAAAGTAGTTGAATCTTATGTTGACAAAACTTCTATAGCTGCAGGGAGATATTTTTCTAGGATTAAGTTGTAATTCAATCAAAATTAATTATTAGATGGAATTGATAGTGTCTTTTGCAATGGCTGCATGTCTGTGTGAGCTGTAAAGATGATCCTACCCGTGCTACAGTTCATTTCAAGGTGTTTTCATTATTTTTTGAGTAGGAATGCAATTTCTCTGCTTCTCTCCACAAAGTAAATCACTGACATGAAGAATACAGTGGCAGAGCTCTGGTCTTATTAAATAAACATGGAACTCAGAAGGTGTTTCCAAAAAAATGCCATAGAAAAATGGGATCTTTAATGAACTCAGTAATGTGCAGAGCTGTCATAAAGAGAGAAATGCTGCTGAAAAAGGCAAAATGGCATCAGATTACAGTGTCTGAAGTAAACCAAAGACTGGGTATGAGCCAGAGAGCTCCTGTTTCTAAAACACTATGAGGGTGTCTTCAGGATTAAGAGGGATGATTTAGGGCATCAGCTTCGCACACTAAGAGGGGTCATTTATTGAATTCCAGAGAATGGAAAGAAAATTACACCATGATTTTGAGGAAGCCTCTGCATGGGTTGTTGGACTCTGCATGGTGTTGGCAGTGGGATGCTAAAGGAATGGCCTCTGTACAGAGACATCAGAGCTGCAAATATTTCTCCATGGCCCTGCCCACAAGGGAGTAAAGGAAGAGGCCACAATGGAGTAGGAGAAGGAGTAGCAGATAGATTCAGTTATAGGCTGATCACACAGCCATCCCCATCCCTCTTCCCACTGTAATAGGAGGTAAAGTCAGGAGTGAAGGAGTGAAATTGAGCCTGGAAGAAACACAGTGAGGGAAAGGGGCCTGTTTTAATATTTCCTTTTTTTCTTTCTGACCAAATCTATTTTAATTGGTGATAAATTAAATTCATTTTCCTCAAGCCCAACCTGTTTTGCCATGACAATGACAGGTAAATGACCCCCCTCTCTTCACCTTACCTTTCTGATTTTCTCCTTGTCCTGTGGAGGAAGAGTGAATAAGAAGCTGGCTTGGAGTTTGACCCATAACCAAGGTTAACATTACAGTTATTCTTTCTAAACAAAACAAATTCACATTTGTACAACTTTGTCTGAAAGAGCATTTCTCCCATGCTGAAGTAGGAGTTTAATGATTTCTAGAATCAAGCAAGTTTGGGATGAGAACAGAAGCTGGAAAAAATACTTTTTGTTTCCTTTTTTTTCCCTTAATTTTTAGAAGTGTACAGAGGCTGCAACTGAAATTCCCAAAATAAAGAGATACTTTGGTCCATCAGAAATGAAAATGGAAAAGGATTATAATGCAAAAGTTTAGCAATTACGCACATAAGAAATACTGTGTCAAATTTGCATTGCATTACCAATTTAATAAGGTTTTGTCTAATTTCATTGATATAGTGAAGATTAACAAAAGGTGGTAGTAAATAGTGACTGCAGAAAATTTGGTATTTTCAATATATCTGGTAATTCACGGGATCTGATTGTTTCTTGCCCTGGCACCAATGGCTGTCTTAGCTTTTCACAAAATACCTCAGGAACAAGCACCATTTGGCATTTAAATGCAGGGACATCAGAGCAATATTTTCATTTTACCTGAGTCACAGGAGTTATCTTACTATGGGTGACCTCTTCCTTTTAAGGAAAAGGCACTGACTACAGCTTGAAAACATGTTTATTGCAGCTGTAAAGCTGTGTAATTGTGTGTGTGTCTGCGTGTGTTGATTTCAAAAACAGGCTAAGCCACTTGTATATTTTATTCTCTGTAACCAATAATAATTCCTGTTCTAGAAAGTGACTGAAGATTACGTCTCTACCAACCATAAAAACTTCAGGCTGGCAAAAACCCATAGGACCAAAACCAGGGATAGGTGGAGGCTTCTCAAACTGCTTGAGCACAATCTGTGCATATATCCTTCGGATTTATAATAATGACAGTTTAAAAAAATTGTATTTAGTGTATTTAACTGTTTCTTGAACTGTTCAGCATCATCTGTGAAATAAATACATTCAATACTTGGCAGACAGGATAAATAAACAATATGAGTATAGACAAAAGTGTTATTGGTAAGATGCTAAGAATTAGTCTACTAAAATAAATCTAAGTACACTCAGAAAACCAAAACCAAACAGACCTTAAACTAAAGAGCCTATATTCCTACAGGTCTAAATTCTCTTTCTCGTGGCAGAGTCCACACTTAGGTATATGCAACTCAAAATATCATTCCTTAAAATCTCACTTGCAAATATTTTCCTTTCTAGGAAATGCATGATTTTCCCTGCCTTAACTGGAAACTTCTGGGGTTTTAAAGTTTTTATTTTTCTTTTTTATTCCCTTGTGTAAACATTGAAATCTAATAGTTGAATACCAATATGCTTCAGACATTCCCTTATGGATGTTTTTCTTGAATTATCCTATTATGCTTGATAAAGATGTCACACAAATCAATAAATGCACTTGAGAAATAAGTTTAATTAATGTAATAAAAGGGTAATCACAGAAAAGAAAGTCAAGTTGAAAAGAAAAGGGAGATCTAATCATGACGAAGGACTTCTGTACCTTATATGACGGGCCTATAACTTAATGAACATCTTAAAGCAGAGCTTCACTTTAGCCCCAAAATCTCTGGAATATCAATACATCAATATGTAGCTTTTACAATCCAAGAGATTCTTTGGCTTGATGCTTTTTGCAACATCTGACTAATTTAAACTTTTCTCTTCTCCTCTTGGGATTTCAAAAGAGTCATTAGGAGAAAATTGCAGTAGCTCTACATTGTAAGGGAATCATCTCATCAGTCCAGACTCTTCGTAATGTCTTCTACTAAGCTCATTTGTTTGGGTAATAAACTGAGGAAAGAGGATATTTGACCATGTCAATAGAAATTAGTTTAAATTGAACTATCTCTTCAATCCGTTGGCTGTCCTTAGGTGAATTGCAAGAAATGACGGTATGGCAATTATATTCTGTTATTTTTCCAGATGTGTCCATTTCTCTGAAATACTATTTTGCTCAGTTTCATAACCTGTGGTTCCCTAAATAAACCAGAGAGAACCAGTGTGGCTAGTCACTCTTTCTTCATTATTGAAAGAATTATTCCCATGTCACACTCTATATCAGCTACTGTACTTCTTGTGGCAAATTGTTTCTTTCATGCAGTAATGATAATAATTTTATTCAACTGTAAAAGATTTGACCGTAACTGCAAAAATATTATTTGGCACAGTACATATAAAAAAGCTTGAAAGCAGATGATTTGCAGTAATTGGCATGCTTCTTCTGCTCCTACTTAGGGAGGCTGATGGAAGAGTACTGAGCATCTTTGAACTAAAGGCAGTATCAGGACTGCCACTGTGACCCAGTCCATGTCATCACTTCAGTCATTTCCCATAAATCTTTAAGTGATACAAGCAGTGGAAACACACTTCCCGTTACAGATCAGAGAATGGACCCATTATTCACAAGTCAGAATCAGTGCTAGCAGATGAAATGACACCAGTGTAAAAACATCACACAGGAAAAAACTATTTTGAACATTCTTAATGTGGAACAGCCTGACTTGAGCAAAGAAGCTTTGAAGTAATCAAGAAAGATGGGAGAAGAAAGGTAGTAAAGGGTCCTGTGATGTCTTCGTTTTCCTTTCCCCTGAATCAATGACAATTTTATGCGCTGATTTTGAGAGACTGTATGCCAAGAATATTCATCCTCATATCATGACATTTCAGAGCACACAATAAGGGAGAAGTGCTGCAGTGCACCCTTCTTTGGATTCCTTTTCTTTCTTCTAATAAGTGAGCCATGGCATAATACTGGAAGTTGTGTGCTGAGATTTTATTTCATGGGCTTGGGGTTTTTTTCCTCCCCTTGTTTTTTCTTTTTCTTTTTCTTTTTCTTTTTCTTTTTCTTTTTCTTTTTCTTTTTCTTTTTCTTTTTCTTTTTCTTTTTCTTTTTCTTTTTCTTTTTCTTTTTCTTTTTCTTTTTCTTTTTCTTTTTCTTTTTCTTTTTCTTTTTCTTTTTCTTTTTCTTTTTCTTTTTCTTTTTCTTTTTCTTTTTCTTTTTCTTTTTCTTTTTCCTTTTCTTTTTCCTTTTTATTTCTTTTTGTTTTCCCTATTCCACTTCCAGGCTTAAAGGTGGTAGCCTGGATAAGATGCATTGGTATTTTTCCCTCCAATGAAATTTGAGAAATTGTCTGTGCTTGCTTAGCAGAATTTTTGAAAACAAATTTTTGCTTAAATAACCATTAATTAAGTGGTCTCAGAGAAGCCTCAAAAATTTGTATTGACAAATGAAAGCTTCTGGGGGTAGAGGCCAGATGCTATCAATTTTTTTGATACTATGAGCCTAAGATCATTGTTTCCATGAATACTTTAAACAGTGAAGAGATATCCAGCTTCTCTGAAATCAGGCATGAGCTCTTTCACAGAACTGATGATGAAGTTAAGTCTGCTTTATTTTCTATGCTCAGGAAATAGAAGTCACTTCCCCACAACTCTCTTCATTTCTGGATGGTTGAGTTTGTTCAAACATGTAGCAATTAACCTACATGTTTATAAACCTGGGAATGTAAGAAAGGGCATAACAAAATATATTTCTGCACTTACCTATACCTATTAACCTTTTGAATATTGTTAGGAAAGCAAACAGGCTGTTCCCAATAGCACATGGAACATGCTGCTACTGTAAATACCTCCTGCTTGTATGTTTTGGTACAAAATAAGTACAATCTACAATCTCCTACAAGCAGTATGGAAGTGTAGGGAATATTTATGTAATAAACTGCCAATGGCTTTCACATTTCACTGCAGCCTCAGTGAAGTATCATTTTCTATGGAGTTGAAATTAGTTGTCAGTAAACAGTTAGTTCTTTACTATGCCATCTAATTTCTGAACAATCATGTTGATTCTGAGATCAGTAACTTAATTGGTTGTTTTCTAAAAAATTATTTACAATCAGAAGTAGTTGTGGTTGTATAAAGTGTCTGACCACACAAAGATTTAACCATGCAGGAAGTTTTATGAACATCTTCATTTGAAGAAAACAATGTGAAGACCTAGTCTTAAAAATCCCATTACTTTAATAACTTAAACAAATGTAATTTTCAGGAATCTTGTCATTCCATGCCTGATAATATGCAGTGGAATGCATATTATGACTTTGGAAAAGGGAAGGGAAGGGAAGGGAAGGGAAGGGAAGGGAAGGGAAGGGAAGGGAAGGGAAGGGAAGGGAAGGGAAGGGAAGGGAAGAGAAAAGAAGAGAAAAGAAGAGAAAAGAAGAGAAAAGAAGAGAAAAGAAGAGAAAAGAAGAGAAAAGAAGAGAAAAGAAAGAGAAAAGAAGAGAAAAGAAGAGAAAAGAAGAGAAAAGAAGAGAAAAAGAAAAAGAAAAGGGAAAGGAAAGGAAAGGAAAGGAAAGGAAAGGAAAGGAAAGGAAAGGAAAGGAAAGGAAAGGAAAGGAAAGGAAAGGAAAGGAAAGGAAAGGAAAGGAAAGGAAAGGAAAGGAAAGGAAAGGAAAGGAAAGGAAAGGAAAGGAAAGGAAAGGAAAGGAAAGGAAAGGAAAGGAAAGGAAAGGAAAGGAAAGGAAAGGAAAGGAAAGGAAAGGAAAGGAAAGGAAAGGAAAGGAAAGGAAAGGAAAGGAAAGGAAAGGGAAAAAAGAAAAGAAGTCATGCCTTCAGCAACACTGGAAAGAGTAGCCTGACTGCTCTAGAGTCCTTTCACCATAATGAAAGACTGAATAGACTTTCACTCCCTACAAAAAACCAGTATACCAGAGAAAACAGCATTTCGTATATACAGTCAAACTTTTCCAAACACAAAGATCCTGGCCAGTATAAAAAGGTGTTATCAGTTATTTTTTGGTAGTACCTACTTCTGCACCAGATGCTTGATGTGTAAGAAGGAGCTCACAGTAGCCTTGGAGTCTGTTTTATTAAATTCCATAAACATAGTGAAAGGTAGTCTAGAGAGTCATAGCATTCTTTGATAGATATTTACGTGCTCAACAGATAGATGATGCTAAATCATCCTAGAGGGGTGACTTATCTCTGCAGCTTTAAACCTTGACATTTACCAGGCCTGAACAAATGGCATATGTACCTCAAGTACACAGGATTTATTGTTTTCATCTACCTTGGTGCCTGTTTTATGTGAGTCCTTATTAAAATATTACAGCAAACATCTAAAGCTTCAGTCCAAATTCCAGTGATATCATCTAGGGGCTTGAATATTTTCTTGCTAGACATATCTTTCCTCTAGAGTTTTGCAATTCTAACCTGTCTGTTCTTTGTCTTGTGATGCACTTACCTTTTGCCTCCAGAAAGGGAATGCCAATAGAAGAGTAAGCCATTATTTCTCTTTCAAAGGCAAGGCCCCGTATTGGTAACATATTCAGACTCACCAGGGATACCTGAGGGGACTGCAAAACCCTGTTGATTGCTTCTGAAATACTGACTGGTGGTATATTTCCCCAGTAAAAAGACTGAGTACCAAGTGTATCATCATTCTAGAGCAGAAAGGCAGAAGGATGTCTTTTCCAGGTTAAGCTAAAGGTCTGATCATCCAACAGGGCCTCAACTTTCCAGAGATAGCAAGGGAGCAGTGCCCAGCAGCTCTTTGGTCTTGTGTTGAGCACTTAGGCTCTGTTTGTTCTGAATTCATTAAAAAATATTATTCACACTTCATGATTTTTTAATTACTTTTCCCCATTCTCTTTGGTTCTCAGCTTTTTCTTTGAGGCATTCCATTTCAAGATGGGCTTGTTCTTTCCAAAACATTGAGTAGGGATCAAGGAAGTGTGAGGAAAAATGACTGGATATGGCACCCAGTGTTGTTGTCTAGGTGACTGGGTGGTGATCAAAGATTGGACCTGACCTTAGAGGTTTTATTCGATGATTCTGTTAATCTGTGACATGAGAGGTCAAACCAACAGTGTTACTGCCTCAGAATATTCTCCTCTATCCTCTAGCAGAAAAACTTCCTATCCCAGAGACAGTACCACTGCATTTAACCTAGGGCAAAATTTCGTCGACTGAGTGCAGCTTGGGTAGAATCACCACCTGTGGTGTCTGGGGAAAGGGTGGGAAGAGGTAATGAAAAAATTAGAAGTGCTCACCAAACTGGGAGAGAGATTCAGATCTGTTGTTAATCATTCCCAAACCAATATTTATGAATCTCATCCATACATTCTAATTACAATTAGAATTCTTACATTCCAATTACAATTTTTAGCTAGAAATCTGAGTTTTGAAAGTGATAAGGCAAAGAAAAGGTAACCACTTTTTCTTTCCAGTGACATATACCAATAAAATGGGATTGAATAGGATCGCTCTGATAAAATTGTTCTCTTCATAATTCAGTGATACAAGGAGCCAAAACTGCTGGACTTAATTTGATAAAAATAAAGAAAAAAGCACACATTATTTGGTAATTAAGCTCTCAAACATGAGATTTTTGCACAAGAAGAACTCATTTAAATTCAAGAAAACGTACAACAACAATTTGTTGTACTTAAGCAAGTATGTTGCTTTTTAGGTCTAAAAAGAGGTGGAAAAATCACCAAGGCTTGTAGTGACTTACTCTCTTTGTGTTACACCTGTAAATGAAATTAGGTCCCTCTTCCTGCACAGTTAGTTGCCATTTTGTCCTCCATTGCAGTAAAGTGAAAAGAGCAGCAGAAAACCCAAGAACTCCACTTGCTTTTATGTGTTCTTCTCTTCCTGAGAAACAAGAATGTTTTCTTTTTGTTGAAGAACAGTAAAGTAGAAGTGGAGAAACTACTATCACAATTTGATTGCCTTTGTACTGATGTTCATGTGAATGGCACACATGGGACCTGGTACAATGCATAGAATTGGCATTATTAAACTATAAATACCTATACTGTTGTTGGCTACATCTGAGCTTGTCACCCTAAACTTTATTACTAATATAAAGAACCAGAAACACTTGACCTATTTCAGATACCTACATTAGACTGGGCTGTATTAAGTTTCAGAGGGATTACAAATCTTCTCCAAACTACAGAAAATGAATTTCTTGAGAGTTAACAGGCCATAAGAGTTTCAGTGATGAGTTTCCTATTCTTTGAAAGAATATAAATAAGAGAAAAAACCAAAATATCAAAAAACAGCATTTGTGAGAATAGCTGGAAAATATTTTGTCAGAATCAGTATCTTTATATACAGCAGGTAAGTCTCTGGAAAAGATTTTTTTATTATTATTATTAAGAAATACTGGGTGAATTGAACAAAAAATATCTGTATGTAGACACTAGCATATACATACATGCATAACCCCAGGAAACTTCACTGATCCAGTGAAAAAAACTGGGTGTCTGTTTTGATGGTTCTGAATAAAATCGTGTTACAACCAGAACCACCTTCCTGCTCTATTAGACACAAATACCCAATACCTCCTATTTAACTTCTTTGGAACCATTTCAGTTCCTTCCTTTAGGGTTTTGCTGCCTTAATAATTGATCCTAAATCTTGTCTTCAGTGTGGGTTAAACCTAGCGAGCTAATTTCTGTGAAATAGGTTTGAAACACAGATGTCTTTTTCATGTTCTGCTCATGTTTTGTCTCATTTGAAACTCACATTTCAAATCCAGTTATCTTGGTAGAAGGCACTTTTCTGGAATCTCAGATACTTGAGACCATAAGCATCCTTGTGTGATTTGCTTTTAAACACCCTCTTCTCAATATCAAATTAGCAGTTTCCCTCTGGACCCTTCTCACACTGCAATTTTCTTTACAGGAACCTCTCTAAGGAGCTTGGTGGATTGTGTGGAAACAATGCAGGAAAACTACTCCCATAGCTTTGCTTTTTCTTCAGAAAAACCACCCCAATCAAATGCAGGATTTGGAATGTTTTCAGGAGTAACTACAGAAAATAAATGCTGCTTCAAGCCATGGGGGCAGAAAACTTGGGTAATTGAGTGTGTGAGGAATGGGTGTCTACCCAGCCTCAGACATCCAGGCACTTAATGCTGTGAAAATGCCACACACCTTAGTGAAAAACCCACATATTTGTCATTTAATGAGTATTGTCACTGTTTTGTATACTTAAATGGAGTTTGCTTACCTTTCCACTCATTCTGTCTTTGCTGAAATCAACAAGAACAGTGGAGGTATTCTAAAGAGTTAAACCAAAATTGCCTAAGTTAGAAAATAAAATAAAAATTCAATGTTTTGCATCTCGTCTCTCATTTTATCTTTAAATTGATGAAAAGGAACTCCTGAGACCACTTCTGAAATCAGAAGTCTAAGTCTACCTGCTTGATGTCCAAGCTGGTGTTGAGCCTGACATCAGCAGCTTCTAATACAGTAGAAGTTTAAAATTTACAGCATTCAGAAGCAAGTTTCCCATCCCACTCTATAATCTGCAATGAGTTAAGTTTTTCAAGAATATCAGGCTGACAGCCTTGGAGGTTGCAGTCCAGTCCATAGTACAGCAATTGTTCTCAATGAAGTGATGGAAGATCTAGCCATTAAAACTGCTTCTGCAGCCTCACACGCTTTACCACAGTCTGCCTTTGATGTAGCTCAGCCCTGTGTTGGAGGCAGGCATCAGCCCTTCTGCCAATCCCAGCGTCCACACCGATGGTCCTGTGATGTGAACTCCTGTCCCTTTGTGAGCCAATCTGCAATATCCAGTTCATCTCATGGAATGACCTACAGGCGCTACTAAACACAGCCGGATGCAAGCAGTGATCCAGAAATGAAAGGTTTGCTATCCTCTTACCAATAGCCTGAGGTGCCCTGCCCTTTCTGGTGATGTTTGTGTAAGTTAAGGCTGTGCTTTCAGTACCACAGCTCTTTCACCCTATACCTCAGACCAGCTCACCGTGCCAAGTACAGTGCAGAATTTTACCTGCCTCAATATGACATCACCTTTAAGAAGCTTGGGTGTGTATCAAACCTGCTGTGTACTCCAGTCACCCACAAAATAAAAGTTTCCTCTGAAAGCCAAGCAGATTATAATCTTATTTCACATTCATTTTATAGTAAATTTAGTGTTGTGGTTTTGTTTCTAACAAAACTTTGAGAAAATATACAAATCTAAATATAAAATTTTATAGAACTTTCATACTGACACCACTTACAGCTAAAACAGTATATGGTTTATGGGGTTTTCTTTCTTGCATCCTGGATCACTGTAAATAGAAAAAGACAGAACACAAACCAGAAAAATTTAATGGCAGAAAGTCTCTGAAATTTTCTTGGTAATAATTATTCACTGGTAAATTTATATCTGTGAAATGAAGAATGATACTGAACCTTCATTTTCCAGGAAAGCAGATAGCAGAGTGACCAAGAGGCTCTTCCACTTCTGAAGGCATGAAGGTTCCTTCACGTGACACTTCAGGACTCCAAGAGGACACTGTGTAGCAGGGAATTCCAGGCACAGAAAAGAGTTTTTTCAAGATTGTATTTCGCATCTAACCCTAAGGGCTTATTCACAGATTTCATCCTTAATATTTCAGGATTATTTTGATAAAGCAAGTGCTGTACTGGTTTACCAGGAGGTGCTATAAGAATTCCTGAGATCTGTTCCAGGAATGAATTATTCCAAATGAATCTTTCATTGATTTTCTAGATTAAGTATAAATAGAGCATTTCATTCACTGCTTCGTCCTGCTTCTCCATGGCATATAACTCATTATTCAGTGTAGAAAAACATGAAGAACCATGATTCTGATTTTCTTTAAGCAGAAAGATTCCTATAAGTGAAGTATTGTAGTCATATGACATTTAGAAATTGTTTTCATCTGCACCTAGTATTTTACATTTTACAAAAATCCATGCATGGAGTCTTCAAAACAGAAATAACTGAATTTGCTAATCATAATGATTAGGTGAATCACAGACACAAGCTGAGCTGAGTAGCAAAATAAACTAAAATTAGCAACAGCATGCCCCTGGCCTAGGGCAACATCCAGCTGATGAACAGAGACAGCAGGGACCTCATCCTTACTCTATATTCTGCTACCAAAACAAATTTGTTGTGTCACTCCTATAATAGCAGGGATAACATCCACCTTCTGCAGCACCTGCACAGAAATTTCTATCTGGTTTTGCTTCTTTGTTGCCACAGTCCACCTGCCCCGATATATTTCTTGGGAGATAATACAAATATTGTGAGAAAGACAGTGGTGGAATAGCTGTTATTACATCTGTCACTGATAATCCACCTAAAGCCCTTGCATTTGCTCTTCACAGGATCTATAAAGGCATTTCAAAAGATCTATATAGCCATGTTTTGATTCATCAGTTCCCCGTCAGCTTTTCATGTTTTCTTGCTTGCCACAGATTAACACTCTCCCTCACTTGGCTGTAAATGCTGCAACATAGCTTTTTATAAACTAATCAATATTTAATCATTGTAATACTTTGGAGGTTAAGAGAGGTTCAGACATGAAAATTATATTGCACTTCCCCAATATTGAAAAGATCTCACTTCAACTCTGTGGGATTAATAAATCATATTATTCCCATTATAACAAGGAGTCCAAATTATGGATAGGCTATGTGCATTACCCAAGGTTATACAATGCATCAGTGGCAGAGCAAGGAATCAAACTAGTAAAAACCTCTCCGGCAGTGAATTAGAGCAGTTCTGTCTGTGAGAATGTTTCAAGAGATGTAATATCAGATAGAAAGTGTTACTGTGAGCTGGATATTCCTTTGCAGTCAACATTCACACCCATCTGCATTTTTCTCTATTTAATATGACCTAGTTCATCATATCAATTAAGATAAAGCACTGGAAGCACTCAGAGAAGTATGTTAATCTTGCTGTGCATGAACTAATCAAGTAATACTGAGCAGCTGGTCAAATGACCAGAATTTGACTGACGCTACTGTCACCAAGTGTCTAATGATGAAGAAGCAGCATGGAGTCCTTAGAAGTAAAAATGAATATGTCAGTAGGAGAAAAACCCACCAGCCTGGCGGTTGGAAAATTCTTGCATTCCATGAAAATTATTGTCTTAGAGATTATACATGCAGATCATCCCTTTAACCTTGGAATGATAGTTATAAACTAATGTCTTTCAAGTTTGTTGGCTACAAAGTACACATGGAAATTTTACTTCTGCCTTGAATTTTACTTGAGTTTCCATGAGGACCTCTATGGCAGCTGAAAATTAGAAGCCTAAATAGATATTAAGTATCTTTCTTTGTGGATGTCAGCCAATAACCAGAATCTGGTTTACTGGTTCTTTCTGTGGCTTGACTTCAGCAGCATCAATCACCTGTTGACTTGAATCTCCAGAACAGGAAAAACCATTTTGTTCCTCCACCAAACCAAATGTCATTGCTAACGCAAAAACTGTATATTAAAAGCTAAGGGAGACCTCATGTATTGCAGTTCATGGTTTTAAATAAATGAGGCATAGATTTAGCATGCATCTGCAATTCCTGTTCTTTTGAGATGTTCTAAGACTAGGTTCATCTAGTGAGCACCTAACAAAAAAAATACCAAGAGATTCCTTTTGGAGACATATATTTCTTTTTCAAAGCTTGTCTGAAAACAAAAGTAAATAATTACCAGATAAATGAGTAAATCTGTTTATATTTCTCCTTTTCATCTTGCCAAGAGTTCATGAAGAAATAGTAAAAAACTTTCTAGGAAATGCTTAAAGAATTGATTTTTTTAATTTATATGCAAATGCTGTAGCTAAAGCAGCAACAAACTGGGGGCTATACAGCTGTGGAGGTTCATTCAGGAATAAAATCTTTGTGAAAGCTTTCCTGAATAGCTATATAAAATAAAATGCACATTCAGGAGACAAAAAAACCAAAACATTAAGACACAAATTCTCTTCAAGAATTTATTTCAGTAGGTTTCTCTGCATCCTCCTCATTAGAAAATGTTGTACTATCTGATATCTGCTGCTTCCCTCAAGCAACAGAATTTCAAAGTGATTATGCTGCAGGATGAAAGTATGTAACATGCTGGTTAGAGCACTCTCTTCCTTGCATTGATTTGAAACGGTGTATGAATGCTGCTACAAAACAGATTACCTGGGGTTATTCAGGATTAAGGGCACATGGTCTCTGAGGACAGTTATTAAATAACTAGTCAAAAAGACCCCACCACTTTTTTTTGTCTTCTTTGATAAGTCTCATCTTTTTTTATAATGAGACCCCTAACCCTCTTTCTACTACCTGTGCACACAGTTTGCCATCACTGCATAAGTTTTCTGACACATTCAGCACTTTGCTCACTCTGTTTTCTCTCTAGCTTTTTTACCACTATGGAACCTATGTTGAAGGTTGTGAGGAGCCTTTTATGTCATTATTTGGACTTTTAAAAAAGCACCATCAGCACTTTTATTGATCTTTTATTTCTCACAGAAATGTGTCTAATGGCTTAAAAGCAATCCAAATGTCCTACCAACTGGTACCTCCCTTAGTTTCCAAATAACTCAGAAAGTTTATTGCATTTTTATTGTACCTACACAATGCAGAAAACTTCCTTGATCAGTTTCTTTAAATCTTCCATGGGGGTTTCATTTGAGCATTTTAGAACAGCTTATTCTATGTGAAAAATTCGCTGAATAAGAATTAGGAGGAATAGGAAATCCAGTGTAAGTAAAGACCATCACTGAAAATAAATTAGGTGAAGTATTTTTGATTTCTATTTTGCTCATGCCTTTGCAGCACAGTTGCAACCACCTCACCATTTTTCAGAATTATTTTATCCAGAAAAAGGAAAGTGTTTAATGTACTGCATTTTGTGGATGCAGCATCACTGAAAATGCTCAAACTCAATGTCAGTTCTGGCCCAACATTAGAAGCTGAACAGATTGGATGGGGCTTTGAGCAACTTGACCTAGTGAAACATGTCCCCATCCATGGCAGGGGAGTTGGACAATATGATCTTTAAAGGTGCCTTCCATGCCAAACCATTCAATTTCTATGATTTCATAGTCCAAAACAAGACCTACAAAATTCATATAATGATAATCGTGACCATTCTCTGTTGTTGTGTCTTTTCCCAGTGTGGACAAAAACAAGTTGAAGAGTAAAAAACCAAAAATACAGTTGCTAAAAAAAATTTAAATCTGCTAAATGCTTTGAATTTCATGGGCATTTATATTCCCTCTCCTTTGTGTCTTATTTTTCCTGTGGCAAGGGGTTGACTTTCCTCTGGTAACAGTGCCAATCTATTTTAAAATTGGTAGGGTTGCTCTCAAATCACAGATGCTGAAAATATTCTCTATATTTTTCCCATCTAGGGAACAAGAAAAAAAGCAGTACCATTTCTGAAAAGCTCTAGCATCTTGCACATAGCTCTTTGCTGTAGTCCACATTGCTGTAGTCCATCACAGATAAAAGTTATTTTGAAAAATACTGAATAATGTGGTTGCCTAGGCAGCGGGGACTGGATTGATTGATCTGGGAGGTCTTATTCAGTTTAATATCCCCCATTCCTATGAAAAAGGAATACTAGTAATTGAGCACTAAGTTTTCATTGTTTGAGATTTAGAAGTGCTATTGGATCTCAGTACAGCAAGAAGCAAACAACTTACTGAAGCTTCCTGAGTTATAAAAAATACTGCAGCAGTTCATCTTGTTCCTTTAAACCTAGACCAGATGTTTATTGGGCTGAATGTCCTAGGAGAAAAAAATGAGATGACCCTTGGGAAAATGTGACAAGCTGAACTAAACTGCTGACTTTCTATTTCCAACTCTTTAGGAGAAGTTAATTAGTTCATGTTACTTAAGTTCATCAAGATCAAAAAGCAGGCTATTCATGCAGAGTAATGAATCCATGAGATTTGTTAAGATATTCACTTTCAAGCAGATATTTTGTTTTCTCACAGGGAAGAATAGTTGAGAAGACAGGCAGGATAAACTGAAAACTCATCTACACAAGCCATTCAGCATTTTGTCTATTCAAATAGTGTAGGCAGAAAGCATGAGAAATATTTATAATGTGTCTCAAACATGAATATTCATTCCAGAGCAACATCCTTTTTTGTTATAATTGCAACTTCCTTTATAGCTAATTAGTCAAATCCCAGCTTTCCAGACTTTCATAGTATGAATGCAAGTTTTCATCACTTACTTACATTCAGGAGAATGGTAAAAAAATTAATACAGCCAAAACAAAGTCATTTGTTTTCAACTAAATAATTTAGACCACATTTACAGAGTAAAGTAACCAACACAAAAATTGTTCTGAAAGACATGGGAGGATCATAGTTGATAATTAAAATAATAGTGAGCCCTTTCACTGATGCACCAGCATGAAAACCAATGAAATAAATCCCTAAAATATTAAACAGGATAGCGGTGAAAAGACATGGAGCAATAATTTCTTGTCTCCTCTCATCAATACTGAGACCATGCTAGGATGTTGTCTGAATTCTTACTCTTCAAAATGAAAAATTGGAGGGAATGTCTATGAAAATTATTTGAGGGCTAGTGGAAATAAATTACAGAAGAAGGTATCAAACTCAATTATTTGATCTTATCAATAACAAGATATTACTGTTTTGGATAATTAATATGAGCATATTTGTGGAAATTTCACATTAGTACAGGATTTGTTACACTCTTCTCATATGATCTGTATTGTTCATATGATGGTGCAGAACAAGTCAGAATTATACAGATAGACAGGTTTATCATTTCACTGTTCTCTGAACACCAGCTTAAATTCCCTATTTGTTCTTCAGTACAAGTCAGAGATTCACAGCACAAGCCTTTCCTTTTTAACATTTAATGACACCAAAGAGAAGTATGATGGTCTACTGATTTATTTTATATAATTTAACAAGAAATATCTGGAGTTCTGATCTCTGCTCCAGGGACTGTTTATGTATTTTATATTGTAGATTGTCCCTGGAAAAAAACAGAAATAAACCTATAACCAGAATGAAAAAAAGTAAGAAATGTCTCTCACTGCTAAGGGGCCCTCTTTACACTCCTTGGTTCAGTCTTCCTCTCTCATCTTACAGCTCGTGCTTTTCCAGGTTTACAGCAGTCCAGCTTCAACAAGAATTGTAAAGTGCCCTCATAACACCTTGCAATTCATGGGAGGAAAAGGCTGCTGTGTGAGAGCTGTCGTAAGAGAGCCCTCAAGGCTAAAGGAGATTTTCCACTTCCTAAGTGAGTACTCTTCTAATCACAAACCATCATGTATCCTAAAATAAGAATGTTTCTCAGACACTTTTATTGTTGTTGATGATGTTGAACGTAGCTGTGATTTGGCGCATAACAATCTTCAATTTGCTCCACTGTTTCTTGTAGCATTTAAAGACATTCCTTGTGGCACATAAAGGAAGGCAGCAGCCAATAGGAAACTTTTGAACTCTCTTTAGTTGTATGCAAAAGCCAAAATAATGAAGCCGAACGCAGATAAATAGTTGCTTGCATACAGCAATACTCTAATAACTCTAATAATGCCTAAGAATAATTACATTGTTTTAGAATTGTTTTGCTCAAATTACAAAGTGTCTTTGTCTCACAACAAGAAGAAAAAACTACAATGTATGCTTGAAATAAGATTGGCTGAATTGAATCTATGCACAGACCCCTCATCTGAAAGTTGCTCTTCAAGTCTGCAAATTCATAAGTTTGGTAGCAAAAGATTTCAAAATGCTCAGATGCTGGAGTGTACTGCAGAGTGCACCAGCAATGTTATTGGCAAAATATGGAGTCTGAGTTACTTCAGTTGTATTTGTCTCTCCCATTATTGATAGTAATCTGGTATCAGATATCACAATTTTTCTTCTTTTTTTAAATTTTGAGGATAGTTTAAATCAAGAACCTGTCCTGGAAGAGGAAGGTCAATACACAGAGACAATTCCCAGAGTAGACCAATTCACAGAACTAATCATAACATCTGAAGGTTCCAGCCCTGACCAAGACTTTATTACAACTGTGATATTTGTTATATCAGACATTTTAGGATATTTTATTGAATTCTTTTTTTTCAGCTTTGAAAGAGAAAATAAGAACATTAATAATCCATTGTGATTTACATACATAGGTTGTGCATTATGTCCAGAACTCAGCTTTCACTGTAGAACTTGGTAAGTTAGAAAGGAAAAATAATACAGCTGATAAAACAATTACCAAAAAAAAAAAAAATCCATCAAGCTGTCAAGGAAAAGGTAACATCATTCCTGCCCTGGTGACACTGTTTTAGGAAAAAGCAGTTATGCTTTCTTTCAGAAATTTGCATATAATTTTTACTTGTGGTAATATTTTCCCAAAATCCCACCTTTGCAAAGATATTTCATGACTAACATCTGATTTAGACTTTTTTGAACAAAAATGAACATTTTCATGAGGCTCAAGTCTAACTAAACTAGTCTAAAATTATCATATGAGTTTCAGGGTCTCAGATGATAGATTCTGAATCACTAATTAGGGAAAAATTCAGATTTACTTAAATTTTGTTCTCCACAGACTGCTCTGTGCTTCACTTCCTTTCTCATAACCTTATGTTGCCAGGGGACTGACAGCACAGTAACTATAAATATTGCCTAGAGGAGTGTTCCAATGAATAAAGTCTTTAATACTTATTGCTCTTATGTGTTTGGATTTTTTACAAAGTGTTTCCTAATAAACTCAGATAATGCAATGTGAGTAGACCAGATTTTGGTGAAACACAAATGCCTACAGCATGTACATATACATCCCAGCTAAACCCTCATCTCTCTGGAGAGAGATTATGGAATTTTTGGGCACAGTTCACACTGTCTCAAAGCAGAAATTTGAATTAGGTCAGCTGTATATCAAGGAATACCTGTTTTCCTCTTTTGAAGAGTCTAAGGATGACTGGTTTGAAGACAGACATAAACATTTTAGAGCTCTAAAATTAGATGAGACAAAGCCCACCCTTGGCACCTAATTTCTACAGGCTATACAAGTCTCTCTATTATATCTGTTATGTTCACATTAGCAGTTACTATGTAATTATTATGCTTATACTATTATTAAAACTTCAGCATGAAGCTCGGATAATAAAACACCCTGTATCAAAACAATTCCGGGTTCCCAACCTTCATGTATCAGCTAAACAAGAAATGATGCCCCTGGTTACCTTTGATTTTTCTGAGCAAGGATGTACTAATAAATTAGTCATTTTTGCCAAGAAGCAAATCTAATAATTAATTAGGCTCTTCAGGAGTTTAAATTTTCCTTTGTGGATTTCTGCCAAAATAAAAAAATCTTTGTATGAGCCATTGAAAGAGCTTCATGAGTGTATCTTAGTACAACCTGAGATAAATACTGGAATTCCTCAGGAGGAACAGAATTTCAGGTGTGCTTCAACTTTTATCATGCTCATTCTGACTTAATATTCTGATTTATATCATAGTTTTGAATGCCATTTTTAATTCCTAAACCTTACTCATCTGCTCTATGGAGAGATGTGTGTCCCTAAATTTTCCCTCAGTTTTTTTCTGGCTGTTTTGTTTTTTTGGGGGAAGTATTTAATTTTTGGCTTTGTTTTTTTTGTTTTATTTTGTTTATTAAAATCTAAGGAACAGTGTTTAAATTTAGGTTATGTAGTTGCTTATTGTGTGCTTTGTGATACTATTACTTCCACTTTCCTTTTTTGGTTTTTTTTGAGATATTCTAGTCTTAAACATAATGAAGACTGTAAAGTGGCAGGCCCAAACTGATAATTAACAAAATGTAAAGCTGACTAGAAACAGATGCAGGCATGGCACAGATGTGTGCTGAGAGTTTACTCAGGGTGGAGAGTCCAAAACCTAGCCAAGAGGGAATGATGTCTGCTGTGTTTTGGAGTAATAATGAACAATTCTTTTTAACTGTGTTGGTCACAGTGTCAGCTTACCTTTGGCATTACCTACTGCTTTCTGCCTGGCCCATTCTTTTGCCACCCTTGAGACACAGACAATGGGCTGCAGTCAGCAACACAGCAAGACAGTTTTTTCTCGTTGTTTGCGACAGCATCGTTCTGTGAGTAAAGGTGGGATCTAATTCATCCTGACAGTGCATTGCCAAACATGTCAGGCAGCATTTCCAAAATCTATAATGACATTAGGTTTGCTCCTAAACAGGCATTTGCTACATATCAAATTTTATATTCATGAATATACCTATGGTGTTTACTCCAATGTTGTCGCAACAGAATCTCTTATATCAACACTAATAGCTGAGTTTATGTGTAATTTGCTGCACTTCATGGTTCTGAAATACAATATTTTGAAGTAAAAATGATAGAAAATGCATTCGTCTTTTTCCCATGCTGTCCTTTTGAAACATGCTTTTCTTTCTGCCCTTTCAATCCTACACACCTCAGACTACACTGCAGCAGATGTGGTGTCATTTTTTTGTTAAACACCCTCTGAGATGCCTAAGCATGAAAGATGCTATATTAAATCAAGCATCACATCGAAAAATATTGAAAGAAATGAATTTAAGGATATTCCATCAGTCAGCCTAAGAAAAAAGAAAAATAAATAAGATTCCATTTCTTTAATTGCTACATTTTTCATTGTAAATTTGAGACAGTTAGTAAAAAAACAGGGTAGAATGTTTTAAAAATTAAGTCAAAAACAATGGGTAGTAATTAACCTAGTATATAGTAAAAGGTAACATTTAATTTCTTTCTGTTATTTTTAAGTGTGTTACAGAACCACCCAGGAAAAGTCAGATCTGTGTTATCCTGCATTTGGGACAAGCTTTCTATATGCCTATAGAGAACTAGCACATTTGTGATGAATAGCTTTTTCACAAGCCTGAGCTCACAATGTATTGATGCTTAATGTGCTTCCCATAAAGTCAGTACAGTGACATTTCCCAATTCATCAGGGCATTAACAGGGATAAAACCATATAAGACTGCAATCCACAGTTAACAGCATGCGTATGAAATGCTCAAAATGAAAAATACAAGTGAAGGTACAGACATGGAAATGGTGAAATGAGATGGATACCTTCTATCAATAAATAAAAAGAAGTCTCCAGAGACAAATATTCTCTGCTATTGTCTACTAGAAAGAGCAGAAAGTAGAATTTTCCATTCATGGGCATTTTTCATTCCCCAACAGCAATCAATTTACACTCTGAGGTCTTTAGAGGATATATAAAGTATAAACCAGCAGAGAGGAGGGTAATGAGAAAAGGGGGGAAAAAAAAAAAAGGAAGGGAGAACTGTTCTGGTTATGGGAACAAGTACATGCTTAGGAAAGCCTCCTCAAGGACCATCTCCACTGAGAACTTTCTATTAACCAACAGCACCAGAGATGACCTTTTAGTACGGTTTTCTTTACTGATATTGCAGAGCACAGGAGGAGAAGTGAGTGGCCCTAGGAAGAGAAATGTCCAAGAGAGCTGGAGCCATTGCCATTGGGTGAAATGATGGAAACTTAGGATCTGACTAACAATGTTTCACCTTAGGGCCTGAGGTTACCCTGTCTTTCTATTCACATGTAATTTCAGGTGTTGCCTACCGGTGTGTACTGGGAGTAGAGCACTGTGGGAAGAAAACAGAAATGTTAAGTGATGTTTATTAGGCAGAGATAGAGGAATCCAGGGAACTGACTTAAAGATTGGTACCAAGCAAAGAGCATGAGCTAGAGGGGTTTATTAATTGCTCATTTCTGTAGGCAATAGATGTGCTTTACAGATTTCCAGCAAAATTCTCCTGACTCACAGCATATTCCCCCCTTGTTTGGAGTGCAACCTTACTACCAATAATCTAGGAGGTTTTCTATTTAAATTGTGTCTCCAGGATAGATGTAGTTTTTATATATGCATGGATAGTGCCTCAGGCTGAAGCTTTGTGTTAATTTGCAATATTTCATTTGATCTACACAACATGGAAAATGCATGATGTATGGCAGTAACATATCGATGTTAAGATGGTCTGTACAGTATTTTTTAATTCATATTTACTTCTTAGCTGTATCATGCATTTTTTGGGGTGGTGGGAGAAGGCTTACTCTGTAGTTCCCTCTCTCCTTCCTCGGTTTTTTTCTATCCCTTCTCATGCATGATGCAATAAGCCTCTAGCATGCAGAGGATCTATAGATGTTTTCTGGCTTTCACAGATGGTGTTTGTGTGCTAACTTTATTGCTTCCACCTTTCTTCCTTACCAGAAATTTCAAAGCATGCACCCATCACACAGTGAAATATGGTAGAAACATCCACCTTCCTGTAATCATTGGGTATGTCTAAGATACCTTTAATTGCCAGATACTACTGATAAGTTCAGTTCTCCTATGTGCATATCTGTCTCCTCTCTGACATCCCTTTCCTATCCCAGCATGCCTGCCACAGCCAGTGCCAAGTGATATGGCAGAAGACAGCTGGTGTGGGAAGAGTCTTCCAAAAAAAAAAGAAAAGAAAAAGCAGACTTTTAGCGTACAGTGTAAAAGACAAAAATTGACTCAACTAAATTTTTTGAGAAATCATGAAATCTGAGATCTGAAAGTTGTATTACTGAAATAACTGGCCTCATCTCCTTGCTATCAGAAATGAGATCTGCTTTGAAGTGACAATGGTTTTTGCAGTGTCTGTTGAGCACAACAGGTATATTTTGGGTCTGCAACACAGCAGAAGCCAAAATAAAAGACCTTGTGCAGCACATCTGCAAAGCTGGCTCACACAAGAACTTAGCAGATGTTGACAGGATGTTGAAAGCATGTCATAACCTGAGTTTTACTCAGATGGAAAGGAAGAGATGTACCTAGTGCTGGTAGCACCCAGCTTTCACTGCAGCTTATGCTCTTTTGAAAACTTTGCACGTATGCTTTTGTTCCTGGTGAGCTAAAAGAGGCTTGACTCTTCTTGGAGTTGCATGGGAAACTCAGCCAGCCAGCTCTTCTTCGCTCTAGCCTTTCACTTCTTGTAGTATATGATGGTGCCACCCCAAAGCTGAAAGAGAGGGTAATAAAGAAATCAGAGCTCACAGGTAAAGGACAGATAATTGCAGGTGCCCAGAAATCAAGTGTTGGTCATAGACATATGTAGCCAGGTAAATCATAAACATAAGATTCAGATTGCATTATGATATTTACTTCAACTATTCTAAAAAGAACATTTGAAATCTTTCTCCAAAAAATAAATTAAATGAAAGTGAGAAACATGAATGTTATATTGGAGTTATATACTCTATCCATTTTATTTCATTGTTAAATGTACCCTTCAGATGCTGTGCATCAGCAATTTGCAGCTTTGGTTTTTTGAGCACATTAATATTTGATCCCTCAGGCAAAAAACTCTGTCTGTTTGTATATGTACATGTATATGTACTGTGTCCATAAACTTAATATTTACTTGAATATCTAGTACGTGTATTTGTATTAAAAATTATTTTGGTTAAATATAAAATATAAATCAAAATTAAACAAAGATTATGGAAATGGGAGATATACTAGGATATAACTCCATCAATGTGGAAAGACAACGGAACAACCACTGAGATAATGAAGAAATTATTAGTGCCACCTATTGGTGGGCAATGCAAACTTTGCAAGCTATAAAGCAGAAAAATAATACAAAAATAATATGCTAATTGGTTTCCAAAATTGAAAATGCCTTTCAAGAAAAAAAACATTGCAGGTTTTTTTTTTTTTCCTGGCATTCTTTGCATGTTTTATCTTCCTCTGTGCAATTTGAAAAATATTTATAGGAGCAGCGACTTTTAAGTAGATAATGAAGATGGAAATGAAAAACAACATTTCAAATTATGAATGCTACTAATTAAAGTGAGGAGCGTTATTCTAAAGATTCTCACTTAATTCTGAAATATTTTGCTTCTTCATTCAGGAAGGAAAATGAACAATATTATTCACATATCTAGCCAAATTGCATGGGGTAGAAAAGATGAAAAATAATCTATTCATAGTCTTTTTGGGTATAAAACTGTTCATTGTCAAAACCAACTGAAATATTAATAATTTTGTTACTTTTCAAAAAGGCTCAAATTATTACAGCTTATTTAATATTTTAAGGGACTATGATAATTTTTAAAGAGAACTTTAAAAAAAAGCCAATTTTTAAATGAAAGTTATGATCGATACGAAAGTAACAAACATTTCATAGGAAACCCAACATGGTTTTATCACCCTGTGCATTTAATACAGCCAAAGTGTGAGTATATTTATTTCTATGCTTAATATATACAAGGAAATATGCTCTGAACTACAGATAAATATGTGGATAGGAATACAAATGTCACAGATCTGGGAAGATCAACCAATTTGTTGCACCCTATGGTTCTTCCAGCAGGTTTAGTATGTCAGTTTCTTCTCCCCAGTCTTGAAGGAAAATAAAAGAGCCCGAACCATTCAGTACTTCACAGAATCATTCCAATTTGACATGAACTACTGGCAAGCAATTTATCAGGAAAGTGATTCAAGTCTTTCTGTGCCCACTTTCTATAGTTTTGTTTAGAACAGACTTACTTGGCTTAATTGTGAGAATATTACAAGGCAGTGTTAAAAGCTATGTGTGACATCTGCTGCTTCTTTTCTATCCTCCACAGTTACTCTCTCACAGAAGGAAATTAGATTATTCTGATACAATTTTGTTTTGACAAATCCATATTGACAGTGACTAATTTCCTTGGGGGTTTTTAAGATGCTTACAAATAGTTTATTTGTTCTAGCATTCTTCCAGGAACTAAAGTATATCTAATTTCCTAAAATTGTTTCACATTCCTTTCAAAGATCACAATTGCATTCATTCTTGATCACTACCTACTGTCTTTGACTTTAAAAGCTACTTCTATCATCTTTGATATTTCATCAGCTTATTCTTCAAGTATCACAGCATCACAGCTAATTGAACAATTCTAACTCAGTAATAGGTATTTAACTTGTTCCTTCCCACTTAGAGCCTTGGTCTTCAATTTCCTCCATTGCTACTTATTGCTGTTATATTGAAATATCTCTCACCCTTATATATAGGAGTGATTCAGAAAAAGTATTAAAAAACTTGTCAATCATCTCTAGAGTGGGTTTTATATTTTTTTATTTTTTTAACTGCTATTTAATTTTGTTTTGTCAATGTGATCAAAGAATGATTTTTATCATCATCATGGCCTTTGGGACTGGAATCTATTGTGTGCCTTCATAATTTTTGTCTCTGTGGCATCACATTTATGCAATGCTTCCCTACCTTAAGGAAGTGACCCAGCTTCACCTTTCCAGATGCTCCTCGAAAAGGTCCAAATTTAGCAAATCTTATATTATCTATTCTGGGTTAGTTTGGATTTATATCCTTAATATCGCTCCCTTAAGTAATTCCTACGTTTCTTGAATTCTTGAATTTTTTACAGGACAGTTCTTGTTTTCTGAAGCCAACTTTCCTGAAATCTGACACCTTAATTTTGCTGTTCTTTTCTTTGCCTTTCATATGTCTCATGAACAATTATTGCATGGCTTTCTCACTCACTCTTGCTTTTTTACCTTTATGTTCTTGACCAATTCTTCCCTAGTCACTACAACAAGGAAAGAAGTCTTTCTTTCACTTGAGCTGTTTGCCATCTACATTCGTGACTGTCACTAGGTCATTGAAAGGACTTTGTGGACAGTTCACATCTTTTCCCAAAGGAAGTACACAAAGCTAAAATGCCTTCCTATCTTCAAATCCTGGCATCAGTATAATTTTGCCATTTGATCACAAATTGTTTGAATATTTATGATGATAGTCTGTTGTTTGCCTGTCTCTTTTGACAATGCTCTTTTTAAAGTGTTCTCTAAAATTACTTTAAAGAGTCTTATAAGTGTAGCAAAAAGACAGATAGAATTCATAACACAGACTACATCCCCAGCAATCAGACTAGGCCCAGCCAACACTGGAATAACTCACTGAGAACATTGAAAATAGACATATCTCTCTAAACTCTGAGTCAGAAACACTTGCCAAAAGACTCTTCACAAGCACTGCTCATTGCAACATTCTAGGTAGGATTTTTCAGTTTGCTGCAGTGAAACTTGAGATACTTACCCGGTTGTTTGAAGAAGATTATCTTTTTGTTTTTAAAATCACCTTTTCTAAAGTACAATTTAAAAAACAATAAGAGGTAGTTATTGCCAGAAGATGAAAAGGACTTTCAAAGACTCTTTATATCAGTAAATATAACAAATTAGATAAAAATCAATAGAATCTCTTCTCTAGTTATGTTCGTGAGATAGATATAGATTTCCATTTAAGAAAAATTAATTCCTTACCTTTTAGCTGTTCTGCAGCTTAATAACTGTCTTGAAAAGGTTTTATTTCTTGCTGTCAGAAGTCGGAGGGAATTTTGCTGCTAACTTCAATGGAGAAAGATTTCACCTGAAGCAGTTCAATCTAATGATTTCTTAATAAAATACTGGAGATTAGTTTGAGCTTTATTACGTCAGACATCTGCATTCACATCTCTCTATTCCAAGGATCTTCTATTTATAAATGGATACTACTGAAAGGCTGCTGATTATCAAGGTGATGAAATCTATACTAGAGCAGACCCTTTCCTTTAAAGTATTTATGACTAGAGTTCCACAGGCTCTGTATTTTCATGAGGAGGAATTTTAAGCTGTACATCTTTCACTGCTGCTGGCAGATGTAATGTAGGGGACTGAAGTTCAGCAATCAGCTAATTGATTACAGCCTCTGGCTCAGTGCTTGCCATAATCTCCCTTTTTGCCTCTCTGATTTTCACAGTACCACTGGCTTCTTTATTCTTTCCCCTCAGTACAGCTATCTTGTGTTAGAACTAAACAAATACTATAAACTACAAAATGCAGGTCCCTCACTTCTTTGTTTTCTCTTTCAGCATTTCAGTGGAAAAGGAGACCCTTAGGTGCTGTTGAGTAGTAGCATTATTTTGTTAGGGAACTAACAGCCAGCCTAGGGGGACTTTTCAGAAGTCATTGCAATGTCATATGGCTCCCCAGTGACACTGGACTGCATCACTTACCTCACACACAGCCGTCTGATGCTACTGAATCTGAGAAACAGCCATAAACATTGCAGTTATGGTGACCATTATCTCTCTCCTGAGGGATTTCACTCTTCCTTGAGAATCTCCAGAGTGATAGAACACCAGCACTGCAGTACACCAGATAATGATCTCAGACACAGAGATAGACAGGTAGGATAGGGGAGGATAAAAATAATTCTCAACTGCTTTTTTGTGGCATGGCATTTTATTTGGACTGATAGAAGCACAATTCTCTGCTCATCTGATAAGTGCAAACTAAAGAGTCTTTGATAAAAAACAACTAAAAGTCCCCTGGCAAGTGGAACGCCTCTGTGTTTCAGGGCAAACAATGACACCTCAGGACTCAACATCTTAAAGAACAAATGTATCCTTCTACTGTCTTTGTCTCTCTTATGATTTTGGTTCTCTTTAAGAGACAATATTAAAAAATAACTTTCTTGGTTCCAAAACTGGTAAAGCTCTTGACTACTACAAGCTGGAGAAAATGTCACTGAGCCTGCTTTCCTCATATAAACTTTCCTTTCACTTCCTGTGTGGGATGGTTTCACACAGCAGAGTGGATTTGAACTGACCTGGTGTGGAAGATCATACAATTTTATCTTGCTGCCAAGTTATTGACCAAAATATTGAATTTTGTACTGCCTGACATGCAGTGAGGCAGACTTAGTGCAATTTTTTTTAAAGATAACTCCATCGGGTAAACATTTTTGCTGAAAACCTTGAGCAGTTTGCTGAAAATACTGTAGATTAAAGTATTATCAGGATTTTCTCAGACTACTGCAATGAAGTGTCATTTCATTTTTGAGGAATGACGCATTAATGAATTAATCAGAAAATGTGTTAAAGTAATAGCCATAATAAACTCAACTCTCTCCCACTTTAGTACACACTGCTATTTCTAAATGCTGAAATAATTTCTGCTTACATCTATAGAAGAAATCTCTAAGAGGACTCAATAAACTGTTAGCTAAGCCCTAATACCTTAGCATTAGGACTGAACATGTGGAACTTTATTTAGGAATATGTTTTTCAGATTGATATAAGAATAATTTCTTTTTCAATGTAACACACAAAAGCCTTGTGAGCATGCAAATCCACGCATCTATTCCTACTGCCCAAACAAAAAAAAAAATCCCACATATTTGTTTTCTGAAATAGGATGTCCATGGTAGTGATATAAATGCTATTTATAAGCAGAAGGGTGCACGTGACAGTTTTTTAATGATTGAACACTGCTCACAGAAATAAAATATGTTTAACGAAAAGTCACTTATCTCAGGAGTTTTACGTTAGTAATAATCAAAACACCCCTTTTTTTTTTTTGTGATGAACCTTGTATTTATGACAGAAAGTATTTAAGGAAAACTAAGGAAAAGATTGACTTCCCGACACATAGAAATATTGGTGTATGAAGGTAAGTAGCAACTCACAGAAGTCTCATAAAGAATGTCTCAAGGAGTTCTTTGGAAGCTTTTCTCTATTTAATGGAAAGCAAATACTAAACCAGAAGGTCAGCTCTAGTATGCAATACCCGATTCAGTGCAGGTTACAAGTATATCAATCTTCTCCCTCAGTTCCAGGAATTCTCTCAAAAAATAAAGAGGTTTCATTGCTTAAAGGAGCATTGTGTTATTAACTGAACTCCTCAGTGTGTTAAGAATTGTGTAGTACAGTTCTAGCATAGCATCCCTTAAAAGCTTCCTCTAAACAGGGCTTTGTTGAGCTTTGCATTTATTTTCTAAGGAAGAACTAGATGGGGATTGCAGGAAAGTCATTCTTCATTTTAACCCTGGGCCACAGAAGAGTCTGCTAATGCAGACTCCTGTGTGATGGAGGTCCCAGGGGAGCTGTGAGGGACCAGTGGGTAAGTGATGGTTTAGATGCGCAGCAGCTCATGGCCCAGGGAGTGCCTGAGCTCCACAGAGCTGGCACTAAGCTGCTGCGGTGCTCGGCATCCCCGCAGGAACAGAGTTAAGCAGCAGATTAGCTCCAGCCTCACCCAGTTACAGAGCACCACAGGACTGGCTCCTGAAGATAAGCTCAGCAGTTGTGAAGCTTCCTTCATACCAAATCCGGGAGACGTCGCCAATGGGATGATGATAAAGGTGTAATGTTCATGAATATCAACAAAAGCCTGATCTTTGTTTCTTGCCAATTGTCTGACACAGGACAGAGTTGTGAAAAACTAATCAGAGAACTACTCAGGAAATTGGAATTTCACTCATGGACACTTTTGTGAGGAAACAGAAAAATCTTTTAAGTTTTCCCTGGTGGATACTTCACACCATTAAATGTACAACAAATTACTTCCTTACATCCCTTGACTGCCTTCCAGCTTAAGTGTGTTAAAACAGTAGAGTGCTAAAATCGTTCTTTGGAGATGAAGTAGCATGGTCATGCTTTGAAGTAAATAAACATGTAATAGCAAAAGTGCTGCTTACCAGCATGAAACAAATTACTTTTAAAGGTAAGAGGTTATATCTTCTTTTCTTTTTTTTAAATTTAAATTTCCGAAGGGATAATAAAAAAGGAAGTAGAGAAGTTGCTTATTTTTCTACAATGCCCACTTCAAAACCTGAAATTGCATTTCAGTGAAGTCTTCTTTCCTAAAGTAATATGAACTAGAAATTATACTTTTTTGGTAAAAAAAAAATATATTTTTGAAATAAGAACAAATTGCTGCTTGTTGTGCTTTGACTGGATGGACACTGTCTGTAGTTAAGGGCACTGATATTATTGACTTACTATAAAAACCAATCCAAAGAGAGAAAGCAGAGAGGAGAAATCTTTTGAAGCCTTAGACCAGGAATGTGCTTTACTTAAATTATAATGAGCAGAATAGAAGGGTAATGGTCAGATAGTACTACATGGAAAATCTAACTTTGGTCTGCAAGTTACAGTCTTATATACTTTTACAGCCTTTTCTTGATCTGGAAAAGGACCAGAGTATACTGGATTTATAGGAGCAGTTCCTCAGTACTTTTCTAGTGCTTCAAAGATCTAGAGAAACTACTAGTAGTTGTGCAGGATACAATTTCATAGTCAATATCATCTCTGGACTCACACATCAATGACAAATCTTGGCAGGAATGCAACATTGCAAGCTGCCATTCAGAAAAATTAGAAAATTATTAAGGAAAAAAAATCAGAAAATTTTTTGTCTGGTTAGTCAAAACTTGTCACTGTAATGGGTAAATTAAAAAGCCACAAAAATGTGTCAGAATTTAAAATAGAACAAAATACTATTAATTTAGAGATATTTGGAAACGTTAGTGAGGTATGATAAATCTTGATATTTTTCTCTATTTCGTTGCTTACACTCAGAAGAGTATTTTCCTGAACTGTTTTCAGACCAATACAGCCAAAAGTTCAGTTGAATGACAAATTTTCATTTTCATCTGGTCACTGGTGCCTCACAAGAAATCACTCTGTGCTGCTGGCGTGTTTAAGAATAATGTTTGCCAAAAGCAAGGATCAAATTGGCTGTATGAACAGTTCCCTGAGTATACCTGTGGGATGGAGGTTGCAATGGAAGCGCATTGATATGACACGTGTAGGAGAGGAGATCACACTGCTGCTGCACACACTCATGCTCTCTGCCTCACAAGCATGCAGGTCATTTCTAAGCACAGAAATGTTAGTTTCAGAAGCTCTGAAAAGCTTCAGTTATCTTAATAATCTCTGCAGGCAACATTTAGAAAAACAGAGGAATTTGTTGTTGTCAGCTGACTCCCCAAAACACTTTCTACACTACCTGGTGGCCATCTTTCCTTCTGATCACTGGCATTTCTTTCAGCAGACAATGACAGGAGAGCACCTGAAAGGACTGTAGTCCAAGACCTGAAACAGGGCTCTGAGAGGGAGCAGCAGTGGACACTGGATGCTTAAGGAAGTTACACAAGAACAAGACAAATTTGAAAGCTATAAGTATCTGATAATTACTAGTTTAAGGATTTCTTAAATCAAGCATGGCTTCATATATTTGTATTTAAGAGTCCCTGAGGGATTTTTAGTCTTCCTGTAAATTTGTCTGAATCCATTTCTACCTTTGTTCTTCGTAATATCCTGTGGCAATGAGTTCCACATTTTAATTGCAATCATATTAGAAAAGTTCTTCACTTGTTTTAAAGCTGCTGCTTGAAAAATATCACTTGACAACTTCTTACTCTCTTTGAGAGCTAATGAATGATCATCATTCCTGATTTTATAAAATTTTACCATATCACAGCTTTTCCAAATTGGAAGTCTTATTCTGTTTAATCTCCCTTAAAAACAGAGCTGTTCTGCACTGTTGCTCATCTTTGTCACATTTGTTTCTGCTTTTCTATTTCTACCTAACACTTTTCAGATGAGAATATTCAAATGCACTGTATTACTAAAAAATATGAATGTCGCTGTGATTTATATGCTCCCTTAATGATGTTTTCTGCATCATTCTACCTTCCTTCCCTAACAACTTCTAGTATCACATTTTGCCTTTCTGAGCTTACTGGGCATTAAGCTCTCTTCAAAGAACCATCATAGTAATTTTGTGAGTCCTTCGATCGTAACAAATTTTGCAATCATATTTGTATCTGCATAGATATGATTACTTTTCCCATTGAGCAGTATTTCATATTTCATTGACCATTTTATTGTCAGTCAATTACCAAGTGACGCAATCAGTCCCAGAATTCCTCTGCTTCTCCTCACAGGCAGGCTCCACACACTGTTTTACAAGGCAGGTAGGATCATTCCTTAATATCCCAGTCCTAAAGATGCAATATCTGTGATGTGTATGGGACAAAGAGGCTAAAATATATGTCCTAAGATTGCCTTGAAAGCAGTGTCAGTTGTAGGCATGGGCAAATGGAGAGTTGGCAACAGTAATAACCTATTCCGATACTTTTGCTGTTTCTTCCCACTTTTTTTCCTCCCCTTTCCCAGCAAGTTCCAACAGGAAGCACAGTTCAGTTTCATTCCTTCATCCTTAGAACCAAAAATATCTGTTTTGTCTACTGTGACAAGGAGCCATGGATGTAAAATAGGTACGCGTAGCTACTAGTTTACCATCAGTGACTGGAGCAACCTCTGTTTTTCTGAAGTCAGTCACAATAAATCCTCTGAGAATGCAGCCTTGAGCTTTCAGGGAAGAGAGGAGGCAACTCAATATTAGCTTGCTAGTTTGCTAGTTTACCAAACCTCATAAATCAATATTTTGTACTCCCTTCACACCACTCCTTGCAAAACATTTAAGAGGTGTACAAGGTCAGAAACAGAGACCTAGCTGTAATCTACATTTAGAGTGCAGTATGAATCCCTATACTTGTTGTAAAGAATTTGTGAGAAGTAGTTAGGGAAGTACCATGCAGAACAAAAGTATCCTAAGGGGGAACAAGCCCAGCAGATGACCTCATTGTTTTCTATGCCAAATTTATATTTCCATAGTTTTTTATAATTGGTTGACAGTCTACCTCAGAAGCCTACTCAGCATCTGAAAGTCTAATCTACTTGAACCATGATCATATGCTGATTTATGCTGAAGGAAATTTCAAAATGTGTTTATCTCTGTACTTCTCTGTGGTGAAACACAATGCTAATATATATATCATCTCATGAAAGCTTTGATTTTTTCCCTCTGTGTGTGCATATATATATGTACACATTTATATATGTATAACATACATTTGTGTATACATACTAGTATATGTGTATATATACACATATATATGGATATATACTACTATATATATATACTATATATACTAGTATATGTGTATATATACACATATATATGTATATATACTACTATATATATATATATACTATATATAGTGTGTGTATATGTATATATATTAATATAGCAAACCCTAATTCCCTTTATCCCAATTTTGTGACCCTAATTATTGGAACAAATACAAGTGACTTCTAGGTTATCACAGGACTCCTTCGGTAGTGGATGCAAAGATATTTGGCATGTAGTTTATAGCTTAGATGGCATTTGTTTTACTTCTCCCTGTGGAATTATAAGTCTGTGGAATAGAAGTTGTACCAAACGGCTCTGAAGGAAATTAAGCAGAAAACACTCACTTAAAATGAAAAGACTAGAGAAATTTGTGTAAATTGAAAAAAAAAGGAGGGGGGAAACACATATGCAAAATAGTTTCTAAAACAACAATAAGTCACTAGGTTTCCTTTTGATTATCAATTAAAAAGTGGCCTGGCTTCTGTACTTTTTCAAATAAAGAAGTTTTAGTCTGAACAATGTCCGTTCTGAAGAAGACGCTGTCTTGGCTTGAAACCAAGTGCCACCTCACCCACAAAGTATTTGCAAAGAAACTGATTTCTTCAAAGTATGGTCAGTTGTATTGCACATTAGTGGGGAAAAAAAAAAATATATATATATATATATACACACATATATATAAATTCAGTACTGTGGAAAATAATGGTCCAGAGATAACAGTAATCCATGCCTCTCCCCCTAAAAGGAGTCAATTCAGGACAGAATTGACCATAGTGACATAGTGAAATAGGTTTCCTCACTAACTCTGTGTGTGTGTATTTTTAATATATTACACAAGATGAATCCTGTGAATTTTAATTATGACAGCACTTCTACAGTATTTCTAATGGAAAGTTACCATTTTGCAGCTAGAAGTGATACCCTATTTTGTAGGTTATTTATACATTTCATTTTTACTTATTTTCAGTGCTAATTTGTTCCACCAAATGCTGTATTAATTATCCAGAAAAAAAGTTATTCATCTCCATTGACAATACCTGAGGCCTAGAGCTATTAGTAGCCCAATTAGGGCTGTTACTTTTGCCCTCTAGCCATAGCTAGTTCAAAAAAAAAGTTTTAAAAAATAAGCATATATTTCTCTGAGTCTGCACAACCTTTGTTGGATTATAATGACACAAAAATCTGATTTTGGAATGAACGTGATGAGGGATGGATGCTTGATGGCGCCAGCAGAGTGACAAAGAGGACTCCAAAGGTAGATAAACTGCTGCAAGATGGATTATAATCTTTCTCTCCACATAGGAAATATGCTTTGGGAGGATGCCAGCCCTTGGTGCTTGTTCCCTTCTGGGCTTGAACCATCCTTCCCACAGCCACTTTAAACCTGCACCACCTCTGTGTGGCCACGGTCTGCGAGCAGACACCTCCAGTTAGAGGTCTGGGACATGTGGCTGTGCCGAGGATTTAAAAGGAAGTATGTCAGGGAGGCTGATGGAGCTCCTCAAAACACTAATGAAAATGCAAAAATTCAGATTATTTTGATGTTTTAAAGGGAGCAAACTGGAAATTCTCTATTCAAAAGTGTGGCTAAGTGATGGAAATTCATTGAAAGAAGCTTTACTATGAAAAAAATCTCTGTGTGGTTTCAGGCTCACATCACAAAATATATAAGGTTTTGATATCTTTGCACTACAAATGTTGCTCTTTAGCTAGCATGAATCAACAGTCTTCAGCACAGTCACACTGATTTACATGAGCTACAGACATGACCCATTGTATTTAATTTTAGGCATCTTATTAGAAGGATATTCACATATTGGAGGAAGATCTGAAGAAAGCTGCAAAAATTATTAGACTTCTGGAGTGATTGATGTATGAGGATTGATTGCAAGTGCTAAATATGCATAGTTTGTTTAAGAAATGACTAAAGGGGGACATGGTAACAATCTATAAATACTTGAAGAGTCTAAATGTCAAGGAAGAAAAGGCATTTTCAGGATACAGAAGAGATGCAGCAGGACAAAATTAGCAAAAGAAAATAGAGAATGAATTTCAAAAGAGCCCCCAAAGGAAGACCTTAGAGAGTGGAAAGGTGCTGTCTTTCCAAAAGAAAAAAAAATAAATAGATACAATTACAAATGCATGTGGGATTCCAGATCATTCCAAATGGCCTTGAAGGAGAAATTTTGAAGCCACTTTTCTGCAAGTGATCAGACCAAAATCTTTATTCACATTGAAGCATGGACTAATTTTTTTAAAGGTTTAGAAAACTATGATTCTACAAGGGACCCCAAAATTTGGAAAAAAAAAAAGTGACTAAGTCCACTGTAACTGCAACTGATTTAAATTTAGAATACCACTTTCAGCCAAGCAGTACCACATACACTTTGATGAAAATAAGGAGAGCCAGAAGATCTGTGTTTTCTCTGGGTTTATTGTGGCTGGAGCCAATGGTATGATTTAGGAAACAACAAAGGAAAAGATTGCTTCTGGACATGCCTTCCACATTTTTCTGTTCAACACAAAATATTTTCAGATATGAGTGGTGACTTTTGAAGCTCTCTGTATATAGCACTGACATGATCATTACAGTTGCAGATTTATATCTGACTATTAATTTCTTTAAAACCTAATTTCGTGGTTCCAAAAAGTGACAAAAAGAAAATACCTGCAAGATGCCGACAACAAGAAAGGAGATTCAGAGAAGTGGGCCTGAAACTCATAAATTATTGTTCATCAAGAAAGACTGTTATGTTCCCACCTCCAAATGTGAGCATGATGATGAGAAGACATGTTTTGAGATTAGAAAGAGATGACAAAAGAATTGGACACAGGGAAGAACAGCTCCAAATTCAAAATGGAATTCCTGAGACATTATTTGTCTAAAGTTTTAAATTATGTCCAAAAGCAAAAAAAAATAGGTAGAATTCATAAGTAAAATACATGTGGTTATCTGATTATATTTCATTATATCATAGATTTTACAGATACTAAAACCAAAAGAAATCCCAATATCACTCTTTTTTATCTCTGGCATAACACAGATTACAAAAATGTCATCCATCAATTTTTGTCAAGTTGAACTAAAAAGTATCTTTTGGAAAGATTTCCAGCCCAGATTTAAAGGCTCTAAATGAAGGAGAATTCATATCATCCTTTTGTAATTCACTGTAGTGTATGGCACTCCTCTACTAAAATAAATGTTTTTTATTTCAACCTTACGAGTTACTGATTTCATTTTCTAGCTACTGGCATCCTCTCTGAATAATTCCTACCATATTTATTTGTCAGAAATCCATTTATGAACCCAACAAATGCTATTTTCATCTTTGGTTGGAGTTTACCCAGAATTTTTCCTTGATATCACATTTCAGAGACGTAGTAAATAGATCTTAAATAAATAGTTTTCTTATATGCATAATTTAATATCTTGATATAGATTCACAATTATTCACTGAGATAAAATATATATATCTATAATGACCTAAGAGACCACAATGGCATATAAAAGATTTTGCAGAAGCCTAACATAGACTGAATTGTTCTGGCAGGAAAAAAATCTCGGCTCACTACCACTCATCATTGCAAATTACATCTAGGTAAACATCAACATCTGCTTCCTGTGCAAACAAAGTCTGTCATCACAGGAGCCATTATATGATTATGAGTAGATGAGATGGTTTAATATTCATTACAGATATACAAGGTGCAAGAAACTGCTTCATACAAGTGCTAATGAGCAGTAAATGTATGAAATGAATTGTACCAGTCTCCACAGGTAACTACAGCTTTGAAACTTTAACTCATTTAATGTGAAGTATTCCAGTACCATCAAAGACTGATTCAGCAGTAATAGGTGTGCTTAGTGAAAATATGTTGTAGAAACTCAAAATGACTAGCCTGTAAGGAAAAACTAGTGAGTGTGCTCTAGAGTACCAACAATACCCAGGTTACTACTTTTTTTCCATTTGGTAATAGTTTGTGTTACACTTTTTTGAAAAAATTGCAATTCAATTATAATACTAACAAAGTGAGATGGTTAAAGACAAAATCCTATCTTGTGAAATTCCTGGGCACTTTTGCTGGATTTTTAGACTTGGGACATGGGAAAGAATAGTAGCATTACTGTTCTGCCAAGTCTACACTTTTCCTGCATGTATAAACTCATCAAGGAAGAGGCAGAACAGATAGTAAGCAGGGCTTTTTGGTTACTTCTTACCCATAGTACTCACTGACAGAGCTACATCACCATGCAAATTAAGAAACAAAATCATAAAAATATAACAATTCCTTTAATTCTTACCTTGTGTAATTCACTGAATTTTGCTGTTGTCCTTTACATTTGGCTTAGTTTCTTCCCGTCTAGAGGAGTTTAGTTTTGAGCTAAAGTCTTAGCTTGGATCAAGCGCTGCTTTTCCAATGGAAGTAATCTGTGACTGTCAAAATATTTTCTGTGACATTATAAGGGTCCCCATGTGGTGCAACAGCAGAAGTCTGCATTTCATTTTCTTGCTTTATACAGAAGGACTTTTTCTGGATCTACCATATAATGGACCTATGAAGAAGATAAAATTTGTAGTGTTCTGATTCATATTTTTGTGAGCTTCTTAAATCCACATCTGAAGGATTAACAAGGAGGTCTGTAGAAATCATATTGCAGTATTAGAGCAATATCAGTCAAGAACAAACCTGAACAGAAATTTTGTCCCATCATGTCATAAGTTAACATAGAGACTTTTAGAATCTATAAGAAAATATGAGTGGTTATGTCCAGTCAAATCAGAGTTACATCTAGTCCAGGAGCCTGTGTGATGTGAGCTAAAGAAAACCTAGATAAATAAAATAAGCATGAGGAAACCATATTTGATAGTTCTCAGATAAACTCCCAGTCTGTGAATTAGGTCAGTGCAGACTCAGAAGTACTTTTTTAAAAAAGGTTTTAATGGGATTTTATTTTCTGAATTTCTTTTATTACTTTTTGAACTCATCAATGCCTCTGGCATTGCTAGTACCATGTGGCAGTAGGTTGGACAAGTTAATTATGAATATCGCACAAAATTAACTTATTTTGTTTGCTTGAAGCCTGCTACCCCATAATTTAATTTCATGTCTATTAGTTCCTGTGCTGTGAAAAAAAAAGTGCATAGTTGTTTCCTATTCTCCTTTACAGTGTCAATCATGACACTGCTTTTCTGGATTTTCCAAAACTATAAGCACCTGAAGAGTCTGTCCCAAGCCAGGATAACTGCTGGCTGACTTTCTCTGAACATGTACAAATCCTGAGCAAGGGCTTGTATTTAAAAGTCAAATAACTATGTTCACTATTTCTGCCACTACCCCTTACTCCAACCATAGACTCATAGAACTGCTGAAGGCTAAAATATACTAATAAAAGGAGTTCTTTATTTTGCAATCTACTTTTTTTGATCAAGCTCTTATAAGTATCATATCTTAAATCATCTCCAATAATTGTGATTCTATAAACAGCAGCTGCATTTTCTTTAACATGCAATTTCTTATTTCTTTTTCTGCTCAGAATGGCATTGAATGCACTCTACACATCATGCTAGTGCTTAGCAACCAACTTCAAGATACTAAAATAGTATAGATTTCCTACCCCCTCACTCTTACCTGCTGCTCTCCACTGTTGTAGCAATGCCATTGATTCATTATCCATACCATCAACAGTGGCCAATTAAGTGACACTTCTAGGAGCTGGTATAAACCTATATGAAACAAAATACTCTCATTTCAGTTCCAGCCTTCACTGTGTTTAGCGGCAATCTATTCTCCAAGTCTGAAGGCAAATCTAGTGTAGTAAGTATAGTAGTCTTATCTCATCAGGAGTATTTCTCATTCATAGCATATTAGAAAATGGTCTCCAGTATTTCAACCTAGCAAAAAGATAATACATAATGTGAGGGTTTGGGAGATTCAGAAATGTTTGCAATTTCAATTTCTATAGTGAATATAGTATATACCATTTATAGAATTATTTTTAAAACATTAATTCTGTGAGCTATATTATGATGTTAACTTTGCAGAAAGGGATTGCAGTTATATTGGGTAGAAATGAGAATATGTGATGATTTGAAATCAGAGAAAGCTTTAGCATTTATTTGTTTTCTGTCTGTTTAGTAGTTTTAAATACTAGAAAGGCCCCCAGTCACCACAATAAAATTTAATAATTTTGTAAAAGCTTTATTTAGACCTAAAAACAGTAGCATGGTTCAAAGTTATGCATTCCTAAACTCAAAGAACCTAAACCACCCTTTTGTTCAGTAGCAACTGAACATGCACTCCTACATGCACAGATAAATACATACCAGCTGTTTGCACAGAAAACACACCCTAAAGATACACAGATGCTTCAGTCAAGTGTTGGTGCAGCAAATTCCAAAGCCAGAGACCCTTCTTCGAGGAGACTAAATGCCTCTTTTTACAATAGGCCAACTTTCGCCCAAGTTGGTGGTTTTTCCACTGATCTAAAGCAAGGTGCTGCCGTGGAGTGAAAATGAGTTGTCTTCATCACTGAGAAAGCTCAAAGCTCAAAAGATCAGGCCCTGGAAATATTATGGACAGATTATCATGCTCAGTGGGGCGAAACCTACAATGTGCATGGATTTCACTCTGAAGCTGACATAAATTCAACACAGAATATGTAATATTGTCCCAGCATGTATAGTAACCCTAGGGGGGAAAAGTTGTAAATTTTCTACATATACAGAATTTAATTACTTTGAAATCTCATAAAATGCTGAGGTTTTAGCAATTTTTGTTGGAGGGCAAGGGGGCTGTGGCATTACAGTTTTTGTGACTGAGAAATTCTGTAAGTAAATGGGACAAAATGGGAGCTAATTTTCTGTGGAAGCAACCATTCAGAAGTTCTATCCATATGATGAAAAATAATGTTTTGATACTCCAAAAGTATCGGTCATTCCTGTTAAAAATTAGAAATAGCTAGTTTGTTGCCACAAAGATTTAAGCAGAGGATAAAGATGTCTGCTGATCCTTTCCAAGCCATTTAGCAGAGCTAATTAATATTTAATAAAAAACCCCAAACCATTCCAAATTTGTAATGCACAACTTGTTAAGTATATGCACAAATTTCAGAATAAACTGTTTACAAATAATATTAAACTATCAACAAATTCAAGTGTCTTGTTTTCAGCTGAACATAAAAATTCCTCTTTTTAATTGAAATTGACTTGGCAGCAGTCTGATCGCATATTTCTGTAACATACTTTGATATGCTATTTTTAAATAGATGATTAAAGAACCTAAGAAAGATAGAAAACAGAAGAACACCATGTGTTAAAAAAGAAATTGATACATAATTGCCTCTATCCTGTGTGCTTATAGGCAAAACAATTGCACGTGTCCTCTTAAACACATCCATTACCATATGCTTGTTTCACTTGGCTACCATGAGACTACTTGATGGGATTGAGACCAGGCACAGGTTTAAGTGCTTTGCTGAATCAAAGCCTAGAAAAGTGAGCAGAAAAAGACTCACAACAAATTTTAATTAAAAGACATATCCAATATTTTTAAAATAATTTGGCATGTCCTTCATATCTGTGTAGCTAACGGAAGACAAACTTTAATAACAAACCAACTATTTTTTAATTTGGTCCTAATTCTGCTAACCTCATACAGACCAAACTTTCAAAATAGAAATGGAATAGCTCTGTGAATATGAACAAGCTCAAGTTGCACTCTGTGTTTTCCAAGAAACGAACTGATTTGTGTTTATAGTATATTGCACAAATGACTCACCCAGGCAGCATCTGTGCTAAGTACTGAGTGGGACAACATTTTATATCAAGTAAGATGACACATTTTGCTCTTTTTTGTTTGCAAATTTTGACCAGATTTCTCGTCCCCATCGAGGCTGAATATTTTTTTCGGACTTCGGATCAGCTTTGACCTAGCTGTCACTGAGTCAGAAGCTAATGAGTGTCTCCCAAGATAAAAGGAATAAGGTGACTAAAGGTGAGGATTTTTATCAAGTCTAGTGTGTGTTTGTGTCAGTGAAAAAACTTCAGCTGTAATAATTTGCCTGAATTTCTTCTCTGAAGAAGCTGCTTGTAATAGCACAGCCAATAACAGAGACCACAGAAAGGTTTTATAATCTGCATTCTCATGAATACGCATAGAAACAATCGCTAACTTTTTCTTTCTTTAGATCTGTCAGGGGTTTGTTGCACATCAGACAGTGGGCACCGTCAAAATAAAAACGAAAGTACTCTGTAGAAGTGATATTCTTGTATGGAACCATCATGGTAAGAATGGTATGGCTCAGTTGGCTTTAGTGAACAGCAATCTTGGCCAAAAATCAGGTTTTTTCCAATAATTCTTAATTAAATAATTCAAATAAGTACTGCCAACAGCCCAGTTCTGTAATGGCAAAGAGCACGCTCCATTTTAACAGTCAGATTTTTGCATGGAAAATATTGCTGGAACAGCTGGACTACCTACGTCTCCCGCAAATATAAATTCTTAAAATGGCTTTGTTCATAAATATTTTATCAAGGTATTTTCCAGTAGTATTATGCAAAATTAAAATACAGACTTATGTGTAATTCAGTGCAAAATTTAACAACAAAGTCTGTTGCAAATGTTGGACACTGAAGGCATACAGAAAATATTCATTTTCCCCCAGTTTGCCGGATACACCTTCCCAAGCTGAGTTTAGTTTAGAATGGAGCTGGACATTTGTTGTGCTTAGCTGGTATCTCCTTATTCCAGTATGCTTTTAATGAATGCTGATGTCCATCTCTTGTCTGTTGAGCAAGAAAAATATTGAAAACTTTTACTTCAAAGTATTGTTCTAAGTGCCATGATAGGCCTTATATTGCCAAATCTAAGAAGGAAATGGGGCAAAATTATTTCACAATGGCCATTGTAGCCAATTTTCTTATTAATTCAGTTTGGTAAGTCAAAAAAGGAACTTGAAATTTTCCTGTGTTGTCAGGTATAAACTCAGAATACCAAAGCAAACAAATATCTGGGGGCACTGTAGAGAGTTCTCTGACAAATTTTCATCACATGGGCTGAATTGAGATAAATTAAGCTGTTACCATGACAAAACCCAGGAGGTTTGGAAAGTCTGTGGGAGACAACTAGAAATACAGAAGATGTATGAAAAAATAAGTCTTTTAAATACTGGTATAAAACATTAAAGATTGACTGTATGACCAGGAATTTAATCATAAATGCATTTCTTGCTTGGGTCCTTCCAGGAATACAGCAGCAGTATTTCCCTGTCTAATCATAACTCACATAAAAATCAATTTGACAAATCCGAGGTGCATTTCTTTCTTCATGTTCATAAAGAATAATTTATAATATTAACAACTAACTGGTGGTTTATTAGCACAGAAACTGTGAAAGATATTCAAATACATGTTGAGTGTAGTATAAAAGCTCCTACCAGTTGTCAGTACTTGTCTTCTTTCTCCCTTTTTGCTTTCTTAAAATGTCTAAAATATTTACTAAGGTCATTTACATGGTTTGATCTTCTAGCATTTAAATATGAATCAACACCTCACTTCATATCTTAAATTTGTAAACTACATTTATAAATGGCACAATATCTTGTGTAAACTAGTCAACAAGACGCTACATATGATTTTAAGACAGTCATTTCAGGGTAACATAGAGCTTCAATGATAATAAATTGACATATCATATACAGGACTCAGAAAAGCAAATCCTGGCTTTGGATTCCATATGTTTTAGTAAAAAGGACAGTGCTTTGTCTGCTTTGTGGTCAACACGGTATATGTGGGCATTACTAGTATACAATTAATTAGTGTGTAGTACTGGCAATGAAAAAGCATGCAAACTGGATAACTAATTTTCAAGTGAGAAACATCTTAAAGTTGTGAATTGCTTTGAATGAAAAATCACAGAATCAAGGAATCATGGAATATATTAGTTTGTAAAATAACTTTTAGATCACTAAGACCACTAAGACCAAACAATCACTGCCAAGGCCACTACTAAACCATGTCCCTGAGTACCCCATCCACATGTATTTTAAGTAACTCCAGGTAGGGAGACTCCGCCAGTTCCCTGGACAGCCTGTTTCAATGTGTGACAACTGTTTTAGGGAAGAATTATTTCCTAACATTCAATCTATTTTCCTAACATTCAATTCAATTTCATAGCACAAAAAGAAGCATGGCCAGCAGCAGTTCAAGGAAGGTGATTCTGCCTCTCTATTCTGCTTTCATGAGACTCTGCCTTGAGTCCTGGGTCCAGTTCTGTGGTTCCCAACATGGGAAGGACACTTACCTGTTGGAGCAAATCCAAAGAAGGGCCACCAAGCTAATGAGAGGTATGAAACATCTCTCCTATAAGGAAAGGCTGAGAGGACTGGAATTGCTCAGCCTGGAAAAGAGAAGGCTTCCAGGTGCCTTAATTGTGACCTTTATTGAGGGGCCCAGAACTGAGCACAGGATTGGAGCTGTGGCCTCAGCAGTGCTGGGTACAGGGGGACGGTCACTGCCCTGCTCCTGCTGGCCACACCTGGCTGATCCAAGCCAGGATGCCATTGACCTTCTGGGCCACCTGGACACACTCTGGATCATGTTCTGCTGCTGTCAACCAGCACCCCCAGGTCCTTTTCCACCAAGCTCGTGGATCAGCAGGGCTGTGGCCAGGCCTGGGCAGAGCTGCCTTGCAGCAGAACCATCACCACAGCTATAGGTTGGACCTGGCCATAGCTCCCCCAAAGTATAGTCAGGAGCTCCTCTTTGGGTGAGGGGGACCTTTCAGGAATGAAGAACCAGGGCTTGCCATATGTCTGTATAATTGGGAAGAGACAATTTTCCTCAGAACAAGAGACAGGTATATATGGATACCTGTTAGCCCCTTCTGGGAGCTGTTACAGCAGGTTGCAGTAGTGGGTTGAAATCTGGTAATTAGCATTCGGGTTCCATTTCTCTCATCTGGGAAAGGGCTGACCACTCAGCTGTGTGCGTGGGGGCTGTCAAATCCCACCTCCAGTTGCACCGCAGGCACAATTATCTTGTCCACTGCCTAGCTGTACATAAGGCTCAGGGACTCAGAAGCAGCTTGTGCACATCTGAGCCTGCTGCTCCTCGCTTCGGACTTCATTACGCACACCGTCACACAATCCCAGGCGGGTCCATTGATCTCCTGTTCACTTGGCTTGCCCCTGAAGCTTGTGCTTTTACAAACCATTGGGGCCTTGATAAAATTTCATGTGAAAATTCAGCATCCAGCAGCAAAGTGATTTCAAATGTTATCTTAAGGGGTTTTTTGGTTTATTATGGATTCACAGAAAAATCTAGTAATGAATTAAAAAAAAAAAAAAAAAAAAAAAAAAAACAAAACAGGAAAATGCAGTTTCTGCAAATAATTTTTCCAAGAAAACTGTTCATCCTGTTAGGAAAAAAAGATATGATCAGATCAACCAGAATGAGAAAAGTTTGGAGTTTGCTTAGAAATAAAAAAAGTTTTTTTTATTTCTAAGCAGGAGCCTGCTTTGCTTATTCCTGGTCACATCTCACAGCAGACACCAGGGAGAGTGTATTCTTATGGGGGCACTGGCTTTGTGCCAGGGTCAAACCACGACACCTGGGGACTACCATACTAAATCTGTAGCAGCTACAGATTAGGATGTAGATACTTTTCATTTTCATAGATAGAATTACTAAATCGGAAAACACACCAAGTGTGTATACATATACATGTATATATATATATATATATATATATATATATATTTATGTCTCTTCATATGTACAAAAATGTTTATATATCTAAATATTGTCCCAGGAAATTCTACCAGAAGCAAGTCTATTGTGAGTTGAAATTCAAGATAAAATAGTGGTTCTCATTTGGAATTCAGCAGCTCATTTGTGACTGTGTTAGACAATTTGTAAAAATCATAGAAGTCATCAAGTCTGATTACATGTCCTAAACTGTACTAATACTGAATATTTCTACATGTTGTTTCAGAAAATGCAAGCTGATTTCATAGCAGTGGCAAAAGACACATTTCTTAATATCTGGAAAATACTTGGCACTGTGATATGATCCATGTTTTCAAGGACAGATCTTAAACTACACTTTCAAAAGGCACAGACATAAATCAATGGCAAGATGTTCTTGTAAACTGGATACAACAGGTTTTCTGTCTCTTCCTTCTCTTTTAATTTTATATACTTTTCAAGTACCAAATGGAAATGTTGATGTGAGTAAAGTTTTCTAAAGCTTAACTTTCAAGGCAATAGAAAGAATAATAGCACACCTGGCTGACTTTCTATTAGCATATTGATGAAACTATAAACCATCAGAAATGTTTCTTCAACAAACTTCCACTTAATGCAAATATAGTTGTATTCCTATCAAAATATTCTTTCATAATCCAAATTTATTACTAATGAACTAATAAGGAAATACTACACGTTTTCAATTTGTCATTGCTGTTTTACTAATCTAGAAAAAGTTCATGTTATTCCAGGGAGTTCTGATCTTTGTTTGTGAACACCACACCTTCTGCCTGTATATGTGGGCATGTTGTTCATGACATTGTCTGCAGGTTTTAAATGTTCTCACTCAGGAGGGCAAAAGAAAATTTTTTTAGAGAACACACTTGAACAGAGTCTAAACTCTTTTTATGAAATTATCCTCCCCTCCTTCTGCCCTCTCCTAATCTTGTGACGATGGTATCATCCAGCATATGGGAAATTTTATGCAGATTATGAGTATAGCTAATTTTCCTATAGTATCATATTTTTATATAACTTTAGGAAAATCATGAGATTAAAAGCCCCATATTTTGTTTCTGAGCATCACCATATTAGGGCACTGTTTCTGGTATCATATCAGAAATTCAACTCAGCAGACAACACTTTATTAAAATAATAAAATATCCACCATTTTTCCATAGCCATAGTTTTTAAAGCTGGTTTACAGTCTTGCAATTGCAAATTATCATCTAGCCCTGGAATTGGGTATAAATGCAGAAGATAGAGATGGATATTAAAGTATGATCTACCTTCTGTGTTTCTCTACAGAAATTTACAGATCCAAACTTAACAGGTTTTTACATCCTCAATAATTTTTATGCCATTTAACTCATCTGGATATGTAACTGCCTGATTACACTTAAAAGGTAAATATTGAGTCTCAGCAATACCGTGTTGCACTGACATAGTACTAGAATAATTATCTGGTGAATCAGTGAATCCATTACTCTACATAAATTGTCTACAGAATTGTTCTTATATTACTGCAGGTGTAAAATGAAAATCTAAATAAGGTCATCAAAGCTAGTGAGTTTCTAATCTATATACAAATCTCTTTGACTTTGATTTTACAAGTCTGTATCTTCCCATTTCTAATGACCAAAATATTACCATATATTCAAAATCTCTATTCTGTAAGTTGGTTTATTGAAGTTCAATGGGTTTTTTTAGGTATTTGGGGTTTTGTTTTGTTTTACTGGGATTTTTTAAATAAAAAGATTCCTGGTATAGTTAAAATTTCTAAATGACATATGTAACCTTTACCTGGGAAAGCATTTAGATATTAAAGACCTTACAACTTATTTTAGCAATCAGGTCCACCAATCCAACAGCAATAGAATCAAACAAAATATGTCTGACCACTTGTAAATATCTCTTTATTGGAATAATTTTCAGCTGTGTCATTTTTTTTGTGCATATAGATAAGGAATTAAACAATTTCAAAGTTTGGTTCATAGCAATTGTAGGACTATTACATATTTTACCATTGCAGCTTGCAGACTTTAATTATATCCACTGTGAGATATGAGCACTGCTTCTGTAATTTCAGAAAAAATACTATAAAATAGTCATTAGCTATTAGTACTTTCTGCTTCTTTCTTTAATAATTCTTGTTACATGATACAGTCATTTCAGTCCAGGTCAGTTGGCTCAGTATCAAATCCTGGAGCAAGTATAAAAGTCAGAAAGCATTACATGAGCTTTTCTCAGGTATATGTGAAGATATTCAGATCAGGGAGGTCCTAATTCTCATGCCTGACTTATATCCAGTGAAAATAGTGAAGAGGTTCCTGGTACTATTTCACTCTAATTCCATTTGGATCTCTTCAGCTTTACACTAGAGTGAGTGTTAAACTGAAGACAGAATGTAGGAAACAAACCTGACCTGAAGTTCATGGAGGGTCCTCATTTCTGACAGTGGTTGACATCAAGTTCATCACAGGAAGCTATAAAAATTCTGTGGCAGTAAGATAGGTAAATAATTGGGTTATCATGGATGCACACAGCTGATTTGAAAGGACTTTCTGTGTCCATTGGTCTCTGGTTGCAGAGAAGTAATAACAGCTCGTACAGCAGATTGGTTTAATGCAACTGGCAATTAATTAGGAAACATTATGTGCGTATTTATTTTTTAAGCTTTATAAATTCCATGATATTAAATTTTAATTTATTACACTCTAATGATTATTGTGTGTATCCCATTAATCATCAGGAATGTGCAGATTGCAATTCAAAGCACAATATGAGACATGTTGCTCTATATTGCTAAAGATAGGGCTTCCTGGGAGGGCAGTAGAGGAACTAAAAAGTTCAGAGGGAGATTTGGCTTTGCATAAAGAAATGCAAATCAGGTTTTTGTAGCCATAATCAGAGTTACTTTGTTTTATTATAAGACAATACATTAACTCTGGGTTCATTTAAAATACAAAAAATGTAGTCCATGAGATCATTCCATACAAATCATGACTGTAGGTAGCATTTCAGACTGATGAAGGTTTTTCTTGTTAATGACATTTTAATTCTTTAGAAAAGGCACTGAAAAAGCAACAAAGCAGTAAAACAAAACCAGGAACTGAAAATTTCTCTGGGGATTCGATCAGAAAGGTTTTTCTTTCTCAAAGGCAAATACCAGGTTCATTTTTTAGGAAAAGATAATAGCTGCACTATCTGCAAAAATATTTTATACATACAAATTAATACATGCAACATCTTTGTGAAATGAGAAAATATTGCAGTCTTTATGGACTGGTAGGCTCACAAAAATATGAAATGGTAATGATTTGCACAGAATTGTAGAGGTAAATCAGTCTGAGAGACTGTTGAAGCATCTGACTTTAATTCTCATGCTTCAATGAAATGCACTGCCTTTTCCCTCTCGCTGTTTCATTTCTCAAATGGCAAATACAAGACTGTATATATTTGCAGTATGGAGCAGATAACAATGCAATAGGAACTGGAAAATTCCATGAATATCAGCTTGTTCATATCTGAATTGCATTCTCTGAATGTTAAGGCATTACTGCCCTTTCCAGCTCCTTGTTCATTCTGGTAAACAAATGGAGCTCTGAAATGCTTACCAGTTTCCATGATTACTTCAGCATATGCCACCTTTTGATTTTCTCTATTATTTTATCCTAAATTTTGCTCATTATTTTCATCTCATAATAAAACTGCAAATCATGTTCAGAGACCATCTCAGCCATTAATGAAAAGATACCAGATTACCAAAAATTTGATTGGAATAGGTGATAAGTTCTTTTTCATTTCTATAACCTCACCTATTCAAGTTGCTTATTCCCACCACACTTGGCTTCCATTTTAGTCATTCATTTTGAGCAAACTGTAGCATTTCATTGCCAGAGAGGAATGATGCCACAAAATTAAAGAGATGTGAAAAATACCTGTCTTGGCAGCATTGTCTGATAAAGCACAAGTTTCCCTGATCAAACATAAAATCCTGCAACTTCATTTTCTCTGATTCATAATTTCTGCATAAATACTTTACAGTATTATAAGTGACATAAAACTGTGTGTGACTTGGCGTTAATATATATTGAGAACGAGAGACTATTAAGAAATGTGTTGTGAGCCTAGATCTATTTCTGTAAAACAACTTGTTCAAACAAAAAAATGCAGACATGTTAGCAACAAGATGAAGCCTGTATGTTGCTAACAGTGAGAGCTTCAAAGCATTAAAAGAAATAATCACCACTTTGTACTCACTTTTTTCTTTCAGTGCCTACATGACAAACACCCACGTTTATAAGGAGCTTCTCTATCTATGGTAAAGACAGAGATGGAGGATTTTTAAATCCTTTTCATAATCATGTGTTTGTCTTTTCCTCTATATTCTAAAATTTCATCAGACAAAAAGATGAATTTAAACAGGTCTATAATGTATTCAAGCATCCATGGAGCTATTCAATTAAAAAGGAGTGAAACAAACACCAACAATATTGAGACATTCCATATCAGAAGCAGCTGACACCTTCTCTCATTTTAATCACTGTAAATAAGATTTTGGAATCAGTGAATTTTTTATAGATGTAAAAACTACAAAGAGTAAAAGCAAGAAGAAGCCCAGTTGAAGAGTCCTATTCCTTCTTTCTGCAGCAGCATACCCTCTCTTCATTCTGCAGCAATGTATTAAATAACGTATTAAATAACTTAGGCCTTTTTCACACAAACATAAAAGTGCACATTGCACATTTCATTGAGCAGCCTTACCTGAGGCACTAGAAACCTGAAGGCCAAGACTCAGAATATAAGAGCATTTCTTAACTATAGAAGACCTATGTGCAAACTCTAAATGACCATGCATTATCTGCATGATATATGTGCCCAAACTGTTCTGCTAAGGCATATGCATGGAAAGAGTGTCTTTAAAATGTTATATTTTTTGAATTACTTAGCCACCTGGATTGTCTCATTCTAACTTGTGACGTTGCTCTGCACTAGAAAACAGGACTGCTTAGCCATGGGGTCATTCAGCACCACTGAACCATGAATGTCCTGCCACAGGAAGAAATTGTTATCAGCAGATATCCATCAGAACACTGCTTAGGCACTGAATGAAAATGGTCCAAGCAAATGCTTTATAGATGCTCCTAAAAAATAAGGCTGGTTTATCTAAACTGAAGTTATTCATAGGAGCATTGTGGTTTCAGATAGTTTTTGGTCAATTTGTTGGCAGCTACACTGTAATATTGTAGCTACATTCTTTTTCAGTACTTTTGAATATTTTTTTTCCTTAAAAATATATGTTCATCTTGATGAGACCAAAATCACAGTAAAAATAAAAAGTTAAAAATTAAGGTTTAGATTAAAGCATATCCCTTTATGGAAATCTCTGGTGGATTATTGCTTCTGTGAGAAAAGAATGACATCGCAAAAAGATTACAGAACAAGAAAAGTACTAGGCTTTGACCAATGCCCTTAGCAGCTGTTCATTTTCTTGCCTTGTTGTATACTGAAAATGGAGATATTCAAATCTCTTAACTTTGGTGCCTCATTACCCTGTACATGGGACATCCACATAGTCCTGAAAATTATGCCTCAAGACCACAAAAGTCCCATTATCTTTTCATGGTGTGGTTGGTGAGTGGTTAAGCTACATAAGCATAGGTGGTCTGTGACACTGTAGATGCCCTAGGGTCTTGTCCAGCCCCAAGATGGGTATGCTGGCCAGCAGTGGCAGAATATGAGCCAGCAGAGTATCTGTGTAGTCATCTGAGGTTATATCAGCCAGGTGTGGCCAGCAGGAGCAGGGCAGGGACCGTCCCCCTGTACCCAGCACTGCTGAGGCCACAGCTCCAATCCTGTGCTCAGTTCTGGGCCCCTCAGTGCCAGAGAGACATTGAGGGGCTGGAGCGTGTCCAGGGAAGGGCAGCGGAGCTGGGGAAGGCTCTGGAGCACAAGTGCTGTGAGGGGCAGCTGAGGGAGCTGGGGGTGTTCAGCCTGGAGAAAAGGAGGCTCAGGGGGCCCTCAGCACTCTCTGCAGCTGCCTGACAGGAGCGTGCAGCCAGGTGGGGTCAGCCTCTTCTCCCAGGTAACGAGACAGAGACAAGAGATAATGTCCTCAAGTTACACCTGGGCAGGTTTAGTTTGGATGTTAGGAAATATTTCTTCATGGAAAGAATTGTCAAGCATTGGAACAGACTGTCCATGAGGGTGGTTGTGTGACCATCTCTGGAGGTATTTAAAAGTTCAGTGTGGACTTGGCAGTGCTGGGTTGGTGGGTGGACTTCATGGTCTTAAATCTAAGTAAAAATTCTTTGACTATATGATGCTTAACAGTTTCCTTTTGTGAAGAACTGACTTGAAATCCCATGCTTTAATCTGAAAAAGGGACATTTCTTATTTCTAATTTTATGGCATTTATTATTGGCATACACAAATTGCCAATCTGTTTATACTTTCTTGTTATTATGTCATAACACTAAGGAGATCTGTCATCTGCCTCAGAGACCTTGTGACCTCTTTTCACAAATGTTGGTTCTAAAGGAAATTAGTGTTAATAACATAAATGGAATACAGATCTAATATATACAGAAATAAATGCAGTGGATAACTGAGCAGCATCTAGAGGACAGCATCCCATTGAAAAAGAGAAGAAAGAGAAGAGCATGAACAAAGACTCTATTTTACACCTGCCTACCAGCTATCTAAGGAACTACAAACCAGTGGATAAAGATGTGTGTTAGAGCCTGTTGGTTAACTGTAGAACAAGTGGTGTGAGAAGGATGGGATAGATTCATCAAAATAAAAGATGTTTTTCCCTCTGGAAAGATAAACCACATTGGGAAGTGCTGAGAATGAACAGAACTGAGGACCCTTCAATGCACTGAAATATTTAATAGCATTTTATCTGCAACACAAAAATATTGGGTTGGACTCTGTTTGCCTTTGATGAATTACCAATTTGCTTGCTCTTGCTTGATGATGATAGAGTTTTGCCAATTAGTATCAATTACAAGGCTGGTGGAAGAAGTCAAACTATTCTTTTTGTAGGAAGTTAAAAACTCTACAGAAGACGTAGAATGAATGCCTTCATTTGAGAGCTGTTTTCAACTTCATTGTTTGCAGGGTGATGTACTTTTTGCAGCAAATGATAGTAACACAAATCTGTATTAAAAATTTCTATTCCAGTTTTTTAAAATTTCCTGTTGCATTTTTTTGAGTATCTATTTCCCTTCTTCTGCACAGGAGATGTGAATTTGGATAATCAGCTATTTTCTGAATATTAAAAATTTTAATTTGAATTTCATTATAAAAGAAATTGAGTTCAGTGTCACAGAGGGCAATGAAGCAAATCCAATACAACGCATTTCTGAAATTTGACTTTTATGTCAGGGATTTTAGACTATCTTACAACACTGTTCTTAGATCTTCTTCTAGCTGCCTAAAAAATCTTCTAAAATATTAAGGATATGAAAATAAAATTACCTATTCATAATGTATGCAAGTGTGCTTAGTCACTAATATGGACTATGTTAGTTTGTGTACTCAGCCATTGTTCTAAAAAGATATAAAGAACTGTTTGATAGAAGGCCACCATCCCTTCTGTTGAGAAGCCTCTGATGGATGCACTAGTAGTAGTAAAAATTATTTGAATGATTTAGTGCTTTCCATCATCCATGTCTCATTAAGTCACTGTTGTGAAAGCTCTTCTGAGGTAAATAAACATTTTAGCAAATGTTGTCACAAGATTAAACAAATTAACCACACACGTTAAATTCCTTTAGAAATTGCAGGGTTTGCATCTACCCTTTGCCTTCCTTTGAAAACTGCTCTGGATCTGTGTTTCCTCACGTGCTAGCATGGGAAGGCTCACTGACTATTGGCATCAGTCATAATGTATGAGGACAAGGGTATACATAAAGAAAAGTGAGTTGTCGTTAAGAAACATTTAATATAATGAGTGTAAAAAAGCCATATGGATTTCATAATTATCAGCATCACGGCCAACAATTATCTGCAAACTATAGCAATAATTTCAGTTTAGGTTACTTTGCATTGTTTATTCACTTTTAGCGAATACAACTGTCAGCAAAGTAGATGATGAACCTGGTTTATTTATGTTACAGCTGTATGTAGAAGTTCTAATGAGAATCAGGAGACCCCACAGAAGAAGAAAAGTACTGGACACTGTTGCCTCTTCAATGAAAAATGTCTCAACCTTAGTCTGACAGAGGGTTCATGGGTCAATGTGACATGCATGAGAAAGGATAAAGGACACTACACAGTCAGATATGGCTCTTTTTTTGTTCTTGCCTTAGAAATCTTGCTATTCAGACTTTTAAGGTTTAGTGTTGTTTTCTAGAATCCATACCTTAGGAATCCTTGGATTTATTTTTTTTTTATTGCTTTCTAGGCTCCCAGTAAAGAAGCTAAAACTCCTTTGCTCTCTTCATAAGGCTTCAAATCACTATAAATGACACAAATTTGATGTTTTGGTTTCTAACCATGCATACACACAAAGACATGGTAAACTCTTTGCTCACTGGACACTGAGCAAGTCCGAGACTGGCAGCATATTTACTGGGAGCAACTACTGTTTCTTTCCCTGAATACCTCTGTGTCTAACACTAGAATTTTGTTGTTCACATGCTAGCCTTCCTTGCTGTATTCATGAATATCTGCTGGTAAAATGCGTTTTATAAGTTTCACTCAAAACATACTAAATGACACTTTTAAAATCCTTTCACTGGGCTTTGTTTCTGGGTTTATCTGTGAGATTAGAAAGTCCACACTGAAAATTAAACATGAACATTTAAGAGAAAGCCATCATCTAATTTTAAGATGGTCTGCTTTCATAGAAAGGTACTAATTTAGCTTCTCAGTAATACGCTCTAGTCAAATGCTGCTGAGGGAGAAAAAACTGAATATCTCATTATGTAAAAATGGCTAATTATGTTTGTTTTCTTTAAGTACATTCACTAGAGCTGAAGAAATTATCTCAGCATTAGGTCATTTCCCTCACTTTCCCTCACTGGAGAGAAAAAAGGGATAAAAACCTTGCCAGAATGACTTTTTCAAGTGTATAACAAGGGCAGAAGGACAGCTGAACTTCTGCAAATTTCTTTTCAGCAAGAGAAGTCTGTATTTCAAGTGTCACACATATTGAGGTTGCAAGGACTGTGCCTTGCAAAATTAAAAGTGAAAACTGCTCTGATGATCAATTTCCCAAACAAGCTCTGCTTTGCTCCACCAACCTTCATTGAAGTAAGGACTACTGACAAACATGGTTTACAGACTCTATACTATCAAGAGCATTGCTGACCTTTTAGAAACATACTATGAGGTATTGTGGGCCTCTAGAGCCAGTCTCATAATATCAATAGAGAAGGGGAATCACCATGACAACACAGTCAGCAACAAGGTACCAATTTCTAGATGTGTGACTTGAACATTCTGTAAATCCCAAGGGACATTTGAGTTTGAGTTCAGGACTTATAGCATTTTATTTGCACAAAGCAACTTTGTTTTCTCCCTGGGAACAATAACATGATACTATAAGAGGCTGTTTTCAAATTATGCCTTTGTTGCATTGGTCTTCACCAAGACCAGCCCCAGGAATCTCTTACCCAGGAGGGAGGTAAAGAACATTGGAAGGAAGACTTTTGCTTGGCCATGGCATATTGGGTCAGAGACTTAACATCAGCAAGTCCATGAGCTCTGACAAGAGACATCCATGAGTGCTGAGAGAGCTGATAGATATCATAAATAGGGCACTCACAATCATCTTTGAAAGGCTGTGGTGATCAGGAGAGATACCTGAGGGCTGGAAGAAACCAAATATCATCCCAGCCTTCCAAAAGAGCAAGAATATCCCCACAGATAAACTCAGGGGTGTGATAAGGATAGGCAGACAGTGAAGTGGATTGAGAGCTGGCTGAACAGCAGATCCCAGAGGCTCACAGTCAGTGACACAGGGTCTAATTGGAGGCCTGTTGCCAGTAGTATCCCTCAAAGTTCAGTAATGTTTAACTGAAATAATTTTGCATCAGGCAGTGGTTTCATTAGGGCAACTTCTAGTTCAATATAAAACAGGCAAAGCATTTGTCTGAACTACAGAAACACAGATAGAATAACTGAGGATGGCATAAGGATCTGTGACATATGGTCCTTTATAACACTTGTAGTCTGCTGGTAAGATTTGCATGAACTTCACTCTTTCATGTTTATTGCTGATCTGCACTCAAGACTCACTTGATTTTAATTAGAAATAAACTCCACAAAACAACCACCTTGTAAGATATAAAACCATTTGATCCTAAATCTGTGTCTGAAGCAGGTCAAATGCCTGATCCCTAAAAGCAGCCATTTCCCTGTAGTGGCTAAACAGGAAGCTGATTTCAGAAGGTGAGAAATTTACATCATTTGTAGCAAAAAGAGGTTAGCTGATTCTCCCCTCTTACAACAGTTTGGTCCATTTTGTTCTGGTTAACCAATACTTCTAACAAACGCATAATGCAATAAATTTAATTTCAGTAGCACAACACACAGAAATGAATGTTTGTTCTATGCTAGGTCATACAAGATGAGGTCTTTTACAAAACTGGAATGTTTTGTAAAATCTTCAGAATTTATCATTTAATTGTCAGTGGCCTGTGAAGAAGACCTACAGATCTCTTGAAGCACTTAATACAATAGTAAGATACATCAACACTGGTCAGCAGTAAAGAAAAACATGTTCAGATGTCATGCAATAACTGCAAAATCCCAACTTGGTACCACTGAAATACAAGACATTAATTTTGCAGACCATACAGGATAATTAAAATTGAGTGATGAATCATTTTTTATGTGATTAGGCAACCTAATTTAATGGGATTTAAGAGGTAATTGAGTTGAGTCAAATATGAGTTGTTTTGGTACCTTATGCATCACCAGGGCAGTAAATCATCATGCATGAGGGGTACCTTAACAGTGAACTGCATGGAATTTGAGTTGGAGTTCATCTTTGGGGAAGGACTTTGTTTCAATGTGAACTCAAAACTCTTTTGCACTCTTTTTGTCCTTGGATGATACAGTGGGGCAAGACAACCTTCCATTTAGCATAGACCAGCCTAATCCACTGAGCCTTGCACTGGACCTGTCCTAGAGTTACTTCAACAACTCCAAGTGGTGGATTGCAACATAATTAATATTTTTCATGACAGATCTTTTTAGCTTTTATTGCACTCCTTCTAACTTGTGCCAGGATCTTTTCTCAACACTTTGAATGTCATGAGGGTGTCATATTAGGTGTGAAAGAGGACTATTATGCAGTTCATTCTATGCATTGACATTTCTCAGAGTGGTATGGCTTGAAGAATCAGATAGCACCACAGGTAAACACCACAGATGTTAAATCCCAAATGAATTTAGGGCTCTGAGTCTTCTTTACACATTGGCATCCTCCTAAATTAGTTGCTTCATATTACTTGGTTAGCAATCTCATTGACTCAAATAATAACAAAAAGTATCGTACATAGGCACCAATCCAGTAGATTCCACTAAGAAGGAATTAAGATTCCTGTGATTGCTCTCATATCTGAATCATTGAAACTTGCTTATATACTTGGCTAAGCTGAGATTCTAACATGATTTGGAGAACGAATCAAGATATAATTAAGATAGCAGTATTGTCATATTGTCATTGATTTATATTTATAGATTTCTGAGAATTGGAGGATTTTTGAATAAAATCCTTATAATGAACTATTGGAAAAATTCTTTAGTAAAGTCTTTCCTGGGTTTGATGCAAAATATAAAAATATTTCAATGAAAAAATAATTAATACAAAAAATATTTGTCTTTATGGGAATCCATAGAGAATTCAATGGCTAATGGATATTTTGTAGGAGAAAATAGGAAAAAAAGTTATATGCTTTCCTTTGATGGTGAAAATTCTTAGATTGGGTGCAGGACATCCCAGCTGTGCTCTTCAAAACAAATTACTCCATCCTGAGGCCTGCATGGAGCCCATGTGCCACAGGCTGAACTCTGCCTCCTGCCTAATCTGATTGGTCCATGGCTGTTGGCTCACACTTCATGTTTTCATACTGCTCTGTAATGGCCTGGATTTTGGGATTTGAAAATGTCATACCAAAATATCTGAGATGAGCCTCTAAATGACTCAATTTCCTTCCCATGAGGAGGAAGGATATGCATACATATATACACACATGTATTTATATATATTAATATCTACATATATCTATATTTTTACCAGTAATTATACATAAAGATCTTCAATGTAATGAGGACAATAAGGAAAAGGCCCAGGGTGTTTCCCCCGTAAGACCACACAAAACAAAAGAACTAACCAATTGTTCATAAATCAGAAAATTTAATTTCCAGCTTTAGACAGATGAGGCAGGTAATGGCGAGCTTTCCTGGTCCACAACTGCAAGAAGCCTCCAGCTGCTTGTGGGAAAATGGCACAGTACATTGTGTGTGCTTCTTCATCCTTATATTAACAGCATTGATGAAGGTCAGTGCAATATCTCAGGTGTACAGAATGGCCTCACAGCACTCTCAGGTCTCACAGAATGGAAATGCTAATTTATTTTAAAATACCACTGATTCAGCCCCTAATACTCACATTTTAGCACACACTAGAATGCATGGAATTAGTCTGGCAAGTATCCAGTGAGGCTGTCCAGGATGGCCTGCAACAACAAGCAGCACCAGCTTTCCAATCTATCCCAATACCCCTATTGCAGGAGGGTATTGGTTGTGGATGAGGGTCAGGGATGTACCAGGAGCCAACCATCCTGCCTCTGTGAGTCAACAGGATGTGCTCACCATCTCTGATCCTGCTTGTCCTGAAGAACTGAAGCAGGCAAGTAGCAGGCTCTCGATGGCCTGCTCCTGTAGGTGTCAGCCAGCTGTATAGTTCTCATCCTCTTGGTATTTACTACACTTGTGTTTATATTGCCTATCAATTGATACTGGTAGAAATATTTTTTTCATTTTTCCACATCACTAGAAGATTCCTGGACATATGTTTTCTAATATATTGCAGGAATTTCTGTATGGGCTAGTTAAAAAAAAAGAAAGGAAAAGGTCAAAAAAAAGCCAGCTGTATTTTTGATTCAGAAGTTTTCTTCTCAACAGTCTTCTAAACTTCTAATGTTGTCCTTTAGTATTTCAATGATAATGAATGATCATAAAATATTTCACTTTCCTGCCATAGAATTAGAAAATAATTTCTAATTAGAAATTTGAACTAGATTACCATTTAGTTTCTTCTGTGTGGTCATTTGAGCTATGAATTCTAATCTGATCCAATCCTTATATTCTGTTTCTTTTACAAGATACAGATGGTGTGACCGTCAGTGAAACAACCCAGGACCAGGCAATAAGTTACATAAGGCTGATCATTATTTTTATTAAGAAACCCATTGCTTTTTTTATACCTTACTTCCCTACAGGTGGATTTGATCGGTCCTTTATTTAAAAACACCATCACCATGGTGTTGGCTTATTAAGGAACCACCCTTTGGTAAACAAATCTCCATAACATACTCCACATGTTCACTATACCAGGTGTAGCAAGTTAAGATAAGAATTGTTTCTCATTATTTTCTCTGATCTTCTCATAACCTTTCCCAGAACGATGCTTGAGAAAGTTGTCTGTTTCTCTCTGAGGCAAGAGAGCTGCTGCTACAGCGTGCTTTTTCAACTTCTTATTTTTTGTTACTCCCTTTACATTATCTCTTTTCAATCAAAGGGAATTCTTCAACCAAACTGGAAAAAGGTGTGATAGAAAGGGAAAGAGAGACTTGCCACTGACAGGACAGAGAGAAAGAACTCTGCCAAGTAATGGGAAAAGTATTTATTTTACTTTTTACATTATTTTGAATGCTGTTCTGGGGATTGTCATGCAGCATTTATGCTTCAGAGTGGCAGCTGCATCTCTCCTGAGAGTAGTGACACAGTGAGAATTAGTGAGAAGTTTAGTTCCACATATCCTCTTTATGAGAAAATCAGGTTGTTTAATATCAAATTGAGCTGTGCAAAAATAAGGCAGGCATTTTTACAGAGTTCATAGGAAGTTAATAGGAAGAAACATTTTCTGCACAATTACATTGGACAGCATTTTTCATACAATGTTAAACACTGAAATGTACAAAAAACCAGACAAGACTTCAGTTTTGAATTTTTACCAAGAGCAGAAGAAAAAATACTGCATGACAGGAAGAAAAAAAAATCCTATTAAATATTTTATTATTAGATAATTAAGAAAATCTGAAAAGTTTTTTCAGAACCATTACAACAATCATGAAAACCTGTCAATACATATAAGAACGTTTGCTTTCAGAGACAGAATAAATCATGAGGCATCTCTTCAAGATTTTCTCTTGGTCTGATTATTATCTTCTGCAGAAGCCCTAACATGACATCCCATTCCAAATCCTATGGTTCACACAAAACAAAAGAATATTATTTTAACAAGTACTATTAATGATTCCGCAATAAAGTGCCTGTCACAAGAATTTTCCACAATAAGGATTCAGTTGACCTAAACTGGTGCATTTCAAATGCACCACCCCATCCTGCTACAACAGCATGTACATTAACCAGATAACATCTCTCTCTGAAATAAAGACTTGAAGGAATTTTAAAAAGTTACATAATAGGTCAACTTGTATTTTTGTATGGAACAAACCTATTCAGCTGGCAACACCAGCAGGTATAAATCTTCAGACAATGAACTAAATTACTCCCTGGAGACCTTGTTCTCTCTTACATTCTTTTTGCAAATGACCTGTCACCCAAACTGCTGATTCTCTGCATTTGTAAGCATTATAGTATCATTTTGAAGCTTCCATATAATAACTTCTTTACAGCAGGATCTCAGCATATTTTGCAGTTGTTAAGTAATTTAGCTTTGCAAAAGTGATTTACTGCAAAGTGGAGAAGAGTCTTAAGAGTCTTCATTTTTTAAAGGTGAAACCTGAGGTGCAAACAGGCTAACCATAGCCTTTCATGGAAAAGCTGAACATCTGCACCTTTGAAAACAAGAATAATCTAAGCTCAGCAAATTCTATGGTTGGGGCAATGATGAAGGAATGAAGAAGAGAGACAGCCATTGTTAGAAGATTTGGAGAATATTGGGTGGGTGGTTTTGGAGCATTCAATTCCCATGTTATTCTAGAGCAATGTTGCTTCAATAGTTATGCAGAATGGAACAAAAGATGTTCCAAGGGAAGCCTGAAATACGCAAATAAGACTGCTCTGATAAGGACTTAAACTTGTTAAGAAACAAAGTAAATACTTCTACATAATAACTTACATTTTGCTACTTATATCACCAAAAGGCTCATTACCAGAGTACTTAAGTGCATGCCTGTTCTTTTCCTATTTGGGTTAAGCCCTGACAAGTGGGTGAAGCTTTGTGTGCCCTGGGTCGCATCTCTTTACTGTTCTAAAGAGAGAAGTTCAGACTGATTGAGTGATTTTTAGAAGGCCAAATTTTTCATATGGGTCTCTTCACAAAAAGAAGTACACATTGTCCCATTGAAAACTTTTTCAAGTGATTATCTTCTAGTAACCTCTAGAGCAAAGTAGGATTTCACCCAAAGGGGTTTCTATGATGTTTTACTGAGAATGATAACCAACAAAGCCGCAGTGTGAATTCACACCAAGAGAGCAGAATGCAACTTCAGGACATACGGTAGGTCATTGAAAGAGATATCCTTGCTCTAAGGAAAGAAGCAAAACAATTTTATTGGTAGGAGAACAAATGGAGATGAAGGGCATAATGAAAAGCTGAAAAACAATTTCAAGCAGAGAAAAAACCTAATGCATAATATTCTCATGTTAGAATGAGGAATAGTTAAGTACATCAAGGACTGCAATTAAAAAGAAAAAAAAAGGAAGATAAAATAAGCTGCTCCCATTTTTTAAAGAGCATAGCTGTGTTTTATCCAGAATAATTATGTTAATAATATCATGCTTATGTGTTGGTCTTGTAATGAACTGTGAGTGTTTGTGGAAATGGAGCTACTGTAATGATTGTATCTATTATTATCTGGAAATGAAGAATGAGATTCATTTCATTTAGCTTTATAAGAGTTGGGCATCAAGTCTAAGTTCATTATATGGACTCCCTTTGGAGTCAGTTGTCAGAGAAGCATTTCCCAATGGAAAGTGTCTAATGCAGTCAAGACTAATAGCCTTAGGACTTGCCTGCCCATTGCCATTGATTACAGAAAAAAAGCAGACTATCTTATTAGATACAGAACACTGACATGTTAGGTGATACTAATTTTACTTTAATAATATTTTCTCACATTAAATCTTCTTGAGATTAAGTCTTTGAAGTCTCTAACCACTCTTACGTTTACTTACAAATACTCACTTCAATGATTTTCAAATCTCAACTAAGCATTTATTCAGAAGAAAATTTGAGCAGAGATTTACCATTTCCTTGCTTCCTTCAAGAATGATAATTTGTAAATAGTTCATTTTGTTCAAGTAGCAATTAGCAAAGCACTTTAACTACCTAAGATTGCCAGAGTAAACCTTTAATTAAACTGGATAAAGAGATTTTGTCAGACAAGTGGAGTTTTCCGAGAGAATAGTAATGGGTACTGCCGGCATCTAGAACAAATGTTGCATTCCTGACTGATGTACCACTTGGCAAAACTTTTATGAAATAACTGAATGTCATCTGCATAGCATTTACAGAAAATAGAAGTTTAATCAAAAAGCTTTCCTTTTCAACAATACACCTAGATATTGTCGGTCCCAGTGGTCCTTAAATCTATGTCAGTCCCAGAACACAAGGTCGCATGGATTCATTGTTCCATGATAAGATTTTCCTTTAACTCTGTAATACTAGTTACAGCAGCACCCAGAGTGTGAAATGTCTGTAGAAACAGAGATGATAAATTGTGCTAAATACACCATAACTTTGCTGCAGTTGAGGTTTCCTTTGGCCAAGATGCTGAAGAGTAAACATGATGCACTAAATCCATTTGCAAAGCTTTGGAAATAAATAAAAAAAAATGCTAAGAGGATCCATCTGCTGGGCTTCCTACATCCATTGGGAAAATGTTCATAATTTTATTATAATTTGTATTTCCCCTCTAACCCACTCTGGTTATGCTACCTTTTGTCAAGGCAATTATATTTATGTCCATGTTCTTCATCACTTCTGACTTTTTACCTCCACCATCACACTGGGAGAAGCAGTTTGGGTATTTATATCTTTTGTTGATATGCAGAACTGAAATGGTCCCAACTTTCAGAAATTTCACATAAGTGCTGTCAGAGCCTGAAAATAGGAGACACAGATTGTTTGCTTCACCTCTGGGCATCCCTCTCCTCTTTTTTGTCCCCTGATTTCTTCTTATGGTGAAGGAAAAGTGGAAGAAAAAGGACACTACCTTTAAGAAACAAGGTCACACTTTATCATCTTCTTAGGAGGTGAGGAGCAGGACCTATCTGTAATGTTTCTCTGATTCTTAGGAACATGAATGTGAAGAGAATCACTTACTTATTTGGGTCCAAGTAACGTATAAGGGCCAGGGGTGAGAGCTAGATTTAACATTTTGTCTTCACTGCTGTTACATATGTCACTGTCCAAGAGACCCCTATTCCAGCAGCCAGCACATTGCTGTAAGAAAGAGATGAGAACTTTATTTACAGGATATTTTTTTTGTTGTGACCTGTTCCTAAGGAATGTGTGCCAGTGAGAATGTTTTGGCTGTTTGAACAGCAGCAAACACAAAGAAAAGACTGCCTGCCTGGGCCAACACTTGCTCTGAGAAAGAAGCACAATAAAAATAATTGACAATTTTTCTTGGATAATATAATCCAGCAACAGTGAAAAAAAAAAAAAAATCCTCATTTTAATTTACTTTCTCCCCAGGAAATCAGAATAGCTGACCACTTACCAATGTGTGCCAGAAGGGTTGCTTGGCTATTGCCCATGCCCAGAAAACAGTTTGGCAAGTTCTTGTGCTATTCTACAGCTTTGTTGGCCCTGCTGTTTCAGGGCACTCTGAGTGCTTTGACACACAGAAGATGTGTGCAGGAAAAAGACATGGTGTAGCGTTCACTGCCTTTTACTGCTTCTTTTTCCTCTTTTTAAGGCAAATTGTTATCACGGCAGCAGCCAGTTCTTCTCCTCAGCTCAGCATCCAAGAAACCATCGCCCTGAGCAAGCATGAGGTACAGCAGCAACGACAAAATTGTGTTTGTGGGAAGCTCTGCTGGGTGGATCTGCTCTGCATGATGATTTCTTTTTACCTAGTTGCTTAGGCTGTGCTAAGAGATGAGGTCAGGTGCTTTTCTTGACTGGTCTCAGCATGTTCTGCTTTGCAATAACCTCCTTCATTCTTTCTCAATTTTTCCCATTTCTGAAATTGTGCATTTGCAATTTTGCTTGTTCTGCTTGTTTTGCAGAACAAGCAAAATTGCAAATGCACAATTTTGTAAACCTTTTTCCAAATTTAACTCACAGTTTTTAGCAGACTCATGTACCTTCCCGTTACTTCAGGTCACCTCCAAGTACTTGATCTCATGAATCACAGAAAATGAAACCTTTCATTTTCTTCAAGGAAAAAAAAAGTTTCTTCAAACTGCTCCACAGTTTGCAGAATTCATGAATCTGGATTTTTATTTTAAAGTAAGAGAATGAAATACAAAATCAATAGAAAATCTGTAGTCCAGGTCACTTCTGTACTAATTTGTCATAAAAAATAAAGGGGAAAAGAAGGAAAAATGCAGACCCTAAAAGCAACTTAGCTGTTGACGTAAACTTTTATATCCTGCATCATCTACTTTTCAAAAGATGGTACAGGATGAAGGAAAAAACTGTGAGAGCTTTACATTCTTTGCCATGATGGTCCAGGGTACGGAATTGGGATCAAACTACCAGATGTAAGGGTGTAAAAAATAGGAGGAGTCACTCCTTTCCAAAAGTCTCTAAGCAAGGAATTGCTTCTTTTAAGCAACAGAAATGAAGAACAACTTTATTGTGCTGGCTCTTATCTTTCTGCTCTTCATCAAGAAGCTGCAGAAGCAGAGCCAGACCCTAAACAGTCCAGCTATTTAAAATAGATTAAAAAGCCTATCCTAGGAACACATACATGTTGTTGCTGCAGATGTTTTATGGCAGTTATGAAAATGTGAAAAAAACTGAGTCCCTTAAGATTAGACTCCATTTGGGAATACTGTTTTATAAGCTGTGGAACACAAAGCCCACTTAATTTTATAGTTAGGTTGAACAATGTGATATCTTTGTTTTACTTGGGCTATACTTACTAATGAAATCTCTCCAGCAAATAAGTCTGAATGACTTGATTGCTTAATATTTTGCTATATTTGGCTAATATTGTAATATTTCTAGCCTACCAATTTTTCCATAGTATTTTGTTGATTTTGTTACTTTCTTAATAGAAAATCAATGCATTAAGTTTTCAAGAGTAATGATTTTTTTTCTTCCTTAGGGAAGCATATAAAAATTAAAATTACTGTTTGAGAGAGGGATGAAGCTAGTAAAATTTTTTTGTTTATTTTTTTAATAGCAAAGAAAGAAACAAGTTTGATCTAGAGGCCAGAATAACTCTCATACATGTGGTACAGTATCTATTTAGTACCATAATAGTGGTGGATGATGTTAGACAATAAAAATTCCCATGCATTTTTAAATAGCCATAAGAAAAACAAATACAAACAGAAAAGCATTTAAGTACAGTCTTTTGCTCTAAAATACTGAATATTTTTAGAAAACTTTGAGGTTTTTTAATTAAATTAAGTATGAGCACTCAAAAAATGAAAGATATAATTAGATAAAAGTCATTTGAGGTGTTATTAATCTCTTTTTTTTAGACAAGAGTTTGAAATAATGTTATTAAACTAAAGCTATCATAATTTTGTACAGTTTTGGGCTCTCAGTTCTTAAGCTTCAGTTTAAGGCAAGACAATCAGCTGCATGTAAGTTTTCTTGAAATGTCATTTGATTAGGATTCTTTGGGATGCTTTCCAGGGATCATTATTTCTAGGAAAAATCCTGATTTCCAGGGCAGTTATAATTCTTTTTAAAAATAGCTCCGAAAAATAATAAAGTATTTTCTTGTTTTTGCAAGGAAAAAATAATTTCAAGAAAATTAAGTGGAATAAATTATTTGAATATTTAAACAAATGCATGGGATCGATTCATACTGTAAGTGTTCATAAGCATGCAATGATTAAATTTATGCAGCATAAAGTTCTTGAGGAAATGTGAAGTTTTTGTCATAAAAATGTAACTGTAAAGACACATTTCTGACCGTTAAGAGATATCAGTTTTTTAGTGATCAATGTTAAGAGATGACATAGAGTAATTGTCTATTTCTTTTCCAATAAAGATGACTACTTCATGTGTAGATATCATCATATGAACTGATGAATTTTGGACTTTAATAAAAGATAAATTAGTACAAGAAAACATTAAATACTTTTAAGAATTTATACATTTACAATGTTTGAGAATTTCAGGAGAGAAACTGATATGATCAAAGTATGTCCATATAGATTTGACATTGCATGTAATCTTAAAAACTATCATAAATGTTCCATTCATATTTTTTTACCAAAACTTTATAATTTACATTTTCATCTTGGAGATATGACTGAAATTCTCTCTCACTAAATAACCACATGATCATTAATTAAGTTGACTGCATCTGAAATAAACAGAGTCATGTATATATGTATATTTCTGTTTATTTATGTGTCCATAAATTTTTCAGTGTGTGCTACTTGAATGAGCACTCATTCTTCAACTCTTTTCTTCTCAAAAGAGAGTGACTATACTCTACTGTCTCTAACTTAGAACAACTTTCAAATTTAGCACTTCTGCTAAATGGGTGAATTCTTTTCATATCACATGTTTGTCATTCCCAATTCATTTTAACACATTTCTGGAAACAAATATGCAACACATTCCTCAGCTTGAAAACTTTTTTTTTGACAGATTCAATGTCAGTGAACTGTTTTAAAGATGCTTACTATTGTTAATGTTTCAAAGAGCATAATCTCAAAAAAAAATAAAGCACATCTTCATGGGACTAAAAAGTCATTTTTTGCTTTTGTTCAAACATGTTATTAACTATAACTCTCTGTTCAGGCCTTTATTAAATATTCTACTCTGGTTACTCAAGGACAAATTATACATCTTAAAATTGGCAGATAAATAGGTATGCCCCTGAGTATTCCTTCTAAAATTAATTAGAAAATTAGAATGCAATTAAAGCTGAGAAAAACATCATAAATTAGATATTTAATAACTTCTTAGGCATATTTGCATTTCTTCTTACCTAACAGTGCTTTTGAGAGGTGTAATTCTTTAATTCATCATTACAAAACACTTAACAATGTAGCTTGGACATCCTTAAATATCTTGTATCTTTTGCCTACTGAATTCAATTAAGCTGCTACTCAATAATCAGAAGAATAACAGAACATGGGATTTAATATTTACATGCTGCAAATAAAGATAAATAATGCATCATGTGTATTTTATTTATGATGATGTTGTACCCTATCTGTGTATACCCAATAGGGCAGAGGTTATTAAGTTTCACAAGTTTATCTGATTCAAATGGAAGGATCGTGGCTCACTGAATATCTCATTTTATACGATACCATAATCCAATGAATGACCTCCAGCACCACTGATTTTTATAAACCTTGGACATGTTCAGCATTTCCTGGGTTTCCCAACTCTTTGCAAGATGGAACCAGGAGTAAAAGCTCATAAAAGACAATTAATAATTGTTAGCAGTTTCACAGACCCAGTTTCTCAGAGCAATTCAAGGATGTCACCATGCCTCTAGGGTGCTGAAAATCCCTTTGGGTATCATGAAAACAAAGAATTAAATAACAAATCCAATAGCAGACCAGCAAATGTAAAACCAAACCCAACTCCATCCTACAGCAAGCTGAAGGTACACTTGATACCACTTTCTTCAGCTTTTGCCAAAATGACAGGAAAGTTAGCAAAACATTTAACTCCTCAAATTAAGACAATCAAAGGCTTAAATTACAAGGTGCCTCCTGCAGACAGTGATTTCAGAGGAGCAGTACAGAAAGCTACAATTTTTAAGACAGAAAACTTGGCAGTATCTACGCTGGTGAAGACACAGGCTGAAGGGCCAGATCCCTTTCATCCATATCCTCTCACTGCTTGGTTGGTTTTTGATGTTGATACCTTCTGTAAAATAATATTTCATTTATACTGAGATATTAATAACTTTGCCTTTTCTCAACCAGCCATATAATTAACCTATTAGTCCTGTAAAATGACCAATAAAGCAAGCGCAGGAGGAAATTTGCTTGTTTCTAACATTAATTGGTATATGTTATAATGTTATATCACACTTCTAAAACCCTGCAAAATTGGCAGCTGTCATTAATTTACAGTTAGTTGGTTGGTTACACTTACAGTGAAGCCTGAAACAATGATTGCTTTCATAAACTCTCAACTCATATGCCTATGCATGTTTCAGTAGAGTTTAACACTGCTAAATGTTGGCACCATGCTTCAAAAAATACAAAAGCAAGCTTCAGCTCTTACTGATTTTTAATGTTTAGAGATTAGCATCTTTACTCATCAAAATTAGAGGTTTTTTTAGAGAATAAGGGTAAATTGCCAAAATACAGCAAGCCTAGGATATATTGTGAGAGGTAGGTTTGTTTACACAGTATCTGAGGCATTGACATATGATTTTAATGTGTGGAGTAAGATGTTAGCTTTAGAAATCTTTTCACTAGTTTCCCACATTCATGATGAAAATTCATCACTCTAGTAATGTCCAAAAAGAAAAGTGATATCATTATACTAAAGGTCACATTCATTACATGCAGGAACGAAGGTACTGAAAAAGGTCAATTCATCTGCAGGGTTCCACTTTTACTGTATATACCCAATTGTCATAATGTATAACAATTGCCTTTTTTACAAATTGTCAAACAACTTTTGTTCCCATCACACATTAAACATGAACTGTGTTCAGGATGGGCTGCATACAAAACACTCTTTTCACCGTCAAGATGTGATTAAGAAGGTACAAAACCTCTCAGATTTATTAAAACAGTCAAAGTTGTCTGCATGCTGCTTTTCCAATACTTTTACAATAACAACTGCATCCAATCATATGAAAGAGAGGGGTGTACCTTCTTAGTTATATTAGCACCACTTATATTCTTTACCAAAATATTTTCTCCTGAGTTTTGTTTCTGTTAGCCCAGCAATAGAAGAATTGTTTCTGAAGCTCTTTCACTCTGAAAAAAATGACTTTCTGAATTCAGTCAATGATGTGAGTTTCTTTCATGGAGATTGTTTAAAATATGCTACTAACTAGTTGATACTTATGGTATATGCATATTCAGCAGTGCTATACAATTCTATTTTGGCTCACTGATTGGATGACTAGAATTTTTATAAATAAAGGATGGGGAAATCAGAGAGTTCTGAAGATAGCACATAGAATGGCATTTGTGAAATCACAAATATAGACATCAGCAGCACAGATATTTTCATGTTAGCTAGTTGTCAAGACTTTTTCACAGTGAGTGGAATAAAATTGGCACTTTCAAAGCATTAGTCATCTCATCCTAAAATAGATGATTAAAATAGGTCAGATGAATCACTATGTATTGCTCTCTATTGACCTTGAAGAGAGCATTGGGTTACTAGCTAGTGTGTACACATATAAACTGCAGAACACATGAAGCTGGGTGAGAGGGAAACAACCCAGGATATCTCTGGAAACAATATTTTCACTACCAGAATTATGAGCAGGTATGAGAATGGCAGACTAATATTTCCTAAGGGGGAAAAAAACCCCAAAAGAACGATTGCTTGCATCTTATGGTAAATAAGCTAAAAGAAAATATATGTGATTTAAAGGGATGCCCTATATCTCTGTGTCAAGCATTTGGATATAAAAGTATTTTCCTGGCTCTAGAAGGTACATAAATTCTTTGAAATACTATTATAGCGTTTCAGTACATCATAAGCATATATACTGAAATCAAATGCCCTTTGAGCTTCAACACCAAGAACTAGTACAGTAAATTGTTCATTTGAGAAAAGAAAACTAAAAGATTTGAAATACACTTTGAAAATTGTGATTAGGTGATAAATAGCTTTGCAGTAATCTGCAAATTCTTCTAGTGGAATTAAAATGTAAACTGTACACATGTTCTGAGGTTTGGACTGACAAATGTCATAACTGACCCTTAAAGTGTAACTATAAAATTCTTACATAGAATGCCTTAGCCTCTTCAAGCATCTCCTTCCATTAATTTGCTCTTGTGCAGACTCCCACAAGGGCACTTTGTTGAAATCAAAATCCAAAAATCATTCATCCTGACATATCTGCACGGCTTTATCCCCAGACTATCAGAATAGAAACAGAAAGAGTAAAAGCAGCATTATATGTCTGTGCTGTGCCTTTTTTCATCTTCTCTCTGTATGACCTTCAGGTAGACTCGAAGCCTGCATTCAATATAGATTGAGATTTTTCTTGCTTTACTTCACCTTCAATTTACTTGTCATGATGTACTACATTGTTGACAGTATTTGCTGCTTTGCTACAAGTGAAGACCAAACTATTTCAAATCTGCCTGACTATAATAGATCTCCTCAACTCAGATTTAAACAAAACTGTACTAAATCTGATTTTCCTAAGACAAGGAATATGCTCAGTTTTTTAAGTCAAAAGGTGTTAAATCCACTCATTACCTTTGAAACATATTCCTAAGGAGTCTAAAACAGATTGAGGCAAGCAGTGTTATTAATTTTTCTGTGGCTCTTTACTTCCAGGAATTGTATAACTATTTCAAATTCTACAAGATTTCTGAGCTTGTGTATAAAAAGATAAGTAGTCTACCTTTGTAACTACTCAGGAAAAACACTTGTCAGAAACATGGAATTTCTAGGTGTTTTGGTTTGTCCGTGTTAAAGTAAATTTTCTTTCTAGTATCCTGTACCCCCTGGTACAGGACTGTGGATGTAGGGTTTATTACTAGAATAGTGTTGATAACACCCTTATATTTTAGTTGTTGCTAAGCAGTGCTTAGTCCAAGTGAGGACTTTCCAGTTTCCCATGCTCTGCCAGTGAAGAGGGCACAAGAAGCAGGGACAGAGCACGGCCGGGCCAGCTGACCCAAACTGGCCAGAGGGATATTTCACACCAGAGAGCATCCTGCTCAGTGTATGAACTGGGGGACGGGCTGGGCATCAGTCACTGGGTGGTGAACAACTGCACTGTGCATCTCTTGTCTCTCCTGGGCTTTGCTCCTTCCTCTGTCTTTTGCTGTCTCTCTTTTCATCATCATCATAACCATACCATCATTGTTATTGTATTTTATTTCAATTGCTCAACTGTTCTTATTTCAATCCATTAGATTCACCTTTTCTTTTTTTTCCCAAATTCTTCTCACCATCCTACTGTGAAGAGGGGAATGAGCAAGGAACTGCATTTTACTTAGTTTCCAGCTGGATTTGAACCATGACACTAGGTTACAAAATGCTTACAATTTGGAATAAAATTTTCCAAATACATGCGAAGTTGAGAGAAAGTGAAAACATTTGATCTCCATATTTTCAGCTATTTTCTGGCTGAAAATAAAAAGAAAAAAAGGAATATGCAATCAGAAATGGTATTTCAGTTCCTAGAATTTCTGAAATCAGTTTTTTTTTAAAGGAGTTAAAATTTTCGAAAAAATTAAAAAGCCTCCTCTTACAGTAATTATTGTCCTTGGTCCATCCTAGTTAGCTGTTTTGGTAATACAGGCTTTAAAAAGACAAGCTAGATATAGGAATCCAGATTCATATTTCTTCATAAGAACCTGAGTTAAAACTTTACCATATGTCCAGCATATCATCTTTCCAATGCGTAACTCAAGTGCAGTTTCAATAGTATTGTTGGATGCTGAAAGCTTCTACAGCATAGTATTTCAAATGCTAATCCCTTATGTTAAGCCAGGTTGTTTGCTGATAGTTTTGGAATGAATGGTTGGGAAAAAAATAAATGTGTCAAAACAAGGGAGTATTCTATAAAAAGGAAAAATGAAGAATTTTCATGTAATTTGTTTTTGACAACTAAACTGAAAATATTAATATCTTTCTAGGATCTGGATATCTTCATCATAGAAATTCAAAGTCCACTAAAATCAAAGGCACTTTTTCCACAAGCTCACCAAGTTTTTCATTGAAATGTTGGTGTGCCATTCTATGGCATTTTGATAACAGGAGGGATTTGAGCAATCTAGAAATAAAATGAAAGAAAGAACAAATATAATGATTTATCTAAGGAAACAGGCAAGATATCTTTGACAGAAAAAATCCTGATATAGCCTCAAAGTTTTATGTGTAAGTGGGAAAAGTGGGCAATTTGAAATTAAAGAGACAAATATAACTTTTTTTGGTCAAAAAACTACAAGTACATGAAATGTATAATCCTGCACAATATACCTGTCAATTAAAAATAACAACATCATATTCTATTGCAGAAGTATTTCATAGCAAAAGAAATTCAAACCTGAATAGTTACATGCGTCCTTCTTAACTAACTGCTATGTGAACAATACAATTAATTTATTCTCTTTTTTTGTTAGTTTTTTTTCCTTGTTGTTGTTGCTGTTGTTTGTAACAAAGGAGCTAGTGTTTCGAAAGGAAGGCAAAAAATTAGAACCAGCTCTGGAGGGTTCACAGAACATTATTTAGAAAACAGATGCGCTTTAGTATCCACCTGGACTAAGCAGCAGTCACTGTAATTTAGGTTAAACGTCAATGAAAATTACAAGGTGTTATAAGCTTCATCACAGTTTCTGTGTTTAATGTTTTAAATAGCAGCTCATTTGAACCTAAATAACAGTTTATCTATGCATATTTTAATATAGAGGGAATGTAAAACACACACCTAAAAGCCTTAGTTTTGACCTTGTGCAAAATAATTTCTGAGCTCAGTGGAAACGCTGGCATTGAGATCTGGACATCAAAAATGAGGTCAGTAAGGAATCCCTACACCCCCACAGGTAATATTGTCAGAGAAACGCAAAGAAACACTAAAGAGAAGAAATAATTGCACGCAGTTAGCATATTTCCAAAGGTTTCCATTCCTAGAACTAACTTTGCATTACTTGACTCATCATCACATGTCTGCCATTGAAGGAAATAATACCCACGGAACTACAGGAATGATTCAAAGGTAATAGAAATATCCATGTAAAATCTCCAGTTTTTAGAGTCATGCAAGAGTGTTTTGCATTGCTGGGGTTTTTTAGCTCCTTCCACCAAAGCAATTAAGTCTGACATCAAAGCAATTTTTTTCAGAAATACACAGTCTTAGCCAGAGGAGCAAGTAGATTCAGCCACAGCACTGTTCTGTCTGGATGAGTAGATGTTTTTCTCTATAACAACAAAGTCTATTCCAGAAAAATATATTCTCATGATGGAAATAAATTCTCCCTTTCTGGCCTCTTTTCACCTGCTCTCTCACTAAATCTCTCCTTCTCTCTATAGCTCACCAGCTCCCTAATTTACCTCTCATTGTGCCATAGTTGATTGAGAAAAACACTTCAACTGATGCATTTCAACCATAATCCTGCTTCTACACCCGTCAGCAAGCTCAGTAAATCAGTCAGCCTGCCCTCATCTTCTGGAACCACTTCAGTTCAGCTCCATACAAAATAGTTATCCCTCAGCTCCCACCACTTTCCCCTGCAATCTCTTCAGAGAACCTAAAGAATTCTTTTTATGTAATAAATCCAGAGAATAAACAAACAAATCACTTCATGGCATCAAATAGTTTTTGTCCTTGCTACCTAGGTAAGCAATTCACACCTCCGAAGATTTTCCCCCTCTGTTTCTAGGATCCATTTCTACCTTTGAATCCACAGGGCTTAACAAAGACAGCAGACAGAGCTTTCCCAGTTGGAGTACAAAGTGGTTTTATAGGCAATACCTAGTGAGTTTTTACTCTTTGGAACACATAAATTTAAGATCTCTACTATCATCTGTTCTAAGATAGTAATATCCCGGTTTTGGCCTGTCAGGTATACACACTGGAGGGAGGGAATAATGAAGTTATCATTGTGCATTTCATGCTGTCCTAATACAAAAAAAAAATTGTAATTATTTGGCCAGAACAATTTCTGTTACTATGGCTGTTTTAATTCCAGCTCAATGAAAAATATTTTTAAGAGAATTTCACTTTGCAGTTATTTAATCATCCAAAACACAGCCTTTCCAAGGACCTTGATGCCCTGTTGTGTAAATATACAATAATATTGATCCTGCTCCAGGCAGGGAAATGCACAGTGGGAAAGGAAGGCTTAAAACCAGGTGTTGTGGATTCCCATCACAGCCTGTCTTCTCCCTCTCTGTACAAATGCATTCATCTGTGAGAGTGGCAGCAAGCCTTTCCCAAAAAGGGATATATCAATTTTTTTTTTAATATGCTTGGCTGGCAAGTAGAGTGTGTAAATAAGGAAGGTTACATGCAGCTTTAAATATAGCAAATGGTAGGAAGAGGCTGAGGTTAAGATCATTATAGAGATTATAATAACATGATAAGCTTGATATTTACAGTACTACAAGGAAGTACTGGGCTGGCTGGTGTGTAGTTCAACTGTGCAGCTTGTGTGACCAGACAAATTCTGGATCTCCAGAGCAATGGTCATTTACTTGGTTTATATAGCCCAAGATCTTACCATTGAGGCTTCCTCCCATTCACAATCAATGAAGCTGCTTTGCTGTTTTTCATGCATTTCACACATAGAGAAGGAAAATAGAGAAAAAGATATGAGGAATCATCAAGAGTAACTGTTTTGGAAACAGAGATAAATACAACCTCTTAGAAGTGATGCAGGAGCAGGTGTTGATTGTTGCACATGCATTCAGCATCAAAAATGATTGCTGAAAACTTTATAGAAAAGATTTTTTTTAGACCTGAGAACATTGGTTTCCATAAGCTGGTTCAAGACTGGTCTCCTGTATGTTTCTTACAGAAGTTTAAACTTCTTTATTATATATAGAAAAATGAAAAAAAAAAAAGAAATGTGTAAATGTTTACAAAATCAGGTCCTAAAAATATCTGTCTAGATCTTTCATCATAAATACTCTACTGAAGAAGTAGATATACCAATTTTATAAATAATAGAAATAATCGGTTCCAAACTTATACAATGTGATGTGCACATAGGTCTTGTTGAAATTACAGAAAATTATGTCACTAACTTCAGTTTCCAAACAACTGCATGCTTAAAATATCAAATATATGTTCTTATTGAGCAGAGAAGAGTGAAGGAACATAGAAAACCTGAAATACACATTTTTTAAAAACAGTTGGCAAAGACGAAAAGACAAAATACCTGTCAAAACACAACAAAGAAGGAAGAGAATCCATTCACAACTTTAAATCAAGGCAAAGGTTTTTTTTGATCATGAATTCCAAAGAAGTTCATAAAATTTCTTTGATTCTAATTTGTCTTTTGACATGTGCTGATTTGGCATTTATTATTTGATTTCAAAGACTGATACTGTTTTCCTAGGAAAATAATCTTTTTTCCTTATACCAGAAAAGCATATTCCTAAAAAATTTCTTCTATCTTTCTAAATTGTTGCACCATAGGTGTCCTATATGATCCATCACTTACTCAGACCTTGCAAGAGGAATAATTTATTCTACACTCATCCAGAGCCTTTTAATTGTTTTGACTGTATAACATCATGTGATTAAGATGAATAAAATGCAAATGTTGCAAAAAATGTCTGAAAGGATACCTTTAATGTCTATATCCAAACCATGTTATGCTAAGAAGGATTGTAGATATCTTTGCAAATCCATTTTTTGCTACAGCTAAGATTTTTATCATCACTACCTTTTAAATATAAAAGGTTGCACTGATTTTTTCTTTTAATTTAATGAATTTAATTTGAAGGTCTAAGTGAAATTTAGGAATGGTAGATATTCCATTATTCCATTTTAAAAAATGAGAAATTGCCACTGAAAAATGGCAAAGGTGATAAAAGAACAATTGCACTGTGTGGTGTCTGATATTAGCTTGTCCTGAATCAAGCCATACCACATGAACCACCCCACTGCTTCTCTGTCATTATCTTGTGCTGATGTCACCTGCAATCCAAGAATCATTTTTAAAGAAAAGATGAGATTTGTCTCTCCCATTTTTACATACCCACAAGTCCGATGTTGGAGTGAATCACTCCAAGATGAATAAAGAAAATGGGGGGAAAGGTAAAATATATACATATGTTAAGGAGAGGTTCATCTAACCTATTTTATACCTCAAGATATTTCTCCTTTCAGTCTACTTGCTGGAAAGTAAGAAGAACACAGGAGAGGTGCAAAGGCACTTCAGCTAGGAATATAAAAATGTGGCAGAGCTGCTGGTGGGTCTCTGAGCTTCCCCAAAGCTGGGGAAGTTTCAAATACTTTCAAATTTCAGGGAAGTTTAAAATAAGTGAAAAAGTAGGAAAAGTATATCTCTCAAATGAGTGGAAGCCCCTGAAGATGTGGGAAGGTCTGAGCTAAGCTGGTTGGTAAGCAGAGGTACCATGAGCTGTAACACCCCTCTGCTCCCAACCTTATCCAAGGGCCTCTGGGGCAGGAATCCTCCTCACTCTGCACTTCTGGATGGTTTGAAACAGCACATGTAGTTCATGACCAATATACAAACAGCTATGATAAATAACCCTAATTTTAATCTACCTAGAGTTATTTTGTAATGTTTATACTTTTGATGCAATTTTGGTTAAAACTGAGGACTACATTAATAGTGTTATTGTTCCACAGATGTACACATATGCTGCATTGGATGTCTCCTTCAGACATAAGAAACTGGGAAGAGTGTTGGGGTGAGACCCATCACTAGAGTAAGATCTCATTTTATTTGCATGAGAGAAGGACATTTTAGGCTTAAATTTTTAAACATAACTATAAAATAAAAGCTGTGAACTCAGCATCTTTCATACCCTCTAAGTTTAAAATGACTTTACTTTCCAGAATGGTATAAAGAAACTTGCACAATTCAGAACAGTTTTAAGGGTGTGATCAGTTTGATGTGCTTCCTACAATCTTGACCTTTGAAGTGGCTGGTTGCATGCTTTGTAGCATTTTTTAGTGTTGCACATCTTATGACAATACAATTATATTTGCAAGGATTTCATTAAACTTCTTTGTGGGGAAAAAAAAAAAACAGGGAAAGCAAAACTTCTAATTTTCTATTTTTCAGAATCCTCCATCCAGAAAAGCAAACCACTATCAACTCTACTTTTTTCATTTTTGGAGAAATTTTCAAAGCAAAAGAAAATATATTTTACCTTTTATAAATCCCGTAATTTGCATACTTTGAAAACGTAATTCAACTATTTACTTTTTAAATCCTTGTTTAGCACTACCTCATGGATGGCATGGAATGAAAGCAGTGAAACAGGAAAAGAACAGCATGTCAAATTGCCTGTACGCAACACAGCTCTGAAACTCAAGCCAGCTATCATCTTCTTTCAGTGTAGAAGCCTTCTTTTTAGTAGTAACTATTGAAATGCCTGCTGTAAGTGTTCTGTTACTCTTCTCAGTAAGGTAAAACATCCACTCCATTCTCGAATTTACTTGCAAAAATAAATCATCTATTCTGGAAAAGACTATCCATATCATTACACATTTCCACACTGTCACAATAGAGTGTATTGACCATGACTTTTCGTTTAGCATATTTTTCATTCTCTGAATTGCTTTTTTGGCCATCTCACAGCTCTGTGAGAGTTTTTCTGAGTTGACACAGTACTCAAACTGGTAAATCTCAGTAATATTCTTCTGAATAAATATGTCCATCAGATTAGACCCGGTCATTAACAGTCAGCAACTTTGGCAGCCTGCAAGCTAGTTTCATAGCAGTAATCACTGCTTCTAATTTGTGTTTGGTACAGTTTCCAGACTGTAAATTAACTTGTCAGATTCAAATCCCTCCCTAGTCTTTGTGACCCTTTCTGATACACTTTGAGAAATTGTTTCCATGTCTGCTATCTCTTCTGACAGCAAGTTGAAGCAAGTTCCTCTTTCTACGCACAATATGTCCCTCTTTTTTCACACATTTCTTGCAACAGTTAATTTACTGCAGTAGATTTCATTGAGCATGAAAATGGTTTATAAAAGTGCTTTCTCTGATCCTATTTTTCGTAAACTACTTTGATAAGCCCAAGATCAAATTTTCAACAATGGTGGTCTTCTGCAGATATTTGTGACTTCAAGCTCACCTGCATACAAATGAAATGCAGCCATCCTTCCCTCACCTTCATTATTATTTTTTTTACCTTTTTCCCCACTGCAGTGTAGGTACAGGCGATGTTTCTAATAATACTTTAAAAAAAACAACCATGATTTCTGAGTGCCAGACTTATGCCACCTTGAGACCCCAAAATTTATGCTGCATTTTAAAATTTTGGCCCAAATATAACAGGCATAAAAAGCTAAAAGCATCAGAATAACCAATTCATATTGTAAGCATTGCCAGAGTTACTTCTTGCTCTGCAGCATCACAAGTGGACTGTGAAAAGAAAGTCAGAGGCTCAGTCAGATCACACAGAGCTCTTTGCCAGCATCACAAAGAAGCAAAGATGGATAGAGGTAAAAAAACAGAGAAGGTTTAATTTAGCTTTTTCACAGCATAGAAGAGTGTTTTACCCTGTGGTGCTTGGTGTGATGCGGGATGCAGTCAGACAAGACAGATTTAACCAGACTAATAGCTTGATGCTTCTGAAAGGCCAATGCTCTGACCAGCTCTGGTGCTCATTCTGCCCCTCAGTGTGCAAATTCCATCCCCTAATCCAGCAAAAAAAAGGGAAACAAGACAGACATTTCCCTTGTATTTTCTCACAGAAAAAAATATGATCAAGACTACCCAGGTATGCCAAGGGAGTGAGTACATAGATAGATCAGGGATGGATGGAGGAGGTGGGGGAAGAAGTCTTTCCCTTCTTTTATCTGAGAACTGCTATGCCACTTAACCAGTTTCACTTGTATGCCCTTTCAAAGGATGCTGACAGACCACATTTGTACTATCTGTGCTGAGAGCATTTATGAAACACCCAGGAACTATGGATGGAATACAATCATGGCATAAATCAGATGAGACAGATTAATTATCTTAATACCTACATTGAATTTTTGGAAATCATGGGAGTTACAACCCAGTTAAAAATAACACAGTGCATAAGTGAGTCCAAAAGTTGGAAAAAGTGATTTTATTTATTTATTACAAGTTTCACCTCAACATCAATGGTATTTTTTACCTCCTTGGCAAGTTTAACTGCTTTTTATGCTAAAGATAGAGGTTCAGGACTACCAAGAGCAGAGCAATGTTCCCCATTCTGTGCCATGCTATTCCCTACCCTGAATAGTACCCAATGGCACAGCTGCCCCTGGTGTATGTGGAGTTTAACCCAAGCACTATCCCAGGGAAAGTAAACACTTATGGGCTCCCAGGAGCCACACAGGAGAGCTGTGAACAGTCCAAGTACACCATATTTGAAACAGTGGTGACTCAGCCTGATGAAATGTGTATTCTGATTCATCTCATCCAAAAGCAAACAACTGGATTAGGTCACACGAACAGCCCTTAAAGCGCCTGTTTCTCTCCAGTACTAGAAGGAAGCAAAGGTTGCCTAGTTCAGATGCATCCTAAACATCTAATCTTTAGAAATCTAGAAGCAGATTAAATGAATCCCACCTTGGGCAAGAGTTTGGTGAAAGAACTACAGTAAAAATTGAACATAAAGAAGTTTATGCGGTTTCCAATGAAGTGGTCACATTGTTGTTTAAAGGAGAATACAACTTCCCATTTATCTACATGTCAAGAAGAGCATGAATTGTCCTATAACTTCTTCAGGCAGCCCATGGCAAAGTCCAGAAACAGGCCTGTAAACTAGTAAAGAAATGGGAGTTCTGCTTAATAAACCAGAAGGGAAAACAAGCCCTTTAGAAAAAGAAAAAAACAACATATGTTTCATATGATTTTGGGGGTTTTCTGAGTGTTTTACAACTTCCAGAGACATTAGCATTATATTAATTTTCCCAGATGGAATTCTGCCTTCTACATTCAGGTTAATTTAAAACAAATTAATTTTGTCAAGGTAATGGGCCCCCTAATGTATTGTACAAATGCATATTAACTATTGTGTGTAAGAAATAATTCAGAAAATAAAAAGAAAATTGAGAAAAACATCTGTGATTATATGAATTAAAGAAAAACTTATCAAGCTTCAAAATTATTTTTCCCCCCATATTACAATGGTTAGGACATTTCAGAGAATAAATAAAAACTGTTATGAAGAGACACCCATCTAAATATCTGGTCCATAAATACATTGCTTCAGTACAATTTCTTGAGTTATTTTCACATTGAATTCAGCTACTGTCATGACAATTTCTCCTCCTCTGCTCCTATCTTTCTAATTCAAGATAATACAATACTGGGTGAGAAGGAATTGGGACATCCTGTTCTCTTTAGGATCAGAGGAGGCAATGAGACATGGGGAGTTTCTTACCTCCATGCAAATCAGATGCCACAAGAGAGAAGTAGGTGACCCAGACAGACTTCCTGTATAGAGCAGGTCATTACCTTTCCCTTCAGAGATTCAAATTAAACTAATTTTGAGAACTATCACTGCCTCTGCCACCTATGCCTGGAAAATTTCTTTGATCATGAAGAAATGATAGCAGAGAGAGACTTGCAATTCTGAAAATAAAACACCTTATTTTAGTTTCAAAATAATCTGACAAGTGGTAGCTGCGCTTGGTCCCTATGGTACACCCTATCATAGCAGATCTGCTTTGTAGCTCAGCAGCAGTGAAATATTCAGTCAATGCAGTACTGAAAGGGCAGCTGTTGGAAATTTCTCATTTGCCATCTCATTGAAGGTCATGACTTCCTTACTTTTAATATAAACTATTGGCAGACTTACATAAGAAAACTACCACACTGATGCAAATTCAAGTCGTATTTTGAGGATTATTTCACTTTCCACTTATGAGTTTTCCCAGGAAGAAAGCAATGCACGACCAATGGCATTGAACCCACACTCTGTTAGACATGTTAAAAGCTAACAAGACAAACCCAAAAATGTGGTGGTTTTCCTTTCGCTTGAAATTATTAATGAAATTTCCAAAACAAGACTGCTAGGCTTCTATTCTGACCCTTTACAAAATGATGATGGTAGCATGAACCGCAAGCAGGCAGGTAAAAATCCTGGGTGTATCCGTACTGAAGTGTCCATATCCCATCCCCTCTTCTCACTGACATACATTTACAAATTCAAGAAACAGAAAAGGTAAAATTAAGGCTTGGTTGAGGAGCTCTTTGAGATTATCTTGTCTGGTTGTCAATGAATGCACATAAAAAGTGTCTCTACTCATATCCATGTAAGAAGTTTTGCAGTAAATGGTGAATAGGCCAATATCACTTTAAATGAATAGAACACCATGACCTGTCCTAAATTCTTTTTTCTAAGAACCATAATTGTAGCCTTTCCATCCATTACTGATAGTAGTTTTGGCAGGCTGCAAGCAATAAAAAAATGTTAAAGAAAATACTCAGAAAAATAACACTATCTCAGAAAACTGTAAATTTTATCTGCCCTTCACAGAAACAAAGAATTATTATATGTGGCAAAAGCTAATGATATAAAAACTGGTGGCAAAGTAAACTGTTCTTGTTTAAAATTGTAAACTGAGGTATGACCATTCTGAAAAGACAAATGAATATACTGTTTGAATATATTACAAAACAGTGAGGAATGAAGACATGAATAAACAAGAGGAGACTAAAAGCCAATTCAAGGGCAGAGAAAGAAGAACACAAACAATGATCTGCATTTCTGCTGTGTCTCTGAGCAACAGCACTCAGAAAAAGCAGGTCAGCTCACCAGGTGGTAGACTGTGCAACTGTTTGATGCTGAACCCTCCTGAGGATGCTCTTTAAGTGTAACACACATGTCCAAGGAAGAGCACTGTCTTGAAGCAGGTAAATATCACGAACATTTTTTTTCCTTAATGAGAGGACAAAGTGAGCCAATCTTTCTGAGACATTTTCTCAAAAAATCAAGTCCTGTTACACTACAAAACACTAAAAAATTGAGCCATCTCTGAACATATATTCCTGTGAACATCACTGCTTTTTCACTGGAAATGTGAAGAACTTCCCTCAGCACTTCACCTTCACCTCAAACCTTTTCAAACAGCATATACAAAACCAGCATCTGAGCCTCTGAAAGCTTTGCAGAGGTTTTTCCTCCATCACTTACTTTGGTGCCCTATCTTCTAAGGTTTTTACGTTAAGACCCCTATAATTCACACTCTTCTTATCTCAATTCCATACTCTGGGTATTCTTTTGAGCGTGCTTAATATTATGAAAAAATTCTTTGAGGTATTTGACCTCCAAAACTGACCATGGACTATATTCTAGGTAGGTTGTATCATTTCTAGACTCGAATAACAGATTCCTTTACCATCTTCCCTCTCAAAAGTCCTCATAACTCATTAACATTACTCATAACAAGTTAATCCTACAGAGGAAAAAAACCAAAACCACAAACCAAGAAAAACAACACAAACCCCAATTGGTCAGAGACAGAGAGGTTTTTATTTTCTTTACAGAATAAAACCGAAATTATGGAACCATAAGGGTATATTTCTAGCCTAACTTGTATCAGTTTTAATCTATCATTCTGTACTTTGGCTAAGTCAACAAAATCGGTTTGAGCTTAGGAACAGAATTTGAAAAATTTACTTCACAACTTTACCTAAATATTATAGGTATAATGCTTAGATATACTTTTTCTAAAGCACCACTTATGTTATTTCAGGGTAGTAAGTGTCTCTACTCCTCAAAATCCCTGACTCCAACTATTGTGTAAATGCAGAGTTGGCCTGCCTTTTGCATCTCTGTTTAAATAATCCCAGATGACCTCCAGTTTTACTGCAAATTAAATATTTATACTTGCAGGCATTTACACATTCACACAAAATAAGAAACAGAGAACTGGAGTAAAATTCCTGTGACAGTCTTATAGAAGGCAATCTTATCACGCTGTGCTGTGCTGTGCTGTAAAATAATAAATGTAAAAAACCATAATGTAATATAAACAATTTCCAAAAGTTACATTATTGAACACCAGAGCATTTTGCCCTCATTTCCTTTCCAGTTTAAATTTATTCATGGACAGTTTGTTCCCACTTGTTCCTGAGCCAATACTATTCTTTAACCTAAACACTTCCTTCCTGTCTCTGGCTTTACCATCCTGATGTATTTAAAGACAGCAATCTTATCCTTGCTCTGCTTTTGTTCTGCTAAAATTCTAAGCTCTTTCAGCGTCCTTTCATGAAATAGACTCTTCCTTCCCCTGAGAATCATAACAGCCTGTTTCTTGCACTTTTTAAAATTCATTTCTCCTGACTATGAATGAGGAATTGAACAATATTCCAGATCAGGTCTCATCCAAGCCTGCCACAGTCGCATTAATATTCTCTCTCCCTCCACTGGAAATGTCTCCCCTGACATATCCCAGTCTTTTACTAGCTTTTTTCACCATCACTTCACAATGGCAGCACACAAATTATCCTGTGATTGATGAATGCGCTCAGATACACTTCCTTCCCATGGCATCCCATTGATAAGCACTAAGATTATTACAAGGGATTTGTTTTACTTCGTTTATTAGCCTTTAATAATTACAGTCTTTTGTACTTCACAATTTTATATGCTATTCTATTTACGTTACATCAATCCTAATGCTAAGTATCTCTGAGTAACATCCTTTAACTACTCCACATCAACAGGACCTGCCATTTTCAAATATTTAACACATCTCATTAGAATATTTCTACTTTTTGAGTGAAGTTTATTAGTCACAACAACAAAGGATGTGCATCTTGAAAATGACACTTTAATATTTTCACTCTTAACACTTAAGCTGAAGAGTTTGGGGTTCAGCATTGCCCATTTATTTTTTTCCTGTTAGCTGTATTCACTTTAAGCCTTTTATATTTATCTCAATTTTCCCTAGCCAATCTCCATAAGGAATAATTGTGAGCTTTATTAAAAAGTGAATTATGTAATGATTCAGATCAATTAGACCTTTTAAAATCTTTTTGTTACAAAGCCTAATTATCTTTTGAAATATATCATTTCAGTCCAGCCTAATGTCTTTTTTTTCTGAAACCTGTTTTTTATTATCCCATTTCATGTTTTTCTCATTTTTTCCTTCAAAGCTTCTAGTTGTCCAAATCAGTCCACTACCTATTCCACAATCCTAACATGCATTCACTTACCATACGATATTTTTCTCCTGCACCCTTCAACTCCCCCTCTCCCGTTTTCTGATTTTACTAGTGTCCCAAATCCTTACACCAGATTTATGACTTAGAGCCATTTATTTAAAAATTATCTGTCCCCAAGACAATTATATCTGGAAATCAGTTGAATTTTATTCCGTTTTTACTGTCTTATTTCTCACAGCGTGCAGGCAGCATCACCACTGCAAAAAAAAAAAAAAAAAAAAAAAATTGACCAGCCATTCACTTTATATTGAGATTTATTAGATTTGCTCTGTCCCTTCCCTGTACTTATCACACATCACAGATCTACTTCTACCTTCATTCTCCTCCTCTTTGTTTTTTTTTCCTCCTGTAGAAGGTTATCACAGCTCTTAGCATGTATATTTTGCTATATATAAAAGATATGAGGAATTTCTGCAACAGAACAAATTTATAGCCAAATTAAACTTATCCTTCTAAATGAATTTTGCAGTCCTTGCTGCTGACTCTGAGTGCAAGGGATAAACTGAGCACTCAGATGTATTGTCCATAATCTAAATTCATGCTCTGTGTAAGATGTGAAGAACGCTAGTATCACATATGTCTGTACTTGCTAAAAGTGTAACACAGAGGATTTTCAAGGTGATTTTCACATAAGAGTTTTGCAGATCAAGATGTTCCCCACTCCCTACCTAATGGAGCAGTGGAATGAGCTCAGCAATGCAGTCAACAGGACTTGGAATCCATACTGCACTACTAAAAAACACTTGTTGGTTTCCATCCTATAAAAGTGTTCAGATAGTTTGCTTCAATTAACTTTGTGTTGCTCGGTTTAAGAAACATAAAAATAATTAACTCTTTCCTCTCCTTCATGGACAGATGTGGGGGGAGAGAGGATGGAGCTGGGTAGAGAAGCCAAAACTGCCTAGATATAATTTTTTCATTTCAAGTACAACTCAATCTGATCATCCCCAGTGTGACAGATGGCTGATGCTAGGCTTGCTTCTGGATTTCTTGTGGAAGGTGTGAGCAGATACTGAACACCCCTAAGCTCCACAAATTAATAGAAAGTTCTTTTGTGCTGTTCCAATGGAGAACGCTGTTCAAATACTACAGTCCTCTGAGACAAGCTCTATTTACAGAAGTCTGTGGAACTGCTGAGAGTGCCACTGTTTAAAAATTTACACCATCCTCCACTCATACCTCAGCAAACACACATTTTAGAAATTAATGAAAAAAATAATAAAGGCTCCAGTTTTCCTATGTTAGCCTTGAGGGCCATATATATTAATAGCTGCTACACCCTTTTTTTTATAATTTTTTTTTCTGTGAGATGCTGAATTATTTGGACATGCTGTAAAGCTATCTGGTACTTTGTGACCTAATAGAAAAGCACACATTAAGAATTTACTATTATACAACAGTAACCTGGAGAGGTAAATATTGTGCTGAGAGGGAAATGTAAGCTGCAGAAAATTAATAATAGCCATTGCTGTATGAAAGAAGAGTGACCTACTCACAGCTAAAATTTCTTTCTCTCTTGTCTAGCATTTCACAGTCTTCCTTATCTCCTTCCAGCATGGAGCTACAAATTTCTGCTTTCCCAGCTTGTATGCAGAGGCCTTTGACCCTTTAAATGTGGCATACCCAAACAGGCCAGAAAGGGGTCTTTTGGAAAAGATGAGATCTTCTCTCAAGCCAATAGATGGAATGGTGCATTTCCTTTTTTTTTCTATTCTGTTACTCTCTTGATCTTAAAATTGATGTATAAGTACATCTGTAGGGAGGATGGTAAAACAACTATGAGACATAATTATGTGTGTAGGAAGAAATATGGCATAGACATGTGGAATGCCACAAAAGACAGAAAAGTGAGGAATGAGAAAATACTTCATTGCATTTAGAGCCTTTGGTGTACAAAAAATTTGGTTTGGGAGGTCACAATTTTGTGTCTGGCCTAGATAGGCCAGATCAAGGTATAAACTAGTTCTTTATGGTAATGAATACCTTTTTAAATTTTTAAATTTTTTTTTCTTTTTTCAGCAGAAATATTTAAATATTTATCAGTGTTCACAGATAGATTTTTAGAAAATCACAGACATCATGTACTGAATCTGCAGCAGGATAACCAAAAGCAAGATATTTTCAAAAAGAATGCTATGCCTGATACCATTATCACTTAGAAAGAAAATAAAAATGAAGCAAAAAAATGTAGAGTGTGAACCCACTTTTCTTCCTTTGTCTCTCCTGCTGATTGTTTCTTTTCAGTATCTTGCCACTTCATCTTGGGTCACGAGCATTACCACTCTCATCCAAATGCTGCGTAAAGCCAGAGGCAATACAAGGGGAATGGCAGAGGTCCATCTTTTAATTTTTTTATTTTGCCTTCATGGAACAGCATCATCCTGACACAGCCTGGAGTAAGGAGATCAGCAGTGCACGTAGAACCCACTTGGGTCCTCCCCTCCTTTTGTCAGCATCTCACTGGCCGGGGACTGGCGTCTCAGGAGTCAGTCACAGCAAATGGCTTCCACCACTGAGCACTATCATGTCCTGAATGAAGTGTGACCTGATCAGCTTGGGATAATGCTGTCACAAATGCAAAAGAGAGATGGAAATGCATGAAAATGTTTTTTATTGCAGTTTACCAGAGCTCTGATGGTAAAGTTATCTTGTAAGTGAGCACATGATTTAGACATTCCCTAGGATCAGTAATCTTGAGCAGAAGTTTGCCTGCAGCTTCAGTGATCCTCCTGTGATACTGATGATAAGCCACAGATTAGTGATAACTGAGCTCTTGCTCTTCCTGGGTGACAGGTTCATTTGATATTATCTTGTGAAACACACATTTTGTACTTCTTATTCCTCTTTCTATCAAAATGAGTATAATTATTTAGTTCATCACTGTAGCATTGTGACACTAAGACTGAAGATCTGAGGTGTTTGGGTAAGATCTACGTATGAAAGATCCTAAGATATGACACTAGAAAAATGGATCTAGCCATAAAAATGCAAAAATTGAGAAGTTCCTGTTTCAATAGAAGTGCACATGACAATGGGGGATGTGTCCACATTGAGAAAGAAGATCAAGCTACAGTCTGAGGTTATGGCAGTCTATCCTCAGCCACACTTTCTAGAAGATATGGGAAAAGATTATAGATATGTGGATACTTCATTAAAGACATACTCATGAAAAAAATTTAGAAGACCTTTTGTTGTTCTTTAAAACTTGGACACAAGGTGAAATCTCATCTTTACAGAAAATAATCAAAGCTTTTAATGACTAAAAAAAAGGCAGAACTAAATCTTCAGGAGTAAAACTGAGAGGTTAATAGGCGTTATCTCCATGAAAACACATGCTTCTGTAGTTCTGTATTTTCAGGATCAAATCTGATGTTTGAAAGATATACAAAAGAGATAATAAAGTCATCTATTTCAAGTCTAAGTAAGAAGAATTTAACTTCGAAGAAGTCTGAAGAATGCTTTGGAGGATCAGGTGAAAGGTCAAAGTTATCTTATGATTTGCCACACTTCATATGGATAAGACAGAGAGTTAAAAATTATCATAATGTCCAGCTGCACTTTCTCTCTGGTGTTAATGGGGCCATTGATCATTAAAATAATTGAACTGGACTTCACAGAAATCAGAAATATTGTCATGTGGGTCAGTAGCGGTACTCTTAGCTTTTATTCTGAATGTCACAGTGTTTATAAATCAGTATCTGTGAGTTCTTGCCTCACGTGGAGATGTGAGGTAATGCAGTTAGTTGAAAATGGATAAAAAACTGTGGAAAATCATCTTCTTTATGTGAGATAGTCATAGCTTTATGCTAGCAAGCAGAGATTTCTGGCATTACAAACAGATTATTTATTTCATCTGACATGCTCTAGTGAGGACTTAGTAATAGGCAGGGTTGACACACACCCCAGATATTTTGGAAGCCACAGTGGAAGGGAAGATCCGTGGGAGATCAGAGTACATGTTTGCTCACTGAATGGCAGGTGTGCTCCCAACAAAACTGCATTCACAAAGGCACCCCTCAGAAAGAAAATTTCCTTCAGACACATGTTTTTACTTCCTTGTGGAAAGCAAGCAGGACATGAGAATAGCTGTGAATGGATCTTCACTGTGTGATTTTTTTTTGAATTAACACTGCTTTTCTCTCTGTATTCAGCCAGCCACAGCAGGTGGGGAAGTTGGTTTCTTTTATTTAGTTCAGAACTGAAAAAGTAGATTTAATTTTTTTTCTGGGTAATTTTGCTGCAGAGAAGACTTCATTGGTTAAAGATAAAACATCAAGAGGGAGGGCAGAATGCCATTGTGTAAGATCTATAAATACACATTGGGTTTATATATATATCACAAATGCAATTAGACTAGGAAGTGCTGTGCTACTCTTATCTTCATGGAACAAATGTTACTAAAAATTTCTCTGATGTATCCCCTATCAGATGCCACAGCATCTATTTTTCTGAAGTAAAAAAACAGCTTTAAAAGCTGTTACAAAAATTTCAATTTTCTGGTGAACGTCCTTAGTTACTACTACAGCTTGCAGTGGCTCCTATCAAAAATGAAATTAATCCATCCAGGGAGGATGGACAGGTTTTTCTTGATGTCAAAAGGTGTGAAAAACACTGTTTTGAGGAAATTTGTTTAACAAAATCTACATTGGGTTTGACAGGCTCCCAATGGCATTTGGTTTCCAATGATCTTCAGAGATCCTCTGTGCCTGTACAGGTCCTGTTTCTGTTTCATTCTGTGAGGAATCAGTTACCAATAACCTGCGTTTGAAACACAGCCATCCCATCACATCATGTGATGTGTTACACACCAGCTACTGACCTACTCCTAGCTTGATCTTCTTTCCAAGGATCCACCCCAACCACCTCTCTGATGACTTGCCTAATCACAATGGCAATAGTCTGAAAACCAACATGACTCACAGAATTAAATAATCCCTGAGAATGCACAAGACATAATACACCAAGGCATTTCACGTGCATTAAGAACACACTGAGCCCTTAGCGTTACAAATTAAATGAATTGAATTGAATTACTATGAATGCGGGATAAAATCTTAACTTGCTAAACCTAAAAATGGATGCACCAGGATCAAACAATTAGAGCAATTGATGGCAATATTATGTAAATAGGGTAGCAAAGATTGACGGCTGGAACAGTCCATGGAGCTCAGCATTCTAGCACGGAGTGGCTTTATTTATTCCAATCCAGGAAATCAAAAAGGCAAGAAAAAATAAACCAAAATAAAATATCCAGCCAAAAAATAGGCTGCTAAAGAGAAGGGAAGAGTGCTATGAGAACAAACAACCAAAAAAAATAGTTTTTCTTGCAAATTAGCACTTCTGGTTTTGATACACTACATTTTTCCAAAAATTCAACCTGTAGAAAGAAGAATATATTTGTGCACTCTAAAACAATGTAATTCTTTTTGTAGACAACACTTTTATTTTTTTACTCATAAATTACATCTCTGAGGAAGGTTATTCCCTAAAAAAACATGTCTATCTTGATCTGGGTAGGAATCAGTTGTAGTGTCCATAACCTGACATTTTCAAGGACTCTTTCCTAATCCTGATTCCTTTAAACTGAGTGATAAAATTGTCTCTACTTTAGCAAAAACATAATTAAGACAATACTGTGTAGAAGTTTTCTCTTATATATATTTTTCCTTTTGATTTACCTATTTCTTGTTTGTCTCAGATTCCACCACTTTTGGCTTAGAAACAGCTTGAAGAATAATAATAACAGAGGCATCTGCATATAGACAAGGAAAATAATGCCTTCATTTCATGAAAATACAGTAAAATAAAACTTCCACATAATGGGGTGTTTCTCTTACTTAAGGTTGTTTTCTATGTAATCAAATATGTATTTGTGTGACATGTCATAAAGCAAATATTTTTTTATTAATGCATAGCACTCTGATTCTATATGAAATCCATCTGTAAAACAAGTAAAAGTAAATTCTTGCCTGTGGTGGCTGTTCTAGTCACTTGAATTGAAAGATTGAAACTTCACTTTCAGAGGGACAATACCAGTTACTTATAGGTAGGGTTTTTTCTGTTTCTGCTTAAAAAATAATTTATACAAATTTTAAAGTTATCCAAAGCTCCCACTCCAGGGACAGGGCTTTCAGAAGGATTGGTCCAAACCACAAATGCTCAGTGAGTGAACAAACCTCTGTTGGAGTGAACATTAGTGCAGCTTGAGAGCCTGATGCACCACCCCAAAGTGACCCATAGGGCCAAGATGAAGAGTTTTGACTATCCTGGCAAAAGAACTTCAAGATTTATTTGTATTTCAGACACTCAAGGCAAATATAGCCTCCAAATTCTTCTATCATATCTGCTATCTTGAAATTATTATTATTTATAAAAGATCTGGGGTTTATCCTTTTGCTGTAGTGGGATATTTGAGTAATCTCTTTTATTACTTCTTGCAGAGGAAAAAGAAAAGTATTTCTTCCCATTTCTGCACCAGAAAATGTTCCTTTTATTTTTCAATTATCTTTTCATCAGGTGTTTTCTGATAGTTGATTCCATATTAAAAGAGAGTTGAATTCTATCTCTTCTGGTGGTGACATTCTGGTCTATGCTTGTTTTTATTTAGCCTAGAGCACCACAATCAGTACTTTCACCTATGTGATGTACACAGCAGACAACCATTTCTGTGATGAACTAAATAAACAAGAAGTTCCTGGGAAGACAGCTGTAGGACTTGTCTGGACTGTTTTGATCACTTTGCAGCTGCTTAATTTCTTTGAGCTTAAGTTTTCCATTACTGGGTTTATTTGACAAATAAGAAATAAATTTAGTAACATGATATTATAGCATAATAGTCTTTCTGGAGCCTGTGAAGAATCATATACCTTTCAGTGACCTTTAGATCATAAAACATTTTCTGTTGGTGCAGTGAAATTTCAATGGGCTGGGCTTGACTTACCCTTAAGGTTTGAACACTGCAATTTCTGCATGTGACAGCATATGAAATTTAACCTGGGCAGTCTTGAGAGTTGGGCAGAGGGCACGCTAATGCAGTTCAACAAAGGCAAATGCAGGGTTCTGCACCTGGAGAGAATAAGCCCATAAACCAGCACAGGCTGGAGCTGACCTGCTGGAGAGCAGCTCTGTGGAGAAGGATCTGAGGGTCCTGGTGGACAGCAAGCTGTCCCTGAGCCAGCAGTGTCCTCGCGGCCCAAAAGGCCAGTGGGATCATGAGGTGCATCAGGAAGAGCAGTGCCAGCAGGTCAGAGGAGGTGATCCTGCTCCTCTACTCTGCCCTGGTGAGGCACATCTGGAGTGCTGTGTCCAGGGCTGGGCTCTGCAGGACAAGAAAGACACAGAGCTCCTGGAGCATGTCTAGCAGAGGGTTACAAAGATGATGAAGGCACTGGAGCATCTCAGTTATGAGGACAGGCAGAGGGAGCTGGGCCTGCACAGCCTCAAGAAGAGATGAAAAGGATCAATTGTATACATCAATGTATACAAGTATCCCAATGGGGTGCAGGGAGGATGGACCAGGCTCTTCTCAATAGGACAAGAGGCAACAGGCAGAAGCTGATGCACAGAAGTTCCACCTGAACGAGGGGAAGAACTTCTGTACTCTGAGCCCTAGAGGAGTTTGACCAGAGAGGTTGTAGAGTCTCCCTCACTGGAGATAATCAATAATCATCTGGACACAATCCTGTGCCACGTGCTTAAGGATGGCAGTGCTTGAGCAGGGAGGTTGGATCAGATGACCCAGGGTGGTCCCATCCAACATGACCCATTCTGTGATTCTCTGAGCTTACTTGTCCAATACCTGTATTGATCAGGAGACCCGACAGGTCCTGAACTGTAACTACCAACAGAGCCTTTACTCTCTCCCAGCCTTCTTTTGTTCAAGCTGGAGACAAAATTAAATTGAAAAGGCTGAAGATAACCTAGCAAGGAAAGCAAACTAAATGTAACACTTTGTTTTATAGAACATATGCAGGCACTTTTTCAGTCTTCTATTATCAAAAAAATATATATAGAAACAGACATCCCTTATACTACATGGTTCAAAGGACAGGATAGATGTATCTTCCAGTCTCTGCATCTGGAAAAGGAAATACATATTCAACATCCATTAGCACTTTTCTGCAGGCTTTCCATATCATTTGAGCAGGAAAAAACCCCAAGACCCCCAAACAAATAAGCAAAAAACCCAAAACCTACCAACCAAATAACCCCAACAACAACAACACAAAAACACCACCACCACAAAAAAAAAAAAAAAAAAAAAGGGATAGAATAATATCTTGGGAACTTTTATGGTAAACTTCACTAGCCTCACTCAGAAGAGTTAAATGTAAAGCATGGTAGAAAATATTTTCAAATACTAGGATATTTTCTCTTGCAGAGAATATTTAGAAGAAGTGAGAGAGACCTAACAGTGACAAAATTTGCCATCAATGGAGAATTTTTCTTCTCAGACATCTCTGATCCTTATTTTATACTGACTGACTGCTCTGCACTCCCAAAAATCATTTTCTATGACTGCCACTCAAAAGCTAGCTAATTCATATCAAATATTAGGACTAAATATATCTTTCACAATGCATCAAACTACATTTTCTCTCCTTCTTGGAGTGATTTTTAACATTGCGCCTGCAATTTAGCAAATATAGGCTGGGTCTGCCCCCATACACCTCTAAGTACTATTCCCTTCATCAGAAACATGTAAAGTGTTCCATCAAAAAGCTTCTATCAGAATGAAAAGCATTAATTTATTCACCTTCAAAAATTCTTTTTTCATTGCTAATAATGCATTATTACAGGTGGTGGTCACCTTAGATGGAGATATTTTGCAGCCTTCTTTTGTAATGTTTCATCCACCATACAGAGAGACTGCTTTTTGATTCTGAGATGTTTTCCTTAATATGCTAGCAACAGCAATTCATCCCTCTAGAGGCTCTGGGAAACTTTTGACATCAATTTGTTCTATTCCTGTTTCTGCAAACTGTGAAAACCCTGTGACTGAATAAAATGAAAAAGTAGTATTTGTGATGCTGCATCCACGTACTCAGCTATCCTTCTATAAATGTGACAGCTAAATTATTCCATTTGTTGTAAACATATCTCATACTTGGTTCTAAATTTTCACCAAGCAGTTTTCATTCTCAAGAAAATGGGCAAACCTACTCACTGGTATCTGACAACAGAGGGAGAAATTCAAGCAGGTGTGTAAATAGTGTGCAAAAGTAGTATGTCTTGCTTCTAACCTGCTTCTTCATTAAGACATTGCTATTTTCAATAATTTACTTAGTAGTACTCTAATCATTCCTTTGTAATTTGCCTGCTTTCAAGAGACAGAATATCTGCACAAATTGATTTTCTAGAGTCTTCCAGTTCCACGGTAGACCCACATTTCTGATCTCAGTAGATACAATAACTATTCAGCAGATGTTTCAGCATTTTTGACATTTAAAGAAAAAATACTTTTTTCCTGTAATGTACACCGCCTCTTTCCAAAGTTTTATTAGGCAAAATCAATCCCTTCTTTGAGAGGAAAGGCTCAGAGCTCTTGTGGTGGGTTCAGGCTCTCAGGTGCCCACTAAACCACTCCTTTGCTCCCCCTCCTCAATAGAAAAAGGGGAGAGAATTATATTAAAAAACTTATGGGCTGAAATAACAACACACATCACCCACTAACTATCATCAAAGGCAAAGCAGACTCAGCTTGGAAAAGATTAAATTAATCTATTGCCAATTATAAACAGAGAATGATACTGAGGAAAAAAGAACAAACAAAATAATCCTCAACCCCCAACCAACTAACTAATCAAAAAAAAAAACAACCAAAAAACCAACCAAAAAAACCTGACCCTAAAACTAAACAAATGCAACAAAACCCTACACCCCAAACCACAGAAATAAAAGCCCCAAACCCTTCCACTCCCTCTTCTTCTCAGGCCCAACTTCACTCCTTCATTTCTGACACTTCCAGCTCTTCCCCACCACTGCAGGTCCCTTTGGGCATCTCCACCTGGAGACGCTGAAGGAGCAGATTCCCTCTCATTCAATTTCTATTAATATATGGAATTTTGGAATTTGCTTCCAGAAAAGCATTTGATTCTGCACAAAAAAGAAAGACTACTGTGTTTTTAAGTGCTTGTGCTTTAAATGAAATAGAATGGAATAGAATAGAATAGAATAGAATAGAATAGAATAGAATAGAATAGAATAGGGAATGTAACTAAACTTTATTTAAAATATATGTCTTCACCTCTTTATGCTTACTTTTGCTGAAGACTTGACACAGATATTTTTCATTTGTTTTTCTCACCGTTGCTTCTTCATTAATGTCTTCTCAATAACTGCTTTGATCTTTCAACCCAATGTGTGTTCATATGTCTGTTTAACCAAGGTCTTTTCAGAATTTGCATTACAAACAATTATTTTCTTCCTGTTTTTTTCATTGTGCGAGTTTTTCAAAGGTACTATCCAATTCAGCTTCACAGAATACCTGTGAGTTTAGATTGTAGGATCAACTTCATTTCATAGTTGAAGAACAAAACTGCCCAAAGCCTATGCTAAATCTATTTTCATCTATTGTGAATGCTTTGATTTTGAAGGTAGATATCAGGAATCCTCTTTTTCAGCTACTTGACCAATTCACTTAGTTTAATAGAAAAACAAGTGCACTGCACCCTTGGAATTCAGAGCAATGTCTGTAAGCAACCTCAGAAGAGATCACACAAAGCAAAGCCTTTCCTTCCTGAACTCCATGTGCTTAGTGCCTCAAGCATCCAGACATTTCTCTGCAGAGCATGGCTCAGTATATTTTTCAACATCTTCTTCTCCAGACTCTGAGCTCCACAAGCCCATCTTTGAAGCTCTGTTATCTCCAGAATGGCAGTATTTCCTTCAATATATTCATCTGCTGTTTCCTTGCCACATTTTGTCTTCAGGTCTCTGTTTTCCTCCTCATCAGTCTTGTCCTATGGTATTAGGCTGTTCAGTACAGCTAAGCCCTGGTGTATTTATAAAGGTTTTAGAAAAAGGTTTGGACAGGAATGATTATGAGTTTGGGAATAAAGAGGTTACAAGGGAAACTGAAATATGCAATTACAACATATTTGAGGACACACTAGGCAAAATGTACTTCCTGGGGTACTTTCAAGTCAAAAAGCTTTTTACCACACGTTCCTATATCATGCCCCCTTCACAGCAACAGAGCTGGAATTATTCCTTTATTCTGCTTACTCCCAGCTACCAGGTACAGATGGATTTCCTGCTTTAATTCAACTTGGATGACTTTTCTGTGACATTAATACCTCCGCTATTCATTATCCTTTCCAAGTTTCACTTACCGTCCCTATTCAGAAAGGGAATATTGCTATTTCAGTATAAGTTTCCTCTTCTCTGTGGTAATCAATACACAACCTTAAAATCTTGTAAGGTCCCATATATCATTAAAAGAATGTGAAAAAACTGTACATCAGGTAATTTAAATCTAAAATCTCCAATACATCCCATGTTTCTTAACCAAACCAATTTCAGACATAAAAATAAAACTATATCCAGACAAGCCACTGAAAACTTCATCCTGTCTGATCTTTTCCCCTCACTCTTCAGACACATATTTTTGGACATGATGAATGGAACCTCTATTCAATCCAGAAGATGAAACATCTTTATCAAAGAACTGAGAGAGATGGTGTGTTTTGTCTTACATTTCACAGTTGTGAATGCTATATGAAACCTGGTCATATTCTCTTTCATGCTTTACCCTCCTTGGCTCTGAGGAGAAATTCCTTCAGGTATTCAATTCATGCTGGAAGGACACAAATATTACTCCGTGTAAACTGGTTTCAGGGACCCCTTGCAATATTTAAAGAAACCTCTACTCCCATCTATCTCAGAAGGAACTTTTTAAAGAATTTTTGTATTTTCAGTCTTAAATATTTCTTATGCTGGTAATCTACCCAGAGTAATACTCAACCAAATAAGGCTCCATGTAATATAACAGATTTCAAGTTTAAGCTGCAAAACTGCAGCAGTTCTTAAAAATAGTAGTTCTGATTTTTTAAAACATAATAAAAAATGCTTATTCTTTTCTCCCACTTGTTTTTATTTAAAGAAACTCTCCGGTGGTGTTACCTGACATTTAAGGAAGATACAAATCTATATGGCCTAAAGCTACTGTCATGGTGTAGAAAATTCCAGTCCAAGTGATTAAAGTTTCAACACAAATGACAAAAGATAATGGGAAGTGTCTGGTAAGCTAGCTAAATATATGTCTAATTACAGACAGTGATGATGACTTTTCTTGTAATATGCCCACATTTTTCACTAAAAGAGTAGATTTTTTTGCTTCATTCCTTTTCAGCTTTTGCTGTGTCTTATCTACATTTTGTAAGCTTTTTTTCCCCTTCAGTTTCATTACCCCAGTCTTTGATGATCTTATGGCTCAACCTGAGTTCCTGTATGGTGAATTCCTTATTGATGGTGATGTTGTCATGATATACACCAAAGAATAAAAGAATGTTTAATGGTTATGATGCCTTCATTCATGTTTTCAGTTAAATATCCAAACAACATCTTATTAATGACAAAAAAAAAAGTTCTTCACAAAATGCTTGCCTGGATGAAGCTTCACTTTTCTTCAAGCTGTATTGAGGCCAGAAAATAAGGAAGACATTTAATAATATAGAAAAGCGGTTAACAAATATGACAAAAGATTCTCATAGATTTTTCAACCAGATAATTTTCTCTCATTTCAATAGCAACAAACTTACAGTGTCAGTCTCATGAAGAACGGAAGGTAGTTCTGTTTTCACAATTATTGCATAGTTTTATATCTCTCTGGACATTAAATCCTACTTGCTGAAATGCAATTCAAATGTAATGAATCAATTTTAACCTTCTTTGCTAGGAAATTTTTCTCTTTCCACATTTCATTATCAAAGTGTACTCTTCATCCCTTTTTGAATCTTCAGAGTTTTGAAAGCTCCATTCACAGACAACTCACATTCAACTTTCTCATTGCTTTTCATCTTTCCAGTAAGTTCATACTGAAAAGGACTTGTTATAAAGCCTGTCTTGTACAAAGGATCATGTTTGCTATACCCAAACATTTTGGCCAGCTATGTTATCTAACCTCTCTTTCCGTTTAGTTCTTTTTCTGTCTGGCTGAGCTGAATTCTATTATACTCAGTTAATGTGCACTGTCAAAGAAAAAGTTCTCTATGACTCGATATCACACACTTGACTCTAAAAGTTAAATATTTCTCCTCCTCTCAGAAATATTTTTCCCATTTTCAGTCAAAATCTCTCTTACCAAATATTCCATAAGTCAACAGTGTATGTTAGCACATAGGCTTTTGTTGCAAGGGGTCATGTAATTGTCATTCTCTGAATTTTTGCCTTTCAGAGAAACTGGTATTCTGTAACTGGCCTCAGGAATGCATATTAGAGTGGTCAGCTTTTGAAGCCACTTAGGTAGTTCACATGCTGAAATTCTATACAGAATATAGACAGACTTGGTTCACCAAGTAGCATACAGAGGTCTTAAAAACGTTTTACTTGTAAAAAAATATGTTGAGATGCTTATGAATTTGCTCATCATGAATTAGATTTATTAGAGTAATTTAGCAACATTGGAAAATGTTACACTATTTTCTATAAATAAAACGAAGGAAAAAAAATGAAGAAACAGCTTGCAGAGAAATTTGCTGTAGTGCCAGAAAAGGGACTAACATCTCCTACCACAGAAAAATTTCGTTTGTCACCTAACAGGGCATGTAAAAATTTAAGGCATATTTAAAAGGCATATTAAAAGTTAACTCCATATGCATTATTTTGCCTAGAATAAGTAAAGCCCCGACGCTCATGCAAGGCCAAATGCGTCCTGACAGTATTATGTCTGAGAAGAAATTAAAGCTTCCTTCACATGTGATGGGTTGATCATTTTCCTATTTCATTCCAAACCAAATTGATCTAACAGTGAACTTAAATTTCATTTTTTCAGAGTGCTAGGAAATTTTGCCTTCACTCTCCCTATATGATTTTTGTTCTTACTGGGTGCAAATTTAAGAATACCTGTATTAAGGGAAAGGCAATAATACCACAGTTCCAGAGAAGTGTTCAATTCCTCTGAGGTGGATTCTGCTGTCAAGTTCAGGAGCTACCACACACTACAGCCCAGACACAGTCATGTAAAAATACCCAAAACTGGAATGATTAGAAGAAAATCTCTTTATGTTCTGACAATTAAAAAAAAACTCTGACCAAATATTTTTCCAATCAGACTCTACTCTGGACGCGCAGCCACAGCTACTGTTTCCCTAAACAACATTCAAGGGACATATTCCAGAATAAAATTTAGACTTTCTTTGTGTTTTTGTAGTTCTCACACAGGCAACCTGTGAAATTACACATTTTCAGATATTTGTCTTTCAAGATCAGCCTGATGTGAATTGAACTGCTCTTTAATCACACCTCGAAATTTCATAGGTGAATACTGGAATAAAATATTGGGATGATGACCCCAGATCACCACAGCAATGACTGCAACTGCTATGTTTATGACAAAGTATTGGTTTATATGTCTCTGTGTTGAATTTGGATCTTCTTTTTCAGTTATTAAGTTGGGTTTTTTTCCCTCTTTCCCCCAAAACAATTTTTTAAAGACATTGGACATATTCTTCAAACACATAGTTTTAAAGACAACACCATGCTGGTCAAAAAAGGTCAAAAAATGAATAGAAAATATTCTTTTCTGCCAACTTATTCCTGGTCCAGGAAACAATCCAGGCTACTTGCGCAGTTCTATAGAGATCCTTCTGTGCTATGCATTATACAAAAACAAACAAAAAGATAGTTCCCCTGAGACAGCTTTTATTGTACTTCTAAAATGAAAAAGCTACATATGAATCATAAATAAACCAGAAGATTCATTCAAAATTCACTATAATCACTTATGTGTGGCCACAAGATTTCCTTTTTTTCATTTTTGAGAGTTTTAACATTGTGAGTAAACAGTAGTTTCCAAGAAAAAACTTGTAGGTGGAAAATTTAACTGACCAATATTTGTAATGGTCCACCAAGTAGCCTCACTAGCCACGATTTTCAAAAAGTTGAAAACTGTAAATTGCTTTCTCCAAAGTTCAGAAATACTGCAGAAGGTTTTCATTAACATCATTAATAGAAGTTCTCAAATAGCATGTTTGGGGATGACAGGCTAGAAGAAGAATTCCTTGAGACCAGGCTTGGCACTTGAGGGCACCAGCGGCTGACAGCCTGGACACGAGATGTCAATGTGCACTCATATCCCAGAGAGCCAAACGTGTCCTGGGCTGCATCCAGTGGTGGGCAGCAGGGCCAGGGAGGGGATTCTGCCCCTCTGCTCTGCTCAGAGCCCACTGCAGGGCTGCATCAGCTCTGGGGCACCAGCACAGGGAGGACAGGGACCTGCTGGAGTCTCCTATGAGACCTCTCCTATGAAGACAGGTTGAGACAGGTGAGATTGTTCAGCACGGAGGGAAGAATGCTCCAGGAACACCTGATTGTGGCCTGGAGGGTGGTGAGATACTGGATCGGGTTGCCCAGAGAAGTTGTGGAGGCCTCATCCCTGGCAGGATTCAAGTCCAGGCTGGCTGAGTCTCTGAGCAACCTGGTCTAATGGAAGGTGTCCCTGTCCATAGCAGCGGGTTTGGGACACATTATTTTAGGTCTCTTCCAACCCAAGCCATTCCATGATTCTGTGATCTTTTCTGAGGAACCCTGTGCAGTCAGCAATGCTCAGTTCTTCAGCCTTGCCATTGCAAGAACAGGATTCATATTGGACGGACTCCAGCCTTGATCTTTCTTGCGTTTAGTTCCCTTAAAATGAGATCCCTGGTCTGCTAGGGTTAGGATAGTGTAAGGTTCTAAAAACAATGGTGATTTAAATGTTAAATGTAGCAATAGATTTTGAGACTTATTTCTTTTCAAGTTAGGTAAATACATTCTTTGTACATAACATATATTAAATAAAGGAAGAAATACTTTATGCAACTTGCAATCATTAAATCACACTGCTATGGCTGTATAAAATGAAATGTATGCATTTATATGTCTCAGTCTTCAATCATTTTGAATTCAAAGTCATAAAAGCACATTTTATATACAATAAAATTCTGCTTTATTACACCAGAAAGTGTAGTAAGATTCTGACTTTCTTCTCCGTTTTCCTTTTTGTATACTGTTGCAGTCTACACAGTCTATATAAAAATATTTACACTTTTCTTTATGAGCCATTGCATAAATTAAATTATATTTGATGTAATAAATATTTTGCCATCAAAATAGCAGCCTCATTACAATTTGTTATGAATATTATTTTTATTAAGGCCGATGGCATCCTGGCCTGGCTCAGCCAGGTGTGGCCAGCAGGAGCAGGGCAGGGACCGTCCCCCTGTACCCAGCACTGCTGAGGCCACAGCTCCAATCCTGTGCTCAGTTCTGGGCCCCTCAGTGCCAGAGAGACATTGAGGGGCTGGAGCGTGTCCAGGGAAGGGCAGCGGAGCTGGGGAAGGCTCTGGAGCACAAGTGCTGTGAGGGGCAGCTGAGGGAGCTGGGGGTGTTCAGCCATGGAAGGAGATGAAAGGAGGACCTTATGCTTCCTGCAAGTACCTGAAAGGAGGTCACAGATATGCGGGAGTCAGTCTTTGTCACAGGTAGCAAGTAATAGGATGAGAGGAAATGGCTTCAAGTTGCACCTTGGGATAATTAAATTAGGTAAGAGGAAAACTTTTTTCACACAAAGGGTTGTCAAGCATTGGAACAGACTACATAGGACAGTGGTGGATTTACCACTCCTGGAAGTGTTCAAAAAAGACATGGATGTGACACTTGAGGACATGGTTTAGTGGAGAACATAGTGGTACTGCTCAGTTGATGGTTGAGCTTCATGATCTTAAAAGTCTTTTCCTGCCTAAATGATTCTACAGTTCTACAATTCTATTTCTAATGTACTATAATGCTGACTACTGTTTATACAATCCCTGTAAAAAGTTTGTAGGCTTTATTATGTGGAGAGTAACCTTCACAGTTATATTGCAACAAGATTTCAATACGCAATAGTAAGATTTGTAAACTGATTTGTATTTCCTGAAGGGTAGCCACAGGAGAGAAGTAAAAACATTAAATGAACACATGCAAAAAGAAGCAAGTCAACTCAAAATACAGAGAGAAATGAGGAAATCAAGGATTAAGCATATCACTAACATTCTCAAGTAATGAGAGATGCATTTCATTGATACAACTAATAAAACTTATTATTAAACTTTACAGTATGGCCTAAGCACCTATGGAATTGGACATAACACAAATGGCAACAAAAGATAGATGCTACAATCTCTTTCACCCAAGATACAACATTAAATTAAAGAAAAATTGTACAGTGGCAGACTGTATCAATAAAAGTATTTGCAGAGGCTTAGGAAATATTAATGCCATTGTATAATGTACTCATGAGATTTCATCTGGAAAGTCTATAAAGTTCTAGCTATCCTCGCACAAAGAGAAAAGGAGTTAAAATTGCAAAAGCAGGAGAGAAAATTTCCTAGCATGAACAGGGAAATGAGAAAGGTTGTCTTCATAGACAGCACACAAAGACCATGACTTGCTCATTTTCCAAAATGAAGGCTGTGATGTGGAAAGGAATTACAAGTGACTTTTTTACAGAACGAAGGAATGAAGGAAGGTGTAGGAAGATGAAGTAGGATGGTGTCAGATGGAAAGAGAATCAGTGTGGAGGTAGAAGAATCACATAAACTGCAAGAGAGACTAACACAAAAAATATGCAAACTAGACAGAAATAAATTCAGGTTGAAAATTATGATTCTGTTATGAGAGTAGTGAGCTTCTGGAACAAGCTTTTGCTTTACTTGTTGGAAATAGGGGAACCCATACGTAAATTTTATATGGCCCTGATCAGGTCAGCTCACTGATAGCAGGGAGCTTGGTTTGCAGCTGCCACACTTCATCTTGGTTCAAGGAGTTCATTGAGTTTCATAGCAATGAATCTTGATAAAATGAAAGACTGAAAAAAAATAGCCCTAATCTCCAGCACTGCATTACAAATCTTCCAGAAATTACTATAATTGTTGGAGTTTCTGTTCAGCTCTTGGTCTCTACTGTCAAACTCTAGTGACACTCAAGACAGCTAACATGGTAGATTGAGTTCAGACATGCAAAGAAAATCCAGTACTTATGTGACTTTTTGTGTGTCTTTTTTTTTCTACTAATGATTTTCCCAAGGTATACTGCAGAGTGTGTTTGCTCTTAATCCCTGAAATTTGACAGGGTATAGATTTTTATAGATACAATCACCATGGAATCCCAACACTTTCTATATTGGGGCACTTCAGCACTTGACTTGATCAGAAACACTCTTTTAATGGATTTCCAGAAGAGTGTCAATACTTTTATGCTAATTTTACTGTGTAAATTGGATTTTAAAAAAACCCAAACCAACTCAGCTAGAAAAATACAGTATTATCATAATTCAAGTGACACATCTTCTACACTTTCTCTGATCCTGGAATTGAAAGAATTGATCCAGACAAGACACTCAACTGTATATTCCAGAACATCTGCTAAATTTTTAAGTACAAGCTCAGAAGAAAATACAGTCAGCATCTTCCACTGGCTTTTTTATTCTTACTATTACCAAGTGAAAGTAATCTAAGGTCAAAAATTATTCCAAATAAAATGCAAAAGCTGTGAAAGATAAATCTAAACTGAAGAAAATAATCTTATTAACTATCTAAACATGTTAGTCGTGCTCCTTAATCTTGAAAAAAAAGTCATCTGCTAGATTCTGTTCTGTTAATAGCTGTGGGATGACTCAGAATAAACTGGGGGGAAAAAATAAAGCAGAAAGTGTAGTAGGTCTGGGAGCTGTGTGTATAGAACTGTTCATGGGGAGAGACCTGCAATGCACAATACAAATATAGAGGGTGCACCTGCTCCCTGAGTGCTGCAACATCCCAGGACACTGCAGACACCCAGGAACACTGGACAAATGGGGCTGGGTGCAAGACCAGGGACCAGACCCGTCACCCTGTTCTTCCAAGTTCTTCTAAGCCTTCTGATGTTTACATGTTTTAATGGAGTTTCTCACACACACTTTCATGTAAATAATGATTGTTTTGCATCATGGAGGAGGAGAAAATTGGTGGACTGCTGGTTTGACCAGTGTCATTGGAGAGGTGGCAATTTTTTCCTCCAATCCAGGCTCACTTTTCAAATTCTATATATATTGAGGTCAAGAATAAGCTTCCCTTCTTTTTTACCTTGGAGTTTCCAGCGTGCGTGTTGTTTTATTTCATATCCTATTGTGACACAGACCCAGCTGCAGGTGCACTGCCTCCTGTGCTAAGGGGAAAGTGGTTTGTCTTTTGAAACTACCTATTCTCCCCCTTGGAGATGCTGATGAAGGCAAGGCTTTGTGGACAGTGAGGAATAAACAGAAATAAATTAAAACATGTACCATAACATCTCAAAAGGCCATCCCAAACTATTCAAATGTATAGATTTTCCTAAATGAGATAATCTTTCTTTACAAGACATAGACCAAGTGTTAATTTCTTGGAGGTTTCTGAGGAACCTCTGTAAGTTTAGGTCAGAGGGAAAAAAGAAATCAGAATAAAATCCTGTCAATCTCTTAGTAATTTTAACGTGTTTCCCCAGGAAAAGGATCTCTGCTACAAACAGAAATATTCATGCAAGTCTTTGTTGCAGAAAATGTCTAGCCTAATTCAGCAGATATTTTATAGAAAGGTCAGCTACAGGAGTGCTAGGAAAACCTCTATTTCACACAACATGATGCTTCTACAAAAGTGTAAGATATATTCTTAAATCTCTTTCTTCCAGCCTTGCTCCAGCAGTGCAGTAACTTATTTCATAAATAGCCTATGTCTGCATGACATTTGCATTTTTTTGCAAAGACAAGCCATGATTCTTTTATTGAATGCAGTAATCCAGAAACCGCTGCATGGTTTGCATGTTGCAATGACTGGCCTAATCTGCTGGCTGAAATGGAAAAAAAATGCCCATTATCTGTATTACCCATGCACCTAACTTCCCTCTTTCCCTCCCAAAGTAACAGCAACCTTAGATTACAGATGTTTAGGAGTTATACATGCATGTTATATAAAGGCATAACTGATATAGTGGAAAGATGATGATGAGAGAAGTCCTATAAGTTTAAAAATAATTAAATTATTGCAAAAGGAAATTTCAAAACTGAAAAAATCATTAATTGCTGTATGAACAGGAGAATATGTTCAAAAAATCTACTTCAGCATTTCACTGATACACACAGTAAATAAATTTAGGGTAAGGGAAACAGTACAACTGGATATTTATAGATAAACCAGAATTTTCAGAGATGCAAATCTTGTTTCAGTCTTGTAATTCATAATAAAATAAATCTCAAGTGTGTGACAAAGCATCAGTGAGAGATGAAAAGGGAAGATAAAATTAAGACTGACTTCTTGAGCACTCCCCCTGAGTCTTCTCCCTGGTGGGGTGGGGTGAGGGGCAGAAAAGGCCTTGACTCTGTGCAAACCCTGCTCAGCAGTGACTAAAACATCCCTGCGGTATCAACACTGTTTCCAGCACAAATGATTTTATTCAATAGTATTTTCTATCCCCAAATCCACTTTTCCTTGGTTTCTTGGAAGTATCTTCTGTGCATTAGGTTACTGGAGGGAAGAAAAATTACCTTCTTGTCTAATGCAGATATAACTCAAAAATACATCTCTTTTATTATGGAACCCTCAATTTCACCTGATTAATATTATTTTTAAGTTTTAATTAAGTAATTTACATATTTCCATATTCTTTGCCGGACCCTCTGAAAATGTCAGCTGCTTATAATCTCTTGCTACAGACCTAGTTTTTTAAACTGGGGAGTTCCTTCTCTTTTTCCTCATGCTGAATGCCTGAAATGTCCAGAAAAATGTAAATGGAAACAGCTTTCAGTGCAGAAGGTAATTCTAGCAAGGTTAATTCTTTGTGAAAACATTTTCACCGTTTTGTTTTTTAATTGGGGGGGGTGGTATTCACAAAAAGGAAGAAAACATGACAGAAAGAACATTAATTAAATCTTTGAAAATAATTAAATCATTATTCCTTTCTTATAGTTTCATTTATTTAATCTGCCTGTAGACTAGTGCAGTGGTTAGATTCAAATACAAGCCCTGTTTGCCTGCTATTTCAGGCAAACAATCTGAAATTTTTAGAGCCACTTACTGCCCTGATAAGCCAGGACCCACAGATTTGTGCAAAGAGGCAAGGTTACATCAGAATTTAAGGACTTGCCTCTGGGAACTGCTGTGAAAAACTTTCAGCATTTCCTTCTCCAATACAGGGTTCTTGTACACGTCTGTGGATATTTTTGCAGCAGTGTGATTATTCCTGGCAAGGACACCTCAAAACACTTCTCCAGAACTTGCTTGGTCCTATGACAGCTGCTGACCTAGTGACAATTTCTGACAATGGCTTGAGCACAAAACTATCACTGCAAGGTAAGAATCACTTGAAAAGTCATTGCTTGATGGCCATTTTTTTCCAGCTACAATAAATAATTGTTGTTGGTAGTGTTGTTGCTGTTATATTCTGTTTAGCAAACCTCAGCAACCAAGTGATAAAACGGCTATTGAAATTCAACAGCAAAGTGAGAAGTAATTCAAGAAGGAAAAAATACCTTTATTGATGGATGCTGAGGACTCCGTGTCAACCACCTTGACTAAGAAAAAACTATGAGAACTTCTGCAGATGGTTCTCTGAAAATGTCAGGAAAACACTCAATCAGGAATTCAGGTAGCAACTGGATGTTGAGGGTCATTTCAGAACAAATTGAGAACAACCTACAAGAAATCACTGCATCACTTTTTGCACTCACAGTTTCCATTGGAAAATTTCATAAAGGTCTGGACAAGCCATTCCAAAAAAGTATCCCAGAAGATGAGCAGAATTGTAGAATATTTTGTATATTACAGGAAATTAATTTATTTCAGCATGGAAAAGAAATACTAAATGACATTAAAAAGGAAGGAAGGAAAATATGTCATTACGTATCATAGAAAGAAAACTGTGTGGAAATAGGCAATAATAGGAAATAATAGGGCCGTTAGTGTAGATCAAACATTAAACTAAAATAAAATAAAAAAAAATAAAATACAACTGTAAAATTCATGAATGTAGGATGCCAGGAAATGTTAAAATACAGGGGAGAGTTCCAGATAGGTCAGACATACTTATGAGGTGTGTTCTGCAGTTTAACCATTTATTTTTTTTGCTAACTGGCCCAAACTAGCTCTTGATTATCATGACTCCATTTTCCAGATTATTATTATTTGAACTGTCATATTAGGAAATAACTCAGCTGGATTCATGTCTTTGACCTACAAAATAATCAATTATTTACACAATGGTGCACTGCCATCAGGATACATCAGTGTTTCCCACATTAGAGTACCCAGCACATATTAGACATTCTTCTATGTTATGAAAAGTACAGAAACAAATCCCATCAGTTTGCAGAAAAGAATCCTGCCTACTGCCCACAATAGGTAGGAAGGGAGAGCATTTTCTAATCTTCAACACAATCTTCTTTAGGCATCTAAAGTACTCTGGCCTAATTTACTGAAAAGAAACTGCTTGGTGAGTTCAATAGCGCTTCTGAACTTTCAGGTCCTTTCCTCTGCCTTCAAATCTCTCTGTGATTTAGCAATATGATTTCTGCAGATTAGTAAGTGCCCATTAAATGGAGGTTGGGGTAATCACAAATGCCAGAGCAGCAATACATTTTCAGTGCTACTATAAGCAGTAGGACTTGAAAACAAGCAAAATCCACGTGCTTGCAGAGAATCTTGTGTAGGAATCTCTTTTTAACAGGTTTTCAAAATACTGCACAGAGTGAGAAGCTGCCTGCTTGTCACAAGCCACACATTGCTAATGCCACGTGTAAAGGGTTCGAGCAACAGCAATGAGCAGTGTCTGCTTGAAGCGGGTTCTGCTTGGAGCTGCATCCTCCCCAGAGCCCCAAAGCTCTGCAGCCTTGCAGTACACACACACAGCTACTCTGAAATATCTGGCAACACCAAACGTTCATTTAATGGGGTGAATGCAGCTCATCACAAAGATCAGGGGTAGCTCCAGGTGAGGTGAGCCAGGGGCCACAGTCCCACACCTGAGGGGTGCAGTGACACAGGGGAGGGCAGGGAAGGGCAGGGGGGTGACAGCACAGGGTCCTGTCAACAGCCCAGGGGTCATCAGGCAGTGGCAAGGCAGCAAGTCAGCAGCAAAGTCAAGCCAGGAAATCCATGCCATTTTCTAGGAATAAGAGCAGAGGCAGACACCCCTACAACAGGGTTCAGACTGGGACTCAGTGGTCCTGGACTAGGTTTAAATGGAACCCTCACTCAGAGGAGTGGAGAGGTCCTAGGAGAGCCTTGTTAAGGCCTTCAAGGACTATCCATGCCCTCAGCACCCCTACATCTGTATGGAAGGTAAACTCTACTGCACCCAACAATCACGTGCAAGAATACTTGTCATTCGAGCCGAGATGCGCATCTCAGAAATGGAAAATGGAAAGTACTGGGCTGTAAAATCACAGCATACTGCCCTTTGCAAGCTTAGCTCACTGTAAAAAAGTTATTTTCACATTTCCAGTGAAACTCTGATAGCTAAATTGATTTACAAAAGCATTTAAAATAGAAATGTGTGGGGTTTAAAAAAACCTGCTGATTTTATAGTAATCTCACAAAACGGAGGTTGTGTGCACCCTTATTATGGCAACAAGCAATTCATCAAAACAGTTGTGCTGCTGTAATGTGAGCTGTTGGTAGTACTGTGCAGAAAACATAGAGCAGAACCAGGTGCCTGAGCCTTAAGGTAAAACCAGCAATAATGTTTCCATCCTGTTCTGCATCTGCAGACTACATTACCCCATTAACTACTGCTAGCTGCAGTGGCAGCACAGGTAAGACACTGATGCTGTCCCTGAGTACAATTCTCACCCACCCAGTCTGTACTGGGAATTTACATCAGCATCCACCCTCTTTCCTTCTTGTCTCACTGGTTGTCTGCTAATTTCCCTAAGACAAGACTAAGGAGTCCTGGCATTTTAACAGCATTTAACGACATCATCACAGTGTGACATTTTCAAAGACTGTTGTTGAGGGTGAATGCATGATCCAGCTTCCAAGACTGACACTTGCTACAGAAACTGCTCGGGTTACCTATAGCTTATCATGTCTTGTTCTTGTTTCTCTGCTTGTGAATCAGTATATATGTAAAACCAACATGTATGGAAACCTTTCTATTCCCCACCAGTCACTGAAAAGGTTTCTCTTTATTTTTTAAAATAATTTGGGACCATTTTGCATCAGTCAATTTTAGCATCCCAGAATAAACAAAACTGCTTTAAAAAACAATAAACTTGTTTGGAAATTTATCAGTTTACTAATGGAATTTGCTGATAATGATTGCCTGTTCAAAGCTTTTATTACTTTCCAGTCCATTTTCTAATAAAATTTACATCTGCAATATATCAATAGGCACGTGATCAAGTTTGTTTATAAAAAGAACATGTACTAGATGGAAAAAAATCAATACACTAACTTTGTATCCTAACAGCTAATTTATAGCAGCATTTGACATTAACTTCAAATAGTTGCTTCATCATTTTTGGGCAGTGTTTATGAGAGGGGAAAAAAATTTCTCCAGTGTTCAGGCAACAGGAACTACACAGAAAAGCTTCTGTAACTGATATGACTTGATGAAAAATATAAGTCTAATAGCCTCTACTGTATTGGGTGTGTGCAGCCAGGTTTTGGTAGTAGCGGGGCTACAGGGTCGGGGCTGCTTTGAGAAGCAGCCTGAAGCTTCCCCCATGTTTGACAGAGCCAATCTATCTGGAGTTGGATACACAAGGGGTTAAACCTGATCCCATCAGTGATAGTGGGAGTGCCTGGGATAACATAGTTAAGAAGGGGAAAAAATATTGTGCAGAAATAGCTGTGGCCAGAGAAGAGAGGAGTGAGAATCTGTGAGAAGAGCAGCCAACAGCACAGAAGGAGGGGCAGGAGGTGCAGCAGGCACCACAGCAGAAATGCCCTGCAGCCCTCAGTGCAGCCCACGGTGAGGCAGCTGTGCCCCTGCAGCCCATGGAGATCCATGGAGATTCCCACACCCCACGCCAGAGCAGAGGGATGCCCAAAGAAGGCTGTGAACCTGCGGGAAGCCGATCCTGGAGCAGGGTCCTGGACAGACCTGTGGCTTCTTGGAGAGACAAGCCCATGCTGGAACAGGTTTGCTGGCAGGACTTGTGACCCTTTGGTCACAATAAATTCTCAGGCCTAAAGTCAAAGTAATATACAGGAAATAATTAACTTTTTAAAAAGTACCATCCAGCAGTCATTTTCCAGTATTATTCTAGAAACGGGCTTATCTTTTTCTCTCATGATAAAGGTGATTTTTCATTACTCAGATTCATATGCCTTACTTTCTTAGATGTTTTCCAAATTATACTAACTCTGTGTATTACAGTGTTCAGACCCAACAACAAAATATGTGCTAATGACTAAAAGAACCCCTAACCTATATTTCTGAAATTTTAGTAATCCCACAAAACATCATGGTTGCTGACTAAAATGCTTTGACTTTGAAATGATCTACATGAGCCAATTACTCTATTTTAGGCTAGAAGAAAAATCCAGCAGCACGGAAAAAAAAAAAAGAGCAATCAGAGGACATGCCAGATTATGTGATGCTTTTGTTTCAGTCAGAGACCCAAATATCAATGTACTTCTGCTTCAATTTCAATTTTGTTGTGTTATCAAGCATAACATCATTTCACAAGAACAATATCATCAACACGAAATCTACCATATGTGGCAAGCCTACATTTATAAATAATTATAATATATCCATATTTACCTGGGAATATCTAGGTATAAATCAAAATTCTGAATGTTTAATTTTCTATCAGTATGTCCTCAACAAGATTTTTATAGGTAAAAAAGACATTTAGAGTTGAAGAAAGTCAAATTATGCCTGAATGTTTTGCAGTACAAGAAGAAAAAGAAGACCATGATTTTTGCAGATATATCTCTTTCTCAAAAAGTCTGCTCACTTCTAGAGGATCTTCCCCACTGTCAAAGAATCTGCATGCTGAAGTTCTGAAAGGCTGGTGACATGGCAGTAAATATTCAATAGAGAATTTAATTTCATACTCATTAACTTTCTGAAAACAATGCTTTTGAGCAGGAAGCTGGTATTCCTTTTCAACAAATCTAAGTTATGATCCTGAACTGGAACAAGAGCCCAGTTCCCAAGACAGAAGTTAGAGAAGAGAGACAGTGTTGTGCATCATGAAAAGAGGTTTTTAAATAATACACAATAAATAGAAATGGAGTTTTTTTTCAAAGTCTGGCTCTACACCTGTGCTCAAAAAGCATGAACCATGAGCCACATGATGAATGTCTGTGAATGTTCACTGAGACTCAGAGTAAAGGTCAAAGTATATAATATCAGTCAGTCAATCAGTCCAGCATCTGTTTGCATTGATTTTCACAGACTGTTTTGTGAATGCACAGGCGTGGCATTTAAACCATTTGCTGCTGCAAGTGTTAAGAAGCATCACAATGGTCCTTCCCCATACTTCAGCCTTCTACCTCACATGTCATCTTACTATCTCATGCTTGCAACATGGTAAATCATTCTTCAATGTTTTAGCTTTGAATAATTCCTCAGAAATAGTAGGACTATTTAAATGTTAACTTATATGTGTAAATAATTTTACAGGATCAAGACTACACTGTGTAAATATTTGGGTCATGTACTATGTCTGAGGTATATTTGAATTGTATGGTTGAACATGATTATTTTTGAACATAATACACAGTTAAACTTTTGAAGTTCAAATATTATAATCTTTTAGGTTCCTATTAACAATAATTGATGGGGTTTTTTTAAGTATGCTGACACATTGGGATTCATCTTTTGTTGAGGAGAAAACCCTAGAGCAACTGCACTAAGTCTTGACCACTTGGAAATAATTTTATCATGTCTTAACCTCTGTCAGCTATCACTGCTTTTATTATTACTTGACATCCTTCTAAGCCAGATCCTACTTCTCTATTTGGCTGGGGTTTGTTTCCTATTATTAACCTTTTGGTGGGCCATCCAAAGCAGTACACTTTATTTCTTCATGTGCATAGTAAGTGAGGGAATCTCAGAACACTTCAGCACTAAAAACAAGAGCATCTTCCAATATCTTGGAATACATACCACTAGATTTCTACAAGGTTTCTTTCTTCCTCTGCCTGAGAAAACAGGCCTAAACTCTCGAAAAGCATTTTTACTAAAAAATTCACCAACTCAATGTAAGTTTAAGAGCAAAAGACTAACTATGAAAATTGATACTGTTTGAGGGGAAAAGTGACAGCTGATTTCCACAAAATTTTATCAGAAAACCAGTCTGGTTTTCAATTTGTTATAATTTTCAATAGTTTTGAATATATGAAGATAGCTATACATTAACATTCCCTTCCCTTCTGCAATCACTGAACCTTTCTAGAGCTACCAAGGAGGAAACACAGCAATCCTGATTTCATGCAAAACAGCTGATACCTTTCCAGATCATCTTCTGTTGTTTTTCTTTTACGTTTGACACATTGCAAGACTTTTTTTTTTTTGCAATTTGACAATGCCTTTAGATTCAGAATTAACTGGACGTATTTGTTTCTTCACTGTAATCACAATATATGTCATTATTTTCACTTGCATGGATCAAGTGCTCTCAGACTGTGAGATGAGCTTTCCTGATGAGACTTAGATCTCTTCCAGAGCAGATGTACCAAGTCCAGGGAAAAAACCAAAATCAGCATTCTTTTTCTCTTAATTTTCTCCATTTTGGATAACACAATCCTAGAATTTCTGAACTTATGATTAATAGATAAGGTGATTCTGTTTTTTGATATCTTCCAAGCAGAAGTGAGCTGGCAAAGCAAGAAGTAACACCAGGACTGTACACCCAGATGTTGTAAACTTTCACAACTATGTGATATTTCCAGAGGTCTATTAGAAAGAAGTTAATCTGCAGGGATTTCCATTTTTATTTATCTCAGCAGTGGAAACATATTAGGTTATTTTTGTTTTGCAAGTTTTTGTTTTTTTCCCCAGAATCTAATGGTACTTTATCAATAAGCCTGTAAGACAACTTTCCAAAGGTATTTGGTTATCTGTTTGGGAAGAAACTGTGAGGAAGAAAGTTTACACAGTGTTTCTGGAAGAGCTAGATTCTCTTCAAATTTGAAATCACACATTTTGAACTGGACATTCAAGCCAGGTGTGCAGGTATTCAGATATGGAGTGACAACTTTGTGTTAAGAACTGAAGCTTGGAAATAAATCACTCAGTATGATTTCTTCCTCACAGTGGTGGGCCACACAATAAGGATGAAAGATTAGGAAGAGAACAGATTACAATAATGTATCAGTCTGCCTGTTAACATGATTTGTCATTTATTATGCAATATCTACTGCTTGATCTGATCTTGTGTTAGGCACTTCCAAATTAAGAACGTATTTGTTCCCTTAGATCAAGATCCCTAGCTCCCAATTCCCATGTCAATGACATCTTCAGCTAGTGCCAATGGCAAATCTTGAGTCACAGATAACAGATAACAGACATTTTACTAATAAAAAGATAAATATGGCAAATATTTCCCCATTTGCTAAATCTCAGCTGTATTTTTTAATGCACACTTTGTAAAAATATTCTGCATTTAGGTGGAATAGCTGTATGCTTAGATCTGGATAAACTTGTTCAGTACTACCAGTTTTCAGATTTTTTATTATTTCTTCCCTGCTCAACAGAAATTCCCCAGATTTCCCACAGTAAGTGATACTGCTTCCTTACTCAGACTTCATCCCAAAAAATCTCATATATTAGTTAAGTCAGGACTCTCCCTGTCCTATAAAAGCAGGGTTTCTGAGCATTTGCATAAGTTTCTGTTAGCAGAGTAAATTTCACCTTCAGTTGAAAGCTTCCACACTTTTTGGGGGGAGAACCTCTTAATTCATGAGCATGCTCTTACTAGAGACTGAGAGTTTTCAAGAAATTTTCTATAGAAGGCCACTTGTTCATGCTAAAAAGAGAAAGGGCTATTATTATATCAGCTTTCATGCTTCAAGATAAGCCTGCTAAAAATGTAGAAGTTCATAAATTTCCTGGCTCCATCAGAGTTCCAGAATTTTTTTTGGTCTAAGTTTAATCATTTTGCTGGGTTTACATAATAGTGAAAGATCTATTTTTCCATATAGGTAGATATAAATCTATTCAAAAGACACTGAACATCAAGAGGAAAATTTAAGAAAAGGCAAGCACAGTGTCCAATATAATTTTGAAGAATGCAACAATGAAGTTTGAGAAACAAATTTTTCTCATTTTAAATTCAGTAGTTACCCTGTTGGAGCAGCTTTTTTACTTCCTTCTTAAAGTCATGCTACAGAAGAAGAAAAGCCCTACAAGATATGCAGCTAAAGTAGTAAAATCAAGCAGTTAGAACTGTGAAAATCAAGGCGTTGGAGCTGCATTTGTGATTTTAAATTTGTTCATTTTAATACATAATTTAAACTGTCATTACTATAAACTGTCATTACACAATTACTTTGAATATTTTTCCACATAATTCTGACTCGGTATGTAGTCATTATTCAAGTGAGTAAATATTTAGTGGAAAAAAATCAACCCATCTTTATCTACAATCACAGAATCATAGAGTGGTTTAGGTTGAAAAAGACCTAGGGAAGCCTTCATGGGGAGATCTGATAAATGTGCTACAATGATGAATTGGCCAATAATATTAGCAAACACTAAATCTGACATATTTTTCCTAATTAAGCTTGCTTGAATATATGTAACATTCATTTACAAGACTGAACTAACACCATTTTTCTAAGGCTGCCATTTCTTATTCTGGGACTATGCTGTGGCAAAAATCCTAAAAATGTAAAAAGATGTTGAATGTAGAAATCCCCACTGCCTGTTGCTCCTGGTAGCCTGCAGTACTGTGAGGCAGTCTATAAAAGATGGAAATGAGGAGACATTTCACCTTGTACACACAGAATGGCAGTAATTGTTCAGAATAAATGCAAAGACATTTTCACTGAGAATCAGTTTCCTCTAAGAAACAGTTTGTTCCGTATAACCTAATAAAATATACAAAATAATTTTTAAAAGGTTAGAAAGCCTACTGAATGTAATGATGAAGATAAGAGAGGGATTCAGACATTTTGTTGGTTGGAGAGTTAGCACAACCTACTCACAGACAGACAAAAGTCTTTAATTTGGAAATGAAATAAGGGTTGAAGAACAGCTTACAAAATTCTCCCCAAAACCCTTTGAAGTAGGTAAGATAAAAAACCAGATTCTTATATTAATAAGATAATTTATGTATTGCTTCACAAAGCTGTTAAAGGCGTTCAGTGAATATTCAGCCTTGTGCCAAAGCGCGCATTGCTTCACGAGCTGTATGCTGAGTTTCCTTTTGAACATCCTCTGCACATCATTAAGTGACCAGCTGAAAGCCAGCAAGCTGTCCCAGACAGACACACAGACACGCACACAGGGACTGCAGACACCTGCTTCCAGGATGTCCCTGCTCCTGGGGCTCCTGTCCAGGACTGAGGCAGGAAGCCTGGCTGGGAAAGGGCTGTGTGCTGATGCAGTGGTCACTGGAACAGGAGCAGGGGGCAGTGCCCCAGGTGCCAGAGCAGAGCTTCCCCTGTAGTGACCACAGCAGAGGGGACCCCACACCCATGGAAGGTCCCATGTCCCAGCAGGTGGGTAGTTCCTGAAGAAAGCTGTCACCATGAAGAGCCAACTCTGGAGCAGGGGAGAAGTGTGGACTGACCACAATGCTCAAACCCCATTATTCTACAAAAAAAAAATTCTAAGTAGTCCGTCTTCATGAATTTTGCTTACTCTCAAGTAAAACAGATCAATAATTTTTATTATATTTGATAAAGAAAAATAAAATAATAAACTGCACATAGACTTTTCCAAGAACATTTTCTTTCTATTAGGTGCCAAATAACAGTTAAGTCCGATTTTCCCTCCATGAAACCTGTCATCTCAGGCAAAGAAATCCTTCAAATATTAAATACATGTAAAGTTTTTCATGCATCATCAGAAATCATGTATATTTTTTCAATTAGTGAGGTTTAATTAAATCTTTCCAGAAACATCTGATCATGGATCAAATCATCATTTGTGGAAGTTAAAGAGAAATTTCCAAACTCTCAGCTGTTGAGTAGTAGGTAATCGCCAGTGAAACCTAGAGAAAATATTTTTAAGCCTATTAGCACTGTCCAGTGTTTCTTGAGTAACTTTTAAGTTGTAATTACCAAGGAAACCATATATGTGTTGATTTGCCCACACTTCCTTCCTAGAAACTGCTGATCTGCTACAGAGAATGACTCTTGGCAGCTTTGGCTTAGGAAGTCCTGCTTTTCCTAAGTTCCAGGCTTCATGCTTCAGCACAGCTATCTGGCTACTTGTATTTCAAGTGCATATTTTAACACTAACTTTACATCTCCAACCTACATTAGCATCACAGAAACAACTGCCACCTAGACCTACTCACAGATGATTTGGTTGCATATGACTTGACAGCTGCTGTTGATTCTGTCTTAATATCATTAACCTATGAAAATTCATTCAACATAACTGCAGCCTTCCACGCTGAACTTCATAAAGTAGTTCAAATCATTGTTTGCTGCAGGTCATTAAGAAACTAGTAAACAGACTATTTAACAATGATGCTAATGTAAATTTTCCATGACAGCAGTCAGTGGTATCCTGCTGACAAATGATAATGTCCTCACAACGTGTCCTCAGAGCTCAGTAATTACTTCAGTATTCATGAGTGCATTTGGCTGGAGGTTTACCTGATCTGAATGCAAAATCTCTATGCAAAGTTTGCATGTGCTTAGTGCATCAGGTACATGTACAACATGAAAATGTTCAAAATATCTCTAAAAGAATAATCTGTTCACTTCAGGCATTACACAATCTTTTTCCCATCACTGAAGATTCTTCCCAAAATACTGCTTTATTGAGCTATTGCTTTAGCTCCTCACCTTACTCTTGTAACACAATAAGAAAACATTTCAAGGAACAAAAAGTAAAATGCTCCAAAAGAACTGCGAAAAAAAGCTTTAAAGGTGTCTTGGCTACTTGTGTAAAACAGGCTTTTGATATTTCAAACACCACTAGCATAGTTTGAAGCATGGTTTTATGATGATGTTTCCTTCAAGCTGCTTTTAAGCCTTCTAAACTATTTGAAGGACAAAAATCTGAATTTCAATAGTTAAGACAGAATAGCTAATTTTTTAATGAGTTTGTTTATTTTAAAATGTCCACTAGTTGATTAAATTTACCTCCAAATGCATAGAGAAATAAACAATACTGTATTTGAAGCATCAGTGATTACATGTGAGAAGTCATATTAGAGAGGGATAGTCTCAGAAAATGAGAAAATCTGTATCTTTAAAAGAGGGACAATAGGGAATCTAAAGAAAAAGGGACACCTCACCTTACTACAGACTGCATTAACATGGAAAAGATGTGTACACAGAAAACTTGGAAACACCTGAAGAATAATAAAATCAAACAATGTGTATTTTTCAAAAATTAACTGTGTCAAGCTAAGCTAATCTCCTGGGGTGGGATAACTATATTACTGGGCGAGCTGATTTTGGCTGGCGTCATTTCCCTCACAGTAGCTGGTCTGGGGCTGTGTTCTGGATTTGTGCTGGAAGCAGTGTCAGTAACACAGGGATGTTTTGGTCACTGCTGAGCAGCCCTTACACAGAGTTAAGGCCTCTCCTGCATCTCACCCCACCCTACAAGCCAGTAGCTCAGTGTGCACAAGGAGCTGGGAGGAGACACAGCTGGGACAGATGACCCCAGCTGACCCAAGGGACATTCCAGACCGTACAGCACCGTGCTCAGTGTGGAAAGCTGGGGGGAAAGAAGGAAGGGAAGATGTTCAGAGTGACAGTGTTTGTGTTCCCATGGCACTGGTACACTTGATGATGGATCCCTGCTTTCTTGAAGATGGTTGAACACTGGGCAGCCCATGGGAAGTGGAGAAGGAATTCTTTGCTTTTCTCATGTGTGTGTGTCTTTTTCTTTCCTTATTAAACTGTCTTTATCCCATAAGTTTTCTCATTTTTACCATCCTGGTTCCCCAGTTATGCTGCAGGGGGAGAGACCAAATGGCTGTGTGGTGCTGAGTTTCCAGCTGGGTTTAAACCATGGCACAGGGAAGAAGAATTATGTTGAAGTATCTTGAGTACAGTGAGAAATTTAATTCTTTTTCATATTAAATTCTTGTAGGAAAAGAAGGGAAATGTCTTATGCATGAAAAAACATATAGAGACTGTGTGTGACTTCTTGGAAAGCTCTTCTCAAAGAATAACTATCGGTATCAAATGGGGATTTTCTTTCAGACTGCAACCCATAGAGATTTCAGGCACAACTCTGTTCACTGCTTTCATTAAAAGTATGGATTAAAAAGTTAAAAAATATTGTAGATGAAATAGGATATGTGAGGATTACAGAAGCCTGGAGACTTCTGAACTGTCCTAATAAATACATAATCTAGAATTAAAAAGAAAATAATAAAAAAAGAAACAAAGTTCACAACAAACTAGTAAAGAGAAATGAATACTGAAAATGCCAAATGAGGAAAGAAGGACCTGGAAGTTTAAGAGTATTAGAAAAGACCTGTGAGTCAACAGTGCAGTATTACTGCAAAAGAAGGAAAGGGAAAATCTGTTGTCAAGCATTCTGAAGGTAAGATATGGGTCAGAATAATTTCCTTCTACTTGTTTACAGAGAGAATGCAGCTGAAGGAATGCCAGTGGCTTTCAGTGCCATACTCCAAAACACACACAGTCACCCTGGAAAGAATACAGAAGAAAACAGCAGCAAAGAGAAGAGGGCTCAGAAAGTATTAATAGTGAAGGAAGACTGCAAAAAGAAGGGTTTCTTTTAGTCTAGGCAGACAAAGACTTGACAGATCTTTTAGGACCTGGCAGATTGTTAATAGGAAAGACAATGATCAATTGTTACGAATTGTCCATGTGAAGGAAAGACAAAAAGTACCCAGTACAACTTGCAGAAAAGACTATATAGGTCATATATTAATAAAAAAATTGAGAGGAGAAAGCTTGAACAGGACACCCTTGGAGAGTCTTTTAGCAGAAATTCTAAAAAAAAGTAGCAGATAAAAATCTCTGTAGGAAGCTGTGGTGTATTTGTTCCTTCCCCAGAGGCAGAGGACCGGACGATATAACCTCTGGAATCTATTCCATCCCTGTATTTCTAATTCAATGACCACATGATGTGCTTTAGTAAGGACCACTTACGGGTTTTTTAAAAGAGTGCTCCAAGTGACATAAGGTTAGATAATTTCACCCTTTTGCAAAGTAGCATTTTCTTCCCCTAAAGGCACCCCTGCTTGCCTTGCACTTACTTGCAGATTACTGGGCTATTTAGCACAGCAGAAGACTGAGAAAGTCAACATAAAATGCATTTTGGATAATTTTTATAAGTATGTATACATCAATTATTATGACAAAATCTGACCTGTTACAAAAAATGCTCAATGAAAAAATTTTCTGTCAATAATCCCTAGTCCTTAGAGTAGGAATCATTGTGTATCAACTGTTAAATAAACCAACAGCTTATAAATTAATTTATTTTCAGGGACATTAGAGCTAGATGGGACCATTACAGCACTAAATTGCTTCATAAACTTTACTTAATAATGCAACAGATAAACCCACCTTCTATCTTCACTATGTATTTTTGAAGAAGAAATAACTGAATAAAAACTGGTATGTCTTGACTATCAGAGCACTAGTAAGAACGTATAGCATTTAAGGCATCAAAAATTGTCTGATTTTCTAGGGAAACAAATTCTGGTTCTGCAAACACAGTACATGGCTATAGCTGAATGACAGCAATTATCTAGTCTGCAGCTTTTGTGGTGTGGGGAAGGGGGCTGGAAGCCAGCTAGAGCTGAGCCAAAGAGACAGATTTATTTAAGATAAACTTTAACCCTGCCATGGAGCAAATAATACAATTTCGAATACAGAAAGGCCAAAACTGTGGGCTGAAAATGCATCGTCAAATCCAGGCAATGTTTTATGGGCTCTAATTAATGTGAAATATAGCAGAAAATAGAGAGAGTGTGTGTCATTTGAGAAAAGCATTGCAATATTTGATTGTATGTTTTTTTCTGAAGCTGAGAAACAGCTCAATATAAGTAAGGAGTACTTTGGTACAAAAGCGGGATATTTATCTCTCAGACAGGCAGATACAGGTCTGTTAGGGACTGGGAAATGCAAGACAAGATCACAGGATGTAAGTGAAAAGTATCATTTTTATTGGCAATAAACCTCACTAAAATTAATTTTTATGAGCAATTTAGTGTATCAAACTGCAGTTAAATTCTATAAGTATGATTCTGCAGAAAGAGCATTGAAGGTTTCCTGGTTATCATGCTTGAAATATTTTTTATCAAATTTGTTTCACTTCATGTGGTAAAAAGACAGGGCAGAGGCTTCCTCTCAGCAATTTCACCATTCCCTTTCTCCCTCTGGATCTGGAATCATCCTTTTTGCTCATCCAGCATCATCACTACCGAGACTTGTGCAGCTTGATCTGATGAGGTGATTCTCTGATAGTGGTGAAACCAGCACCACAGAAACCAGCTCACTCCTTGTGGGTGACAGCACTCGGGAGGTGAACAAGAGAAATGAGCTAAAAACCATTGCCTTCAAACAAAGGTGAGCTTTGGGGTGTTTTTTCACAAGAAGTGACAATTAGGTCAATACAGCAAAATGCTATGGGTAGTGAACAGAGGCTATATTTTATACAGTTCTGACATCTTCCTCACTCTGCTAAGTAGATTATGTCCCAGAGCTTATGGGAAAACATTTTAATGAGAACTGGTAAGAAAATGAAAAATATTTTCCATTAACTTTTGGCAAAAAAAAAACCCCAAATTACAAAAATATTTAGGGGAAAAATATTATTTGTCATGAAATTAGTGTGATGTTTTAATATGTTTTTGTGGTTTTGGTTTTTGGTTTTGTTTCAGTTAGTTGGGTTAATATAGCCCAAAGAAACAGTCTTTTTTTATTTAGGAAAAGAAAAATTTTATTCACAAGAATTCACATTCCAAATATCTGTAATTACCTAAATGGAGTTTCTGTCTCCTGATTTTCTTCTGGTTTCTTCCCATCTCATTCCACACTGAATTCAATTTCACTACAAAGTGTTCACCTGCGGGGTGTTGTCTTTGTTACTGTGACTGCTCTTTGCTTAGGAGATGTAGAACCAATGTCCTGATCCCAGATAAAAAAGGGAATTTTTAAGTACTGCATGATTCAGAGGAGCCATGTGCATGTCTCCTGTCCCCAGCAGAGGGAATATGGGTGAATGACCTTTCTCCACTTGTTCCCTCCCTTTCAGGTAACAACCTGACTTTTTGGTGTGGGTGATTACCAACTAGACTCCTCAGATACACCCAGAGGAACCCTTCCTTTGCTACTTCAGAAAAGTACTCAGATGAGTAAGTATGAAAAATGAGAATGAAATACACTTATTTTAAACCCTGTTTCATGAAAGTTTGCAAACAGTTGGTCTCACCTGCCCAGTACCTAGAAGATTAGCAATAACTCATTTTGAATTCAGGAATTACTATAAGTGATGGGCAGAAACCAGCATTAGCAAAAGTTAATCTTTTTTCCCTGTATAAGCAAGACCAGATGGGCTCAGGTGGAATGCTTTTAAGTTCCTGCATTTTCCCCACAAGCACACCTATAATTGATGAGGAAATTACCCCATCCTTCAGAATTGCCTGGCATTTACTACTGCAATAAGCTGTACTTAGGAAAGAAACATTACTTCAAACTTTTGTATTTTCTAAGGTACACCCCATGATGCAGCCCAGGTTATAAATATGGACAGAAAAAAACCTATTAAGCCATTATAAATGTAATGAATATGAGATCAAATTTAAAGGGAATAGATTCTGATTTTGTTATTTTATCAAATTCCCAGAGACTGAAGCTGTCTGGAAAGTATTGCAGAAAAATTTCACAGTACTAATTGATTGAAAAATAAAATAGCAAATGAAATTCTGTATAAAAAAATTACAAAGAAGTGTACATGAGAAAAAATCCCCTTAACTATGCATGCACAATGATAGGCTCTAAATTAGCTATTACCACCCAGGAAAGAGATATGGAAGTCTTTGTGGATAGTTTCCTGAAAACATCGTCTGCGTGCTCAGAAGAAAGTGATGCTTTAGGAATGATTAGGAAGAAAATGAGTTAAGCAGAAACCAGTTTTACACCTGAAAAAATGTGTTGTATTTCATGTGTCCTGTTTTTCAGAAAGACATAAGAGGCAGCAGAAAGAATAGTGACCAGGAGGATTGATATGTAGTATAGACTATAAGATATGGGAAGACAGAAAGCAGTGACTGAAAGGTGACATTATAACAATATATAAAGCTATGAATGATATTGCAAGGTAAACATTTTTTTTATTATTACTACCTTTCAGAATTTGCAGGAAAAGGTCAATACAATGTAAGATTTAAATCAAACTAAACAAACTGCTTTCTTAGTATGGGGTTATAGAGTCATTTGCATAGAATGCTGAAGTAAACGTAAGGCAACAACACTGTAGGCAACTCTTCAACACAAAGACCTCCAGAAAATCTTTAGTTTAAAAGCCCCAAAGCCCTGACTGTCAGGAGGTCAGAGGACTCAGAAATAACCTCCCCGAAGCCCCTTAAATTTTAAAGGAAAAGCTGCTCAGCTCTCCTACTCTTTCCTAATAAAGCTCTATCAGTTAATGTTACACATAAGATACTGTTAAAAATGGACATTGAGTCTAACTTAATAAGGCAGTTCTTAATTATTGCAGTGCTACCACATTTTCCTCAGGTTGACAAAACTCCCTGACTGATATCAGCACAATTTAAATTATATCAGGATTTTTTCCATTCCACAACAACTTCTCCTTTCATGGTCATGGCATCTTATAGTATCCCAATAATTTCCTCAGGTCATTGGGTTTGTAAAGAATGATGTTAACATGCATCACGGTAGAAAGGAGTAGGACTGGTGGATGAACACATTCAAAGCTAGATGCACTGTACTACAGTTTTTCCAGTATCAAAACAAATCTCTTAATGAGAAGTGTTATTAAAAATAATTAACTGTTCTCTCTACCCCAGAATTTAAATTAATGAAAAATAGTAAGAATGAAAATAGGTGGAAAAGATCTTGCAAAATGGAATAAATTGCTGTGAAGCTATTTCTTGAAAAGGAGTTCTGCTACTGAAAGAAAACTGTATCTTCTTTTTTGTGTGATGGTTATCTATTCAGTACTGCTGATATGACTACAAAAGTTCACATGAGACCATGCCAAAGGGTGGAGTGCACCCAAAAAAAGTACATAGAAAAATTCTATGATGATGATTTGTTTTTTATTTACTTTTTATTGCCTAGCACTTCACAAAAGACATAGCCGTGTCCCAGAGTTTACAGTCTAAGGGATCTATTTGACAGATGTGTGAGCTACAGCATTTCATAAGGCAAGAAAGGACTAAAAAAGTACAGGGTGTTGACTCAACTGGTTTTGCCACCATTTATTTATTGCTGAAGCATTTCCAGTGGCCACACAGTGAGAGCTGCAATGAAAATTGTATTTGAAGCAAGACTAATCTGAATGAAGGAGTCTCTTTTGGGATGGATCTCTGTACCCAGATGGTTGTGCCATGGGGAGCCATTGTGGCACAGACATTTGCCTGCTCTGGAAGGAATCATTAGGAGCCCTGGCACACAGTCCAGGGGCATGGTGCTGTTTGTTTTAAAGCTGCCTCTGTGCACCTGCAACCTGCTAGGAAGGGTGATGGTGGATCTCTATTTTTGTGTCTTTTGATAGTGAAATTGTCATTCTTTCCTTCTCTCTGTGCTCCTGATTGTTACAACCTATCCTTGACAATTGGCACAGCCTTTACATTCTCCCTTTCTCACTCAAGACCTCCCTCAAAAAGTTACACATCTCCAGACACATAATAGCATGCCTTTTTAGTAGATGGTGTAGCTGGAATTTGCATTTTGGGTGCAAGAACCTATAAATAAGAGTCAAAGTTGCTACTTCAGCATGTGGTTATTTATGTACTACATATGTAAGACGAACTCTGTCCATGGTGCTAGATATCTGTCTCCTCCCTATCCTGCTTTTCCTCTGGGATTTCCATAATGAATGCCTCTGGTATCTTCTCTGCAGTTTTATTCCTCCTAGCTAACATACAGCCTTCATCTCTTCTTTAGAGTAAATATTCTCATATTATTCAAGTTCCTGCAGGGTCTTTTCATACAGTCATTTTGTTCAAGCACAAGACTATCTGATCAAGGAAATAGCCAAGGGTTTCCAAACCTTGCCAGAGGCAGGGGGGCTAAAGTCATATTCCTGCATCTTCTGCAGCAGGAATCATTCATGTGCTGCAGAGATAGCCAGACTCTGCTGATTCTCTACAGAGTGAGTCTTCTCTCTAGTGGTGGCCTCCAGCCAAGGCCAACAGGAGCTGTTTGTGCCCAAAGGCAGAGCAAGCCCTCACCACGGACTGTCAGCACTCCCCAGACAGACCCCCTCTAGTCTATCCCTCCCATACAACTGATGCATTCAACGAAACTTCTTTCACTAATTTCTTGATTTCTCTGATATTTCATTGTGGAATTCTGAGGCCTGTCCCTCGTTCCCTCAATCACCAAACACAACTTTCCTAGGTTGCCTGAGGGGAACTAAGGGAATCCTGGGACCTCAGCTCAGGAGTGGCTTCAGCACAGCACCAGGAGAACACACAGGCTCTTCCTTCTGGTCTCCTCTTGCTTGGCAGGCCACAGCTAAACTGGTCTGTGTGGCCAGGCTGGGCTGGGAGGGTGTGCTGCAGGCTTGGCCTCTGTCACAGAACACCACAAGCTCCCAAAAGGAGCCAGTTTCATCCTGTTCCAAAACAGACCCATGGCTGCCCAAATCTGAGGCCATCAGTGATGCTTGGTGGCACCTCTGTACTGCCCAGGAGGAGGAGAGAGAAAGTCATGGAAGAAGGAGTGAAGTTGAGCCTGGTAAGAGAGGTGTGTGTGGGGTGTGTTTATAGTTTTGTCTTTGTTTCTTACCATCCTATTCTACCCCTTACTGGCAATAAATTAAATTACCTTTACTCAATTGGAGTCTGTTTTGCCTGTGATAGTAACTGGTGAGTGATCTCCTCGTCTACCATGACCCATCAGCTTTTTCACCTTATTTTTCACCCCCTTCCTTTTGGGAATGGGAGAGCAGCTTCGTAGGGACCTGGCAATCAGACAAAGTTAACTCACCAGAGCAGTAGAGAGTCTAAAATCTTATCTCACCTTTCTTCCCCTCCAGCCTTAAGCCTGATTACATCCCTGTTACATCCCTTTCCTGTACCAGTTCTTCTGTAAGATAAACATTGTCATCAATCACTTCACCATCTCCCATTCACTTCTCAAAACTTACTGAAATAGGATTTTCCCCCTTTGATACTGCAATTCTTTATTTTTTTTCCCCTTGTGTCTTTTAAACAAAATTTCTACAGTATAGCCTCATCCCCTTTCTTTCCTCTGCTTTCCACAGCTGCCAAAATGATCCTGAGCAGTCTGGGCAAGGGAGGGTCAAGTGGAGGACGGGATTATTTCCAGGAACAGCACTGAGTGATACCATTACAGGAATACTGGGTTCATCTCTGACAGTGAACATTAGAAACCAAAGCCAGAAAAATGCTGGTTTTAACAAACGAGAGAAGATATCAACTTGAACAACTTACCCTGGGAAGTGATGGATTTCCTGTCCCTTGAAGTCTTTAAATCAAGATTGGATGTTTCTCTAAAATATATTGTCCAACTCCAAGAGAAATTACAGATTTGATGGAGGAACCTCTGGGTGAGACTCTTGGTCAGATCAGGGTAGACCATTGTGTGTTCCTTGTGCACTCTCAAATTAAATTTAAATTAGCATGCTACCATTGTGTTTGAAAAAGACCAAAGCATATGCCTCAGCTCAGTTAGCAGGCAGTACCTTGCTGATCACTATCATGGATAAAGGTCTAAAATCTTAATATTTAATACTTATTTTGCATGAATTCACATGCATATTTGCCAGCAAAATAACTAAATGTTTTTCCAAGTTCACTTGCTCTTAGTGACAAAGAACCAGACAGCCATGGAAATACTATTTTCATTGCTTTTTATCTGGGTTTACAAAGTCAAAAAGTTAAATGATGAACAGTGGAGGAAAAGAGGAACCAAATTTTGGGGAGAATTTAGGGAGACAAAGGAGGCAAAGCAAGGAAGAAGAAAAGAAAATCAAACAAGAGTGAAAGCAGAAGTTACAAAAAGAGATGGGTAAATAATGTGAAGAACAAGCCTGCCATTTCAGAGAGAAGACTGGAAAACGTGAAGGGAAAGTAAACAGAAGTAGAAGATTTACTGAAACATAAAGTATTCTGAAATGCAGGTTAAGTCTGTTTGCCATTGACCTGCAAAGAAATCTTTCAAAAAGTAATTAATTTACAGGAATTTCGCCGTCTCCCAAACACACACACACACAGAGTCATGCGCACAGCTGGACACATCCACACTGATGAGTCTGTCTGTCTATACATCTCTGCTTTCAATGTTCTCTGCTTACTCTCCTATGTGGTAGATGCTAGGAGCCCACAATCATTCTTCACAAATCACTGTCACCCTCTGCAGCAAATAGAGGGGTTGTATTTCACCCTGCAACAGGAGAGTTTGAGGACACAAGGTGCAGTAAAAAACTAAGAAAGTAAACTTGAGTGAAAGGAGGCAAAACTCTGATCTTGGAGCAAATGTGTGTGTTTCAAAGCAGAGCCATAAAGCTCACCTTGAAAAAATCACTATTCTTTCATATTGCCAATTAACATTTTAAAATTATGCTATTGCAACTCCAGTCATTCCCTGTGACTGACAGAAATATCTTGTAAAGCCACATGTGAAGCTAGAAGCTCCCTCCTCTGAGATACAGCTATTGTTGGATGATTTCATTACCTATCATTTATTATATATATCTTTTAATTATTAACTGCAATAGACCCAGACTTCTAGCAGCTCCTCTGGGAAACTTCCAAGGCTTCAAGAGAAAAATTCAAAGGCACCAGAAAAAGACTAGACAGTAAAAGAGCTCCATTTTTTTTCCTCCCACTTAAAAATATTAAGAAATTAAAAAAAAAAGAAAGAAAGAAAGAAAGAAAGAAAGAAAGAAAGAAAGAAAGAAAGAAAGAAAGAAAGAAAGAAAGAAAGAAAATAGAAAATAGCGAAAAGGAGGTGGCGTAGGAGCAGTGAAGTTTTCCTTTGCATTCGCTCTCCTCCCTTTGGCACGAGTGGCACAGCGCTGAGCGCTGCCCTGCTCGCTCCATCCCCTGCCGCAAAGCGCGGCCGGCAGCGCGGAGCGCTCCCGCGGGGAGGGGGGCTCGCCTGCCCCGCTCCGCAGCCGCTCAGCGCACGCACACCCGCCCGGCCACCCTCACTAATAACAGCGGGTACTTCACAGCAGCAGCCCCAGGGATGGGCTGCGGAGGACGAGCCTCCCGCGCCCCGCCCGGGGCACTGTCCTTGCCGGCCCGACTCCGGCCGCACAAAGTTCAGCGATGCTGCGCGCCCGCGGATGGGGGAGCGGCACGAAAAAGGCGGGGTGAGGGGCGCGAATAAAAATTTATAAAAACCACCAGTACCATCAACAACAACAAAAAAAAAAGCCCCCCCAGAAATTAAAAATACGGGCGAACGCGGCGCCTGCGGCCGGCGCGGCGGCTCCGCGGCTCGGGGCGGAGCGGGGCGCGCTCGGCGGCCGCTCCCGCCCGCGGCGGTGCGGGCGGCGGGGGGGGCGCACGGCGCATGTCCGCCCGCGCCGCGCCGCGCCTCCGCCAGACGCTGCCCCCCGCCGCCAAACTCACCACCATCTTCTGCATGTGCAACATTTGCAGCCGGACACACTCCGCTCCCCGGCGATGGAGACTGCGGGAAAAATCCGCCGCGGCGGCATGGCTTGCTGAAGCGGCAGCCGGGAGAGAGGCAGGGCGCGAGCGGGAGAGGATAGCGAACAAATTCTAAAACCAAACCACCCGAAAAAAAAAAAGAAAAGAGAAAAAAGAAAAAGAAAAAGGAGGAAACCTCTCTTTTTCTCCCCCTTCCCTTTTTTTTTTTTTTAATTTTTTTTTTTTTATTCCTGGTTTTGTGTGTATCCTCCTCGCCCTCGATGCCTCTTTAAACAGCATCCAGCGAGCGAGCGGGAGAAGGCGAGACAGAGAGGCAGAAGAGAAGATGAGGATAATTTGCAGACAGCTTGTCTTGTTGTTTTCTGGCTTTTGGGGACTAGCAATGGGAGCTTTTCCTAGCAGCGTGCAAATAGGTAAGCGCTGCATTGGGCTGCGTGCGTGTGTCCAGGGGTTCAATCCTTTGCGAAGTGAGTTGAAAAGCAGGCTCTGGAGGCAGCTTTTGCAGATTTCTCCTCCAGCACCATCCCATTTCCGTGCCTGCACGAATCATCCTCGTGTTTCTGTGTACGTGCCTCCGTGTGTCTGTGTGTGTGTAAATATTTCTGTGTGCGTTCGCGTGCGGGAAGGAGGATGCTTGTCTTGTGCAGAACTCCTTCCAGCCCCGGGGGTGCGGTGTCGACAGGGCACGAAGGGGCTCGGGGCTGGTGCCCCTTGGCTGCTTTAGCCCCCTCCGACTCCCCTTGCTCTTGCCTGACTCTCGAAGGAATGGCGAGTCCTGAGCAGCGGAGGTTGCGGTAGCCGGCAGGGATGGGGGGGCAAAAGGCTACATCGTCCTTCGTTCCTCTGTGTAGTTGGAAAGTTTAGGGTTTTGTAAGTGTGTCCCTCTAGTCCTGTGCCCCATCCTTACCCCTTTCCCATCGCCTCCCGCTTCCCTCCTTTCGGACGTGTTTGGGATGGGACGCAGCTATCTGAATTCTTTCCAGCTCAGCTCCATCACTGCATCATTTCTTGTGGACTTGTAAAGATGCTGCTAATAAGGCTGAGCTGCTCCCTGCCTGCACATGGCTGCAGAGGAGCAAAGTTCATTATCTTCCTCTTCAGTGCAGATTATCCTACGCCGAGTTGGTATTCCCTTTTTTTAATCCAGAAAGCATCGTTCCGCTTAATCAGCCCGCCACTTAATGTGAGAGGCTGTTGAGCAGCTGATTTACCAGTGTGTTCAGTATCAAGGAGATGGAGGCTAAACACTTTAAAAGGTCACTGTAATCATGACAAATCTGGGTATTTATGTATGAAAGGCTGAAAACCGAGAAGTCAGAAAAGAAGCATGAATGCATCAGGGAGGTTAAAATCGATTGAGGACGGTGATTTAAAGGCAGTGATTGTGATTATGAATACGATTAGTTCCTTATCCATTAAAGTCTTAGGACTTGCCTTACTGTGCAGCTTTGGGAGAGACAGTTGCTTGGTTTTACAAGACACTAAGTGGCTTGCAAATGATTTACCCAGCTGCTTTTGCTTTTTGCTTTTTTTTTTTTTTTTCTGTTTTTTGTAGGTGGTCTCTTCATCAGGAACACAGATCAGGAATACACTGCTTTTCGATTAGCAATCTTTCTTCATAACACCAGCCCCAATGCATCCGAAGCACCTTTTAATTTGGTTCCTCATGTAGACAACATTGAAACAGCCAACAGCTTCGCTGTAACAAATGCCTGTAAGTAAACATGCCACTGATCCGACCACCTTACACATAAATTGCAGTGGAAAGAACAGGAAACCACGTAGTTATCTTGCATTGTAAATATGTCGGGAAGTCTGTCTTCGGTACAGATAGCCTTTGCAGAACAGCAAAAGGGGCAGCAGTCCTCGTTAGTTCCTTAGTGGAGCAAAATCCCCTCTCCTGCCTTCTGCTGACTAACCTGATGTGACATTTACTTTGGTAAAAAGTAAACTGCAGTATTACTGTAGTTTCTTGCTTCTTTGTTTCTATGGAGATGAATTTTGTTGTTGTAAAGAAAAATTGTGAATGTGTCAATAAGTGCATAAACCCCACACTTTTGTTTGCTTCTGTGCATGCTGTGCCTTGCGTGTATTTGAAAATATATGATAATGTTTGTGCTCCCAGATGCTTTTCTAATGGCTGGAAAGGAGACAGGGAAGCAGTGGTGTGCAGGATAATATATCTGAGTTGCTTGACGCTGCAGTTGATCTGGTGATGTCACTTGAGGCAGCCCTGCTCTTATATTCTAGGTTGTAAATGTCTCTTACCATTTCGTAATGCATACATCCTGTGGATATGTCTCTGTGCATCCATACATTGGTGCCAAATCAAGTTAGTATCTGAGCTACTTGGTTTCACAGACCACCTCAACTGGAACAAATATTCTCGTCCTACTATATATTTTATAAACACACACACACCCACATACACACAGATGCACATACACAATGAGAGGAAGACAGAGCAAGAAATGCCCTTAACAAATGAGGTAACATTTATTTTCTTTAATTTCCATTTTGATAAAAGTGATGTATAATTAGCTGAACTTGCTACATTTCAGTCACCCCAGGAACCTTACCAGTGGTTAAAACATGTACTAGATATGCCTAATCTCTGAGAGGGGCAAAGCATTATTTCTATTTCTTTTCGTGTGTGTCTGCCTTCTTAAAAGGAATTCATGTTATTATGTAAGATGCTGGTGTACTGTGGGGCAGAGCTGAAGACTGTAGTAGCGTTACTACTTTGATGTTCATATTTCAGGACTCTATAGGTTTTCCTCTGTAGCTCTTAAGTTTTCCAGTCCCTCCTCTCCGTTCATGAGTGAATTGCCTCTGGAAGTAGATGCTCTAAGCAACATTGCTGAGCGAGTTTAAAATAGAAACATACTGGAGAATGTCTTACTGCTCATGGTGCCTTTAAAATATGTGCTGTGTTTCTCTTCACTTTCTCACTGCCATCTCTGTGGCACTTTTTAATATGTAAACATACAATATGCTGTGCAGTTCTCATGAATAATTTATTGCATGATTACTAAATTTATTTATCCAAGTCTTTGCTACTTCAAGTTTCAGATGACCTTGCCACCCTGTTTAAGAGGAAAAGCTTCTGAGCTGCCAAAATGGCTCCATTCATTTTATGCAGGAAAGGGTGATGTCCCGTAAAGCGTGGATTCTATATTAAGCAATGTATTAATTGTATTTAGCGTGGAAATCAGTATCAAATTCCATAAGGCAAAAACATTTCAAAAGATGCTTTGAAACTGGAAGGAATCAGGTCTGTGCAGGTGTAGTACATTGAGAAAATACTACAGTTCATGTCAACTTTTGAAAGCACTGATAATATTTATTCCATGAAGACCAATGACACACTAGCATTTTTAAACTTAAATTTTTAGCAAATGGGATGGGACTAAAATTTTTGTGTTCTAAAATCGGTAATTTTAATTTAAGTCAATTATTCTAGATTCTGCCTATGCATCTAGTTTTGTCAATTTCTCAAGCTATTGCTTCATTTTGGATTAAGGATATTGCTTAGTCTTTCCATTTGAATGTTAGTGAACTAATTCTGATTTGCACACATTTAAAATTATCTAAAATAGCACCACTTCACTGTGTAAAACTAAACACCTTTAAATTCAAAGAAGTGTTTGGCCAAACCTTTGCTGATTTACACTATTTGCAGCAGATTCTTCTCTCTTTCTAACCACCTTATGCTATTTTTGCCTTTTATTTAACTGAGGAACACCTCTCCCATTATGTTTGCTGTCATTTATAGAAATAGTGATTCATAACCTGATCCTTTTTTTTTCTTCTTTAAACTGAACCCAGTTTCGGTTCCAAAGTATTTAAGAGCTTTAGAAATGACGAATCCTTGTAGTATGGGGAGGTGGCAGAGAAGAAAGGGAAATTAAATGTATATGCTTATGTGTGTATATGCTCATAAAATTCTGTACATTTGTATTAAATAGAAGTAATCCTAAAGGCCTTATTTATGTTTCTGCTTGCCACTTAAATGCACATGTATTTTTGCATTAGTCCAAGTTTGCATTTATTTCGTGTTTTGCAGTCTTGTGCCAATAATCTGACTACTTCTTTTTAAAAACATTTTATTACTGAAGAATATATTTTAAACAACAGATATTCTCCTAATGAAATGTAGGCAAACCAACTGACAACTGAATGAACATATCTCATGTTCCTTAAGCTAAATGTGAGCAGAGTCCTGCAAAAATCAATTGTCTGATAGCTGGAGGACACTGGCTTCCATGTGATTGAATTTCCTGGCTTGACAGAGGCTTCTAAAGCGCACATGTGTGAGTTTTTCTAACCTAATTAAAGAAACCCCCACCATCAGCTCTGAATTAAGTGATTTCATATGTTTTAATATGAATTGAAAACTCTTTGCTGAACCGCTGTGAAACAGTGGGTTTGGACCTTGCTGTTTGTGTGGAAATTACTCAGAGCACACGTCCCCAAACAAAAGCCTGAGAGCTTCTGGACCGAGATGAATATTCATGTGAGTTCAAGCATAAAGCTCTGAGACATTACCAGTTTCCTCTACTTCTGTTTCCATTTGCTGCAGAGGTTACTTGTGCAGATTCAGGGCCTGACCCTTTGCATGTGTCAGAGACAGTAGACAGATTATTTCAAAGGATTATGGATGGCATACTAGCAGGTAACTCACTGCAACACTGGATAAACTTTAATGGTTTTTTTTTGTTTTCACTAGGTTAAAAACATCTATCAAAATGTTCACCCAGGATACTTTTGGAACTGGAAAATTTTGTATGTTCAATGTCATAGCTAATTTCCAATGGTTATTTTATGCATTTTTGTTGTCTTCAAACAGGCCTAGAACATTAGTATTTTTATTTTAAATCTTGAATGCATATGGAAACAGGTTGCCTTAATAGATAGAATCTGTTGTGAGTTATCAAAATTGATCTGATCTATATCACTTTGGAGATTTCAGTCCTTTTTCTTTTCCCTTCACATTTGTGTGTTTTATTTAAACTCTGTTCATTTCTTTTGCACTACATACATTATTCAGAGAATCCCTCTTACTGACAGAGCTGAAATTATTCAAAAACATGAATAGTACAAGATTCTTACTCATCAGAACACAATACACCAGAGCTGAAACATTTGTCTATTGGCATACATTGGTTTGCCACTTATAAGCAGGAAATTCTGCTCATGATTAGAAATCTACCTGCATTCAGTTTGATTTCAGATGTTGGAGCAATACATTGATAATTTGGAGGGGATTGTATATATTTATTCTTTAGCTGAATGCAAAATAATTTTTTTCCCTCCGTGCACCATCTATATAGTATGTTAGTATATCTCAGCAACACAGTCAACATTAAACATGCTTGAGTACTTAGGAGAGGTAGTGCTATGGTTTTATAAAGAACTATTTGCCTTTCAGCTCTTGTGGTTGAGAATTTTTCTCAAGTTGAAGTTTGAACAATCCTTAATCTGTAGCAGTTTGCAGTTCTTGCACAGAATTAAGCTAAAGGGAATGAGGAGAGATTGATTCCAGTCTTTCATTAGTGTTTTATAGTAAAGGTAAAGCTTTTCTCTTTGAGTCTGTTTGACTTAATGTGTATTCTGAGATGAATATATACCTAATAAATGTAATTTAGGGAAAATGATACCCTTCCTTCCTCTTCTGCACAGTTCCATTCTTAGTAGATTTTAATCCCAGTAGAGGCAAACCTCCCAAAGCATAATCTTGTTTATGTGCCACATGAATGCGAAGAAAAGCCTACTGAAATAAAAAAAAAAATTGTATCTTGGAATAACTTTCCTCTTTCTCCAAGAGTTAGTGCCTTGGACTCTTGTGCCCTCTAGATTTATGTGGGGCTGATGACCTGAAATTGGAGGGCCTGATTCTGCCTCACTAGTGGGAATGCAGTTTCTGGGGAAGATCTGCTGAGGTCAGAGGCAGCCCTGAGGTCAGACAGGAGCCTTCCTTGTCACTCTCACCTCTCTATATGTTTGTCTCTGGGTTTGTACATGCTCCCGAGGGGAGCAGCAATATCATTTTGGAGTTAACTTTCTGCTGAGAACTCCAGAAAGCTGAGGAAATAGACTCACACATAGTATTGCCCTTATATTGTGACTATCTGTCATTTTACTTACAGGAGTTTTCAACTTTGATTTCCTCAGCTGCATCATAATGGGATTTTCATTAAATGTGGTTATTAATTCTGCTTTATAATTACAACTCAATTTAGCAATAGAAGCGTAACCTTGGTTGAATAATCAGTGTCATTTAAAAACATGATGTTCTTTATTTAGAAAGTGAGATTTCATACAGCTGAATGATGTTTTGCTATCAAGAGCAGTGCAGTATTCCCAAGGATGCAGTTTGGAGTGTGTTGAGAGTTATCATACAGTCAGGTTTTAACTGCAAAAGCAAATAGTGTACCAGTTAGCTAGAAAGATGGAACTGGATTAAATTTTACCCTTCTAAGACAAGTTCAATTACAAAAATCCTTTTAAGTGAGTGTTTTGCTTTAATATGTGGAATTTATCTCAAGCTAGACTCCAATTACTGTTAACAATTTCTCTTAACATTTTTTATTATTATCAGTTGCTGATGGAATCAAAGAATGTGTGTGTACTTGGGTGTCATCTACCATAAGAAGGATTCTGTATATTTTTTAGAAATAAGAACATCCATATTCAACGAGTTTCATAGCTCTAAATGTGATATTTTTAAATAACCATACAACAGAGAGATCAACTGTCAATATCTCCAGTCCATCAGAGTCTGGTTTTAATTTTCAGGGTTATTGTTGGGAAAATAAAAGATGGGCCTTTGCTGACCTACAGTCAGATTTCTACCCGGGAAATCCAGAACATTCATTTCCCTGGCATTTGTCCTAGCATGTTACTGGACTGACTAAAACTTTAAACTCAAAAGCTTTATATGAGCCTATAGAAATAATTTAATGTTCATTTCAGAGGATTAATAAGAAAGGCTGTGTTCCTTCATTCCTTTTGCAGAAGGCAAAGCAGTGCAGTACTTTTTGTGTAGGACAAAGACTTTAACAAGTAAATTAAATTGATTAACTTCAGCTTTATCATTGTGATCTAAGTTTGTATGCTAGTCAAAATAAGTCATGCATTTCATTTCTAGGTCCTGATTGTTTTGAGACTTGCTTGTTCATGAGAGGGGAAGACGTCTGCTTTGATTTCTTAACAGTTTTAGATCCCACAATGAATTGTGCAATTCCAGACTGTGAGCAGGTGAAGTTCTTTGGATTTAAACATGTTGGACCAAATAATCATTTCTCATAGTTCCTATTCCTTAATATATGACTCATTTAAGGGTATGAAATCTGTACTAGTGCAAAAGTGAAGATGTCTCTGTGATTGCACCAGTGTAATTACAGGGAAAATTGGCCTGTTCTCTAGATTTCCATTCCTCTGAGCACTTAGTTTGAGGCAAAGATTTTGGACTAGTACAGCACCAAGTCTGCTTCTGCAACTGAGGTGGGCACACCAAAGTTATGTGGTAGGACACAAAGTCAATCTAGATAATTTATTCCTGTGTCGATCAAAAATTGTTCTAAATTTTGGAAAATAAATTTACTCAAAAAGTATCTGATCACAGTGTCTTGTTTTGAAATTTCATCATTGCTTTACTGTTAAAACTTTTCTCAGATGTTTTAACATCTTCCTCAGTCTAGTATACGTTCTTACATAGATTTTTGGTTGTTACTATGGCTTACAAAGATTCCTACTGGCTTTTATCAAAGTTGATGTGAATTCATTTGTTTGTCAATGCAGTTGTATCTTGAGTTATCTCAAAAATTCTATATTAGTGATGTCTGCTTTCAGGCACCCAAGTTCAAATAGGAAGGCTACCCTACATTTTGGCACTCAGAGACATTCTAGTATTTTCCAGAGTCCTTAGTAGCCCCTGCCTTCCTCTTGGCAAGTGCTTATGGCTGAGCACTTGGGAAAACCTGTCCTCTGTGCAATATATAATATAATATATAAATAATATAATATATAAAAAAAGTAATGCATGGGGCAAGTGTCTTCTGTCGGTGCTGCTACTTCCTTGTGAGGACTGAGTTTCTTCCCTCTTTTTCCCATAGTCCAGATGAAGTCTGCCTGACTTGTACAAGTAATTGCAGGTTCCGTGTGGTGAGAAGATGGAACCAGAGTGACACATACCCATCATCCTTGTCCTGGCAACACATTGGAAACACCCAGCTCATCCCTCCTCTTCACCAGTTCCTCCAGAGCTTACTATAGCTAAGGTTTATGTTGGACTCAACTGGAAATACCCAGATACTTACAACAAAGCTACTGTAATGGCTGGATTTTGACCAGCTATGCTAGCATTAGCAAACTCCAATGCAAACACTGGCCCTTGTCATGCAGGTTTTTTTCCCCCAGAAAGAGCTGTTTGTGATTTAAATAGGGGCTCTACCTGAGCAGTGATTGCAGTTTGGAACCTCTTAAAAAGAAGGAGAAGTAGGAATCCAGTTTATTTGCAAGAGGAATATGTTCACATTTTTCATCTCATAGCTCAAATTTTTAAACTTAGTAAATTGCTTAACTCCTGTTAGTTTTAAAAACCAAAATGTTTGGCAGTTGGACCCCTGGTACATAATTGCCTGTTTACAAAGAAAGTCAGTTGGGCTACTGTTTTCTTGTGTTCCACAGGCTACTTCAATGTTGTATTTGTATGCAGCAATTGCTCCTGAAGTATGCAGGCTTGTGCAGTACCTTTCACTATATTCATGACCAACATGCAGTTGTTTTTTCCTGCAAATACAAATACAGCCCAAGAGCAAGAAAAAGTACTTAACAGTTTTCACTAGATTATTTATTAGACTGTTTGTGGGGAAAAGCTTTAAACAGATTTTGAAGATGTATTAAAATACATTTTTTAACTACTCATAGCAGCTCTCTGTTTCTTGCTTTCAGACCCTCTGTGGGGTAGATTTCTGCATGCACGCTGTTCCAGTAGCTTCTGTGGTGTATTTTTATAATGAACTTAAACCCATGAAAATGCAACTTCATTTTTTATTTGCTTCATTTTTACATTTTTTATTTTATGTTCTTGACGTAAAGTTCAGATCCACCTAGTGAATATCTGTCAAATTTTAGGGAAGTTCACAGACAGAAAGTTAATTGCTGAAAAGAATTGAAATCTTTATGCTTTGCTTGCCACAGATTTCAAGGATATGGAATTTGCATCTTCACATTGTGGCGTAAAAGATGATCCATATGTTAGTATTAGAAATTATCACTCAAAATAGTTAAGAATTATTATTAAAATATTTTTTTGTTAATTTCTTTCTCAGATATGTGCTACACTTATTTTTTTTTTTTTATTATTGTCAAGGTCCCCTTCCAACCCAAACCATTCCACAATTTCTTTTTCTTAGAGATTTCACTGATGTCACCATGTCAGGGTCAGATCTGTTTTCCCAGTGGGAAAAGCAATTCATTTAATAGATATTCAAGATAAAAACAGCAGCAAGAGAGGAAATTCTTGTAGAAAGGAAAGTATGAAATGTAGAGTATTATTTGTCCCCAAAAGCTTCCTGTGCTATTTTAATATTCCTGATGTTCAGTAGAGGTGTTCCATGCTACTAGTTAATGTGAGATATGGATCTGGATGATGCTGTGTTAAGGTCTGGAAAACATTGTGTATAAGGGAGAAAGATTTTATTAAACACAGATACATTCATGTAACATTCAGGAGAGAAAGTTATAATAATTTTTAAGTAGTATTTGGCTATCAATAAATGGTGCACTTGTTTTCTCACCTAAGCTGATGGGGGGGGAAAGGGAAGAGGCTTTTACAGGCCCTCAGTCTCAGCAGAGTAGTGTAGGATCGTCTTGCAAAGATTTCCTCCAGGTTTTCTGTATGGATCCTGGAGAGGTTTGCTAATAAAGACCTTCAGCCTTGGTAATTTCCTTTCATTTAAATGGAGAAGAGTGTTTAAGAGTGGACTTTTCAAAAGCACTGCATCTGGAAGGATAATTTCCTTCAAAAATCAATAGTCATGGGCTCTTGGCTGACTCAGGAGTTTTTCTCACTTCCCCTCCAGGTAGAAAGCACAAGCCAAGTAAAATGCTGGGTTTTGGGGCTGTTCCCATAGCCTGTTAACACTGTCTCTGTGTCTAGCTGTTTGTGTGTCCTCCAACTGAGAGCTGGTCAGGAGTTTTTCTTTCTCAGGTCCTTTGTTTAAAAATCAGTATCTTTGGTCAGCTTCTCACAGGTAAAAGCAGCAGAGTAATGCTGTATGACATGTTATTATATAGATCAATTAATAATTAGAGTTGCTGTCTGGAGGCACAAACAAAGATCCAACTTCAAGATGAAAGATTCAAGAAGAAGAGCATAAGAAGTGTATTGGGACAACTTTCATTGGCATTTGCTGCAGGCTTACATAGATTCCATCACAGTGTGTGTCTGGAAGGTCAGGTGTGGTGCTGAATGGAAGTGATCCAAGTTAGAAGTCCTTGCAGATGATGAGGAAGGATATGAGAGCAGTCTGGGGGAGGAAATGTTGACTGATGGCTATGAGCATCATTGCTTCAACAAAGAAAAAGTAAAGGTCACCAAGTGAATGGGAATGTAGACAGTATGCAATAATGTCCACAGATAAAGGATTGGTGGGACCATTTTGGTCACTCACTGGGAGCATCAAGATGCTTGTCAGCCAACCTCAATACCCTTATCCAACCTGTAATTTTTTTTTCCCAAATAAATCCAGTCTTAAAGACAAAAAAAAAATCTCAGGTAAATTGTCATGTCATCAACACTTCGTTGGGATATGTCACCCAGCATCTTTGTGTTGAATGTGGGAGCCATAAAGAGTAGGAAAGGAAGAAGTCTACTGGGTCTATTGTTGGCTTTTACTTTGGAGGGATACCATAATCAGCATGATTTTTCAGAGTTGTGCACCTCCCAGAGCCCCTGAGGTTTGTTCTGTATGGTTGCCAGCACAGAAAGGTGGTTTGGGACACCTTTAGTAGCATGGTTTAGGTATGGCAAGATATGTAAGGAGTTACAGAGGCCTTTTTCAAGTTCCCTTGAAAATGCTTAGGGTGGACACAAATGGTAGGGCTTTTTCCCTCGTAAGAATAAAACCATCTCCTAACCCCAGCAGGGACTGTGGCTTGAAGCAGCAGTGATATAAGCTTGCTAAATGTGTTCCAAGACCAAATTAAGTAAATTTTTGCTAACAAATGTGTGCTAATCCCCGTTATTTGTATTCACAGACTCATCTACCTTCAAATACAACTTAATGGTCATATGTGTTACACATATTTCACTTTCTATGAGCCACAGAGGATGTGAATCTATTACTGCTTTCTCCTGGAGGCTTTGGGCTGTTAGCTTAAGATATCAAGAGTTATGAATTTAGCTTTGGAAATCCCTAGTTTCATCTGCTTTGTGTGTCAGACGAGATTGCAGCCTGAACACAAACACGATGATGAATGATATTTAAAACACAAGAATATTTGCAGAAAGCAAAAGACTGAATAAAGGAATACAAGAAGTGCTCCCATAGCTGTCTTTGATGATCTGTTGCAGTGTTCTGAATAGCAGATGTATATGGAAAGAATAACAAAGGACAAACCCTTTCTTTCCTGATACTATTAAGTCCCTAAAACAGGGGCAAGTAGTAACAAAAGACCTCAGCAATTAATTATTGTTGTAGTAATAGCTGTATTTACAATGTTCTGTTTACTCCATCCATTAAATGCTTAGCTTAAATTATTTATTATTCAGTTATTATTGAAATCAGCTGGAAAATGTAAAGGTCTTTTCAGACAACTCAGAAAAAGAACGGGCACAGTTAATGCAAATGCATGTGTGCAGCAGGTAATTGACACGGTTTCGGCAGGGGCTGCCTGAGGTGATTTGGAGCCCAGCTGGGAGGTGGGTCTGCCCTGGTTCTTCAGACACCTTTGCAGATCAGAAATGAGAGATTACCCAGAGTAAGGAATTTAATTTAGAGTTTGAGATCTTTCCCCTGAAGTTGCTCTTTGCCCTTCGTGGACACCCAGCTGGGTGGGAGAAAGCTCCAAGATCCATCAGGAGCTGTGTATTAAGGAAACATCATTATTTGGTGTTGGAGAAAGAGGATTCAGAGTGCAGAGAACGGACTGATATGGAGCATGAAGCACCTCTTGCTGCATGGGGAATTTTCTGCTTCTGGAAACACCTGGAAGGTGTGGCTAGTGCTTGTGAACCAGGCACTATAGCGGGTGCGAGCTGACATGACTTTGTAAAGATTTAAGGTGAACATTTGGTTATGCCAAGCTGAAAATGTAGTACAGAGATGGAGTAAGACCTAGACCAGACATCCAGTGAAGCACAGGAGGAGACACAGAGGAAATTCCGTTTGCTTCTATCAGCTATCTGCTTCTCTCTTCTCGTCCTCTGGTTTTTGCTGTTACATGCCCCAGCTTTAGATGACAAAATGAGAGCAGTATTCAAGAAGCACCACCAGTGGAAGCAGTTGACGTGGTGCTTCCCAAGCTCTGCACCACTGAAGAGGATCCAGGCATCCCAGAACCAAATTCATAATGTCCCGGCTCTACCCCACAGCTAGGGACAGGCTGTTGTCCTTCTGGGTTCAGCACCAGAAGCCACAGCAGCTGATTAGCTCCTGTAATGTATTGATTGCAGATAACTGTCAGCTTAACTACTGCAGGGAAAGGAAGGAAAGGGAAAGAGCATAAAGCATTTGATTCTTGGTCACAAGCAAAAAAGAAATTGCATCCTTATATGACCTCAGAAAAACTCTGCTTTTTTCTGTCTTTGTCTTACTCCCCCAAGTCAGACTTGGACTCCAACATGGTCAACACTTTGAGGGAGTGGTGGTGCTGTACCACAAAAAACAGTTCATGCAGATGAATTGGATTGCTTCCCTCCATTCTGTTCTGGGTCTCTAACAGGTGTTGAAGGACTACTGTTTTTTTAATTTCCTGATGAAAGGACCAGAAATGCCATCATTCTTTCGGTTACTGTTTATGATGGGAATCTCTTGCTCTTCAAAACTGCTGGCAGGAACCAGAGATTCACAACTTAATCACATTTTCTTTGTCAGCCTTTCACATACTATACTAAATGGGAGACTAGCAGAAAATCCTTTGAGCAATTACAATAATAGGATAATAATAATTTTTGCAGTTCCTTGCCCTTATATAGTGTCTGTGAAATTAAAATGAGATCCAGCATAATGTTACCCATTTGAAAAGGCATGGATATCTGCTTTCAGGAGCATCACCTTGAGAAACTACTCTCCAGGGCCTTACCTTCCTGCTACCTTTTATTTTAAAGCAGGGCTGTACTGCCACCTTCCTATTCACGTCTGTGAGCAATTGACTGCACAAATGAAGTCACGAAAGAGAATGTGAATGAGGAGAATCAGCACCATGAAGAAGTTTTTTTTCCTCTTGTGCCTATAAAAGAGGGGGTTTTTTTCCTCTTGTGCCCATAAAAGACAGGAGAACATTAAAGGATAATCTCTCCAGTTCAGAGGGAGCGTGCTTACATAAGATATTTTCCTTTCTTGACTGCACATCATGTAGGTCTTAGAAGTACTTGTTAAGAGAGTGAAGTGAGTGCCACCAAAAATGTAACACACAGGTATGGCTTTAAGCCTGTTGATTTCTTAAAAGATGTGCATTACAACAATGTACTGCCTTCCTGTCTGGGAAAGTATTGTCTGCAGACTGTTGGATTATTGGCACAGTAAGTTAGCAGTTTCTAACTACTGAAATAAAATCCCTCAGGGCCTTTGCTTGGCCTCAGTAAAAGTGTTTCACATTTAACTAAAATTATAAGGTTCAGTGTCATGCTTTCAAAACTTTGTACCTATTGTTAGTGCTGTAATGATGGTAAGTTCCTTACGGTATATGAAGGAATAAAGGCGTGCTATAGTTTTTTCACTGAGACAAAAATAGAAAACTCATTAAAATCCTAGGGTTCGGGATTTTTATTTTACTTGTTGATAGAGACTTTCCACACTGAGAATAATGAGCAATTTCAGATTTTAGTGGGAACCTGTCCCTTTTTCCACCTCTCAGCAGACAGAGATGGAAGCATTCAAAACCAGCCAGGAACAAAGCAGACTATCTCCCTGCATTTGTAGCATGGGTGACTGAAAGAATTGTTTGTCACTTGCATTAATGTGTCTGTCCTGATGCTTGACTTCAAGAGAGAAAATAAGGCCTCAGACTTCCTAAAATCCAGGATGTACCACAATTCTGCTCCCTGTATAGCAAGTTGTTACCCCTAGTGGAACTCCATCGAGGGCAGCTTGGATGTGGCCATTCCTGGTGCTGCACTGGATGAAATGCTTTTACCACTGATCATCATCATTGCATGTCAGAGGTTATACAGTAACACTTCACACTCTCTTTTCATCCTCATCAAACAGATGTTTTGGTCCCTGATGTCTGTTTGGCTGTAATCCCCTGGAATTTTAACAGCCTACAGGGGTCCCAAAGGATTGCAGCAGAGGTTTGCTGGAAGATCTCTTTTCCACCATGCCTGTGTTTACCCAGCTAATTCTGTCTCCTTTTGGCTTTGTGAAGGACATGAGGAGAGCAGAAGATGGTGACTCTGTCCTAATTTGCGCCTTTTACTCTTGCATCTACATTTCATCCAGTACAGCCTCTACCAAGATTGGTTTTGGGAGCTTGGACTTTTTTCTTAGGATTGTTACTTGTGTTCCAAATGATACACTTGGTTGACAGTGTTTGTACCCAAGAAAGAGGTATGGGATAATAGGAACAAGTCACTGAGGCTACAGCATTTTGGGATAGTGTCTTAGGTTGAGCTGCAGATGCATGCAATAACATCTTACTTGGTTTTTTCCATCTGTATGTAGAGAAAGCTCTATAAAACATTTAAATTCCTTTAAAATGCTGTATTTTGGCTTTATGTGGAGAATTGCAAACCTTTAGGAGATGCTTTTCAGGAAGAGACTTTAGGGTACTTTAAGCATTGCCCATCCTGTCAGGGTAAATTCCAATACCCTGTTGGAAGCCTGGATGGGAGTTATTTTACTTAGAACAAGTTGTTAATTTCTGTTTGAAACTGTTGCCCAGAAGCCTGTGTAAATGTGTATAGCTGACAGACAGCTGTCCTTCTGTGCATATATTTTTGTACTACTTTCAGCCACTTCAATGTTTGAAATACTAAATCTAGCACTCGGACAGCTTTGGAATTTATGCCGGTCCCTGAAGGACTTTGGCTTACAGTTATTCATATAGGTAGTTTTGAAAATTTATGACAGAAATAATAACTCTGTGGTAATATTCATCCAATTGCTTATTTAGAGCACCCAGTGTGAGATCAAAAAACGAGCAGCTAGAAATTCTTGGGGCAAAGCTTTGGCTCAGTGCTCTGCTGTTCCTCACAGAAGGGGGATGCCAGAGACATTGCAGAGACTTAAGGCAGTTTTCAGAATTTGTAGAGATGTAAAACCAAAGTGAAATTTTTCCCAGCAACTAATATATTTAACTGTATTTTAGGTGCTTATCTATTTCACCTTAATCATTGTTTTCTAATATTCAGGAATGTGCACATGCATTGTAGAAGCATTTAGTGAGTGACCTCTGTCCCACTCCACGTGCTGCTCGGGGCATGATAGTGATTTTCAGCAGCTTGTTCTGCCCCTCTTGCCCCTCTGTCATTGTTTGTGGTGTTGCACACAGCACACTCTGGATCTCAAGAGGCTGTGGCAGATCTCTCGCGTCTAGGCAGTAAGAAGGGCACCCTGAAAAAACAAGAACAGGCAGGAGGAGATGAGTGGAGAAGTGTCCCAGTGAACTGCATGATCTAGTGATGTGGTGTTGCCTTTCCTTCTTCCTTCCCTCTTGGGCCATCACATTCACCAAGCTTCATGAAAGGAACCTGCTCACAATATATTTCTTTTTTTTGTTGTACCTGCCATCTGTGTTTTCTGCATTCTGTAGTCAAAAAGACCAACTGTGACCTGAAGAAAAGTCCCTTTGCAGAGGGGGCAGCACATATCCTTCTCACATGTATATCTTTGTAAGAAGAGGGTTAGTGATGTGATCAAGCATGAGCAAGAGATGTAAACATTCAGGTGTGATCTTTCAGATATGCTTGGGATGATAGTTTAGCTTTGATGTTTATTTTTGTTTGATTTTTTGGAGGTTGTTCTGTTTTATCTCAAATTCAAAACTAATAATAAAGAATCACCTGCATAAACCTTAAAAAAAAATAGAAAAAAAGAAGAAAAACTCCAAAATGGGTGAATGTGGGCAGAGCTGGTACTTCCCATTTCAGCAAGGCACACCAGGGCAGGTGTGTTGGATTAGACTTTTTAATAAGCAAAATAACTGGTGCTTGTTTATATACCTTGAAATTATGTAGGTTTTCTTCTTGCTCTTCAGGGTTAATATACTGTGGCCATGCCACAAGAGTGTGTCTGCTAAGTGTTTCTAGCAAGAAAATGAAATGCTGCCAGAGACCTGGAGATCTGCATACCTTGCTTTTAACACAGAGCGACAGCTTTGAATCACACATTGTGCCGCTGCACAGCCAGGATTGTAAATACTGAATTTTAATTATCAGGTGTATTCATAATTCATTAATAGGAGGTAGACAAATAGACTGGGCTGGCTTTGCAGTGCAAGAAAGATAAATGGAAGATGGTGCATAGGTGATAGGTGCTGGAGTAGAGTGTGTAGAATTTTTCTTTCCTCCATTTTGTCTTCCTGCAGCTATTTGTCTTGAACTCTCAAAGTCATTCCAGGAAGAGAGGCTGGAAATAGGACAAATGTACATTCATCACAAATGTTCAGAATTCTGAAACGAAGCTTTAATACAATGTGAGCATGTGAGCTGTTGAATGCAAAAGCTGCAGGATCAGCCATGATGTTATGTATGTATGTGGCAAATATTTCTCTAGTTACCTAATAGCAACCACTGAAACTTCAGATGCATTAAATTAAAAAAAAAAAATTCTTCACCATGACCATTGCATTTGTTCTTGAATGTATAAATCTTACTGATTAATGATAAATATTCTAGGAATTGCTTATCAGTTTGGGTGGTATGATAGATGATATGTCACTGATTTAATGACATAAAACCATGTTTAGGTAATGAACTTTTCACAGTCTTTCTCTCGTTAATATACAATCACCAGCTTCAACAGTTTTTTTTCAGGCTAAATTAAAATTAGCATGTGAGACATGTGAGATATATTCAGTATATCACATACTCAGCTGTAACTTGAGCCTAGATAGCAAAGCACACGATTGCCTAACCATCAGGCTGGGTTTGGAGAAGTAATCAGCTATAAGAAAATGATGAGCACATAATTTTAGATCATTAGAGGTAATTGTTATAACTAGGAATGCTTTTAACCTAAAGGTGAATAAATGGCACCTCTGCAGTATATATGTCCATGGCTTGGAATACCATTTGAAATGAAAGACGTAGTGGGAGATAGAAAATGGAAGTTCTTTGTTTGTTCGTAATATCCTTTTTTCTTGTGGAGGTGCCTTGGGAGGCTTAGGATGGAAATGACATTTAATACAATGTACTATTTGTGTGGAGGCTTAGTGTCAGATATATGTTACCTTGCTCCTCAATGGGGAAGTTCTTTGACTCTCTGGGTCAGCACTTGGCTGGGAGGCTCCATGGCCTCTACTAATCTCCACACGTGGGTGTCAGGGGAGTCTAGGGAAGCACAAAACTTCAGGGCCACTAACCTGTTTTACTCTGATGCAGTTCATTTGGGAACATAATTCATACATTTTGAATGAAAAAGGCACTTGTAATTTTTTAAAAGTCAAAAAATGCCAGATACCCCATACCCCATTGCCTACTGTGAAAACACCTGCTTATAAAATGATATGCAGAAGCATACTTAAGAAGTCATGGCAGGCAGGGGAAGTTCCCACTGCTGGAAAATGGGAAACGCAACTTCCATTTTTAAGAAGGGGCAAAAGGAAGACACAGGGAACTGGAGACCAGTGAGTCTCACCTTGGTGAGTCTTACCTTGGTGGCTGGCAGAGTCATGGAGCAGGTCCTCCTGGAAGCTATGCTAAGATTTAGATTAGATATTAGGAAGAAATTCTTTCCTCTGAGGGTGGTGAGGCATTGGCACAGCTTGCCCAGAGAAGCTGTGGATGCCTCAGCTCTGGCAGTGTTCAAGGCCAGGTTTGATGGGGCTTTCAGCAACCTGGTCTAGTGGAAAATCAGTTTGGAATGAGACAGATTTTCAGGCTTCTTCCAATTCCACCCTGTCTATGACTCTTGCATTTTCTACTGGTCCGGCATTTGGTGTCTTATTTCCAAGAGTGGTGTCCTGACGACACACACTGTTCTATCAGCCAGAAAGATAATGGGAGATGTTGTTCTCACTTTTCTGAAAAATAGGGCTGAATTCTTCTCCCAACTGAATCACCAAATGTCAAAGGCAGTTTATTTTGCTGGAAAAAAAAGGTCAGTAGGGTTTCTGCTGAAGCACATAAATGGTTTCACCCAATTATGGAGTCAGTGGTTTGGTGACATGACTTTAACTTCTGGTTCCATTTTTGGTTGTAAAATAAGTAAAATCAGCCCAAACCAACTTATTTTCCAATTTCCAGGACAGCTGCAAATTTTAGAAAGATTCAGTGCTCAGCTGTGTGTGCAGTAGCATCTGCTAGGGAAATATAATGGCAAAATGACTCAAGGTCCAATCTCCAACACTATTCCTGTATGTGCCAAACAGAGAAATTTTGTTTTAATTAGATGTTCTCAACAGCAGTGATCTGCTATTTATAGACTGAAAATACACAAAAAGGTTTAAGAGAAGGAAATCAGTGGCATAATCATGTCAGGTGTGGTCCTGTTTCCCATGTCTGAGGGTTTAAGGGGGCACTTTTATACTTCGGAAAGAGATTACACCCTATCAGTTACAAGTGAAAATAATCATTACTTTATGATCCATCCAATGTGCTTTTAGCAATTCAACTTTAAAACAAAAGTTACAGATGTTCTTCAAGGCTCATCTCAAAAAAAAAAAAAAAGTTTTGGTGCTTTTTTAAGAAAATCTATTATGTTAAAGCCTTTGCAACTATATGTATGTCTAAAGTTAAGCACACTTACTTCAAAATGCTTAGCTGAACAAGGCATTCAGGACATTTTATTGTTCTTTAGGCCAAAGCACAAATATTTTACAAATGGGGAAAACAAAGTGAAATATTTGCTTGAGGCTAAGGAACCAGTTGCTAGCCAGTTTGGAAGGGACTGAATTCCTTCACTAGCTTCTTGACAGGTAGAGCAGAGTCTGAGAGCCATTTACTTATTTAGATATAGGTGTAAGAAACTTCATGATGGGTGTGTTTTATGGTTGTCTTCATTCTTTGTAAATGCTCTGTCTGAAAAATAGGATTTTTTAAAAGAGCAAATAAGCTATTAAATGCCAATCTACTATTATGAAAATAAATTAACAGTTGTGCTTACTTTCTTGTTTTTTATCTTACAGTGTTGTCATGACCAAGTTTATAGCCTTAGCAGTATGTTTTATTTTCCCTAGAAACATTAAAGCTGTCATTTAATTTTAGTGGGATAAACAATTGCTAGTTGGTTTATCATCAAATTTAAAGGGTATATTCCTGGAGCACGGAGCACAGCATTTCCTAGGAAAATTAATTCCCTGATTGTAAATGTCAAGAACAGTTGCTGGACTATTGTTTTACTATTCTGTTTTTAACTTCTGTTTTAATAATATATTAAATATGTAGTGTGAGCTTCTTACACAATAATGTTTCCCTGAAAAAAAAAATCTGAAAATATTCTGTTTATTGTTGGGTTGTTTTAAAGGAAAATTTATGTCCTTGCTGACTTTTTAATAACATTTGAAGTATGGAAACAATTGTTTCCAGAGAGTCAAATGAACTTTTGGAGTTTAAGTAATAATGGTATAAATTAAACCTATTTATTTCATACATTTTTTCTGTATTCTCTCAACAAAGTTTTTAAGCAGCAGATTCAAAACAAACAAACAAATAACAAAACAACAAACAGATGTGGTTTTGCATGAGAAGTGGTAGACCTATGGGACCTTTTCCTGAAGAAAAATGCAAACAGTTTGCATGGATTCGGGTTCAAATTAGCTGTGCACTGGCAGAGGTTCATGAGTCCAAACCACTCAGAAGCTGTAATCAGGAGTTGTAAATGCAGATAGTTTCATGCTGGGAGAATATTCATGGGAATGACTGATATCTGGACACTAGTGGAGATAGGTGTGTCCTTTACCTGAGGCAAAATTGCCATTCTTTGGCAATGTTCCCAATCCTGTTACAATCACAGGCTCTTCTGTGTGCCACTGTGCTAGTATAAGGACAGGCTAGACACGATGGCAAACCAACCAACACCTTTGGGCTGTTGGTGCTTTGGAGAGCTGGGTGTTGTTTCTGGGAAGCGAGGACCAGCTGGGAGTGCTGCTCATGCTACTGAGCATCAGCTCTTGTGGCTGCAGGTAATGGCACGAGATGGAAGGATGGGAGAGGCACAGAGCCAGGGAAGCAATTTTGTGCCCAATGCAAACACCAGCACTAATGAAAGCCTCACAGGTATTTTCAGAGGAGAATGTACCCTTTCTATGCATAAACATCAAAGGATTTGTAGGGTTGCTGATTAGGAACTGCAGCTTCTTTCGGTTAAAGAAGGCATGGTTAATTAATGATTTTGCGTTCTGATTAGAAAATTAACATTGCTAATGCTGTTATTAGATAACTGAGTTTCAGTATTATAAAAGCCTTTTGAAATGCAATTTGACAGAGCATATATCAGATGAAATTGGATTGATTATGGGAGTTTTGAAGTTGTTGATTTCTTTGAGAGCTCTGTTAACGAAGCATTATATTGTAACAGAATCCATTAATAGCTCTGTTCTCCTCAGCTAACGGCCTATTACCCTTGGTAGGTAATGAGGTGCAGACGTGAGACACCCTAGCAAGCAGGGTAGGACAGAGTTACTCCACTGTGGCCACTGCAGATCTTGGTGCACAGTTCTAATTTTGTAGAGATGGGGGTCCTGTTCTCACTGTCAGCTTGGGTTGGTGACAGCGAGTCCCACGGAGCACTGTCACGAAGGAAGGACACGCTTTGGCATTGTCCATTAGCATCAGAGGACTGGTGTGGTAATACCACGTGTCAGGATGGTGCAGTAACGGTGTGCTGTCTGTTCCAGGAACTGGTGAAAGGAATTGACACGCTGGGACAGGTGACCCTCCCAGGATGGCAGATACTACCTGCATACCCTCACCTCCCCAAACCTTTTGTTTTGCACTCTACATATGCCAAGGCAATTTCCTCAGACTTGCTGATGTGCTAGATACCTAAGTGGACAAGACAGTGTTATGGGTTTCCTTCCCCCTCCCAGGCGAGGGTAGGAGTCTTATGCCACAGAACTAGTGAACTGATTTATTTACCAGATATCTCTGTGTAAAACAGACCTTTCTAAAAGGTGTAAGAGTACCTACCCAAAGACATTTACTCCACATTTAGGGATATAATTAAGTTGCTAGTGCAGAGTGGTTTAGCTGATGACCTTAAGAGTACTGGTGCTTTTTTCTTTTGATTTGGATATTTGGCACATTCCCTTTTTTTTTCCAAGACAAAAAAAAAAAAAAGGAGACCTTGTTTCTTCCAACATAAAAAAAAATCTGTTATTTTATGATTCTATGTAGTTTCTTTCAGGTGAGGTATTTTTCTCCCTAGAGGCCAAAGCAACTGTGTTACACTCTGGGATACCATGCAAGAAACAAAAAATATGCATTGAATAATAAAATAAGAAAGGTAGACTCAGAACTATTAGAAACTAGAGGCTTTGGCTGAATACCAGAAGCTCTTTTCAATTCTTTTACAAACTTCCCTGCACTGGATCTTGGCCAAAACCTTATCTTGGCCAAACGTTATATCTTCAAAAGTTTGGAGAGAAAAAGCCTTGCTGTCTCATCTCTGAGTGTTAGTGCTGCATCTTTGCTACTTTCCCATCCATTACTGTAATGGTCCCATTGAAGCCAATGGTCAATACCACTGTACAACTCAAGAGTATAATCCAAAGTCCTGTGGTGCACAGATACACCAAAAAGTTATTTTTCATCTTCTGATCTTTTTTATCACAGTGATGATGCAGGAAAAGATATTTTCACAGCTGGCGGCTGAAAACTGGACCTTTTGAGGTCAGGAATATAAGAGGTCAAAAAATAAAATCCATGGTGCTATCTATTGTTATCTTTTGCAGTAAAATTGCCTTTAATGTAGATGTTGCCAAGTCCACAGTTACGTCCTGTGGTTGTCTGGGAGCCCAGAAAAAGAAGCAGCCTGCAAAGGAAGCAAGCAATAGAGAAATAAATACATTAAACAGCAGTTCTGTTGCCATCCTGGCATGCAACGTCTGCTTTTCTATGCTTAGGAGATAAAGCAAAACTTTTACTTTCTTCAGTGAGGAGATTTTTTAAGGGTGGCAAAAAAATTGAGGATGTGAGAAACTATGTACTTTCTGGAGGTTTCTATTAAATTACATGCCCCAAGTATCTCTGCATGATCTTGACTGTAAGGGGTGAAATCTGGGCTCACTATAGGTTAATAGGTCCCAGAGCAATAACCCAAGAATACCTAAATGCACCTGTCAAAGACTGATAAGAGCTGAGGTCTGTCAGCTGCATTTCTGTAGTTCCGGAATTGTGTCAGCCCAATTTCCTCTCTATTTTATTACTTTCCAGTGACACAAAATTCTTAGGTTGTCTGGTGCCTTGCAACCCCTAAAACATAACTCAAATTATTTGCCACCAAAACTGCACTTGCAGACCCAGAATACTAAAATTCTGCCTGCATTTCAGGGTGGAGGCAGTAGCTAATTTATTTTTTTTAAAGCCTCAACAAAACAAAAAAGTGAGATGTTTGATGTTTGATTCTTCTTTGCCAGACTGTTGTTTTTTTTTTTAATGAAAGTTAATTAGATTGAGTTTATTGAAATTTATCTGAATTACCATTGTTTCTTAATTATTTTATCAAATTTTTGTTTTAAGTAGTTTGGGTTTTATTTTGAAAAGTATTCTCCACACCCAGAGTTGGAGACTTGTGAAGCAGTCTTGTTGTTAATGTGGTCTCTTTCAATCAAGATAACAAAAGAAAGTAAAAAGCAGATGGAAAGGATTTACTGCCATGAGACAAATAGGAGAGTAAGAAAAGAAATTCCAGGGAACTGGAACATGAGAATGGTTGCACTGTGACCCATGCCACTTCTGCTAGGATGTAGAGATTTCTGGAGGCAATGTGCTTATCCAGGCCACGGTGACTTATTCAATCAGTTTATCTATCCTTCAGGAATTTGCCTAATCCCCTTCTGAATTTGTGTATCCTCCTGAAATTCTCAACATCCTGGTGTGGGAAGGGAGCTGGAGACACATCATATGCATCACCTACAGCATCCTTCCTGTTTTGAGTTATTAAATGAATGGGAAGGAGTCAGATCTTCACCTACTGGCAGTTGCTTTTCCGGAGTTTATGCAGAAAGTTGCATCAAGCTTTGATTAAACCAGACAAAATGTTTCTTCCAAAATATCTTTTAGCCAAACATACAGATCTGTTGCCATTGATATATTTCATTAATCCATTTATATTTTGTGAGTATGTCTGACAGCATGTTCTCTCCCTGTCTCTCTCATCTCTTCACATGCCATATACTTAAATAACAATTTCTAGGTTTAGTATTTGACATTTTAGTTTTGACAAGTACTTTGAATTCAATGTAGAACAATGAAATCACATAATTATTTTTTTACTTTCAGATATGTTCCTGACTGTTTTACTGTCAAGGAAAGAAAATGCTCTTCTACATAAGATGTTGATTTCACTTGCAGAATTTCAAACAAACTGAAAAAATAAATTATGCAGACAGCTTTCCTCATGTATCTTTGGAAAACTGATGTTTATTTTAGAAGCTTCAGATGACAATAATTTGTACTTTAGTACTCACTGGTGTACTCTAGTCTTGCAAATAATAAAAGAACATGTATGCCATTGGTACTTTGCATGGAGTATCCCAAAATAAACCATTAACTATCAAAAATTAGTCCCTTTATGCAGCTCCAAAGTCGCTACAGTACTCTCTGTCCCCTTAAGATTCTTGTGACTGTTCAGTCAATCAAAATCCAAGTGGAACAGCTAGCTGTTGAGGACACTGAATTTGTCAAAGTCCTTTGAAGATGTGGCATTTGATTAAAAAGATCAAAATGACAGTAAAATTGTCTGTAATATCTGTGACTTCTTTTCCTGAAACCACTGCACTAAAATTTTAAAACATAGAAAGTGTTTGAAGACTTCATTTTGGAAATTGCACTTTTATGATAAGTAACTGCAGAACAGTTTTAAAGGATATTACAATGCCTGTATGAATGATCAAAAATTGCAAATTATTCAATAAGTGGGCACGATTTTTTATGTCATGCCAGTGAAGAAAGACAGTGAAGTGCAGCAAGCAGGGACAGAGCTGAGATGTAGAAGTCTAATTCTATAATATTGCAGGTAGCTGCTCTCTACCAGAGTTATTAGAACTCTGTGTCCCTTGAGAAATAGTAGAAATTCCTTTGCTTGCTTTATTCTCAACTCTTTACACCACTTCATAGAAAACAAGAAATAATCCTTCTGAAAAATCACTGTAAGTAGATAATTTAGATTTTATTTTCCCTCTATTTTTTCCCTCTCTGTATTTTATCACACTGCCTAATTAGGAAGATACTCATGATAGGTGAGAAAATTGCTTAAATATTGAGGGCCTTTTTTTGGCTTATTTTGAAGCAGCAGAACGCAACTAGAATCACCAAAAGTGTTCAGATTCAGTTCTAAATATTGACCTAATAAATTTTTAACAGAAATTTATTTTGTAAGAGCCATTAAAAACCCCAGACTTTTTAATGCAAGCTAAAATATAAGTTGGGAAGAGGATTCATGTTATTCACGTATTGTGAGTGGTATCAGAAAATCTACTAGGATATGCATTTTTTTCTCCTTTTTTTCCCTTATTTTTTTACTATGCAAAATCAGCTGTACGTGTCCCTTTGTGGAGTTTTGAGTTTTCATCATTACATGTAGTAATCTATTACATAAAGGCATTGGATAACTACTGCAGATTACAAATACAGCACAATAGGCTACACGCATCTTCTCCTCATTTCCACCTAGGATGTTTGATAAGAAGAACAAGATTTATTTTTTTTTTTCCCAGTTGGACAGGCTTCTGGTTGTGCAGACAGTGGATGAGACCTATTTAACATCAATATTCTCAGTAAAATTAGACAGATGTATCAGTAATCGTGCTCCGGTCTGTGTGCTGACAAGCAGTGCATGAGTAATGAGGAGGTCTTTCCAATGTGACCCTCCTGCAGAGCGCTAATGAACAGGGATGTGCATTATTAGTTGATAGTACATACCACAATTAGAACAAAGAAATGCAGTTTAGGGTGCTGCTTAACTACCTAGAGTTCAGGTGGCTTTACTTTGGGGAGCAGAAGAGAAGTGGGATTTCTGTGCTGGACATGGACAAGTGATGTTTTCCTTGTTCTTTAAGGAATTAATGCTTCTTCAAGAAGAATGTAGAAAGTTTCAAGAAATTATTGTTCCTGTCTTTACAGTCAAAAAATCAGACTATCTGACCTGTAAAAATATTTCCATTTAAATTGCAGTATGGGTGAACAGATAAATACTTTTAAAATTCATGTAACTGAAAAGTCATGTTCAGTTAAAGGTAATGAACACTTGACTTAAAAATGGAAATACGGTTTTTTAGGTTTTGACATCCACTCTTACCTCAGAACTATCAGTCGAACAAATCCTGTTTTCTGTCTTTTTCTCTAACATATGCTGACAGAACTTATATTTTGCTGATTTGGTGATAATGGGCAATGATATTTATGACAAAATTAATTTTTGTATACTTCAGAGTGCAGATTAGCTCTTCACGTCTTTTGAAATTGTTCAGTTTTGTATCAAGAGAGAAAGTAAGACATTATGAAATATAATTTCGTGCCAGAAACACTGCAATCCATAGGTGCTCATTCAAACAAGGAGATAGCCATGGAGAGTTGTCAGAGGTCCAAGGATTCAAGTTAGAATAGCACATTGCTCCAGTTTGGCATTACTGACACATGGACGTTGCTGAAACCCACAGCACACTCATGCACTGGACAAAGGCAGATACTCACCCCCCAACACAGAAATTATCTTTTGGTGCAGTAGTGTGGATGTGGAGATGATTTTTCTGCTCCTTCAGACTTGCAGCTATGTGTACAGAGGTAGTAGAAAGGAAATATGTGATGAGTTACTGGCTGGAAGCAGAGTGTGGAAGGAAAATAGCAACTGGCACTGAGTTCAGTCAAGGAGTCTTTGTTCCTTGGAGCAAAGATACTCAGAGAAACCTCCAAAGACATCAAAAGAGATTGCAAAGTATTCCATAAACCATGCTACTGTGGAAAAAAAGTTCACCTCTCTCAACTTTTAAATTACAGATAGATGAGAATCATACTATAAAGGATGTTTTTCATTGTTATGGAATAATATATGTTCAGAATAAGGAACACCTAGTTGTTATCAGAGCATGAAATCATCCATCCATTTCAGCTGACCAGCTAATTTGAGGAAACATCTGGTCTGTGGTCTGCACGTCCCACAGATGACTGAGGAAGCCAAGAAAAAGTGCTTGGAAGCCAAGCAGTCTTCCAAGTTCAGTACAGTGCAAAATCATTTGTTTTATTTCACTGAAAATGGTAAAGGCTGCTGGTGTACCAGACCGCCTTGGAGGTGTTTATGTTCAGGTTACACAGCTGTGTGAGAAAGCTCAAGGCTTGTAATTGGAAGCAAAGAAAATGTGATTCTAATCCTCATGTTAAAAGAAGTATTTCAAAATGTTTTGGCTTTCTTAAAGCTAAAAGTTAGCCCCTAATCTGTAGTGTGAATCCTGTTAAGTTGTGGAAGTAGTGGAGGAAAGTAAGTAATTTGTTTTGGAAATCATTCTTCTATTAGTTTTGCTTAGATTGGTTTCAGTGAGAATTTGCTTGATGATTTGTATGTACACTAGGTGAAAAAGCAGCTAGCCCAACCAAATTGAGTAACATATTTTACCAGTTCAACAGTGAACCTTCCAGCTGAAGTCCCTCTCCATGTATTGGAGATCAGCTGAATTATTGTTATTTGTGGTGGCCCTTTATTTGCAAAAGTAATGTAATTTTAGTACTTCTATGTACTAAAGGATTTTACAAAGCAAGTATGTAAATTTTAGAGCAGGGAAATGCAAGAGACCTAATTTTGTTTCTTTTTTTGTTTCTTTTTATATTAGATATTTTAGAATATGTGTGTTATGTTTCTGTTTACCTATTTTACCTATTTATTTTTACCTATTTTCCTCTAGAAAAAAAAAATCCCTATAATTACAGCAACATATGCATATATATGTATGTCTGTGTCTGTGTGTGTGTGTACAGATGCATCTGTGTATGTTAGACTTACCCTAAGCCTAGTTGCTGGTTCTGATGCAAGTTTGACACTTCTAGCGTAGTCACTGTAAATACCTTGGGAAAATAAGATTTTAAGGTTAGTAAAGGATGTGTGAGAGTTGTGCTCCTTTGGTTTTTGCTTGCAAAAGATTAACGTGTTTCTGGGAATGTTTACACTGACCAAATGAGCCAGGCATGAGGTTTCTCTGCCTTTAAACCATTTGCTGGATGCCATGTATGTTCTCCAGGACTGACATGGAGTGCTGTGGGACTGTAGGTCCAGTTGTGGGCACTGGAGGAAAGAATCCATGATTTGAACCTGACTGCAAAGATAGAACAGGAGAAAGAACAGAGTGTCCCCATTTCTCTGAATGGTTTCTCCCCTTCAGTTACACCACCGTACACCACATGAAGTTATTTTCCTTCCCAGAAGTGTGAATGAAGATTTAAAGCATTTTATCCCTGAGTTCCCCATCTCGTAGACAGGCCAGGACGAGGGAGCCTGTGGGAAGCAAAAGCCCTTGGCTAAAATTAAGATAGCTAAAAAGAGTAGTGGAAGTTTTTCTCTCTGGAAAATTGGCTTTTGACCAAGTATAACCTTAAGGCTTTCCCAGTGGGAAATTTAGCATACCTGTTACTGTGACCCTGCCCTAGTAACCCCTTGCACCTGTAGCAGCTCAGTGAGCTGGCAATCCTGCTGTTTTTACAAGACGTATTCATGAGCTTAAAGCAGTTCAGGGTTATGAAATAAGTTTGTAAACCTTACGTTTTCACAGTAAAAAATTAATGCAAATCTGTTTTGCATTATTATTACACAATGCATCGTGTTCTAGTTTAACAGGCAATTTGTTTAATTTTTTTTGCTGCGGAACTGTAATATGTGATTTACTTATATAAATATTTTAACAATAATCTGAACAACTGATCTCTTTAATTAGTAACCATTGTTTTAAAAGAACAACTAAAGTATTAAATGAAACTTAAGAAATGAAAATGAAATATTTTCATTTTTCTGACTGATAAACATAGACGTCTTTTAAACTGTTAAGGAAAGTTTCCTATCTGACCATTCAGGGAGCACTCTGGCAGTCACAATCCCACCATCAAACACTTTTCACTGCTGGGGCTGAAGCCCCTTTGCAGCAAGGCTCACACAGTCAGAAAGGGTTTCCTTACTGGCTCAACCACAGGTTTCCCAAAGCGGGTCTCAGACATCTGAATCCTTTAAATAATTTAGTTAAGGTGCAGAGCACAAGGCCAGTTTGAGCTGGGTGCCTGCAGGGAGGGACCCTGAACAGCTGAATCCCTGAGCTGCTAGACCCTTGCAGTGTACGTGTGCCACAGTCTGGGCTGCTCCTGCTGAGTCCTTGGCTCCTGCAGTGTCTCTGGGTGCCTGCTCTCCTGGCTGGCCCCTGCGGTCTCTGCTGTGCACAGGGGCAGCACCACTTCACAGCCTTCTTCCTGGGGCTCCCATCATTTCCCAGCACCCAGCACCCAACCTGCAGCTCACACTGCAGCTGCACACTGAGATACCTGCACTAAATTAATTCCTCAGTGGGACCACTGAGGAATTAATTGGTCAGTGGGACCACTGAGGTTTGTGTTTACTGACTGTTCACAAGTTCCAGAGTGCTCTGCTATCCCACATGCTGAGTTTGCCATTATGCACCATGAATTTTGTAGAATGGGAATTATAAAGCTTTACCTGATGTTTTGTTAGCGTCACAGTGGTTGTACACTGAGGATTTGTCATGCCTGATAAATCAAATAATAGATTCTCATGTACTGGGACGGGTGCCCATCAGTACACTCCAAATTAAGCCATGAGAGGCATACTTAATAATATTGATTAGATGAGGAGAGTTAGAGATGTAGAGAAAGAATTTCAAGTTGAGTAAAACTCCGAGGAAAAAAACAAACCCAAGAAAGGCAGGGCTGGACTGAAAGTATCATCATACCTGGTAAATCCCTGTGCCAAGCTATCATGCCCTGCTTGCAGAAGAGGCAGGGGAATGAGACAAAGTGGAGCCACATGTCTGCCTTTGTCCCAGCACAGCCCAGCTTCATGGCAGTGGACCTTGCGGGTGCAGTGACTGTGGCTGCTGTGGCTCCTGTCAGTGTACTAGACACAGTGCTAAGCAGGGCTGGAAATTAAGAGAATTACCCTGTAACTCATAGGGGGCCTTTCTAGAAGGCAATTGTCATACCCTATTAAACATTGCATCTCTTTGTGCTCTGTTGACTAAAAATTATAATTTAAACCTTTAAAATATGTATCACAGTGCCTGTTTACTGTAACATTAATCAGGTTGTACTGTTCCAGGTTGACTGACAAGATAATATATATTTAAATAAAAAATGACAGTGGGGCTCCACAAGATTTCCCCGGGATTCAAGCGGCAATTAAACATTACTCAGTCTTCTTTGTACCACGAAATAATAAAGAGATAGAACAATCAGAGGGGAAGCTTACAGCCGGAAAATACCATTTACATAAAGTGATCATTTATAGGAAGTCAATATTTACTACACTGCAAATACACAGTCTTTCCTTTTGTAAAAATTAACCACAGGCCCATGGTACGTGTCTTTACAGAGATGACTGGCGTAGCTGCAAACAGCTATCAAGTAAATATACTGCCAAGTGCTATTACCACTTGTTCTTGCCATAGAAATAAGAAAAGCTTACATACAGTTCTTAAATGAGGGCAGAGTAAGTAGCTCTGGGCAGTAATTCAGAATGTCCAGTTGTGTCACTTTTACAAGAGCACTGTGACTAACAATAGCTCTCTAGTACCAGGAATAGAGAGACTAGCATGTGGAGATTCAGATTATTGTTTATCCAAGTGCTGCTAACTCAGGCCCAGACCTTGTGGACTTTTTGAAAGTAATCTGTTATTTCAAGGTATGGGGTTAGATTTGCAATACGAGGTAAAAGCACAGCAGTGTTAACCATTGGAGCTGACAGTAGGTGTGGTGTTGCCACTGAATAACAGCAGGAATTCACTGCTGAAGAGAAGTCATACCTCAAAATTAAAATTTATTAGGGACTTAAAAAGCATAAAATCAGCTAGAGTGAATAAAATAATAGCCTAACTGACAGTATTTAAGGAAAAATACCCAAATTGCTCATTTCTGTTAATGCACTGAAACAGGGACAAAATCTCAGTAACGTGAACTGTAACAACATTTATTCAGGGTGGAACTGCTTGACAGCATGTTTCCTCAGCTCAGTAAACATGTGGTGAGCTTGACAAGGGATAATCGATGTAAATCACTGTCTAACCCTAAATTCATTATAGTATTGCAGTGATAACCTGCACTTGAGGTTGCACTGCCAAATTTAGTCTCATAAAATATTGTCATAGCTGGGTAATAATAATGAAATGTCAGTCATGTTTTTATTCAGGCAATGTTCAAATAATTAATAGACAGATTCCTAAAATTACAGTTAATAGTAAATGTTTTATTACTTCAAATGCCCTAGCACTTGCCTTAACTGAAAGTGACTTGTCTTTGAAGGTAAAATAAACTCTCAACAACCTTGAGGTTTCCAGGTGTCTGAACAATGGAGTTTCTTTGCTTAGGATAATGGATGGAAATGTGTTTTTACACATATGTGCAAGAGAGTATAATTTTAAGTCCTTATGTTTAAGATGCATAGTATATTCTTGAAAGATGAAATATGTTCTCTGTCTCACTTGAAGATTATTTTTATTAATACAAGTGCTGTTTAAACCAGATGGAAGTCAAAATGTGATCTGTGAATTTAGGACTATAGTCAGGGTTCTAGCATTGCTGCTGAATTTAAGAAGTGTATGTGTGTTCCGAATTTGAAAAAATGTACATTTATATAATTAGCTTTGAGATAGAATTTTTAAAGTAGAATAATCCAGGTGTTTATATGTCTCAGTCATAGTAAGGTTTGGGGGTTTTTTTGTACTACAGATTTCTGTGAAAGGGAGGTATTTTTCCAGAGACATAATTTTTTACAATAGACTTGAAAAAATGAGGCTTTTTTTCCCCAAAGGATTTCTGTAGATTGTTTAAAAAATGATCAAAATTAAAATCTTCAAATAAAACTGATGATTTATTACTTTGGATTAAAAAATGTTTATGCTTTTATTTTCATCCTTTGGAGATAAGCAATTGAAATTTTTACTTTGGCCTGTTTTAAAATACTACTTCAAAGGAAGATGGGAAATGAAATTATTGCTTCTTCGCTGAACAAAGTAAAGAATTCTTCCAAAAATTTTTGCAAAAATATCTGCTATCTCCAAACATACTTCATGCTGTATGTTTGTTAGTAGTGAGAAACACATTAAGACATCACAGCTACATTCTTTAACTGACAGCTTTCTGAGTATCAGGATGAATATTGTATTATGCCAAAGAAAGTCAATTGTATTTGCAATAAAAAAAAAAGCATTATGAGAGAAAATGCTTTTGAGTTGTGTAAAACCAAGTTACTATTAAATTTACCTTGCCTTTTGAAATTTCTATTATATATTCTCTCTAAAAATATAATCTTACATACCTGTACATGCTATTCAATTATATGCCTTGGCTTTTTTTCTCTGCTCTTCTGTACTTTGAATAGATGTGATGTATTATTTAGTGTTAGGAAGCCACCACTATTTAGTTACAAAAACTCTTTTTATAATATTAAAAATGGAATATTATCTCTTCATAAGAATTTAGTATAAAAGTTAGACTAGGCTGTAGTTTTGGAGGAAGGATATAGAACAGATGACCTTTGTGTCCAGTATTGATTTGATTTAATCTAATTAAAAGCCCCATGAAATGGTCCCTGATGAAATGCTGCTAAGCAAGAACCTAATATTTCAGCTTTACAATTCTTTGCCAGCAGTGCCTCTCTCAGCAGTTAGGAGCATTTTGAAATCTTTTTAGTACCTGAGATGCTCCCAGGTTTCCTCCTAGGAACCACTTATAACATGGTTGCAGGCACCAGCCCCAAGCCTTGCCAGGGTGGGCTGTCTGGCTGCAGTGCAAGCCAGAAATGTACTTTCCCAGCTGAAGACCTAAAATATCCTGATGTGCCGTCTTGGCTTGTCACCTCACATCCTCGTCAGGCTCTGCTGCTTCTCACTGGAGAGCAGGGACGTGAAGGACGAGCTCCTGCCCTACTTTGTACAAGGTGGCTCTGAAGCACTCTCAGAGCCACATCGGTGGTACCCAACTCTTTCTGATGTCATTTTGGAGAGGTGTTTTGCCAGATGTGGCTGCCTGTAGGAAACTCAATGCAGGGGAATGTCAGGGACTACGAGGGGAGCAGGGTTCTTTCTCTTTTAACAGAGAAAAAAGAGCTGGCTCTGCTAGAAGGAGTTCATGTGGTTCAAATTGTTAGATAATAATTTCTAGGATGATTAGTTATCTTTATTGCAGTAGTAGCCAGATGCTATCAACACTTACTTTGTATGCAGCAGGAAAGATTGTCTTGTGGAGGCTTGGTTGGCGGGGGGGAACTGACACTTTGGTTTTTTTGGTGGTTATTTTTCTTTTTTATTGCTAGACCCAAATAGATTCTTCGGAGCTAAAGGATTAATCCAGACTAGGACTATACTTTTTATACTGAAATTTCTGTTTTGTTTATACCAGTTTATGAGTATGGCTGAGGCAATACCTGGTAGTCCTTGGTTTATAGGTGCTTTGGAGTTTGGGTAGCATGGGTACACCATGTAAATTTTCTTAAAAAAAAAAGTAATGCATCTGAAGAGACTTTGCTTCTCCATAATCTGGCTGCTTTGTCTGTTTTTCTCTTTGGGCACTAAGGTACCGAAACCATCACATAGATTTATGACTTTCCTAGAGGACTTACAGCAGCTCAACAAGTTTTTTATGTGCCCATTTGTCGTCTGTTTTAAGCAGACTTGGTGGATACTTTTTATACCTGAATCAGTGTATGAGTCCCTGAATATTATTCATGCATCAATTTTCTTTTGAAGGCATAACATTTTTCATGCATTTAACTTTTCAGTCAAACAGAAGTGTAATTGTTGATTCCATATAAAAATGTTGAGTATATGAAAGGCTGAATTTAGAATGTAAAGTTTGCAGAAAAGCAGATAGCTGAGAGCTGCCCATGTGAGTGTTCAATGAAAGTTTAGACTGCAAGGTGTCATACTAGTAATGTGTCACACTCTGATTGTCTAGTTCAATTGTTCACTACCAAAAGCCAGTCTAATGAAAACATTTCATTTCAAGAAGTTGCAGATTGTGGTCACCATGTGTGCTGTGTATTAGTGTTGGCTGTGGTTATAATTTGAAGGTGGTAACATCTAAAATAATGCTGTGCTAGGTGCTACAGCAGCATAAGGAATCAGTCCCTGCCCAAGGGGCAGGAGATGATCAGTGCAAACAGTAGGAGTACCCTCCCTCCCAAAAATAATCAGCAATGCTCATTTGGGCAGGTGTTGATAAGGTAGTGGTGGTACCAAACTCTAGAATATTTATGGATTAATCATGTTGATGGGAGAAAGGAAGAAAACAGATATTTTAGCCTAAATTTTCTTTCTTTTCTAGACACTACAGGTGTCCAATACCAAGGATTAAGTGCTTGAGAGGTGTGAGAATATTTTACCATTCCCACTGAAATTAACTGGTGGAGAGGCCTGAGGGCAGCTCTCTCAATCAGGCCTAAATCTGAGTTTTGAGGTGTTTGCCTTTATATCCCCCTCATGTCTAAGTGTGTCCCTTTTCAGTTTGCATGCAGAAATTTCTTGTAAAGGTTGTTTACTTAGTACATAATTAGAATTCTAGCAATTTCTCTGTTTTCTAAGAGAGAAAGGCAGAACTGGAGCAATAAAATCATACAGGAGAGGCCTGCCTGTATCCACAAACAAATGTTGAACAGCACAAATTTGTCAGGATCATAGATATGTAAACCCTACACAAAGATCTGCAACAGATTCTGTTATTTTCTTCCTACTCAAGGGCTTCTAGGAAATGAACTCAAGGGTTTTCTGGTATTTCTAGTGTTACAGTCTTCAGGACTTGATGGTCACAAAAATGAAATCTTGGAGGCTGTCCATTTTCCTGAAGGATGCACTGGGAATTGCCCTTTAGCACTGACGAAGAAAAACAATCATGGCAGACATAAGTCTTCTTCAATATGAATTGTTTTCAGTACTGTTAGAAAAGCTGCACTGTTCTCATTTTCTGTGTGTCCCTTTCTGCCTCTCCTTTCTTTCCTGCATTTATTAAATATTAATTATATGGTAATACACTCTATTAAATTACAGGAAAAATCCATGTGATTTTATGCTCTGAATTTTGCAAACTCAGTAAGGAAATACATTAAAACACCAGTAGAGATGTAGTGGAGTTGCATTCACTTCTGCCATGTAAGTCTGTACTGAATTTCCCTTGTTGACATAAAACCTCTAGAAAATAGACATTTTTACACAGATGCCATAACAATAGAACCATAACAAAATGAAAGCACTTGCTCTTTCTGCCTTCTTACTTAAGTCACCTTTGGATAGTATCTCAGTAATGGAAAGGTAAATGCAAACAATAATATTAATGAGCAATGTCTCAAGGTCAAGGATATGTTTGCAGGTCTAATCTAACCTTATGCACCTGATGAGTGCCTGCAGGGTCTGAGAAAGGTGCTGCATGCCCATGCTGAATTAGGGAAAGGCAGAAAGTGACAGAGAGCTTCAATTTGCGGTAGTTGTTCTACCCTGGGTTTTTTCATCAGCCTCTTGAAAAGAAGGTTTTGGCAAGTTGTCTTCACTGGAACTTGATGAAAAACAGCTGAAGAAGCGTTACATGTGCTAATGCTCAGTCCATGTTCCAGCATTGTTCCAGAATCTCCTTAGGAGGCTTCTTATGCTGTGGCTGCAGTTTGTGCCACCGACAGTGACTGTGCCAGGGTTGATGGACCTGGAGGTGTTTCTTGGTTCTGAGGTCTGTCTGTATATCCCACCTGTGCTTCAAATCCATACTCCAACACAGACTTGTTTGTGAAATTGTATGCTCGCTGTTCTTGAATTCATTCAATTTCTAACCCTAATTGCAGATAAGATAACAAGGCAGCTAAACAGATAAAAATCAGTAAAAATAGTGAGATACTGAAACTGAAACATGTTGGGAATTTTGCATGCTTCTTAGAAAGTTTTTGCTAACAGCAGCAAAAACTGTTGGTTTTTGGTACATCAGCTAGTGAGACTGGGATTCAGTAGAGGATTCTTCCAGGGTGTTTTCTGTGCACCATATCTTTCCCCATTCCAGTGCCCTGCGATCATCTCAACTTCCTGCCTTGTTTGGGTATGTGCTTCCTTGGGTTTTTCTCCACCCAGGAAAGTCCTTCCTACTGCATCTCCTTGCTTCTCAGTTTGAAAATTTTCAGTTTGTAAAGGTCCTTCATTTCTTACAGCTACTATGTCTTCATGTATTCCTCTGATCTCTCCTATCCTCTTGACCTGCATCACTAGACCTTCCCCATCACAAGCAGCATTTACAGCATTCGTGGCATTAAGAGATTCTAGCAGATCTTGCCAGCCTTGCGGGGCTGGCATCCTGTAACTTGTGTGTCAGAAGATATTCCTATGAAGGCAGCTGCAGGAATGTACCTCATATTCAAATAGTTCATAACATATTTAGGAAAGAGCCCTTACAGTATGAAACTACCTATATTTTCATTTGCTGTGGAACTGTTTACTGTTTTATTCGTTGGTAATTTAGACAATGCTTGCCATAAAACCTATGCTTGTTTGAACTGTAAGTGCCTGTAACTTGTTTGCACTGTTGCAACATCCCTTTCCATCACATATAGAAGTTACTGAAAATGTTAGTTCAGTTTTAAATTACTCTTTGTGCAACTGCTGAAGCAAAAGCTTTGTCATAATCCTTTCTACACAAGTATCTGGCTTAGAAGAGATCTATTAACAGGTATCATTAAGATGAAAAACAAAAATAAAGTGTCAATTTTAAACTGCCTTAATTATAAATTCTGAATATAGACCCCACTTCCTGCGCTCAATTGCATAGCCTTACATAAAGACATTTTCTTTTTTATGCAGCTTTTTTTCTTTCTTATTTTTAGTGTGTACAATTGAAAAGAAAAAAATGACATCCTGCACTCGTAAGCTGAATCTGCTACATAACCAGGGAGCAATAGTTCTGCAGTAGAGAGAAGTACTGTCAGGTTATGTGGAATGTATCCTATGTGGAATTAGAGGGCATGTGAACTGATCTGATGTTAAGTTTTCTCTCAGTTGTCACCAGATGGGTCACCAGATTTACCTAGTACCAGTCACTGGCTTATCTCTATTTTGTATTATCCACCATGAAGTAAAAAGCTCTAGGTAAACAGCAGAACAGTTCAATACCGTGTGCTGGTTTATGAACACTTGCAATACAGCTATGAAATCAGAAGCAACTGCAGTGCAGAAGAAAGAAGTGTAATTTTTGGGCACCCCAGGAAAGCTGGAAATGTAGAACCAGTTTGTAGTAAATGTGCTGTGGAGCCCTTTCCTTTCCTAGGAGACGATTTTAGTGCCTAATTAATGGTGCTGTGTCTTGCTCGCATTTGAACTGCTAACATGAACCACACAGTGTGCTGCAGACTTGCCTGAGGGAGCAGAGGGGGCTCTAGTCACAGTTCACCTGCGTGACCTTTACATTGCTCTGAAGGATTGTGCAGAGCCTGTTTCCCCTCCTGCCTTCTGTAGGGGGGAGGTGTGGAGTATCTCCTGCTTAGCAGGCACGCTCTTAACTCCTGTTAATCCTTCTGGGAGCGCCACTGTGTATCAAAGCAGGTATATACTTTTAATCTCTAAAGCAGCCCTCTAAGAGGTAGCTGGAATTTATAAGTCTTATCAATTTGCAGCAGTGCAGGTGAATAAAGAGAGCCTTTAAAATAAAGCAACTGCTGACTCAGCTTGCATAGAGGCCTGGGAGTAAAACTGAAAATTCAGCAGTGCTGGTCCCTCTTCAGCTATCAGCTGATTGAAAGTATTACCCTTTTTGTGCTAATCCTCTGAGACTGGTGCAGTGTAAAGTACTGGAGATATGGGTGTCTAAATAACAGTAGATCACTCGTGTTTGGAGACCCTTTAAAGGGTAGCTCCTCAGGGTATCCTTCCACAGCAGGCAGGGAGAAACTCAAAATATTAAGGTTTGCTTTATCTCTTAAAGCTAACAAAACTGCTTAAGTAAATTCAGGAAATTCACTAACCTGGAGACAGTTCAGATGGATTTACTTTGCTATGGAAAGGTGGTAGGAGCATCTGCTTTTGATCACTTTTATATTTTGGTTTCCTGAGACAAGTAAGGTTCGATAGTCATCCTAACTCAAATAACAGCTGTCCAAATAGCTCACTGCCAATACATGTTGAATAACAGTATCATTGTGTAATGTCAGGTTTATGTAATACAGTATTTGTAATATAGAAATGCAAATTTGTTTTATGGTGCTGGGATGAGCGCATTTGGGATCCACATTTGTGAGCCAGGCTCAATTAAATAAAAGATCACTTTAACCCATAATTAACTGTGTTGCCTTTCCAATCTGGTCCTATTGGCTCAAATGTCTGTTCAGTGTTTGCAGATATGTTGAAAAATGGAGCTGAACAAATAGTTTATGAATAAAGAGCAGTCAGAGATGCTGTTCCTGCTGCTAATTTTTTCAGACACTTATGTTTATCTCCTTAGGTACAGGTGATATGATGAGTAATAGGAAAAAGTACAGTGGAATAAGAAGTCTTGTACATAGATAAAAATATTATTTAGTGCAAGTAATAAAACATAGCAGTGGTGTCTTGAAAAGCTTAAAAATTTCTGTGGGGGTTCTGATATTCTTCTGTTAGGTAATTTCTAATATCTGTTGTTTGATGAATAATTTCTATAAAATAATGGCCTTCTATTTGTGTCACTTAAAGTTTTTTTTTTTTCTGACTGTATAAAACCATTGGGCATGGTAGTCATTGCCCAGGGTGCTTTAAGAGCCAGAACGTTGTTCTTAGTTGTCAGAAAAGGGTTTTTTCTGGTACTATTCACAAATGCTACTTCCTGAAAGAAACTACATTTAATTTGATATGGCCATATTGCAGCCAACTTCTGAGTTTTAGAATGATAAATAACATTGAATTATATCTCTTAAGGATGCAGAAATTGCAGGTTTTCTGAGTCTTATTCTCATTACTTATTGCATGCTGATTTTGAATTAAATGTTCACCTACCTACTAAATGCCTCCTTCACAATGCACAATAAGAGAAACAAGTACTGTGAACAAAATTCCATAAAGTAAATATTGCTTATACTTGTAGAGATGGAGCTTTTTGAAATCTCAAATGCAATGAAGAAAAATGGAAATAAAAAAACCACTGTGCTTGCAGATACTTACAGAGAAATTTCCTGGACCATTAAATGCTTCTTTTCATTCATTATATGGAAGCATAGAAAGATGCATCTGGTATTTCTGTTGAAAGAAATCACTTCCAATTTTTTCAACTTCCTGAAGCTTAAGACATTCATGATCTGAATAACAGATTTTACAAGAAAAAGATTTACGGGTAAATTCTAAAGATGATGACATGAGACAAAATAGCAGAACACTAAATTATATGCATAAATCCAGGTATTGAGGGCATGGCACAAGGCTGCAGAAAACTTTATGAACCTGGGACATATTTTGATTACTGTTCCATAAAGAGAAAATAGTTTTCTAAGAATTCATGGTATTTGCAGTTAAGTTACAAAGAAGATAACATTATAGTAAATGAAGAAACATAAATTTGGAGTTTATGTTCATGACTTCCAAGTCTAGGGATCTGCATATCATCTCAGAAATGAAACAAAAGCTGAACCATAAATCAGCTGGTGTTCATTATAATTTACATACATGTATGTAATTAGAAGTGAATGGAACACTAGAAAAATACCATCATTTACTATATTTTCTTAAGAATTGTCTGTAAACATTCTGTGTATTAACTGTAAGCTAAGTCACAGCTGTAAGTTGATGTCTTTCAAAGACGAGAAACTGCAGAGCGGGTCCCGTCATGGATGCAGAGACTCCACTGGAACGTTGCTCATTGGGCTGTTTCAGCCTGAGATTGCCGTTAAGTGGATCCCTTGGCAATGACAGCTGTCCTTTGCTGGAGCTAGCTGCTGATGTTTTAAATGCTGGTAACCCAGCTCCTGTAACTCCATGTTGTTACTGCTGTTGTACAGCTCAGTGTGCGTGTGTGGCTGCTGCCTTCCCTATTCCCGTGACCTTTTCCTTGTTTGAGCGTGGAGTCAAGCATGTTAGATTGAAGTGCCTTCAACTGTTGATTTAAGATTTAAAAAAAAAAAAAAAAGACTTTTCATTGGGGCATTGAGACTAGGAAGCACTCGTGGGCTCCATTTAGTTTGCTTTGCTGTTGTCATGGTGAACTCCAACATGGAAGTGGAAAAAAATGGCCTGAGGTACTAACATTTGCAGCTCTTCCAGCTGCCTGCAAAGTAATATATATCTGTGACCTTAAATTCTAGGATGTAGTGTCATAGTATGTGGTGAATTTCTGTCCCTAAAATAAATATAAATTTTAAAAATGAGCCCTTTGAAAAGTATATTTATTTAAGTCTATAGGATCACACGTTAATAATATGGATTGTAAATACATGTTGTTGCTTTGAGGATGTATGTCTTGGTGCTTGGCTTTCCCAAGGCACACTCTAAGGTTCTGTAATCCTCCCTGGTCCAATGGTAGAGACAGTCTTGTAAACATGAGAGTGTTCTCCATAAAGCTGCCCTTGCAAATTGTATCTGTGCAATTAGCCATGTGTCATTCTGTTCAGCACTTTCTCCTTCAAATACAATCTTCCACTATTCAATAGGTCTAATTTAGATTAAGTCTTCAGATCAGGGTGGCAATTTCTCTGTCTGTTTACATCTGTGGTGCTATTTAAAGATGTCATATTGTTGACCAGAATCATAATTTACCAGACATATTTTTATCCAGTAGTGTTTCGCGAGGCTATCTGGTTACAAGGTGAATGGGGAGAAAAAAGTGCATTTCTGGAGGGGCTGGAGAGCTTCTTTTAGTTTTTGCATTTTCTGAGGTGCTATGTGAGTGAGCTGTGAATGGGGAGAAAAAAGTGCATTTCTGGAGGGGCTGGAGAGCTTCTTTCAGTCTTTGCATTTTCTGAGGTGCTATGTGAGGGAGCTGTGAATGAAAAAGGAATTGGGCAGTGTGTCCAAGGCCTCCAGTTTCTTTTGCAGTGACTCAAAGGAGTAGGAAGAAAATGGGACATTTCCTCAGATTTCTTCTGTTTGAAAGCTGTGCTCAAAGCTATGTGAAGAATGTTTTATTGCTACCCAGGTACCAGGACAAGAGGGGACTCTTTGACAGGCCCAGATTTCCTTTGGGCCCCCTTATGTTGTTAATTTGGGCACGTGAAGTGACCTGAGGATGGGCATAGCTAACAAGATGACTTGTGGCAATGTCCATTGGGATCTGGGATCACATCTGTCACTGCACATTGCACTGCCTGATCTCTCTGCAGCTCAGAAAAGTGTCCTCCTGCAGCTCAGAATAATCCTTCCTTTAGGTGATGTTTCTGTCTTTATCTAGCTCTTCTTACATGACTTCACTTTTTTTAAACCATGAAATATATTCCTTCAGCACTGGAAGAAGACCTGCAAATATATCTGTCATTGGCCTCAATTCAGGCTGTGGGAATGCAGCAGCCTGGCTGCTGCAGAGCTGTCCCAGTAGTTAAATCTGTATCTGTCAAAGCTGATGTTTCATTTCTCTATACATCTCTCTACTCACACCCCGAAGTCAGAAGCTGGGTCTTGGAATTATTTGAGTCTGTGTACACAATTTCGTACTTGGACCTGAAAGCTTAGGACAGTTCTGGACTATTCAGGGCTTTTCACCTTGGCCAAGCTGTATCCTATCTCAGAAGCAAGTTCTAGCTGGTGGTCACTGAACATTTGTGTAGACAACCTGGTGCACAGCTTGATCTAGTAGGTTTTAGCTGTATTCATTTCAGAGTGATCTGGTATTTTATCGCTGGATGTACGAGCTGAGCCAGCCCAAATCACTGGCAGAGAAGTGATGCACAGGGGGGGATAGAACCAAGCTGCTGTCTCTGGGTTTGAATGTTAGATGGACATGCTCTGAATGCACCATGTTTACATGGAAAAGATGGAGGTTTAACAAGTGCAGTGTGGAAGATTTCGTGCCAGGAGATGTTCCTGAGGTTCTCCTGAAAGGTTTCCCATAGGGCATGTGAGTGTATAACTGGCCAGATATTCTATGAATCAGTGTCAGTACACATAGCTCAAAGAGGTAAAAAGTTAATGGAAGTGCTTTAGGGTAAAGCAAAAGGAAAGGGATTTAATTAAGGCATATAGCTCCAGGTGCCTTACTAGCATGTAAATTTGTTCCTGAAAACTGCACTGAGCAGTTTTGGAATTTCTGTCATTTGACTGAGAAAACCATGAAGTGTCTGTGGACTTCCAGGACTTGAACTCACACAGGAGGACTAGAGGGCAGAGTCAGACAGATGCTTGGTATGCATTTACAAGCTGAGCTTCAGTCTGATATTAAAATCAAGTTGTAGCTAGGTGCACTTAACAATACCTCTGTGGGTAGCAAATGGGATAACAGAGGTCTGTATTTAAATTCTTTGTTTTTTCTTCAAACCCTTCTTGGGCAAAGCATTGTATTTGAATTACCTGCTGACGTTATATTTTTGCTAGGAAAATTGTTAAAGCGGAGGGGAGAAAGGCTTTATGTTCAAATGTCCTGAATAGAAGTGAATGATTAACCAATTTACATGTTTAGTTCATTATTAGAATTGATGCAAACATACAAGAAAGGGGGGAGGGGGTGCGTTCCACTATTTTTTATTACTTAGTAGTTATGAAACAAGTATTATTGATGATGGCTTTAAAGCTGGAATGTATAGTAGTTATTTAGCATCCTTGCTTTTTATTTAAGATGCCTTAAGCTACTAGAAAAATCATTTACTATGTCACAAAATTTCCTGCCTTATTAGTTAAAAGAAAATATTTCCCTACAGATATTTTCACATGTAATGCTATTTTCCATATTTCACAAGCTGTTTGCAGTTTAAACTTAATCGTATTTGTCTCTCTGTCACTGAGGCTCTTTAGAATTACCTTAGAGATCCAGATATTATTTGGATATTTATAGCATAATTAGATTTGACGTATCATACTTTGTTTATCTCAGTTAATGCCTAAAGGCTTGATTCTGATCTGAGATCTGCCGAAGCATAGCACCAAATTTGGAATGAACTCTGTATTGGAAATGCTAATAGCAGTCTCTGTCCAAAATAGTTACCCTGCTCTCCTCCTGTCTCCTAAAATGTGTTAGATTGGAAGGATGCATTTGTATTTTTTTTTTTAAGAATGAGGTAATGGCAGGAAGTGCAGCCAGTCTGCAGTATTTTAGTCTTCTCTCACAGTACTCTCTGTAGATATTATTGTGTAGCTAACACAAGAATGCATTTTATTTTCTAAAATCACTATGCTTTTGATCCTTCAAATATACCCTCTCACAAAGAGACAAAATCACCAGTACTGTTGTCTTGTATTTTTTCTCTCCATTTTATTAAAAGAGAGATCCAGACATAAAATTCAGCATTCCTGGAAAGTCAGTCTGGGCTGATGATGCTCCCCAGAGATCTCTATTCTCATTAATCAATGAATTAATCATCACCCAGAATCTGCAGTTTATCCTCAGTAAATGAAAAATATTTTTGGTTATCTTTCTTCATATGCATTTGCCAAGGATAACTGTAGGGTTCTGACTGCTGTAAAGTCACATCTTTCCTTGCTTTGAAAAAGTTCAGTATGTTCCTGCCACACCAGAGATACTCCCCATAGCACTACAGCAAATGCTGCACCAGTAGAAACAGGTGCAGTGTGTGTTGGCTGGTGATGCAACAGTTCTTAGCGCTGAGAACTTGTGTTTGGAGCACACTGGATTGCAACACAGAAATTTACATCCTTCCTTGCCTTGCATGTGTTGGCAAAATGCTGTCAGCATCCTTCCCCCAGATGCATATTTTGATTGCATATCTGCTATCATCATCTTTAACTAAGCTGGTTTATGATGTGGATCTTGAAGGCTGATGATGTTTGAAGGCAGGAGCACTTGTCAGGCTCACATTGAAAGTGTAGGGACCCTCCTGTGTCCATCTCTGAGAACAGTGTAGGACAGGAAAACCCTGGTGTAAACTGCTTCATTTCTGCACTGCTTTTGGTTGAGCCCCTCAAAAATTTGTGCCAAAAAATAGATCTGGCGCTGCTTAGCTCATCCCTGATTTAGGTGTTGGGTAATGCAGCCCATGGACTGACTCTGTTAAGAAATCTTTCGTAACTCTCTTTTTGTCATTTGAACTCTGACTCAGGGTCAATGAAATTCAATGGCCATAGTCATGCTTTGTGACTGCTACCCCTCTTGTGAAAGGAGGTAAGGTAAGACTCACAAAATATTTATGTATTGTCAGCTTCCTCAAGACATGGAAAGCATTTGTGGATTTCCTGAAAGAGGTAAAGTAGGGGAGAGGTGTTTTTGAATTACCTGTTTTAACAGACTGAAAATACGCGCTTGTGTCTTGAAGGTTGTTTATAGTGTTGTGTTTTTATGGAAAAACAATATGCTAAATTAAAGTTTGCTGACACACAGTGCAGGTTTAGCTACACTTAAAAAAACAATGCACATAAAATACTGTGCAATTCTCATAAAAATACAGGCAGAGAGACTGATTTTTTTCTGGTTTAACCTTTAGATGAAGAATGCTGTTTAGTATTCATAAGACAGAGGGTAAAGTCTTGCTTTTTGAATTCTGGTGTTCTGTGGAAAAATGGCTAGTGCTGAAAATCACTATTTCTATAGAATTTAATTTCTCGTTGGACTGTTTGTGTCATTTTAGAGAAATATGGCTTTATTAAAGAAAAGACAAATTAATATCCTTAACTCATTAGTAAGAGATTTTGTATACACTAATTAGCACTATGTTATTTCTCAGATATTCAAATTATAGTGTACAAATAAATTTTACTTGCTAATGATTTGTACAAAAGTTATCAATTTCATTATTACTGAATGTTGATACTGTGGAAAATTATTAATGCATTAAGCATTTTAGACAGGAGCAGGGCCATAATTATTGCTACTATTATTATTCTAGTGTTTTCCAGAATTTACTGAGTTCTTTAGAAATGCAGAAGACAGCAGAGCCTGCATCTAAAAAAATGCATGAAATAGCGAGAACAGATGTAATATTCAGAGTGTCAGATTGATGGTAGGCAAATGCATTATTATTTACAGGTTTGTTCCTGTCTGAGTCCAGATTTAACACATTTGGGGTATTTAAGCCATTGCTGTCTACACTTATCCATCTGAGTCAGGAGTGACCAGCCTGTGGCACTTGAGTAGGTGACACGTGGCCCCTGCTGTGGCTGTGAGCAGAGCCATCGTGGGGCTGTTCATCAGGGGCATCACTGCAGAAATAAATCACAGCCACGGGAGCTGGAGGATGCTGCTGAGGCCACAGGGGCCCTGCGGGGCCTCAGGGCTTGGCTGGGCTGGAAAACACTCCCATGTCCTTCTTTGTGTGCGAAATGCTTGAGAGCTTTGGATGTGCTTCCCTGCTCCACTGCCTCCTAGCCCCATTCAGGGATGGGCTGTCTCTTCCTTTCATTCCCATGAAGTGTGATGATGCAGCACACACTGTAGCAGCAGCTGGAATTTGGGCTGCTTGTAGCCTTTTCCTGCAACAGTTCTGGCTAGGTGAATGTAGGCTTTGTACCTGTGGGCCCTACAATGCATATCTGAGAGCTGCCATAGGGAAGAAGAATGACTCAAGGAGACACCTGGCAGGGAGTGGGAAGCTTTTCCAAACATTTCAGAGCAGGTGATCCCACTGGAGTTGAACCATGGAGAGAAGAGAGGGCATAACTGTGAGAAATGTAACAAATGAGCTGTGAAAAATGCCTTCATGACTATTTGCTTTCAATTTGCTGCAGCTGGAGATCTCAGAAGTAACGCTGGTAAGAGCTCAGAGGTGATGCTGTGATGAGAAGCAGCAAGGGAGACCCTGTCAGAGATGACTCTTACACAGACCAGAAAGTAACAAGTGTGGTTTCTGTCAGGCCAGCAGGCAGGCATTGCTGTGAGTTGAGCTGGTGAGGGTGTAATAGGAGAACAAAGCAAAGAAGATGTCTTCTATGCAGTGTGAGAAAAAAAGTATTAGACACCACTTGCTGGAGGGAGAAAGATGAGGAGAAGGGGTCAATGTTTTGTTGGGCTATATCAGAACTACACAGTGAAGCAATTCGTGGAGAAAACAGAAGATCTCTCTTTTGCCATGGTGAGTTGGGCAGATAGTATGAAATAATGAGTTAGAGTGATTTATAGAACTGAATAAATTGAGACAGGCCATCACTGAAGAAGCAGCTTTGCTGTGAGTCACCTATGCAAGACTATTACCTAACAGTGTGTGAACATGCAAAATTGGGGGAAAAAACAGAAAAAAGAGGCAACTTCAAGAGAAATCAGTGAATGTGGGTAGACAACAGCATTTGACTGAAAAAAAAAAAAAATAAAGAGTGTTCTCACTGTTTTCCAGTTTCTCAGCTCGTGGTAAATTAACATGTCAATTGGTTTGAATTTACAACAACTGAAAATCAGACCTTCAATACTGAAACAAAGTAGCATACATAAAATGGGCAGAAAGGCCCAATAAATAACTTATTTGACCTTTATATATTATTTATAAAGGGCTATGCATGCAAAGTGCTAAGCATATTCCATTTTCAATAACCAGCCTGCAGCAGATCCCATAAAAGCATTGCTTCAGTCTCACCTGGAAGGAAGCCAAGTTTATCAGGGAGTTTACCTCAGGCAGTGGGATGTGATGACTTCTGCTGCCCTATTGACATGAACCAGCTGTGTAGTGATACCCAAAAGAAGATTTTAAATAAATAAATGCAAAAAGTATGCCTGCATGGTGCTGGTGACAAAACAATGACAAAAAACCCCAAAGGATTGAAGTTCTGTAATAGAAATTAATTTAAATATGGTTTGTGTTTAAGACTTTCTAAGATTAAAGAAAAATGAAAACCGTAACCTTAAGTCAGATGAACATGAAGTTGTGATTTATACAGGGATGCTAGTGAAGAATGAACATGCTAGGAGAATTATTGTGGGTCAAACAATTTTTTATGAAATGTACCACATTTATACCAACAAGCAAGAGCAAGTGGAAGCTGTTGCAGTTGTGAAGTTCCTCACATGAAAAGAGTTTACAGTCACAGTCAGGATTTGCAAGATTCTGCAATGGCTTATTTAGGTACAGATTCCCCAGTGCTTAACGGGCTGAGATCTGAGACTGCTTTGGGTCAATCAGAAGTCTGGTGCCAGAAGCTACGCCCCTAGCACATGTAATTTTAAATGAAGGTTTGGAAACAAGAAAGAACTTCATAGTTTTGTAGCCCATTCCTTCCCTTAATTTGCAAATATACCTGCTTGCATTTCTCAGATCTGATCAGGCTTTTTGTTAAAAAACAAACCAAAAACACACAAAAAAATTAACTTTCAAAAAACTGTAAAAAATTCATCAAAGTTTTAATTAATCAATTTAAATAGAGCAAATAAACTACTTAGTTTTTTGTATCATGAGGGTGCCTAGACAAGATTTTAGTGTGGTGTCTTCTGAACTAAAAATCTATGTGTCCAGGGTGTTATGGTAGATTGGTTGATTGCAAAGGTGGCTCTTACTTGTAAAAATTAGATGGGTTAACAGTAGCTCCTCTCTTAGATGAGATGACAGAAATTTCTACTGGTGGAAGAAGGCATTATTCAGCTACAGTCTGTATTTGGCCTTCTTGAGAGTGGCAGAGCATTAATTGCTCATACTTTAAGCTTTGGTAATGCAGAAAATTGTGCACATTGGGGATTAGCTGGATTTCCTACAGAACTGTGTTTCTTGTACAAATTACTTAAAGGTGTGCCTTTTTTCTTTCAAATATTGAAGTGTTTTGTGTCTTCATTAATTCTGTATCTGCTGCAATAGCTCAGTTTAGCTGCTCTGAGAAATCAGTCTTTTACAGTGCACAGATTGGATCTTCCAGTGTATTTTGGAAGGTTGAACTTGATGATCTTGGACATCTTTTCCAACCTTAATCATTCTATGATGTTCTGTTGGTGTTGGCTTCCCCCCACTCATGAAACTTTCTGTGTGTTCAACTTGAAGTTCAGTGTGTCTGAGGCAGCAGAGCTTCTGCCTTTGGGGCAGTTCATCTACACATTGGAATAGCTGCATTGATTCTTCCTACTTATCTTAAGTCATGCATTACATTCATTCTGTCCTGCTTGAGTGCAAGTTGTGCAAGCCAAAGTATCTTTTCTATGTTTTTTTTTTTTTTTTTTTTTAATTTGGAGACTATTACTTTTCTATCCTTTAGGAATGTTTCTTCTGATCTCTTTGAGGAAGCAAATTTAAAATTAGTTTTTCTTTGGAATCTTCTTTCTCCCCTTTGCTTCTCACTTGCATGTGTTTGCATTGTTTGGTTTGTTTTATTTTAAAAGAATTAAAAGACTCTCATAAAGAGTGTCATTGGCTGACCGTGGTTAAGGGCCACCTTAACATTTACTGCTGTGGACAATGCAGACATGATTGTGGGAAAATTAGCTAAGCAGGTTTTCCCAGGGTCAACTGCAGTCCTTCCCTCCTGAGTGCTTCACCTTGGCTGCAGGGCTCAGCCATGGTGTGTGGTGGGGCCCTCGGAGGCAGCCCTGGCCTCCCTCACTGCGCAGCCCTCCTCACCAGTGCCTGGGTGCTGACACGCACGCAAAGAGACACAATTCAGTGAAAACATCCAAAGAAAAGCTCTTCCCAATCCCAAGTACATTTTCTCCATTCTGTTTTCTAATACTTTTGGGCTAAAGCTTTTTTTCTGCTGTGGATATGTGCATGAAAGCTTACTGTCTGATTTTATATATATAAATTTTATAATTTTCAAATTATACTATTTAATTCCTAAGATGCTGCAGCTTCTTGCATAAGTTCATCTCCCCCGTCCTGCTGGTTGTTACCTCAATTTTTTTCCCCTCCCACAATCAACTGTTAATTGGGGTTTACTGCTCTGTCTTTATCAGCATTACTCTGCCTTTTGGTGGCCTGCTGGAGCTTCCCCATAGTTGCTGTTTAGTATCAGAGGGCAGTCTGTGGCACTGGGCCCTTTCTCTTCTTCCTCTTCCAGCGTGCTTTGGGCATGAACTGGGTTGATGCCCTAATCCTTGCCCAAACCTTGCCTCTTCTACCCTTTTGGACAGCATTACCAATTCCAGTTTGCTTGTTACAATGCTTGTCCACTGCTTTCAGGAGTAAATGTGCTTTTCTTCCTAATTTTCTTTTATTGTTTTCCATGGGCAAAATTGTTTCCATAAGCCTCTGACATTTGGTTGTACACTGGCACAGCCATACTACCTTTACCTAAGCTTACTTTACATTTTCCACTTCCGTTAGGTGTATATTGATATCTCTGAGTTTTTTCCATACATATATATGTAGCATTTATTACATGTATTTTGTACATTAATATGGTATATTATAATTTCCTCTCCTTAACATTTAGCCACCATTATAAATGGTTTAATATCTTTGCCAGACTCTCACTGTACTCTTGATTGAAAATTATGTTTTTCTTACTATTTTAGCTATCCTATATTATGATGGTTTCAAACTTCTCATCTTTCGCAGCTACAGATGACTTAATTATTGGAGTCTTCTGTTGATAGAATAACAGAGACTGAACATGGGAATATTTAGACTCTGAAGCTGAGGTTTTTAGGGGAGCTAGTTAAACATTTCTGATCTGAGAAAAGCTTAACATTATAAATTATGCTAAAATATATTTGTCAAATTCATCTCTGGACAGCCTGTAAGCTGAACACTGAGCTGTGTGCATGTGGTTTTAGCTTAGTGAAATGTTATCTTCTAAAGTATAAAAAATATAACTACTGCAGGACTGTGAAATGTTATCAAAAGTATAAAAAAATATAAGTACTCAGGTTTAAGAAAATCTCAGTCACTGAAGCTTAATTGCAGAACAACTGGTATTTTGTGAAATCCAAGTCAAGTATTTTTGTCTTAAAAAATTATGACTTCCTGTCCTTTTAAAACTACTACCTATTTTGATGTGCTTGTTTCAACTCTTGGCAGTGATGAAGGTGTATGTATTATTCATGATCCTTGAATGTCAGGTGTATTTGCAGTTGCTCTCAAAGTTAGACTGCTCATTTCATGACAGGTTTTTTTGAGTAGCACTAGTGTCAGGTAAGACCAAGCCATGTGTTAAAAAATCCTCCTTCTGCTTTGCTCTTAGACATTTATAGAAATAATGAAGACAAAATAGCTGTATTATATGGCATATCCTTACATATCTTTGGAATAGATTAAGATGGAAAATCAAAACCACTGTTCCTCCACTGCTCCTTCTTCCCTCTGCTCTAGCAGCAGCTCTTGTAATCATCCTGTTCAGAAGGCCAGGGGAAATGTTTTGTTCCATTATGAGAATTGTGGTCTGACCAGAATGCTTCGTTTCAAGTGAGAGTGAAAAATTGTCTGAAAAAGGAAATGAATAAGGATGGAGAGTTCTGAAACAAAATTTTCTGAGTCAGTTTAAAAAAAAAACAAATTATTTTAATCTTATTTGCAATATATTTATTTATTTATATTTTACTGGTGAAAGAGTCTTCAGGTAGTTGTGAGTAGATGTCAAAGACCTCTAAATTTATAGGAATTGTATTTTCCTAGTAGTATTCCTATTTAGGTGTCAGAAAAAAAGTTTCTTTGATGTCACTCTACACCGTGATATTACTCTTGTGGTACTTTTACTGAAATTAGAACCATTAGTTCTCATTAGATATTTTTATTGTTTTGAAATTATTTGGTAGTCCTTGGTTTTTGACATGTGGGATCTCAAGAGATGAACAGATGAAAATTAGAGAAAGGTCAGTAAGTAATCATCTCTGCAATTAAAAATACTTCATGCTGTCTATGAAATCCAACCCAGAAAAATGTCACAATTTCTAATAACTTTTCTTTTGTGTTAAATACAAAACCCAAGAGTAATTACAGCAAAAAATAATTTGGCTGTGTGCATACACACATGTGACTACCTTTTTACTTCATTGTTTGCATAGTGTATCATTCTGTTTTGTCCCTATTATAAATCTAAAAAATGTACATCATGTAATAGATGCAATTTAATGACAATAGCCTTGCAAAAATAATATATTTTATCATTGCCTATGTGATGCAGTACAGCAAGGAGGAAAATTGGCAGCATTTTGGATAAGAGAGAGCCCTCTATCAGAGACCGCTTACGGCATATCTCACTAGCTGCTTGATTTCCTGATTGCTCAGCATTTTGCAGAAGATTGGAGTTACATTAAAAGCGAAGTTACGTGGTTTTGACAAATTATTCACTATTTCTTTGCTGCAAGGCTAGTACAGAAAACAACTTGCACTTTCCTCATTTGGCACGGAGGAGCTTTTAGGTGAAGCCAGGCGATAACCTCGCTTCACCCGGCCAGACGAGCGTAAACCAAAACACTGCTCAGTGCCGAGCATCGCAGCACTCAGTGGCAGGCAGAATGCAAGCACCAGGAGGAGGCCGAAGTGCTGTGCTTCCCTCAGTAGCCATCAGCTCATTGCTTTATCTCTAAAGAGGAGGATCCCCATCCATCACACGCTCTGGGATGAGGTGCTCAGTGCTGTGACTGCCTCCCCTTCCCAGGTGCCTGCGTAAAAGGAGAGAGGCGGCTGTGCAAGTGGGATGATGCTTCATCCCACAACAACAAGGATGATGCTTCATCCAGGTGGAGGTGTCAGCAAGGTTAACCCAGCCTGCACCCTGCACCAAAACCACTTCCATAAGAAAATGGTGTGTCACTGCCATTGGAGACGGCTCCTGAAATGAGCACAAGCCTAACACGTGGACTGGAGCCACTCCTTAGGGAAGCCTGCTGCCTCCCTGGGGATCAGGTTAAAGATAGAAGAGAACGCCTCCTACCCTGGGTATGGCCCTCCGATTCTCAGATAATTATTGATCCATCAGGTAGGCAGTGTTGAGGTTGCACCAAGAAGTCCAACGGCAATCAAGACTTTATGGCCCTGGGATGACAGGTCAAGGGATGAGGAGCACAAGCCATTTCTCTATCCATCCAGTTGCAGGGAATAATGACAGAAAAAACGGGAAGATCCAACAGATTCTCCTAATTGTGTGTGTTGATATAAGGAATATCTTTGTATGAATTGTGTGCATTGATAAGGAATATCACTGTTTGATATTCCTTAAATGCTAAATTGAAATATATTTCAAAGACCTGTATCCATTTTTTTCACAATCTTTCCACTATTTTCAGGCTATAGATCACTTATAAATTGTGTCCTCTGTCTACACAGCCTCCTAATTTTGTTAATAAGTTGGATCTCCTATGCCTGTGTAGGAACTGATTTCCACAGGTGCTCTGTTACAGCTATGGTCTGCCACTTACTTCCTTGAGGTAATGCAAAAAGTTAGGAAAGTAAATGGAGAATAGTAGAGCAGGATGAAATATGACCTCTAAAGAGCAAGGCCTTTGCACTATTCTGACATGTCTAGACCTATGCCTTAGGCTGTGTACAGTGTCAAATAATCAAATTGTGTTGTTTAAAATACTCATTGATATATGTTGTTTTATTTTCTGATGCTGTGGGATGACTTCAGGCTAGATTTTGCCCTTGTGTGTGCAGAAGCAGTTTTTACTGACTTTGAGGCAAGGTGACTCCACACAGAAGTGGGATATTGTCTCTCAGCCTGTATGGCACTGCAATTATTTAATCAATTGAAGCTATATTTTTGTGACACCTCATAGTGCACCAAATCCATAATAAATGATCAGTCTGGATTTCTGGAGTTAGTAAGTGATTTGGAACAAAACATGTTGCTCAGTGTGTTAGTAACATTTTTTCATTGGCTTGTGCATGCATGAATGGGTGTGTGTTTCTTTATGTTTCTACAGTTGCCTTACTCATGGTCCAAATTTGTATTGGGATAGAGCAATATGATTATTAAGTGCAAATATGATTATGTTTTAAATGTGTATTTTCAGACACATATGTACATTTGTGTTCATTGACATTACCATTGATAAGCCTTGGTTGTTCAGGTTTTAGGTTGGGGTTTTTTTCAGCTGTGCTGACTTTGATCATAGTAGTTACTTACTGCTTGCAATATGCAATGAAAATGGTGACATTTTCAGGTAAAATTTTAAGAGTGCCTGTTAACCAATACATTATCCTGAGCTGTGTGAAAAGAGCCAGAGACAGTACATCAGAGTATTACTCACCTTGAGCACCAGGCGTGTGAGGAGAGGCTGGGGGCCCTGCTCTTGTTCAGTCTGGAGCAGAGATGGCTTTGGGGAGCACCTGAGAACAGCCCCAGTGCCAATGGGAGACCATCTAGGAGATGGAGCTGGGCTCAGTGGAGTGAGGCTGGGTGAGAAGCTGAGAAAGTGAAAGTAAAGTGAACCAAGAGAGGTTCAGACTGAATATTTTTTTTAGGATGCCCCTGTGAAGGCAGGCAGTGGAACAGAGCAAGCAGATACATTGTGCTGGTTTTGTCTTTCGGGATTTTCAGCCTTTGCTAGGTGAAGCCCTGAGAATATGGGCTGACCCCAGAGCTGACCTCCTGTGAGCAGGAGGATGGACCAGAGACCTTCTGAGGTCACTCCCAGTCTGAACTACCCTGTGATCCTGTTCCTGCCCTCCAGACAGGTTGCTTGAAACCTGTCTATCTCTGTTTGCTTTTTCTGAGTTTTGATCTGAGTTAAGCTCAAGGATAAAAAGTACCATGGTAAGGAAATCCTGTGAGATTGTGCTGAGTTTGAAAGTACTGAGGTCAGAACATTATGACAGGGAACATGATGCTGGAGGAGATTCCTTTGAGTCTCCAGTATGGTCGTCTCTATTCTCACAGGCCACCAGCTGGCAGGACATCCCTCTTCTTCAGTCTAGAATGAAGGGGAGAAGAAAAATAGGCAGCTGGTTTGGTTAAACTATCCCTTGATCATAACATAGGAAGAATTAGCCAGCATGTGTGTGGCTCTGAAGTAGATGATCCAGGCATTGAAAACCAAAATTGTACAAGGATTGGATTTTTTTTTTTTAAATCTCCTCAGTGTGATTTCAACAAGACATACCTTAAACCCAGCTGAACCTGGAAGAAAGTTAAATGACCTACCTAGATTATGTTTCATTTTAAGCAAAAGAGAAACTAATGCATCTCTTTCTATTGTGAGTAGGTATAGAAGCCTGACTACTGTGGAACTGCTAAAAAAAGGCTAAGAAAGAGACTGTAGAGAAAATTAAGTTTTAAAAGGACAAGTTTTCTGTGCTTCTGTGTATTATGCCTTTTTCACAACAACCCTTTTACTTCAAATCAAGCTGTGCAAAATATTCTGTATTTTTTTCCTGAAGCTTGAGTAGCATCCCTGTTCCATTGTTTACCCATAAGCAAAAGAAATTAATCAGGCAAAGAGTAGTTAGATTTTGCATAGCTGTGTAAGAGAAAAAAACGCTTTACTCTGTACATTTTTCCTGACTGATTGTGTTTAGATATATGTCAGCATTTCTTTTAAATCTTTGGTTGATTGAAAAGTCATAATCAGCCTGATCAGCATTTTCTAGACTTGAAGAAGTTGATTTTGGCCCGTAATTGCATATCTGCGTAATAAAATCATTGTGGTACCTAACTACTGAGTTTTCTGTATGTTAGAAATGTAAAAATCATAAAACATTTTCAAGACAAATGTAATGGGACTTTTTTAAAAAAAATACATGCTGTGGTAGCTGTGAGCTACCAGAAATTCATAGTTTTTAATGACAGAGGTGCTTATATTTGTTAGCATATATGCATTAAGAAATGTGTTACAATCTTTGTTCAGGGAAAACTTCCCTTTCTGTTAATGAAATTTTGCCTGAAACAGAAGAATAAGCAAGCTAAGTCTCAGAGTGCAAGGAAAAACCTGCTTTATTAGAACAGGTTTGAGTACATCTTTCTGGAACTAATAAAACTGTGAAAAACCTTTCATTTTTTTTTAATCTTATTTTATAACTAAGAAAAAAAAATTGAACCTGTTTTTTTCAAATATTCTACTTATATTGGTTTCTTTTTCCCCAGTATGGCTGTAGGCAGTGCCAATCCATTATCCTAAGGCAGCGGTTTGATCCTGCAGAGCACTGTGGAGAAAAGCAGCGTGCACAGAAGCATTTCTGCGCTTGCTGTTTGGTGTGATTGCTTTGGTTCCACATTACCACAGTCACATTTCATCCACCAACTCTTCGGCCACCGTTAATATTTTTTTCTCGTTTCTCTTTTCTGTGTATAGCCACAGATTGACTGGGAATTATGAATGAATATATGCTAATTAAGACAATAAAGTAGTTTAAAGATACACAAATGTTAATAGGATTTGAAATAAGAGGTAGCTTGAGGCCACTGCTGTAACTAACAGGCCATTTAAAAATTATTAGCATCAGGCCCAGTGGACCAGTAGTAAAGTACAGCTGCCTTTTTAGCAGAGTATCAGAGCTAGCAGCCCCTAGACCCTGAGCTTTACTCCAGTGATCACAGCTGTGAACTGTGCTGAATTAATTTTGCTTATTCCTGCAAATGCCACCATAGAAGCTACTTGCCTTACATAATGCCTAAGGTGATATATACAATATTTCATTATTCCTAAAGCAGTCTTTACAGCAAATTGATTTCAATACATCAACAAAGACATGTTCTTGCATCACAAGCTGTTAAATATTTTATTAAATTTGAGTTGTCTGTTTTCATGTACAAAAGAACAGAGTATATTACTCATTTTGTTGACCAGACAGTTCCGTGAAGTGATGGACTCTGCTTTGCTGAAGTCCAAAAATAAATAGAAAAAAACATAGGTTTCAATTGAGAAGGCTGCTGTTGGAATAGCAAAAGAAGTTTACATAAGGTGATAGCTATTTTAAATCTCTTGTGATAAACATGATTTAAAAAAGCATTTGTAATGGTAAAGCCTGCTTGACAATGTGCCTCCTTTTTCCCCAGACCCCACAGCACACCCTCCTTTGGTCCATTCACAGAGATAACAAGGTGCCAGCCAAACAATCTCAGCTCCCTTCTTATCTGTTTTCTTTTCTAAAACTATCACCAGCACATTTGCCAGCTCTGTAGAAATCCCAATTATAGATAGTCTATTTCAAAATGCCTTTGGATGAAGCACCATTCCTGCCAAAGATATGAGAGAACAAAATGAGAGGGCTCATGCTCCTGTTTTAAATTAGTGAAGTTGTGGAAATACTTAAGATGGTGCCTGAAAACCAGGCATAGAGAAGATAGAATTAGCTGAAAACTCAGAAAGAAATGGAGAGAACTGAACACATACTGTTTTGCCTTTTTTTTTTTTGAGCATTTTCCAACTACAAAAATAAGGATCTCTGTCTTCAGAAGATGTATTTTTTGTAAAATGAAGAAAACTCATTGCATGTAGAAAGATGTGAATTGATGCATACAACTGAATATTGACAGCTGCTTTAGGCTTGGACCAGCAATGCTCTCTCTCTAAAATGGTTTCAAATACATTTTGCCATCTTTTTGTTGTGCTTTTCAGACTATTGTTCTCATTTATAACCTCACAACCTGACAATGTCATAGGAAGAGAGATGGCATTTTTGATTGTTGTGCCAAAAGCAGGATGGGAGCCGAAGTATCTGCATTACATTGTGCTAAGGAGAGCAATGGGGAGATACTTTTTGAGAAGCAGTTTGATTTCTTCAGATTTATGATTTTAAGTCAGTAGGTAGCACTGACATCTTTTTGTGTGGTTGCAAGAAAGATTCTGGTATTACTGTAGTGTAAGAGTGTAATAATTAAATTTAGTAACATCAATTGATTTTAATGCAAGTTAGCAGTTTTGCTCTTAGAGGAGAATACAAGGTATGCTAAGCAAATTCTGCCTACGAAGGGCCGTGTTGGGTTTCAGAATGGCTACCTGAGTCAAGGGCAGGTAGGTCATGCCAAGCATTCAAAGCCTTTACCTCTGTTCTACAGTCTGCTTTTAGTTTGGAATCCCTCAAGAGCTTCGTTTTTGGGTAAAGACACTATTTTGTTTAATGTTTTACAAGCACAGAGTTACAAAAGAGGTGTTCATTCATAACAGAAGTCAGTGGTTTAATGTAGAAGTTAATTATTTCATGTGAAAAATTGTTTTGTGTGTGATAACAATGCTTTATGAGACAGCATAAACATTCTCCTCTCATCAACTGCTAGGCCCTCAGACAATAGTAAATTAATTTCCATAAGGATCTCCTGCTCCAGAATTGAAATGAAGTAAACTCTCCATGCAAACTAAACAGGGAGAAATATGTAAGACAAGTATGTTAGACAAAGTGATGTACTTTATGAGGCTTATCTGCATACTTCTTTTAGAGACATCTAAGCTATTATCTATCTCTTGATTTATGTGTTTAAAACAAGCAGCAGAATAGAAAAATACAGAATAGAAAAATTTGTGATCCCCAGAAACAGAGAACATGCATACATATTATGATATGTAGACAGGTATGCTTGGGCATGTATTAAACTTCTTTTCTTAAGTCTTGTTTTAGCTGGAAAGAGTTCTTTAGAAAGCATAACCCATTCATGGCATTTGGCACTGAAAACTGCCTTTCATATCAAACAGTTGGAGCTTGGAGTCATTAAACAGAGTGCATGGCCAGAATATATTTTGCACTCAGATCTGATGAGACTGGTCTTCCATTTAGAAGGTGAATGACTTTCACTGTAAATACCCTTGGTCAAAGGGTTCATCCATATTTTATTTTTAGAAAAGTAATTCCTTCTTCTCATTACTTTAGTTATTATGTGAGACCTTTAGCTGTTGAAAAATGTATTTTATACATAAAATAAGTTGAAATATTAGTTTTTTTAGAGAAATTAAAATCAGCTTGGTGGCAAAAATGGAACATACATTTCCAATCATTCATACCAAGCATTTGATTTTAAAATCATCTGTTTGTACTGTGTCTGATTTCCACTGGCATAATCATAAGAGGCTAAGAAGAATCTCTCATCAAATGAGTAGAGGAGAAACTGCAAGGCACAGTGGGAGAAAATGGGCAGAGGGTAGGGGGCTAGCTTGGGGTTTCTTAAACTTTGGACTTCTGGCCCTCCACAGACAGTAATTCCCTAATGGCATTTTGATCAGACATAACCATAGTAGGCAGAGTCTACGTCTGAAAAAATTCCTTAGCTGTGATTACTGCATTATCTGTGGGAAACAGGCAAGCTAAAAGATGCTGGAAAAACATAAATGCTGTGAGATGATTGAAACACCAAGGTAACATGAAGGACCAAGTACAAGTACAGAAAACACATTCTGCATGTGCAGCATCAGATGTCTGAAGGAACCATGATTTCCAGATGTGTATAGTCACCCAGGCAGGCTAAGATCCAAATTTCTAGAGAGGAAATCTCTTAGTATGGTTTTGGTTATGTAAAGAGTAAAATGCCTGTGATTTTTGAGGGAGGGCTGTAGTATAAAGTATAGAATGATGAAAGAAATCTCAGAGAATCCATGCTGAACAGGCCAGTGATGAATAAAAAGGGTATCTACAGTCATCTTACTGATTCTTTGAAAATATTTTATTCTTTACTTCAATTATATTAAGAACTTAAATGTTAGCATTTTGGTTTTCAGGAAACTGGATTTTAGAAAACTCAGAATAGCTAATTGAAATGTCTGTTGAAAATTAAAATAGGACCTTGAGTGAAAATTTACAAACTCCTTGGCTTTCACTTCTCTATCCTTCCAGGTACCATTAAGGCAGTTCATTAGATCAAGGCAAGGAAAAGCAGTGAAAACAGAAAGATAGTCCCATTTATGAGGTAATTCTGGGCTGTTGTATATCTTGCTGCTTGATATATCTTTATCTTGAAATGACAGCTTAGAAGATCCTCCTTGACTGGGGAGAAGCTTCAGAAGAGCCTTGTAGACTTTGTCAACACCTGCTATCCTGCCAATACCTGGTCACAGGCTGCAGAAGGCAGCAGTAGAGTTTTTCTAGATCCTCTGAAGTTCTGTCTCTCTCATCAAGTTGTATGTAATCTCTATGAGATAGCACATTCCATTTATCCAAAAGTAACACTGGTTTCAAGTGGTGCTTCCTACCATCAAGAGGAAGGAAGTAAGGGAAAGATAAACAGATTTTTCCAAAAGCATTCAGAAGCTTTTTGTATGTAAATCCAAGTTATGAGGACTAAAAAAATTAGTGAAAATGCTTTTTTTCAAGTCAAAGTATATGAAATTAGATACTAGTGGTTATTAACCCATGGGAAATTGGGGGGAAAAAACAGGTAAGATTTTCGTCACATTTGTCCTCTTAACATGAAAATTGTTTTCAGAAATTAAAAACTGTGTTTTCTGGATTTTTAAATGATACTCAGATTTAAGAGTGTCCAAGGAAGCAGTATTTTATTTAATGTTATTTAATCAACATCATGTGATGAATGTCTGTTAATCTTATTGAGGCCAAACGGAATCCATGGCTTCACTGATTCTAAATAGTAAATAGCAAAGTGGGAGAAATTAATTATGATTATGTCTTTGCACAATAGCATGAGTCAAAGTCAGCAATGATTTAAGTTGCTAGTGAGGGAACTCCTGATGATGTGAAATCAGTTACTGAGGAGAGAAAGTAAAACCTCAGCCCCATCTGGGCCAACACAATCAAAAGCCTGGAATGGACAGAGATCATTGCACTTCAGGGGACAAACTGCGGTGGCTGGAAGATTAAGGTGGAAGAATAAGAATTTGAGAAACAGACTCACCAACAAAAAACATTAGAGTTCTAGTGATGGATCAAATGACATCTCTCCCCTAAAGACAAACTTTATTTCTTAATATAAATCTACAAATCAGACAAAAAATAACATCTTTGGTCAAGTCTGAATGAAAATTATTGTGGAATGACTCCTCATGCTGGACATCTTTCATGATTACCTGCCTTCTGCATCTTCCTTTGCCAAATTTTTCAGTGATCTGGGAAGATATTTCCTAAGCCAGAAGGAGCAGTTAAATGTCCAGTCCCCTTTTAAAGTCACATGGAATTGTTGTACCAAGCTTCCCCAATACTTTAAAAAATGCTGTACTTAAGCTTCCTCAAATTCAAGGAGCCTTGATTTTTTTTTCCGGTTCAGTAAAATCAGAACACAAAATTTGACATAAAGAAGCAACATTGGTTCAAAATGTGAGTTACAGACTCACAGCTGGAAAGACCTCTAAGACCAGAAGTCTAACCTTCTCTGAAGAAATATGGAAACCAGTACATTAGGAAAATGTGCTTTAAAGAGAAAATGCAGGCTATGATGTAGGATGTTCTGGCATGTGCTCTCGTTAGAAGATGGATAACATTGGAGCCCTCCCTGCCCCCATGCCCCCCCCAGTTTAATGGAATTATAGACTAAACATAACACACCATGTCCACTTCTAAACATGTCCCAGAAGTGCCACATCTGCATGTTTTCTGAACACTTTCAGGTATGGTGATTTAACCACTTTGTGGTCAGCCTGTGCCAATGCTTGACCATCTTTAGTAAATAATTTTTCTAATCTCCAATCTAAACCTCCGCTGGCACAACTTTCCATTTCCTCTCATCCTATCACTTGTTGCCTGGCAGAAGAGGCTGACCCCACCTGGCTGCACGCTCCTGTCAGGCAGCTGCAGAGAGTGCTGAGGGCCCCCTGAGCCTCCTTTTCTCCAGGCTGAACACCCCCAGCTCCCTCAGCTGCCCCTCACAGCACCTGTGCTCCAGACCCTTCCCCAGCTCCGCTGCCCTTCCCTGGACACGCTCCAGCCCCTCAATGTCTCTCTTGTAGTGGGGGCCCAAATTGAAAACAGTATTTGAGGTAAAAATTACGGTAAAGTCTTCATCAAAACAATTTAGGTTAAGAGCCAAGTTGTATGGCTTCACCTCACATCTCAAATTAAATACAGTTAAGTCCTGTCAATTACACTTTTTCTGGCAGGAGTACTTCAGAATTAACGTTTACTTCTCCAAAAAGAAGAAAAAAAATGCAGTTCTTTTTTTCTGTAAAGTATAAATATTTCTTCTTATGTGTAAGAAAAGCCTGTGATTACATAGCTATGAATAAAAAGCTGGTTTTATGTCATTAACTGCATAAGCTACCCTCTTATTTAAAACTGATGAAACTGATTCTTTTTTTATTTAGCTCTTTTTCTTCTGGAAAGAAAAATTTCTTTTTAAATATGCCTATTTTTTCCCTTTTCAAGATAAATAATAATAATTTAAAAAAGAGGCTAGCATTACAGGGAAGTGGGCCATCAGAAGATTACTTCTTAAAACAAAACTTTTATTTTTCTTTGCTCTATTTCATTAAAATAGAATATGGGGCAAGGTTTTATAAAGTATTAGATTTGGGCGGAAAAACAAGCTGCAAGGTAATTTGTTTTTCCTACAAAGAAATATTTGGATGAAGTCCAGATTTGAACTGAAAGAAGTAATATGTCTTGAAGAAAATGAATCAATCCAAGAAAGAGAGAAAATGTTTAATCAGAGAAGCAAAAAATGTTTAATCACACAGGCTATCTAGATAAGTTATCAAACATGATTCCTCTAGATATTCATTTAATGAGGATGAGTTTTCCCTCAGCTGGCAAACTGAAAAGGTGATAGGATTTTGCAAGAAGATCTCTAACCACCAGGAGTATCAGAGGTGAAATGTTCACCTCAGTTAAGCAACTGGGAATTTTACGATTGATTCCATAAACCAGTTTTTTACTGTAGTCCAATCTAATTTCCATGCAATCTGTTATGCTTCTCTAAGCTTTTATCCTGAAGCAGGAAAAAAATTCAAAGATGGCTGTATAGACTTTGTCCTTGAGAAAACCTGCCAGTGCCACAGGAACTTCCTACCACGTTTAACTTTCTAAAAAACTTCTGTAGTTCTGAAAAGCTTGGAACTCTCACATGTTACTGGTATTTTTATCAGCTTTTAAAAACAGCCAAAAAAGAACTTCTGTACCAACGTGGATTCTCATTCATGTGACTATGAAAGGTAAATGCTGCATGTGGATTCTCTATGGGGGAGCTTTCAAAAAGAAAGTTTTGGCAGAGTTAGGGATACGCACGTGTATGTGCATTGCCAGGCAGCTATAAATATCACATCCATGGAGTGCACAGGACAGGAGGACAAAGGCACAAAGACTGGATGATTTATTGTAGAGCTGTAAAGGGCTTTTAAAAATGAGAGAAGATTTGTTAGTGTTCAGCACATGTGAAATTCATGAGGGGCTTTCTATTAAATAAATTAGCCAAGGCACAGAGGAAAAGTAAATTTTGTAAATAAACCCAATGGAAATTTTTTTCTTGTTCTGTAAAAACATTCCATTGGATTTAAATTATGTGGAATTATATATTAATGAAAGTAAAATACTTTAGTGGTGCCCAAGTTTTCAGATGGAGGTATTTAAAGATTAAAGCATTTTCCCTCTCAGAAATTTATAAATTGCCAAGCTACTTTGTGTTCTTTATCAAGAAATGAGAGTTGTGAGCACTTTCAAGGAAAATAGAGATACATGATCTCTGTGTGAGAAATACCTGGAGCCCCTGGCTGCAAGGGATCTGTGTCAGTCATATGAGATGAGACTCAGAGAAGGGCAGCTCCAAATCACATTGAGTTTAGGGATGGAAAGGGAATTAAAAATAAAGAGGTATTTTTTCTAAAGTGAGATTGTGTGAAGAGTTTATAATCTTTATAATCTATCTATCTATCTATCTATCTATCTATCTATCTATCTATCTATCCATCTGTCTATCTATCTATATTGTATCATTTAATTTTGTAGTTAAAAAGAGAAAGGTACCGCTAGTGGATAAATTGGTACACACAATTTATCACCCATTTTAAGATCTGTCTTTGGAATTTATTTTTTTTTCGATTTTAGAGACAGAAAAAAAAATCCCCAGAAATTAAAACCCTTGACTTTTGGGTGGTAAGAACCAGGTGAGACAGACTCATCCACTCTCCCTGTGCCCCTATACATACAAAGACGCACGTGCTTGTTTCACAGCTTCTGCAATTGGCTTGGAGGAAACTTTAATCAATGTATTAATTTGTGGAGAGAGAATCTTGCCTCCATATGAAGCATGGAGAAGAGTTGGGCAGTTGGACTTACAAGCCAGTCTTGCCTGGTCTCAATGGTCTTTTATATTGGACATCTCTCAGGATAACCTTCTAAAGTTAAAGTTCTGCAGCTTAGTGGTCTGATGTAAGACATTGTACACAAAACACTATATTAAGTTTAAATTTATGTTAAAAGAAGAAAATACCGTGCATGTTAGTTAAGCTCATTCAATTCCATTTTTCCATTCAATAGGCAAGCAATGCACTATCACTTTCTGATATTGTTTCAGGAATTGTCTTTGAGCAGAAATAGTCTTTTAGAGACAATTCACAAAAATGATTTCTGGAAATGTGGCAATTAATTAAAAATTTTGTAAGTTTGTATCTTGTTTTGCAATATGTTCTCACATCTGCAGCTGAACAAATAGAATTGCATTTCCCAAATTAGCATTTGATCTACCACATTAAACCAAGGCTTTCATTGTACTTAGGAGAGTATTTTTAAATTAACTGGTAAGTTGCTTAGAAGTGATTACTAGAAGGAATCCACTGCTGTGAGTAGAAAACACTGATGAATTTTCTGTGTTTGGTTTATCTGGTGCTGAACTCCAGTTAAAAGCTCCTGAACACGTTTTAGTAAGTGCTTCATCTTACGCATACAGTCAAACACAATGACCTTTGGGACAAAGGTTTACGTAGTTTTAGGGTTTCAGAATTTACTGTAGAACTACAAGAGATGGGTTATACCCACTAGGTATAACATTCTTACACATTGGGGTAGCACTCAGAAGCCACATTGGGACATCTGGACCATTGTGCTAAACTTTTACAGATATCTAACAGGAGACTGGCCTTCCTGTCAAGTGCTTATAGTCCTCAACAGAACAGACAGTTTAAACCTTGAAAACTGAGACATGGGAATGCAAAGTGACTTGCTCCAGGGGATGAATTTAGTTTCAGAGATTCAGTACCCAACATGCCAGACTTCTCATTATGCAATGTCTTATTATAGGAGGACAAATGTTTGAGAGGAATAAATACTCAAGAGAGTAATACTTGTGATTCATTGGGGTTTCTTTTGTTTTTTTTGTTTTTTTTTAAAAGCTGGAAATATCATAATGTAGTCTCTTTTTGTTCACCTCAACCACTAACATGATGGTAAATTTTAGAGCAATAAGCTGGTTTGGTTAAACTGTGATATTATTTAACCATATTATTATTATTTGGTTAATGCTGTGATATTATTTCTGGTTATAATACTTTAGGTATGTTGCTACCTGACATGTGATATATGCCTCCTAAATGCAAGATAATTAATTTGCTTGAAGGAGTTTGTGATCAAAAGACAGAGTTAGATGATGATTTAGAAGGTGCAGGGTCCATAAATAGAACGCGAATAGGGTTTTGCTGGATGTTGTTGGATGTATTAACTATATAATTTGTTAAAAACTCCTTGCTTCCCTTTTGTTAACTCCTTGTTAACCGTATTTAGAGGTATACTATTCTACTCCAATCAATTTTTAAGATTTTAGTATACTGGTCCTAATACTTCTATAATATTTTTCATCTACCCACTTTATGTAACACTGCTTCCTTTTTTGTAATCCTGTCTGTCATCTTATATCAGTGATTTAGTTCAGCTCATTAAGTTTGTCTCAGTGTTGGGAATTATTCTTAATGCAAGAGCATAATTTAGTATTAAATCAGCAGTCTCAAACCCAACTGAGGAAGAGCATATGTGTTTCAAATCTGTACTGGATTTGGGTACAAGGTAGTTTAAAACTACAGAGGGATGAATTTAGATCATTTGTCTTTTAGTTCCAGAGCTCTAACTAACCCTGTGTCCTCTTCCAGGAGGCAGAGGTCGGTGGAGTGATCAGGAGGTGGATCAGAGAGCAGAGAGGAGAAAGAGACTGTTGGGATGATCTGTGCAAAATGAACAGAAAGATCATTGGACATTTTAACAGGAAACACCAATCTCAAAGTTATTTTAGAAATAGTGCTTAATCTCATCTCCTACATCACAGTTCTTATGAATATAAGTTTATAAATCATTAGATCTTCAGATGTGGTTCATATTTAGATTAAATGATTCTCCCTTCTGTGCTTAATCTCGCATGTAGAGCTTGCATCTCCATATGAGTAGGCTGTTCCTCTTGGAAGGAGATCTTCAGGTCAGAAAAATTTGCTCAATATTTTTTACATCGGTGCTGGCAGGTGCACAGCAGCTGAACAGTGTATGTGACTGTGACCCATGAAGTCATGGACCACTGATGGCATTTCAGACACACCTCAAATGAAATTTTTCATGGTGGCACAAGGAAATGTGACTCCCTAAATATGCTTTTTAAATGTGTTGCTCTCTGGAGTTTACCAGATCAAAGAAGAGTAGAATAAGCTATGTTGGAAGTGACCCTCAAAGATAATCATCAAGTTCAACTCCTGGCTCTGCACAGGACCATCCTCAAGAGTCACACCATGTGCCTGAGAGCATTGTCCAAGTGCTCCTTGAACTCTCCTTAGGCTTGCTGCTATTACCACTGCTTCCCTGGGGAGCCTATTCCGGACCCCAGCCACCCTTTAGGTGAAGAACCTTTTGCTAATATCCAACCTAGACCTCTCCTGACACAACTTAGGCCGTTCTGTCAGGTCCTGTCATTGGTCACCACAGAGGAGAGATCAGTGCCTGCCCTTCTTTGGCTGGGGGAGGGGAGTAGAGGGACAGCTTCTGCAAGAAGATGCCAGGGGCCACTCCTATGTCAGACAGAGTTTTCAGCCAGCTGAGCTTGTCAGTGATGCTGTGGTACCTCTGGGATAACACATTCAGTAAAGGATGAAAACCACTGCTTAGGAGCAGTGAGAGAGAGAGGAGTGAGAATATGTGAGGGGAACAGCCTGCAGAACCCCAGGTCAGTGCAGAAGGAGGGGCAGGAGGTGCCCCAGGTGCCAGAGCTGAGATTGCCCCACAGCCCATGGCACAGCCCATGGGGAGGCAGCTGTGCCCCTGCAGCCCATGGAGATCCATGGGGATGCAGAGATCCACCTGCAGCCTGTGGAGGATCCCATGCCAGCAGGTGGAAGTGCCCTGAATGAAGCTGCAGCCCATGGGGAGTCCACACTGGAGCTGGCTCCTGGCAGGAGCTGTGCTCCAATGGAGAGAGGAGCCCATGCTGGAGCGAGTTTTCTAACAGGAATTGTGGCCTGTGGGGGACCCATGTTGAAGCAGTCTTTTCCTGAAGGACTACTTGGAGTGTGCAGACAATGTAGCAGTTCTTGAAGATCTGCAGCCCATGGCAAGGTCCCATGCTGAAGAAGTTTGCAAATGACAGTATCTCCTGGGGAGATCCAGGAGATCTGGATCCAGGACATCTGGGTTAGGTGAGCAGCCTGAGGAGGAGGGAGAGTCAGACACAAGTTGTCAGTGACCAATCACAGTCCCTAAGCCCTGTCTGGATGTCCAGAGCATGGGAGAAAGGGAAGAGACAGCAATGAAAGACTGTCCTCGTATCTGAAAATTTCCACAATGTAAACTAGTCTGGAGTCTTTCAATTTTTGTGGTTCCACAAAAGTTTGTGTTTTTATGACAGATCAGTGTGTCTGTTAACGTATCTGTAATAGCTAACCATACCAGGGCTTCCCACACAAGAGTTGAAAATGTAGGGGAAGGCTTTTACAATGCTCATTCCAGAAGCTGTGTCCTGGAACACTCAGGGTCAGTGAGTCATGACTGATGAAGGTTCTGTCATATTACTTTAGTGTTAGGCTGCAGGTCTTCCAGGTTCCTACACATGGTGCCTGTTTGCTGCTGAGCAAAACTAACATTGTTGGCAGACCAGCTGTACCCTACTTTCTCTCTGTAAACATATTGTTTAGAGGATTTAAACTGTTTGAGCATAACTTGGGAATAAGAAGTTGTTGGAATTTTTCGATTTTTGTTTTTCAAGATAAGATTTGTGTTTTAAGTGAGGAACTTGTCTTTAGAGCTGTAGCAGGAACTTTGGAAAGTTCCCTTGCAGAGAAAGAAGACCACGTGACTTTTCCGTGTGTCTCAGCAAACCCTTCAGTATATGCATTTTTGCCATTTTGGCTTTATGATGTCATTTCTTAACTGAAGGTCCTGAGGGTCATCTCTTCTTTTAAAGTGATTGTACTATCATAGCTAGGACAGAACACATCTAATTCATATTACAACTACTGCAATAATGCTACCTTGGCAATTTAAGGTGCCATGCAATGTTTTTTCTGGAGTCTGTTCCAAGGGGAACAGGCTGGGTGGAAAAAGGATCAAGAGAAGCCCTGGGGGAAAGCCTTGGAGGTGTTGGTGGATGAGAAGCTCAGCATGTCTCAGCAATGAGTGCTCACAGCTCAGAAAACCATTGGTATCCTGGGCTGCATCCAGAGCAGTGTGGAAAGCTGGGTCAGGGAGGGGATTCTGCCCCTCTGCTCTGCTCAGAGCCCACCTGGAATCCTGCATGCAGGCCTGGGGTCCCAGCACAGCAAGGAGCCAGTTGGAGCCAGTCCAGAGGTGGGACACTTGTTCCCAGGGCTGTAGCACCATTCCTGTGAAGACAGAATGAAAGAACCAGGTTTCAGGCATAATTGCAGACTTCCACTGCCTGAAGGCAGCCTACAAGGTGGATGGAGAGAGTCTGTTTACAAGAGCATGTAGTGACAGGACAAGGGGAAATGACATTAAACTTTAAGAAGGTTGGTTTAGATTAGATATTAGGAGGAAATTCTTCTCTGTGAAAGTGGTAAGGCGCTGGAAAATTTTGCCCATAGGGTTTGTGGGCTCCCCATCCCTGGAGATGTTCAAGACTGGGCAGAATAGGACCCTGAGCAGCCTGATCTAGTGGCAGGTGCCCACGACAGGGAATATTGGAACTAGATGATCTGTAATGTCACTTTCAACCCAAACCAGGCTGTGATTCTATGAATCTGACCTCCACATTCATCTCGTCTTTGGTGAGACCGATGGCATCACAAAATCTGCTGGAGAAAATAGCATGTGTAATACAGACAGTAAGTTGTCAGCTTTGAAGAGGTATTTGGTTTAGAGACAAAGTTTTGTTCAATATTTTTCAAAATATGCTCATAAAAGTGTATTTGTCACTGCTTTGTGTTTATGAGGGAAAAAGTCTTGAAAAAAATTTTCTTAGAATGCTAGTATGCAACTGTTTTGCCAAGCATAATTTAGTTAATTTTTAATAAGTAAAATGCCTTCAGAAGTGTAAGCAAACTGGAAAAAGAATTGGCAAATTCAGGTAGTCATGTTTGCCGGGAGGCATTTTCTGAGAACGGTACTGAGTTGGAATGCAAATCCTCGTGGCTTTGCTGATTTTGTGGTCGCTGATGATTACTGTAAAATTGATTCAGGAGTGTTGCAGCATCTCTGCATATGTTTAAGCTTCATCTCCATAGTGTCACAGGCATTTTTCCTCTCTGTGGGTTTTGTAGTGAGTAAGAAAAAGTCTCGTAACCCTCATCTTAGCATTTTTTCTTATCAAGGAGCACAGAAGGACACTCTTCAGTGATTTTCCAGTCTTGATCTCAAGTATAATAGCACGAGTTTTCTTGGATTGGCTATTTTGGGACTTTAATGGTATTCAGATAGTGTTTTATCATATTTGGATTTAGACTGGGGCAAAGATAGTTTGCTTTGAACATGAAGAATTATTATTCTGTTACTCTAAGTACTTCAGGGTCGTATTATGTTATTTAATGAAATTTCAAGTTTGACTTTTTTCTCCATCCTGGTAATGAATTTGAGCTTTAACTCCACTAAGTGTACCATTTCACAGCTTGTCATTGATTTCTTGAATTTTTCATCATGTGGATTCCTACTGTAAGGACCATGAGCTACAAAAAGTACTCTGTGCCCCGTAAAACTGCAAAGATGTACAACAGCGGTTAGCCTTAGGAAGAATTTTGTCTAAACAAGAAATACACAAAGTAACTATCTCTTACATGAGGGTTGTGTTCAATTATTTCAGTTCTCAGAGTTAATTGAATTGTGTTTAAAAATAGAGAAGGCCTGCCCTATTTTCACAGAAATCCTTGTAAAATATGAAAAAACCCCTTTTCACAGGAAAGTAACATACAGGGTGGGACTCAATGAATGATTATAGAAGCAAGATACAAGTTTGGAAAGTAGTATAATTAAGAAAGACTGTGTTTAAAATAAGTGATATAAAAGGGCATTTGCTGCAGAAATGAAACCTTCAGTTAGAGCTTCCATTGAAAAATGAAACTTTTAAAGAACATTAAAACAAAATGTTTTAGAATTTTGTTTACATATTTTAATAAAAATACAGGAAATAGTAAAATAAGCTAAATTGTTCGATATTGGTGATGTAACAGAAAAGCAGGAAAATCTAGTTGGAGATTTAAAACTAATAGATATTTCACATTGATTTTCACTCAAGGAGAATGTTGATCTTGAAAGAGGTGTGATGACTAATGGGAACAGAGAAGTCAAATCTTTATTTCCTGGTTCTTCAAGAACTGGTTTACTGAAGGGCAGATGCAATAACAAGTGCCTCTTACTAGAGCTGTAATATGTATGATCAGTGAAGTTATGGAACAGATTTTGATGGAATGAAAGCTTTAAAATATAGATATAGATTGGAAATGGCATAAAATGCAACCAGAAGTTTCTAAGGTAGACAGTATAGGATTGATCTCTATCTTCCATTTGCCAAGAGAATGGTATAAAATAGACATGGTCTTAAGAGAAGTGATTTCTGGAAATGGTGACAAACAGAGTCAAAAGGCAAGCATGAAACTTTGGAGAAGATGGCAAGAAATTTTGGTATAAGGGGAGGTTCCAGGCTGGAGAAGCACAATTACAGGAGAAAGATCTTAATTGTCTAATTTAACACAGAGATGAAAAGTCAGGATACCAATATGGAATTTGCTGGAAAGGGTGAAAAGTGCATCAAGCAGAGCAGATTAACACTGTAAGCAGAGAAGTAAATAATTTTAAAGGAGTTCAGATCTATGTGGGGCATGATAGAAAACAAATAACAGTGCCTGATGAAAACACTCTGCTATATGCAGAAACTCATCATTTGCAAATGGCCCAGAAGGAAGAAGCAGACTTTTGATCCCAACATGATCATCAGCCATCACTGAGGTTCAGATTTTAGAAAAGCACAGTGTCATCTTAGGATATGTCAGAAAAGATACTGTATGGTTGAGATGGGGAAATAATGTAAAAAAAAAAAGCAGGAAAACCTTTAACTGAAGTTCTCAACATGTCAGTCATCTGTGTTCAAGCCAGATGAGATGGAGCTGGGGAAGCAGAGAGCAATGCTCCCTGTGATGATTAGTGTGATGATTAATGACAAGCCAATCATTTGAGGGGTCTGTGGGAATCTGTTTTGGGTGGTCCAGCAAAGAAAATACTAAGAGGGTTTGTAAGAGATGTGTATATTGAAGGTGAACTTATTGAAGGTGAACTGAAGGAAGAAAGCTTTTGAAAAAGCTCTATTGATATAAAATCTGACTTTAAAAATCATTAGGATGGGACGCATAACAGTGGAGGAGAACATAAAATCACAAAACTGCCCTCAAGTCACTTACTCCAGTTCTGGCATCAGAAGTGGGTAAATCACGCAAGTCTCGGGAGAAAAATGCACAATTCCTATTTTCAGCTCTTTGTGAAATAAATGTAATATGAAAAAGTTGAAGCTGGAGTGCTTTAAATTTGGTAAGGGTGTACATCGTTCCGTGAGTGTGCTGCACGTGCAGAATGACTGTGAACTCCTGGCTAGTGGGAGGATGCCTTAAGTTTTCCCATGTTTAGGCAACATGTAAGAATGGACTCTGAGAAGAGAGCATCTGGAACAGGACAGCATGGGAAATTGTGAGAGGAAAGCATAGAAAATATGATGATCCCCTAACTGACCGTTCCTTTCTCCATTTTCTGTGTGTCTGGGAGAGGTAACACTATTAATGATCGCACAATTTCTAATAACTTGGTTTGTGCTTCAAAAAAATGGGATGTTTTTCATTAGACTCTTTATGAATTGATAAGAATGCAGTAAATGCTCAAGAAAACACCCATATGCTTGCTTTTCTGTGCAGAGATCAGTGAAGTCCTTACGTAGTATGATGAAATTAATAGAAGTCTCTCCCTATGTGTTCAGTGAGTCCAAGAGCAAATCAAAACTGAGAATACATGTTCAGGTCATTTGTTTTCTGGTTTCCAGTTAGCACGGAGTAGAAATAAAAGGGTTGGGGCAAAAGTCAGATCACATTGACTTACTACATTTTACTTAAACTGCCCTCTTAAAGTCAAGGAGATTATTCATGAAGTAGGTTTTACTCAATGTCTCTAGAAGTGTTTTAATGTACCACAAGGGCTTCCTGTTTAAAAGGGAGCAAAGGTTCTACATCGTTACAATTCAAAATGTCCAAATTTCACTTACAAGGTCAGTAACATTTTTGATAATTTTCACATTTTAGAATGTGAACATTTTTCAGTTCAAGGTAATGGAAATGCTCAATGCCTGATACTGTGCAGAGCTATGGCTAAAACAGTATATGTTGATTTTTTTAACTGGTCTACAAGAACATATGTTATTTATTTTACATTTTATTTTAGAGTAAAACCACTATGGATACTTTAGTGTTCTATGAATAGGATCAGAAAGTCACAAAATGTTATTTAGCTATTTATTTATTGGTTTCCAGAATAAAACACATGAAAAATGAACGTAAATGTACAGGCAGAATTGCAAATCATCAAATTAGAAATTTGAGGATGTTGGAATGTGTAAGCTCATGTCTACAGATTTTTGTCACTACTTAAAGTCTCTTTGTTTGCTTGTTTGTCTCTTTCAGTTTGCTCCCAGTATTCTAGAGGAGTTTTTGCCATTTTTGGACTGTATGATAAGAGATCAGTACATACCTTGACCTCATTCTGCAGCGCCTTGCACATCTCGCTGATCACGCCGAGTTTCCCCACGGAGGGCGAGAGCCAGTTCGTGCTGCAGCTGCGGCCGTCCCTGCGGGGAGCCCTCCTGAGCTTGCTGGATCACTACGAGTGGAACCGCTTCGTTTTCCTCTACGACACAGACCGAGGTAGGCTGGGACACAGCTTTCTTATCTGCATCCTTCTAATCACTTTTGTACGTCTGTGGAACTTTCATGTCCCATTGAGAGCTTGGAGAACCAAAGTTTAGAGGGCCTTTGGGGTGAAATGCCTCTAACTGAACTCCTTAGTCTGCAAAAATTGGGCATTGGATTCACATAGGATGTAATCGACCAGCCAAAGCCTGGGCTTTAAGTCTAGAATACTAAAATCTTTAAACCAATGGTAGTGAAACAAAAAGCAGCATGTTCAATAAGCAGAATGTTACAGCTCTATTCTCTCTTCAGTTCACTTTGTAAGTGACAGCAGTGCAAAGTAGAGAGGATCAGCCTCTTTTCTGCATCTGCACTGCTGTAAGCTGAGATGAGAGTGAGCCTGTGGGACTTCCAAGCTTTGGAAGGTCAAGGCAGAGAAAGGCTCTGCCCTCAGGCTGTGCCACAGTAGTGGAGGTCAGAGGCAATGCTTGCAAGGCACAAGGTATCCACAGGCAGAGGGAGGGAGTGCTGCCGCAGCCCATCTTCTGCTCTTTTTAGCTGGGGTTACTTCTGTGATGGACTACACTTTCACAAAATATATAGTGAACTGCAGAAAAGGGCATATTTTCTATCCACAGTCTCCATTCCACATCCCAATGCATCTCAGAACTGTTTAAGCGCTAAAAACTGCAAGTGCATCACTGCATCACCTCTCAGTGAAGAACTGAGAGGTAAAAGCTGTTCTCTTGAGTTGTGTGCTCATTCTGCTGGCAAAGTCTTTGTTTGTGGAAGAGGACTGAGCCAGCATCGCTGAGCTTCTGCGAGAGAGGCAAGATTTTTAGGTTGGTGCCTTGCTTTCAGAGGGGAGTGAACAGCATAGCTGTAGTCAAATAATTATTTTACTACAGCTGTTTCAATATAGTTCCCCATCTAGACAGTCTATTCCAGAATTAAAGTGGCTTTATTCCAGTATAATTACTCTACAGAAAAAATAGGGGATTACAAAGACCTAACTAAATCTGTTTAATTACTTGATTATGGCTATAGAAGTTAATTTTCTCCTATATACAAGCACTACATTTTAGTGAGCTTATACCTTGATATGCTGCCTAAATACCTGAATTTGAATCAAAATGAAGAATGGAAGAAAATGAAAGAATTTTTATTGTTTCATAATTGTTTGTTTTTTTTTAACTAAATATTTTTTTAATGTTTGCTGGACCCATAGAAGAAGTTCTGGGAAGCATTACAGAATGTATTAGGTAATGGGAAAGAGAAAAATTTAGCAGAATTTTAAAGCATTTTAAGAATTTGAAAGTATTTCTACTCAACATATAGTTATGGATAACAAGAAAACAAGTACATAATTACAGATGTGGTCTTACAAGTTCAACAGTTTATTAAGTAAAGTGCACAACCTGTAGTTACCTTTCTCATCTAAATTCACACACTTAGTTAGGTTGAGACATCATTTTTAAGCAGGTGGTATCACACCAAGGACAGTTTCAGAACAGAGTCTATAACAGCATGGTTAATAATTAATTCTTATGGCACTGAACTCTGCCACTCTGAACTCATCGGCACATCTTTGATAAAGACATGACATTTTCCACCTTGGATTCAGGGGATGCTACATTGGGTAGTCTCTCAAATTCTCAGTGGGTCTTGTGATGCAGTTTCATGCAAGGGAAAATAAGATTCAATGTATCTTTTAGTATTAAGAGTACTGTAAAGGAACGTAATTGTTGAGTAAATTTTCACCACCTTTTCACAAGACAAAATTTCAGTGTGGACCTCAGATACACTATAAAAAAAGTAAGCATCACCTTACTATCAGAATAAGTGTAGAAAGAAAAAAAAAAATTAATGTTAAGTCATAGACTCTGTCAGTGAGGCCAGAAATTAAACTTGTCTAGATTTTTGTCAGAGATTTCACATGCCAGATGTCTCCCTATATCTCTGAGCAGCTGCATCAAAGCAAACTGAAGAAATGGGAAGCCCTTCAGCATTTTGTTGTGGGGCTTGCAAGTTGATCTTTGCAGCTTAAGTGGGAAGCTGTGAAAAAGCTCTTAGGGGGAAGGTAAGCAATAAGCCTAAATTCCAGCCTGACACAGTAGCTATCTGGGAAGAAAGCAGTGTTTAGCAGCTGTCAGTATTGCAAAAGGCAGAAGTACTTCACAAAAGATAGAATGACAAAATACACTTCAGCAGCAGTGGTGGACAAATGAATGTTGTTTCCAGACCTGCTTTTGAGCCTTTCTGTCCTGCTTGCTTCTTGGTTCTGCTGTGTGTGACTCAGTTGCTGCTCACTCTTGGGGGCTGAACAATTAAATCCTATTATCCAGGAAGGTTTCTCTGTTGTATCATTCCATTCATGTCTTTGACAGCCCCTAAGCTCCCTGCAGAACCCCAGGCTTTAATGCTGGAGCCACCTATGTTAACATTTCAGTTAGGCTAGTAATGTACTTTTGTTGCATCTCTGTTAGTCATTCCCACATTCCACACTTTGGGTTAGATAGACCCTGTAGCAGTCTTGGACCACACAAACTATGATGAGGTGGTGGCTTCAGCTATTTTGTTAAATCTCCCTTTCTGATGTTCTGCCAAACTCACAGTCTGGAAAATCACTGTCCTGTGACAGAATTAAGATACTGGGACGAATGGCAAAAATACAAAATTAATTGGATCTAGCAAGGGGCATTATGGAGAAGGAGAGCAGGTTTTGCAAGAGGCATTAGACCTAAGAGAAAGATGAAGGAAAATTCAGCTCATTATTTAACAGGGGAAAGTCAGCAAGTAAGGAATGACACAGAATGCTAAAGCCTGAAGGGTCCTTTTGTTTCAATACATTTCTCTTTCTCTTATCCTCCTTCCAGGTTTAAAAAGGTTTAATTATGACCTTGTGCCTGATACAATTAATAATAACAGCAGAGTCCCAGGAACACAGACAGCACAAAGAAAAAAGGAGGCTGAAGAACATTTATTTGAGTTATGCAAAGCATAGTAGGAAAGGGCTGAAACAAAAACCATGCCTCTTTGAGATACCCATGGGAAAGGGAAGTCCAGCAGGGCAAAAGAGCTCAGGTAATGTTTGATGTCATCTCTAAAGGGAATTAAGTGAAAAAAAACCAAATGAGTAGAGCAGAAGAACATTCAGCTTATATATTTTGTTTTGTTGTGACTGAGAGTTATTTAATATTTAAAAAGAGGCATATAATCAAGTGGAGCTGTGTATCTGTAAATTCATAGGATTTTTGACCTAGCACAAGTACGCCTGTAGTGTGATTCCACTAGTTGGTGACAACATTTTCTGGCGCAAGTAAAAAAAATTTGGTCCCTGAAACCACAGAAGAAGGTTGAAGGAATTTGTGTGACATATGAGAAGCTGTTTAAGAATAAAATCGTAGAATAATTTAGGTTGCAAAAGGTCCTTAAGGTTAAGTCCAACCCTCCACCTAGCACTTTCAATATCCAATATAGAGTTGAGCAGTGCAAGAATTGAACCTCCAAGAGGTCAGTGTTACGTTTTTACACCATGTGCAGCCTTAGTGCGAGCTGGAGTGGCTGAAGTTGCTAGTTAAACTCCAGGGATCACCCAGAGCTGAGAGGTCCCGGGATGGAGAGTGGCAGAGGGGCTGTAGCAGCATGGGGACACGTAGGACACCAGGGAGGATGGCAGCCAGCAAGCTGGAAACTGCTTTCACAGAATGTCAGCATCCGTTTGAACTCAGCTGTGTTTCCCAGAAAGTTTCAGTCCCTGACTGTGACTAAAGTGGGGAGCACAAAGGGTGGAGCTACCAGCTGGCCTAGCAGTTGGGTCACCAGGGGCAAGGACTGTAAAATAGTTACATTGTACAGAAATAAGTCATCGTGTGTGAGTCTGCTTATGTACCTTGCTAATGCTTTTTTTCCCCCTCCACTCCTTTTAATTACATGTTCATAAAACCAACTCAACTATGGCTGCAGATGAGGAAAATTAGCTCACAGTGTACAAAGTAAATTCAATTTTCCCACATTTCTGGATAGCGTTTTAATAGCAACTCCTTTAAAGCTGAAACTGTTCTGTGACAATCTAAACCTGGCAGAAGTTCTGTACAAGTGCTGGTGGCCTGTTAGAATTAATCCTACAGTACACAGAGTAACAATATCTAGGATTTTGTCTCAAAGAACTTGTGGAGGATAAGTCAGTCTCAGAAAAGAACAGAAGATGTCTTGAGAAGAAAAATAGTGGTGTATGAAATGTAAAGTTTTCCCACTTATTTTGAGGGAGATTATGGATTTTATTTACAGTCAGTTTATCAGGCTAATTTAATTTCCAGCTTTGGCAGAGCTTCTGTCTCAGCAGTAACCATTAGGTTTGGTGTATCCATGATCAGTACCTCCAGTGATACTGCCTCGGGCCTGACTTTTTCACAGAAAAAAATAGAAAATAGAGGTTCAGCTATAGCATGGTAATTTGAAAACTAGAAACCAAAACCCCAAATTTTTTTGCTAATAACATATTTTAAAAGTAAGAGCAGGTATGAGGTGAGGTGCAAGGGATTTCTCTCTGAATTTGCATGACAGCACAAAGAAAGACTTTGGTGGGTTTATGAGCCTGGCCAAGGTATGAGTGGTACAAAAAGGGTTCAGCGTTCAGAGTGACCTGCCAAACAGACAGTTCAAGAAGGTGAAATGTGATGTGTTATAAAGGCTAAATATAGGAGGGAAGATTCATAGATACAAAGTGCAGAGTCAGTGTCTCAGAGTTAATATCATGGAATATATTTTGGAGTTGTGGTGAGCCATAAGTATGATGTAAGTACAAAAAGCCATACTGAGTCCAATAAAGTAGAGGTTATTTTGAAATTTCAAAAAAGAATGTTGCATGTGAGATGTGAAAGCTTAATATTGCTCTCACAGCTGGCCATGCTGCTATGTCGTATGTTGAGATTTCCACTGCAAAAAAAAATAACAGCAAAAAATTATCAAAACAATTTTTCCTTGCCTTTTTGAAGCACTAGATACTGTTTTCAGCTATAACAAGGGCCTTCAGTACAAATGTAGCACAAGGATCCATTGCTGGAATGGCACTGACCACCACGTACAGATATAAGTTTCAAGGGTCCACTGAAGACAAAGAATATTAAAAAAAAATTAAAAAAGAAGACATGACCAATGAGAAAAAAACTTTACAAATGGAGATTTTATTTTACTTTTTTTTAGTCGTAGGACTGGTAAGGAGCAAAGATCAATTGTTTGTACCTGATGAGACGTAGGCAAGATAGAATTATGTAGTCAGATTTGAAGTGCTATTAGGAAAAAATGTTTCAATAAGGTTGGAATAAGTTGACGAGGTTCTTACCACTAGGGTGAGATTGCTACCACTTCAGAGGTTTTAAATAGGTTAGTAAATATCTGCAGTGGTGACGGGCTTTGTTATATTCACCTCAGATGATCTCTTATGTCCCCTCAGGATTATTTATGTAGTTGTCATGATTTCTCTAGGAAACAGGGAATTGCTTCTTCACAGTACTTAGGACGCTGAAAAGATAGTTTTCTTAATTTTCTACTCTGGAGCAACTTTCAATAATATATTATTTCTATTCAATTATATATATAGCCTTTGTAAAACATTTAGTGTGTTCTATTATTCAAAAATCAGATCAAAAATATTCTAAGTGATCTAGATAAAAACACTCTAAAATCAGGTTGAAGGACTATCATTAGAATATGGTACTCAGCAAGTTATCATTAGCTGGGCATTTAGGTGCTGAAAGAATTTGCTCTACATCAACCTTTACTCAATGTTTTTACTGCAATTCTGAACAAATTTTTGGATGTCTCTCTTGTGAAAACAGTGGTAATATCGTAGCAAGTTATAAAGTTATTTCAACACCTCAACTGAAAGAGCTAAACTTACTAAAGTTTAACTCACAGTAGTGATATAAATATATAACTTACATTTTTATGTGCATAAAAACACTGAGACAAGGCTCTTATTTGTGAAATAAGTGAAAAGGATCAGGTGTTGCTAATAAAAAGCAAATTGCAGGTGACCTTACAACACAATACTGAAAAAAAATGGTTTTGACACAAGTGCTCTTTATTTATTGTTTCCTACATAGCACTGTTAAGCTCAAATCTACATCACTCTTGCCTTAAACTTTTAGAATAATATCACAGGAAAGCCTGAAAAAACAAGTTATGTCTAGGATTGTAAAAAACATTATTTTGGGAATCTGACATTGTTCAATTGCAGTCATCCACTTGGTCTTGGACCCTTTTTGGATTACTATTACCAGGAAGAATTTGGTAGGATTCCCACAATATGAATTTTTCGTCTTACTGATCTTTGGCAAAATGTTGGACAATTAAAAAAAACGTAAGTTCATTAATGGGTCCACTAAAAATGGGAGATTCCTACTTGCATCATGCAGTTTTGCACCAAACTTTTGTGAAATAAAGATCAGTGTTGTCATGACATTGAAGAAATATTGATAAAAGAAACAGCAAATAAAACCTGCTCTCATAGTCCTTAGAATGCTCTAACATCATGGTCTGCAGGTTTGAACTTTTCCATATGCCTCACTAGATCTGATAAAAAGCTGTTTGTCTTCAGCAAACACTCTTACGTGGGCAGTGAATCATGTCACAGACACATTGGGATCCAGCTACCACTGTGTTTGTTTTTTACCAAATTTATATCGTAATTTAATCAGACCTATCTGAAACCGTACACAAAACAGAGAAAAAATGTTTTGTCAAATATCAGTGAAAACTGCAGTAATTTTTTCATATGATCTACTGTTGTCTGTACTCAGTAAATTCCGTGTTTTTAGTGAAATGGGGCAACGTGCTTTATCCATCAGTAATTGGATTGCAGCAGATTTTGTTTTGCCAGTGCTAGCTCATTAATAATTATACCAGCAAAATGCCAGCTCATCCTCAGCTTCTCAGCAGGTGGTAGCAGCTTGAAAATACAGGTAATAAATGCACACGTGAAACTAAAATGCAGCTGGTTCCTAAAATCAGCATTAGAAATGATACTGTGACTTTCCATCATTCCCTTCTTACCACTAAAGAGGAGCAATACTGGTAAATCAACAGAGTCACCATTTAATTTACGACGTGTGAAAAATCTTCCAAGAGCTTTCAGAATGCTTCATTTAACGAAAGTGCTCCTCTTGTTGACTGAAATGATTGAACATTAAATCAAGGTTGAAATTAATAGACAATGCAGGTATTGGAATCAAAAACTGATCATCAAGTACAGATGAGTCCTCTGACTTTGGTATTCCATGTAAGATGTGGCTCAAACTATGCTGCATAAGAGCTTTTCTGTGTGTTTGGTCATCTGGCTAAACACTCAGAAAATGGAGCACAGCCTAATATGCAAATGCCATAGAAATATATAAATCCTAAAACATTAAATAAATGGCTGCTTCTTATATTCCTAGTCTGAAGAATTTGCTGTCCTTTATTCTGACTTAGTGGGTGCCATGGAGAAGACAAGAGACTCATGATAATTTAAAATATTGCTTTTTAAGTTGCCATGCCAGTGAATCATCTCTGCCCTTTCTAATGATTTGTTTGTGACAGTGTTGCAGAATCCTTAGAGCTAAGTTCTTTTCTCAGTAGCATTTATCTCAGTTTTGCACATGTGTAATACAAGATTATGCCTGTAACTTTTATATGCTTTTATATTCCAACATCCAAATGTAAATAACATTTCAACTTCCAATGGCTTGTTCTAACGATATCAGAGAATTAGAGAATAGTTAATTTGTTGTTACCTGCATATGTAATACATTCCTTTAAATGAAGGCATGCCATTTTTATCTGCTTTTTACACACATTCTGTATTTACTTGAGAGCAGGGACAGTATGGTCTGTAATTCTGAATGTCTGTTTTCATTTGCTTAAGAGCTTTTCCACACAAGGCTGCAGTTGAGAAAAAAAGTGACTGCATACCATTTTTTTCTGAAAAAAAAAGCTCATGTCTTGGCATTTTGTTCTCTATTTTCTGAATAGTAGAATTAATTTCAGCTGCTTTTATGAGTTTCAAATAGCAACTCTGAGCACATTTCTGATTTTATTATTATTCGATCTCAAACGAGAGGAGGTGTTTTACATACGTAATTATTGGACTTGTGTTCATCTTTTCTGTGGATCAAACCAATTGCTGTCAGAGAGCAAAGTGTTAAGCAGGAATCTGTGTTATGGTTCACTAGTATTTAGCTTTGATATTAATATTTAGGGTAGACCTTGCCCTTCTTTATACATATCTGTATCAGTGGTTTGACGAACGCTGCAAAAAAACTACCTTCAGTGAAGGCAGCCTTACACCAGCCCAGCCAAGAGCATCCTTTCTGAGTGTGAGGCTGTGCTATGCCGCCCCAGCCCAGGGCCAGCAGTAACCCTGCAGACAGTTGAAGGATCCAGCGCCCAGCAGCGTGGGCCGCCAAAGAGGGCCTTGAAAGGCCTCAGACGAGGAAGCCAGCCGCACATCCCAATGCTTGTGCTTTAGAAATTCCTTTCAGTATGGACATCCGAGTCCTGCAGCTGCTGAACGGAGCCTTTTATATGGCCACAGGTGTTGGCCTCAGGGCTGGAGCACGAAGTGGTAGCAAACAAAGGGCAGCATAGTCAATGCTGCCAGAGACCAGACGTGGTGCCAGTTTAATACTGAATGTAAAACAAATACTTGTGCCAAGTTGTTTCTAAATGCATTTTTAGTTAGAAAAATTAGCTTGTCTTTTGAGAGTATTATCCATGTGTAGATGAATGTTCCAAGTTTTAATGGAGTATAAAGCAGGCTTTTTAAAAATAAAAATAAATAAACAAGGCAGAGACTTACAAATATCAAGACATACTATTCCATTTTTTATGCACCTATTGTTTAAAAAATAATCAAATTTATAAAGGTAATTTAATTCTTCATGATCCCTCCTTGGCATGTTTTTGAGACATTTATCCCTTGTGTAGTGTGAGTTACTTCTCCAGAGCTGGAGCAGGCGGTAAAGGTAATTCCACTTTAGTGTAAATCTGTGTTTGTACATAAGGGTATTTCTGGAGTTGCACATTCTTAGTCTAGCTGATTGAACAGTCTATCATCTATGCAGTCTGTGATTTCAGGGCTACGTTTTCTGCTTCTGTAAAGAAGCATATTCCAATGTATTTAGATGTTCACTATTCTGAGATGCATTTTCCCTGTAAATGGACTATATTTTAGGTGATTCCCTCATAAATTACCACTGAATCCTATTTGCATACATATTTATACAAATAATTTGTCTTTGGTCAATTCCAAAAGGGGTGGTTGAAGTGTAGACATCCTTTTAAAATGATTGACTGCTTATCACAGTGCTACAGATGCTATTTCTGCCTCTGTACAGGGAATTTCCTGCACTAGTATTTACAGATAACAGCATTAGCAGCTGCTTCTGTTCCCAAAATTGCAATGCATGTTTGAGGTATTTAGCATTTTGCAATTGGAAAGAGAGTTACCAAAGGGTCCTTTAATCCTGGGGTCTCAAAATCCCCTTTTTGTACAACTACCTTGGTGGGTTTTAATATTAATGCACACCTGGATGCTGCAGGACATTTTCCTTTGGACAAGGGGCATACATTGTGTTCCAGTGTGACTTCGTCTGCAAATGGCAAGCAGAACATTTAATGTGGTTCTGAAGATCTGGGCATAATAAATGATGGAAGTGTCACCAAAGAGAAGGGTTATGAATACAAAACTGGTTGCTAGTGTAGGTCCCTGGAACAAATATATATTTTATGTTAACCTCTCACTGTGAAAAAAAAACCAAGGAAACTGTCCTGGGAGTAAGGACTTGTATCCTAGATCATCCCTCTCCTAAGGGTGAGTTCAGTCAGCATGGGACAGTGAACTTGGGAAAGTCCTAAATACATACTTTTATTTCATAAAAAGTATTGGAGCCAAATTTCCTCTGTAGTGAGTTCAGAATAAGAAAACTAAATAAAAAATATCAAGTGAACATAACATAATATATAAGTATTAAACACAGAAAAATAATAAGCAACATTTTTAAGTATGCTATTCAGAGAAGTCTCTCATAACAGAGAAATGTGTTTGCAGATGCCTCTTATAAAATGATTTGATATGTATGGATGAATCAAGTGGAAAGAAAACAGTTTGCTATGTTAGTAAACCTGATAAAAATAAGGCATTGTGATATCTCTGACTTCAATTATATCCTTCCTGTAGAAAACAAAGTACTCTCCTTTATATAATGGGATAAAGAGAGTTTCAAATAGGTCTAAAGTATTTAAAACCCTTTTAACTAATGGTAGTGAAACTAAGGCAGCTTTGCCAAATTTACATGATAAACAGTTTACATTTAGAGTACAAAACAGGACATGAACCTGACCCTAACATTAATTTTTGTGTGGAATTTACTTTTGAGGGTGTGGATGAATTTTTCTTCATATATATCTATATATATCTATATATCTATATCTATATCTATATATCTATATATATATCTATATATATCTATGTATATCTATATATCTATATCTGTATCTGTATCTATATCTATATGCCTTATATTAATTCTATCTCCTAGCTTTGTCTGGATGCAGAACAGCTGAAGTAATGTAAATATCAAAAATCTTCATATCTTACAAATTCAAATCATGCTACTGAAAAATATTCTAGCAGTAATTTTAGATTATATTTTCTTTTTAATTTGTATTTTCATTCTCATTAACCATTAGATTAAAACCCAACTCTTTTTACAACCTTCAATTAGTATGGCTCAACATCTCCATTATTTTATTTTAAAACTATTCAAAATAAGAAACTCATTTAAAATAGCCTTTTCCATGAAAAGCGTTTCAATATTTGTTTTTCAAGGAGAGAGTCGGGGAAAAAAGGTCCCAGCTAATAGTATCATATAATTGTTTTACTGAGAAAATAATATCCTTCTTCTGAAGTGTTTAATAAATGTGTTTTAAAAGACCAGTATATAGACCATTGTATATATCTTTTCATTTGTGCCTTTTGCTAGGTTGATTTCACATCCAATTCCTCCTCAAATAAGCAAAGCATTCTGCCAGGTATTTCCTAATGCAGCTACATGCTCTTGATCTTGAGGCAGAATGAAAATCTCTGTTCTGAAGCCAAGGGTGACGTTCACAGTGTGCCTTTCTGCACAGGACTTCTATTATTCTGTGACACATCCCCTAGACCCCCCCACTGGATGCATCCTTCTCTTTCGTGATCTCTTCATTACTCCTTGTGGGAAGAGGAACTTCCTTTCTCCTCTGTGTCAGAATATCTCCTTGCAGGTTCTGAATCTGTGGACTGTGGGTAGAACTGCAGTGACTTCATCTTCTGTTCCTTCAGAAACTCTGTTTGGTAGGGCCTCCCAAAACTCAGCTGTTTTGTTGCTCACATTTCCACTGCTTCAGGGAGGTTTAATTAATTTCAATTGCATTGTCTTGTGAATCACCTCAGGATCTACCTCTGCATTCCTGCTTTCACATATTTGCCCAGATTTATTGGCTTGATTCTGCTTTTCTTTTCCTCCTTAATAAGTTATATTGGCTTTTTTCCCATACTTTCTTCTAAACCTTTTGCCATGTTTTCCAGTTCTATCAGTACATTCCAGTAAGCTTGATCCATTTTCATTTCTCGTACGTTATTTCAGAGACTGGGAGCATCCCACTGCCATTTACTTCCATCTCTGCTATTTACAATTATCACAGATCATGGTTTTTAGCTTGAAAAATGAAACATGTAATAAGACTTAAAATTAGTCTGTGGCTGTCATAGTGAAAAACCTGCAGTTTTGTCTCAGGGAGAACAAATAGTTATCAATATATTTTAATGCATCAGCATTCCAGTTGAATGAAATGAAAGACATAAAACAAAATAGAAAACAAAACCTGAAACCAGATATCAATTATTTTTGGTTTTAGTCTAAGTCCTTTTAGAATGAGAAAGAATTCCAGTTTTTATTTACTTACTTTATTTCTACTAAAAATGTTCATGGTTTTCATGTGCATGAATCACCAAACAGCAAAAGGAGAAGTTCACCAAGTGCTTTATCTTGTCATCTCAAATGCACTTCCAAGCTTCCAAACAAGTGATAATAGGAAATGCATAGAAGTGCAGTATTTAATCTGAACCAAAAGATGAATTCACAAGTAGTCTAAACACAAAATTACATAATTTCTCCTCCTGCAAGTCAGGCACGTTATGGTGGCCACTGCGCAGCTGCTGGCCTGGGCGACATCCAGGCAGACACAGTCACAATTGTCTCTTTTCATCTGGGTCATTCTGAATTCCTTCAACAGGAAATGGAGCACAAGCAGAAAAGTTTTAAAAACATCCCAGACATGAATCAACAAAAACCCCAAACATCTGCTCATCAAAGCTCATCAGAAAACAGTGTATTTTATTTACACTACTCTTCTGGGTGTACTGAGAATGCCTAATGAGGCTAGAGATCACTGGAAAATATTGCTGGTATGAAGTGTCCATTTCATTTTCAGAATAACTGGCCTAATCTACCCAAAATACATGAAATGCAGTGTATTTCTCTGCCATTTTGCTATTTATTTTAGCATAAAGTGCTACAGTTTTATTCAGAAACGCTGTTCACTTCAAATCCAAGCTGGCTAAATAAAGGGACAACACCTTAAACATTATTTTAATTTGTTTTGAACATAAAATGGTTCTAGTAAATGCAGAAACGGGGATAATAGAAATGCAGTTGGTGTAAATGCATTCATCAGAGATGTGGGAACATTTTCACATTTTCACAAGGAAATGCAGGGTCAGATCCTCAGAGCAGCTCAGCATAACCTACTGACTGCATCCTTTACCAAGAAGGAATTGGGCCACTGGGTTTAAGCATCTAATGTCATATAGATTTTTCTGTTCCACAGGACCAATCCCATACTTCGTGCTCATGCAGGATTTATGAATCCATGTGTCCTTACAAGAGGTCTTGTTACTGGGGCAGGTCTAATTCCAGCTTTGTCCATAGTAAGAGCTCAGATACCCTTTTCTTCAGCAGCTGGTGTTTTTGTAGAGCTGCATTTAAGCTATTACATGAGGAAGTGGTTAACTAAAAGGTGGTTACTGACCTGGGCTCCTTCAGTTATTTCAGCAAGGGGTTCACCTCAGCTACAGTGAGAAAAGTGCCTTTGACTTTGTCCTTGCACACATCCTCACACTCTGTTCACATCAGAAGAGAAATAAAATTTTCTTTTGTTGAAGTAAAATTTGTCAGGGAGCAAAGAGATTGCTTCAGTTTGTACTTGTACACTGATCCTTGCCTTATTCAGGCTCTTTCAACAGTTCTTATCATCTTAGCATCAAAAAAGCACATAATATTTCTTCTGAGGCTTTTCTGTTTGTGCTCATAGGGAAGCGTCTTCCTTGGTTTTTAAGTGAAGCCAATAGAACACCTTGGTAACTATCTTATGGACACAACTTGGAGGTTTTGTTTTTCTTAGTAAATTCCAGAAGCAGCAATACTCTGATAGTGTTGGTTTGGAGAAGGAGGACATCAGCTATGAATGAGTGGAGCAGCTGTAAGTCGCATAAGGGGAAATTATTCTTTTCAAGTGTGGAAAGGAATCTTATTCTGCATGTCTGCTGCGTAGCTACAAAATATTGCTGTCAATGCCAAAAAGGATAAACACCTGCTGGAAGAACTGTGAAGAAAATTATCTCTCTTTCCTACAGATACACTTACGAAATGTGTACTACACACTGGACCATCTCCAGGTTTTTTCTCTTTCTCTCAGCATTTTTCTAGCCATCAAATCAGTTGTTCACCCTCTCTGCTTGACCTGTGAAAAGGACTTCTGCTATAGAGAGAGGCCAAATATCAACATATGACATGCTTAAATTTTGTGGTGCCAACCTTGTAGGATAGAATACTAACTTGTTTTTTGTTTGACCTGCTTTTGAGTTTTGCCACATGATTTAGTCATTGGGATGTGGGGCCAGTACTCTTTTCTGCTTCTTATGCTTTTTTGCAAGGCTGGAAAGAGCTTCTTGCTGACTTCTCACTACCTGTGCAGCTGTTACAATGCTCTGCCAGAAATGCTAATGCTCCTTTGCCAGTTTTTAAACATTCTGCCAAGTAGAGAGAATTAATAACAAGATCTGAATCATCCCTAAAGTAACCCCTGTGTCCTGTTCCTCTGGTATGATGTAATTTTTCAGCTCCTGTCCGGGATAATAAGAAGGATCTCGTATACCCCCAGAGCTGAGAAGTGTGTCAGGGCAGGCCACACCATTATTTCAGCCTACCCTTTTGCCTTTGCAGCGCTAAATGTTTTAAAACCTTCAGGCCAGATTTTACAGTCCATGTCGTGCTGCTCAGCTGGTGCAAAGTGGATGGACTGCAGCCAAAGCTGGCGAGTGGCCACAGCCTTCCCCTCGTGCCCGTGAAGACAGCTGGGACAGGGCAGTGTCCCCATGGCTCCTCGGTGGTGTCACATCCGTGCAGCCCAGGCCAGACCCCCACCCTTGGAGGGGAGCCCCTGGCTGGGCTCAGCCCTGTGCATGGCATGGGCAACCCATCGTGCCATGGCTCACATTGGCCCCTCTGGGGACATCCAGGTTTTAGAGCACGGCTTTTGGTTTTTCGACTAAAAACCTGAAGATTTGAAACGATTGAAGGGTTTGAGTGGAGGTTAAACCAATAGGGAAAAAACTACCAAACCTGAAACATAGCTGATAATATCTGCAATATTCATGCCTACTGTATCTCCAACCGTCACTTTCTGCTGCAATGTGGGCTTGTTTCTCTTTTTTTCCCATCTTGTTTAATCCTTTTTGCTCCATTTGGAAGTAAAAGCAAAGATCTTAAATAGTCAAGATGAAATGTCTGAAGTTAGTAGTGGAAGATGCTTTGGGATAGCCGTGCTCAGTTAGTGCCACACCTTCAAGAAAGTGCTAAAAATCGCTCCTTTTAGGTTTGGAAGTGTTTAGTCTTTTGTATCAAGAGAAAAACTTGGTCTTTAGTCTCCAGAGACCTCTACAAACTGCATGAATGTGTGCAGAGCAGGAGCAAAGGAGTGGATCATGTTCCAGTGAACTGTGGTGCCTCTTTCTGCTCCCAGCACCTTTCACTCCTGTTGCAGCTATCAATGGATTGCTTTGGCAGGGCTTCGAGTTTTCCTTCCCCAGTGATCTGGTGAACAAACATGAGCTGGTACATTCTGAACTTCTTCTCTGTCTTCTCTCCTGTCTTCTACCACACATCAGCCATGAACTTTATTTCATATTTGCATGGTATCCTTTGCTTGTCTCCAGTGCTCTGCAGTGCTTTTGGTTTTTCATTGGGCATGAAGACTTTGAGGCAACAGTTCTGCAGCTCACTGCTTCTGTTTCTGCAGCCTACATCTGCTGTTTGGAAAGCAACAACTCTGATTGCTTGCAATGGCATCCCTAAATACCAGTGAGGCAATTCTGAGACTGTAGTGTGATAAAAGGCAAATCTCTTTGCAGAAATGGAGACAGGCTCCCAATACTTTGACATTCACCTGTCAGTGGCTCTGCCTTGGCCTCGTCCTGCCCTGAATGTGTGAGTTGCATATAAATGCCACATCACATCCCCTTTGGCCACTGCTTTTATTAGCAAGGTGTTATACCACATTGGCTGTGATAATAACAGAGTACCTTAATTGATATTTCTGAAAGAGCCGTCTGGCACAAGACACTAAGTTCTTTCTGATTCTCGGCTCCATTTGTAGTAAAGAGGCAGTTTCTGAAGGCCTAAAAAGTTATCTGGCTTGTAAAGAAAAATCCACTTTCTGGCAGAGACTGAAGTTATAAAATTTGATCTACTTAACTAAAAATCCTATTAGGTGGATTTACACATGGCTCTCTGACATCAGGCTGTCCAATGTGAAGAATAGGACCTGAGGTCTTTTAATGGGTCCTGAAGCCTTAAAGCTGTTTAATGCTGCCAGGTTACTTTTCCATGTTTCCTTCTGATTCTGGTGCTAAGAACAATGCAAGCTGGTGTCTGATCCATAAAGACCTTGCAGTTTGGAATACAATTGTGTCAAATTACTAAATATGTTACATTAGAATTTGATAAACAGCATTGCTGTAATAAAAAAAAAATAAAATGCCACAACTAGCTACATGGCATAGCAAGATGCATCTCCTTTGAGGTTGTTTTGAGCTCTAAAATAGTCAATTCTCATTTTAGCTAGCTGTTTTAAATCCATTTTTTCTTGACTTCATAGCACTTCAAATTACCCCATTCTGCAAAACCATGTGAATTAATTTCAAAGCTAACAGTATTAAAAGAGTTTGGGACCCCAAACACTGCACTGGCTCAGAAATCAGGTGTCAAAACATTTACCTTTAATATCCCTTTTTCTTTATTAGTCTTGTAATGTTTATTTTATTTTATTTTAGTATCAAGCAATTGCTTTGGAAGTTTTTTTGCTTAGTTAAACTTTAGTTAACAAGATCCTACCCAAAAAATCCCCAACAAATGAACCCCCAAAGTCAACACAGTGCTAGAGATCCTATGAAATCCATAATCACTGACAGTTTCGTTAATTGGGATTATTGCCTACTCCCTTAGTCTCTTTGATTTCTTCTTATCTTCTAGATAATAATGTTGCTGTAAGGGAGAGAGATGTTTTCCAGCATCTTGGTACCATCTTTTGCATAGCTGTCAGAATTTTCATAATGTGAGCAGGAAAAGAAAATGCATATACCAGCCTAGAGAATTTGCTTTCTGCATTTCCAGGAACTCAGGGAACTCACAGTCACCCTTTGCAAAACTTGGTGAGAAGTTTTTTGCCTTAAAGTGTTTGGGATGGTGTTTCTGGGTCCCGAGCAAACACCTTTTCCCCCAGCACCCTGCAATCTAAGCACAAGGAGAGGACATTACTGTGTTGGGCACGCTGAGCTCTTTCTGGGTGTGAGCAATATTGGTACAGGTGTTCTGCAAGGCAGAGTAGCTTACTTTCTATATAAAATAATATTACTTTTAGGTGAAATATTATTTGTCTAAATTAAAACACACTACACCAAGTTTGCATTTAGTTACCATAAATGATCATGAAAATGCAAGGCCTTATATATTGATTCCTCCCTCTTCAGATCATTGAAGTTTACTGTACATTTGGCAAATGAATATTGACCTGCACTTTGATTATGGTCAATGTTATCTCCTAAAACATTAAAATCATAGTCTCATCTAAACAGAAGTATATATCTTCTTACTACCTCTCCTTTTTTCCACATGGATTACTGTATTAAAAACGACGAGCCATGAATTTGGCTTGGCCTTACTTTGAATCATACATATGCTTGAATTTTCAAATAGGGTGTTTGAAATTAAAATAATGTATTAAAGAACTCTGGTGAGACATAGTGGATTTATAAAAATAGAAAACTGCAAGCACAACACATAAATATTAATGGTGAATTTTCTTATCCCCGTTTATATTTTATGTAGCATAATATTTCCATCATAGTCTTAGGTTTGGTCTCCCACTGGTTTGTGTGACAAGAAATTTAGAGCAGCTCACATCAATCAAAATAAATCACAGTGTGCAAAGAGTTAATATCAGCTCTACAAATGCGAAAGCTTTTCAATGCATGACTAATTTTTGTGCATGTCTTGTCCTTCTGAATTAAAAGGACCATTGGGGGCTGAAAATTAAATCCTAGATGAACTGGTCTTCAATTAATGAAACGAGGGATACAAAGCTTTTAAAATACTTTGTGATTCATAGATACACTTCATAAGTGCACGTGGCAGTGGCTGTTTCTTCAGCCTGATTCAGCCTTCCCTGACAGTGGTGAAAATCAGCAGTAACTCCAGCAAAGGCTGTGGAGCTACCTGGGATAAGATGAGAACAAAATGAGGAATTTATTGTCACAGCTGTGAAGAAAATATACTGCAGTGATGGATTATTTCTTTATGGATTATGACACAGCTTGAAGGAAGGAAAAATAGTAGTGGCCTATGAGCAATTGATTTTTTTTTTTCATCGCTAAACAAAAGTAGAGCCATTGTTAGCCACTGCTCTTATGCAGAGAAACAACTAAAAAAGTACAAAGAAGTGGTACTAGATGTGAAGATCTTTTGCAAAGATATTTTCACTTTAATGATTGGAACACAATATTCTGCCTTTTTATAAAGGAAAATTTGTATCTCTGAAAGTGGTGACAAGGTCTGCCCGGTAGCAGGCAACTTGGAGAAATGTATGGCAGAGACTGCCTGAAATATTCTTTATTTGCAGATTAGGATATTTTAATGTATGTAATTTTGAACTGTTGCAATCTTCTGTTAAATTCTTTAGTTAATAAATAATGGATGACTTTTGGTTAAGCAGATCAATGAAGACTTTAATTTCCAGAGTTTTTTTCAAACTGCTTTAATCCCTCTCAACTTTCCAATGCATACAGGTTAGTATAATGCCTAGAGTTGGTTAACAGTGAACACTGCAAGTCTCTATGTGTTGCTAGTAAAACTTAATAAGCCATTCTATTTATCTTTTTCTTGCTATGCCTTGTCCTTTTCAAATTAGATCCAACACTTGGTTTTGGTCTTTAGCAACAAAGTGCCACTATATTCTTCTTCTAATGTATCAAAGTGCAAACTGACACCTAAGTCTAACTGCTTAAAATGCAGAGGGCAGAGGATTCACTCAGTGAAAGAATTTTAATAGCCAACAAGACTTCATAAATGTAGTGAACGGAAAGCCAAATAAGGATATCAAACTCTTATTTTTGCTTGGTAAGATTACAAAAGAGCTACTAAGATGGGGGATTTAAGCATCAAAAATGTACATGGAAAATTTCTTGGAACACTATTTTAAAGTAACCAAAGAAAACCTTTAAAAGCAGAGTCCTAGGCTCAGAAAATGCATAGTGAGATGAATTCAGATGCTGGGAAATGTAAAATGTTGTAACTACAGGACCATCACTAAAGGGAAAGGAAGCTTACAATTGAACATCAGGCACAGATAGCTGTACATTTTATTCATTGCCTTTGAAATTAGTCAGAGGAAATACAGAAGCTAATAAAGAGAATAAAGCTATTGTTACAAAAGACCAGTTCTCTTTCTCCATTTGAGTGCTTATGAACAAAGATATGGTAGATTTATAGATCTATAGATATTCTAGATTGAAACGGCCATGGAAAGGAGGCCATTTCAAAACTCTTGAATTTTGTATACAGTTCTGAAGTATACCACAATCTGAAGTATACCACAAAAATGACACTTACAGGATATTGCTGAAGGTATAAATGCACCATACCTCAATAACCAATTGGAGGCTGTGATGAGTAACAATATCTCGAGATACACTCTTGAGTAGAGCCGAAGAAGAGCTATTAAAAGGAAGACAACTCATGGCAGATTTCAAGCCAGTATCTGAATGTAAGGGAGCCTGACAAAACTGATAGAGAGTATAAAACATAGCAACTGCCTTTTGGCCTTCTTGTGAAGCAGCTGGTGCTGCATAGTATAAGAGGTAGGATTCCGGATGGATTTGGCTTTAGTGTCAAATATTATAAGCTGCAAAGTGAAAAATATGGCGATGACTCTCAAATAAGGTGATATAAAACCTGTCTATAAAAATTCTCTTGCCCAAATTTCTCTTGGATTGTTTGTCCAGTTGCATTCAGTGTGGTCGGACTGTGGTAATTTATCCTAGGTGACAGTAGGTCTTAGAGTTTTAAGATAAGCTATGTAAGAGAAGAGACTTCAGCATAAAAAACACTGAGAAGTAATAAATCTTTTAACTCCTGATTGAAGAACTCCCACAAAGCTAACAAATTGTTTTTAAAACTAATGACAACATAAAGTGAAAATCTAGTTTTTGTGGGGAAGTAACATTTCATTCTGATTTTCGAGTCAAATCACGTAGCTTCCTCACAGGAAGCAGCTCCCATGTTTTCTGTTGCTAACTGGTAAAACTCACCATCAGGTGATGCCATTGAGGTAGTACAGCTGGCTAATGTTTGCGTGGAAAATCAGAACATTCAAATGCTAAAAACTAAATATCAAGCTACTTTTTGAACAGCTAATATTATTGGGTTTAGGAGTAATAAAATTGTAAATGTAGATGATGAAAGAATAGAAAAAAAGATGTGTGTGTTCCTGAATCATTTGGTATTATGTTGCCTAAGCAGTGTGAAAGATGTTTATATATCTGGTGCCATGACAGTCAAAGTTACTGCAAACTCTTTAACCACAGAGTGAAAAACTTATTCAAATATATATAACAAGAAAAAAAAAAGAGAACCCATATTGTAGAAAATGTTGAGGCTTCTTCCATAATCAGTCTTTAGGACAGCCAGCAACCCACGAAAAATAGAATCTTACTTTCTGAACTAGAGGAGTAAAAGTTCTGTGAAAGCTGTACCAACTAATTAGTGTCTAATGAAAATTAGGCAGACAAATTCCTCTGTTTTCTGGTAGCTTCAAACATGCTTCAAATGTGGAGGTACACATATATGTAAAGATGGAAATGAGTCTAAAAAACTAAAACCACTTTCAGTGAAGTTTCAAACCAAGTTTTTCACAGATCTTTGGTGTTGTTATCAGGTCTTACACATCTACATTGCTTAGCAAAGAGTATTTGTGTGTATTCTTAGCACTCATCTAAAAGTGATGCTTGCGATAAACCAGGAATTACCAAGCTGCTTTGAGAAAAATTGTCTCACTTGGTTTTTCTTCACTGGTTTCCAGTTCTCTCCTACCTGTTTTGCCTGTTTTCTTCGTTATCCTTAATGGTTACTTCAGCTAAGTGACCAGCCACTGACCACTGTGATTTGTGGTTACAGCATCAGGCACCTGCACTTCACCTCTACCTGTTCTGCTCTACATGACACTTTTATTCTATGGCCTGCTCACCCTGTGGTGAATGACTACGTTATCACTATCCACTAATTAGGCATAGGTGCTGCTCCTATCACTATGCACAGCTGAACTCCAGCTGAATTATTTAGACAACAGTCAAATGACTGCCAGATCTTGTCTGAAAGAAGCTAAAACCTGTGCACATGGTGTGGCAGGTTGCTGACTCTTTCTCCTTGTGTTATGGGGACTTCACTCTTCTCCCCATCTGTGTCTTCCAGCTCAGGGAATGCAGGGATACCTGGCATACAACTGATCTTACTAATAAAGACTGAGGCAAAAAGACAGTTAATACTAAGTACCTCAGCCTTTGTCATTATGTTTTCCCCTTCATCTAGTAAAGGATGGAGGTTCTCCCTCAGCCCTCCTTTTCTTGCTAATGGATTTATAGAAACATCTTTTAGTCTTTTCCAGCCGTAGCCAGATTAAGTTGTAGTTGGGCTTTGGCCCTTCGAATTTTCTCTTTTCATAACCACACAATATCCTTGCAGCCCCTCTGAATTGTCTGCTCCTTCTTAAATTCTCCTTTTTACCCTGAGGTCTGGCCAAATCTCTGCTCAGCCAGGTGGGTCTTCCTGCCAGCTCATCTTTCAGCTCATTTGGACCTTCTCCTGTGTCTTTAAGATTTCCTTTTCTGAAAATGTGCAACCTTCTTGGACTCCTTTGCCCTTCAGGGCTGCTTCCCAAGGGATTCTGTCAATTCAACTGCTAAACAGTCCAAAGTCTGCCCTCTGGAATTTTTTTTCCCATAGTATATTTGTATTTGCAGATTTTCAATGTCACAACAAAGTGCTTGATAGCAACATCCTAATAATGAATAATACAATAATAAATAATCAGAACAGCCCAAGCATTAGTTCACATTGAGAGCCTGTGAAAATAAAAAAAAGGTGTTTCTTGTTAATGAGTGAAAGAATATTAACTAGAAAGCTGATGCTCTAAAATGTTCCTAGTAATTTTTTGCTAGAAACAGACATTCATTTGGAAACAGCTCATGTACAAATTACATTGTGAGAGCTCATCAAAGAATATGTAGTTAAATTAAAGGAAATATAATTTTCCTTTTGGCTGATTCTTAACCTGATAGGGGTCTGCCCCAGTTGCAGTTTTAAAATGAAAAATTGGGGAATCCACTTTAAAGGATTAATCTGGCTGCTAAAATTAAAAAATAAAAATCAAACAAAAAATGAATGAACAAAAAGCCCTGTTTAGTTGCTATTAGAATTCATTTTAAGCCTTGAGTTAGTATATGAGAAAAACTTCTGTCTTCTTCACTGAGAAAATACCACAGGTACTACGATTTTGATGAACATCCCTGCTAAGTCTTGGATGTTTTGTTCATCTTGGATTACATTTATGTATTCTCTCTTTATGTGGGTTTCATACTTCGGTAGACTTGATGCAGTGTTAAAAATGGGAGCACAGATGAAAAGACGATGAGAGATTGTCTTGTTAGACATGGGCAGAACTTCTAACATTACATTCTTTATGTCTAGTTTCTTCTTTCTTTTCTTTGAATTGTTTCTGATGTTTCTGATGGACCCCACATAAATGGTGAAGAAATGCAGCACCTCTTACTGCTCCCATCAGTCTGACTTAATGAGAACTGAGGGCTTCTAGAGATGAGTTAACTGGACTGTGTTCATCACCTGAGCATTTTGCCATATATAGGACAACAGTTCTCTGCAAGCTGCTACACCGTGAGTCCATCCTGCAGGCCAGAGTGCTCCCCAGGCTGCTGCTCCATGGGCCACAGGGTCAGTGCTTCAAGGGCAGGCTGCTCCAGCATGGGTCACAATCCTACCAGGAAACCTGCTCCAGTGCGGGCTCCTCTCTCCACGGGTCTGCAGGTCCCTGCCAGGAGCCTGTTCCAGCACAGGCCTCCTGTGGGGTCACAGTCCTCTGTCGGGCATCCCCCTGCTCTGGTGTGGATCTCCTCCATGGGCTCCAGGAGGCTTTCTGCATCCCGTGGGTGCTCTGTGGGCTGCAGGGGCACAGCTGCCTCCCTGTGGTCTGTGCCATGCAGGGGAATCTCAGCTCAATGCCTGGAGCCCCTCCAGCCCCTCCTTCTGCCCTGCCCTTGGTGTCTGCAGGGCTGCTCCTCTCACGAGTTCTCACTGCCCTCTCCTCTGGCTGCAGTTACAGCCATGCAGTAACTTTCTTTTTCCTCTACTTGAATATGTTATCACAGAGGCTTTGCCATCACTTCTGGTGGGCCCTTGGCTGGCAGCACGTTCATCTTGGAGCCAGTTGGCACTGACCCTGCTGGACATGGGGAAAGCTTGGAATCTTCTTACAGAAGTCACCCTTCTGGTCTCTCACACAGTAGCTCTTTCTGCCACCAAAACCTGGCCATGCAAACCCAATGCAAACACACATCTGAGTCGACAGCAAAACAGACTGATGTCCCTGCTAAAATCACAGAATCACAGAATAATTTTTGTTGGAAGAGACCTCTGGATTTCATGTGAAAATTCTCCCACCCCAATATATGGGCAGAATTCAGTATTAGAAAGGTTGCTCAAAACCTTCTCTAATCAGTTTTTAGTGTCTCCAATGATAAGGATCCCAGATCTCTGAGAAATCTCCCCTTTTGATTACCTTCATTATGGGAATTGAAAATTCTGGGTCTGGAGCCTGCATCTATTGGGCCTGTCTTTCTTTTACTGTGCATAGCTATTCAAAATGAATAAAGAACCTTATTTGGAGTCACTTACACCAGTAATAGCCTTTTTCAATCTTAGTTATGGTGTCAGTAGTATAATTTTATAATTTGACTTTTTTTTTTCTCTGCCTTGAGGTAAAACTAACAGCAGAGACAGAAACTGCACATTGTGTTAGACTTTGCTGGTTATACACCCTGTTGGCAGGGGCAAAAACAAGCTGTGGCACTGCTCCATTCTGTACTCTGTAGATTGTCATCTCCCCTCCACCTCAGCCCATCCTTTTCTGAGACACCCAATGCAGCAACAGTTCAACCAACAGTTGAAAAAGCAGTGAGTGTCAGGATTGTTGTTCTGGCTTCAGCGAGTACTGTGTAAGAAATTGGTAGCACAAGGAGTAGGGATAATCTAATGGCATGCAAATGTCCCACTTCTTAGATATGCAAACACACAATGCTGAGGGCTGATTTTTTTTGCTTCAGTGCCTTTGTAGATGGGGGCTGTTTCCCCAGTGTGCTGCACCTATGTGAGCCAACGGAGGAAGTGTAAAGGAGGCAGCAGTGAGAGGCATTCTGTGTCTCTGAGCTCTCTCCTCGCAGCAGCTGGGCTGGCAGGAGGGCATCTCAGTACACCTGGTGCACGCCTGGCTCCGGCTGCTCCGCTGCAAGGGACTGAAATGTGACTTTCTGGGTCACCGTGCACACCCGAATCTGCCCCTGAGCTATGCAATTACACATTTTCCTTATTCAGGGATCATGCTGACTATGTGATCTAAATAAATTTCAGAGGCTTCTTTTCATGTGGTTGTGATTAGATAAGCTGGCACAATGGCTGTTTTATAGAACTGCAGTGCACTCTGTCTATGCAGAGTGCAATGAAATGCTGAAAAGAAAATTCTGAAATAATTCTTTCTTCAACTGAAATTTGGTTTTGAAGTTATAACTAAAGGGCATTTTTGAAGATTTAACTGGATATTTTTCTCTCCTGGGAGATATGTGCGAAGCTCTCTACCCTGTAGATAAGGCAATGACAAAGCTAAATTGATGCACTAAATGTCATGCTTCTGCCTTTTCTGGTGGGCGTACCTTGGAATGATGTTTACAACATGAATCAGCATAATTGCTCCTGATAGGTTGCTTGTAACAATTTAACTTTCCTCCAACAAAGACAGCTCTTTATTTATTTTCTTTGAAAAGTTGAGCACCTCTTATACAGCTTAAGGCTTCGTAACTGAATTTAATGTTTTTATGAACATCAGCAGAAGTACCTTTTATTGTGTTTTTCCTGACGGAATTACTGTGCAGGAAGAAAATTTTTGGTCTTAGTATAGCTCCTCCAAACTACAAATATACTAATGCAGAACATCTAACACCAGACAATTGTAAGTGTCCGTATGCCAGAAAATTTGAACTATTGTTCTCACAGATTGTAATTTCTTTTTGCTGTATATATGCAGAACTTAGCATTTCTCACTACAGCTTTATTGTACTTAATTATCATTTCATAGCTACCTTATGTGGGATTTATTTTACTGAAAGCTGTTCATTCAGATTTTCATTGTTTTATGTGTTCACACAGTAAATTTTTCCAGTGTTGTATACGGAAAGGTGTTATGGGTCCTGATTTGGGGGTGAAAGGAGGATCAAAGTCAGGAAAGGAGGGGGGATAATTAGGCAGATAGCAGTGTACATTCCTGAACGAAACTGTGTGATTATGTCAGAAGTCTCTCCCTGAACTGATGCTTCTTTCAGGCCCTGTGCTGTAACTGAGACAGCATCTGATCTGGATGCATTTGTGTTGTGACTTTGCAAAAATGCAGGATATGATGAGATAGTATAATGAGAAGCAGAAGCACTTGTAGCTACTGAAGTCTCTCCTTGTCGCTGCTTGTGTGCAGCTGTTGTAGGTAAAGGCTGACAATTCCGCGAACTCAGGATAAAAGCACTAGAGGGAAGGAAAAAAACAACTACATTTCTTCAATACTACATTGTCAACAACAGCCAGGCTGCAATTTTAAAATGGATGCATTTTTTCTAGATCTGATTTTGAGTCATTGTGCCATGATAAAGTTAAAAACTGAAAGTGAGGGAGATTAAGAAGTAATAGCATCATCCTCCTTTTTGGAAACAGGCTATCTCACATGTACACTGAAATATGTCAATCTGGTGTAGAAGAGTGACATGCATACTTTGGAAATGGAAACAGCAATGCTGCATCATCAGAATGGAATCAATATTATTAAAGTACTAAAAATAGCAAAATTAATGAGGATCTTGATGATGAAAATGAAAAAAAAAATAATCCAGCAATAAGTTTTGCATGGGTTTGAGAAAAAAGAAGCAACAAATTATGAGCAGAAAAAACTATTACGTTTCTGAAGTGGTTTATACAAAATTTTCCTTCAGCATTTTTTTAACAGTGATCAAATTATACCTATTCCATGAAAGGGGACATATTTGTGATGAGTCATTGAAACCCTTCATAGTCTTCACAGAATCACAGTAATATAATTTGTCCCATATAGTTCAATAATGACATGGCCGAGTTTATTTATCAGTTTTTAGTCATTAATTTTATTTATTAACAGTTCCCTTCTGTTTTGAAAAACAGAATGATGTTGCCTTATAACATGCAAGTATTCTGCAAATGGCTACATTATACCTACCCTGGGTCCACTGAAATACATAATCTCCAAGTACCGGGCCTTGGCATACAGCTACATATTAAAAACATTAATATTCCATGAAGTGAATAGGGACTGTCCAAGTTCTTTGTCTGTAAAATGGGGTTAATGCCTGGTCTCTGTTGCAAAAACATGCACAGTTTTTGAGATGCTGAGATACAGGAATGCTAGAAGCTATTAAGTCTATGGAAAGGAAATCCGAACGTTATAAAAGAAGTGATAACATAAAACAGAGAGTTTATTCCTCTGTTTCTTCTATTAGTTTCTTCTATTTTGTGATTTGTCAAATCACATGGCAAATGACTTTGTTTGTGGAGACAATAAAGTCTATATGTCTTCTGTCACATCCCTGGAGCAGGCAAGAAGCCAGTTTATGACATAAACTGATGCCCTTTTTTTTTGCCTTTTTGAACTATTCATTATGCTAAAAAAGTTCACATTTTTATTTAAACCTCTCGCCCCCTGAATTCCTAAAGTGATGTCAGCTACATGTAGAAGGCCAAAATAACCAACAGTAGATGATTCCTCTTCAATATCTGTCAGATACAATTTTCCAAAGCGTGAAAACTGCAGCTTGCTCAATAGCACTCCTCTTATGAAATACATTTCATGGATTACATGCAGAAACATAGAGAGAGGAGCACACTGAGGCATCCTATTTTGTTTTTTCTTGCAGCTGTAATTTGACTTTCTGGCTTCTCTTGCACTTATATAAAATACAGCTACTGGTCGTACTGAATTGTCACTGTTACCTGGTAAACCCTGTGCTTTAGCAAATGAACAGCAATGGGTTTATTTCTCATTTCTTTTCCTTTTTCACTCTTTTCTTCTGTTTCTCAATGTACTCTGGCATATAGCTTTTAGCTTCATATGGCTCTGAAGATGTTTGAGGGAATCTTTGCAAAATTGGAGAAGGTGGCAGCAACAAGACCCAGAAACAAATGGCTGAGAACCATTGCACAGTGCTCTGATTTCTCTGCTCGGTAGAAGAGCATTCAATCCCAAAGATTCGCTTACCGATGGCAACGTTGCTGAAAGGAATTAATGTGCGAGTGTGGCGTAGCCATGACTATTTCTTGCCTCTGGTAGGACGGAATAGCTGCTAACAAAATATGCAGGTGATTGTTTCATCTAGTATTATTCAAAGCCTTTGTTTTTAAGATTCCAGCTTTTCAGATACAGGATTCTTGGTATGCATAGATAGCTGACAAGCCATTCATTAAACATAATAAGAAATGAGTCAAGACAATGTGGGCTATGCCTACTCTTGATGTTATACTTTGATTGGGAGCTTGCTTTTCTTGACCATTTTTTGTCATATCGCATGGAGGTTTCCTGACTGCTCAAGAAACATTCCAAAAATGGGTCTTCTTCAAAAACCTTAATGGATTGATAGCACGACAATTTTAGAATGGAATTATCAGCGGAACTACTCAAAGGCAAACTACCAAGAAAATGGAAGTAGTATGTTCATATGAGTATTATTTGTTGGTATCATTTTAGCATTTGAGAACTGTAGTAAATTACACATAGGAGTACAAAAAGACATCACCACTGCTTAAAGTGATTACATCTAGGCATTAAATAGGACAGAGAAAGCAAAAGATGGGAGAATTCAGTCATACAGGGAGGCATGAAAAGTATTCTCACCATCATGGCAGCCTGCTCATTGTCGAGCTTTCTTGCAGGTGGCATGGAAAAGCAGTATTTGAGGGAGGGTAACAAGGTGCCTAAGCAAATGCTCACAGGGATTCTGCTCAGCCTCACAGATTCTGCAGAGCTACAAAGGAGAAAGCTGAGTTAAAAGCTGGAAAATTTAGTGAGTGGATGTGGGATTAGCATCTCCAATCATCATCATCTCTAAAATAAATGATAATATGGTAGAGCTCATTAGAAAGGGCCTTGAAAGTGGAGAGAAATATTTAAGTTTGATGCCATAAGGAAAGAAGAGCAGAATAACAGGAATAGAAAGAAAGGGATATTATCACCATAACAATAAGCTAAGAGACATTGAGTAATATTATGGATAGATATGAGTGAGGGAAAAATTATGTATTTCAGAAATTAATAAATAATGTTGAAGTAGATGAGAAAAGGGATGGAAGCTATGGTGAGTTTGGACTGCAGGCTGGATACAATATGCAAATATTAAGGAATTTAAACTGCAAAGATAATATTGTACCATTAGCATGTTTAATGTGATAAATTATCAGAGTTCTGATGTGTAGGTTAAGAGCCTGCTTTATAAATAAGATATGCCGTTTATCTTATCACGCTATTTAAGTCAATAGGCAGGTCAAAAAGGAAAATTATTCATGCTGATCCTGAGTTCATGAGGAAAGAGTAGAAAGGCAGAGGACAATTTTCATCTATCAAAAGTGCAGGCTAGACTTACAAATGTACAGGTTATACATTTGACAATGGTTAAATATCTAGGAAAGTAGGGACAGAATACAGATTTAAATGCTTAAGCAGAAACTTTAGCTGATACAGACAGGTAGGTGGGAAAGCAGACAAGATGATGTGAGAGGGACCTAGCAGACAAATATGCTTAAAGGGAATGTAAGCAGTGGATTCAGAAAGCTTAGAAAGAAAGGAGATTAAAGTAGTAATTGTAAAGGCAAATGGATGTAGGGTTAGTGCAAATTCAAGTTCTGATTGGGAGGAAAGGATGATTCTAATGTGTATGAAGAGCATATACCTGTTTATTCATACTTATAAACTTATAAAATAAGTACTCCAAAGGACAATACAATCTTTTTTTTTCTTTCACTGTAGCCTCATTGCCACTTTATTTTTATATTAAGTGTGTGGGTTGGGAATTCAGCAATTCCTTGAGAGTAAAAAGGGCACAACACTGACTTAATGTGTGAAGGGTTAAATTAAATTGTTCTATTAAGAGCTTTGTTCCACTAATTATATAGGTAGGTGCTAATATAACTGGTTTATATTACATTTACAGTACAATATGCAAAAGGAGGGATCTTGCTTTTCCAAACCTCCTTTGCTGCAGAAAAAGATAATGAGAGCTATATAAAGTCCTGAAATCATAGCCAATTTATCAGGCCTGCTATGTGAGCTAATGCAAGGCTGGAGACATACTGCATCGACTGCTGATCGTTTTATACCACTTTTAATGCCAAGAAATTAAAAGAAAGAAATTAATGGGGAAGTACAGAGAGAAAATTGACTATATGTAATGTATTTTTGACAAGTTGAATCTCACCCTATTATTGGTCTTTTTATATGGAAAAAAAATCCAATCCAATCAGACAAGTATTCAGATTTTCAGCTTTAACTCATATACAGGGATTTTAGAGGATACTCCAAGAAGTGTTGCAAAATAATATATTTCTGATAAGGATCTAAAGCGAACAATGAATAGGGACTAATACAAATATGGTTTCCTTAGCAATGATGATTCATGATACCATAATTATTTGTTGTTTATACTACAACAGTAAATATTCTTTTATAAAACAGTTACTAGAAGTCTACAATTTGCTTTTGAGGCCTTTCTTTCGTCTAAGAATTTACTTTAAAATGTAAGCTAAATCAGCTCGTTTTAAGTAAAGGAAGGCGGAAAAAGATAATAAGGAGCAATAGTATTAAAAAATCAAAATTATCTGCATATCTTTATTTAGGAATGTATCAGAGCTCTTGAAGGGGGATTGGGAGGCCATGAGAAAGCAGGCTATGGGAAAGCACCAGGGGAACAGAGTAGTGGAAGAGGCTCTCATGTTCTCACCTGGTGAAAGAATTGTGGCTGTTGTCCCACCCCAGTAGTCTATGCCTGAATTCAGAGAGCATATGGGACAAGCAAGAGGGATGAGGTGTCTCTGTGTGGCCACCCATGTGGTGGGTTACAGAAAGTGCAATGACTAAGAGGATGGGAGGGTTACAGGCCACCAGGAGATGGACAGGATCCAGTGCTGTGCTCTGTGCAAAGGGATTACTGCACTTCCAGGAAATTCCCTATGGAGCAAATGGCCTGGAGCATGGGGGTGAGGAGCAAAAGAGAGATAAGCAGGTGTGATGGCACCTCTGCTAAATGCAGTCAAGAAGTGGAAGTGGAGGAAACCTTTAGGCAGCTGGAGGAAGCCTCAAAACTGCAGGTTCTGATACTCACAGGGAACTGCAGCTGCCCTGATAAGTGGTCAAGATGCAATAAGGTGGAATGCAAGCAAAATAGGAGATTTCTGAAGTACATCCAGATGATTTCTTGAAACGGGCAGTGAAGGTTATAACCAGGGTAGACCTGTTAAACTTGCAGTTACAAGCAAGGAAGAGTAAGGCTGGAGGTGGGCAAGGCAATGGCAGCCTTATAAACAGCAACCAGCTCTGTGTTTATGAAGTTAACACAAAGATCTAATAGAAGAGTCAGAGCCCTGGTTTTCAGGAGAGCAGCTCATTTAGGGATCTTCTTGGCATGGTCCAACAGACTTCTACCCTGTACAGGAAGGGGTCCAGGAAGCCAATTGACATTTTCCTTAAAGCACTGAAATTATCCTTTTTAATGTGCAGCTCACATTCAAGCATGACAGGTGCTTGAATGGGGAACTCCTGACAGAGCTCAAATGTAAAAAGTAGATCCACTGAAGATGGAAGCAAGGACAGGCTCTCTGAAGGACTACTGTATATGACCTCAAGCATGGACCTGTCAAGTAGAACAAGAGTAAACAAAGGGGTGTAAAGTGAGTGAAAGTGTATTGGCAGAAGAAGGAGGAAAAGAAAAACCCATGTGAGCCCACTGTCCAATGAGCAGTGGAAGAATGGACAAGTACACAAAAATCTCAGTGCCTTTTAATCCTGATTTTTACTGGGAAGATCTGCCCTCAGGCCCTCTAAATCAAAAAGCAAAGTGGCAGAATGGGAATGAAGAAGGCCTGTGTCAGAGAGCTTTTAAGCCAATGCTTTTTCAGACCCATGGTACTAGATGGTTTCAAGGGCATTGAAGAAACCAGCTGACATAATTTAAAGGCTGTTCTCTTTGGTCTTTGAAAGATCTTGTTTTTCAAGAGGAGGTTCATGGTGACATGGAAAAGGAAAATTTCACATCCATCTTGAAGCAGGGGAAGAAAAAGGATTTGGGGAGGAGGAATGTCTTTGGCTCAGTTCACTAAGTAGTTATGGAGTAAGTGTTCTGCATGTATGAAAGACAGTGAGGTGATTTGGAATAGTCAGCATGGATTTACCAGAGTAACACTGTGCCTGAACAATTTGATTGCTTTCTATGATCAAAATATTGACTCCATGGACAAGGGTGAAACCAGTACAGTTGTGAGTAGATGTATTTAGTTGGACTTTGGCTGGGCTTTTGGCATTATCCTCCATGCTATCAACAACTGGGATACATTTTCGGTGCATGAGTGCTAAGGTGGGTGTACTGTGGGCGGCATTAATTATGCTGAAAGGGTTGTGATTATCTGTACAAACCCCAGTTTGCAGCCAAGTATTGGTGCTGGGTGGTGTGCCTTAGGGGCTGTTGGGGTTTTTACTCCAGCCAGAAAATGTGTACCATGCAGCTGCTCACTCACTGCCCACCACCCCAATCCCCAGTGGGGAGGAAAATCAGAAAGAAAAAGTAAATCTTGTGAATTGAGATAATTAGATTCTAATACTTGAATAAAATATATAATAATAATAATGATATTAACAATAATTATAGTAATGAAACAAGAGGGAGAATACAACTACAGAGAAACAAGTGATCCACAATACAATTGCTCAGGCTGATGCCCAGCCCAACCCCCAGCAGCCTGGTCAACGTGCAAGACTAGGTCTGCAAAAGCACTTGAACACATAATTCCCACTGTTTTCTGTAGGATTTTTTTTATATTTTGTGGTGCTGGTCTTTACGTTTTAGGAGATCCTTTTGAGAAATATTCTTTCTTTCTTTCTCTAGGGGATCTTGTAGCCTATAATTTAAATACTTCTATTTTCATAAAATCATAGCATGGTTGGGGTTGAAAAAGACTAATAAAGATCATCTAGTCCAACCTCTCTGTCATGGGCAGGGACATATTTCTCTGCATCAGGTTGCTCAGAGTCCCCTCCAACCTGGCATTTGAATAGTTGCAGTGATGGGACATCCACAGTTTCTTTGGGCAATGTCTTCCAGTGCCTCACCAGCCTCACTGGAAAGGATTCCTTCACTGTAAAGAATCTCTCTCTTATATCCAACCTAAATCTACCCTCTTGCATTTTAAAACCATTGTCCTTTGTCCTGCCACTACAGGCCCTGGCAAAAAGTCTCTCCATCTTTCTTATAAGCCCAGTTTATATATTGAAAGATGTAATAAGGTCTCCCCAGATGTAATAAGGTCTCTCTTGTCTTGTCTAGACTTAGCAACCCCAGCTCTCTCCATCTCTGACTGTTCCAGCCCTCTGACCATTTTTGTGGCAATCCTCTGGATTTGTTCTAACATATCCATTCTTTCTTGTACTGGGTCTCAGAGCAGGACATCTACTCCAGGTGAGATCTCAGGGAAGCACAGAGTAGATGGGAAAAATCGTCTCCCTTGACGTGCTGGCCACGCTGCTTTTGGTACAGCTGAGGATATGGTTGGCTTTCTGAACTGCAAGCACACATTGCCAGATCATGTCCAATTTTTCCTCCACCAGTACTGCCAAGTCTTTCTTGTCAGGGCTGCCCTCAATCCATTCATCCCCCCAGTTTGTATTGATACTGAGATTGCCCTGACCCAAGTGCAGGACCATGCACTTGGCCTTGATGAACTTCCTGAGTTTTTCATGGGTTCACTTCTCAAGTCTTTAAAGTTCCTCTGGATGGCACCGTATCCATCCACCAGATCAGCTGGACTGCTCAGCTTGGTGTGATGTGAAAACTTGCAGAGCAGGTATTTAGTCCCATTGCCTGTGTCATTAGTGAAGATATTAAATGTTGTTGGTCCCAACATGAACCCGTGAGCAACACTGCTCATTATTGGTGTCCATTTGGGCATTGAACCATTGGCAATAAATCTTTGTCCAATGCAGACAGACAGACATTTCCTTATCCTTCTGACAGTTCAGGCATCAAACATGCATCTCTTAAATTTAGAGGTCAGAATATTGGGGAGGATGATAGCAAAGGATTTGGAGAATTTAATATAATTTTTACCATTTTTAGCATTTAGAATTTAGGATGCATAGAAAGGGACACATTAAGTACTGGTAATGATATTGTGTACTATAAGCATTACTGTTTTTATTCCTCTTCCCCAGAGAGCTGTGTTAGAAAGACTGGAATAGTGTATATTAAGGCATTTAAAATATTTTTGTGTCTTTTAATTATTCTCTAAATTTACATATGTGTGCATTTTTCTTTTAAAGTCTCCTAAGAATTTCATTTACATTTTACTCTCTTTTAAATGCCTTCTGCTGTCTTTTTCCTTAAAACATGAATGAAGGAGTAATTTTTATTGCAATTATAGGTTCATTTTGAGCCTGTAAAATTTTACCACATCTGTATACATTACTAAGAGGAGGGAAAAAATTGTATTTCTTTGTCTTTAATGTTTGCAATGTATATCATAATGGTTTTTTTTAAAAGCAATACTGGAGATGTGACAGGCATGTGAAAGTATTTCTCATGCATGAGTTGTGCCTTTCCCTACCCCCACCAAAAAGCTGCCTAAATAGATTTTTTTAACCACTCATCTTTATTAGTACACATTCCAAAGAGTAGCAGATTACTGTGCGTAACTCACGATGTTCATTGATTCATTGGAAACCACTGTTCTGCTCTCTGAGCTCCATATTTCATTTGCCTTCTTCTTAAGTGTCAGGGGGGTTTTGCATATTACAGATTTTTCAAACAGCCCTGAGATAAGTGTCAGAGAAATTAGATTATCATACCTCTGGAGAACTGAATTTACTTGGATACCACTCTTCAAGGTGCTGTAGTATTCAATTATCTCCTGAGATTTCATGCTGAGTTATGTTAAATAGTCTATCTGCTTCCTAGCACTTCTTAATTTTTTTTTTTTATTTCTTTCCAAACTCAAATAAATAGTTTGTGCTTTGAAAGGATGATTGTTAGCATTCATGTGCATAATGTTGATCAGGATGAACTTTTTTTTATTATTATTTGGTGCTGAAGACTTTTAGCCAGTTAATTCTTGTGGCTTCTCTTGGAGAAAGAGGGATTCTGAGAAGAACTGCTAGGATGATCATCGCTATGCACCATCTGTGTCATGAAAGAAAGAGACTTGTCTGTAGTTGAAAAATTACTGGGCTTCATCAATATATTAGGAGAATAAAAGTAAAGGAAGAAATAAAACTTCTTAAACTAAAGAGCAGCGTTGAGTCAAACGGAGTTATGTAGAAATGGACGAAAAAGCTAGTCTATATTGGAAATAAAATTATCTAGTAAAAATGGAAAGAAGGTTGTGGAAGAAGCACCACATGAGCTTTATAGAGGGAAGATTGTGAAGTATTTTTAAAAGATAAAATTATGATTCTTGTCGTAAGGTTGGATTTTGTCCAGGTGTTTTGTCACAGAATGACTTTTAATGTTTGAGAAATGAAATGTGTGTTGTTCTAATATCATGTGCTTCTAGTAGAGTGTTTCTGTACCAACTTTTGAAAATACAGACACTTTTGGGGAAGATACCACATTCAGCAGTGCAGAGATAGGGAGCAAGGATATTTGATAATTTCTAAGTAATAGTGGTAGTTTGTATGGTTAAAACCCACCTTTCAGATTCAAACATACAGTAATGATAAATACTGCAGAAGACTTTGGAAATACTAGATGCAGTATAAATCACCCATTATCAATAACCACTCAATGAACCTATAATACAAAATAAGAAATTCTCGTCCTTTACTTTCTGTAAAATTGTGTTCCCCAGTCCTGGGCTTTGTATTGCCTTACTTTTGCAAATGTCCATGCCATTAGGAAAAATCAACATTATCTGAATAATCCAAGAAGAGCCCAAAATAAATAGAAAGTGATCCCATTCAAATTCTCCATAAAATCTAGGATTTAGTTTTGTAAACTAAGGGTCAGAAATATTGTTTGTCTAGAAACATCACTATGGTAAAAGAAAGATCAAGCTTCTGAGAAGATAAAAAACCAAGAACTGTCAGGATTTTATTTACTTGTCAAGAAAAAGCAAGTTTCTGAAAATGAGATGCCTGACCCTTTCATAGACTTTGCCTCTCTGTTTCTTATTGTGTCTCAGTGTCTGGAGGGGAGTTCTTCTTCTGACTGTTTGGGTCAAGTAACTCCTCTCTTTTATTAGATACACTGGTCTTTGGCAGGGCTTTTAGGAAATTAATTCACTTCCTTTTGGACTTCATCCTATGCCAAATACCTAAGTGATATTTTCAGGAGAACCTTTTCTCCTCTTGCTGTTCTCTGAAGTGTTATGTCTACTTGTCAGATAAAAAAAAACCCTCAGATTTTGACCAGTCAGATGAAACAGCCTCTTGAATAAAAAAAAGGAAAAAAAAACCAAAACCAAAATGAAACAAATCACCAACAACACAAAACCAAAACCCAAAACCAAAAAATAACCCCCCAAAACAAACAAACAAACAAAACTGTTAATTGGCAAAAGCCTCTTTGAAAAGCATTTTCTATCTTGCTGACTGTATTTTGCCTGTATTGACATCTAATGGACCCTGTAATTACTGGAAGGACTTCGGGTTTCACAGAGACTGTACATTCACAGACACAAATTAATGTGGTTTTAGGTTCGTTTTTTTCTTCCATGGTGTGTAGAAGATACATACATCCTGTTGGAATATTGAGTTGGTACAAAGTCCTGATTGTGGGGAAAGAAGAGGATTCAGCAGGCTTCCAGGATTGGGCCCAGCTGCTTCCTGATGCCAGGAACAAGCTCTCTGTGTTTTATCAGATTGCAAGCAAAAGCACCAGATGAAATTCTCTATTGGATTGTTAGAGGTGAGGTGGGACTAAATAGCATAGAAAGGTTTAATTCCCTTTTCCTGATTCAGCGTATTTGAGTGTGGGCAAAAGTAACAGTAATGAACGCTCCAGAGAACTGGAGGAGGTTTAACTCAGGGTAATATACCCATGCTATGTAATGAGGAACAGTCATGGGTTTCATCTGATTATCACCAGTATCTTTGAACTCGATTACTTCAGTCTGTCACTAATCTTTAATTTCAGCCTTGAAGTGGCTGGACACTTAGAGTAGCTTGGTACTCTGCTTTCTAAAAAATGAGGAATAAGTTACTGAATGAGATTTTATTGCACTAAAATAGAATGTAGAGTCATTTCCCAAGCTGTTGGGCTTTTTACTTTTTTCAGGTGAATACATTACATTTGTGGATTAAGTCTTTGTATTTATTGAAAAGAAGCATTTATATTTTAAAAGCATCATAAAACAGATACTCAGATCCAACACAAAATCTGTGGATCTGGACTTTTGTAAATTCACTCAGGTGCCTATAAACCCCTCTAAGTGCAATCAAGTACTGTAGTGAAGCATGGATTTAATCTTCAGGGATAGTCCTACATGAAGATAACTCACAAATCCAGAAGAGACCAGTATTGGGAGCAATACCAGGAAAAGAAAATCCCAGGGTGCTAATTTATCAGATGTGCCCATTTTATTGTCTGCTCTTTCAGATACCTGATTTCCTGTTAAATTATCTCCTTCCACTTTGTTGGGAAATGAAAACATTTTGCAAACTCACAAAGAGCCAATCCAGTATAAAATTTGATTTTTAAGTGTATTTTGCAATCCTGAGTAACTGACAGTACATTCTAGGTTCGGTCTTTCTTAAATCACTCTTCATAAGTTTATCCCATGCAGGTAGCTTGTACTGCAAGTTGTATTACTTTCAAATTTGGCCTGTCACATTTATGAGAACTTTTTGTTTTGATGTGTTACTGTTATTCGTGTTACTGTATAAAAGCAGATTCTCAGGTGCCTTTTCAAAACACAGATGGAATTTCCCAAGAATAAGGTTAGGCATTGGCACAGGCCTTCCTAATATGGGAAAGTGGCATTTTGCCATGTTTTAATCATGTATCTTAAAAGCATCAAGTCAGAATATATGTGTAGTTTTTTTAAAATCTGAATTGTAATAAACCTGCAGGATAGAAGAGCCTTGGAGTGCCAGAGTGTAATGGGAAAGTGTGGCTTTTAGGTGAGAATGTGCAAGAAGATATGATGAGGTACCTAAAGACAAGGCAGCTTTCAGATTTGAACATTACTGTGGTGCAGCTCAAAGGCCTTTTCTGGTACCAGTTTTGAGTGGCATGAGACCACAAGTTCAGTTCCTCGTGGGTTTCAGTTGACATTCAAGCCTGGAGCGTGCCTGGAGCAAGTTACTCTGCCAACAATGGAATTTGCTTTTCAAACTGAATGGTGAAATACCAGTTTGCTGCAATTTACCTCCCTGTCCTGTAAATGTTCTGTAGCATTTTAGTTTTAGCATGGGAGGCTGTTTTTAAAGTTTCTTTCTTCACCAGCTATTAAGTAACCTGAGTGTTAAGTGGCTGAGTACATTCCAGGGTAGAAGGCTGCTTTGGCTATTGCAATCCACTGAATATTTCATACACTTCACCTGCATAGTTCTCCTCAGCCAGGAAAACAGCTAATATTGACATATTGGCATGCTGATAATGAACTGTCAAAAATGTCATGAATCCTAAAGAAAACAACTATGCTTATCTGTGGTAGACATGTTTGACCCTGTTTTAAGTGTTCAGTTTCCAAATAAGGCATGTAATTTAAAAATCAGAACCTGTCACTTTATATCTTTTTGAAACAGTCAGAAAACACACACAGCAGCTTTTTAAAGCGTGTGGCAAAATTGTGCCACATATGTTGTGACCACCCTGAAGTTGTAAAACTGTATGTATATGGAGGGTAAATTACAGCAAGTTGCACAGAAGAGGTGAACATTGTCTAAAAAGTGAATAATCTATTTCTTGGGAAAAAAGTATATCAAGGCAATATTTAACATAAGAATAAAACATCAGTTCCAGTCCAGACCATGATTTGTCGTGTTTACTACCCAAATTCATCTATAATATTTTATATGTTTTGTGGTAATAGAACAGTTTTGGTGTCCAGTCCTAGTCCTTCAAAGGAGGGTGCCCTTCCTGCCTGCCTTCCTTCCAGATGTGAGGTTTTGCCAGCATACTGGGATTTCATTTTCATATCTGGTTCTTTGTTATATTTAACTTCTTATTGTCAATTGCATTTTCACCTGGCACAGAATTAGTTGCTATACAGTTAAAACTCAGTGAATGTATTACATGGGTTTTGGAATTAAATGCTCTCAAATTTTAATTATATCAGATTTCAAATATTAAACCAGCTTCTTCTCCCGTGAGTAGTCCCAGCTAAAGTCAATACGAATATTTTATGAGTTATGCAACGGGATTTGTCCTGCCTTTTATAAGTAATCCTTACACCCACACACAGAGAATTTCTCTAGTTCTTATTCTGTGAAAATGCAAGTTAGAATATGGACTGTGTAGTGACTTACCTCTTATGCTGAAAAAGAATGATAGAAAGGAAAATGCAAAGTAAATTATTTAAATTATTTGCTCCTAAGCATATTTCAAAAGAAACAAATATAAATAAAAATAAGAACTTATGTATATCCAATATATGTCTAACTTGTATTGCATATTTTGATCATCCTACTTTTAAATGAATTGTTGACTATCCATTTAGAAGCAAGTTGTTTTATTTTCAGACTGATAAGTATGAAAAATGCCTCTGAAATGTCTTGTTCACCTAGGAATAAACAACTTTTCCTACCTCCGAGTCTATTTGGTTTCCAAAGTGCTCTTTTTGGAGACCTTTTTTTGCACGTGTACTTGGTACAGCACCTGGAACAATGAGGCCTTTGAGCACAACATTACTTATGTAAATACAATTATTCCTATCAACATGCCTGAAAATTTTTTCCACATTCTCTACTACAGGCTCTGTTGTACCGGCCTGTATTTCAGATAGTTGTCTCAGGATCAGAATAACCTTTTTAATCATAAAAATGCATTAACACCAGACTCTTTCACTGAAAAAGGACTTGTTCATTTTACCTGCCGTAGAGACGAAAGCTAAATGGTGAATATGAACAATCTCAGGCAGAGATAAAACCTTAAATAAATATTTGTAAAGTAATTATAACTCTTTCATACACAAATACCTTCCTAAATGAAGACATTAAGGGTTTTTTTAAGTCTTCATTTAGTGATACACAAGTCAAGAAGACATCGTCAATAGAATGCTAAATGTATGCTGAAACTGGTATCTTGTATTCTTCCATGAACAGACGCTTTATGTTTTCTTCATTATATTAAGGAGAAATCTCTCCTTTTTGTCTGTCATGAGCAACCCCAGAGGACACAACATGATGCTTCAGAGTAGCTTCAGGCCATGGAAGCAGCCTGGCTCCAGGACAGAAGTCCTTGGAGGGGACACCACAGAGGATAACTTTGCAAATGTGCACAGTCCTCCCAACTGCAGCAAGGTTGTTTGGTGTAAATGTCCTGCAGTGTGTCAATATTGAGATTTTTGTCCTCCTATCATCTCCAGTGTTAACAGCTCAGCAGGGAGGCGTCTGCTGCTGCTGCTTGTATCTGTGCAAATTGTCTCTCATGAAACAATCTCACAAGGGACTCAGGCAAATGTCCAGTTTCTGTAATGGTGATGTTTGTTTATTTGCAATTAATTAGCCCGAGATTTGGCTCAGTGATTTGGAACCTGAGTTAGCAGGTAACTTTAGCAGGAGGAATGAGGTGACCCTGTCTTTTGTACTTTGGGACATTGTACCATGCACATCCCAGCCTGGAGTCACGGCACAAAGCTGCCATGTGAGAGCTCCTTCAGGCTGCCACTGGGCATAATTCAGTATCACAAGCAAAACACAATGTGCTTAAGGAATTTTGTGAAATTTTATAACTGTAGCCTGGTCTCTTGGTGACACTTTGGGATCCCCAGCAAGGGAGCCAGGGGTGATGCCCACTTCCTTCCATTCTGCTTCCAGAGAAAATGCCCTCAAGGAATAATTGTGGCCCACTGCTCTTTTTGGAATAATGCTTCAGGGCTCAGGTTGAAAAGATTGGATGTCACTGCTTTAAGCAAATTGGAAAATTCAATTCTACATTGTATCTCTTAAGGAAAATAAGACAGTTGACGTAATTTATAGCATTTAAGATACTATACTGTGAAATAATATCTTGTCAATCACATTGAAAAGGGCAATGGAAGCACAAGCCAAAATACACAAAGAACTGTTAGTGGGCAGCAGTTTTCCTACTGTGGTTTTTGAGCAATAGGCATAGATAGTGTTGTTCCTGGCAGCAGTGTGTAAAGAAAATTAAATAATACTGGTTTTTTTAATGAATTATCACCTGCTGTAGATTTTTAGAAATAGATTTTCATTTCCAATAAATAGATTTCAATTTCCAAGTACAAAAGTGGGGACATAAAAAAAATTGTTAAAGTGGGAATTTTCTGGTTTTGCACTAATAGAACTGAAATTCAACCTTATTTACTATTTTATTTTCAACTGAAATTAAAATCTAAAATGCCAAATACATATCCTAGGACTTGAAAAGTATCTTATATCCACTGAGCAGTTCCTTGGTTCCCACTTCTCATTCCTCTTAGACACAGAAAGTCCCTCTGTAATGTCTTATTTCAGCTAATTTTTTTCAGCCAATTCCCACATCTTCTGCAGCTTTTTCAGATATTCTTTTATAGCTAATAACTAATTAGCCACGGAAGATAAGACTGCATTAAATGTTTCCCACCTTTCTGATAAATATTCTTTGTACCATGCTGCAGAGTAATTTTTCTCTGTCTTTTTCTGCCTTGGTGACTATTTTAGCCTTGTTTTCATACTGTGGGTTTGCTGGAGAGGTTTAGCCTAAACCACCCAGGACGTGCTCATTCCTAATGATCGTGACACAGTGTACTCAGGGACATTCAGTGACACTTGCAGAATTCCATGCTTTCTTGACCAGGAATACTGAGCAGATGTCTTGCTGCCACTGCTGGTAACAGTTAGGCAGATACCAAATTGTGCCTATTGTTTCTATTCCTGGAGATGCCCTAAATGGAAATATTTAAGCAACATCCATTTTTATTAAAGAGATGTTTCCTTTCCACTCTTCTGAAACCTAAGTAATTTTTTCTCCTGGCAAGTCCAAGGCAGAAATGCTCACTTCTGCTCATTAAGACTTGGGATTACACCAGAGTGTGCTTTTCTGCAAATAAACAGCTGTTCAGGGGAAGGAAAATACCCAGCTCTAAAATGAACAAAGTTCTTAAGATCATTTGCTTTCAAAATGCTCAATGCAAGTGCCATTGTATAATGAAACGTCACAGGCACTTAACTTTTATGGAGCAGTTATTGACTGGTCACTGTTCATTTTCAGACATTAATGCCAAGGTCAGTTAAAACTAACCAAAGTCCAGATCAACATGTATTTCATATTAGAAACTTGCCAGGATTTTATTCACTATTTTCTTCCCTGGTCTTTTTCCGGACAGGCCAGTCACAGTTTTCAATGTCTGTATCCTTTTACCTGTTAATTTTTCATTATACCTTTCCCATTTCCATGTTTCCCACTAAATGTCACTTCCTACAGCTGAAATTTAATTTGAATTGTTAAATGTATTCATTCTACCAGAGCTTTCGACATGAGTTTATTATTACTTCTTGGCATATAGCTTGCCTTAGTGGGCTTTAATAAATTAGTCTAATCATATGGTGAGTACTTACTTCATTCTGTGTTTGTTCCTGCTAGGAACTGAAATTGTCTCTGTAATTGTATGCAAATCCCTTCACCAGAATAATCAAAGGAAACCTATGTGTAACTGTCCATCCTCCACAAGAGAAGCATAAAAGTCACCTAACTTTTAATTCCACTTAAATGAAATGTTGTATCATCTGTGAAATGTAGATACAAAATAGAAGAACAAAATTAAAATCATGTCAGTAGCAGATACTGTGATAATATTGCTGGTTGCTTTTAGTCCTGCTCTTTACATATGCATAACATAATTTTCATAGTGTTCAATGTTCTCATTGAACTTGAGAAATAATAATATTGTGATTTTTCATTTTAAACATGGTGGAGTCTCTTCTCCTCCAAAAAATACGTGAGACATATGATGGAGGGTTTTATGAGTTGCCTTCAAGAAGGTGCCTGTTTCCTTCTGCTGCAGGATGAGGGATACTGGATGACCTAGCTCAGAATTATCCAAATTCAAATTAGTCAAATTTTCAGTTGAGAAAAATTCTCCTGTAGTTCTCTTGCTCTAAGGCATGTTTTATATATTGGCCTCAAATCATCTTGATTTGCTTCTTTGACCTCTGTCAAATATTTTAGCATTAATTTTTTATATGTGGACACCAAAAGGAGATTCAGCCAAGTAGGAGTAGTCCACTGTTCTCTGTGAAGATCATATCATTATCCTCCCTGTTTCTCTGTGTAAGAACCTAGATGTTACATTAGCTGTCTTACAGCATTGCTGGAAAGATCAGTTCTGTGTATCAGTGACTGTGATAGCAGTGTTTGTGGAGACACTCACAGAGGCAGGGTTACTAAGTGCCTTCTGCTCTGCCTGCTCTGTTCAGAGCAGTATTGAAAAGAGTTAGAAGAGAGGAGGAAGCCAATGCAATCAACAGTCTCTGCTCATTTCCCTTCTTTGAAATTTTTGTTATTTCTTTGCATGCTGGTTTGCACAGGTTCATATAAAGCAGTTACAGATATGCATACATACAGATGTATTTACGTATTATGGACATGTATCTGTATACTTGAAATATTAAAAAGAACTTATTGAAATCTTTTCTCACTTTTTTTGCTTTTTTTTTCTTTTTTAATTGTAGGATTTGGGGTTTTTTTAAGACACTCAGATTCTGAGCCCTTTTCAGGATTTAGTTGAGAGTGATATTTTCAGTCCCTAAGATGAAGTGCCTGGCAGGTGCATTATTCAATGTCATAAAATCATAGAATCATTTAGGTTGGAAAAAGTTAAGATCAAGTCCAAACATTAACCCAGCACTGCTGTGCTCACCCCTAAACCATGTACCCCACTGCCACTCTAAATGTCTTTTAAATGCCTTCCAGGTTAGTGACTCAACTCCTTCCCTGGGCAGCCTGTACAAGGGCTTGACAATCCTTTTTATGAGGGAATGTTTCCTAATATCCAATCTAAATCTCCCCTGGCACAACTTGAGGCAGTTTCCTCCTGTCCTGTCACTTGTTTCCTGGGAGAAGAGGCTGACCCCACCTGGCTGCACGCTCCTGTCAGGCAGCTGCAGAGAGTGCTGAGGGCCCCCTGAGCCTCCTTTTCTCCAGGCTGAACACCCCCAGCTCCCTCAGCTGCCCCTCACAGCATTTGTGCTCCAGACCCTTCCCCAGCTCCAGACATGCTGCAGCCCCTCAATGTCTTTCTTGCAGTGAGGGACCCAAAACTGAATTTGAAGTCAAGTAAGGAGAATGATCATTGTCATTACATTTCAATAAAAGCCACTATATGAAATCTTGAGATGTTTCACAAGTTGCTGCTCCAGTTCAAAAAGAAGGCGCCTTATCTTAATGCTGGTCTACATGAGAAAAGCACTGAATTAATTTTAGGGACTCAAAGAAAATCATAGATCTTTAGGATTATCTCCAAATTGTTTTTCTGTTGGGAGAGTAATTAACTTCTAATAAATTTGTGGTCCATGTGTCAGTTTAAAAAATATAGTAAGACTTATTTCAAACTCTCTTCAGACAAGTGGTAACTATAATTGTAGAACTCAGATTTTAAGTATTGTTTTCCTGAGGCTTATTACATTTTTCTGAAAAAGGTAAATACTTCAAAATATAGATTTCAATACATTTTAAATTAAATTTAAAATCAGATATAATGTGCCTGGGGTCTACAAGTAGAACTTATGGGAGGAAAAGGTCCTAAATATTATTTGCTGTGTAGCTGCCAGTAAATATGGACATGGCCACAAATGCATAGAGATAGAATTAAGGTTGTGACTTCTTCAAAATGCTTGTTAATGTGAATGTCTGTTGTTTCAGTCTGAAGACTGTTCTTTCTATTTTCTATCAGGCAGGAATTAAAAATGACACAGCCAATAGGCAGAGACTTCCAGGTATTTTATAGTAAAACACTACTTTTCTAACAAATCCCTATAGAAAGGAGGCAGAAGAGCTGGCATCAAGATCTTCATTTAGTGCCCAGAGTCACTGTCCTAGGGCGCAGGTATCTTATTGCGGCAGATGCCTTATGGGGAAAAGTAGTGCGTGACAATATAAAGACAACAGCACAATATATTAACCAGAATACATTAAGGTACTGCTAATTTGAAATTATACCAGCTCTTGGGAGCTTTAGCTCACAGTGCTAATATCCTTAGACATGGTTCCTTAGGATGTTATTTACAGAAACCTCTTGTACATTTGTGTACCATCGCAGGGCAAAATAAATCCTGTTCAATTGAGACTGGAGGGGTAGATTGTTGGCAAGCTAGCAACTTCTGGAAAATAGCTAAGCCTGAATGAAGATATTGTGCAAGAAGGATAATTTATTAGTATCAATCTTACAAACTATAGGTTTTAGCGAAAGTAAGGATTTTGGCAAAAGGTAATAAGGCAAATATTTGAACTTATTTTCTTCCATATGGATTCATTTCTTCCAGTGAATTAATTTTTTCCTCTTTTCTGCCCCTTCATTAAAAATACTGATACACATTAGCCCTAATGATTGTCCCAAGATGGCTTCTCAGATAATTGGTTATTTATAGAGACTACATAGACGGTCTGAGGGAGGGTAAGCATAACACATGCTTCTTTTTCCTCCCCTCTTTTGTTCCACTTGTTTGCTCAATTGCTGGGGGTTTTTAGGTAATAGTTTGTAAACTATTGCCTAAAAAGTAATTTGGTTTTGTTGTTTATCTGTAAGTACCTTTGGATGTTTTCATCTCCATGCATACTTGTCATAAGAAAAATGATGGGCCTGCAATGTTATTTTGAAGGCATATAGTGAAATGGGAAGAGTAATGGTATCTGAAAACTGTGAAAGCCCAACCAAAACTATAAAATTGACTTTAAAACCAGGGCTTTTCTTCAGTTCCTCTCAAGTTCCCAGTTATCTCTATCACTTGGCACTTTGATGAGACACCTTTACAGCGTTTTTCATATGAAGGCTGCAGAGTCTGAAATGCAAAGAAGGGAAAAAATCTTGCTGCTGAGTGGGCGTAGCATTAATGGGACCTGACATAGCTTGAATCTTTGATCATGAATTCCCATTGTGGTGTAAGCCAAACCTCCTCCCATATGCTCCCTGAAAGCACATTTCTTAGGCTATGTTGTTCCACTTAAGACTAAAAAAAAAAAAAAAGTAATGGCTGTAATATATTGACAGCATTTTCTTGTAGCTTTATGTTGTCCTCAGGAAAGAAGGATTATTAAATACTGCAGATGTAGCTGCACAGGTACCAGTCTCAAAAGGATTAAGGGAGAGAATGACAGAACATCTGACCATACACTATTGCAGGATCTTGTTTTGAAGGTGTCTCAAACACCAAGAAAATATTCAAGGTCATAGTTGTCAAAGAGGCAAGAAATATGATCTCAAAGGCAGCTTTCTTTATCATTAAATATTCCAAAGTATTTGGAACAAAAACACAATAGAAGAAATAGCTAAATTGGATCCATTGTTTCCTCAGTTTTGGTTCAGAACCATGTGCAGTAAAATTGTCCTGATCATTCATGGTATAGGTGGCTTAATTGACAATCTACATCATAGTCGATCTCTTTGAAAGTGATTTGAATTTGAAAAGTTAAGTAAGCCCAGACATGGATTTTTCAAAAACAGATTTTGTGAGCTAAAGCAATTTTCATTCTATTACAAAATGATTTTGTTTTCTAGACACTGGAAAAAAATTGTGTATCTCATTCTAAGGCAAGTTTTTGCATTTCCATGAAATTTCGCTAGATCAATGCACTGGGTTTTCATGGCAGGGGTTTGGTAGTGGGGATCTACAGGGATGGCTTCTGTGAGAAGCTGCCAGAGGTTTGCCCCATGTCTGATAGAGCCAAAGCCAGCTGCCTCCAAGATGAACCTGCCACAGGCCAAAGCCAAGCCCATCCCCGATGGTGGCAGCACCTCTAGGATAATGTGTTTAAGAAGGGGAAAAAGTAGTGCAACAGAGATAGACATGAGAATATGGGAGAGAAAGAGCTCTGCAGACGCCAGTGTCAATGCAGAAGAAGGGGTGGGATGCTCTCCAGGCCCCAGAGCTGAGGTTCCCCTGCAGCCCTTGGTGCAGACCCTCGTGAGGCAGCTGTGTCCCTGCAGCCAAGGAGGTCCACAGTGGAGCAGATTATAGAATTGTAGATGGTTTGGGTTGGAAGAGACCTTAAATGTCACCTAGTTCAAACACCCCTGCCACAAACAGGGAACTTTCCACTAGGCTCAGAGCCCTGTCCAGCCTGGCCTTGAACACTGCCAGGGATGGGGCATTCACAGCTTCTCTGGAAGCTTCTCTGGGCAAGAATGCCCTTCTACAGACATATGCATAGTTGAAGAAAGGGGAGGTGGAGAGAAAACATTAGAGATTTTTCCCCACATTATCCTACTCTGATTTGATTGGCAATAAATTAATTTTCCCCAGTTGAGACTGTTTTGCCCACAACAGTAACTGCTGATTGATGTCTCCCTTTCTTTGTCTTGGCCCACGTTTTCCCTCATCCCATCCAGTTGAGGCGCAAGAGCAATAGAAAGCTTGGTGAGCACCCAGCATCCAGCCAAGGTCAACCCATGGCAATGAGCTAAAGAAATTTTTTCTGGATGAAATTTCTAGAAGACCTATCAAAAACTGATCACACTCAAACTCAGAAGGAAGTATACGAGATTCACTGTCAAATAAAGAGGTATTAAGTATTGATCCATTCTGGTTACAGGGTTTTTTTTCCAGTGTCTTTATTAATGATTTGTATGAAGAAATACAAAATGCATTTGTTAAGCTTGCAGAGGATAAAAATTTAAGAGGACTGTGTGTACTCTGGAATACATTTTTAAAATACATCATATTTTCACCAATGTACTTCAGGAACAACTTGGATCAATTGCAACATATCCAGAGGAAAGCAAGGAAAATTGTCAGAATTGAGGCTAAAACATTTTCCACAAGGAAAAACCAAGAGAATCATGTTTCAGAAACAGAAGTGGAGATAAAAAAGAAATTTAACAACAGTCTTCAGTTACATAAAGGATTGCTTTAAGGAAGAAGGCAACAAACTGTTCTCCAGGCCTACTCTAGAGATAGGACAAGAACGAGTGGCTTTAAATTGTGCCAGGGGAGACTTCGGTTAGACTTTAGAAAACATCTCCTAATGATAAGGATAATTAACCAATGAACATGTTACCTAGGATGTGACTGAATCCTCTTTAGAGATTTTTAAGGACAAAGAAAGATATCTGTCTAGAATTTTTTAAATATACTTTATATATAATATATATATTATATATATTATATAAAAGTATATACCTAAATATAATTTTTATTTTTGGTGGGATGGAGGGTTATAGAGGAATAGATGGAACTACTTCTTGAGTTCCCTGTGTTACTTTCCAATCCCTGTGTCATTTCTGTGAATCAGATTGAAGAAGGACTCACCTGTAATTCTAGCTTCCACTCTGTCAGAGAAATTGGCCAGTTTGCATGTGCTTTTTGTTGAAAGTTCTGTCTCCAGCTCACACTGCAGAAAAAATCAGGGGTGCAAGTTTGTTTAAGTTCTGGAAGTTCTATGCTTACCAAAATTTGAAACAAAACTGTGTGTTAATAAAAAGGTAATAAACACAAGGAAAAATGAAATATGCATGAGTTAGAGTGCTTGTAGTTATTGGTGGAATGTATGGTCATGCATCGCTCATACTGTAAATTTCTTGTATGGTTTTCATTACTGTATTTTCTGGATTCATCTCAACAAGATTTGGCCAGATAAAATAAATGGTAGTTATTTTCGCTAAATCTCATGTCCAAACTTCTTCGGTATTCATTGAAAAAAACACCTTTGAGATAGATATATAAGACCAAAAAAATGAGGTTTTTTACGGGTCACATGTGTCTCCTTTGCAAGCTTGGATGATTAACTTAGACAACTACTCTATAAACAGCTAGAATTAAGCAACATTAATCCAGTCCTGAATTTTAAATATATTGGCTTATCCTTACCAAATGATTTATTGGTCATTCTTCACTTCTATGTGAAGAATCCAACTGTGTGTTGGATTTATAAAAAACTTACTCTAATACTAATTCGTATAGTTGGAAGTAGCTTTCATAAAGTAGCTCCACCAGTGTATGGGGCTTTTGAAATCATAGTAAACCTTGGGAATGAGATTTATTCCTATTTGAAAATTAACTGGCCCTGAAAGAGAAGCAAATTAATTTGCATTTCAGTAACATGCAGCACATGAGCCCATATAAGCCCATCTTTGGAAAAGACCCATGTTTGTCAGAGATGTTTTCTATGCCTGCGGTCATAACAAATATATTGCATATGCTGTTTCCAAGTTTATTAACCTCTTAACTTAATAATTCAGTATTGTTAGTCTGCTAACCATAGCAAAATACAGTCATAATATGTAAATATTGCATCCTCTTCATTGCAGAAAATTAGTGATAGGTTGCTGGACAAAAGTTCCAAAATAAGAATTATTACTGGGGTGCTACTGTTTGGAGCAAACAGCCACTTCACATGGCAAGCCCATCAGGAATGATTGCTTGTGCTTAGAGGGTTAGGGAAATGGTTTCCCAGAAGGAAAAGGCTGCTGTAAGATGAAAGTTATTGAAATTTATTATATCACTGTAATTGATCACTGAACTATCTTCTGGTGAAAGCAAGCAAACAAGGAAAAAAAAAAGAAGGAAAAAGAAACAAAAAATGAGAAAAAAAGGAAAGGTCTACATCCCATCAGAAAAATAAGTCAAGATGGTAATCCTGTATCTCTTCAGTTTATTCTGAACATGCTGAAGAGATATAGATATCAAATTGTACTTTTTATTTAATCTGAAATAAATGAAATCAAATAATTTCCTGGTGAAATGAAATTGTTTAAGGGAAAGCCTAGCTGAAGACAAATAAAAAAGTCTAAAAGGTAACTTAAATTTTAAAATCAAAAGCATTTCTCATGATTTCAGCTACTTGGATGGAGGAAGGTTGTGTATAGGCTCCAATTACAGGAATGTTGCAGCGAGTAGGAGGAATCCTGGGCTACAAAATTGCCCATTTTACACACTTTGGCCTCCAGAAGATATCTGACTCTGAACGAGTACAAATATCTCTACAGCACCAGGTGCACATATGCTATTATTTTTCTATGGCTGATCCATTTTTTTGATGAAAAAATGCCAGTGGGTTATGGAATGAGGGAAGAAGGCTTTAAAAATCTGAGATTTTGTTTGTAATATATCTAAATGTAGTATCGACCTCGATGCATGGATTTCTTGCAGAAGGCATCTCTAGCTTTCATTTTACAGGAAACCAATAGAGTAATGTTAAATTTTCATGGGGGGGAAAGGTGGGGTGCATGGGGTCATGGGTATTTTTCACAGCATTATGACTGTTATCTTTTGGGACAAAAAAAAAAAAAAGGAAGAAAATAGCAGTATGGTATGTCATCACAATTCTACCTGACCAGAGAACAGAAAATAAGGAGAGAAGGGCTCAAGAAAACAAAATCTTTACCCTTTTGCTGTTTTGGTTCCAGTATATTGAGGTGGAATTGGAATTGGTATTACTAGTCCTTAAGCAGTGGGTAATAGTATCTACATTTAATCAATGACCTGTAAAAGTCAGTTGGCAGACTTCTCATCACAGGTCATTTGAGGAAAGTTCCCCAGAATACAGTTCCATAAAGAGGAAAAAGAAGTCCTGCTTGCATATAATGTCCTTGCATTTGGGAAGGACTTCAGTTGAGCTTTCAGGAAGTTATGTTGGTGTTTTATTTATTCATAGATTTTTAAATTGAAGAAAAAAAAAAAAAAAAGAAAATAAAAAAGGCCATCTCTGTAAAGGACCAGGAACTTCTTGATACACAATTCCAGGCTTCAAAGTTATGCTTGGGCACACCCATTTGTCTTTTTTAATAAATGAGTTGTCTGCATTTCAGGGTTGAATTAGTTGATGAGGAAAGGTTGCTCTAAAAATTTGTGAAAGAATTTAACTTACTTTTATATATTGGCATAGTCCTAAACGTTTTGTTAAATAATAGTGTTTAGAAAAAATATGGATTTTGCAGCTCAGCGGATATGAGCTAGCCTAGGGATTATTTTGTTTGCTTGTATGCAACAAATAGTGTTTCACAATAAATGGAAGGGATGTATTCCAGAAAATTAATCATTCATCTGTCTGTAGCATAACTGAGGATAAACAGCAGGTAAACAGAAAATAAATACCTTTTAGAAGACAGCTATAATATTCATGTCTGCTGTCTTTACTTGTGCAAACATCTTTCTAAAGATTAGGAATTTTGCTTGAATAGAAATACAGCATTTAGCTTCTGAGAATTATCCCAGGTTAGTTTCAGAGGGTTTTGCCTTATAAAATGTTTGCAGAAATCAACTTTATTTCCTTGTCAGCTGTAGCCAATTATTTTAGACAAATAAGCATTCTCCGCAGCATGTCTAATTTTTATCCAACTGAGCCTGTGAATGTCTTTATTCATTCTGTGTAAACTTCATACTTGTCAATCTGTTACATTAAAAATTGTTCCTGCACACTGAATAGATGACCATGCCACTGGTGACTTGCACAGGGATTCTGAACTCTTCTGATGGAGAATGCTGCACCATATCCCCTTGGTGCTGTTTAGCTGTGTTGTGCCTACTTGTGAAAACCCTCATCTGAGTGACAGCTACCAACAAGAAGCTGCAGAAGCTTCAAATACATAAATGAAGGCAGTTGCTAATGAAATGTGGCAAGTGAAACCTTGATCCAAGATAGAAGAAAAGGCTTTCTATGTGTTTGTCTGATATTTGTCCTGCTTTGTGCTGGGATAAATTGCCAATTTGATCCAAACACATCTTAGTGAAGTTGTCCAAATGAAATAAGAAAGGAAGGAGGGAATGTCAATTGCTGTTTCAAACACCATTCATTCTGAATCAAAGAAAATGTTAATTAGTGTCAGGAAGCTGAATTAAGTAAATGTTGACTGCCTTGGTAGCACAGATCAAGTCAAAGTTACAGTGTTAAGTGAGGTAGGGACCCCTGTAACATTGGAGTGGTTTTAATATATGTCTATATATGGAAATGAATAGGAAATGAAGCAAGAAATACAATGCTTGGGAAAGAATCTCGCCATGATTTGCAGAGATAATTACAGGCAAAAAGGAGATTGAATATAGCAACAGGAAAAGCAGAATAATTATGCGGCAATTTACAGGAAAGCTGATGGTTCTTTGAAAAAAAATAACAGTCATCGGGTTAAAAATATATGCTGAGTGCAGAAATGTTTTAATACTTGATACATTGAGTATTTGAATTCATTTCCTGCAATAAAATTCTGTTTCATAAAATAAACGTCTCATTTTTCTTTAAAAATATGTCCTTCATTTTATGGATTTATTATAAATGTTAGTATTTTTATCTAAAATGTCATCTGAATTGGGGGGAAAAACCCAATAAATGTTCATTTTGGAGTGCTGGTACATAATGTCATAAAGATAAGAAAATTTATATTTTAAGTTAATATTTAAAAGACTGCATATGTTATAGGGGCCAGTAGAAAAATAGCTAGTCCTGATTTGCAAGAAGATTAGTTTCTCATGTGTCAGAAAAAAGTCACATTCTAATAACACAGTCATCTAGTTTTATTTGACAAATTCAGATTTCCACTGTGATGTAGGTCGTCTCCTAATTAGTTGGTTAGCAACCACACACTCAAAAGTGCTCTTTCTGAAATGTAACTAACTAAGATTCTTCTTGAAATCTCTGGGATATCTCATAGTTCTACGGGGAATCTGCCATGCAGTGGCATCTTTAAGAGCAATAAAATGACACCTGAGGGTCACTGCACTCAGGCATGGGACACTCTTGCTGAAGAGAGAAAGAGGCTACCACTGGGTGACCTCATCACTAAGGAAGATTTTTAAGAGGTGGAATCTTTAATTTAAAGCTAGTGGGGGAAATTCTGCCAGCTCATGAGTTAAAAGCCACAATCCTCTTGTGGTTCTAGACAGGAGGAGCTCTTCTGAATTGTGTCATTTTTATGAACGTGTTATTGAGAAACATATCTGTCCTTCTGTTATTTTTGTCTTTTTTAAACATCTACTCTGGGTGTGTGGTGTACAATCTTCATTGCTTTAAAAAATTCCCTGCTTATTCTGGATGAAGAATAGAATAATACATGCTTCCTGCTTCATGGGTTGGTTGAGCAAGTCAAGATGAGGTTTGCAAGCTGTCCTGAGTCATGTCATAATTTCCCCTGCTGCCTCTCTACTGCACATCCCCAGTTGAAAAAGAGCAGGAAGGAGGTGAAGGGCTGGTGGTCCAGGGCAGCCTGAGACTTTCCTGCAGGTTCAGGGGGAGACCTCTGACAGGACACTGCCTTTCCCATCTGTGAATGGCTTCAAGGACAACAGGGAGGCATCAAATACTGGTACAGATAAAGAGCAATAGTCCTGCCAGTAGTAACTGTTAATGCTTCTCTGGTGCCCTTCATTCAGTGACCTCTAATCTCTTTGCATACATTGATTCAAGCTGTATGGAAGCTCTGAAATAGTTCAATATAATTTCTATTTATACATCTATACTGGCATATAATTTATATGTATAATTAAATTAAACTAAGAATTCTCACTAGGAAGCATTAGAAGCTGCTTGGATTAAGTGGTGTTATTATAAAAAGAAACCCAAACCAAAGCATTTGAATGCTTTTGTGGTATGCAAATACTTCTGCTGAATGAGGAGGCTCAGATTTTTCCTTTGCTGTGTCCAGATACAGAAATTGTATAAAACTAATCTGAGAAGCTGAATGCTTGAGTGGAAGAGTTTGTGTGTATGAATCATATGAAGATTATCCATAATGCTCAGCATTCTGATCACCCCCAGCAATTGTAAATTTTGTTAATTGCATACTGTATGCTGATCATGACAAGCAGCATAGGTAGGATTCAAATATTCTCTTATTCCCTTCCCTGCAGGAGCATATGTTAAAAGACATAATATTGATTAAGGACAATTCCTGTTCAAAAAACGCAATGATTGTGTTACTAGTGTACTGTATCCTTCTCTTTTAGGTTATTCAATACTTCAAGCAATTATGGAAAAAGCAGGACAAAATAGCTGGCAAGTCAGTGCCATCTGTGTGGAGAATTTTAACGATGCCAGCTACAGGCGGCTTTTAGAAGATCTGGACCGAAGGCAAGAAAAGAAATTTGTAATAGACTGTGAAATAGAGAGGCTTCAGAATCTCTTAGAACAGGTAACACCTGCTTTTAATGTTGCTGTAAACATGTTACTGAAACTCCAGATGAGATTGTGTTTTGTTTATTTTGTCAATGGAAATGAAATTGATTCTTTTAAGTTTTATTTTTTTTTACTTCATCAGCCTATATTTGTATGCCCACTTGCCTGTTCTGCTCTCTTTTCATCTACAGTACTTGTCCTAGCAGCTGGCATGTCAGGGCAGGGAGCCTCTCCTTTCCCCCTCAGGACCTTGGTGGTGAAAGGTGCCAGCAGTCAGGGCAGCTGCACATTTGGTCCCACTTCCAGCACCTCCCTGCCTGATGCCTCCTGCATCAGGGTCAGAGGGCTGCTGGAACAACAAGGTGTTGTTGAATTGCCACTGTGTTCTTAGTCTGTACCTTCATGGGGGTAAAGCTCTGCTTTGTTTGAGGGGGGAAAAATGTCTATTTTAAATCCATTACTCTTTCTGCTTGCCAGATAGCAGAGGTCGTGTATATCTAGCCATAAAAAGTTTTAAAATTATTGTTTGAGATATTTAAACTGATAGTTTTATCACCTTAGCAGGGTATTTAGGAACACAAAGAGCAGTGAATAAAAGTGCTGTTGAACTGGGAAGAGAGGTCAGGTTCTTCCATCAGTTATCCATGGAAACATGCTGCTGGGGAAAAAAATACTGGGTCAGACAGACTGGCTTCCACTGGGTAACATCTATACCAGTGTGCAGAGTGAATATCAAACCATGCTGCTCTGATGTGTCAAATCTCTCTCTATGCAGTGTTTATGTGTAAACTGTTTCTTAAATAATGGAAAAAACAAATGATGCTTTAAAAGAAAAGTTTTGCCGAATGACAAGAAAATCACTTACGTTTAACTATCTGCATCTCTTATGATCTCACATATTACATTGCTGTGGTGCAAGTTCACTGTTGCTGCTGCAGGAATTGCAGGGAATGAATGCCATCTGCTGGTGCTGGACTCTCTGCCACCACTCTCCTTCTCTTGGTTAATGTGTTAGAGAATTTTTAAGATTTTGTTGCAAAACCATTCATGATGCATCTGCCTCTGAAGTCACTGAAAAATGAAATGTCATTTTTCATACAGAAATTCATAAAATATCACTCAAAAATGCATGAAATAGTACTCAATGTCATATATACATCAATTTTACTTTCACTGGCAGGAGGTAAAGAGAGAAACTGAGAATTAATAGTGTGGCTGATATAACAGGAAATTTTTCTATGACTATTGCCAAGAAAAGAACAGACAATGCTATATATTGCTACAGATACTCATTTGGCCCTTACATCTTTCTTTATTCTGAATGCCATTATGTTTTAACATATACCTTCTACAGCTTGTAATGAAATCCTCCCCCAGGTCAGCCTACATTGTAGTAAAACAGAACACCCATGTGAGGGTCTCCTAAATTACATTCAGAAAAACAATTTCTCCCTCACTTCTGTGCATGCACATGATGTTACCTGATTTCTTTTACATGGCATGCAAATGTGATATAGAAAAAGTATGTTCTGTTACCACAACTCTTGAAGTACACCCACCATCCTGTGTGGGTGTTCATAGTGACTATCCACTCAGTTGCAAAGGAAAATGAAGTCACTGAGTACATGTTTGGATCTCACTGATCTCACGTGTACATTTTATTTTCATCCAGGAGCTGCTACTTATTTTCCTTCTAAATCGGCAGCTACATAGTCAGTTCATACAGGTCTGGATTTTGCATGCCTGAAGTCGGTAGCTAATGCAAGCATGTTAAGAAATAAAAATGGGGTTTGTGGCCACAACAGGCTGAATCAGACATGGTGAGTTTGTCTCACACCTCCACAGGACAAGCCTTAAAGCTAATTGAGTTTTTTCATTAACTGCACAGGGAGAGTTGAGGGTAGGAGTTAACAACTTACATGCAGCATACTTGTATCACTTTTAGGAAGTGATTTATCTGGCTACTGTCTAATTTTGGGTGGGATAAATTTTACCTAGGAAGTGAGCTTTTTTTTTACTTGTACTTATGTTATTTGCTCCTAAGTGTAAAATCTGTGCCCTAAATCCATGCTACTGAACTGAAAGAAACTGGCTCGTGGGCTTAGAGATTTTTTGTTCACTCAGTAGTCATCGTCTATACATATCTACCATATACATATCTATATTTGCATGACCTAATTAAATTGGAAGTCATGTATATGCCTGGAGATTCTTTCCATCCTTCTAAAGTACCATCACTGTAAAAGCAGGAATGGCATTAGAGCCAGGCTAGAGAAAATGTGCATAAGCGTTGCAGCTTTAGTCTCCCCTGTGAAGGTTCTGGTCTTCCTAGACAGGCTGACCTACAAATGAGCCTGGGATGCTGGGTTGGGGTTCCAATATGGCCCTCAAAGACCAAATGCTGCCTTGAGGATGGGTAGTCAGAAGCAGTCTCAGAAACAAAGCATTTAGTTTTCAAAAAATGGGAATGAAGAAATTAGCAAAAATAGCCCAGTGTAGAAAATGCAAAATAACAGCCATTTTCAAATATCAGCCATCGACTTTTTCCCTTTGCTTGGGGGCTTTAATAACCTGTAGCAGACAGGTAAGTTGGCTTCACAGCTTCACAGCTGGACTAAAAGTTGGCGTGTTCTTCCCTGCATACACTGAGGAATTGATTAAGCTTCAGTGAGTCTAATTAACTCAACTTCTTTCCTGCCTAGTTCTCCTGTAATTGAGAGCCTAAGTTGTGACTATACTGTAATACTTTGCAATGTACAAGTAAATGTTCTGCAGAACATTTAGGAAAAGTAATTAAATCTCAGTAATGAGACCATAACTCAAAGTGCTTTGCCCTTAAATCTGCACTAATGAAGGGAGGGAAACTGGCTTGTGGGCTTGTGGGTTTCTTCTCAACTGACTGCCCATGTTAATACACATTCACACTTCTCATGACTGTGTATCTCAAGCAGTGAAGACTGGAGGCGTTTCCACTGGCTGTGTTGTCAAAATGAGCTAATGTGCTCCTCCCCAGCCCATGCCTGCTGCCCACTTAGCTGACCTGATGTTTTCTGCTCGCTGCCCTCTTCACCTGCCAGCAGACAGAAACAGCACTTTGCTGTTTCCTCACTTCTTGTATAACTTTATTGTCACCATTTCCTATTTCCTTTTGTCCCTATATTTCTTAGTTCCTTAGTCTTTCTCATATATTTTCTCCTCTCTGTGTATGTCAGTGTGTGTGTGTAGAAGCTACCCCCCCACACACTCTGTATCTGGGACTTGTCTTCACAGAAGAGTTCTCTCCTGGAGCCCAGTGATGTGTCTGAATTCCAGAATTCCAGACTCCCTCCATGCACAACCCAGGATATGCTATTTTTATCATGAGATCTTCCTTTTAGGTTTTATGTAGCTGTGATATTTTGGGCAGGGCCAAGTCTGTATTGCTTTTTGTGGTGAAATACAGAGAAATGGGGTTTGATTTTTAGATTTCCATTCTAGAAAGGGATAGTAAGGCTGCCATTACATTAAATCCAGAAGATGGATTCAGCTTGCACTCAAGGGTTTGTGTCTGAGTTGCTTGTATTGCTCCCTTTTGTCTTCATCTCAGCAAAGGTTTCACATTTTATCACTGAAGGATATTCTGAGACTGTGATGGGTTTCTTAATAAAGCTGTGCTGTCGTCTTTGGTCTTGTTCACCCACACAAGACTGACTTGGAGGTATTTGGGAATATTTTGCTTGGTTTTGGTGTTAGTGTCCATGGCTCAGCTTAAAGTCAGCTTTAAACATAACACTGAAGCAAGACATCCATTTCTGCACACATGAAAGAGTTGTTGCCTCTGTGATCAGTAAGAGAGACAGTGTCTTCAGCCTGAGTCAGCAGATCTCCACCTACACTTGATCATCTGCTGTAACATAAGCCTACCAAGATAATTTTAGATCCTTTTCATCCTTTATTCTCAGGATGGTGAAAGAATACCTTATCTTCTTAACAGCTTAGAACAACCATAACCAGGAAGACCTTTTTGTTACCTGGAAGTGAAACTCATCCTTTACGCTCCTCTGGCAGATCTTACCATCCTGCATCCTGGGCTCTGAGAGACACCACACCAAGACTATTGCCAAAAGTGTTTTGTTTACTTGCCCCTTTAAGTGATGCACATGATTTGCCTTTGCGAAGGGCAAGCAGGCCTGCAGACATGTTGTTGACCAGTGTAGTCCTGGTGTGTGGCTGGGGGTGGTGTGGGTCTAGTCCGGGGCTGTTCCCTCCCCGTGGCCTCTCAGGGCAGCCTTGGCAGTGCTGGTGCTTGGGGCAGACCCACAGTCTGTAGCACGAGGAAATTCAGTGCTTGACACGACCACTGCTGCTCACCTGCAGGAATAACCTCCGACTGGTGTGTTTCATTGCTGAGCAGGAGCGCCCACAGCAGTAAAATAAGATGGAAAGTAGGGAGCAGGGGGGTTGGGACTCAGTAATCTTTAAGGTCCCTTCCAATTCCAACCATTCTAGGATTCTATGATCTTACAAAGATCTATTCCATGTCAGCTTTCCACATAGCTTTCAGAAAGTGTGTTTCCATTTTGGAGAAAGCACATCTGTACTTAACGGTTATAGAAAATTTCTTATGCTTAACAGAATGTGTTCTAAAACCTTGTAAGTGATATCACTAAATCTGATTCCCAGTTAATTTACCTAGTCCTTTGTTTCATCTGTTCATACACAGCCATAAAAAAAAAGTGCAACAAATTTTTAATTCAAAACATAAACCAGGATAGTCCTTTATTTGTGTTGCATAAGTGACAAGAAACAAAGGCAAAGCCCCATTTTCCTACGGGCATGAAATTAGGGGTCTTTTTACCATTATCTTTACAGATTACTGGGACAAGACAGAGAAACAGAGCTAAAACAAAGGCACAGAAAGATAAAATGGTATCTCCACAGTTTTATGTAACAGCTATAGCTTATATAGCAGAATGCATTTCTAGTGATTCATTCTCTGTCAAGGACCGTTGTGTCCTTGTTTACTGACATCCCTTTTTCCATGGCACTTTCAGCAGGTGGTCTTTTAAAAGCACAAAAATATTCTGTTTGAATGAAAGGATGAAAGTCAGTGAAAGGGATGGAAAATTCTTTGCTTCTATGCCTCTTCTTTACAAGCAGTGTTTCTAAAATGCTCCCATGAATTTAATACAAACAACTTTCTGCTGAAGATGAAATGAATGCTTGAAGCCCATTGTATGATGATTTCCACTTCCTTCCAACTAAACCACTGACACTGGCAGCAAGCTGTACAGCATCTGAGCAGCCCAGGCCAAAGGAGTCATTTGCCACATACGGCACAGCAAGAAACACACAACTGTTCATTGAGAGTTTTCCTTCTTTTCTTAGCCCTTCTTTTCATTTTATTTTTCTTCCTGCCTTTTAAAAAGAGTGTATCTGTTTGCATTTTTGCTCCTTCAGTGAAAATCAGAAGTCAAGTCAGCCTAAGGCTGAAGGGTATTTCTACTAAAATTAGGAAATTATTACTTTAAACTTACATGTATTTAGTGAATTTCTATCTGAAATGCAGAATCCAGGCTTCAAAATAAATATGCTAACAAAAGCAATGTGGGTTTATTTATTACTGAGAAAGCTCAAACAAAACTAATACCACACATCTATTTAAGCTGAAGTTATGAAACCCCAAGTCAGGCATCCCAGTCTAACAAAATCATTATTTTTAATTTTTTTCCCACAGAATTTTATTTGTATTACTATTTATTTATCACTTAATTTGTACAAGTCAAATCTGAAACAATGCAGAAACTAAATATAGGAGGTGGAAATGGTGTTCAGAAGTACTAAAACAAGTGATCTCTCTCTGGTTTTTTAGGGACTTTGTTTTTCTCCTAGTCTACCTCTTCCACAAGCACCATAAAAATTTTTTTTCCCAAATGTGTACTTACTGAGCAAGAAAGAAAAGGCAATTGCCATGGCTAATCAAGGAATGGGTGGAAGGTGTCAGTACCCATGTGCTGACTGGTAGCTGTCAGACAGGAGCTGTAGTGTCCAGGTGCTTCCTGTCCTTTTGGTGGCTAAAATAGATGGGTCTCTGTTCTCCACCCAGCAGCCAGGATTAATAAGAACTGTACAGACTTAATGCCTTACATGTGTCTTAGAGATACTGTCTTCCTTTCAAATATAGCTGAAATTGCCACATGTGTTAAAAAATATTTTACTGGAAAATTGATAAACAGACCCAGAGACAGCTCAGTGGCAGAAAAGTGATTTCCTTAGGAATGATGACAGAAAATATGTAGCTAAAACCACACATTTAAGGAAATGCCATGGTGCTCTCTCCCATGTTGTACGTGCATTTAATTAGTTGGGATACTTTACCTTCAGTAAATACACATTGTAGATTTCTTCCATTATTTCTTTGTTTGCTGTTTTGCAAGCAATGCTGAAGTGTGATAAAACAATGCGGTCAGATTTGAAGACTATCACAGAAAATAATTCTTAAGATTTCAATGAAAACATATTTTATTTGTTCAACCACTGTATTTGTTCTTTTACTTCTTCAGAGACTAATAACCCTTATTACTGGAGAGGCAAACTGTCATTTGCTCAGCCACTGCTGATATCACAGCTATTTCTTATACTTTGTTCAGTAGTCAGAAATGTGTTCAGGTATACAATGCAGTCAGTTCTCCAAACAGATTTGATAGTTACCCTGAAAAGTGTAAGCTAGGTGTCATTTAGGTCATGAGGAATAATGGTATTAACTGTAAATATTTTAGCCCTTTTCTTCTGGTCTTTCAATATTTTTTTCTTGTTGCTGTTAATCTATACCAAAAAGACATGTAAAACAATGTAAGGAAGATTTCAAAAGCATGAAGTACTGAAATTGGAAGTTAACAGTTTTGTTCACCTGTCCCTTTTTCTGACAAAATTCTTATTGTCATTGCATATTAAGGATTGCAGAGAAAATAAGATGCCAGAAGGAAAAAAAAAACCAACAAAAACTGGACTCTTAAATTGGTGGTATTTGTTTTCATACAGATTTTGGAGCTGGTCTTGAAATTCAGACTGTGAAATACTGACATGAGCAGTTCTGTTTCACAAACTAAGAGAATAATTGGGATTGAAGGTCACCTCTGAAGATCACTCCTGGTGCCCAAGGGGGCAACCTTAGATCAGGTTACTCATTTGGCTTAATTTTGAATGCATCCAAGGATGGAGATCCCATAACACTCTTATTTCGTGTTTCACTACTTGACTACCTCATAGAAAAAAAAATAAAATTCCTCATGTCTGGCTGGAATTTCTTGTGTTGAAACCCATGTCCCTTGCCTGTCGTCCCATCATTGTACGCCTCAAGGGAGAGTCAGGGACCCTCTTCCCTACACCATCCCATTGGGTATTTATAAATAATTGCGAAGATCTGCCTGAGGTATTTGTTCTCCAGGCTGCTCCAGTCACAACTCTCTCAGCTTCTCCTCATATGAGAGAAGCTTCAATACCTTTTGGTGTTTCTCTGGACTGTTCCAGTGTGTGCATGTCTCTTTTGTGCTGGAGGCCCAGCAGTGGGCACACCATTGCCGATGCGCCTCAGCAGGGCTGAGCCCAGGGGCAAGATCATTGCCGTGATGGCACTGCAGTTCAAGAGGCTCTTGGCATTGTCTGCCATGAGGGTGCATGAGTGGCCCATGGGAAACTCAAACCAGAAGCCCAGGAGCCTTCTGGCAAGGCCTCTTCCTCTCCAGTGTGTACCCAGCCTGTCCTGCTGTGCTTCGTGAGTCAGGCTGAGAGTAAGGCCATGAAATAAGGCACAGACGTACACAGATGAGCTCCTTTGATTCACAGTACTCTTTTTACACACCTATAGACATCTCTTGGTGTAGAAATACCTTATAAGTGAGTGAACTGTGTGTCATCTTGTACTGAACCTTGCAAATCCGTAATGTGCTTGCATGAGAAACAGCCAGAAGGGATATCGGGTGATCGGATCAACCTCTGTGCTATATTGTGTGACTGCATCTAAAAAAGTCCTTCAATAAAGAGATGCCTCTCCAGCATTTTGTTTCCTCATTCTCTGCTACTGAGTAGTCTGCTTCTTCCTTGTTTCTGATAGCCCTCTCAGATTTTTACCAGAAATTCAATTTAATTGTGTCTCCATAACGACCTTCATGCAAAATTCAGCAAAGCAAGCTGAAAACACAAACTAACTGTAATTGCATTTACCTACCTTTATGTTTACTTCTTTCTGAAAGAGAATATTGCTACTCCTCATTTCTGTTTTCTAGGGCTTTTCATATGCAGTAACGTGTCAGTGTTTGTTTCTATATTTATATAAACAGATATGTCCATAAACACATCCACATGATGGGGACTATATTCAGAAAAGAAATGTTTCTCCTTTCTGCATGAATGGCAATGGATTTCCTTTCTTCTTCCATCTGTAGCAGCTCCATCCTATCCCACTGTCTCCATCTGACAAAGTTGAAACCTCAGCATTCTTTGTGTTCAGAGCCTTCCAGTGTCCACTGTGAACAGCATTTTCTTCTGATTTTTGCAAAGTGAATCAGTTTTGCTGTCAGAGATCATCAGTCGAGCTCGTGGTGTACCAAACAGGCTGATTCCAGACAGTTTTTTCCTTCATCCTGTTCTCCCCAGACCATAAGAATTAAATAGGATGTTTCCCAGTAGATGAGCACTTTTCTCAGCTCTGTCAGTGTTTTGTATCATCAAGATCAAGCCTCATTGCTCATCCAGGGCTTATTTGCCTTTAAACACAGAGGTGAAAACTGTTATGGAGCATCTGCCACAGATTTAATGCTTCAGTGTACACAGCTGAACTGATACATAATAGTAAAAAGAATTGCCATTGCCCTGTGTAGTATTAAAATTTACACATGGATGTAAAATTGCCACAAAGTACCGGTATCATTAATCTTGTAAAAACTGCAAGCCAATAAACTCTAATTAATAATAGCCAACAATTGTTATTAACAAGCAAAATAGGGAAGTAGCTGCCCAGTGTCTGGAATGCTGTTCACAGCTGTCTAACTAAATCAGTTGTTCAGCATGTTGCTTGACACCACTGATTCCTCAGCCTTAGAAAGCCTTGAGATATGTTGCTGAGAAATATCATGTTATGTGTTTGCACTGGAAACCAAATCTCTCTGATAGGTAAAATGGAGCAGATTGTCACAGCAAGAATTAGTAGTAGAAGTAGTAGAAGAATAATTAGTAGGACTAGTAATAGCAGCAGTAGTAATAGTAGTAGTAGTAGTATTACGGTCAAAATGAAAGCAAATAAATGTATGTGTGGAGAAAAGTACAGAAGCCAAGATATTCCCCTCCTTCTCCATCTCCTCTCAATTTGTCTGAGGAGTGCTAAACTTGAAAAAGTAATGTTTGACTGCGGAATTTCTCTAAATTGATGGAGTTGTCAATTTGGCTGGTTTTAAAAACATTTTTTTTCTTGTCTTAGTTTCCAGTGTGTCTACTAACTGAAGATAGCACTTGTCATTTCTGCAATTAATTTAAGTTAATAATAAATTAAAACATGATACTTTGCAATAAATTGCAACATAATACAGGAAGGCAAAAATTAACCAGACACATGAGTTACACAGAGTACTAGCTCCAACATTCCTTCTTCCCTGTTTTTCATGAGCATGGAGATGTGTTGGCACAAAGGATCACTACCACAACACAGATCGGTATTTATCAAGAGACAGCATGGCTTTTACATGTAGTTTAGTGGCATAATGTAGATTTCTTTAGCTCTTGTTTGAAAAACAGCATGGACTGTCTGTATTTTTCCCCAACATCTATTAGATTTGCATTAATGAAATGCAGGTTTAGTTGTGCTCTCACAGAACCACAGGAGCAAATCATTAGCCAAAAAATTTGGCATGTGCACTGCACACAGTAGTATGGGCTAGTAGCAGCATTGTTGGACTTCATAGCACTTCAGGGATGTAGTAGCAGCTCTCTGCATATCTCTGTCCCAGAGGGAATGGAAGATTCATAAAGTGCCTTTTCTTCTTCATTCTTTATTCTCCATGCCTTTTTTTTTTTTCTTTCCCTAGAGGTCTATGGAGTTGCTTCTAAGCAGCACTGGCATGTCAATGCAAACTGATAGTTCTCCTTGAAGGAGCCAGCCGCCAGCACTGCCACCAGCAGTTTCCTCACCCTGCAGAGCCAGGAGGAGCTCTGCACAGGCTCCTCTCTGTGAAGCAGCTGGCATTTTGCACACAGTCCCACACTGCACAGTAATAAGAATGCATTTTGTGGCTGCAGCACACAACTGATGAGGTTTGGACATGAGAAATATTTTATTTCAGTCACTGAAAGAGCAAATAGGCATTAGAAGACAAATGATGAATATGAATGATTTAAAGGATTTGTGATGTGACCTTCTTACACCCTTCATCTCTTTCCTCAATTCCTTTTTCCTTACAAGTCTCCACATCCTATTTAGGATAGGAGTAGGCACAACTTCAGCAGCAGAAGGAAGCAAATAGCTATGTGCAGGGCACTGGTTAATGACCTTTGAGCCACCTCTCCAGGTCTTCTTCCTCTGTAGCTTCCTGCACTGAGCAGGGCTCTCTGCTTTGCCAGCTGCTGATAAGCATGGGGTCTGTGTGGGAAGCATCGTTTTCGGCCCAGCCGAGAGGAGCAGGTGTGCACAGCCCTGTTCCAGCTCAGCACCTGCCTTCACAAGAGAAACAGAGCCACATCTGCTTTGTTTTCTGCCTTTTTAGCATCCTCTCTAATGGCTGTCCACCCTTTCTCCAATAAGAATGCCCTTTTCTGGGCACTAGTTGTTAAAATTAGGCTTGTTTCTCAATTGCTGTTTTTATGGCTTTATGGAAGATTTATCGTAGGTTGAGATATTGTGTAAAATCCCACTTCAGTTGTGGTTTATATCATCACCATTTCTGCTGCAATATTGCAGGTCAGGTCTCAATCTTCTGTCTTTAACAAGTCTCCACTCTTTTTGTATTGCATTAGACAGCCTTCATTTTATTGCAGGTGTTCTTTTTCTTAAGGCAGTGTATTGTGACACAATACCAAAGAGGAAAACCTTTGTTAAAGTCTGATTGGTAATGCACAGCTATCTCCCTTTGAAGAGATTTAACTGAAAATAAGTCCTTTTCACTCCAGCTGTCCTGACCTCCAATCTCCTGTAAATCATAACGAGGGACATTTCACGCTACAGAAGCTAAGCATTATTTTAAAATGAGTTATGTGCAATATCCATTTCACAGTAGTAGAGAACAGAAGATGACCTGGGGCCAGATTCTCTGTTCAGATGCTGATGCAAGTTTGCAAATGGTTTTATCAAAGTCAGTGACCTTGTCACACACAGGAAAAAAAAAAAAAAAGAAAATAATCAAAGCAGACACTGGTAGCCCTTCTTTCCAAGAGTGGAACAGTTTCTGTATTTCCTAGACCAGGCCATTGTTCAGCTAAATTGAAAGAACAGTATTGTATCATAAAGTCACAGAGTTGTGTCAAGAGCCCAAGTTGGATCTCACTGGCCCTGCTTTTATCAAACTTTAAAGTCAATGTAATTCTAGTTACTTTTGATTACCACTGGCATTCTGAAATCAGAATAAGGCATTTTTATAATTGTGTTATAGTAGATCAGCAACTAAAAATTCTCACAATGAACTGTTCTGTTTAGTTTCTTGTATGTATATGCATTATATAATGTGATTAGATCCTAATGCTGATTTGGGTTTTTTTGAAGTTCACCTTTCTTCAGACACGTACATAAACAGTAATATTTGGGGGGGAAAAACAACCAAACAAAATTGTGTTAGATTCTGAAATAAACTTGATAGCCTAATGGCCTTAATATCTCACTATTTTTTATTCTGTCCTGTTTCGTTTACAGAAGTGAGATATTCACCAATAGTGTGACTACATGGTAGTATATGGAATGACTCTTGTCTTCCCTGTTAATAGCAATTTGGGAAGCAGACTATATTTTCTTACTCATTCTTCTTAACACTGATGATTATTTAATAATTTCTTCAATTTTACAAATAAAAGTATAAAAAAAGCTCCAATTCTAGTTACTAGTCACCTTGGTCATTGAACTAAAAACCTGAAAATCAATATGCAAAAGCCACTGCAGCATCCTGCTTACAGCTGCTCTCAGCCTTTCCCAAAGAAGCAAGGTTTACCCTTCCCAGCAGTTTCTTCCTTGAGCAAACTGAGGTCACCCTAACCTCCCACTGTGACAAAAGCTAGGTGCACTATGTTTGTGTGGTGTTTAAGAAGCCAGAGTGGGAGTACAGAGTGAAACCAAATGTTTAGAATGTGTAAGTGAGGAAGTACTGCATAGCCCATAAGTATTATTGTGCATAATGTGAAAATACTTGCTGGATTGCTGGCACTGGGACAACTATGAATCAGAGCATCCTGAAGCAGGGAAGAGCACAGTTACACGTGCAGAGGGTTCCTCCTGACCTACCATGACCCTGACCTACTGTATCTGCAGTTTCCTGGTGTTCCACTGCTTGTGTGACAGGCACAGCCCAGCTCCGATGTCTCAGCCCTGCTAGGTTTCACAGCTGGCCACAGTGTGAAAGCTGTGTGAAGCTCCCTGACAGAGCCACCAAAGGTCCCTGTGGCAGCACTGCCCTCTCTTCCAGGACATTGCTTTTGAAATTAAGGAGTTCTGACTGCTCATCCATGTGCTACATGAATCTGTCACCTGCTTCACAGATGCTCAGGGTCTCTCTAAGAAAGTGCAGCCCACAGGAACACAAAATATCTCAGCTGGAACATGCTTTTTTTTGCAGTCATTCTCCTGGTTCCTGAGTTTCACATTAAGGTGATGGACTTGGACTCAAAATACATGAACTGGTTTTTATTTGGATGATGCTAAACAAGATGTGCCCTGAAGTGTAGTGAGTTCAGTCTGGTGACCAGGTTAGATGGAGTCCGTTGTAAATCCCTGAAATTTATGCAAGGGATGCCAGCTCCTTAGCACCAACACTTGCTCACAATCTTATCCCACCAGCTGCCCTATTTGCTAATGTAGATGTTAGACAATGCCACTTTGCCTTCCCTCTGGGCTGTGATTGAACTTGGCCTGTTGGTCTGAATTGACACATGCACAAGGAAGCACCTGGGTTTTTTAAGTACCACCAGATTTAATGAACTTCTGTAGCAAAGGCTTTCTGGAACACTCTGTCATCTGACAAAATCTCAGGCCTGTTTTGGTTTCTGGGTAATATCTACTCTTACATTAATGGAATGTGGAGGTCTCATCTCAAAAGTTTAGCAACTCTTAACCAGTTAAAGCACAGAGAAGGAAAGTGAGAGACTTCACATTCCAGACTGAATAGCCGTCCAGCTCCACTTGAGTTCATTGCCTCAATGTCCTTCAGGGCAGAAATGCAGTGAAGTAAAAGGGGGTGGTTCAGGTAGCAAGAATTCATATCTTGGTTTGTAGATCATACTCTGCATCTTTGAGTATTTGAGAAAGAAAGGTGACAGCATGTCTAGTTTTGATATTCAAAACTATGACATGTTTACAGAAAACTATTTCACTAAACAGGCACTTTTTCCCAGGACTATAACCAATTCCCAGTTTTCAAAGTCTGTGTGATCAATAGCTGTAACACTTTCCAAATTCCAAGTCAGAATTGTACCCAATCTTGGTTGAAAATAGAAGCCATCACTTTTCTTTTCTGGCAACATAATCAACATTTTTAGGGTGAAATTCATCTCAGTTAACATTAGGGAAATAAAATGTAGGTGTCTGCATCAGAGTTAATCCCCATCCCCATCTTTCTAGTCAATGCAGAAAAATACACACTTTCAGGGCACAAGGTGTCTAATTAGTTTCACACATGTGCTTTAGAATAAGCTGAATCATTTCCTCAAATTGACTGCTCTTTCCACTGACTGTAAGGGAAGTTAAGGCAACTCTGTGATACATAACTGTGTACTTGTGTCACTCACCCAAAGAAACAATTTTGAGAGAATACAATGAAAACATCAAATTTCAGGTTTTTCCAAAATGTTATGTATTATTCACATCAAATCCAAGAATTCTGAAGTAGTATCTGCATGCATTTCCTAGGAACAAGCACAGAAATAAATCTCAAGAGGAGATTTGCCCAAGATAAGGGTGAATAGATTAAGAACAGGTCCGAGGAGAAAGAATTGGGAGATGTTGGAACTAGATGATCTGTAAGGTCTTTTCCAATTCAAACCATTCTATGATTCTATGATTTTTTATTATGTCAGTCCACTTAATAACTCTCAGGTTGTAATGTGGTATTTATTTTAAAATGTAATTTTTTTACCCTATATCAGCTTCCCTGTAATGAGGAGGCAAATACTGTATTACCATGCACTGCTGAATGAGTACAGATGTATAAGCTTTACTGGGATCACAAATCATAATCCTGATTGGAATCAGGGATCATAATTCTTTTGAATCCAGTTTCAAGGCAGGACTTGAAAATTTTTATTATATGGGAAAATTCATTACTTGAGAGTATCCTCCTCACATGTGTTGAGCTTGTAATAGGCAAAGTTGTGACTTCTCCATCTCTACCGCGCCCAATAAAATGTCAGCAGTGGTAATAAATCACTGATTTGGGAGTTTTATTAAGGCTAAAATTCATTTATACCAAGGGTAACAGTCTGGTCATGGCTTGGGTGTCTAGTGTCTTTTGTGATTTTTTAGGCTTATGTTTTGGTTTTTAAATGCAAGCACTTTAATTGTAGACTATTGTCCTGGTTTCAGGCAAATTTAAGAAGGAAGTCTCCAACAGGGTCCCTCTAGAAAGCAAATTCAAGCAGCCCCTCCCCCTTCTCTTTGGAAACATAAACGTCTTTCAAAAGAAGTGGTAGAAAACCATTTATTGAACAAAGTATTCACAAACATGAGAAAATTAATAATATTAAACAATGGAACCTCTCACTGTTCTGAAGAGATGGCAAATTCAGAGTCCTTTTTATAGGCTGCAGCTCAGATCGCTCAGTCTCTTATCAGAGCCCCCACTTTCATTCATAAATTCTGCACTTATTTTAAATAAAAAAGTAAATTAGGGGGTAGGCTTTCTGTCTAGTGTGACATTTCCTCCTTTTGAGTTCGTATTCCATAGATAATTGCTCTATTTGGTAAAATAGTATATACTACAGTAACATTTTCAATAAGAAGGCACTCAGATTACCAGTTCATTACTTTACTCACTGTAATTTTAGCTTTTTCCCATTATTAAGCCCCTGGAAAGATATAGTTACATTATTGTAAAAAGACTCCCAGCCTAATATTACCAGTGCTATATATTTCAGTTTATATCTAGCTTTCTATGAAAGCACTTTTATAGAGAAAACATTGTTTTTCCTTTTTTTGTCTTATTTCTCTCCCACAGATTGTGAGCGTGGGAAAGCATGTTAAAGGATACCATTATATTGTTGCCAACCTGGTAAGATACTTTTCTAGAATTATACCCCTACTCGGTAAGTGAAACACTCAGTTTTACTTTGAAGTTATAGCACTTCACACAGCATTTCCCATTTGTCTCTAATATGTGCTTGTACATAATACTTTCTTTATGATGTGTAAAAGAACTTGGGTTTCTTATTGCAGCTATCTAGATATGAAGGGCACAGTAATATAGTAAGTAATACTTCTAAATTTTATCAAAATCAAGGTAGGAGAAAGAACTGATACATGTATCTTGGAGCTGAATTAAACTAGAACTATAATGATTTTTGACTTATCTTTTTATTATTACTAACACAAGAACTCTAGAGATAACTTTTATACATTCCCCGGGGAACATGTATTTTCCAGTAAGATCAGCTATTTCCAGTCAAATTACTACTTCAGTATTTTTACTTTAAGGCTAAACTGGACATTCACACAGCTAATGTTCAGAAGAGGGCAAAGAAAGACCAAATGCAGTATTTTATTATTTAAATGACTCATTCTTTAAGCCAAAATACCTGCCTGGCAAAGCACAGTGAATGTAGGACAGAGTATAATGCATGCTTTAAACTGTTTGCTTTCTACTCACCCTCAAGGAATTTTAGTTGACGTGAAATATTTTATTGTGCTTTGCTGCACTTGAACCTTCACTTAGTACCACTTCAGATTATATTTAAAGCCTCAGGTGTTGCAAATGAGACATCTGTACTCTTAAGTCTTATAAACTAGATCTTTCGGCATTACAATTTTGTAGTTCCCCGAGTAATTTTTCTCATGTAAAATAGTTGCTGTAAACAAGGAACTGGATGTTGCAGTAATCTGCTAGTGAGGTATGCAGTGGAGACAGGCACATCTGATCTACTTCAGCAGGGCACACTTTGTTATCTACTGTCTGTTCAATTATGTGGATAATACAACGTCCTGATGCGTCACCTTTTATAGCTACTGTCAGTAACCCTTAGGACATGAATCAAATCTCTGTCCTTAACAAGTGCTTTTCCCCTGGGATATTGGGCCCTTACCCCAGTACCCCGCAATTTTTTTCCTAAATATTTCTAGATTTTCACTTGTATTTTCACTGATAAGTATCAATCAGAGGAATTTAAGAAAATTAAAATAAGATGCTTCTGAGCTAACCTTAGACATAGCAGCCAGGAAAGGAGAAAGATTTATGCTTGCTTCTTAGTGCTTTGACAGTTTGTGTTATGCAGTTTGTTGAAGTTCAGTTCTGTCTCTAAAGGCAAAATCTAGTAAAGAATTTTGCTGAACAGATTAGCCAGAGAAACCAATAGGTCAGGAGATGTATGTGCTTTATCTTCTCTTTCAGTGTTGGGATTCACTCTAGGTTTTCAATATATAACAGATCTAAGAGCTACCAGAATCCTTTTTAACAGAAGTGTTATTTTGATGTCGTTTTCCTTGCACTAACAATGAGATCCTCATGTGCTGTCTCTGCCTTCTAATGTCTAATATATTACCTCATTTTCAGTCTAAACGAGGAAGACTGGAGTAAATGTATTTACAGAGTAGGGTTGTTCATTTTTTAACATGCAAAAAAAAAAAAGGATGTATTTTTTAAAGCATTAGTACAGTGCTTATTCCAGTCTGACAACTTTAATGGAAATTGGATTAAGCCTTTAATATTCTGCACACATTTTTCAGTTTATTTGCCAAAGGCACTTCTTCAAAAACTGTCTGCCATTCCCAACAATGTGTTGCTTAGCTGTCAAGACCACCCTAGCAATAATTTTGCAAATCTATTTCTTGGCTTTTTTTTCTTTATTACACAAATGGAAGTTATGAATGAAGGTTCAACATTATTTCCTGGTTTAAAATTTTGCCTTCTAATGGAATCCTGCTGCTGTGCATTCTTTATGCTGCCATGCTGACCTAGAACAGATTGGACCCACAGTGGCGTAGGAGGGAAAACAAAATCTTAAATTGATTTTCTAGGGATTCAAAGATATTTCTCTGGAGAGATTTATGCATGGGGGAGCCAATGTGACTGGATTTCAGCTAGTGGATTTCAGTACTCCAATGGTAACTAAGCTGATGCAGCGCTGGAAGAAACTGGACCAGAGAGAATACCCAGGATCTGAGACCCCACCAAAGGTACTCCCCAATCTGAAGCACTACCAAAGATATCACTCCAGTGTTCTAATTTCTTATTAGCATTGTTGATTACATGAACGAAAACTTTAATATTTAGGCAGAGGAGAAGGCATTTGATCTTACTATTGCTGGCCATTAATCATGCCTATCCTTACATTTATATGTGGAAATGAAAACTGCAACACATTTTGCTGATGTACTTAAATGTCTGTTGTCATTTATTCTCCAACTTCACCCCATTACCGACAGCAAATAAAGGTCAAATGCTTAACTGACAACTTAATTTCAATAAAATTTACATTAATTAGTCTAATTATCTAGGTTTCTTTGGAGTGCAGATCTTTCCTGACAGATGAATTCTTCTGGATGAGATACTACTTTAACTGTAAATTTGCTACCTTTAAATTTTCGTATGGGGTTTCCTCTGGAAATTTTCCACCTCAAATCCTCATGTAGAAATCACAAGCAGGCATGATTTTAAAGTTAAATCTCATCCCAGAGTTCCTCTATCCTAATCCTTCACAGAGTGATAAAAGATATTTTTTTGACATATAATTTTCCTGGCAGGCAAATCACAGCAGAGCTGTAAATATTACTTCAACAAAGTAGTTCTGTTATTATATGCACTAATGCGTGCCAGACATGCTTGAAAATGGGCCCCTTTGTGCTGGGCACTATGCAAAGATATGCAACCAGCCCTCCCTTGGCTGGGACATTGGTAGTTTGGTGAAGTCTAGAGAGAGCATCAACATGGCTATTACAAGACATAGCTACAGAATTCAGTGACAAAAAAAAACCCCAAAAAAACAAAAAGAAACAAACCAAAACCAAGGGCTTGGAATGAAGACTCCCCAGTTACTGGTGACAGAAAAAATTCTACCTATAGGACACCTTGTGACAAAAGCAGGATTATTCTGTCTGCTTCTGAGAAGTCAGCATGATTAATTGGAATCACACATAATTCATCTCAGGATAACCAAAATTTGAAGCTATAAAGATAAATCATATCTCAAAGACCTTATAATCTGCAAGACAAAGGAAAGGAAGGAAATTAGATTTGAATAGCGGAATTTGAATTTTGGAAGTTAGCATGCATATCAGTAGCAGCCCTGAGCATGTGAACAACATTTCCTGATGCATTGTTTTTATCAGAGGACCATACTGAGAAAGCACCCCTTTGTTTATGTGGCTCCAGGCTAACATCTGCCCAAGACTTGTTTTAAATGTTTCGTTTGGCATATTATCTACCTAGAGCAGTTGCTGTAGTTAGTGTAGAAACACAGACTGCTCAGGGTACCTATAAGGCAGAGATTCAACACAGGTTTTCCAATAGGAGGAATCTACTCTTGATCATTCCTAACAGTTCCAGTAGCCTGAATGCCTGCTCATCAGCTGCGCATTTTTTCAGTTTTTTTTTTTTCTCAGTGAGTTAGTTTCCTTTTTTTTTTTTGAGTAGGTTGGGTGGATGGGGTTATTCCCTATTGTGTAAGACAAGTGGGAAAAAAAAGGAAAAATACTTGAATATTTCAAGTTTAATTTTTTTTCTTTTTAATTAATTCTTAAGATGCAGATTTTTCTACCCTTAGGAAATACAGTTTTAAAGCTGTACCTACTGCAATGTCCTACATTTGTCCCTTAGACAAAATTGCTTTTGATTTTGAGGAGAGCTGTTTTCTAAATGAAGGTATAGAAACGGCTGCATAATGAATCAAACTAGAATTATCTTGAAACAGCAGATTTTTTTTTTTTTTGTCAACTCTGAAGGGCTGTGTTTGTCTATCTATTTAGTATACATCTGCATTGACATATGATGGAGTACTTGTGATGGCTGAAACTTTCCGTAATCTTAGAAGACAGAAAATTGATATTTCAAGGAGAGGAAATGCTGGTGATTGTCTTGCCAACCCTGCAGCCCCATGGGGTCAAGGAATTGATATGGAGAGGACATTAAAACAGGTAAGGGGAGGCTTTGTTCTAGTGATCTTCTAGAATTTTGGATTTTAGAATTTTGGACCAGTTACATGCTATTATGACTTGCAGAACAGTATACACTACGGTAGTAATAGGAGAGGGAAAATTATTTTTTACTTGGAAATTGCAAGCAGGTTGGACTGTTCAGGTTGTTCTGATTTGTAACTTGGAATGAAGGCAGAGAGGAACTACTACTTTTTGAAGGTACTGTTAGATCTTTTGAGACAGTTGGAACTTCCTCCACTGTACTGCTGAGTTCATTTGTTACTATTGCAAATAACCTGCTGTACAGATATTGTCATTTAAGAAAAAAGGTATAACCACATAATATAACCTTTCAAATATGTTTCTGTCATCTTCAATAAAAGTAGACTTCTCCCAGGGAAATCACATAGGTAGTTTGAGGGTTTTTTCTTTAAAAAGAAATAACCCAGAGCTATGGGTTATTTCAGGATTTTGAATTCCTGATGAATATGGATGCCTAGAAAGTTCCAGATCTCTGTCAAGATGATTTAGCCTTTCCTTTGAATGGGACAGTAACAAAAATAAAAATCCTGCAGTAGAATTTAAATCATTGCAAATGAGGAGACTCCACTCAGGAGAAACTGTTGAGGAGAAGTGACTGCTGACAGAGCTCGCAGCTCCGTGCCTGGAAGCCAAGGATTCAGTCCTGGAGAAAAATCAGTAGATAGAAATGGACAGAGGGAAAGAGTAAGTGATTTCAAGCCACATCCTGACTCTTAGGGAGAGAAATAAAGCATTTTGTATGCTTCACATATTCTGTGCAGATGCACAGATCTGTAACAATTGAGAGAAACATTAAGTCAGGCTTCTGTGGCAGGCAGACAGCATGAGACTTCAAATTCTGCCAGAGAGGTTTTCATGGCCAGATCCTGGTAAAATCAAAGCCATCAGCAATATGGCCACGACTTCTTTGGGACAAGGACCACTGCTTGGGTGTCCTTCAGCGACACAATTAAGTGCTGGAAGAAAGAAGTGTTCTGGTTTCAGCTGAGGCACTGGTGGTGGGAAACTGCCACAGCCAACTGGCCTTCTTCATTCTAATGCTTTGAAAACACCCTTTTCAAGCTCTATCCATATCAGCCCTGTATTATCTCCCCTGATAGTAAGCTGCTTTGCCGGGGCTAAGGTTGTTGTCAAGTGGGAGTGGGAGCTAAAAAGACGTGAGCTCAGGCCAGACTTCCTTTAGGTTTTTACATATGACCCCAGGAGTGATGGGAATAGTAAAAAATGTATTTCTCTTTAGAACCTGCAGCTGGAAGGTGTTGATCTGCGCAGCATGAAGGAAGGGAAGGTCCACTTTGTGTCTTTGTTAGCAGTTAGATACTGACATATCTAAGCCTGTTTTGAGCATGGTTTGACAGGAAAAACGAATATAAAGAAAGCAGCCAACTTTATTTCTTTGAACTGTTCTACAGTAGGGTTCTTACGGCAATCTAAGGATGTAGCCAGGATAACTTGTACTGCTCTGTGACATTTGAAGTAAAAAGCATAAGACTGGATCTTCACAATGGTTTTTCTTCTATTTGTAGGTTCGAATACAAGGCTTGACTGGAAATGTTCAGTTCGACCACTACGGTCGCAGGGTCAACTACACCATGGATGTCTTTGAGCTGAAAAATACTGGCCCTCGGAAGGTATGTGCTGACATTGCTATCCTCATACCATATAAATGAGTTGTGTATGATGAAATAGTTATGCAGACTTACGTTAAAGTGGACTCTGCAGCTGGAATAGGTATAATACACTGAGTACATGGATACTTCTGGTGAAAGCAGGTTTTACCTGCATTTTCTACTAGATGCTATGATTCAGTGCCTCAAATTGGGGAACACAAAAACAAGTGTGCATCTTGGACTGGTGGGATGTCAGTCAGTCAAACATACTAATGAATATCAGTTGGATGACATGTTGCTAGGCTGCTGGGTGCAAATGGTCAGAATTCTGAATAGTAGATATTTCTTGTATCTTATCCCAAGATTTCTGTCTTGAAAATTACTTGCATTTTTAAGCAAGTTGATTTGTACATTCTGTGCAAACATGAACCATAGGCTGTAACTAACACTGGGCTTTTAAGGGTGAAAGGATAGAAGAGGAGAGAGGAGGAAGAGAGAATGACCTGAATACTTGCATTTTCTGAAATTTATTGCAATATCTAATCCTGTGTGCTTGATTGGCTTGGTTGCTTGCAAGCAAATGCACATTAATACATGTCTAAGCAGATCCTTCATGACTGAATGCTCATTATCACTCAGCCCAATCACTTTGAAAATATAAGCTTGGGTACTTTGTTGATCCTTTCTCTTCTGCGCTGAAATTTGTCCATTTATCATAGAGTAAAACAAATAAAAGCAGAAAACGTACTCAAGCTCAAGGATTTTCTCTTTTTCTTTTGAGTCATTTTGATCTATTTTGCTTATGAGGTCATCAGAACAAGAAAAGGGGGGAGGTGATGATGAATAGGGTACTCATGGCTGCTTGAGTAGGGCCAAAGCAATCAAAATTGAGTTAAGTAGTCCTCTGCTGTTGGCCAGAGGTGACAAGTGCAGTAAATACTACCAGGTGAACTGTGTGTCCCTGGAGACAGTTACCGGCCACAGAGCTGAGGAGGCAGAGTGCTAAACTGCAGACCCAGAGCAGAATTACACATTTGGATGTAAAAATTGCCACTATATCACAGCGTAGAGAGGCAGACCAAAGCAAGGCATGTGCCTGCATATAAGGCCTGTTGGTGCAGTTGTCTTTTGAAAGTGTGACAGATGGCTGAAGAATAAATTGGGAAAGGTGATTTTGTCTTTCCTCTCTTGGGAAGTCTGCTGTCTTGTGCCAAAAAATGTGTCTGATCTTGCTACCAGCCCTGCTTCCTTCCAGTCTCCATGCCACACCATTGCCAGCCAGGAAAATATATGGGTGGTTAGGGTACACTGGAGGAAACAGTGAATTATGCCCTTTCCATCCTCTGTTCCCTCTTGTACTGGAGGAAAGACAAGGTGCAAATAGATGTGTTTAATTAGGTCACAACTTCAATAACTCATTAGGGAATTTACTTGTCAGCAAACTTTTGTAAAGGGTTGATGTTTCAAGCTTTGTCACCTGTTATGGGGGAGGTGTCGGTCTGGCACCACTGCAGGGATGTCTCCTTCCTCTCTTCTTGCCTGCAGTTTAAGGGGAGGGTGATTGCAAACAGAGGAGCTATGTCTGAGCTGTGCTAGAGGCCCAAGGAGCTTTTCTTACCTTTCAGTCATGCCTCTCTGCTACTCCTAAGTCTTTACCTGTATTTGACATAACAAGTCATAACAGCTTTGACAGATCTGGCTACACACAAGAATTTATTTCTCATGTATTGGATAGTGCTTTATATGTGATCATTGGACCAGTTCTGTAGTCCAGCCTGACAAGTCCTATATAATATGTGAGAAATGACTGTACTTAATTGAACTAAGAGGCCTTCACTATCAATGTCTTCTTCTCATGTCCAACATAACATGACTTATGAGTCACCCAGCTGCCTTTCCAGTCAGAGTAATGCATGGATCTAATCTTTAGAAAAGTGACTTTTGTTGCCCACAGCTTTAAATATGTGAAGAGACCATTAAAAAATGGCACAGCTAGACAGAGGCAGACTTCCACATGGTTTAGTAAAACAGGAAATATTAGCCTATGCTCACATTAGTTTCATTTATGCATCACTTCTTACTTGGTTCTTCTTTGCAGAGCAGTAACAAAACCTGCTGGTGAGGGGAAAGGGTGGGAGGACAAGGATCACAGAGATGTAATGGAATGGCTCCTGTGAATGGAGGGTTGTGATCAAGTCATACAGGCTTTACACTGGTGCCCAGGCACTGGACCAGGGCCGATGAGCACAAACTGAAACACAGGAGGTTCCTTCTGAGCATTAGGAAATACTTCTTCATACTCTGAGAGTAACCAAGCACTGCCACAGGTTGTGCAGGGAGGTTGTGAAGTCTTCATCCTTGGAGACATTCAGAAGCCATCCTGACACAGTCCTGGGCAACTGGCTTTAGGCTGAACAAAGGGGTATGACCAAGTGACTTTCAGAGGTCCCTTCCCAGCTCAATAATTCTGGAATTGTGTCATTCACCATGATAGGATGCATGGTGAATGATAAGAAACCTCTGGAAGTCATTTGTGAATGATAAGGGACCTCTGGAAGTCTAATGTAGGTAATAAAATGAAAAAAAGAAATTGAAAATAAAAAGTAGACAAAGTATATACATTACATTGCATGCATTAGACAGTCTAAGATTTGGATTCTGAATTCTAACTTGGCAACATGAAAATTAGTTATCAAAATGTTTCCGTATTTTCTTTCTCTCAGTGGCTTGTGAGCTCCAACAGGATTACTTCAGTGGTTACTACAAGGTGCACAGGCCTTCAGAAGGGACACTGTTCATTCAAATCCAAACCGTTATGGCAAATTTAACTTTGGCATAACTTTGCCAACTTTGAGGCCAATATTTTTGCAGTATTTTTTCCCTAAAAGATAAATTCAGCCTCTGTATAAGTGGATGCAACTGCTATGAAGTTCAATTGTGACCCAAATGGAATTGGAGGTATTTTTATAGCTAAATTCAATCCTGTACTTTGAGAATTTTTTTTTCCTTGTGAAGATGAGGTATTTATGGGAAAGCATACTGTTATTTAGTGCTCTCAGAGTGACTGTGTATCTCTATACTTTTATACAAGTGTCATGACATATCTTTCATATTTATTCAGTAATCTAGTTTCAGAGTTACTTTAGTGCAGGTTAGCACCGAATACATACAAGCTCACGCCAATGCACAAAAGCTAAAATTCCTTTAAAAGATGCCTGTCATTTCTCAAATAATGCCTTTATCTCTGTCTGAATTTTCATATGGCACTTACTTTTGTAGCACAGTATATCATTAATTTTCTGCTTTCCTTCTGAACTTTATAGCAATGAAGAATTGCACAATGAAAAATCATCATTCACTATCATAATAATTCCCTACACTGCTAGATTTTGGTGTACATATTTTGCCTTTAGCTAGTCACATTTTTTTGACAAGAACTTCACATTTTCAATAAGCAATTTTATCTGTGGCTGTTTGGCTGTCTGGCTGAAAAAGAATATTTGTTAGAAGTGCATACTACCAGGAAGAAAACCTTCCTCTTCTCTATATCAGCACTGCTGACACTTCCTGTTAGCTGCAGACACCTAAATCAAGGCTCAAGTACTGCAAGAGAAATCTCAAAAAGAAAAGGAACATTTCAACTAAATATACCAGAACTTTTGTATATATAGTTTGTGCATGTTTGCTTCACATTGAAGTTCTGCCTGGAGCCCACTTTCCATTAAAATCCTGTTCTTTTTCTAGTAAGATAAACAAGGCATTCCTCTCTTCCAACTCTTGGTCTCCTGAACTCCTAATTCATCAAGGAAGGGAGCAAGGGGCAGTTGCTGCTGACTTGTCCCCAGGTGCTCCCAGAAACTGAGCCGTGCCTGCTTCAATTGCATCTCTTTGGTAGAAACCTTTTAGATCATCTGTCTGTTAAATCATGCTAGGCAAAAAGATCAGCCTCCCAATTCATTAAGTTCTCAGCAAGCAGGGGAGCCCCTGGAGGTGGAATTTGAACACTGTGCTACTGACAGGTTTGTGTTCATGTTGTCCATTTGACATGGAGCTGTCAGTGCTGGGTCAGGAAAAAAGCCCCAGCAGCCTTGTCAGTGGATGCACAGACAGCCATGATCTATCTGTAGAAAAGAGAATGGGCAAGAAGGGGGAAAGAATAGGATTGGGGATTTTCTTCCATGGGATTACAAGGACAGCTGATTAAAATCTGACTCTAGAGAATTCATTGCCAGCAATGAACAAGGGCAGCTGTTTTACCTTAAAGCTGCTCAGGGAAGGGTTATGGCAGCCTAAATGCAGCCAAGGAGAGAAAAACCCAATTTGTTCCACCTCCCTGTAGGCACTTCCCAGAGATATATTTAGGAAGGATTCAGTCTCACCGTGCTTTGCAGTCAGTGGGAAAAGCAAGCACCTTTCTAGGAGGGATGCTTAATCCTGCATGAGCTGAGTCACTGCCTGCTGGTACTGTCTGTCCTGTGAGTGTTAAAAAAGCACAAATAACAGGATTTCTAATGTAGGTAATAAAAGGTCAGTGCTAGCAGTTAAGTGGAACAAGCCTGGTATAAATCCCAGAGCTGGGGTCTCCTGGGAAGCCCATGATGGAGCAAGGAATTGAGATCAGCCGTGGGATTGCAAAACTGTCATCCAGATGTCTTTCATTCCTCTGTCTGAAACCAAAAGATCTGGAGGACTAATAAACAAAAATATTCTTGTGGGTAGAAAAAATTCTTATATCTCATTTATGCCCCAGGAAGGCTTCAAGGTAATGAAAATGGTGTTTACCTTGTGTCTCTTTACCTTCAAGGTAATGAAAATGGGGTTTACCTTATTACTGGTTGAAGTAAGTAGCTCAGGTCATTCAGGACAAGTGAAGTGGAGGTGGTACCAGGTCTGTCTCTGTGCAGCAGGGGTGCAAAGGGATACACCCAAAGTGATAGATGCATACTCCCATATCTGACCAGACAGCACTTCCTTTGGACAAAACCATCTTTGGATCACTCTTATTCTTACAGGAGTTTATATTTGTTGTTGTGCAGAATGTAGACCTTACTGCAAATTATGTACATTTTATTTTGCAGGTTGGTTACTGGAATGACATGGATAAACTAGTTTTGATTCAGCATGAACCTACACTTGGAAATGACACTGCAGCCATTGAGAATAGAACAGTAGTTGTCACTACAATTTTGGTAAGGTGTTTCTTTTTTTTAATGCTTATACTGGTGTGTGACACAATCTCATTTCTAGTTATGATCTAATTTAGTCTGCCAGTTCCTAGGTTGGTGGGAGGATGAGCCATATATCTTAATTATAATGACTGTCATGTCTGCACAGATTTTTTTTTTTGGTATGCATTTGATATAATGATTCACTTGAAATCAGGTTTTAAAAATTGAGTTGTGGTAACTTTTTCTTTAATTCAGTCTTTTCCATTTTTTGCTAAAATAAGTCTCAGAGATATGACTTCTTACAACCTCTAATTGATAAATCTTGACTCACAGAACAGTGGAAGAAAAGAAAAACCCAAAACCTTTAAATGACAGAATAGAACAGAGGGTATAAAATGAGATTACTGTAATACCAGTGTCCCTTTTTCTTGGTAAATTATAAACTCAATAATTGACTTTAGTAAAAGCTAAAGCTCTTAAGTGGTATGGTTCAGTCAGCCAGTCAGAACTGGATTATCTATTCTTAATTGTGGATGAAAACATGAATTTAGTAGATGCATTCCTAATGTTCATTCAGCATTTCAGTAAAATTTCCATTTTAATAAAATCAATATAGATTTGGAATTTGATTTTGCAGGATTATTGTGTTTTTAAAGAGTGGTTGCATAGGAGAATGAGTTTTTTGATTAATTTACATTTTTAATTCACAATTTTTCAAAACAATTGTTTCTTACAAATCTGTATTTAAAAAAAAAATATTTAACTTTTTTTTTTCCTCTGAAGTCAGACTTGCCCTTTATAGCTGATGTTTATCAAAGCCAAATGGCAAAGGGTGACCTTTACGTGACCACTTTTAAGATTTTACATCTCAGTTCACTGCCCTTTTCACCTGCCTCATTTAGACAAGACATGTTAACCCAATAAACTGTGTCTCAAATGGGAAGGAATATTCTGTAGGTGTTAAAAAAATAATTTTTTCTAACTCCATACAGAGTTTAAAGTAATCCAAATGAAAGCATCAAGCAATGTTCTATCTAAAAATACAGTTAATTACCAGATTTTCAGCAGTCTGTATCAGCACTTATGCGTTAATTATGTCTTAACAAATCTCCCGTTGAAGGTTGTCATTCCAGGATACAAAACAACCAAACTACCATACAAGAATTCAGAATATAACTCCTAACCAAATTGTGTAACTTTTAATTTTATTTTTGCATGGGAAATTTTAAATATATGTATCTTTTTCCTAAAAAAAAAAAAAAAAAAAAAAAAAAAGACTCGATGATGGAAAAAAATATACTTCAGTACAGTCCTCCTCTTTTCAGCCTCTGATGAAGAATCCTATTTTAAGAAATTGATCAAGGAAGAAAAGAGTCCCAAGATGCTGCGAACATTCCTAACTAAGGCTCAAGTATTAACCACCAGTCTAGTAACATTGAGCTAATTTTTCCATATGGATTACTGTTCCTCTGACTGGATGACCAGGCACTGAACCACCAAGAAAAGTTCTGTGACTAATCTGAAATGTCTAGAACAGATGATGTTAACCTTCAACTTTGCCAAGCTGAGAAGAGAACGATGTGAATTACAAGCTTTCAGTCGAAATTTTCCTCTCAAACCAATCCTGATACCTTTGACTGAAGCTCTCACACATGAATACTGTAATTTCCATAAATAGCTCCAAGCTTAGGAGAAGCGAGTAAAATATAATAAGGAAAAGTAATAGAAAAGTTTTCTGTTCACCAGAAAGGAAAAAAAAGGAAAACAAGAAAGCTTTTAAAATGTGTTATCTTGCCTGTCCTGTTTGCATTAAAGCATTTTGATGTGCATAATAAATGTTATCTTCAAAAGAACTTTTCCAATCCCTGTATTGAAGGGACTGATGGGATCGTTTGCAAAACCAAAAAGCTGAATTAGTATTCCAAAGCATGCCCTGTGTTAATGCAGCATGTCATTTTTGGATAAATGCAATTAATTGAAAGCAGCACAGCTTCTTGACCAAAAACTGTCCCCTTTCCATGTTTCAAAATCACAGTGCAAGAGAAATATATTGGAATTTGGTTTGAATAAGAATATATGGTGAATTCTGCCTTATCATGCTCATCTCCCATGTACTGCTCTGGGAGCTGCACACATGATGCTGAAGGCAGAATAGAACCATGATTCTTAATATTGGCTTGCTAGGACAATGTATTTAGCATCTGCAAGATCACACACACAAAGAAAAGAAATATTTAACTACAATAACTTTCAGACTCCTGTTATTTTTCTCTTCTTTGTTATGTTGCAAATGCCACAGAGATTTTTCACCTCTTCATTGCCCTCTTCATGTTGAAGGGAAGTTGAACCATTGTAGATGACACATTTAATTTTGGTTGCATGCATAGTTTCCAACATTAAACTGAAAAGCCTCTGCAAGCAGTGCTGTCAGACTTTTCAGTCTTCAAAGACAGATGTCATGGCAGCATAGGAAAAGTTTACAGGTTTTCAGCATGGCTCGCTTTAATTTTTGCCTAAAGCCAAATAGCACAAGTTGATTTGTCCTCTGTTTCTTCAGCTTTTATGTGTCTATGCTTACTTTGCTGTAGTGTGGCTGTATGCCTGTTGCATAGAAACTGCATTATAATGATCAGCTCTGCACCCAAAGAACTTAGTATAGTGTTTTCTACTTGGCAAAATGTTTTCTTCATTTGTAACACAGTGAGAGCAGGTAGAAGTTATTTTACAAATTTGGTTTAGGCTCTTAGCCTATCCCCATTAGCTGTGTGGTGCAGTAGCAGCCCAGAGAGAGGAGGCAGCAGGGGGCAGCTGATGTTCTTTACCAACTGCAATTTATAGCTCCTATTCTGCACCTCATGTGATGCACAGCCTCCTGCACTCTGGAAAGGATACATTTCTTACCTGTGCAGAGGCATTCCCTTTGGGGTGGGATGGTAACACCTCCAAATGCACAGTAGGCTCATTGCATGACTGGAGAAGGGATGCTCTTTGCAGCCCTGCTCTAACACTAGGGTAAAGCAAGGGACTTGTCTAGCTAAGGAGAATGATCATCTCTAATTCTGCAGGTTCAGAAATATGGTCCCAACTTGTTGAGGAAGAATCTAGGGAAGTTGGCTCAGAAGACTAATCCAAACTCTCAATACATTTCATGATAGGGCCAACTCTGCACTTAACTCTGAGACTGCAAAACTTAAAAATCACAAAATTCCTGTAAAACCAAAGCTTGACGGTGAGCTGCATCTGCATTGTGCTTACAGTTCAATATCTGAATGAGATATCCTTGGTGTTTGCAGATTAAGTTCCAAGGGCAGGATTCAGTTCACAGCCAAGTCACCTAGATGTGGATGGCTTTACAAAGGGTATTGATTCAGTTGCATTCAGTGACATTCAAGATGCTCTAGGATGCACAGCCTGTCCCCCATTTCTTACACTGGAAGGATCACCCTTGCCTGTCTCATGCTGTATATGTGACCTCTTCTTCTGGATGTTTTAGCTGGTGTATGCACTTTTCCAGGCATGTGGGATAAGTTTTTCCCCAAGATTGTAATTCCACAAAAATTTTGAAATTGATTCAGTGGCCTATAGGTGGATGCCTTATACTGAGGGTATCAGACCTATCTGTAACATGCAAGCACAAAGCACCTGCAGAACAGCACCTTGGGGTCAAGCAGGTCACCTTAGGGCATCTAAGATGATAGGCAACTTTCATTAGGTGACTGAGAATCACCATCACTGTTTTGACTGATACTCTTGATAGAGTCTTACCTCAGAAATTCTATTATAGGCTTTTTTCGCATAATAGAAAGATATTTTTTCATTAGAAACTTTATTAATTAAATTCCTCAGTAGTGTGGAGAAAAAAATGAAGTTTGTTGCATGAAAATAATAAAGACTTCAAACCGAATCCTGGACACTTTATTCAGAAGAAAAAAAAAGTAAAAGAAAAAAAACTTACCAAAAAAACCTTCCATTAACATTTACAGAAGTTTCTTTCAGAATAAAGTGTGATAATGTGTCCCACACCTGTTCTAAAAATTAGAAATTTCCTTGCACAGATATCTGCCGCTTTTACAAATTATTTTTGCAATGGTGAATATTTTGAAATCCACTTTGGAATAGGAGAACCAAGTTTAAATCTGTTTGTTATTTGGGTTAGTTACTTTGTCCGACTTCCCTTATAGTATGAATCATCAGTTGTGAGCATTTAACTGTACACATGAATTTGTGGCAATGTGGTGGAATGATCTGTTTACATCTATAAAGGTAATTGTTGCAGACATCAACTTGTATTTGCAAATGTTAAGTATTGTTATGAAATTGTGAATTATATAAGTAAAGCTTGCACCATTTCAAATATCTGTTCCGTGCTAGTCATTGGTCATTTCAATGTGGACTTTTCCGTGATTCAGTACTCCATAGAACATTCTTAAGCAGCTGAAATCTTGCAAATATTGCAATATAAAACCTCATTCATCAGTAAGTCAGAGGTGTGCTTTATATCAGTAGGTTAAAAGCTCATAGTCCAAAAATATAGTAAGCACAAAGATGGTGGGCAGAGATAATCTTTCTATTAGACAAGATGCTAAAACTGGAAACAGTTAAAAAGTAGGCCTATGTTTTCAGCTATTTCAGCTGATTTAAAAGAAGATAATACCTCTCCACAGACAACTTGCAGCTCTTGCATTTTTAGACTACCATGATTACACCATTACTACTAACTTTGAAAATACTATCGCAAGGAATCATACAAAAGAAAAAGGTCTTTTTCAGTGCCACAGATAGAAAAGAGCATCAAGATATGGCTAAGTACATGCTATTGATCAATTCAGGTATTTCATGACTTCACAGTGTGACCTTGAAAGTTTATCCGTGTAAGTTACTTGTTAGCAAAAGGTGCCTTGCAGTGTCTTTTTATTATAACAACTGAACACCTCATCAATTTGAGACACCCTCAAAGTCTGAAATGGACAGGATTTAAAACTAGGGCTACTATTTGATTTCTTTCTTTTTAAAAATAATCTTTATAAGATACTCACATGCAGTCCCACCCGCATTCCCCCATTAAATTCTATCTTGAAAATAGATATCTGATTACTTGGCAGGTAAAGTAGGCACAAGAATTAAAGAATAAAATAGGTTAGGAGGGAAAGATCAACATAGTAAGCAAATGATAGTAGGTGTTGCTGTTATCTTTAAATGTGCCATTTCACACTGGCAGATCATACTCAGTTGCTGCTCCTTTGAAAGCAGTCACAGCAAGGCATGCTACCTTACTCTGTAAGCTAATTGCATTATGAAAAATGCTCTCTGCTCTGTTTTGCTCTAAATCAGTGAGATCAGTGTGAGAAGGGGAGATGGATGGGGAAGAGAACCAATGCAGTTCCTCCAGGTATCCAACAGATCCCTGTCAGATCTTAGTGGTCTCTCAACTGCATGGGATGACCTATCCGTGTACCTACCAAGGACAGAACTGGGCCACTTCCCTTCTCAGTGTTCCCTCACACAACTCCTGGCTAGGAGGGCTGAAGTGCACTTAACCTTTAACAGAAAACTTGAGGCATCTGCCACTTGGCTTTGCTGTGCAAAAACAGTTAAAATGCTTTTTTTGAAGCAGCCCTGCCAGTGGTGGGGTGCAGGCAGAAGCACAGTGTCTGGGTTTTGGAGGAAGGAGTAAGCTGATCTGGCATACACTGTGCCTGTCTTTGAGTCCATCGCCAGAATTATCTCCTGGTGTGACTCTAGTTGCATGCCTTTGGCTGCAGATTTATGGCTGAATCAGAAGAGCTGGAAACCACTGACTCTGGCCTTTGGAAAGCAAAATTGCTTTTGAGGTACAGCAAGCAATGTAGCTGAAGCTTGTAAGGAGAGTTCACAAATGTAGGACAGTGGACAGACTTTGTTGCCCTTCTAGCAAGCAGTTGGCTAAATCACAGACAGGACAGAATCTTTTTCACCTCTGTTTATTTTAAACTTTTTTGTGGCAATAACATATGTGGAAAGGCACAGATTTTGGCTCTTCCTCTCATATGAACAAAAAGTCTTTGTGGGGGAAGAACATTTTATACACATGGCCAAAATACTTCCAAAAATCAGGAGCTTCTGCAGAGGTCAAGATCTCCCTGCTTTTCTCCCTCTCTCCCTCTAGAAGACCAGTGGTTGAGATCAACGTGATTTAAGTAGGGATAGGAATACAAGAAAAAGTGCAGGTTGCTGGTAATACTCTGCAGTTTTCCTTTGAAAATTCAAACTCCTTACAGGCAAAGGCGCTCATTGGACTGCACTCATATAATACCACCTATCCTCCCTTGTTAGACACCTAATAGAGGTTAAAAATTGTTGTTGCTTACAGATGATGTTCTTTTAGTTTCAGAGGAGCAGGCATTGCTGCACTACATATTTAAATTTATTTTTATTCTTGTGCTAATTATATCTGTAGGAAAGATGGGAATGGGATACTACCAGAATACTACCAAGGATAGTGTCAAAAGACCAACATTTTCCAGGGATAGCACAGAGAAAACTTAAGTTGCCAGTATTTTGTGATGTAAATTCAAACAAAGGGTGACCTAAATTACCTTTTATATTAGACAAATATTTCATCTGGAACTGGCTCTGAATATGAATTATGTGAAGTAATTTAAAATACCATCAGAAAGTACAGTTTTACTTAATAATTTCTAAAGTCTGAATTCACATAGAGCTAATAAGAAAATTACCTTGATATCCCAGTTGCATAATGTTCACTATTGTAATAGCATGGTTAATACAGGGAATGCAAGATCTGCTCTTCAAGACAGGTTTTACTCGTTCTCAATGGCACTCACTGTCCCAAATATTTGGTACTTCTTTTTCATACAACATGTAAAGTCACTGTCAACTTAATACCATTCTTGTCCTTGCATATCACTGAAGTCCATCCTAAAAAACCTTGCAGAATCTGCACTGTTTTATTTTAAAGGAAAGATGCATATTTCCTTGGGAGTGTATTTCTGTGTTCTCAGTAAAATGTATGTAGCCTCTTAGGAGCTATACATTCTAAACCTCAAGAAATGAAGCCACTCAGGCTCTGTATCTGAAATTACATAGGCAGTCACCCCACTATGTTAGAGGATATGCTTACTCACTGAAGTCAGAAGTCTACATTGTACCTTCATGATCTCACAGCCCTTTGCACTGTATAGGCCCAACCTCTATTCATACTTTAAATTTAGCATATACTGCACTAAGGTCTATCATTTAAAACAAAGTAAGGTTGATAATTCTTGTGAAATGTATAACCCAAATCAGTGTGAAGAGTATATCTTGCCAGAAGGATTTCTGTTCATACATTTTAATTTAAACCTGCTAATATTGTCCATGAACTTTTTATAAATTGTGTGTTATTCAGTCAGCTCATGACATGTTTGGTTTTTTTCAGACTATATTCGGTACACTTCTCCTTTACAGTTCTACTTCTTTCATTATAGGAAGCCCCATATGTTATGTTCAAGAAAAACCATGATACGTTTGAAGGGAATGACAAGTTTGAAGGATACTGTGTAGATCTGGCATCAGAAATTGCAAAACATATTGGTATCAAGTACAAAATTGCCATTGTTCCTGATGGAAAATATGGAGCAAGGGATCCAGAGACAAAAATCTGGAATGGGATGGTGGGAGAACTTGTTTATGGGGTAAGCATACCAATTTTTGAAGCAGGATTTAATTTATCATAGTATAAGTCATAAAATAGGAAGTATATGTGCATTTTATTTAATCTTGGGGTCACAGAAAAGAAACATCATCTTGTTTCAGGTCTGTGAGTTATCACTCATTTTCAAAATTTAATAGTTTCATCCAAGTTCTACAATTTATTCAATTAGTACCATGAAACATTAGAACATCCATAGTTTGTATATCCCTTAAAAATTCATTAATGTTAGAGACCATCTATTCTTGACACACCGTAAAACTTGGTTGGGAAGAATATCACTCATTAATTAATTTTCATGGAATGGTGGACAGATCTTTTTAAAAAGATGGGATTCTTTGTCTAGTTTGATAAATGAAAAATCCACCATCATATATATTAAACATAGGTATTAAACCACTACAGACAAGTACATAATTAGGCAATTCAAAATGAAGACAGACTTTTAAGATGACCATCAATTATAAAATTTAAGATCAAACCAGGTAAGTTTAACAACTGAGAACATTATGTTATAGAGTGCTCTGGAGAAGGATTCTTCAGAATACCATAATAGTTAGCAATTCTGTTGACACATAAAGTTCCAATATTTAACATAAAATAGCTCCAACTGACCTAAATAAATATTTTCAGTATCTGGTATTACCAAAAGTAGGAAAACTCAGAGCTGAGCTTGCTGATGACTATAGTTGCTAGTATCTGCACTGAGAACTGTTCAGAATTCTTAGAGAAATCTTTAATTTCAGTGTTGGAATAATAAAAAAAAATCCTCAAACTACTCAGATGTCAATATTTCCACCCATGAATTCATAACATGCCTCAACCTCCTCATAAAAAATTCCTGCATACCAGTTGAACCATCCCCATTTTCACAATTCCATTGGCAGGTCAGGCCATACATTGCAAAGGCCTCGTAGCTTTTGTAGCAGCTCCATTTCAGTTCCCTTCTGCTAGTTTAGCATAGCTGATAAATTCTCCATTAGCATCAGTTCAAGGGACTCTGCAGAATGAAACAGTCTCTGTACTGTAGGAGTGTGGGAAATGTTGCCCCAGAATTTCAGTGATCTCCCTTCCCCATTGGCATGGAAAGGTTATATCAGGTTCCCAAAATTCTCCATGTTCTTTGAAGTTCGTGAAGGAGCCAACTTCAATTTTGGAGCAAACCCATGGACATCAATGGCCAAGCAATATTTCATACTAGAATGTTTTTTTCGATTATCCAAGAAATGTTACTATTTAGGAGAAATCTCTTTTGTTCATATGTCCTGTTTCAGTGGCCTATCATCTAGTTGAAAATTATAGAGGAAACTTGATATTACACTTTCATTTTCTGTTTGTATGGGGTATTCTTTCCTTTGTTTTATCTTAAAAAAATTTGCCTCATCAATCCTAAATTGCCCTAGAACTAGACTGAAATAAAAAGTGTTGTAAGGAAGCTCACACAGATGTGCCAACACCTACAGCTTTTAACAGAGCTGAAAGCTGTACAGTTCACAGGCATGAGGAACCTGTTGCAAATTACCCACATGAAGAAGGCCAACCCAGAATACTAGGCCAACATTTCATTTTTTGTAATGGAAAAGAGTGAGGAGGAGACTTTTTCCAGCTATCTGTTTCGGATGTCCACAGTCTTTGCAATTCTGGGACTAGGCCCTGGGAATGAGCTGCAGCAAAGCTCTTGGAGCTGCTTTTTTACTGAAGTCAGCTGCTGCCCAGGACATTCACTGCACTGTCATAAGGCTCCCTGAGGCTGTATCGATCCTGATGTATCAGTGGCACCAGGGAATGTCCCTGGGCTTCAGAATTCACCTGATTAATCTGCTAAATTTCAAGCATGGTCTCCAGTACATTTTTGGCCCATAATTACTGTCCAAAACAATTCCTGAGCCCTGCTGGACACCAGGATAGAGCAGACACCTTTCCCTACAAGCAGCTCGAACGAGGCCACGCAGGTTGAGAGGTCGGGTGACTTTGATGGCAGCGACGCGGCCTGTCCAGTGCCGCTGGGCCTTAAGGCCAAGAGCTACACCGGGCATGCTTAGTGTACTTCTACATGTGTAGCTTTAAAGGAAATTGTTCTTTCTGCTACTTACAAAGTTTTCTGCTAAGGATTTCCACAGGGAATCCATCAAGAGCATGCTCCCTGCAAATTCCTTGAGTCCTTGCCAGGCAATTTACAGAGCATCAGGTTCCCAGGCCTAGGAGAAAACAGAAAAATCAGTCAGGCAGAGACTTTGCTGCAAAGCTCTGCTAGAAGAAGAGTATGTTCATCTTCTCTGATAGATCCCCTAATCATAAACACAAATAGTATGAGTAGTTGGCTGTATTTCAAGCAAGGCTTTTTATTTGCAGCCAGGACTGGGAGAGAATTTGCAACGGAATTAGCAAGTTGACGAGATGATCTGTTTGGGAAACATTTTAGAGCTTTTAATTCCCAACCATGTTAATGGATTAACAGACAGTTTTGCTCTGGCTGGTGAGATTGGACTCTTTTCTATACAACACAAAAGATTCCTCTGCTCTCTTGCTCTTACCCTCCTACCCCAAAGCCCCTTGGCCCTATCCTTACTACTGAGAATTTTATTCCATGTTCCTTTAAGACCTGTATGCACCAGAGGTTGTTCTGGTACCTGGACACTCCTGAGCTGCACAGAGCAGGGTAGTCATTTCCTTGAACCCTATGGCTGATTTTTCCATCATGTCCCATATAAAATGCTGTGGGGTACAGTTTTGCTAAGATTGTACAGAATGTCACGTGGGGATGGTTGCTTCTTTTCCTCTTTTGATTTTAGCACATTATTAAAAACTATGAGAAAATTTTGGTCATTTGTCCCTGATGAATCCACATGCATGCACTGGGCCATGGGGATTCTGTTTGCCTGGATATCTAGCTCACAGAAGAAATGCTGGCTGGGGATGAAATGCCATTAAGCACATGTAACAGGTGTTTCCAAATTCACCAGCAGTCAGCTCCAATTAAATATTCATTCTCCTGACACAGAATGCTTTTCTTTCACTGCTTAACACAAAAGGTCACAACTCATTTCTGTTTGAAATCTCAGAAGCCGTGAGCTTCTGAGATTAAAATCTGTTTCTGCATGATTTTTTTCTCAGATAGTATTTCTACCTTCACAATACATGTACCAAGCATAAATTTTATTCTCAACATTATAATAATTATATATTCTGGAAAAGAAAATGTCTCTCTCCATCAGAATCAATCTTGTCTCTTTCTGTAATATTGGAAGGATCCAGAATGCATCTGTACTTGGTAATGGTGGAGCCTTGATTGAAATGCTGTTACAGATGCAGTTATTAAACTGTGAAGTATCATTAGTCTCTGTCAAAACAGATTTCAATGGCAACAAAATCATTAATTGTTTTTGCACCATAGTTATATTATTAATCATTTAAATCCATAATTATATGGTGTATGTTAACTGGGCAAAGCACATAATTATCATGCACAGCTATTTTCATTATTTAGCTTTTGGAATAAAGAGTTTATGTAGGCTTTACATGGCACACAATAGTCATACAAAAATAATAATATGATCAGTCTGGGGCGCTGTCGTTTCTCCAGTTTTTTGGCGTTTAATTATGACCGAGCTATATATTTTCCTTTTAGATTTCTTGGCATAAAATTGATTTATCTAAATTATGAATTATCTGATACTAGATCACTGTTGTAAAAAAATGGGTTAAGTTCCTGTTTCTCCTCTTTAACTCCTTCAAGGTCTGTAGGCAGCAGTTTTGATCATGTTCGTCCTGCATACCCTATTTAAGCATTTAAATTTCGTATGATAAATCCTCTCCAGTATTTCACATATAATATGCAATGTACTAAGTAGGTATTCAAAACCTCCTCAATTCACACTAACTTGGGGAAGTCACTTTTCCAGCTCACACTGTGAAAACTAACAACCCCCAGGAATCTGTTTTAACCCCAGTTGAAATCTGCAGACACAAAAAAAACCCCTGTTAGCCAACACCTTTGAAGACCAGTGACTAGGTCTGTCATTTACACTGTGTTAATGAAGATACCACTATATGACAAACACAGAGAGGATTGGCAGGAATAGATTACAGTTGCCATGAGTCTTTTTCTTAATCAAAGGACTCCACATTAGGCATTCGCAATAATTAAAACTCAGAAATACAAAAGATGTTGACTTTAAAGAAGGAAACCATTCTTCTGGAGAAAAGCTACTTATGAGTAAGATGAAAAAAAAATGCAGAAAAGCCAGTAGCTCAAACCATCCTGCAGTCTTTGGACTACAGAAATTAAGTTTACTTTCTAATTTTCAGGTTAGTTGAAATATTGATATTAATATTTTTATATTTTAGACATGTTACCCTTCTCAAAGAATAGCTGTTTTCATAAAACATCTGTTTCACCCTGATTTAGATAATCACAAGGGATTAAGAAGCCAAATTTTTAAAAAATGCCTTGTATAACAAAATGTAAATTAAAATTAAGAGGATTAGCAGTGATATCATAATGTTTACCTGAGACATTAGCACCAGAGTTAATTTCTGATACCTTTGCAAAATTATGATTTCAGATGCATTGCTTAAAATGTAATATCTTTAAATAAAATTTTGGAAAGTGTATACATCACAGATATTTCAGAATGACAGATATAATCTGATGATTAATATACAGCCATCTTAATACAAATGTGCATTTTTGGGCCACTGAATGAGTCAATTCTTTTGAATTATTTACAATTGCAAAGCTCTCAAAATAGGTTTAATTTTTAACCACCCAATATTGGTTGAAAATAAAGCTTATATATGGCTTGATATGAATTAGCACATAAAATAGAAACCACAAATTAATTTAAATGCATTTACCTGTTTCAAAGTTGTAACATGACAAATAAGCTCCTTTTCAATATTTTCTTTGGCACACGAGCTATTTACTTAACACTGGATTAAACTATTTGAGCACATCCTTATTTTTCAGCATGTTTTAACTTCATTGAAACCACAAAGTGTTCACAAAATACAGTTACTCTCCTGAGCCCATAAGCTGTATAGAAGTCCACACTGGTCACAGAACACAGGCTCTGCTCTGTGGCTGTACCTAGGCACAGCACTATGGTGATGAGCAGGACACAGGCTTCAGCAGCTCTTGCATCTGTTCCCCTCTCAGGGATGCATCCTTTGCCCCAAAGTCCCCACACAATTCCCATCTGAAGCCCTGCTGCACTGACAGCTTTAGTGTAAAAGGCAAGGCTAGGCAAGGAACAAACCTTAATGTAGTGTAGCATCCCTAAAGAGAAGAGCAATGCATTAGCTTAGCTCCAATATTTTATGGTGCATACAGACATCATTGTTAGCAGCCATGATCACCGCCATCAATAACAATTCATTCAAGATTGGCATCGTCATCCAAAAAACAGATTAGAAATACATTTAAAAAATATTGCTGACACTAGTGGGAATGGATTCAGCACACATTTTATCCTTTTAGCTCATAATTTTGCACACCTATTTCCTGTATACTTGCCATTTTTTGCTGTTTAAAATCTAATTCAATCTTATTAGGCTATATGTCCCTTGAGACAGCTCTGTGCAGTTTGGTGAAATCACAGCAACAGTTAACCACTTTAGCAGCCTCATGCCATTTGGAGCTTTTTTGAGTCTATGAACTGCTTTACCTCAAAATATTATTATGTCTTACCAAAATACAGCAATTAAAAAGTCTCTATACATTCAGTGACAATAAGGTCATTCTCATTTGCCATTCTTTCTTGAATTCCTTTATTTAAATCTAAATTAATGCCCAAAATGATCTTCCTATACTGCTGCTCACCTCTGTAAGATTTGCAGAAAAATTAAGTATTTGTATAATTCTGTAAAATAAAAACCTGCAATGTGTATGTTTTACTGAAATCATATTGAGTAAATGCAGTGTGATAGAAAGAGAAAAATGCTACAAAGAGCGTTTAAGCCATGGTGTCCTGCTGATGTTAATAACATACCTTTGGAATTAGCTGCTTACCAAGTGTATAAGCACACATCAATTAATCTATACATCTATATTTCTTTTTTCTTTATAGAAAGCAGAGATTGCTGTTGCGCCTCTGACCATCACTTTGGTACGAGAAGAGGTCATTGATTTTTCTAAGCCTTTTATGAGTTTGGGGATATCCATTATGATCAAAAAGCCCCAGAAATCTAAACCAGGAGTGTTTTCCTTCTTGGACCCTTTGGCGTATGAGATCTGGATGTGCATAGTCTTTGCCTACATTGGTGTCAGTGTGGTCCTGTTCCTAGTTAGCAGGTTTAGTCCATATGAGTGGCACACAGAAGAACCAGAGGATGGGAAAGAAGGACCCAGTGACCAGCCTCCCAATGAGTTTGGCATATTCAACAGCCTCTGGTTTTCCCTGGGTGCCTTTATGCAACAAGGATGTGATATTTCCCCAAGGTTTGTGTCAAATCTTTTTACATTTGCATTTTGTCTTCAACACTGAAGCATAAAACCTTCTTTCATTAATTTTCCTGGCAGTGTTTTGAAGTCCATTCTTCAACCTTTTCTTTTTCTTTTTTTTTTCTTTTTATTTTTTAATAGCCATGATAAGAGCAACAGATAGTCTACTTGAAATTTCAGTCATTACTATTATTTTCCCAGTGTCAATGTGCATAAACCCCAAATAGCTGTCAGAAACAGCAGGTTCACACAGGGGAAATTCCACTGGGTTGACTTCTAAAGAACTGTGTTGTTGTTAAATTAGTTCCATTGTGTTGCAACCATGAAATGCATGCACACAGTTGTGCTGAATATCTGCCTTGCATCAAGAAATGTCCCACTTCTGTTTCAAGTTCTACAGTGCTGCTTCACAAATACTGCTGTCTGTGAGAGACAATATTTGATTGTTTCTGAGAAGCCACTATGTGTTGCTTTTACAGCAACAGAGGACATGCTTCAGATCTACTACATGTTTAGTTCTACAGTACATGATTAGTCCTATAATATATGATAATCTAGTAAATGATTAGTGTAATATATGCAGTCCTGAATTTCTCAACATTTTATGAAGTTAGTGGGCAGTAACTAAACTTTTTAATTAAATATTATGACCCAGTCTTTCAAAATTAAAGGCTTCATTTTAGCCATTTGCAGTGAAATTTTGAATGTTCAGCATTGGCCTAATCCTTCTATTATTGAAGTTAGTAATAAAACTGGTGCTAATTAAGCGTGGATGTGCCTTGCTCCTCAACAACCTTCTCATCAAATTGCAGGTATTGAAAAGGAAAATACAAGTTTTTATTTAACAGAAATATCTTTTCTATCAAAAAATTCTTGCTTCCTAAAGAAGAAAAATGTGAATATTCAATGAATGATTGCAGTGGCTTGTGGAATTTTTGAGAAGTTTGGGTGACAGGAATATGTTAATCCTAAAACCAACATAATCCATATGCAAAGCCTTTTGCATTTTTTTTAAAGAGGAAACAGAGAAAGCTACTGATTTTCAGCTACCATGCTTTACTTTTGTCTCCAAAAGAGATTACCAACCCAGTATCTTTTGACACTTTTTTCCTATTTTTAGGCATGTCCTGAAATAATAGGAACACTGAGATTACTGTCCAAGAGGATTTAAACTTCTGTGTATGTGTGATACACATTGGTACAGTGGACTACACTGTAGACATTAAGTTTCTAAGAGTAGAAGCATCTATTAATATTTAAAATGCAAATGACCTTCCTCCCATTGATTGTTGCTTAATGACAAATGTTCAGCAATAATGGTGCCTTCACTCTCTCTCTCTCTCTCTCTCTCTCACTTTTCGTGGCTCAAGAGACAGGAAAATGTGCATTATCTTATTCATGTTTAGATCCCTCTCAGGTCGCATTGTCGGAGGTGTCTGGTGGTTCTTCACGCTCATCATTATTTCATCCTACACTGCTAACCTCGCTGCTTTCTTGACTGTTGAGAGAATGGTCTCCCCCATAGAGAGTGCAGAAGACCTTGCCAAACAAACCGAAATTGCTTACGGGACACTGGACTCAGGGTCAACCAAAGAGTTCTTCAGAGTAAGTTGGCACGTCCATTAGAGCAGCTATCCCTATCAACCACTCTTTTAAGATGCTTGGAAATGTGAAATAATGTGACTTTGCAATTATATGCAGTATGGTTTTGTAACTCCTGAAATGCTTTAGCTACATTTTTACCCCCACAAGACCATTTGTTGGAGTTTTCAGTTTTTTAATCTGTGGAAAGCTTATTGATCCTGTCAAAAAAAAAAAAAAAGGAGATGCAAAAGAGATGCCTGGGAGGATACTGAAGCAAGTGATAATTAAAGCAGCATTGCACTATTGATTCATGTGAAGCTACAGTACTGAAGTGATGTGCAGCATTGAAACCCTATGATGGTAAAGTGGAGTCTTGCAGGTTTTGTTTCTGCTTATGGATTTGGCTGCGTGCATTTTCCTTTAGGGTCTTGGGTGGTGGGTAGGAAATGCGTTTTTTAATTTTCTGACTTTCAGACGGATAATAAAGAGAAAATTTAACTCGAGGGGATGTGGTTGGAGCATTAGGAAACAGGATAAATAGCCATTCATATGCCTGCGCTGTCTCTATTGATTACTTCATTGTCATTTGCTTTCCTGCATTAGTGTGGTTGGTATGTAATCCTCATCATTTGCCAGCTGGAAAGCAGGGAGCTTGGACACATCACAGGCAGCACATAATAAACAGTCCTTCCTGCTTTATTTCATTACTCCAGCAGATGAAAGTTAAGCTCAGCTGACCGAAGTGAGTTTAGTGTTTAAACGCAGCTCTGAATAAATGCTGTGAGCCAGTAACCTTTCCTTGAAAATTTCACAGCTAATTAGGTCATTATTTAGCTGAAATGTGAAGATTAAGGGATTTTTAGAGGTCAGGAAGATGGAATGAAAATTTCTTCTAATTGCCTAATTGAAAGGAATTCTGTTAGATACTCACACGCACCTTCACTGTTTTCAATTTGGCCAAACTGAACTCAGTAAACCATTAAGAAAATTTTCAGTGCCATTTGGAAACTGTAGACAATATCCATTCAAAGACAGTGTCTCAAGTGAAATAACCTTTTTATTGCAACAACTATCCCCATAGAAGTGTTTGTAAATCTGTTCTATTAGCTGCAGAAAGATGATTTATAAGATATAGATTTCACTTAACAAGCGCAGTGATTGGACCTTCACATCATGAAACTGCTCAAGGAGTTCAGTTTAACCCAGTTTTCTAGATTTCTTCTGTAGACACTGGAGAAGGAAAAGCAGCCCTGTGCATCCTGTGTGAGATGTGTGTGTTATGACGATATAAAGCACACATTTAAGTACCTGCCTCTTTACTTGAACTCTAGAAGGATCCAGCTGAAATGGTTATGGTGCTTGGTACCTCGACTGTTCACTAAAAGGTTTCTAACTAACCCTGTCTTACTGGTTTTTTTAATGAGTACAGTCCCTCCTACCAATTGTTTATATTCACCTATGTTTCTCCCATAAACACATTTTTAGTTCTTTTTGTGGAAAGTTAGATATTTTATTCTTGGAACTCAAGTTTCAGTCCATCCTAAGTTGAGGTGGTAACCACAATATATGGGTACAAATAGATAGTTCTACTAGAATGAAACTGTGATGATACTTAAAAACATGATGCTGATGGTCAGGCAGATTTATGTAACTTTGCATTTATTAATTTGTTGCATTTTTAAGAGTACCTAGTGCTTGCAAATTTGTTAGGCGATAGTATGCAAAAATTAATTCCCAAAGAAATAGTAAAGAATGAAGGACTGGAATTGTTTTCTCAAGACTTTCAAAATACGTATACAAGCCATTGTATTGAAGTAATGAGATCAGATATTTTGATGTAGAAACACTATTGGTGATAAAAATTTCATGGTTCTTTTAAATCATCATGTAAACACAGAAACTCTTTCAATATTTTATGCAAGTTCTCATTTTAAAGAGAAGATACTACGATGGAGTGAAGTGTCTAAGGTGACAGCCCTTTTTTCACTTCAGTCTTAAAGGGCTAAGAGAAAAAAGAAGGAAAATCAATGTTGCTCTTTTTATTTTTTCTTTTCTTTCAAAATACAAAGGGAAACTTTAAAATTAACTACAAATACTATTGCATATGCAAAATATGAAGCTTAATGAAAATTTAAACTGTGTTGATCACTTTCTTTAAAATGGTGCAGTTGAGGCCCTGCGTTCAAATGATTTCTAGTCTCTCTCACAATATAGTGATTCTTAATGATACTTTATGTACTATTTCTAAAGATATTTTTCACAAAACAGGGAGAAAGATAAAATATCAACAGACAATATTTACGTAAAAGCTGTTTTCAAAATACATAAATTAAGACCTAGCCTGAAACAATAGTACAAGAAGATTGTGTGCCAAGTCAAACATTTTGTGTGTTTGGAAGCAATTCACTTCTTGGTATTAGAATCATGTGTAACTTTTCTGTCAGTGGTGATTATGTGGCTGAAGATGAGCCTTCAGGACATTTTCTCATCATTTTGTCATTTCTGATCAAAATGTCAGAAACACCTCTTCAGCCTGTTTTAAATCTGAATTGAAAGCAGAAAAGGGAAAATCATTTTAAAGCCAACATAAAGAAAAAGAGGAACTTTGATACTGTTAGCTGTTATATACTCCTGTTTCCTGGTGTACATGCAGTCAGAGTTGTATTTTCCAGGCAAACTGCTCAAGAGGGAAAGTAGTTAGCTTTAGCAGTTCTACTCAGAAAAGCCCGAAATTAAAATTATCCCAGCTGGGCTGACTGCAGGGAAAGCTGCAATGTTTTCTCATATGATAATAAAAAATACTTGTTAGTTCATTCTTCAGTTTTCACTCTGAGTTGACATGTAGAAATTGAATGCAAGCAAATGAAAGTTTGGGAGAAGAAAATGCTAGAGAGCAGATACTTTGTTAGACTTTCCATATTTTTATATTTTCATAGGCAAAGGAGACTAGATGCTAAAAGAAAAAAATAATTAAATGCAGCCTTTTCCAATTGATGTAGAGCAGTGTTTCCTGTTACTAATCAAGCTGTTTTATGTGCTGCATAAAGTTATAAATGAAAGTGACCTATTATATGGTTCCTTTATAAAGAAATAGATGTAATGGATGTTAAGATGAGAGAAATGTTTGGAAGTGAAGGCAGACAAAGGCAAGAAAATACTCTTGAAATTATGACTGATTTATTACTACACTCTTCCATTTTTTTCTTTCTGCAAATTTAAATCCATGTAATTACATCTGTGTAAAGCAAAAATAATGCATTGGTGGCTTAGTTTATGCTCTGCTCCCAGCCACTATTATGTAAATATAAAATAGCTGTGACTGTAGTGAAAAGAAAGGGTGACAAGTCAGGATGTGATTATGGACATACACAGCTGTTTTTGATTCAGATGTTATTATATTTGACAGAAAGATAAAATTATGCATTCAGACAAACTAAAAAAGGAAAGCATAATTTATGATGTTCTGCTATATGGCATTTTTATTGAACAGTTTTAGTTAAATGCCAATTATTTTCAGGATAGACTTAGGTCCCTTGCAAATTATTTTCTAAGTAATAGTACAGTCATTCAGTAATTGGTAAAAAGAAGTGCTTCAGGGAAATTACTCTCAGATATAAAAAAGGCTCAGTTCCAGGCTTCTTAAAGCCATTTTTTATTTGTATAATACTAAGATCATAGGATTTAGTATTTGTTTAAACAATCTGAGGCCCTTTGTTCTGGGGCTTTTGAATAATGAATATTTTCCTGGAGTGCTCAGTACAGTGTAGGAACAGGCTCATAGACCAAAACTTGCTTAGCTAGAAACTCCTCTTGACTCAAATAAAAGCTGACTTGAGCATTAGGGTAAAAAGTCCTTTTTGCAGCATACATAGGGGAAGACAAGTGCCATCTGTTATTATAAAAACAGTGTGTAGTGTTCAGCTGACACACTGCTGGTTTGCATGTATGTATTCCTGTTGTTAGAGGAAGCAAAGGAGTCGTTGGGTGAATCTAATGAGGCATGGGAAACTTCTCCGTCTGACATCATTTCCTTCCTTTCTTTTAGTGAAATTTTTTATTTGCTTTATTTTTTTATGAAGAAGTTTTGTTTTTTGCTTAAGTATTTACCTGTTACTCCATGCATTCTCGGACAGGAAAATTTCCAACTAATGCACTCTAAGCCATGAATTGTGTGCATTCTTTGAGAAAGTACATTTCTTACTCAGTTATTGGCAGGATGAGAGTCTTTAAAATAAATCCATTGATACTGCAGTTCTAAAATCATACCTAATTCTTTAAGAAAGATCCTTATGGCATTTTACTTCCTTTAGTATATGCTCCAACTTGCTGTTTCCATATTTTACTGTGAACCATGTCTTTAAGTATTGTATAGCATTTCTGAATATAGATCAGGTCAGTTCTGAATCATGAAAGCAGAAATCCTTCTTAAGCTACTCTGGTTTTGATGGTAGAAGTGGGTGTTAGAGAAATGCTTTAAGATTCAGCTGAGTATTTATGGAGAGATGATTTTACTGTTTCTCTTAAGAGTACAGGCTTATTGTGGACATCTATTTCATATATCATTCCCTAAAACACATTGACTGTGTGAACTTCCTCTATCTAACAGTAAATTCAGCTTTACAGGTTTCTTTTTTGACTGCTAGAGGGTAGCCAAACTCAAAAATTGTAGCTGCTACTATAGTATTGATAATTTTCTTTTTTGTCTCTTTTAAAATAATGGAATTCAGATGAAACCCTTCTCCAGGATTTTCCCAACCTCAAATGTCTTAAAAATTAAGTATGGTTGATTTTATTTGAGCAGTGCCATTCTGAAATGTTGCAACATTCTTTTGTTCTAACTTGTTTTTGATTTTCCCCAGAGATCAAAAATAGCAGTGTATGAAAAGATGTGGACCTACATGAAATCAGCTGAGCCATCAGTGTTCACTAGGACTACTGCAGAGGGAGTAGCTCGTGTCCGCAAATCCAAGGGCAAGTTTGCCTTCCTGCTGGAGTCCACCATGAATGAATACATTGAGCAACGAAAGCCATGTGACACCATGAAAGTGGGAGGAAATCTGGATTCCAAAGGCTATGGCGTAGCCACACCGAAGGGTTCTCCATTAAGGTGGGTGGAATAGTATAACAATATAAAATGTGTTGTTATAGTATTCCACCTTCCCTGATGTCCCTGATATAGCTCTTTTTGTTTTGTGTGTGAACATGGTATGTTATTTTTATTTTCTTCCATTTCATTTTTTTTTGATCAACAAAGGTAACCATTTCTAATTGCAATATGGATTGAGCAGCTATAGTTGGCATATGTTTCAAGGCCATATAAAAACCAAACTGGTTGAACACTAGCTACTTGAAGTCAGCCTCAATAGAATTAACACTGGTTATTCTATTTCATCAGCTTTTTTTCACAGAATTCAACCCTTTATAGCAGTATTATGCTTACATTATCTACATCAGTATCTGCATCAATAATATGCCTACATTTTATGTTTTGTTTATTGATCTCAGCTACTAATTTCTGAGTAAGAAGCTGCTTGTAGCATCTTTTTTCAAATGTCATAACTTGGAGGTAATTAGTCCTTCATTAAAGTACTTTTTTACTAAAGCACCTTCTTATTTAGAAAAAATGTTTGTGTTTCTAGCATTATGCATTTCAGTACTGCCTTCAAACTCACCAGTATTTTCTTTTTCATGGTATCAGATACATTCAGTAAAGTAGAAGAGTTTTTGATTCACAGGCAGAACATCATTTGCATTTCATTTAAATTGTCAGGGAACAAAAGTCAGATTTGTGTTAAAATTGGTGGTGTTTACCATTCTGTTTCTTTAATGTTTAACGCAAACAAAACTTCCATTTTCTAGTGCAGGTTTGCCAATTTTCTTGAAAACAAAGAGCAACTAAGAGTTGAAGGGAGTCTGACAGTGATAAGGTGCACATGGGTGGGGGAAAGGGAACGCTCCACAGAGTGCTCTGCACCCCATTTTTTATGTCTGTGCTCATGAGAAGGAAACACAATGTGAAATAAAGGGGAGGAGTGTAAGGGAAGAGTTGCAAGTGCAGATGTAGCCATATGTCTGTGGATGAGGTAACCAAGGACCTATTTGTCTACATCTGTGACTGCAGAGGAGACATCATTGCCACTATGCAGATAACTAGACTCACTCATAACTCATCAGTTTAACCTGCACAGAATGCCATAAACATCAGTAGCTGTTACTGCATTACAGGGATGGTAAAAGGAATATCATTAGAATCATCTGCATCCACAGCAAAAGAAGATTTGTATGTGCAGGGGAAAATCAGGACAGCTATTTCAGTGACTGGATATGAATTTTTGGTCCTTAACATTCAGTACCTATCAGATTTAAAAATTGCCACTTTCACTGCTGGGCAAAGTAGAGAGAACATTAAGGAAGTGAGAGAGGGAAAATGACAATAAAAATGTTAATTCTGTAGAAAAACATGTCCAGAACTCATAGATTAGTTAAAGGTGGTAGTTAAACGTAGTAGTTAAAGCTAATAGGAAAGGCTGCTCTATTATCTGGATATATTTTCAAAACACTTGGTTTTTATTTGATATTTATGATAAATTAATATCTCCTTTTCAGTGTTTCAGACAACCTAAGAGTGGTAGGCAGCACTGCAGTTTAGGGTAGTAAGGAAATGCCCACTGCTGACAGTCATGCTGTACTGAGTCAAAGCTAGGACATACATTTTAGGAGTACTTTGGCTGCTGTCATATATGTCCTGACAGTGGGCTCTTTGCTTTAAGTGTGCTTTATGGTGTTCTCTAGTCCCTTTCCCTTTCTTCTTCAGAGTATTCAATACCAACAAGAGACAGCCTGTTATAATGAGCACTGATAGCCTGTGGAAATTGATTTGTGTCAAATTTGGGCTTATTTCAGGTTTGTTCAGTTGGCTAGACAAAAATACCTAGGAGTAATGGGGATGAGACATAAAGAAGTTAGAAGTAAGAGGGCCTAGTAAGACTAATAAGAGCAGAGAGGAAGAGCACAGCCCCAATTGTAGGGTCCAGTGTGAAGTCCTGGTTATATCCCAGCTAAAGCTCCCAGACAGTTCAGTGAGGCCATAGTTTCATCTAACTGGGGGTCAGCAGCTGTCATTAGGGTGATGTGATCAAAACCCTGTCATTTTTCACATCCTACCTTCAAACATTTTTCAAAAAGCAGAATAGGGAAAATCCTACCAGACTTGAAAATTGGACCAAATCTTCTTTCAAGCTGTCTTGACTGGCTGTCCGTGTCCATGCCTTTCCTGAGCCTTTCTTTCATATGTGCTAAGCTGCGTGTTCTCCTGCTGCACCCCATTCCCTCTCCAGCCCCAGTGACAAACCATCAGTGCTGCTTACCTACTAAAAACATTAAGCAACACACTTAATGTTCTGGATAAAAATAAAGAACAAGCAATACCTCACATTTTTACCACCTCTTTCATGTATATCTATGGAGAGTAGCACTTACAGAAGAGGGGAAAATCTTCCTCCCCCTGTGTTTTTGAACAGAAAAGAGTCAGCTGTAAATTTTATCTGCATGTTTCAGTATTTTCTGAATATTTTAAGATTTAGATTATGCTGCTTTTGCTATTTTGACTTCATCCCACATGGTAGTGTTTCTGTCACTGATCAGATGACTTATGTAACTGCTGTCTGCACAGATAATTGCAAATATTGAACATGCAGCTTGAAATCCATGAAGGGCAGGCTAGCTGAGCTCATTACATAAATTAGTCAAAAGACATAATTTGATATGGGAATTGCAAATTTTGTTTTATTTAATAATCCTAATTTCCTATTTGAGTTATATGTAGACCACAAATTACTTGATGTAGTTCACAAATAATTGCAAATAGCATATAAAATTTAAACATTCAAATGCTGTCTTTGGTTTGTTCAGGACTAGGGGAAAAAAACCTACTTTTCCAAATGAATTATTCATATCAAATTAATCACTGAACTGTTTGAACACCTATTCCATTAGAAGTATTTTTGTCTTAATCCTCCTCCTACTTACTCAGTGATATAAATCAGGAGTTTTTTCCCTGAAAATATAGTAGCATCTGAATAAAATTGATGTGAGTCTGTGGAGAACCAGATCACATATTCTCACACATCTAACTGACAGAAAGTGGTTCTTCCTGTAGCATAGGATTAGGGATGGTTCCCTGCCATCACATCACCAGGCTCATGTTCATTATAGAGCACATACCCATCACTTGGTTCATGCAGATGAAATCCACTTGTCAGAGAGATCCAAGGACTGGTCTCTCTGTTGCTCATGACCATACACATGAGCAGGGTAGTGGATTTTAATTCAAAACTCTTCCTTGTTGGGTTTCATGCTACACTCCTGCAGTGTTCAACCAGTACCTATTGGCTAATTGGAATGATTGATTCTCAGTGCTGGTGCAGTATTACAAATAATGCATATCACTGAATGGAGGAGAATGGGAAATGCCTGATGTGTGTTTCTTTTATGCCCAATGGGCAGTACCACATCACATATCATGTGTGTCTCCTTCCTTCCTTCCTTTTCAGTGATATTCATTTCTATATGATGTTGTAAAAGACTGTCGTGTTTGAGAAGGAATGTGGGATTGAGGGCAAAGGCTCTCATCACAGCAAAGATTGAGTTTCTCTCATGGCACTACCCAACTGTTCTTACTGTTTCTCCTCCTACAACGGTAGGTATCCTTCCAAAGCCACTGTGTGGTACTCAGTGTGAATTAATGAGTTTTTTCTTCAAAGGTGGTGCTTTCAAAGGTGGTTAAGAGAGTGCTGCTTGTCTGCTTAGCAAGACCTACCTCTGTAAAAGTGTTGTCATTAGATGTTCTTGTGGCCAGACTTCTGGCCCTTGTGGATCACCCTCGGGTCATCTCCCTTGCCACTTGCAGTAACTGTGTTATCAGAGGGCAACACCTGAAGATCTTGTACTTCTCAAGTCCTGTGCCTTGCATGCCTCTGCTTTTCTGTTTTAGATATGTAGGCATCATAAACAAGTTTGAATAGTGAAGAACATGAAAGAGTTCTCCACCCTAAGAGGTAATGATAAAGAAGCTAAGGGCAGTATTTTCTCAAAAGTACACTAAAAGCTTTTTCAGCTTTTTGTACCTTGAAGCTGTTTTATGTTAAGGGGAATGAGAGGTTGGGCTAAAAAATGAGTTGTTATCATTTCTTCTCTTACTGTTTCAACTAAGGACATTTGTCCTCTCCTGTAGCCAAAAGTATGCAGCATGCATGAGTGAAACCTGCAAGGTCATGAGTGTCTGGTGAGACACTTTGAGCCCAGGCAGATGAGAATGGCAGCATTAGATTTAGACAAATAATAGAAAAACTTTGATTAGATGCATCAATGTATTTTAGAGATTGGTGATATTTGTTCACCAACCTCATGAAATCCAGAGCTCTAATAAGTTCCTGCTATTGGAATTACAGTTAATGTTTATATATATATATATGAATCTGGGATTCCATATTCCATTATTCAAGCCTCTATTCTTTATATGTATTAAAGGATTAAATCAGTTTCATTTTAGGAAGAATTCTTTCTGTTCTGAAGAGGAAGGCAAAAAGGTCCGCCTGGTGATATCTGCTGGTTTTTGCAGTGTGACATCTTGTGACATGAACTGACTCTTTGCACTTTATCCATTCTTCACCGTGTTTAACATAAGATGTGCAGTGTGGGCAGTGAATCAGGGATGCTAGTGTTGCGGATGTAATTTTGCCATCATTTTAGCAACTTGTATGGAGGGAAAAGTGTAATGTAATTGAAGCTAGAGATTTTAGTTTCCATTCCCTGCAAAGGAAGAGCTCCCTGAAGGTTGCTTGGGGTGCAGAAGGCATCCAAACTGTCCTGTAACAGTGTATGGATTCTCCTGTTTTATATAATGTAATGTGCAATACCAGAAAGAGATTTACCCTAGAAGTGAGAGTTCTATGGTGGAAGGACGTTTTTCTTGAAGAAAAATGAATCTGTGGGAATAAGATAAAGATCTGTTATGAGGGGAGTCTTTGTGTGCATGGGGTCTGTAATCTACCATCTTAATGACTTCATCTTCTTGTTTTCCTGAGGTGAATCTGTAGAACTGCCATTCCTCCATTGCTTCATTTCAGTGTGGTACTACAGCTGGCAGTTACCTTGGCGTTTCACAGATATGTGTAGTACGGTTCGTTAGAAATCTAGTGTTGGAAGAAAACTTATTTTAGTAACTCATGCTCATTCATAAAAAATTTTGGCAGACCTTACATAGGATGGAATATTTCCACCCCTCCCTTTTTTTTTTCTGGTAAGTGATGTTTCCTTTTATTGTTTTCATTGACCTGAAAATAGCATTATGATAGCATAGTTTCTTCCAGTGGGACTATTTAATTTTTTATCAAATGTTGTCCTCAATGTTTTTGTAGACCAGACTATAAGGAGCTTACTATGGAAGGAATTCCAAGCTCATCATTCACTGCCAAAGCTGTTTATTGTGAATTTAATATAATATTCTGAGATATACACCAGTTCTCATTTTACCCTGGATTTGTTGGTCAGTGATCTGGTAATTCACACCAGGCTCTGTAGGAAAACCATCAGAGTCATTATGCAGTAGTGAACTGTAAGGATAGGTAAAAACATTTCCCCCCAAACATATTACACTCTCTGGTTTCTTATGCTTTCTAGAAGATTGGATTTGTGTGTGCAAAAGAATAGGAATGATATTCACAGACTTCCTCTGAGTAAGAGAAGAACTAGGAAAAATGTTTAAGCTGGCCACACAAATTTTTTACACTGTCAACATTTGTTGACAGAGGACTACAGAGGACTTCTTCCACTTTTGTTTTTCAATGGTTTTGTACTGCAGAAATCCATGAATCTTTAGAAAAATAGGCTTTTCCCATCAATGAAGCTTCCTTGCACAAAGTGTGTTGTATCATAAAGGAAGCATTTCCCTAGACCACTCTTCAGTGTACCCTATATTGTTCAGTTTCCAAAGGTCTTTATAGATTTTTTTTTAAACCAATATTGTTGGTGTAACTATTCTGTTTTGGTGTTTCTGTGGATCTGGGCTGCATTCTTCAATCAGTGGCATGTCCCTGTTTCTAGAAAGGTACCAAAATAGGTAAAAGTAATGTATGGTTGGGTCATCCTGATAACATCTGAGGCCCATGTGCCTCTGAGCATATTCTGGCACTTCGGAGAGAAGAATGGGTATTTCTTTTGCTGGTTAGCTGTCTTCTGGTTGGCAACACTGGCACATAAAGGCCTCCCCAAATCATTCTGAAGACAAGCAACCATGACAGTGAGGAAAGATGCAGAGGAAGCAGGTTTGATTTTTTTTCACATTTCCCTTCTCCTGCCAGAATGCCTGGTATTGCCCTTAATCAGTGTGTTATTCACAGAGTTGTTTCAGCAAAGCACTGTAGGACCTCAAAACTGATGTTATTTATATACAGTGTTGAGAAGATATAGCAAGAACTGGTGAATAATTGAGGTTTGATTATTAAAATGAGTGATGTGAAAATACTGCGTTTGACCTCTACACTTTTGAAGCAAGGGCCACTGGAGAAAGCAAAAACCCCTCCATAGTTATGGGTCTGTCTGTTGATACTTGAAAGAAGAGGATTTTAGTCAGCTTAGCAGAATTTTCCAGGATCATTTCTTTCTGTGATGCAAAATTATATGAAAACTAGAAGGTGATCTGTAGCATTTTATACATATATAATCATTATCCTTTTTGTTGGTGTAGATCATACTGTATGACTTTGCATAATATTCTTCCCTTCACTGTAGGCATAACTTCCCTTCACTGCAGGCATAGCAAGGCTTGAATTACCACATCATTACCATTCAGTGTCAAAGCTTATAGCTGAGATATTTCTCAAGCAGGTCAGATCCTTCAGAGCTTGTTGAGTTTTCTATCAACTGAAAATAACACTTACTAGGTAAAAAGGCAGAGAATGGGCCACTGCTTAAGAAGGAATATAAAAGTCAGGGGTCAAAAGAAGATCAGTGAAGAGAACCTGACAATGAATGTTAGCAAGTTGTTCTTTCAGCTGAGCCTGGGAGGCATACTTAATTTTGGTTATCTGGGTTATTTCTGTCTAAAAAACAGAGTATCTATTTGAAAAGTAAATATAAAGCCTTGGGAACAGAGATTTGAGTCCCAACTTGCTTTGTTCCGCAGTGATGCCTGCTGGATTAAGTTCATAATTTTCAGTCAAGATAAGGGTCTTCCCTGTGCAGAAATGGTGCAGTAAAAAAAGGGAAAATTTCATGATGACTAATAATATTCACTGCAAGATGTACAAGCAAATGTATTGAGGCAAAATCTTCTACTTGAAATAGTTTTACCCATTCTTGCAATTTTTACTTACAGAGGAAGGAAATTGTAATAATTCTGATTTAAGTCACCAAATGGCAGTAAAGAGCATTGCTATTGAGATAATTTCTGATACTTATCTCTTTGAAAGAAAACCAGTCATTAATGTCCATGATGCTGCATTTGCTGAATTTTCTCTGACCTGGGGGAGAAAAAAATCACTCTATCTTTCAAGTACTTCAAAGAGCCATCTCTGACCTGCCTTGCCTCACAGAGCCTGTTTCTTCATTGCCACTAGCAGGAAGTTTTCACTCTCAGACTTCAAGGATGATTCATAATTGAACAAAGCTCTCTGTGGTTTGGAGGAGAAATCAAAAGTCACAGGAATTTGTTCTGCTGCCATTTCTGTTTTCCTACACTACAAATAACAGTAGAAGCAACTGATGGAAGGCAAAACTCTTCCAAGAAGCTTAGCTCCCATCTTGATCACACTGTCAGGTTCTGGCGCCTCTCTGCTAGTGTCATCCTGCTCCTTACTCCAAGGAAAGTCTTGGGATTTTAGTGAGAAAATGAAGTGCTTCTGAACAGGAGTGAAAGAACAGAGCATGGAAACAGCAGTAAAACTATTTCATAGAAAGGCTGTGGGGTTTTTTTGGTTTCTTTTTTTAATTTAAACATTTCAGTGGCAATAGGTATTTTTAAATTAGCAGTATAATCAGTGTAAAAGGAGAAGCTACCATTCTGTATATTCTGCTTTAGCATTTGCTTAAAAGCACAACTAGGCTTTTTTCAAAAAAAGTTTTATAAACTATTTATACAAGAGATTTCTTATTCCAATATTTAGTGATTACTAAAAATTTCTTTACTGTCTTACAGAAGCATTGGGCCAGAACGAGGAAAAGTTCAATAACGGGCTTGTTTTCTACAGACAGAAAGAAATCAAGGCAGCAAAAAGATCAGAGTTCTTTTCTTGCTTGTCTGTTTCAGAATTGTTTGAATGCAAACAGGATAGGAGCTTCACAATAACAGATCTATCCAAATGAAATTTGTCAGACTGTTGAATTCTCTGACAGGTGAAGAGGGGCTTATATTCCAGTATAACCAGTGAACTTACCTCAGACAATCAGCAAAGGCCATAATGTCTCAAAAATACTGATACCATTGCTGTGCACACATCCTACTGATTTTCTGGACTTTTACAAACCTTTGATAAGGATTAATCCCCACTGTATGCCAGTGGGATACAAAAGGTTATGGTTGTTTCCAATCTATAGATCCCCTGAGAAATAAATGCTGCCTCTTGCCACTTCAGAAATAATTTTCTCCTGCCCTTTTCCCTGCCATTTCCCCAATCCCTTGCAAAGCATCTCAGCAGAGGGCAAGATGCAGCCCTTTATATTTTAACAATGCTGCTCATTATTCTTTCTCTCTTTTCTTTTTATTACAACTCTCTGGCCGCTTAGGTGTCAAGTCCCAGGAACTGCCCTTTGAAGTTGATGGTACAGTTCCCAACAACTGAAAGGCCTATCCCACTAAGATAATAATTGTTCAGGTAAATTGTAGGTAGACTGAAGCAAAGGAGCAGGCTGCTGAAAGGCATCTCAGCAGCTTGTAACAATACCTCTCTGTGGAAATGACATTTGGGGTACAAATAGCACCTGAAAAACAGTTTGTGATTAATCTGTGTGATAGTTGCAAAACTGCCCACTTCCAATTGACAGTAAGTACAAGATGGACTCCACGAGACATAAAATGGCTATTTAGTCTTTGTGCAGCCTTGATTCTTGCGAGAGATCTCCAACCAAAAGTAGGGAGAAAAGTTTGTTTTCTTTCTTGTGGTTGCTTTGAACTGAGAATAGAATCTCAGACTGGCACAGTGTGTGACAGAGTAGGCATTATGGACTGAACATCCCAGCATGAAAGGTAGAAAGGTGTTGACAGCACAAAACAAGATTCAGAAGTCTTAATGTATAATTTAAGCTGCTGTGTGTCTTGACACAGCAGCTCTAAAATGCAACTCTTTCCCATCATCAGAATGCTCCCAAGGAGCTCAGGTTCCAAATACAAATGGCCATATGTGTATCTCACTGAACAGTACAAGTTTAAAATATTGTTTGATTAAATAGTGACTTGTGGATGATCAGTAATTTTTCCTCTTAACTGGTCTGCTTTGTGTGTGGTAAGAGGTAGAATGAAAACTAGAGCTCTTTTTCTTAACTATCTCTAGTTATCCTTAGCTCAAGTCTCTGCGCTTCTATAACTTGATGCCTTACTCCCGTTTTCTGCTTTCCTTCCTCTGCTTCCTATTCCAAACAAGTCACTGAGTGAAAGCTTAAATCAAGCCTGAAAAAGGATTTAGCTCCTATTTAACTATATCTTTTAGCAAATCACATTATGCTAAGCAATGCTATGTGTTCTTTTGTTGTGACTCTCTTTTAACAGTTTTTGGCAGGATTGGCAGTTTTCTGTAGTCAAAGTTTGACTAAAATTTTCCCTGCAGTTTTTTAAAGCCAAAAGTCAACTGGATAAAAGGGATCCGAGTCTGACCTGATGCAGAGAGCTATTTTATTTTTATACTTCAAGTACTTCTTTCTACTCTAAAAAAACACATGAAAATAATAATCTGCCTCCAGCATGCAAAGAAAATATAACTTTTTTAGATGCTTTTTTTCTCCCGTCTTGTTCAGGAATAGCATCTCTGTGCAGGAAGATCCAGATCCCTTGCTAGCTTCCAGATCTTCCATTACTAGCAGCAGGAATGAATGAGGTCTGCAGGTGAGAGCAGCCCCAACATCTGGCAGCCCATCTGTTACCTCCAGAATATGTACAGCTTTCTCTGAGCATAATTTCACATCAGGCTCTTTCCAATCTGTTGCCGATATGGTTCCATTTAATGTGCCCTGGATTTGTAACTGTGTCTTTAAGAGGCTTTTATATGCAGAATTAGATGTTTGGATTCTTTGGTATGGATGCAGGCACCTGATTTCACACATCTTATGCTGTGTTGTTTGTGTGATTTAGGTCTATTTTGAATCTTAAAACTCTTAAGCCAACAGAAAAATTCATGAGATCTAGTAATGTCCTACAGAAAATCTCAGCTTTTTCTAGAAAACTCAAGTTTTCCATATTTCATATGCCTTAATGTAAACATTACTAGACAATTCTTCACATTTTTACATTTTCAACCAAAATTTTGAATTTTAAGGTTTCCACAGGTGCCTTTTATTGCTTGCAACACAAAATATGACAAGACAGGTTTTAGAAGTGTGCTCATTTCTTCATTGGTTTTAAATAAAAAGAAAATGCCTTCTATCCAAAGCTAGAGGACTCACCCACATTCAAATGCTCTGCATTTACTAAGATCCAGCTCCTCAGATTTTAATCACTATATGATACTATTCTGATTATATTCTATACCTGTTGATAATATTTTTTGGTTTAAAACCACATGAACACTTGACAATTAGTTTTGACTTTTCGGTTTAAATAATGCAAGCTCAGTCTTTGAAAGTGTAGTTGAAAGTGAACAGAAAGTCATCACAGTTTCTTGAGGATTTAGGATTTTTTTCCTGTCACAATTAAATAAGCAGGCTGCTATTTTTGGCATCTCTTTTAGATAGTGGGCAATTATCCAAAGCAGTTTCCAATTAGAGTGTTTTTAGTTCATCCAATTTGTAGGCCACAAGAGAAGATACTGTTGCATTAGATAAAATAATTGCAAATATTAGGACTGCATGTAGAACACAACATCCTTTTTTTGTTTTGGCCTCCTCACTTAAGACAAACATCAATAAATTGAACCTATTTCATGGAAGATGATCAAGATAGAGCTGGATATGAATCTGGACCTTCTCTGATGAGGAGAATCTGGGAGAGCTGGACTTGTTTAGACTGGAGCAGAGATGGTTTTGGGGCATCTTAGGAGCATCCCAGAGTGTCTGCGTGGGGGTCTTCGAGGATATGGAGCCAGACTCTTCACAGCAAAGTAGGGCAGGAAGGTCGGTGACCACGAACATAAAATGAAAGGGGAGAAGTTCAGACTGGATGTAGGGGGGAGCTACTTCCCCTGACTGCCTGAGGGCAGTCTGACAGTGACACTCTGCTCAGAGTGGCTGTGCAGGCTTCATCCTTGGGAGTGTACAAATGTGACTGGTTGAAGCCATGAGCAGTTTGATCTGACCTCAGGACCAACCCTTGTACGGGCAGGAGGTTGGACCAGAAAACTCCTTAGGCACTTTCCAGACTACACTGTACGATGATCCTTTTCGAAAATTATGTCTATGTTAAGGATATCTTCATCACATTGAATCTCCTGGAGCTTCAGGAGTATTTGGAAAGTTGTAGTAGCTTATGGAAAGTGATGTTTATGTTTTCTGCTTTGTAGAAGGTCTTCTCCTGTCCATTAGGCTTTAGTTACAATTTCTGTGAATTAAATGTCAAGCAGATCATTCCCATCTGAATAAAACTTTCTTGCTGGAAAAGCAAAATAGAGTGAGAGAATTTGAAGTCCGTGAAGTAAGTGACAGTGCTTCGTACCTTTTCTTTGCCAGGGAAAAAGGAGCAGTTAACTTCCTAAGCAGCTTTATTTAGCTGCTGAGTGATTGACAGCATGGATTTTTTTGGGACTACTGAGTGGGTCAAATGTGGAAGATTCTGTTATGGGAGTCAAGTCACTCAGGTTGGCTGTCTCCCACTTTTGGCAGGAAAAATTAGGAGTATGTTGTGGTTAAGGACTGAATCAAGGAAACACACAGAAGTTTAGGCTTAATCCATCTCTGGGAAACCAGAAGGATAAATTCTCCATGAATAGTTGCCTGAAAAGACACAGATTTCTGAGAAGCAATGAAGTTTGATTGCCTGAAGTCATGTCATACTGGTGAGCTTATTTAATGACCCTGCCCAGATTTCCTGGGAGTCTTGAAGGAGATCTGTACTTCAGATTCACCTTTGCAAATTGAGGGTAATGACAATTGCCCATCAGCCTCAGAGGAATAGTGAAGATTAATAGCATTGTGTTTATTGTGCTGTGGATAGTTGAAGCCCATTCCCACTCCAGATGTTTCTATGATTATTTCAAATCCATGGAGGTGTGTGCGTCAGGATAAACATGGTGGTAGATTTCTCAGTGTCTTTGGTCAAAGAAACTGACAAGAAAAGAAAGTGACTGGGAAATTGTAACTTCAGCTAATGGTTTCTGAAACAGTTTGTGGTCTATGACCACATGTTTTGTGTTCCATTTAAGAAGCAATGGCAGAAATCTCCATCACCACTGGACCCTACTCTGTATGGCTTTTTTAATTAAAATCGGCACATGGACATGTGTTCAGGACAACAGTAATACATTATTTGTATCTCCATGACCACTGTGGATATTTATTAGTACTTTTAGTACTGTGTTTTCTCTGTAGCCTGGCTGCTTGTATTTGAAACATTACAAGCAGGTGTTCCTGTATCAATGTGATAGTGCTTGGTCCAGTTGGTCTGAGAGCTGCTATATTTGCATTTCAGAGAGTGGTTTGGGTTGGAAGGAACCTTAAAGATCATCTGTTTCCAACACCTGCCATGGGCAGGGACACCTCCACTACTGGACCAGGTGGTGTAGTGGATGAGAATGAGTGGGACATAGTAAAGTCATGGCAGAATCGTTGTACTAAGCTAACTGTGGCCTTTCCTTCACCACCACCAGTGGCAGTATAGGGACACAGAGCTGTGCAAAAGTGAAGGTGCTCTGTGCTTGAGCGGAATCTGTTTCCATGCTGGAGGAAGGTGGAGAGTTTGCTGCTGTGTGCATGGATGTATTGATGGTGACATCATATAGCTGGTTGCCAGAGGGATTGGATTGCCCTTGTGATCATTTCACCTGATGTTGGGCTGCTGTTCAGCTGGCTTCAGGGCATTTTAATTATCAGCACACTGGCTATTGGACCAACCATCTCATCTGGTTGCTGGCACTGATTATGTTTGTCTAAGCATATCAGATATTCCTCATTAACTTCTGCAATAATATTTAGACAGAAAGTCCTAGGAACTCTTCCAGCTAATCCCCATTTTGGCTGCTGACCAAATAAAGCTTTATGTGGCACAACTGTAATTGCTTCATTTGTATGGTATTGATCTGCCATTAGGCAAAACACAAGCCAGCATGTCACTAGGGCACAAGTTATGCAGTGCTCTTTATTCTTTGCATTGCAGTTGCAGCTCCAGTTCCCACCTGGGAAATAGCTCCCCTGTTTTTGTCTTTCAGTCTCTCCTTCTAATTAAAGTAATGAACTTCAAAGTGCTTGCACCATAATTGGACTAAAGCTTAAGAAAACGAGTCTTAGCTGGAATCTTTCCATTTATTGCCTTTATGAAAAAACTCAGTATGGAGGCACAAAGAAGCATGAATGTAATGTTACAGAAATCCCTCATGCCTCTTTTCAGTCTAAGTTTAGACCTGCCAAAAATTGTATGAACTGTACAAATCTCATGAATTAGTGATCTGTTTCTGGGGGCCATAAAAGTCAATAATCCATCCTGATTTCTGTGCTGCCAATAGCTTTTGTCATAGTGGCAACGTTTCATTAATAACTTCATGGACATTGATGTCAGTGGATGAATTCCCTCTGAAGCAAACAGCAGTTTTGCCCTACAGCTTTCCCATGTGGAGTAAGCTTTTCTTACTAGGAAAAAGTTATTGAAGAGCTTGCTTGTATTGTAGCCCTTTTAGTGCTGCAAATATATATTTGATTGGCTTTGCAGTCATATCATGCTTCATTCTCATTAAGGTGAGATTAGGGCTTGGTGGCTGAAAGGTCTAACCAGACAAGTCAAAAAGTTAGGAACAATACCTTAGGAACAGAACAAGCATGTGGTTGTTCCTAAAATAAAGATATAGACATAAATAGAACCACAAAATCATAGAGTCACAGAATAGTTTGGGTGTGAAGAAACACTTAGGGGTCATCTAGTCCAACCCTACTGCACTGCTCAGAGCTCAGTCCAGCCTGATCTGGAATGTTTCCAGGAATGAGACACCTCTCTGGACAACCTAGTCCAATGTTCTACCATCCTTTTTCTAAGAAATCTATTCCTTATACGTAGACTAAGTCTACCTTATTTTAGTCTAAATCTGACTTCCTTTAGCTGAAAACCACTGCTCCTTGTTTTGTTTTAGCAGGCCCACTCTAAAGCTTTGTTCCCATCTTTCTTATTAACTCCCTTAAAGTATTGAAAGGCCTTAATAAGGTCTCCCTGGAACCTAGTTTTCTTCAAGCTGAACAATGGCAACTCTCTCAGCCAGTTCTGATGGGAGGGCTGCTCCGTTCTTCTGATCATTTTTTGGCTGCCCTCTGAACCCATTCTAACAGATCCCTGTCCTTCCTGTGCTGGAGTCCCTAGATCTGGATGGAGGTAGTCACAGGAGGGGAGTAGAGGGGTAGAATCACCTCCTTTGACTTGTTAGCCGTGCTTCTTTTTATGAATTCAACTGAATGTGGCTACTCCATTAATTCCTGGGAACAGCAGTAGCACTTTTTTTTTTTTTTTCTCCCAAATGCAGCTTTGGGAAGATGGCAGAAGTTGGGTTTTTTTCTTTCACTGTAGCTCTTGCCACAGGTACCTGTATCTGTCACTCTGAAAGTGGTTAAATGAAACTCCTTTTGTAAGACTCTTCTCTGAGGACATCTCAGAAATATTAGCTAGGATAGAGGATTTTTATCACTTTTTATGGAGAATCATAAGCTGACGATAAAGTAGTTCATGGAAAAGGCATGCAGAGATGCTCAGTTGAGGACTTTTACTTGTAGAAGTCACTCCACTGTGACTCCTGATGTTTTTCTGCCATATCTGAGTCTTAAAGACATCTTACACTAATCAGGTGCTCTTGTGAGATCCTGATGCTTGCAAGAAGGAAAATACATCAACATATCATAAGGAGTAGAAAACAGGCAAAGACCATTTCAGATGTAGCTCCTCTCAGCCATTATTGTATGTTCATAAATGGTAGATTTACCCTTACAGTAGTGAAAAATTGGAGAATTCTGAGAGTGAAATCTTTTCAAATATTGCCAGATTAGAACCAAATCTGCAAAAGTACCAGGTATGCTCAATACTGCACTAAAATCTTGCATTTGTTTTTATCCCCTGCTACCCACTAAATAGAACATACATTTATATAGCGCATTGAGATATGGGGCTGGTTAGGAACCTGAAGACCTAATATTTGCAGTTAGTCCAGCAGGATATTTAATCTTCCATGATTTGTAGTGAGATTCAGCAATAAGTTCTGACTCCTTTTGGATGTCACAGTAACATTTCTTCTGGGTAGGTGATTCAACCTAGGACTGGGTCTTCCTGCAGAGGAAAGCTGTGAAATGCTCAGTCAAAGGTACAGTATTTCTGCCACTGCTGGGACATGTTGAATGGAATGAAAAATTAGAAGCTGCTGCAACAGCTGCCACCTGCTTTGCTCTGGAAGATTTTGATGTAGTAAAATCTTCCTCTGCATCAGGTAGCCAGAGTCAGTGATCTTAATAAGCTCTCTGGTAATCCATCAGTGATATCAAATGGATTGAGGTGGATGTAAAGAAGGAACAGCTTTCTAAGTTACAAGGAACCACACCATATTTCTATTCAATAAGCACTGAATTGCATCCAAAAGAGATATGTTTTCCTAGACTCATTCTGGGTGAAAATAGTCCTTCTGTGGCATTCAGAAACATATATTTTAAAGTCCTTACAAATATTATTAAGATATTATAAAAAGGAAAATTTAAATCCTCTGGCCAAGATCAGTAATCATGAATAATGTTTTCAGTCCTGTTAAATCATCCATTTGCAAAACAATAAGATTAATTGTGCAGCATTTGGCTTTTTCTTGAGATGGAGAGACATAAGGAGTCTCAACATATGCCTGGGTAACAAAACAGAATGTCATTGCAAGAGGCTTACACTAATGCAGTCTAAGTGGGAGAGGAGCAGGACAGCATGAGGCATGATAGATCTTCACTGCTGTGACCCTCACCTCAAGCTGCTACTCCCTGCTTTCAGCAGTGCCTATCCAACACAGATGGAACCTGTGCCTGGCACTGAACCACATGCTGTGCTTTGCCATGGAGCCCCGACCTGTCTGTGCCAATACCCTCATTTTCTTTCAGCTGGGGGACCCTGAACTTAGGAGTTACTGGAGAGGCAGGTGAAACAGTATCCAAACATCTTGCTGCAACCAAACTATGAATTGATATCTGCTTCACCTAAGGCATAAAAAGCAAAAAGCTTTCTGCCAGCCATACCAGAGGTGAAAGCATTATGTATTGGTGGGGGAGAGGGATGCACTTATACATGCTCACTTTACACATATCAATTTTTAAAATATTACTGTAAATTCTTTCCACAGTTTCAACTATGTAAAAACCATAAATGGTTTTTACTTCCTTTAGCTCAGGGTTGCTAATGTTTCTGAGGTGAAAGAGAGTTTTGAGGTTCTTGGCAGTGAGCTAAGCTTATATTGAGAGTGGTTCTGCAGCATGGAGTCAGTGCTACACTGGTGCTCAGACACTTTTGAAAAATGTCACAGAAGTGAGGGATTTGTTGAGGGTGGTGAGACACTGGCACAGGTTACCCAGCATTGTTGTGGATACCCCATCCCTGTAAGTGTTCAAGGCTGGATTGGATGGGGCTTTGAGCACCCTGGTCTAGTGGAAGGTATCCCTGCCTGTGGCAGGGGAGTTGGAACTAGATGATCTTTAAAGTCCCTTCCAACTCAAACTATTCTATGTCTCTATAATTCTACACCTTTAAAACATGTATTCTGACTTGCAGGTGTTGGAGTCCAGCAGCCTATTCACATAATCCTGCTTATGCTAGAACCAGCAAGAAAAATTTTGCTTTAAAAAAAAAATGCACTGCTCAATGACAACAGGATTAGGTAGTTGTTAGCAAAAATTAAAATAGTTCAGAGTTGGGAGAAACTAGAATTTCTGCTGCTGCTAAAGACTGTGTACTGAACCAATATGAACAGTTTCTCTAGGGACAATTTTATGTGTTTTTTATTTACTGTAAAGCTTTGTGTAAAACAGAGAAACAAGCTGAGTTGCAATCGCAGGTCAACTGCTGTTGTTTTTACACAGGCAAAATATATATTTGATTGCTTGTGCCAAGAAGTGTTTGCATACTGTAATTGGAATATCTTGCTGCAAAACAGCTTTCAATCTATATAAATATTTTAAACTACAGTCATCAGACCTCTAGCTGGTGTAAATTGTCAGAACCTCTTTGAATTCAAAGTAGCTGTGGCAATTTTTAGCAGCAGTGGGTCTCCCATTAATTGGAACTCCTGCTGATCCTCAAGGTGTCAGTTTGGCTCATATTTGTTTACAAAGCTCAGCTCGAGGAACTAAACATGTACTATACTTGGGATATCCATAGAAGCTGTAAATACTCACTGGCCCTGGAAATTAACCATCTTATTTGGATGGCTAAATGAAGAATGCTTAACTTATTTTAATTAACAACAATTGAAAAGTATCTGAGCACTGCTGTAAATTTCCCATCTCTAAATAGATAGGAATAAACATACATTCTTGTAAAAATACTTTATTCTTATTGTTTGACTAATATTTTGATATATTTTTCTTTAAGAGGTGTTTTAAGTGCACTAGGACAGGGGATTTTAAAATAATGTTTTTAAAAGGCTTCAGCTTCTAATGCAGCACAGAACCTGCCCAGAGCTTTCTTGCAACACTTTGGCTTTTTACAGTCCAGTCAATTCTTCAGGGCAGGGGTATGTGAATTTTGCAAGATGGAATTCGGGAGGCATTCACTGTTCTGGTAGGTCCTGAGCTGGACCTGAGCATTCTGCTGAGATGTCTGATCACGTCCTTTCTTTGATCAGCATGAATATAAAAATGGAGAAGCTTAGCAGAAAAGCCTGAGAGACCCACTGGAGAAGAGCTAGTATATTATGAAGACTCACAACAAGAATACTAGCAGTTCTTTATTTAATATAAATGCTGGCCAAGTTGTGACAGCAAGTGCCAAGGACTCTATTTTGTGTGAACTAACATGTGAAAATGTTTTGATGACTCCTGTGCTTCAGTATTTGAATACAGGTTTTTTCATACAAGTAATGTGACAGCATGCAAACCTTTATAAATCCCAGTAAAAATATTTCCCCTGTAAGGTCTTAAATGGGTTTAAGAGGACATGTTTTCAAAGCAGGCAGGTCTTTTGTCTTTAAAGTTTAGATCATTTTCTTGTAAAAATGTTCAGGCATTAGCTCTTCTTTTTAATATTTATGTTATTGATCTTTCAAGCCTTCTGAGTACACAGTGATGTAAGCTTTGGCTACATCTTCCTCATTAACAGAGTGCTTGTTTCATTCCTAATTTATTAAACATATTCAGCAGTGCCATGCAGCTTTGCACTTAATTTCTCTGATGAATTGTCAAACACCCTTAAACCACACTGCATTTGTGTCATGTTACAATCTGCCATCAGTGCTTTTCAAAACAGGGATAAAATAAACAGCTCAAAAGATGTGCAGGTCTTAATTTTTTGCTTGGTAAGGTTGCATTTTAATTTTTCCTGTTAAAATTTATTTGAATGGATGATATACACAAGCTGTAAAAATGCACCCACTTGTGTTTTGCTAAGCACTTTTAAGACAGATCCTCAGCTGCATGCAGGAAGCGCTAGGCTGGGGGTGAGGAGAAGCTCCTGGCAGCTGTGGCCTCCTCTTCCCAAGCCACCTGGGCTGGAAACAGATTAGATCACGAGAGAATAGCTGAATTCACATCACTGAAATGAGGTCACTGACCTTGGCTTCACCAAGCACCCTCTCTGCCTTGTCCTGCAGGAGGAAGCCCTCCAGGAGTGCCCAGGGGCCACTCTGCATGATGGCTGCACCAGCTGCAGGGTAGCTGCAGGGAAGGACATCCACAGTGCAAGGAAGAAAATGAGCTTGGGGTTGCTTGGGACACATCATCACTTGCCAACACTGGCTGTGATACTGCAGTCCCAGGAAAGCTTTTCCTTCAGTGGTGATGCACCACCACATCTGTACATCTGTGGTTTTACTTCCCATGTTTGCTGTTACCTCCTTCTTTACAGGCAGCAGTTATATAGGAGTATATGAGCAACAATTATAGGACAATGTGGTCATATATTTTATCCTAGTAGAAAGGAAGCCTGTACTTTGCCAGTTGGTCCTTACCTCACATATGGAGCTTTGTTCATATGACCTTCAGTATTCCTTGTTGAACTTTGTTATATGTTCAGACAGCCTGAGGTTAACCAGAGATGACATCTCTCTGCACCATGTAACTTCTAAGTGACTGAGTGTTTCTGAGACTTTGAAATCCCTTGTGGGAATGATTTGTGAAAAGCCTTTTGGAGGGTTGGGGTCTCTGCTGTGCTTTTGACTCCTCAGCTGCAGCAGTGGCCCCAGCCTTTCTGGGACAATGGGCTGTACAGTATGGCTGCAATTTAAACAAGGCTCTCTTCGTGTATGTAGGGTCTCATTAGTGAGTCACGTTATTTTTGCACATCTTGTTCATTCATTATTGCAAGTGAACAACATCCCCAGCTCTGGAAGTGAGACAACAGTGCCGCCGCCTGTGATGGTAACTGCAGAACTGTGCTAAGGATCTGCCCAGGATGCAGGGAAGTATTTTTGCTATCTAACACACCAGTTACACAGGATTTATGAGACTAAGTGCAGGAAAGGGATTCAGGAAAATGTCAAAGCTGTTTAAATAGCTAAGACATTTAAGTTTTCCTGGCAAAGCTCTACTGGCTGCTAAAATATTGTTATTAAATGCCTACAGCAGAGATCCTGCCTTGGTTGTAATGAGTGCTTAGGTACCTGTCTGTGCCTTTATGCCAGTATTCAGTATTTAGTATTCAAAAGTGGATATTCTGAGACTGTACTTCATGGAGGCAGTCTCCATGAACCAGGCCAAGGCTGAGTCCTTGGAATTGCATTTTGGAATGATGCTGAATGGTGCAGATGGGTGGTGCTTTCTACCCATCCTGTGAACCATGGTGCATCCAGATATTTTGGGAACTGAATTACTTAAATGAAAAGCAGCTGTGGCTGAGAGTATACATATTTGTATACAAGTGTACATACATCTGGATAGATATTCACCCTAACTAGGCTGGAGAGAGCCTTTTTTATGTATTGTGTGTATTCAAGCTCTGGGCATTAGTTGATCTTACTGAGCAGAATGCATTTCATGTTTTAGTTCCTGTTTTCTAAGGGGTGATGAGTTCCTGTGCTGAAATTGATGTTGAAAGTGTTGCAATAGGCAAAATTTTGTGTCCCTTTTCATGATGTACTGCTATGACTGTCTCAGATTTCCAGCAGTGCTTGTGATGTTGGCCGTGGTGGTCCCTAGCCTGGACCTCTATCTCGTTCCCTTGTGGTGCAGGAACCTTTGTGTGTCTTTATCAGCTGTGGAAATACCCCTCCTGTGGTTGAGCATGTACATGAGCTGGGTACCACAGTGTGGTGCACCATGCTGTTCAGGTCATTTGTTGCATGCCTCCCTCGCTGCTTCTTAGAGACTGAAGTGCAACAGATGGGTCAACTGCTAACCACTGCTAACTGTGATCCAAACTCCTGAGAAGTCAAAGCAAACCTCTCTGCTGGCTTCCCTGGGCTTTGGGCAAACACCCTGCTGCAATTCTTTTGGGTAACAAATGAGGTATCTGTTTGAAATCACTGAGGTTATTTTGCAAGGGACTGGATAGTCCCCTTGTCATCTGTCTGTGTAATTTCATCTTTTGATGACTGTGAAAGGTGTATCTACAGCACAGATAGGCTCTTCTGAAAAAAAAAGGGATACTTATTAATGTATTAAACTTCTCACTGCCGTTTATTTATAAGGACATGGACAGTGATTTTAAATGAGCAAAAATTATTTCATTCTTATCACATTTTTCATACTGTAATTCTAAAGACTCATTTAAAATAGCTGTGATCCATGCATTGAAATCACTGTCCATGCACCCAAGTACTTTTGAAGTGAGGGCTGCAGTTTGTCTGATCTGGCTTGACTACTGCATGCAAAGACTGTTTTCTTCAGAGTAATGGAAGAGGCAGGACTGTGCAGTGACACCAAGGACTAAGAGTCAAATATGAAAGGCCTTGCCTGCTTTCTACTATTAAACCCTGACTCTTGTAAAGATGCCAGTTCCTTTATTGAGGAATACGCTGTCTTTAGTGGGAGTTTGGGCTAAGTGTGCTATTGCGGATACAGTCCTACTTTTTAAGATTAAGTGTGCTATTGCGGATACAGTCCTACTTTTTAAGATGAAAGAAAAGTTTCTGCCATGGAGACTCAGGTTTCCAAATGCCTTCCTCTGTGGCAGAACAAAGCACTGTCTAGGATGAGTGTGGGTGATCCAGCCTGGCTCTGAGGTCTGGGTGTATAATTTTCAATGCAGTCACCATTGCACGTTTTAGGCTCTCAGTTATAACCTACCTGGGAGGTACAGCAGAGTTGAGCAAAGGTTCTCTGTGTTTTGTTAACCAGAGGGAAATTATTTATTTCCACATGTTGAGGTGCACCTGGATAACAAAGCAACAGAGAAAGCAGTGTGAAACTAACCTGGTTTTACATGGCCTACTAGACGTGATGAGGACAATAATGTGTTACATTTGTAAACAATACAGTTTAATTTCAGAGTGATGATTGCAGCTTAAATCCACATTTACTTCTTCATCCTTTTTATTTTCATTTCTCTGTTGTGCTGTGAAACTGTCTATGGATATGGCTAATAACCCAGCTAAATAACCCTCTCATTAATGGGTTTCATTCATTTATTTATTACTCTAGGATTACTATCAACCAGCTGCAGCTTTTCTAAATGATTGTGGGAAAATTTTCCTTGATAATCTTTAATGCTTTGAAAGATAAATTTAAACATTTGGCAAGTGAGAAAGCTCTTTCCCTTCAACATGAAAATTAAACATGAAAACTTATGTTAGTTGTCAAAGACATCACCTAGTTGCTTTTAATTCAGCTTGGAATATCCAAGTGAAAGGTGTAAGTAGACTAACTTGAAAAAGAAGTTGTAAATTATCAAGTAACATCTTCACCCAAAATAAGATAAAGATTGAAAAGAAAAACCCTTTCTAAGAACATTAGCATAAGGACTTTGTCTAATTTGGTGAGCTTTAATGTTCACACTTGAGAGACTACAGCTCAGAGGAAATAGTTTGAAGATGATTTTTTCAGATAGACAGATTGATAGGGCTTCCCATCTGCTTTAAAATCAGACTGAGATTAAGTGGCTTGTTGAATTGAGAGTTAGTGATATTCCTTGAGATACATTTCATTTTTCATGGGAGTGATCACTCCTGCCTGCATCTGTAGAACTGTCAAAGCAGCTGCTTGTGTTATTGCTGCCCGCTGTGACAATTCAACATAGCAACATTAAATTAGACCTTGGTTTGGATCCTGTTGAAGCGAGAAGGAGTTTTGACATTGACTTTGTAGACAGCAGGCTCCAGATATATATCTAAGCAATTTTCAGAATAAGTAATGTTGTTCAGCATCAAAGAAATGTGTTTCCAGGATCATCTTTCATGTATGGCCCAGTCCCCATGTCCTTAAAAGGTAACATTTCTATTTAGTGTACTGGAAATCTCTCTAAGTGGCAAGGCTGGCCATACAGTTACCTTTCTGAAGGGGCAAACAGACTGACAGCACAGGCTTTGTAATGAAAAGCTGAGTATGAAAAGTCTGTAGTAAATATGACTGATTCAAAAGCAATTGCTTCCAAGAACAAAAGGGACAAATGAACAATTTCATTCCAATTTTGCAATTGCTTTTCTCCCTCTGGAGTGTGAACCATAATTAGAGCACTTACACAAAATCACATTTGTCAGCCTGGCTGCTAAATTCCCCTTAAAGATTTATCCACCAAGAGCAGTCTGTTATCACTCCCACTACAGCCTGAAGTTCTCACTTTCAGGGACAGATAAGCAATCACTTTATCTCTGTTGAAAATCTCATGTAAATCTAACTGCAGCGAAGTTAAGGAACATCAGATCTACACACAAGTAGTTTCCAAATTTCATGACCAGCCAGCAAGGACTTGTCTTTCATCCAGGAGGAGCTTTATGAAAAGCTGTTACCAGAAGACAGTAAAAGTTTGCCCTGAAGCTGACATTTGTCCCACAGATGGGCCAGAGTAGTAAAGCGCTCTCCATAAGCTATGAAGTACCATTATCTGAACCTGGCTGCCAGGAAGATACCTCTCTTAATAAGAGAAAAAATTTACATTCCAAGACCAGAAAGGACCCCCAGAGATGAGAGATCAGCCACCTCTAGAGAGGCTGAATCACAAACCCAGTGTCTTCTAGTGCCATATAATTTGATAGAACCCTGATGCCAGAGGATCACTTCCTGACCCTTCTCTGAGTGCTTTGAAGGTGTTGCATCCTCTCGTTGTTGAAATGAGAATGTTATTGACAGTCATAGTTCTTGTCATATCCCACTCAGTCCTGACAGACAGATCTTGAGAGCATTAAACAAATTCAGAGAGAGAAACTCCCATCTTTCTCAACCCCATATCATCCCCAAAGAGCAGTAGGTAAGCTACTGACACCTCTCAAGTAATTTGGAGATGAACTGTGCCACTGCTCCACGTGCCTCTGCAGAGCCACACGAGAGCCTGGGCAGACACCCATCAGAGAGAGTGTACATTTCTCATAGGCATGGATGCAAGAAGAACCTCTGGACATAAAAATAGGAAGATACAATTTTACTGATACTGATGTAGTTGTATATCATTAGGGTATGTGACTCTTTAGGGTCCTAGTAATAATACAGATAGGAAGCTGTACATTTAAACAAGGGCAAAGTTTCCTTTGGAGATGATGAAGGCTGCATAAATACCTTGGCAAGATTAGTTATCAACTGATTTTAAAATGTTATATTGGCTATAGTCACTATCATAAATCCAAATACCTTACATTCAGGTTTGTATGGTGGTCTATACTGTCCAACTGCTGCCATCCAATCCTGATGCTCTGGACACCTAAAGGGACACCTGTGAGCACAGAAGAAACTGCATCATAGGACCAGCTGTGTCCTAGTTCGTGGCTGAATTCCAGTACAATTCCAGCAGCCTTGAACTCCTACAGAAGCAGTGGTTCTGTGCTTTAACCTTCATGTTGGCAGTGCCCCTCTGCCTGCACAGATCCAAAGTCTCTCTCATCTGAAAAAAAAGAGCATTTAAACATGATATGGAGGACACCAGGCTCACAGAACCCCTTTCAGTCTGTTGTGCCCATGCCACTGTGTTGCTAGCAAAGCAGGATTTGTCTTTCATCCGCTGGTAGCATAACATGTTAAACTCTCCAGAGAAAAGTTCTCAGGATGTCCAAAAAATCTCTTTGTATCTTGGGCCCTCAGGATGTCCAAAATACCTTCTTATCTCTCAGCACTTAACTAACTGGCTAGCTTTTCTCTTCCAGCAGTGCTTGAACTTCAGTTTGGCCATGTTTCCCTAGCATAGACACCCTTCATCACCACCTTCCTTCTCATTCCTCAGGTGCTCTTTGGGCTGGGACACAGGGTGCTCTCCCAGAAGAGCAGGGCAGTCCCTAGAGTCATGGCACTAAGCTAGACCCCAGGTCCTGCCTTTCAGCCAAGCCTCTAATGTGCAAAGGGAGCAGGACCCTAGAGCCTGCATCCCATATGCACAGATGTGCCAGCAGCAGGATTTCAGACAGACAGACAGACAGACGGACCTCTGGACACTTTTGTACAGTGCTTTCTATTGACTGGCTCTGGACAGCGTCTTTGTCAGTGTGTGAGCTGTTAGTCCTCTTCCTCCCACAGCCTGTTCCTGGAGCCCTAATCCTTAGCTCATGCAGGATCAGTCAGAAGTGCTACATGTCAGAATTGCAGTGACACGGCGACTGGCAGCATCTAGCACAGGCAGTCTGGATCTTGCCTCTTTAGTACATGGGGATGCATTTTCTCATCTGCTTGAAAAAACAGCCTGGGCCCACACTTTAAATATAGATTCAAATAAATCTGTGTAAATAGTTTTTAATTCCAGACAGAGTTTTATCATCAATTTGCAAAAATAGTTTGAGTTGGTTGATAGAATTTTTGCATTAAAATCCAAGCTGTTCTGAAAATCGTTTCTAGAACTGGAAACACATTTTTCACATTTGGAAGTAACCACAATTATTTGTGCTGCCAAGGGCTTTGAAATATGGAAATGAGAGGTTTATTTAGTGTGTGGATCAAGCTTATAAACAGCTTAAGTCCTCATTCCTTCTAACATCTTAACAGCTGTGCAGTTTCTTACAAAATATGTTTTATCGTTTCAAGAAATGCTGTTAACCTCGCAGTTTTAAAACTGAATGAACAAGGCCTCTTGGACAAATTGAAAAACAAATGGTGGTACGACAAAGGAGAATGTGGCAGCGGGGGAGGTGACTCCAAGGTTAGCCTCAATGTCACCAAAAGCGGGTAAACAGTATGTGAAGTAATTGGTGCATCTGCTGGGGTCTCACCTGCCGCCAAACAGCTTCACCAGTAGCACAGCACTGCTGGTTCTGCAGCTGAAACCGAGGTGTATGCAATTACTGTAAAAGCAAAAATATTTGCATTTGTTAAAGCACCCCAAGGGAAACTCATAAATGGTCTCTGGGATGAGATCCGTCACCAATTTTCAGAAACATGTATCTTCTGAAATTGTGGTGAGCCTTTTCCAAGCTTGTTAAATACCTTCTGAAGCCTGCTCACCAGCTAAGACTTTTTTCCTATTATGTGATACTACTAAAAATATTTTTCAGTGACATTAGAGGAAAAGGGGAAAAAAATCAGTGTGACTATCTCTGAGGGGTAATTTAATGTATGGTCCAGGCTCAGGGATCCATTGTTGACACAAACAATACTGGTACAAACTACAATTTTCACAAGTATCCAAAATAGGAAGACAAATTTCAGATAAAATATCTTCATACTGACATTTGCTGATATCTTTTCAGCAAACTGAAATCCATGGTGGTTCCCTAGGCATAATTTGCCAGAATTTATTGGACAGGAATTTTAGGCTGCATGCTAGGCTGAGGTGTTAACAGCTTCATATTCTTACTGCATTCTTCTGTCTTCCATATGGCCAGCACCAGTTCTTCCTTGCTGCCTCACAGCTTTGTTTGAGAAACTGCCTGGTGCTGAAAAGAAGCAAAAATGTGGAAGACAGTGAAGTGGGGGAAAATTGAGGTATTAAAAATACCCCTTCTGTTCCAGGCAGCGTATAATAATATTTATTTATGTGCTTGTGTGTGAACAATATATTAGAGAATGCTTCACAGGTAGTTGTGCAGGCACAGAGCTAGTCAGATAGAGATGATTAAATTTGATTGATTTGTCATACACAGCTTATGTAGCTTTCTTTACAGTTGCCTACATATATTTTTTCTTACTATTTTCTCTCCCTCTTTAGTCCTTTTGCTCTTTTGTGCTGTGTCCTGGCCTCAGGGACCATCCCTTGGGCTGTTCTGCACTCACCCAGAACTGGTCTCCTAATCCTCTTCACTTTGCCTGCAATCCTGCTGCTCTACCTATTTTTCCCCACACCGCTCTGCTTGCCAGCAGTCACAGTTTCAAAAATGGTCTCTATTTTCTCTTCCAAAATGTTCAGATATATTAGACCCGATAGAACTTACCTCTACTCAAGCCTGAGCTTTTGCATTACTGGGGGAGGAGTATTTATTTATTTATTATGTTTTAATATCACAGGCAGAGGATAAAATCAATAAAATACTTACATTTTCTTAGAATATCCTCCTCATAAACCTGCAGTAGTTGCAAAGTGAGATGAAAGTTAGATAGAAAACTAAGGATGTTTTTTAACTTACTTTCCCTAATTACCAGCCACAGGTGCTGGGAGTCATAAAGCAGGGAAAAGGGAGCAGCTCATGGTGGAGGGACACACAGGGCTTCACCAGGGAAATGTCTGGAAGTGCTGAAGGAGCAAGTTTGGTGTGGTAGAAAGTGACAGAAAAAGGAGTTGGGGGGGAAAAGTAGAAAAGAAGGGCAAGGAGTGTGGTTCATGGAGAAACAGAGGAGCTGTGAATGCAGGAGGGAGGAAGGAACACATTGCCAGTGGAAATAAGCAGCAGGTGACACAGACAGTTCAGGATGCAGTGTGGTGGGCAGGACAGTGTTAGCAAAGGATGGAGAACATGATGGAGCTCAATCCATGGTTCTGGGACTATACCCAGCCTGCCAGGAGCATTTATCTGGCCTTGGGCCTGTTTCTTGCCGCAGTTTTTCCCAGGCACAGCTGGGTGAGCGGGCAGTACCAGTGGTCCTGGGAAGCTCCAGGTCTATCATGTGCCCACACTGGCCACGTTGGGTGGAACCAAGCACATCACATCGTGCAGGTGAGCAGGCATCCCACGCTTCTCAAACTCTGCATTGCAGCTGCATCTGATCCTGGGTTATAAACTACAGCCAGGCTGATTGCCCAAAGGGTAACTTAGCCATTTATCATCTGTACAATTCATTTCCTTGCTCAGAAACACTCTTGATCAATTGAAGTCAAAACCCTTTCTACTGAATTAATGGAGCTCTATGTATTTTATTTCTTTTCTGCTAGCAAATTATCATTACTGGAATAACCAGGACACTATGCATTTCCTTAGTAAACCTGATAACTGCCAACAAGTCCTGAACTAAGTTCTTACCTTCTTAAGAAGGTTAAGAATACTTCTTTTATTGTACAAATTTAAAAAGAAGCTTTTTTTAGCAGCTCCAGTTTAAACTGCAGGGCTTTGTTGCCTCATGAATGAGAATACGAAACTCCTCTTCTCTTGAAAGAAATAAAGCACCTGAAGCTAAACTGATACCTGTGCTGTTACTATTTGAGATTCATTATTCAGAATATGAAAGTGTAGACCCACAATATCCCTTCATGATAGTACAGAGGACCACAGAAATGAGGGAGCTTCCAGAGAGTTCAGCTGTTCTCCACAGGTCTGTATTGCTCTGTAAATCAGGATGTCTCCTACCTCCATTCTCTGCTGTTAAAAGGTCACCTCTAGCCTCCCCATTTATTGTTCCCTTTAAGGGACAATCTTCCAAAATTCAGAAAGGCAGTTCAGAAAGCTGCCCTGTGTGAGCCACCTGTGGTTTAGTGATCTGATTAATTAGTTCATGATTGAAGATAAAAGTGAGTTCCTCAAGTCATTTGAGTGTTTTTGAAAGTATTACCTCAGATCCTAATTGTATGCCATCATCTCATGTGGTGCACAGGAAGGTACTGAAACACAGTTTCTGCCACTTTGCTCCATTGTTTGTATAAAGTGTGAGTGGACAGAAGCTGTGCTGATGGAGATTCTTCCCAGTCTCCGCTGGCAGCCTGCAGGAGAACACGGTGGCCCATGTTTTTTTCAGTCAGCTAGGAGTCTGACCTTACACTTAATGGCTCAGCCATGAGTGGCTAATGAAAATGCTCCTAAAATATATCCATGATTGCATTTTTAAAATCCTTGTCTCTCTGAATTCTATATTTGTTTCAGAATCACTTAGTATTGTGATTTAAATGTTATAATTGCCCATTTGTTGTCCTGAACACAGCTAGCTCAGGACTTCATTAATACCATTTTAAAGCACTCTGATTTTGCTGATGTTGCTGGCTCAAGATCCAGCCTGAGGCTCTTGAAAAACGGCCCTTTCAACAGCAAGTGATTGATGACAGGATAGGAGGAAATGAGTAAGAAGCCAAGAGAGGAGGTAGAAGGGCTGAGAACGTGATGAGAAGTTAGAAAACCAGTGTCCCTGTGCCCAGGTCAGGCTGTGCCAACACTGACTTTGGCACATGGGTGAAGAGCAGGGTTTCCTGTGTTGTCACACAGCAGTTTTCCTCAATGGCTATGTGGGGCAATTTCTTCTCCATAGATAAAGGGTAATTTTAATTATTATTTCTCACATATTATCTTTACATGAACTTGAGGTAGCTGGATTCTCTTTATATACAATAACAGAGATTCTCAGCAGCTGTACATTGGAAAAAAACTACGCTTGATTTTCACAAACTGTGCCAGTGTACTCTATCTGAAGATTTAGCCCAACATTAGTAATTCAGAAATCACTAAGCAATTGAACAAGACCCAAATCTATAGTCACTTTCAACTGCCATAATAAGAATACCATACTGAATTTAATGGGAGATTTAATTGTAAATGCTGAATTTATCCCCTTTATGTGACTTCAGTACATTCCTCTTGTTCACATACAGCAAACCAAAGCAATTTTTTTTTGTTTCTGTCCCCTTTAATATCAGTGGGACTATTCACCAACTGATTGTGCAAGCAATCTAGTAAGAAATTGTAGTCTCTGAGTTTGTGACTGACATGGTCAAAATAAGTGACTTGGCCCACGAGCCAAGGTGATCTGGACATGCATCTCCCTGTTGAAAATGTCCTACTGAAAATGAAACAAAGAAACAAAATAAAAACCTAAAATACATTAAAAATCTCAACACCTGCAATCACTTACTGTGATTGCAAAGAGGTGCATATATGCTATGACTCTGAAAATTTAAGCAAAACCTCTTCTTTTTCCACTCTGCAGCCCCTTAGTCTGGGCTTCTTATATTGGATCATGTACATTTCCCATCACAGCTGACTGATTTAAATTAGGGCAGAAATCCTGTTTTGAAGGTGTAAAATATTTTAAAATATTGTAATATATAATTTCAAAGTTTTTTTTCTTAGAATGCTTCTCCTTCATTACAGCTGTGACTGTCTGAGGGCAGATACGAAGGAAATGTCACAGAGCCTTGTTCAGGCAGGCAAGAAGGAGAGGGGCCAAGGGCAGGCTTTCTTGAGCTTCAGCAGGGCCTGCATTCAGAAAGTTTTCCACCAAAATTCATGGAAAGGAGAAACAAGGGCCTGGCATCAGTCACATCACTGCTGCATCCCAGTGAAAATGGAAACTTCCTCTGCTGATCATTGCCATTGAGGTTGCTTAGAAACTGAGGACAGCATGGCAATTTAAAGTGTGAAATTGATTGTTTTTCCCAAAGGAAAACCTGAGAGCTTCCTTGCAGAGACAATGCAGAAAGGATGACATTAAAGGAACTACAGTTGGAAAAAAGAAAAAAATCCCCAGCCTGTTTCAGCTTTTAAATGACTAAAGTGTTAGTCCTGGGGAAAAAAAAAAAAAAGCAGAATAGGACATGGAAGCATCTGCTTTCTAACTTGTTCCCACCTTGCTGGTGGCCTTGATAGTTCATATCTATTCCTAGTTATCAGTTTGATCCATTTAATCTGCAGCAACTCCATAGGCTTCTGATTTTCCAGTGGAGAACAGTACCTGTAGGTCCCCTTACCTTTGTCATAACCAGCCCTGTTCCCCTGACAGAATTCAGGAGCATGGGAATGTGGCTCAGTGCCAGAGCATGACTTGTTACAGAGGATGGCTATTCAAATAATATTAATTATTTTGTGCTTGTGCTAGAAGCCAGCAGAGGATCATGTTGACACGCAACTTGCCAGCACCCCACGCCCACTCATTTCACAGCTGTGGGACTCTCATGTTCCACTGTCAACCTGCACAGCCTGCTGCCAGAAGCCTTAAGGCAAAATTTAAGTTTGAATACTGGAAAAGAGCAAAAAATTGGGTATTTTTTGTTTCTAGAAGCAGAGTATTGCATATGAATTAAATGTGTGGGATTTGGAAAGTGGATGAAGGTTTTCCTTTACTTAGAGTAATCACTTGAGAGTTCCTGGGAAATCCTCTCACCCAACTGTGGCTGTCAAAAATTTCTCCAAGGCACCAAGGCTTCCTCAGCAGTAAATGAAGAGGCAGGCATCTCAGCATTATCCTTTGTTAATATTGGTATCAAGGCCCACCATTTGGAGGTACCTACCTTTTCCCATTAACTGCAGGGAGGTCTGGACAGACAGACAAAGCTTGGGGCATAATTTAGGGTGCAAATATTGAGGTGAGGTGAATTCCCACATTTTAGGTACATATAGAAAGAGTAATTAGAAGTTATGAAGAGGCAGGGTCCCTAGAGTTAAAAATAGCATACAAGGCTCAGAAGCTGTTACTTGTGTATTAAATAGCTATGTACAAACCTGCACTAATGTATTAATACATTTGGGAATTTCCAGTTATACCAGTTATAGAGTGCAATAAGCCCCTTTCCTCTTAAATGCAAACTATTTTAGTAGGTTCAGTTATACTAGACTAATTAATGTTTGCACTGGTTATTTATTTATTAAGCCTTGAATCCGTAAGTTAATGTTTAGGTAATGAATGAATTATGGCATATTATGGGAGATAAATTTTCCCATAGAAATCTGCTGGCATAGACAGGATCATGTCATTTAACATCACCAGAAGGCTATCTATCACATGCCATTTCTGTTTATCTCCCTGCTTCTCTGATATATATTCTATTTGCATGCACACCTGCACATAAATAGATATCCATATGCCTACCACATAATTCCACTAAGAATTGGGCAACAATTTGAAGTGAAAAGTACATAAAATAAGTCTGTTAATAATTTAATACGTTTTTAAAACATATAGTGATAGATCTGCATGAAGTGGGGCATTACCATAATACCCTGAGATTATTCAATGAGTTTAAGCAACTTCACTGTAAACCTATAGCATTTCATGATTCTGAGGCAATGGATTAGGTTTCATTTCAACATTAAACTCTGTTACACCACCCACAGCAAATACCACCAGTAAAAATAGCTATTCCAAATAGAAATTTATCACCAGCCTGGGACCCTTGAAATATTGACATGAATATGTGAGATTTAAGGAAAAACTTTGAATTTTAAAATAATGTTGAAATGGGAAATTAAAATGGAAGACTCGCTGTCCTTCTTAGCTGAGGATAAGGGGATCTTTGCAGCTGTCCCCCCAAGTTATTTGCATGCAGACATCCTATTACAGGCCTGTGCCAAATGTTTATGGGCAGCACACTGCAGGAAGTGTTTTCTTTTCTTGCCAGGATAATTTTGAGGGCAGTAAATGAAATACCTATGGCCAAATCATATTATTAGTTTGTATGCATCCAAACTAAAAATAGATTGAAAGCAAGAAACACAAATTAACATTTCTTAAGTCACAAATGCAGTTATCTTACAAATATCTCTGAAGGGTTTGTTGTTAATGTGTGTAAGCCAATAGTTTTGGGTTCACAGTAATTGCATACTATTTATTTACAAATCTTCCCCAGCAGTATGTGCCTGTTACCTAAAGCGATGGAGCAGGTCCCGGTCTTATGTCTGTCTCTAAACCTGGGCCAACAGTACATGACATAGCACCCACTGTGGCCTCTGCTCTGTCACTTTGCAATGCGATTCTATGTAGTTTTACTTGAATAACATAAAATAACATATATAATGTTATTTATGTTATTTTCCACGTGAAGAACTCCTGTAAACCTTGCCGTTTTGAAACTCAGTGAGGCAGGCGTCTTAGACAAGCTGAAAAACAAATGGTGGTACGATAAAGGTGAATGTGGACCCAAGGACTCTGGAAGTAAGGTCAGTCGCTACAGTTCGGGACCTAACTATCGTGTTCACAAAGCAGTAGAGGAAGTAATAAACAAAATGACATAGAAATAAAATAAGCAGCTGTAGACACAGAATGAATCAACTTTGGCCCATCTTGATGGCGGTCATGCTTTAATTTAAGGAAGCACTATTGCATTTTAAAGTCTTTAGTAATACAAATCACCAAACATCATTCCACATATTCAGAGCATCTCTTGATGAAATACAAAGCAGATTTTTGGTTTTGGAAGAGGCAGCCTGTGACAGTGTTCACAGGGTTTTTCAGGATGAGGGAAGAGACGTAGATCTGACTCTGTATTTCAGAAGACTTGATTTATTATTTTATGATATATATATTACATTATAACTATACTAAAAAGAATATAAGGAAAGGTCTCATCTCAGAAGGCTAGCTAAACTAAGGATAGAAAAAAATTAATAACAGAGGTTTGTGTCTCAGACAGAGAGTCCAAGCTAATTGGGCTGTGATTGGCCATTAATTATAAACATCCAAGATGGGCCAATCACAGAACCACCTGTTGCATTCCACAGCAGCAGATAACCATTGTTTACATTTTGTTCCTGGAGCCTCTCAGCTTCTCAGGAAGAAAAAAATCCTAAGAAAGCATTTTCATAAAAAGATGTCTGTGACAGCAACCTGGATTAGTTATTTCCTTCCTGCCTGGAGGGTATGGACTTTTCCCATTGACTGCTTAGGAAATACTCTTTACACTTCCTTTAGGAGCTGGCCTACCTCAGCAGTGTTCTGAGAAGAAGAAATGCTAGCAGGAAGGATTGCCTTCCATTGCTGGCCAGGAAGGTGGTGTCTTGCACATTTGGGGATGTCCCTGGCTCCTCGGGGGCCAAGGAAAACTTAACTTGAGCTTTGAAGTGAAAGGCTTTGGCAATTAATAGTTTCTACAGCTTCCAGTGTTTATCTTAGTCCATACCCAAACAGGAATCCTGGCAGCTCCAGAGAGCTGACAGCTCCTTCTCTTTATGGGGACAGACACAGAACCGGGTATTTTCTGATGGCTGGGAAACACCACAGTCAGTGCCAGCCCTGTATTTGAGGAGGCTGACATTCCTTCACATTACCTGACTCCATGCCAGCCTCTGCAGCCACAGCTAAAATGAACAAATGACAGGCACTGACTGCTTGCTGCCTGCATATCTCCAGACTTACCTTGATAAAATTAGTGTGGGAAAGAAGCTTTCAACACATTTCACTTTTTCTGGCAAGTGCTTTGAAAAAAAGGAGTGAAAACCATTTAAGAGGATGACAAAGTATCTGTAAATAACAGCTGAGAAAGCCTCAACCTACCACCTACATCAGGGCAGGTCTTTCTCAGTCCTGCCTCCTCCTTGTTTGCAAGCACCATGTTAGCAATTGCCACCAGAGGGACAATCATCTCCAAGATACTTAGGCTCTTCCTAGCCATGTAAAAAGGCACAGACAAAGCAGAACCCAGGTAAAAGCCCCAATCGCCTCTGTACACCCGTGGGAACCTTTACTGTGCTCATCTACTGATTACACAATGAATAGTGCCTCTTTAAATTAAACATCCAAATTTTTTGCAGTCTACATAAGTTAAAATTTCATAGAGATTAAAATCAGAAGTTAAATACTCTCCTTACTTTAGCTAAAGATTATATAGTCTGCATAAGAATAAAGCTTTATAAGTATTTTAAGGCACACGATGTAGCATATGAAGTCAATCCTGAGAGAGTTCCTTGAGAACTATGCTGAAAAAGCACATGGATTTCAAGTCCAAAAAATGTGATTCATAACTAAGCAGTGAAGTATAGAGAAATGTAGAATAGTTATTTGTTACATACACCCAAGAAGGTGATTATAAAATGATGAATATTTAATACTTTGCTAAAGAAAATCCTTACTTTTATCTAAATTATGAAAAATGTGTTAAATTGCATAAACTGATATTTAGAAGTATACTGTTACTGAGCTTAGTCGTCCATGGGCATGTTCCAGAACTGTATCTATAGTAAAATAAAACAAAATACAAGAATAGGTAAGAGGCAAATATATCACAATGTGTATGGTACAGTGTGCACTTTCAAAGGAAGTGTTTGTTCAAAGAAAGAACTTAAGCCTCACATGTTATTTTTGCCTGTCATTTAAGTATCAGAAGCTCAGTCTGGATCTTTTAAATTAACAGCAATGCCTATCACAAGTACAATTACTGGTTTTTGTAAAGATCAAGCAGAGTCTTGTCTGATATAAAATGGATTTCTGGATTCCCAGGCTTCTGAAGAGCTTTACATAAATCCAGTTTCGTATCATTGCTGAAATGTCTCCTAAATAGAGCTAGACATGTCATTGTTCAATTCTCCATGTAATGGAGGTAATGCTTTGCAGTAAGCAATGACATCCTGATATGTTGGCAATATACTTAGAATAATTTTTTTATGCCAACCGGGAAAACCAGTTGTTTAAAATATATTTTGTAGATCCAGATAGGTCAAATTTTGCTAAAGTGTGTAAACAACTGTCATTAAATTTCAGCTAAACATTGTTACTTGTCTATTTTTAATGTTTTAATGTGTGTTTTGTGCTTCTTGGGATCCATTTTCCAGGGTTAACTGTGTGACTTCTGTTTTCCCAGGACAAGACGAGTGCCTTGAGTCTCAGCAACGTTGCTGGAGTCTTCTACATTCTGGTTGGAGGCTTGGGCTTGGCAATGCTGGTGGCTTTGATAGAGTTCTGTTACAAGTCCAGGGCAGAGGCGAAACGAATGAAGGTGGCAAAGAGTGCACAGACTTTTAACCCAACTTCCTCGCAGAATACCCAGAATTTAGCAACTTATAGAGAAGGTTACAACGTATATGGAACCGAAAGTATTAAAATTTAGGGGTAGGACTTAGGGCCTACTACAGCGAGTGGGTGATGCATCTTGTAACGCAGTGTTGTGACATGTCTGTCTAGTTGTGCTTGCTTCTGAACAGAGCTTTATATTTTGGAAAACTTCAGTGCAAAGTGGTTCAGTTCTTTTGGCTGCAGATGTACAGTACATTATTCTATGTTGCTAATAGACATCTGCATTGCAAGGAATTTTTAACATGAAAAATACATTTTGAACAATTCAAAGTTGTCAAATCAGTTGAGAAATGACAACTATTTTAAATAAGAAAGTATATATCCAGAGGGCCAGTTTTTAAGTACTTGATTGGAAAGTCTGTTTTCTGAAAGGTTTGCACTCTACTAGAGACAAATTGCTGCAAGCCTGTATTATTCAATGTTGGCCCTATCTGTAACCAAGATTTAGGATAGGCAACATCACTGAACCATAGTTAACCTAATGAAAGAAAAGGCACTGTTACAAGAAGTCTAAATGTTGTTTTACCTTCTCTCCCTCCTCCCCTCCCTGTGCCTTCACCCTTCCTTTGATACATGTTTTATGCTAATTGTGTGGCTTTTTTTTTTTTTTTTCTCCCCACAATATCCTGCTTCAGGTCAACTTTTGCCCACTATAATAGTCTGAGAGTCACTAACCAGGGGATAGACCCTGATTATCACCCTCAGCTTTCAGTAACAAACCCCTTTACCTAGGTCAAGACTAGTGTATTTTAGACATTCATGCAGTGATTTTGGAGGCTGAACTGCTGATGCTGCCGAGCTGCATCCTGCCCAGCTCCCCTGAGTAGGTGTGCAGGGATGGTTTACTAATGTACTTGCTCTCATCCGTACAGTGAGTATCTTGCCAACTAATCATTAGACAAATCAACTCCATGACCTTTGGAAATGGCATGCAGCAGCAAATTGAGCTTCTAAATATAACTTTTACGTAGCTCCCAAGCTATGCTGGCTGCTGTATAAGTGAACGTGCAGCTAGCACCCTACCCTGTCATCCTTGAGCTCCCTTGCCCTTGCAAACAGCAAGCCACATGTCTCCTCTGTTAACAACTATCTTCAGCTACATTTTCCTGAGCCATCCCTATATAGTGGAAGTAGAAAACACAAATTTAGGGAAATGAGATGAAGAATATAATACTTATGTTGCCACTTAGGAAAAAAAAAGCTTGTAGGAAACAACTGGAGATGCACTTATTATTTTTTATTTATTATTTGTATAGCGCTGGAGTAGGCGGCGCTGTACAGTAGGTGAAGTGTGCCAGACACACAACAGGTCCCTGTCCCGAGGAGCTTACAGCCTAAAGGCACAGCCCGTTCAGTACCGCACCATTCAGTACAGAGCAAACACAGAGTGAGCAGAGAATGCTGTGTGAGCATGGTAGCTGGAGCGCTGCGAGGAATAGGTGGGTTCTCGGGGCGCGAGGGAGGGGGCTGGCTGGGAAACTGTCCCCTGCACACTCTTCTCTGGGCTTTTCTTTTCTTCCTTGTTCTACAAAGAGTCATGACCCTGGGTGTATTCTAATTGCAGTAGAGCTGCCAATTTCCCCATGTTAAAAAAAAAAAAGAAAGTGTTAGCTATGCACTTTGTTCACTAGAGAAAATGTGAGGCATGCTATGTGCCAAGGGAACTCCAAGAGTATAGACCGTTGTTCATCACTGTGAACTGCAACACAGGACTTCTAGATGCTAATATTAATCTCCCAAGTCCACTCCCTTCTGTCAGTAATAAGGGTCTTGAAAAGAAGTAATCCTGTGCACGTCATTGTGCCAAATGCAGGTGAAGGGTGTTTTTTTTCCTTTAAATTATTTAGTGATGTGCTCACTGAAAGTGTCCCCAGGCTGGTATAAAAGTAAGAATCCCAGAAAACATATTCCTTATCAAGTTTACAGAGTGCAATGCATTCAAAATACAGTCTTTAAAAAAGCAAACAAAAAAATAAAGCTTTCTTTCAAATACTGACCTGACCCCAATTGGCTGGCGTGCTAAACATGGCAAGACTTGAAAATCCCCACAGTTGCCACCCAGTTCGGTTATTTCATTGTTACAGACACTGATTATAGTTGCAGAATTTTTTTAGTCTTAGTGTTTTCTTATAATTAAAAAAATAGAGCTAACTGAGTTTTGTATTTAAAAAAAAGATCATAAGTACCATACTCTAAAATCTGGATTTCTGTGGGACTTGTATCACAAAGATGAATTCCTACTGGATAAAATATACTTTAAACAGTACAAAAAAAGATACAAAAATGTTGCATTTTATTTAACTGAAAATTCATTTTTGGGTCAGTCAAAACTTCTGATAATTAACATTTTAGGGCACAGACTTTTAAAATTCACAAAAAAATCACTATGATTTTGAACAAATATTTACAGACTTCTGAAATTCTTCTTTCTGCTTATTTGGCATAATATTTACATGAAATTGAAAAATTTCAAGTGAAGTTCTTATAAAAATGTTTATAGTGATATGTGGGAGACTGCCAAGACCCAGTCATCCTCTCCTGGCCACACTGCACAGGGAGACTATGCCATCTGTTAGAGCACATGGTAGTCACAAACCCCTGTTTAGCTGGCAGCATTACAGAGCCCACAATGATGGCTGCACATATTTCTGTAGAAATATGTCTGTCTTACACATTTTGAAAACTTTGATATGGTTTTTTGGTTTTTTTAATCCAAGGAGTAAAGAGATCCTATTGGAATTAAAACTCGCTAATATGGAAAGATGCCTGGTGATTCTAACCTGCATGAGTAACCAACACATCTGACTTTTTAAGCTAACATCAAATAGTTTTAATGGTATATGTTTTAAACTAATATAAAATAACTTAAATAACCCTCCTGAAAATTAATATTCATTACCCTGATTTTTAGTTTAGTTTCATACAGTTAAACATGAGTTATCTCAGGGAAATTCACCTTTCCTTAAGGCAGCTGAAAATGAAAATGAAGGGCTAGTCTGTATATGTGGACTGGCTTATATAGTAATGGATTAGTCTATATGTGTAGGATAAAGACATTCAGAAGCACTGGCAGGCAGTTGCATCTGCTGAAGAGAGGGAAGAAAGTTTCCTTTAAGGAGGGAACAATCCTTTCCTCCTCCTCCGGGCAGCAGTTTTTCCATTAGTATTAAGCCCCTAGTGTAAATGTAGAGCTGATAGCGAGAGCAGAGAGGAGCTTAACATCCTTCTGTCCATCTGCTCTAAGGCAAAGCCCTGCTGAGTTCCTCACCCCAAACCCACAGGCTTTGGAAGGGGTTGTTCCAGTATCCAGCCAGCCTCCACCACCACCTCTCCATGGCATTCTTAGTGGGCCATGAAGCTCAGGAACCAGCTTCCAGCTCAGCTGCCTTCTCTTGCTCTCCCATCCCATGCTGTTGTTTATAACTAATGAATGAAACTAATTGCAAAACAACAAAAAGCAATGGAAAACATCACTATTACAATTAACTACAAAAAAAGGTGAAGTGCTACAGGATGGCTCAGTAAGTGTGTAATGTACTTATTTTGTATACTTCCAATTTCATGGTCAAGAGAGAAAAATACATTAAAAGTCCATCTTAGATATTTGTGCCAAAGCCACCTCCATGTGACCCAAGTACTAGAGGAGCATGTACAACAAAAGAGCCGACACAGGCTAGGATATTTGTATTACACAGACTGAGGATATCATCTTCCAAAATTCCCATTTCCCCTCTAGAAACAGAGCAATCAGTGTTTTCACATGATTAATTTCACAACTAATCTAATCAAAACTAATGGCAAATTTGAAAATACATTATCACTATTAACTGCATACACTGACTGAAAGGAGACTTTCACAGTTTGCATAATATTCACAGTAAATACCGAGACTTTTCCCTCTTATCCCAGCCACTCCTGAAACTGTTTCTACATCCAGGCCAGAAATCTGAAGTTGTAGCAGCACAGTCAAGCAGAGTACTAGCCTGGCTTGTTACCTATAGCATAGTTTAAAACACAGAGCAGACACCTATCTGGTTACTTGGCTTTATGGCACTGTCCCAAGTACAAGTTTGACCTGCTCCTCCTGGCTTTGTGTCTGAGTTGTCCTGTGGTGTGTTGCTGAGCTGTTGTTAGTCTTTAACTGAGGACAAGAGTTATTTCCTTGCAGCTTTTCTGTTCTTTTGTGGAAGGCTGCTGAGAAAATGTTGTTCTCCTTTTTTTTAATCGTTTTTATTTATCCCGGATCCCTTTTATTGTCTTTTTGTCCTGAGTGTGTTGTCAATGGCCAGAAAGTTATTTAGACTGAGCTAGCACAGCTACATAGAACTTGTATATCCCATACAAATCTGAGTGCTCTGACTCAGATTTCCCAGTGGGAAGCTCTGAATGGCCATGAACAGATAGCTGATGGGTGTGCTGGAGAGACTCTGGTAGACAGTTGTGACTTTCTGGGAAATGTAACCTATCTGGAGCAAGCTGTCCCTTTCCACCCAAGTTTGCTTTCTAATCTGGTTTGGACTCTCATCCCTCTCCCACACTAAAGCACCTTTAGTTTTTCTGTTGCCATTGATCAGAACATGTTCTCTGCACTTCTGCAGTTACCAGTACCCATTTGCAGGGACTCAGGACATGCACCATGTGGATCTGTACCACACTGCATTGTGTCTGTGCTTTGCAAATGCAGAGATTCTTATTTGCTGCTGGGAAGTAGTCGGAAGTTTTTGGTAAAGTTCCCCACTTCTTCATCACCTCTGCCACACATTTTGTATCTGGGTGTTGTTTTAGATGAAGATATGTTTGGTAACAGTCCCTGTCACAAAGTACAGTGGTGGCAGGGAAAGGTTTCAAAGGATGTCCTTTACCAAAGCCAAGGTTTTCCAGAATAAGGGGGATGCCATAATGCCCTCTGAAAGCTGAGGCCTTTTCCTGAATTTGGGTGCTTTTAAGGGCTGAAGTGTTTAGGGTAATTGGTTTGGAAAGCTGCTTTTAAATCCAAGCTCTGACTGTGCCACAAACAGCCGCTGTATTTCTGACAACTTTTTGAAGCAGCTCCTGATAACAATGCAATATTAGACTGGTGCGTTTCCACAGAAGTGCACCAGAAGCAGTGGAAATGTTTGGGAGTTTTAAGGGCTCATCCTCATCCCTATATGCTCATATATAAAATAAACTCCACATATCAAACAGCAGCTCAGGATTTCAGTGCTACCTCAGAAGGAGAAACTGGGCTCAGAGGGATAAAGTTCAAAATGCAGAGATTAGTAAAAAAGCAAACAAAATGACTTTATGATGTTTGTTATCCTTTTGCTCCTATGTGAATGCTCCTATCTACCTTTCTTTCCAATTAGTATTTCAAACTGCATCCCTGCATTTACATAACTTCTCCTGACTAGAAATCAGATTTCTGCACTAATTAATATCTTAACATGGTTATCTCTGAAATCTCTTTTAATGTATTATAGTTTGGATGCTTTGTTGCATTTTTTTACCTTAGACACTTACCCTAATTATAGTAATCTGGAAATCATTTACTTTAAACTAGTCATCTTGGCTTTTTTTTTATAATCACTTGAGAGAGCCTTATTGGATTTTTATATTTAGCTAGTGATTTTTTGATGACTAAAGTTAGATGGCATAACTATAAATCCTTTAACAAATCCAGATTTTTTGCTAGAGTAATTTAGTTCCTAAACAAGATATTTCATTCTGATTTAGCTGAAACGAAAGATTTTTAAGGAACAAAAATGTAAACCTTCCTATGGGAAATTTATACGTAATGTAGAAAACTGTATAAAACTGCATTTTCTCTCAATAAATTACATTTTCTTTGAAAGTTATCACCTTCTCTAATTGTAGGGAAAAAAAGAAATATATATATATATATATATATATGAAAGAGATTTGAGGACAGTTCTCAGATTTCCTGATACTAAATATTTCCATTGTGAAAATAAGTAATAATTTCTTTAGATTTGAATGACGGAATTGCCAGATAGCTGGTACAGTTATTGCAATTTATACACAATTTTCAGTAGTTATGTTTAATCCTGGCATGCCTAGTTGAAGGTCAAAGCCTATAAACACCTGTGCATGACTTCATTCACAGATGCTAATGCTTTCAGGTTCCAAAAGGTCTTCTCACTGTATTTAAATTTAGTTTGAAGCAGTTTAGATGAAGGTATTACCTCTTCAGTTAATTTCATTATCAAATTCAGATTTTATATTTAAATCAATAACAATTTATTGTTATGAAATTGATCCTCAGAATTGCTAGTCTTTTTTGCCCAGTAGATTTAAGTGCTATGTATTATATTTCTGATGATTACTATTTCTATATTTAACGTTAACATGAAAAAAATGCAGATGTCTAAAATTTAATATTTTGGTGTTTGCTGTGTCCGGGCTGGTTGAAGGACAGAAACATTGTAACACTCTCCTCTCTTCTGCTTTTCCTTCAAACCCAGCTTACCTTTTCTGAAGCCATAAGAAACAAAGCCAGATTATCCATCACGGGGAGCGTGGGAGAGAACGGGCGCGTGTTGACTCCCGACTGCCCGAAGGCCGTGCACACCGGAACTGCAATTAGACAAAGTTCAGGATTGGCTGTAATTGCATCGGACCTACCATAAAAACCAAAAAATTAATTGAGTGCCTTAATCAAACTGTGTTGGTGACTGATGGGAACACAGCACAGACTGTAACGACATGGGAGTGTCATTGATGAACTGATAATTTGGCTGAGAAAGGGAAGTACATCCAAATGCGCCAGACATCATCAGCAACAATGTGTGCATGAGCTCAGCTCGGAAACCCAAACTCAGATTTTATATCAGGAAAATTCATAATTTAGTTTTGTTGGGGGGAGGGGGCTGGGAAGGGTGTATTAACAGCAACAAATTTCACTTGAGTGGACTTAAAACTAATAAGACTTGCCAATTTAGCGCATTAAACTGTGAAGAACATGCTCAGAAAGGACACCATTTTGGTCTTTGTCTTGACAAAGAGAGAAAAATAGCTATAGAAGTCAATGAACATGCTAACCTGTGTCTCCAGAACATCAATATATACAATGGAAGAATACTCAGCTGTTCAGCTGTAGAAATGAATCACTAAACTGTGATAAAAAAATAATAAATATGTAAATCCTGTGAAAAAAAAATAAAGAAATTATTTACATTTTCTTTGGAAAAAGAGAAATATTGAAACATGCTTGCTTTTTAACTGATGTAAATTCAGTAGAGGACAACACAATTCTTTTTTCTAACCATCTTAGGGAAAAATCATTGCAATAATTGATATAAAATGCCATCACTGTAATAAAATTCAGAGAATTTTTTTTTATAAAAGTTGTTGGTCATCCTCTTGTTTGCTGTTACCTTCATTCTGTTCCATCATTCCGTGTTCCACAGATTTGCATCTGTCTAATACAAGAAACAAAATGATAAAATGTTTAGAGTACTTCATCAGTCTGCAGTGTAGAATCAAAAGAGACTACGGGTCACTCATGTTACAGATATTATTTATAATCTTGTTCTGTGTAAGAAACTGTGGTTTTTGTACCCACCAAAAAGAATAAAACAACAATTGTTCTTATAATATTGACAGAGCTTGAGTTGTTTTCTGATCATTAGGGATGCCACCTGGAAAATAGAAAAGGGCCGTTCATTTCTTACAACAGGATTCAGAATCTTGTCAGAGTCAGTCTGAGTCCCTGCACATTTCTAAAGTGCTTTTAAGGGACTTAAATTGGGACAAAGGACTCTGAGCAGCTAAAGAATTGTCCTGTCATGATGTATTTTAGTACTAGTCACTAAACACCTACCTGAAGTGTTAGGGAACCATTTAGTGATAGTGTTTGTCCTCTGGGTAGGTCAGGGACAGAGATGCCAGGGAGCAAGGAAGTACAAATGACAGTCCTTGAGACTGATGTGATAGATGATAGCTGCAGCCTGCCCCAGTTTTCATCCCCCGGCCTGTCAAGTGGCATACCTGGGAAAGACCATTTGAATAAAAGCCAGATGTGAACAGGAGCAGGCGTGTCTGTAGGTGCAAAGTAGCAGCGAATCTGTTTTGTGATGGTCATTCTCCTGGCATTCACAAGGCCTGGCAGTGGTGTCCAAATCCAGAGTATGGCCAGCACAGTAACAGCCACATGCCAGAGCTCAGACTGCAAGTGAATTCAGACTGGAGTGATCATAGCTCCTGAGTTTCCCAGGCCCATGAGGGGCCATGTTCCAATGGCTTACTTATCCCCAGAGCCTGGTGCTGGTGCTTCTCTCAGCCCTCAGGGCTCTCATGGGGAGGAGAGCAGGCCCTGGGTGGAGCCCAAAGCCCAAAGCTGCCCAGCAAGGACCAAGCCCCAGCTGCTGCCAAAAACAGCAACCTGACACTGCTGAGCCGATGCTCCTGCTGTCTGGCACAGACAATCACAGAGTTGCAGAGCAGGGCTCAGTTTCACTCCAGATAGCAACAACATAAATATGAGTTTCTTGCCCCAAATGCTCTATAGAGACCCTTTATAACTACTGGGGAGGAATAGAGAATGAGTGAATGACTTCCTCTTAAAGTGGACCTTAAAATATCAGACAGCTGAACCACAGCAACAAGAGCCTAAATCCTTCCAGTAACCTTAACATAGGCTGATGGAGACCAGTTCCTATAGAGAGTTTGACAGTGCAGCAAACATGAAAATAAGGTGATGCTTTCCCCTCAGGCAGAAAAACTACAGTGTGTGCAGGGTTCTTAGAGAAAAAAGACTGATAACACTACTATGAATCACTGTGACTAAAGTTACTTTGTATCCATGTTTTACTGGCATGTTTAGCACATTCATTATTTACTGTGAATTGTTCTGTGTTTCTCTGGCTAGGTTAGGTGAGTTGTCTGGTTTTTCTCTTTTTTGAGTAAACGTGGAAGCTCCCTTCTTTTTACAGCTGTATTTAAAAAAACAACTTCTGGATGGGTTGGTTCTGAGTTTGTCTTTTTTTTTAAAGAAAAAAATGTTTGCCTCCATTTTTCATAACGTAACATATTAGAGGCTGAACAGATTGAGAGACTGAGGATGAAGAATGCTGTCTGTTTTGTTTTACTGTGTCTGTCTGTTTTTCCAGGAGCTTGTCTTCATCCTTTCTTTGTCCATGACTGTGAGCAGTACCAGGGCTGTCTTGGGATATTTACTGTCTTCCAGTGTTACCCCTCTTATACACTCCCCTGTCTCTTTAACACATTATGTTTATTTTTCCCTTTCAGTAAACAGCCCATGGCTGCTGTTAGGAATGTTGCTCCATGGAGCTCATTGTTCCTTCCCTAAGTCAGTTTCAACGTGGCAATGAGGCACCCAAGCCCTTTGAGAAGGCCAGTGTCAGTAGCCATGCACTGGGAAGGATTCAGAACGGAGCAGCACGAGCAGTGCAGCCACTGAGCTGCGTGGCCCTGGAGTGCCGTGACCCACCAAGGGCCAGCACGTGGCCAGCAGCCACAGGCGGGGATCACCACATCCTCTTACCGTTTCCAAGACTTGTCCTTGCCAAGGGAATGCTTTGCTGAAAGGAAACCTGGTCAGCTGAGGTAAAGAGGATACGCTCACTTTGCTGATGCCTGTCATAGGCAGATAAAATATTTGAAGAAAAAAAAAGAAAAAAAAAATCTGGATAGGAAAATGCTACAGCAGCATTTCTCAACCACTACAGCTCAAGTGGTTGAGAAAGCAATCTTGGGGGATTAGTCTGCTGTCTCCACAGTGACTTACACTTTTGTCTTACTCCAAGAGGGTAGCTGCTGCACAACTGCTGTGACCATGAGAGCAGCCCTGGGGACAAGGACAGGGGTTGCTGCTGGATGACAAGCTTAACATGTCAGCAAAGTGCTCACCCAGCCCAGAGAGCCAAACGTGTCCTGGGCTGCATCCAGTGGTGGGCAGCAGGGCCAGGGAGGGGATTCTGCCCCTCTGCTCTGCTCAGAGCCCACTGCAGGGCTGCATCAGCTCTGGGGCACCAGCACAGGGAGGACAGGGACCTGCTGGAGTTGGTACAGAGGAGAGCTTCTAAGTGTATCACAGGTCTGGAACACCCCTTCTGTGAAGACAGACTGAGAGAGTTGGGGTTCAGTCTGGAGAAGAGAAGGGACCCCTGTGCAGGTGTCTCACATGGCCCAAGGCATCTCTAATACCACTTGTGAGAGAGTAAATGAATTGTGTCCCAGTCTCTAGAGATGAGTTCTTTCCAAGCCTCCATTGACTAGATCTCCATGGAGTATGAAAATACTTCAGACACGTAATTTTCCTACAGATTTCTAAATTTAGCTGTCTTAATGATCAATTGAATAGTAACAGCATTTATCTGCTTCTAAAATAATTTCAGTTTCAATGTAATCAAGAGCAATTATTAACATTAACACTCACAACAATATTAGACTCTGCAAAATAAATTTTCTGAGCTGATGAGAATCATAATGTAGGCCTAGCCTGCTTTGACATTCACTGTTATATGAGTACCTTCTTCTCCACATTAAACCCTCCCACACTGGTTGTGTATTCTATTAAACACCTATTAAATTTAAAATCAGTACAGACTTGCTGGGTTGTCTGAGAGCCTCACATGCAGAATTAGCTTTATGCAACCACTTGTTATTGCTGAATTTCACCTAGGACTATTCTGGGAACTGAATGTACATGTTCTGAATTGAATTTGCCTCGGTACAATTGAGAACAGAGCCTGGGGAAAGGAGAATAGCTTTATACAACTGGTTGTAATCATTGAATGTGGTAAAGGAGGGCAGTGGCACTTTTCACCTCTGTTGCTTAATAATTCTGTAATAACAACCCTGATAGGATGTAGAATGAAGAACAAATATTCTTTAATATTCAATGTAAGTATACTTTTATCCATGATTAGAAAATTACAGCAAAAGGGACCTCCTAAAGCTGTCAACCTGCAGACTTTACATACCACACTAATGCTGAAAACAAGAAAAGAAAGGCAGCCTGCAAGGAGCTGCAGAGATTTGTTGTAGACATGGATTAATTAACACTGTTACCACAAAATGTGTAATTGGTATGCAACAGCAAGTTTAACTTCAGATAAAATGTCGAAGGGTAAGAAGTCACCAATGGAATTATAAATAGAAATTTAGAGTCACTTCCTTTTCTAAATGAGAGGAGGGCCACAGATTGCAAATAACTTACTGATTTCATAATGGTTGCATTAAATGTAAGGTCAGGCAAGCTGAAACTAGTAAATAGGAAACACGAAATCATTTAGACTGGAAGGGATTTCTGGAGGTCAGATCCTTCAAATATCCATTTAAAATAGGTTCAGCTTTGAAGTTAGATCCAATTTCAAAGCTTAAGAGGTTTCTCAATGTTATTCTATCATAATTTTAGCATCTCCAGTGTTGAAATTGCATAACCTCTCTGGGCAACCTCTTCAAAAGTTCTGACCACCCTCAATATTTTCCTAAGGGCAAAATTTTCTAAAATTTTTTGTTGTTACTTTGATTCGAAAGCTGCAACACATATCTCAAGCTGCTTACCTAAATATGTGCATTATCATTTGTGTTGCTGAGCTCAGAATCTGGACCTATCTGTGAGGGGACTAAGGCATGTTATCATTACACTTCAGAGGAGTGTGCCCTGCTGTCAGTCTTTCCTTGTGGCTAAAACAAAGATTTATGCCCGTAGCTCACCAATCCATCGTCTTCTATTAGCACCAAATACTATAAAGTTCTGAAGGCCAGACCCTGATTGTCTTTTTAGATTGTTCTATCTCTAAGAGCTTCAAAGACCTTCAACAAGGCTAAACTGTTGAAGTGAACTTTCAAGTGCTGCAAGATAAATTACACTTTTTCCTAAGTCCTGGAAAAAAGAATTATGTTACTTTTCAAGGTTTTGTGTATTTTAGCTGTCCCTGTAAGGATTCCAGTGCTAATGCCCTGATTCTACCTAGCCATTGCCTGATACTAATTGTTCAAATCCATGCATAATGTTGTAAAAATGTAAGCACTAGTATGGAAGGAAAGAGCTGATCTGGTGGGACTTTTAAAAGTATTTTGGTGTAGCTGTGTACAAGATGTGGAGAATTTAGAAGTCATAAGACTGCAGCAGTTTAAATCCAGTAATTCTATTAAAAGAATCTTTCTAAACACTACAGTAGTCATGAAGTGCATAAATACATAACAGAGGTTGTGTCTTGCCTTCTTCCCTTTTATATTCCGGCTACCTGCAATATTGTCAATTGCTGGAAGTTCCCTGACATTTCTAAAACAACTTTAGGGAAAAAAAATGCCTTTTTGGCTAAAGGACAGAATCAATATTCTACAAAAAAAAATCATCTGTTAAAAGCTCCATCACAAGGATTAAGAAATAACTGCTGGAAAGCCTACAGAAAATGCAATGGCATTCTGAAAGCATCTGATATTCCGGGTGACACTCACTGGCTTTGAACATCTCCAGTTTCACTGTCTAGAAACTTGTAGGATGCAATATAAAAAAATTATTTTAGACGACTGTTTGTGGGTGGGACAGCGATGCCCTAACAATCTTCTCTGAGTGTTGTTGGTGAAGACAACCAAGAATGACTCATTCAATGGCTGACATTTACGGAGCAGGTGCCCACACTTGGGCAGATGACTCCTCCTCGTGGGGACCCAAGGCCAGCCAGCACACTGTGAAATGGAGTGATTCTGGCTCGTTTGCAGCATCAGAGAGACGAGCTCTGGTCACAGTGCCACTGACACAGGGACACAAGGATGGAGTTGCTGCCATCACTTCCAAACTGAATGCTTACTACCTTCAGCTGCACAGTACCTGATGTCAGGGGGTGCTTGCTAGCCACTCCATGTAAACACACAACTTTGGATCCCTGATGCTCTCACAGCTGCTGCTGAACACCACCAGCCTCTAGCAATGTCTGCTTGCCCCCAGCTCCAAAAGATTAGGTTGCTTGGTACCCATTGTGTTCAAATTGCCATTTAATTAGTGTAAGCCACTGGTAAGCTCGTGAGAACCCTGGTTACAGCAGCAGCTGGATACCCCAAAATCTGAATTCTCAAAGAAGAGGTGAGAGGAGGTGGGGAGATAATTCCTAGTGGCAAGTGTACCTTCAGCAAACCTCAGGAATGACATTTTGGATCAAGAGGGTTGGAGGCAGGTCAGTGCAGCCTGAGGCACTCTCCCTGTGCATTTCACTGGGTACATTTTCATTACAGCTGGAACGTGAGCCTGTATTTCCTACAGCTCAAGTGAGTTAACTACTGGCAATATAGAAATTTCCATTTTCATGTTAGTCTATTAATGCTTATTTCTTCACAGCAAGTGGAATGTCTTCAGAAGAAACCCAAGCCAGGGGCAGACTGGTTTTCATCCTCACCACCAGAGCTATTCCATGAATCAGATCTTGGATGACAACAAAGAAATTGAAAATACATGAAAAGGACATCATTTATATAAAGACTAGATGTAAGACTTCATTTCTTCATTTAGGGAGTATTTTAAAATAATTCTAACACAAAGCAAAAAAATGAAGTCACTGTATGAAATACTGAATTGCATCATTCCCACAGAAAATGCAAAGAGGTGCTTCCTTTTAAAACAAGCAATTATCACTCTGAATGATGCTGGGAAGAAATGCCTGCTCTTTCCCCAGAGACGTTTCTGAGTACAGGGAGGAGCCCTGAGGAAGGAGGCTGTCAAACAGGTTGAGTTACACTGATAACCATGTCAGGTTCAGTTACGTTTGATATTTTCCAAGTGTGTGATCAGTCGGTGAAGGCTTTGAAGTGGCAAGCGTGATGCAATTGAGTCTGAAATTCCTGCAGAGTTCCTGAACAGAAGGGGAGGTTTCTTTTTAAGCATGTGGGCACAACTTCTAACCTGTCTCCTCTTTCTCCCCATCAAACAGAATCTGTTTCAGGAGAGAGAGTGCAGTTAAGGTCACTGCTTTCAGACAGGTTCCTCAGTGCTTGGGAGGCAGGAAGGTGATGTGGAAATGCTGCTGCATCCTTTTTTCCCATTTGATTGGGTCACGGGGGCATGCAAATCCTGAGAGAAGGCTGTAAGACATCAAAGCCATTATCAAGCACAACTGATAAGATTTGGTCCATCATGCTGATATATTTTCCATGCATTCAGACCTGTCCACCTGATTATCACATCCTCTGTTAGGAACTGAAAACCAGGAGTCACTGTGACATTAAATTTACCTAGGAAAAAAGAAGTGACAAGCATGAATCCATTCTTCCTACTTTTGGCAAAGTCTGTGGGATGTTTCTACAGATAAATCACAGGAGTCCTGACCCAAAGGGGAAACTGGCTGATGCTTTCACTCAGCATTGTTGTAACCATGATGTTTTCTGAAGATGGTGGAGCTCTTTGGGACTGTGTGTGATTACAGAGCACTAGCAATTTGTGGTCAATCTGAAAAAAGCTCTCGGGAGATTTTATTCCCACAAGGCAACACAGGCTTTTGACTTCCCATCAGCATGAAGTTACCCAAACCAGTCATACTATCTCGTCTTGTTATGAGTCTCAGTAATAGTCACAATTCACAGTGCAGGGACATGTCACTTTGTGGGATGCTCGTCTGGCCTCTTGTGGATCAGCAAACAAGAGGAGCAGAAAGATCTCTTCTGAAGTGCTTTGTTTCAGGTCCTGCTTCTGGTCCCATCCTTTCTTCTCTTCCTTCCCTGCTGGGCCATTTTGGCCTTTTTCCCTGTTTGTGAGATTCTAGGCTAGAATTCTGCCCTGTCAGGCATTAGTGGGCTAGAGCTGGTGAGGAGGAAAGGGATTGATGGAGATTTGAATGAGTGAGTTGTGAACCTGCTCTACTGGTTGCTGTTTGGCTGCCTTTCCTCTTTACAGCTCCCTTGCTCTCTCCCACACTCTGTTAGATCTCTTTCCTTATTTCATGCCCCACTGAAGCTCTGGTCTCCAGCATGTTTCTGCCAGAGCTCCTTCTGCCAAAGAGTGGCTCATCACTTGGTTATGAATTTCTTTCATGCCCTGAGGTTTTCCACCTTTGTTCACCTACATCAAGCCCCAAGTCATTCTCCCACCCACTGGAGTTTCTTCCACTCTCACAGCTATTCTTTGTGCCAGGATGATAAAGGTTGGGATCTTGTCACCACGCAGGGCCCCCTTGCAAGGCAATGTCATACCTACAGCTCTGCATCACAGATGGGTTCTTTCCAACTGAACCAAATCAGTCCTGAAGTCCTATTTGAAAGCCTCCAATTCCAGCCTGATGAGTGGTCACAATAAAAGCAGGAAGATTCCTTTCCATGCGCATTGCAGACAGAATTCCTATTTATTTTTTTTTATCTGCAGGAGTAGGAGGGTGTTGGTGCATTTTCTTCCTGACGTTTTGCAGTAAAGCTACAAAGCCACTCAGCCTTCATCCTGCATTTCTGATGTGGATTACTCCTACTTAAGTGTATAGTTTTACATTTGTCCATCTTAAATTGCATTCAATTCTTCTAAACTAATTATCCAACACCTTAGTTTCATATAAAACTTTTCAACATTTCATATGAAATAGAAAATAACAAGGGAGAATAAATTGGAAAATTATGTTCTAATAGTGAGAAACACGATTTTATTATCACAAATTGCCAGTGCTATTAATATTTAATAAAATAAGTCTTCATTCTAAAGTTTTCTCATTAAAATGGTGATTTTCTGCAAAACATTGCAGAAAGACTGCATTTAAAGTAATCGCTTCAGAGTTATTTTGAAAATGATGGTCATGAAATTATTTTGAGGCATTAGCAACAGGTGATATTAAGTTGTTATAGGGACAGAAGTGATGTGGTGACTTTGTGGAACTGAGTGACATTATGGTGACAGTTTGGGAACAGCTCCTTTGTTTATGAGCTTGGCTTTGAAGAAGAAGGAGAGATGAAGCTTTGCAAACTTAAAGCTTCTCTGTATATAAAATGCCAAGTATCCTAACTACTCTCTGACCAAATTTACAGCTGAAAGAAGACAAATATTTCAACAGTACTTCTTCAGGTCCATTTACTTTAATATCCCTTAGGAAAATAAGATTTATACCCATACAGTAAGCTTGTACAGAGGGAAAATACCACATGTTAGTAAATTTGATATATCTAAAGGGTTTCCCAGTAGTTAGAAAACAGAAATCATTTCTAGGCAGAAAAATATTTTTTTCTTTCATGGTATGAAGTCATCAATCAGAAAACTTTATCTTCTCTTTTTTAATTAGCTCTCTTTGATAAATGCCAAAAAAACCCCATTTGTTCTGTAAAATGATGTTAAGACAAAGAAATGTCCCTTTCTAGAACATCTTTTCTTATGTTCTTTGTTAGAAGAAAGAAGAGGAAAGAAAAAGATTTGTACATTTTCCAACTGTGGTATTGAAATTTTTATAGGAAATCAGCACAAGCCACTTAGCAACATTCTAGTCAATGGGAAGACCAGCATCAGCCTACAAAAAAAAAAAAAAAAAAAGAAAAGAAAAAAATGCCAAACTCCACAGTTGCAGCTACCATTAATGTCAAACAGAGAATGTGCAATTGAAACAAAAACAAAGGAAGAATTCTAACAGTATTCTCAAAACTGGACAGTACTTGGAGAAAGTCCTTGGAATGAGTCACAGAAAAGCTAAATCTTTTGTACTGAGCTGGTCCTAGTAGCCAAGCAGAAATCCAAACATCTTGTTAGAATAAATCCAGTGGGAGATTGATCCAAGGAAAGCGAGAGCATCTCCGGAAATGCCAAGTTAAGAGTTGTGTACAAAGGCTTGAAGGGGACACACAGGCAGAGAAAGGACATGGCACAGTGGAGAGAAGTAACAACAGCAGAAATCAAAGTTAGACAATTGTAAACAAAATTTTTACAGAAAGGTAAAAATGGTCAAACATGGAGACAGGCTGCTCAGAGGGACTGTGGAGGCTCCACTCTCAGGGGTTATTAAAAGCTGCTGAGTGTGGGTCTGAGCAACCTGATCCAACACTATGTCCCAGCTCTCAGTGGGGGCTGGTACAACTTGCAATGGCCTTGAGCTTCTTGCAAGTTAAATTATATTTTCTAAACATTTTTCAGTGGAGGACTGTTTCCTTCCTGTCACTGGCTCTTCAACATGGAGAAGCATCGTTCCTTGAATGGACAATCTAGAGAGAGATAGAAACAGTGCTGTTGTGGCCAAGCAGATCCCATGTACTGAACTAAAGAGAAAAAGGCAGCAGAACTGGCTAACATGCGACTGTGGAGTCATTCTTAAAAGTATATTGCATAAGTGGGATTTTCTGACTTTTAAACCCTTTGCAACCAATGTGGCAGCAATGAGTCGCAAAGATGAGGGAAGCAACAAGTTTCCTGGGACAGAAGGAACAGGTTGCTGAGCAGGAGGTTTATGCTTAGCATGTGATGCAGCACTGTGTGCTGGGAGATGATGTGGAGGGTGCAATTTAAGGTGCTGATCATACACAAAATTTAGGAGCCAACAGCACACCCACAGATCCTGATTTGTCCATCCCAGTGGGGAATTGGCATTCTTCACCAAGGATTATTCATATCTAGTAAATGATTATTTTTAAAAGGATGAGACCATATATTAAACAGTTGCTCCTTATAATGCCCAGCTTCCCCACATCTCCTTTGCTCCCTCAGCTCCTTTCATGAGCATATATTTCCCAAATCTCTCTCACTAAGAGAACTCCAACTTTGCAAGATCCATGTGTAGTTGCCTGGACTTCTACTGTCCATAGGCACACAGTTCCCTATATACAGCAAAGAGAAATAGTTTCATCTCTAAAAGACATTTAAGGAAAAGCATAGGAACAAAAGAATGGGGAGAGCAGCTATAGCAAAGTCCCAGCAGAGAAAAGGAGACATGTGATAGATGCAGTGCTAAGGTGGTTATCATTGCTGAAGGGAGCAAACAGTTGTAGCAGAGTAAATGCAAATCATTGCAAATTAATCATAGAATCATTTAGCCTGGAAAAGACCTTCAAGATTGGTGAATCCAACTGCAAACCTGACACTTCCACCTAACACAAGTCCACCACTAAAATATAAAGTTCAAGAGGTTGCTGTTATCTGGTGCTTATTTTGGAAAAAGACATCATAATGGCAGGATTGCAAGGACATAAGGAGTATCTGCCAGCACACAAGATAATTTATACCATATAAAGATAAGAGGGAAGAAACACTAAGGTGTAGGCTGGTCACTTGGTTTCACAAGCTAATTTTTTGTGTGGTACATGCTGACTCCATCTCATTATACCCACCTACCACCTGGGGTGTTTATCTTCTTGAGGCACTTAGACCTTGATCGTTTATTAGCACGGACAATTTGGGCATTCTCAAATTGCTCTTTTCCGAGACTCACAGGGCTACAGTGGAGAGGGGAAAATTACAAGCATCTCACTGGAGGGCACATTTGTCACAGCCCACAGCACCTCCTGTGCTGGTGCTGGGCTTCCAAATGCCACTCAGAACTGACTTAAACCCTAACTTTTTTCAAGGTTAAATACAGCTACTTTCTGTATCCAGGAACTTGATTGTGTTGTTTTGCCTTTATGTGCTAGAATACCCTACCTTCTGAAATCTCCCATGTAGATATTGCTAGACCTTAATCAAGTTATGTTGTCAAGATATGTTCTCTCAGATAAATTAAATTGATCTATTATTTAAATAGCTGATTGTACAGCATTTTTTTTTCAACCTGGAGCAGCTCTGGATCCATGCACCCTCGGGCTGTGTCAGCACAATGCTTCAATCAGCCATATTTCATACTCCTAAAAGCTTTGTCAAACAGAGACCACTTTGGCAGGAGGAAGGGAAACCTCTCTGCAGCCGTGAGAGACCCATCCAGACGTGTGCAGGTGAAGGCAGAAAGCTCTGCCCTGCCTGGCTTTACCTGTAGGTCTGCCGGGCCTCTCTTCAGGGACGTGGCAGGTTTGCTGTCCCAGCAATGACACCAATGAAGAGATGCTCCTCCCTGCTGCCACCCCTCCCTCCAAAAGCAGCCAAAGAGGGCAGTGCCCAGACCCCACCACAGCCACCAGCCTTGGATGGACACTCAGGGAAGAGAAGAATGAAACCAAGCTCCCATGCAGGACCCCTAGGACAGGGTTACCCCTCCAGAGCTGATCCCGGAGCAACTCGCCAAATCCCAAGGCAGCCACAGACTGTCGGAGGGAGGACAAGGTGGGATGGGAGCCCAACCACACTCAGCACTGAGCTATTATCACATGCTGCAGTGAACATGTGGTGGCTTTTTCCCTGCCTACTCCTTGCGGGCCGACAACCTTGCTCTGGTAATTTCAGTGGGAAATGTGATGAGTAGGTGAATATGTCCCCTGAATTGGTATTTCAGGCAGAAAAGATTAATTTATGTATATTTGATAATTGGCGATGCATTTCTTAGTTTGATTTTTTTTGGATGATTTCCTATGTACCCACACATACACAAAATAAAGGACAAAAAGTTTTTTGGCTGCTGTATTTCATATATATTAGTAGCATGGTTGGTGGGCTGGAGGGTTTTTTTGCAAAATACATAGGCACTGCTAAAATTTACCAAACAGACTCCGTCTGAAACTGAAATTTATTATATAGTCCTGGGAAAAATATTCCACAGGCACTAACAGTGCTGGCTGCCCCCAGACCACACCAGTAAATCTTGACATCAGCCTTTATTTAAAGGGAAACCACACCTCAGTTACCCTTCTCTGTGTTTTGCTTCTGGAGATGAACTGCCTGGTGTTATGGTGACAAAGCTGTCTGTCCATCTGTAACCCTCTTGGGTCCCTTGGTGATGCTGTCAAACTTGAGTGCTGAGGTATGGGAAACCACTATAGGGGGACACCTGAGAATTGATTTGGGCCATTCTTTCTGCTGCTGGTATAAATATGCTCAGCTCTTGCAAGCCTGTTTGTCCCTGAAGATTCTCACCGCCTAAGAAACAGCATCTCTCAGGGCTACAGAGGTTGATAGTACTTACACTGGAGGTCAAATTTCAATAAGGAACAAGATAAAAATGTTAAATTTAAAAACTTTGTAGGTGTTTGGGTTTTGTTCTCACAAATACCTTGTTGGAATTTCCTTTAGTACTTGTTTAAAACAAGTTCCTACTTTTGCTCATTCCCTATTATTTTCCTTCCTTCTCTAGTATATAAAAAAAATCTGTATATTGGGTAAAATTTTTCCAGCTAGCCATTGTACCCATGATTTGGGAAATATAAACAGGACACTTCAGTTTTACTACCCACCTCATTATACTGGTTTCAAAAATAATTTAAAATTTCAATTTGAACTCCAGGTTGAATATGACAAAGGAGCAGAGATAAGTCTAGAAAAAATATCTCTAATAAAAATACAGGATTAATAACATCACTGTGGAATTTACATTGGAAAAACAAAGACACTGTCAGAAAAGCAGCTTGATAGGAAAATATCGGTTCACCTGAAAATATAGTCTCAAAGTTCCCTGTTTGTGTATTTTCTAGTATTTATTTTTAACTTTCAAATTAAAATTAAGTCTAAACAATGCCATTGTGTCACATAAATGTATCTGTCACAACTCTGGACCTACTCACTCTTCTCAGACACTCATCCCAGGACACTTCCATAGCCCAGGCCTTTGACAAGAAATATTCCATCAGGAAAATCTTCTTTGCAAATAACCTGAGCAGTTCCATTCTGTCCTTCCAGTTTTATGATTTCCTTTTCCTTGGATGCACCACTAAATTTCTGAAGGTCTCGCCACAGAAGTTCATCATTGTTTTTGGAGGAATTATTTCAGACCAAAATCCATTTATCTCAGTATCATAGAATCAGTTTGCATACCCAGTATAGTCACTTCTTAGCAATGGGACTTGCTTCTTCCTTTCTCTTTTCATTCTCAAAGAGGCACTTTTGTTTTTTCCTTAGTAGACTTTAGATCCGAGCCAATGATGTTCTCCTGGTCATTCGATAGGGAAAGTGCTTTAAATTTCCTTAGGAATTACTAGTGTTAATTTGATCTCTTCCTGATAGTATCTCTGAATTATCTGACTGTGGTGGCTCTCCATCCTTTTGCTCTTTGCTGGTTTCACTTATAGAAACACAGCAATGGTGGGGAGGCTGTGAAGCAGATGGAAAACCTGCCACAGGATCCAGAATGCTTGTGCCATGCTGGACAAGACTGATAAAGGAAAACAACGACTTCCTCCCTTCCTTTTGTGAATGACTGTTATTCTAAATTGCTTAAAGAATCACCAGCAAAAGTATCAGTAAAAACAAGTCAATTATAAATAAAAGTGACAGCATGACAAAGTTCATTGGCAAGGTTCACTCTGCTGCTTACTAGATGGTTAAGCAGAGTGAGAAAAAACAGCAAGAAGAAATCTGGAGTCAATCAATCCAAACCAAAATTAACCAAAATAACCCCAAAATCGTCCTTGTGGTGATGGGGGAAAGGCAGGGAGGTACAGGAAGAGAGTAAAGGATTCATATGGGATTTACAATAATACAGCAGTAACATCCTTACATGCCTAACTTGCTTACAAATCTAAAGTACTTAAGAATCCAGGAGAGAAGCAGGAAAAATCCAATTTTTCTCACTTTGGCCAAAGCACATACACACTTGTATGCACACAGACACTGAGAGAGTTCAAAGGGTCTCATTTTGGACTGCTGTGTATAGGACCTCCAGAGAGCGGGCTCTAGCGATAAGGATCATCCTGGCCACACTTCAGGTCGGCATCCTCTCTTTGAAAGTTTGAGAACAAAAATGTCATTCCACTTGGGTTGGTACTCAGGCAAAAAAATGTTCCTAAGACTGTCCATTACAAAAGAAACAAGGGCGGGAGGTTGTTAGGCATCAGAAGTTCCTGAGAACAGATGGTGTTTCTGATAAGGTCAAGAGGAGCTCTTTCCAAGTACTGTTTGTCACAGGCTGAGGCCTCACGAGCATCTCCCAGACCATGGTGTGGCCTGGGAGGAAAGGACGGATGCACCACCACACCTCTCACCCATGAAAACCATGCAACAAAAATGTCACAGGTGTCAGATCTGTAGTGTGCACCTGGGTAGGAGTACACCAACACCTGGGATGAGTGCGTTCAACTGCATCATCCATGGGCTATGGGGCAGCTCTTACCTTGTGGTCCATGGGGTCCCTCTCCATCAGAACCTATATTCCCCTAAACCTCCTTTGGTTTGTGTGCACACATAGACCTACACATTCCTGCCTATGTCTCCATCAACTGAAGAGCAGTAGAGATGCTGCTGAGCCTTCCAAGCTTCCCTTGGTGCAGGCAATGGTGGGGATGCCAGCACAGTGCTCATCAGGAGAAGGACCACAGCCCTGATACCATCTGGGCCATGCAGAAGGTTCTGCTGACACCAAGGGAAGCTGGCAGATAAGTCTGGAGGTTGTTCCCTCCCTTTGACAGAGCAGGTTCAGGAGAAGCTTTTCAAAGCCTGCTCCACTTACACTGGTTTTGTTTTTCCCCTAACCTCTTTCTGAACTCTTGTATAAAAAGCTGTGAACTGAAGTTCACAGAGCTTGATTTCTCTCTCAAAAGACTTTTCTTCTACAGGAAATAACTCTTTTCTACAAAAAGAATAAACATATGAACTAAGACTCAAAAATGCTCATGTATCAAAAGGGAGAGTATGAAGAGGGCACAAGGGATTTATTTTCTGAATGGATTTGCTCATCCTGAATAAAAGCTGGCATCTTTTAATAGACTGAATTTTCTTTTCTGGCAAACAGTCCAGCTAAACTGACAAGCTTCTGAGTACAGCCTCCTAAATAAACAGCCCTTTCTCCATCTTGCAGAAACATTGCAACTATTATAAACACTGCAGATGAAAAAACAATCTAAGGGAAGGGAAGCTGGCAGGCTCCAGGAAGAAGGAGGAACTGGCACGTGCACTTCAATTCACAGTAAGGGTCCTTTTGTTATAAAAATGAAGTAGTTCACGTGTTTGTGTTCACTCCTGCCTCTGAAAGAACTGCTACCAGAAAATATTTTGTTTTCAAGACAAAAAAAAAAAAATATCTACATCTTTTATATGAGGTCAACTATAAACCAGTACTTTATGTGAAAATGCCTATTTGGCATGACAGAAATGCTTTTTCTTGTGTGTGAGACAGTTCAGAGGATCGCAATAACCCTTAGACCTGCACACATCTAAAAGCAGCTGTACTCTTGCCCACGTCCTCTGCAGATCTTGAAAAGTAGCACCCACACAGCCACACAACAAAAACTTTTTTTTTAATGTTTTCATTAGACTGGTCCCTTTTTGTCTCCTGCCCTCAGCTCTGAGATTTTATTGTGTATTAAAACCAATATGAAAGAATAGTAACACTTACCTATGTTTCCTTTCCTTTCTGTATTTTTTGCAATTCCTTAAGCTTTGGGCCAGTTGGAAGAGGACAACCACAGTTCAATAGGATGCTGAACCTCTCCTCCTGCCCCAGCGGCTCAGAATTGGCACAGGCTGACCCCTGGGATCCCCAGGCCTAGGGACAATCACACCCCGCAGGGGTCTGTGCTGATACTGCCCACCATCTTAGTTTCACCTCCTGAGTTCTCAGGTCCTCTCCAGAAATCTTGAGGCTTATTTCCCAAGGAGGGATCACCAAGCAGATCTCAGTTCTGCAAGAGCTCAAAGCACTAGTGTTGCTCTTGCTGAGCACATCTGAACCCAGGCATGGTAAAAGTAGTAATTCATCTCTTTACCTTTGCATATTCAATTTCTCCACTTTTTCTGCTGTGTTTTTACTTTCTTGATTGCTATCTTGATGCAATAGTGATGCATAAGATGCATACCAAAAGTGGAGCGACTAAACAAATGATCTGTCTTCACAGGACTTCTCCAAAATTCTCTTGGGTGGAGCAGTTTGCTGTTCTCAGAAACCACCTGAAGTCCTCCAACTAAAAAACTTTTGGATTAGTAGGATGCATATAAAATAGTGGCAATGTTTCCATTTCAAAGTCAGTTGAATACCCGAATCAATAGAAAAGCATATTGATCCTACAGAGCCAAAAAGAGAGGTGAGATGCTATCCATTCTGTAGCTGCCATCACTCTTGGCCTTCACCCGTGTCCCTGGAGTTCACTTACTGACTCTACCCCTGTAATCCAATTCCAGATGTGGTCCTTTTGTGTTGTTCTTTTGTTACAGCTGGCCTTGCCATGTTGGTTTTGCTCATCTGCCATGTAGGGGATGCTGGAAGGAGCTGCTCTAATGGAAAATCCAAAGCAATGATGTATTCTTTCTTCTTGAGAAAGGGGAGGGGAGGCAGTGGAAGGCAGGCTCTGCCCACCCACAATGCTCCGTCTGATGCCTCCTTTCCCACCTCCTTGTCTCTCCACTTGTTAAGTACCACAGTTAACTCAGTGTCTTAGTATCCACTGTCAGAGCAGAGTGTGTCCTACCTGCTTCACCAGTGTAGTCCTCCTGCTGCCCCTTCTCCTTTGAACTACTTCTAACTGAATTCTGAACCTCAGACCTTTCCCAAAGTTTTGGATACAAAATGACCTTGACATAATTTGAGACACAGCCACCTTGCCTTGCTTTGGTGAGATGACAAAATCCCCATTAGGGTGCCAGACCTTGGCTTTCTGAGGGGTTTTTAAGTTTGTTATTTCTCACTAGTGGGATCTCGCTGGTATTCCTTGGGAGAAGGATTATATACCAAAAGTATGGCAGATAGGATGTAAGATGGAAAAGTCTGAGATGCAGCCCCAAGCAAAAGTGAAAGAACAATTAAGACCAGAGAATTTTATAACATGAATAGGAAAAATTTGTATTTATGTTCAAAACTAGGAATAGGTTGTGATCTCCTATCTATAAAGATATTCAAGAACAAGTTTTGCTTCATTTAACTAAAGCAGTAGTCTGTCTGGACAGAAATTCTGTCTGTGTCTCCTAGCAGGTCCTTTTCAGAAAGTGTATACATGTCCCACTAGGATCAGGGTTTCCTCTGCTGTAACCTCAGGGCACTAGGATGTCATTTGTCCCTAAAGGCCACAGCTCTCTCCACCTTTACTCCATTGGCGTGGCTGTCCTGCTGTCCCTGCAACAACCCATGCTACACTCTTGCACCCCAGACTTGCAACTCCTTCCTTGTCAGGAAAAGACACTCCTTATAACCTGTGACTTTGAACATTGCCGGCACTTCAGAAAATTGTTTTACTCACAAACACCTCTATGACAGAAGAAAAAAAACCTTTGGAAATCTATTTTTCACAGGCCTAGCACTGAGCAATAATAGTAGTAAAATGATGAGCTCATTTCACATAACCCTTAGAATAGTTATAAGAAGCAGGTAATGATTTTCTCCAGTACATTAAACGGGTGACTAGAAGATTGGCAATACATTAACAGAATAACACACAATAGCTTTCTGTGGAAGAACATTCAATTTTTATCTTTCTGGTTTGCAAACCAAAACTTTATAAAATGCTTTTCAAACTTCAATTTTCTCTTTTAAGTTCTCATTTCTGTAATCTCTACAGTAAGATAAATATTGGTCTGCAAAGAAGTATTCAAGTAGCTAAATTGACAGAGGAGCAAAATTAAAAATTTGCTTCTTCCTTTAACTCTTATACGCTCTGTGATGGGGCTATCCATCACAAGTGAGCTATCTCAGGATTGATCACAAGTCTGGCACAATGTAATTACTGAACCAAAAGCATTGTATTATATAGCATGAAATGAAATAGCAACTTTGCCTTCCACATTATGAACCCGTTGACTAATGATGGAGTGTTGCAATTAGAAAGTATGGAAGTAACAAGACAAGGTATTTCACAGTCTACTAATGTATAGAATAAAACTACTGATAGAGTGAAGCAGGGAAATTAAAACCAATAAAACTGGAACAGAAATAACAATGGCATTCCATACATAATCTGTAAAAGGAGAGGATGGAAGTGTCCTCTAAAGCAGGTCAAGTTTACAAGGATTATGCGCAGCATCTGAAAAGGGCTTCTTCTGGTCTTCTGTCAGGTGACATATTTTTTTTCCTAGTACGTTTTGTGATGGCTGAGAACTTTTGAATTCATTGGCATCATGTGACATAGCATCAGGAGATTTTGCTTTAAGAGACTAGAGAGAAAAACCCAATGAGGTGTGGGCAAGAGCTCCCATTGTCCTGAGCTCCCTCCCCAACTCCCATTTGATGCTGTCTGAATGGCAAAAGGCTGATCACTGTGTCACTGCTAGATCACCTGGGGCACAAACCAAGAGCACAAGTGGCATAGCTAGTGCTTTGGAAATCATGGGTTTGGTACAAATTGGCCCACAAAAAACAAAAACCAAAACAAAACAAAATAAACAAACAAAAAAAACACAAACAAAAAAAAAAAAAAAAAGGAAAATATGAAGTACTACAAGTTGTCCCAAGCCCATACTAAAGGTGTTCTTCGCTCCTTGTATTTGCATCTTCAAATAAGCTGATTATCTGGAAACAAAAAACCAGGTGGGAATTCATTAAAAATGCAATAATTTTTCTTTTCTTCTCTTTTTTCCTTTTTTTTTTAAACTTGGATTAAAATCTTTCCATAGTCCTAATGCCAACTACAAACATTCTGAGCCCTTGATGCAAAACAAACTCATTATCCTACAGAATAATCCAGCCTTCTTAAATTTCATCTTAATGTTAGCTGCAAACTTCAACAGTGTCTGAGTGATGCAGGTATTCAGACTTATAGTGATACACAGAAAAAAAAAAGAAAAAGAGAAAGAAAAGAGAAAAAATTAAAAGCAAAAGGAAAAAGATAAAAGAGAAAAAAGGTGAATACTATTGCATGTGGTGACATTTTCTGACACAGTCTGGCTTAAATTCACTAATAATTTCAGCAACAACAGAGAAAAATTACTCTTTCCTCCTCTCTCTTCTCCCACCTATCACTTCTGTCAAGGCTCCTGACTGACAGAGAGTAGGATTTTGTAAAATATCAGCCCTAGGTCTGACTCCATCTCCTTGGAGCACTCCGTGCCTTTCTGCAGGGAGCTTTTGGGGGCGAATGAGCCAGAGAGGATACTCATCACTGATGCTCTTTTGTGGTAACTGCATGAACAGTTCTGTGAAAAGGTGAAGAAATATAAATTATGGGCTTCCGTTCCCACTTGCAAGGGGGCTTTTAGAAACTCCTCCTCGCTGGCTGATAATTCCCTGGGTAGTAAAAATACCTTGAGGTGATAAAGATACAAATGCTTATGAAATCCTAACCATCTCTTGTTCATCTTAATAAACTAATATTTTATGCCTTTTGTATGTTGCTTGCAGCACCTCTTTTTGTGCAATGAAAGTTGCTCAAAATGTCCTAGAAATAACATAAGACCACTGACTCAAGGAAAGGAAGTTGTCTTTGAATCCTACTGTGCTTTGTCAGCTGTGCCTGTTGGGACACTGCTCATCCTGGGCTGCTCTTGGGGACTGCATTTACAACCCTTACCCCATGATCAATGTTGGTAGAACAATGAGTTCATGTGTATGTCCTAACCCGGGGGACATTTACAGGGTCGAAACCTTGACCTTAGGCTTCACCATCAGGATCACAGGTGATCACCAAGCAATTCAAGTTTAAGGGATTGTAGATTAGTATTTAAATATATGACATTTTAATTCAAATTATCACAAAATGACTGCATTTTCATTATGAAAAAAGCAAGCTATAAAATAGACATATTAAACTCTGTAATTTTCTCTAAATTTTATATTGAAACTGCATTTTCAATGATTTATCTCAATACTTAATTTCATCATTCAATATTTTCCAAGACATTTTCTATAACCAAAAGACATATCATTTCCCTAGGAGTCTGAACAGTTGTTAGGAAAAGTAATTGCTTACACACAGCTCTATTAACATTTGGAAAAGTGTTCAAATTTCTGAAACAATTAAGAATTCAGAGATGGTTCAGATTTATCTACCTATTTTTCCCTAAAACCTTTCATGCTCTTGGGGTACACTTCTGAAGTCATTAAATGTAAAATACAAATCATTATCCTAATGGATAAATGGAGTAATTCACAAAGACAGAGGTGCTGGTCAAACTACCTGTCAAAACAGGAGCCAGAATCCACATCTGCTCCGCCCTGGCAAGACATGTCTTCCAAGTAAGATTGTAGGATGTTCTCTCTCCTGGTTTGGCCCTCTGGTCATTACCTCTTGCAGAGCTGGCAATGTTGCTCCTTGCTCCTACTCTGACCCTGTTTGGCAGCCAGAATAGTTATCTAGAAAGTTGGCCACCTCAGGGCACACATTCATAAAATCCATGCTATCCCACTATCTTGGTCAATTTTGTATGCACTAGACACCTGACTAATTCCGTGAATTCTGCCTCTTTCATGCTTTAAAATGAAAAGATTTTCTCCAAATCATAGAAAACTATTTTTAATATCAATTTGCATGATGCATACCAGAGAGCTGCCAATTTGTCCCTTTGTTTTGGTATATTGGATTTGTGAGGTAATGTCTTGGTAGAAGGAGGGGCTACAGGGGTGGTTTCTGAGAAAAGCTGCCAGAAGTTGTCCTCGTGTCCAACAGAGCCAATCCCTGGGGGCTCCAAGATGGACTTGCCCCTGGCCATGGCCAAGTCCATCAGTGATGGTGCTAGTGACACCGGGATATTGTATTTAACAAGAGGGAAACAGGCAGAAGCAAATGCAGCCAGAGAAGAATAACAATATCCAAGCAAAAAAGCTCCAGACACCAAGGTCAATGCACAAGGAGGGGCAGATGGTGCCCCTGGTGCTGGAGCCGAGGTTCCTCTGCAGCCCATGGTGCGGCAGCTGTGCCCCTGCAGCCCATGGGGGAGCAGAGATCCACCAGCAGCTCCTGGAAGAGCCCACCCTGAAGCACATGGAAACATCTGAAGGAACAGGCTCCCTGCAGGACCTGCGGAGAGAGGAGCTCACACTGAAGCAGGTTTACTAGCAGGACTTGAGACTCCACAGGGCACCCACATTGAAGAAGCCTGTCCCTCAAGGGCTGCACCCTGTAGGAACCACACCAGAACACTTCAGTAAGAACTGCTGCCTGTGGGAAGGACTCCTGTTGCAAAAATCCATGGAGGACTGTCTCCCATGTGAAGAACTCCACGCTGGAGCAGGGAAAGAGTGTGAGGACTCCTCCCCTTGAGGAGGGAGGGGAAGAGACAGCATGTGCTGAAGTGACTGTAGTCCCCATTCCCCATCCTCCTGCATCCCTTGCAGGGAAAGGCAGAGAAAACCAGGAGTGAAGTTAAGCTGGGAGGAAGAGAATGTTGTGTGAAAGGTGGTTAAAGATTTGGTTTTATTTCTCATTACTCTGAACTGATTGATAGCAAACTAATTTCCCCAAGTCAAGCCAGTTTTGCCCATGACTGTAATTGCTGAGTGATCTCTCCCTCTCTTATCTCCACCCATGAATCTTTTGTTATATTGTCTCTCTTGACCAGCTGAAGAGTGATGGAGCAATACTGGTGTGCACCTGGCATCCCACTGAGGTCATTTAGAAAGAAAAAACTCAGGGAAACTTTCCCCAGGGCATTTTTATCTAACTGGTTGGTATCTCCTTCCTTCATCCTTTCTCAACTAAGTCCCAGGTGATTTAAGTCCAGCTCTGAGGTGCCTCATGTTCCTGACTGACTACGCAGGGAATACAGGCACCAGCAACTCTGGAGTGCTGCAGGGTTCAGCATCCAGGTTTCTCTTCAGATGTAGCCTAGCTTCTCTGTGAAGAAAGCCTCAAGAGCCATTTTGGAGTGTAGTAGTCAAATTTATTTCCACTGTAGAATCACACTTGTTTCAGTAATAAAAAAATAATCTTTGCAGAATAAAAGTAAACCTGTAGTGATACAAATATTATTTACTTGCGCACAAATTCACCTAAGTCACTCGACATACGTTTAGACTTAGTATTCCCACAGTTCTACATTTCCAATGGAGTTAACATGACAGTTACTTGCAGAAAGATGAGAAAGGTGAAGTCTGGCTCAGTTGGTATTTAAACATATATGAAATAATAGAAAGCTTCCTTCCTTGGCTTTTTTTTTGTTATATGACTACATTGCCTATGAAAAATACTAACAGCCTTCAGCACTGACCATTTCTGTTTGTCTAATTAAAATACATTACATAGAGAGCAACAGAAGCCTCTTCTGGCTGCCTTACAATGTGACTTTGGCACTGGCCAGGCAGAACCAGCAATGAGTGCAGAAGTGTTCAAGCTCAGAGGTTCTTAGGCTGAGCTCAGTCTCCATTTCTGAGATTCCTATCACTAGCTACTGCCTTCCAAGAACAAACAAGGTCTAGCAATTTCCTACAGAGGGTCATCACAGACTCATTAGACAGCATGTCTGATCCATCAGTAAATCCCTGTGCTATCCTAACACAGGTGCTTTACTCCATACAGCATTACTAATGGCGGGGTGAAACCAACAGGCCAGCTCATAGTATGTATGGCTGATGTGTAACTTTGCCTAATATGAATATGTCAACCAAAAAAAAAAAAACACCATAAAAACTCAAACCTATCTTCTGCACTCCCATTCAGTTCAAGCCATGGAACAACAGTAAACACAACTGCAACAAATTTAACTTGCACTTTTAACTTCTAGATAACTCTTCAACTGTTCTTCCCAATTATGGGGGTGGAGAAAAAAAGGGGGGGTGGGAATAAATTTTAATGAATTGCTCTTGTAATGACTCTGTATTCCTGTGTTCTGCCGAAATTATATTTCTTTACCATATAGGCTATTGTCAGTACCATGTCCTCACAGCAAGCTGATTTATTCTGATCCTTCCTTCCTGTTAGTACGGTGACAAAAGTACAAGGTTCAGCCTGGACTCTGCTCAAGGCCTCTGTGAGAGGAGGACACTGAACTAATACAGCACAATACTGAAGACAAGAGAACATAACACTTAAGTTCTGATACACTGAAAAGCAATTTCACACGTAAGATCATTTATGTAGGCACACTGACATATTGAGCACCATTTTTTTTCAATTTAACATCAACATTCAACTCTGAACAGAAGAATGTTAAGCCTCTAGGACACTTTCAGTATCAAGGAAAGAACTACTTCTAATTTAGAAACATCGAAACACTAACGTTGACACCTTAGCTGAGATGTTCACTGCAAGTGACCCTCTCTCTGAATTCGAAGGCGCTCCTTCTCCACTTGCAAGCGCTCCTTCTCAATCTGCAGCTTCTCTGACTCAAACTTTAGGAACTGCAGCCTCTCTTTCTCTAGCTGCAAACGTTCTTTCTCAAGTTTTAACTTTTCAGTTTCTAGATCCAGAGGCTGCATGATGGGTTTGTCAGTTTGGGTGAGGTCACTTTCCAGGGCAGGTTTTTCAGCATGCAGAGTCTCTAGCCTGAGTTTCTCCCACTCTATCTGAAGTCGCTCCTTCTCAATCTGCAGGCGCTCTCGCTCCAAGTCAACGTGGCGCAGCCGCTCCTTCTCAATCTGCAGGCGCTCCTTCTCCACTTGCAACCTTTCGGCTTCAATGTCCAGTCGCTGCTTCTCCAGCTCCACCTTTTGCTTCTCCAGATTTATAAGCAAGTGAGAATCTTCATAGGCTAGCCTAGCTTGAGCAGAGCTCAGATTTCCAAACTCTTCAATGTGGGGGAAGTCTGGTAGGTCATTTTCCTTTTTTGAATCTGGTAGAACTGATGACAATATTTCTTCTTCTTCCTCAATAGGAAACTGCAGAGAGGAATGTGACAGACAAGAATTACATTCCAGTCTTTATGCCAGAACAAATTTGTTAGATACAACTTGACTGAAAAGAACAGAGTGCATGTTTTTCATCATCTTTAAAGCAATTCAGAAATGTTTAACTTATATGTTGTAAAATAACGATGCTACGTCAGAAGATTTTTTTTATCATTACAGGAAGAGAAACAGGCTTTATCTGCAACTTAATATCTGGTAATGAAAAATGGAAAATCTTGTCAGTGAACATACAAAAACATCCAGAAAATATAGCAGAGTAGTTATTACATATAATTCAGAACAACTGATAAAAAACTGGATCTAGAAGACCATATGTTGTTCTTACCTTTCATAGAGCTGAGTGACATTTATGTAAGCCACCAGGCATTTGTTGTGACTAATTATTTATCAGAGCAGATGGATCCATAGGGTATGTGTTATGTAAGCTAGCCTAACCTTCAATAACTTGGGCTATTCCACTCCTAAAAAACATTTAACACTGACATTTTTCACATGCTCCTAACTCTCCCAACTCTATTAAGTGGGTCAATAAGCAGGACTTGTTTAACCATTTTGTACTATCACATTTGCTGTAAAGCTATTTGTGGCACATGATGAGGTGGTGAAGACCACTGCTTTCAGCAGACTGTAATATTTTGTGTATTATCACAGCCCTTACAAATTCATAGTACAAAAGAGATAAACTGTCTCCCAATATGCATGCTGCAAGAGAAAGGCAAACTGAGGAAGGCAAGCGTTCAGAAAAATTTTAGGACTAGGAGAGCCACCGCCAATCTTCTAGCATTAGAGAAGACACACACTGTTCCTTCAGCACTGTCTGACAGCAGTTCTCACTACCATCTAACAGCTTACACTGGTTTTCTCCCAGCATACATATCAAAGGAGTTAAGACAGGAATTGCCTCCCCACTCCTCCCACTAAAAAAAAAACCAACCCAACAAAAAACCTCCCCCCAAAAAAACCCAAAGCAATAAAATATCCCACACAAAATTGTTTGAGTACCCCTTTTGGAAAAGGGAACTATGTGTTTAAAGAGGAACAGCAAAACTATCCCAACATTTGACTGTACTCCAGCTGGTTGCCTATCCCAAGACAGTCACAGTACTACTAGGAGTATCAGTTTGTCTATAGAATCCACAACTGCTTGCCAAATTCACGCTAAAATTTTGATAGAGAGGAAAGGCTGACTGACTAATTCAAGTAATGTTTTTATCTCCTGTAGGTTCATTTCAAGAAATGCAAGCAGTATCCTATTTTTTTCTGTATTCCATTTCTTTCTGTACCTGCAGGTAACATTTACTTCCATTTGTTAAAGATGAGCACTTCTCTGTTTATCCATCGAGGCATTCTGAATACCAAAATGACCAGTTTCCTTCAACAGAGTATTTTCCTTGCATTGACTCAACTAATTCTTATCTGTGGCACATGCAAATGGAAAATACACGTGCAAAGACATACTCAAAGTTTAGGGATATCAAATCAGTGATCAACATGCAAGACCTTACAGACAATTCCAAGTTGCTAGATTTGAATACCATGTCTCTGAATTATATTTATTTCTACAGTTTAATTCACACATTCAGAAAAAAACAGAAACAGATGCTATGAAGAAACAGAGTAAAACGCCTTATGCTGAAATGAAGCAAAGGCCATATTGCACATAGCTCAAGTATATCAGTCACTCACTTCAAAATTCTGCGGGTCTTCCTCTTCCTCTTCTACTTTGATTTCTGTTAACGATCCCCCGGCTTCTCTGAAGTCAGTGATATTTTGCCACTCAAAACTAGATTCAATTGCAAATCCCATTTTCTCATCCATGTCTTCATTGAGAGAGTCATCTAAATTGGATGAAGGAAGGTGAAACCCAGCACCTACTACTTTGATGTTTGCATTCAGACGTTTTCTCTTCATGAGTGCTCTCCAGTCAAGGTATCGCCTTTTCACTTCTGTCCCTGTTCTCTGCTCTCCTTCACCTACAGCATTGACACACTCTGCTATTTCCTCCCAAGCTTTCCGTTTCATCTCATTAATTGTTGTATTAAGTTGCTTCGAAAAGAGAACTTCTCTCCTTTTTCTGATTTCCTTAAGGAGAGTTTGTGTTTCCTGAACACTAAAATTGCTTTTTCTTTTTCTTTTTAACTGTTTCATTTTTTCCAGGCTTAACCTAGTAATTTCACCAAGCAGACCACAGAGATGATCTGACACTAATCAGCTACTAATACAAATAAATTTAAAAGCAAATGAAAGCAGAGCTCAGTTCTCATGAAGTAAATTTTCTCTTCACTTTGTTGTATTTTTCTATTTGTCAGGCTTCCTAAGAGAAAAAGAGCAAACAAGATAAATCTCCAAGGTATACACCAAATATTTTCATTTAACAACTTGACTCCTAAGTCATCATTTAAGGAATGCATATTTTGAACTAACTGTTTATTTGATAAAGGAAAACCATTTTGCTAAACTTTCAATACAAAGTAGTCATAGATTCTCTACTTCCTCTAATCTCCTATAAATCATAAAACCATGGATATATTAATATATCCACGTCACAAAGTGTTAAGGCTGATTTGGTATTTCCATTACAAAACTACAGATATTTTCCTTCAGCTCTTAAGAGTTTTGTCAGTTGGGATTTCCTTAAGACTGAAATTTGACACACGCATTTCAGTTTGAACGCTCAACTACTTACAAAAGAAGCTGAAGTTGTTATATCATTACTTCAAAAATATGAAATGTTTAGGGTACTGAAATTTTTGAGACACATTTTAAATAAGAAAACATTTTCATTAAAAAAAAAGTAAATTAATATGAAAAGTTGACATTTTCGAGGTTCTTCTAACTTAACATAAACATAAATAAAAGAACTGGAGCAATCCTGTTGAATGTCACAAAATAACTACTAGTTAAAACAAATGTCATTCATTAGAGACATTTTTACAGGAAATAGATTTAAGTCACTATATGCCCATGGTAAAACCCTCCTGCATCCTTCTCATGCTGCTGAACATCTCCTGTCAGAAACCAGGGCAGCTTTACAGTTCAGCCAGTGCTCTACCCTCAGCACCAGCTGGGCCTGTGCCTGATGGTGAGGAGAACACAAACCCCCCTAATTCACCTGACAGACTGTGTGCAACTCTGCAGAAAGCGGAGACTGCGGGGACTATTAACACAGTAATGAATATTATTACTGCATTAATAACAGATTATATTAAAGAAAAAACCAAACCAACCCACCAAATAGTAGAAGAAAAGACTAGGAATCAAAAAAGGCTCTTGCTCACAGACTGCTTGGCAATAGGTTCAATTTAGGATTATTTTGAACAGACTTTTGTACCATGTTACCTACCACTGCAGGTAGGTTTAAAAGGCTTTAGGTCAAGGGGGCCATGGACTCACTATACACTTCCAGCTGCTGCTTGTTCACTGTTCGTGCAGTAGAGACATTGGTCCACCTGAAGGGAAATGGCTTCCAGATTATAGATTCACTTGTTACTAACTAAAGGACTTAAATAACTCCCTCCCACCTATACAGGATTCTTAAATTACTAGGTATTTTTCCTCCTATTGTTCTCCATAAACTTGATTAAAGCACACACATCAGCACACTGCACTACAACTCCCCACCTGGGGAATAAGGTCTCATAGTTTAGACATTGTTCTTCATCTCTGATATACTACTGACTGTAAGTAAGTGGCTCACTTGCAGTTTTCCACATCCATGTTTTCTTTCATAGCCAACAAACACAGAAAAGCAAACAAAAAATAAACTGGGTTTCCAAATTTTCATCATCTTCCAAATACAACTGTAGATCAACATGGAAAATGCTGACAGGTAAGCTTTCTCCTTAGCTCTAGAGAGGGCTGAGAGTTAAAAGATGCAAATGTTTTAAATGACCCTGTGGGCCAGCCCCCTGCATCACTTGACTGATCTCCCCAGCCATGCTTTGTTAAATGTCTATTCTGTTTTGGATTTTATGCCATAAGCCAAGGACATGACCTTTAAGAACTACAATACTAACTTGGAAACTACTGGCATCCAATTCCTTTAGTAGGTGAAGTTTTCTTTTAGACTTTTAAATAAAACTTTTACTAGAACACATCCAATAGAAACCCCTGACTTTCCCAGTGAAACATCAGCAAAATATGTATTTTTTAAAACTCATGACTACCAACTTCCAATTGGTAAGGACATCCTGCCTCTTTAACTCTTTCTTTTTTGAAAGCATATTGCTTTGTTAAGGACAATTCCTTTCTAATTAATATAAGGTGAGTTAGTGAATTGTCTTATAAGCATATTTACTCCCAAAGATGGTTCTGTGTATCTATCTGATATATTAACTAAAAAACCTTATTATCTAACAAAAGCTGAGGTTTGGGATATTCAGTTCTTAGCCACTGCCAGATGGTCTCCAGGATATTACTCTTTAATGAGGAAAAATGAGCTGTTACATACTCAAAGTACCTAAGAGATGGGAATGTAAATAAGCTAGGATTTGTACACCTTCTAGATAGCTACAGGAAAAAAACCCACCAATATTCCAAGCCTCAGCAGCTGGGATAGCATTACTGCTCATCCTAGTAGCTGGGACAACGCTGTGTTTTGGACTAGCATGCCAATAATGCTGGCAGCACACCAATGTGTTGGTTGTGCTTCGGCAGTGCTTACTTTAAACCAAGGGCTTTTCGGTTTCCCATGCTCTGCCAGTGAGGAGGCGCACAAGAAGCTGGGGAGAACTGCAATGCAAAATGCACACTTTGACAGTTTGGGTAGAAAGGTAAAGTGCTGGCTAAAAAAACCCAATTCTGATGACAACATAAAGACTTTAATGTCTTCCAGAAAAGATGGCAAGATGGAGCTTTGACTTTGGGTCTGTCAGGCCAAAAGCAACCTGTGATCAAGAAGGCTCTCATCACTGCACAAAAGAAATACAAACTGTTGGGGTTGAAAAGAAACAAGTACTGTAAAACTAAGCTGGAAACTCCACAAACAGACAGAATATGCATACACTGAGAACCTTTGGCATAGTTAAAGACAGAAGCATCCTCATTCTGCCTCTATATTTTCTGTCTTTTTGTTCACATTTTTATTGTCTGACCACATGTTGGACCAACAAAAAAAAAATTATCAAAGGCACCAAACAAACAATGAGGCAAACAAAAAAATCCATGCATTCACCAGAGTGGAAGACTGTTGCTAGCATCAAACTTGAATGTTATGAAGATCATTACTTTTTACAAGAGATGAAGTCTTGATTAAAAAAACCCAAAACTTTTAGGGCTTATGCTTGAATAAAAAAAATTATCAAATTACAAAGACCTACTATCGCTAAGTTTTCTTAAACAAAATTAGGGTCTTGAATATCTTCTGCCTAAGGCTTGCTAGAAAACTTTTTTGTAATTCCTAAGAGATGGCTACACTGGCTTGGAGCAACTTATGCTTTTGTACAAAGGTTTTTACTACAGGAGGATCTGGACGCTGCACAACACATCACCCAACACAGCCCTGGAAGAAGCCTGCGGTTTACTCAAACGAAAAAGCAGGCACAGAAGGGAACCAACAGCACCTAAAGGACAATTCAACGAAGCGGGGAGAAAGCGCAGAAGATGGGAAGCAGCTGCGGACTGAGGCAATTGAAGGCACAGACTATGAGGCCGCAGCTCGCGTTCCCCGGGACGAGCCACGGCCCTGCAGGGGAACGGGAGGCCCGGTCCCTGCGCGGAGGCGCCCCGGGAGGCTCAGGGCGGGCTCGGCCGCGGCCCCGGGCTCAGCGCGCTCCCACCCGGAGCGCTGCAGGCAAAGCAAGGTGGCAACAAAGGGAGGCGGGGGCACGGCGGGCTGCCCTGCCAGCACAGCCCGAGGCCGTGGGAGCAGATGGGCCCCTGGGCCCTGCCGCAAACCAGGGCCTCTCCGGCCGGCGGGGCCCTGCGACTCTCCCGGGAGAAGGAGAAATAGGAACGGGACCTCCCCGTGGGGAGATAAGACGGCGGGCAATCGCCTCATCCCCCCCAGGGACCGAGGGCGACGGAGCCCCACCACTGTACCCCCCCAGGGCGGCGGGGGCTGCCCACACGCCGCGGGGGGAGCGGCCGCCCCATCCCCGGGCCGGTGCCGCCGCCCGCCCCGCCCGGTCCCCGGGGGCCGCGCGCGCGACTCACCTGCGCCCGGCGCTCCCCTCCGGGCCGCCGGCCCTTTAACAGCCACCGCCCTCCCATTGGGCGAGCTGCCTGCCTGTCACTCGTCTCCGCACGCCTATTGGTGCTCCGTGTCCGCCGCTTCCCCCGCCCCGCCCTGCCGCGCCAGGCGGGCCGGAATCCCCAACGCGCCTCCGCTGGCGGGGCCGCGCCGCGCGCAGCCGCCGGGCAGCCATTGGCTGCAGCCGCCGCTTGTCTTCCCCAGACGTGCCGATGATTGGCTGCGGGCTGTGGCGGCCCGCCCCCCTCAGCCAGGGACCCTCTGCGGGGTGGGTGTGGTGCTGCCGTTTCGCCGGAGGGCGCGGCCCGGGGTGGAGCCCGGTGCCTCTGGGCGGCGGCCTGCGTGGAAAGGAGGAGGAAAGGAGGAGGAAAGGAAGGAGGAGGAAAGGAGGGAGGCAGGCAGAGAGGCAGGGACAGGGGCAGCCCGAACATGCGGGATAACTGTGCATAAGCCACCGGTCTGGCCGCGAGGTTTATGATGCTGCTGCCCAGAGCGAGCGCGCGGCAACAGGCTGTTCGTCCTGAACTGCGCGATTTGTGATTAAAATGGAGAAATGACGTGTATCACATCCTGTAATGAAAGAAATAAAAGTATTTTTCGGGAAGCGCTGCACCACGCCATTGATGTGGCTGGTATATACACATAAATCACTTTCCTGGAGCTGTCGGGCTCGGGGCTCCTCGCCCCCTCCACCACACAAGATGTGTCTGGTCCTTGTCTTCTGTGTTAGGTCCTGGCGCCTTAATGATGTAACTCTACTTTTTCCAAGTTTGGTACCTCTAGTCTGCCGAACCTGATGTATGCATTTAGTACTTCACATATTTATTAACAGTGACTTGCTCAGTCTTTCCAAGTTTTTTCACTTGTATGGGTAGTTATTTGATTAATACAGCTTTAAGAGATCATAACTGTGATGAAATTACAAATCTCCCTAAAATGGTATTTTCCAGGTTCAGCCAACTATTAATTTACCAGTTTGCTAACAGGTAGTGATAGTGTTGCTGTCATAGTTGCCCACTGTGTACTGAAAATCCAGTTAAAAAGGAAAATGGTGAAGAGTAGTGGAGCAAGACCATGCCACATTGCTGACAAATATAACACTGGGGTATTTCTTACTGAAACCCATACATGAACTTGGCTTCCCTTTACATTATTACCAGTATATGGAGGGGCTTGACAGCTGGCCTGCAAACAAAGCTGAGTTACTAGAAGAAATAACAATTGATGATTTTCGAGTGTATCCATAGCAAGGAAGAAGACAAGGCCATCAGCATGGGAACAGATTAGAAAAGATACATGAACATTTTTATAAGTTAGACTACGTGCATTAGTAAATGTGTATACATGCCTCATTAAATTTCTGTAAAACTTTTGCCAATTACATTGACACTAATTGCTTTCCACCAATTAATATAATACGTTATTGTGATGTAGTTAATGGCTTAAGATCACGATTTGTTAAGAGTGTATAAACTGGAGAATACTCAGAATAAAAACTTTTTTTCTTGGACCCTGATCACGTGTGTGTATGACATATCTGACCCAACGGTGACACCAGTATTTTAACTCGTAATTTTCTGGTGCTCAGAAATCGAATTCAAGCACTCTGTAAAGGTCTTGCAAGGTAGTTCAAACTAGATTCAGGAGCAAGTAGGTGGATAAATGATGGAAAGGGGAGGTCATTAACAGTCTGATCCTCTGCTAGTCTGCAAAAATAATTAGTCCTAATTATACCTTGTTGAATATCCTTCTTTTATTGTGAAAGACAAACCCATTAAATATGATTAGTGTTCCTAGAATAATTTTAACTAGGAATCACATTATTTCCTAGAGTAGCTGTGCACATAAACCTAAATAGCTCTACTTTCTCCCGGAATTGTTACTCTACTTTTATGGAGGCTGTTAATCACTGGTGAAAAATCCGAGTGTATAACAGATTCCTCCAACAAAAATCCTTGGACCTCCTTCATTTATGTGAACTGACTTGATTTTTTGAGTAATTTATATGTATTTTAATAATTAAATCCAGATTCTTTCTTCCTTGCTTTTGATGACAGGAGGAAAATCCCTACCATATGGTTTACTTCAGACACAAACTGTTTAAGTCCATGGTGAATTCCCTGGATCTGTAGAACATACAAATACAGTTTCCTTTTGATTGTGCACAGGGTTATGCAACTTAAGCTCTCAGATTTGGTCTGTGAATCCCTTAATTGTTCAATATAAGCTTTTAATATTGTGAATGCTGATGGAATGCTTTGTACATGTCTCCAAAAGGCTTTTGCTAGCTGAAAGGCTATTGGGGCAAAGGCCTTGGAGTGTTGGAAAGTCAATTTGTATTGCTGCAACTCTAATCTATCTATAGAGGAGTCTCGGGGTTACAGAATTTTCAGTTTTGGAAGGACATAAGACAACACTGGGCTCCATCACTTTGTATTGATGCCATTTCTGCAAGTCTTGGCATGCAAATTTTGGACTCTGTAGCTTTTTTCTCCTTCCATATAAAGCTCCTTCTACTAGTATGGAAGGTCCATTTCAGTAACAGTAAACACCCAATCATTTGCAATACTTAGACTGTTAAAAAAACCTGTATATCAATCTGATCTAATTTTAAAAAATGATACCAATTTAATTGAGTACCTTACCATGGTAAACTTAAAAACTTTTCAGCAGACAATTAAAATTAGCATGGGAACAGTAATTCAGTATGCAAAGGAAATACAAATACAAGGTCTAAGGATAATTATAAACCGCCCTCACTGCAGTTTTCATCCATGCTCACTGCTTCTTGGTTATGGCATTCAAAATGTTCTCCAACTGAAGGGAAAAAAACAAACCAACAAATCCCAAAAGAGATTACCTGCATTAGAAACACTGTAGAATCTCTGCAGTTTAAAACTCACTGGAAAAAAAAAAAAAAAAGAAAAAAAAAGAGAGAGACCCAAGAAGGATTCAGTTGCTCAGTGCTTTATTTCACAAAAGAATGAACATCTCAGCAAATGTGTAGTATCATACTTTTCACATATCAGCAGAGCCCAGGCAGCAGCGAAATGTTACTGTTCTCTATGCTTTACTGGCTGTTAGAAGGAAAAAAGTAAATTGAGCATAATGCTCAACTATAAATATTGTCAAATACATCCCTGTTTTCAGTCTGTTTTAATTATAAGAGATCTTATGCTGCCTCCTGTTGGTCACCTACAAACAGAAACATCTAAAATTAATCTCCACATTAGGAACTGCAGTCAGCACATTCTATAGCCTATACCTTACCTACTACCCTTTACTAACCACAGGAGGTAAACAGTTTTCTTCACAGAGTAATAACATAAATAAATCTGACCCAGAAAATCTACTCAATTTTGTGAATATAACGAATTTTAACAGCAGTAAACTGACTTACTACAAATGTATTTAGAATATAGAAAACAGATTAATTAGTCCTTAAATAATAATCATCAGGTCTGTGCAAACATAATCAATAAAATACCTGAATAATTGATATTTATTATAACAACTAAACCAGTATGATAACATTACCAAAGTGCCATAACGTTTTGATAGCATTCTTTAAAAATTAAGATTATCCAATATAGTCATCATTGGATATTACAATCCCACATACAATATATATTATCTTCGTGTATATTATACTGGTCATGCTTATAATGTATTCTGTGACATAAAATAGAATACTATTAGAAATGTTTTGGTTGCATCATTTAAGTGCAAATAGTAGATTATAATTTTACATGCATTTTGTATGTTTAAACATCACTCTATTTCAGTGAGAACGTACATAGTCGTTAATCTAGTTACTATCTTTAGAGGAAGGTACTTTTTCATAAAGCTTTGATTCAAAGAGCTTTGAAAAGTCATAAAAGATTTTTGAAAACTCACTTTGCATTAATTTTGTGACTTTTTTTTTAATTGCATAAATGCTCTGTAGACTGAAAAATCAGTTTGATCCAGACTACAACAGTTACTCAAGGAAATATTTTTTTTTTTGTGTAGTTCACTGAGATTTTTTACATCTTTAGCAATTAATCACAGGGTTTGGAACATAGGTCCTTTCTTCTATGATAAAGCCTTGTTTTTAAACATGACTTCCTAACACTTCTGCTTCTTCTGCATTCTGTTCTGCTACCAGATTTAATACTTTGTATGTGGAAATGTGGCAAATGATCCTTTTTCCTTCTGTGAGAGCTGTAGTACAGGTTGACGTGCCTAACTGCAGAAAATCAGTACCATTTCACAGTAACTTTTCTGTAAGCAATACTAGAAAGTAACTGACATTACTACATTATTTCCTGATCACTGAGTAAGAGCTCACCTCCCTGTGAAATCTGTGAATGATTTTTCAGACTGGGAACTGACATTAGTTCCTGCACAAGTATAGTGTAGAATATTAAAGAAGCATGTCTATTTTCCCAATTCAGCTACAGTCAGTTTTCACTGTCTATAATTCCTCTGCACTGAGGAATTTCTCACATACGTCATTGCTCTGTCTGATGTCAGATGCCAGAGTCTTATAGCAAGTAGCTGGGTGGAAGACTGCCAAAAAGATCTGCTGTAGGCAAAAACTTAAGAGGAAAGAGCATCACCTGAATGACTCGCTTGCTGTTTATGTGACCCAGCAATCTGGTCATGACAGTGGCAATTAAAACACCCTTGCAATTCTCTAGTCTCTTTCAATTTGCATAGCTATTTATACCCATGTACTACGGGCATATTATGTCACTTTTCTCAATGCATAAATTGTATACTCATATTACTCAGGTACAAACACAACACAAATACATAAGCAAAGGTGAATTGGGCCTTTTATTCCAATGATGTGACAAGTTGCAATAATTAATGGTTAATGAAGTCTCTATGCTACCCTGAGTAGCTTCATTAAAACTAAAACTCTCATTTTCCTATGTGTTTGGTTTTTTCCTATTGTTTCAGTAAGTAGGAATAGTATTCTTCTTCTCTCTAGTCAATACATTTGCTTTGCACTAACAAAAAGTAGTTGTGTCCCAATATAAAAATACTTGCATTTCTACAAGGTGATTGTAGAGGTTACCTAGCTACGTTTAGTTAAAATATGGAGACTTATTATGGAAAAAAAAACCAAAATAAATGGGGAAGTTGCCTGAAATACTGTAGCAAGCTACTAACTTCTACAGAACTGACACACATATTAATATACAGAAATTACTGAGTGGAACGGTCCTGCTCTATTCCAAATATACATGATTTTAGTTTACATGCTTATGAAAATTGCTATGATGAATGTTATCTAAATTTGTAAGGGTATCTCATAACCAATTACAGAGTCAGTCACAGAATCAGAACCTTCCATTGTTTACTGTTTAAAACAGAAGCCTGTTCTAGGCAATATTAAGCATTAATATTCAGCTTGGGTTTTACAAAAAGTACATGCAGTAGTGATGTGATAATGAACTTACCACAGTTGTCTCAAGACATATAAAAGATGTCTCTGATGCCTCACTAAATTTTATTAATTATTTAAACTTCTTGAAAAGATGTGATTAAATGTTTAGAATCATGATTTCTGTCTGGCAGAAGACAACCTTACTGCTTTCACAACACTTATAGAGAACATAAGGGCTCTCAGTGTCTTATCTGGATACCTGGTAAGAAAGGAAATTCTCAGGCTGTGGAAGAATCCAAATTAATTTATGAAACCTAGCTAATTTCAGTGTCCTCCTGTCAGAAAGAAGACTGACTTTGTAAGCATGAGATCAAATTTACTTCAGAATATATGGCTAGACTAATATTAGCACTAAAAGTCCATTACAATTTTAACATTATCATAGCTGACTACTTAAAGTTTATCAAGCAATATATTGTGAAGTGTTAACTGTGTAATATTTTTTCATCTTAAAAATACAATGAAGTTCAAGATAAAGTGTTTTAATTAATTTAAACCACAAGAGATGATTTCTCACCTCAGAATACTATTTACTATTGCCTTTTAATATGGGGGTGTAGTTTTGTAACTTTATATTTGATGTACGACAAGATACAACCTTTTCCCATAGTTAACGGAAGCAACAGCTACGGTTCAGTTTACAGCTTGCTGCTATAAGCAGCCTAGTGACTGCTTAGTAGGTAGCACTGAAGACTTCAGAGATGAAGACTTCTGACAGAAAACATCCTGAAGTCTTCTTTCTTTAGTCAGAAACATGACTGAAGCAAAGGTATTCACATGAATCATCTGTCCTGTAGAAATCTTACCTACCCTGCAGTATGTTATTGGAGTTTACTTTGCCACAGTTAATGGCATGGAAACAGAAAATAAAGCTACTACTAAGGCACAAGGATGGAGAAAAACTGGCAAAACTGAAGAGCTGAAGTAAGATGCCAGGAATTATCAGTCTCTTCAAGTTAAATACCTGGTTTTAATACTGTGAAGGTCACTTTGGCTCTTGTCCTTGCTAAGGTCATTGTGATAAGATAAAGCTGACAATGTATTCCTCTTACAGGTTTATGAACATAGAAAATCTGAATCGCACTAATGAAAATGTCTTTTAAACTTCAGTTACATAGGGAAAACAGTACACAATCAGTTTTCTCATTTGGCAATTTGTCTATTGGGACAACTGTGAATATTACAGAAATAATGACACATATTACACAACTAATTCCTCATGAATATTCTTTTTGGAAAATTAATATAATTTTAAAAATTATTCTAATAATTACAGAGAAGAGTTGTATATAAAATTAAGTATATAATACTGTCTGTATAATGACTAGTATGAATGACATTTTAATGGAGTCTTCCAAAAGCAATCCTACAGCATTTAATCAAAACTGAAAATTTAAGCAAATAAGTACATATTTCTCCATCTGTAAACTAATACTTAAAAACTATTCTACAACTTGTTCATTTAAATAGACTCTTTTAACTTGGGAGTTTCAAAATTCTCCAGAGCAAATTGTCAGTACAGGTGACCAGGGGTCCCTATATTTATTAAATTGAATGACCTGACAGTAAAACTCAGTTAAGGCTCTTGGCATTGGTGAAACTTCTTCCCACTCAGACCTACTACTGTGGTAGACTTGAACTTCATCTGTGATTTCTTCTGGAGCATAATCACCACCTAGTATATAAATTTTGTCTTCTGTCCCAACTGCCCCTGCATTAAAGCCAGCGCATTCAAAAGATCCTTCCCCTTTCCAAACACAGGTTTCTGGGCAAAAACTGTAAACCTTGTAGGTGGAGAGATCACATATGTACAATGTGCAGTTCACTGGAACAGCTTTGATTAGAGTTGCATGGAAAAACTGCCCAAATTCTGCTACAAGCTCAGACCACTGATCAGTCATAGCGTTATACTTAAAGAAACAGTCAAGGGACGGATTAAAGGCATCAGTAATCTCTACTTCTGAGCCAAGGACATAAATTATATTCTGGCATGCACTTGCTTCTGGATAGTAGATACCTCTTGGTAACTGGCTTACAGATTTCCAGTCTTTGGAAAGAGGGTTATAGGATTCTACGTCCAAAAGACTCCGCGTTTCTTGAGCTCCTCTGGTCTTTCCACCTATCACAAAGAGCTGATTTAAGGTTACAACAGATGTGTGCATTGTCCTTGGTTTTTTCATAGCTGACACTATGGAGAATTCATTGCTGACTGGGCAGTAGCACCAGGTTTGGTCAGTGGCATCATGAAATGGTTCAGCAATATGAAGCCTGACAGTCCTATAACAATTACCCTTGCATCCTCCAGTTATAAATATTTTTTCTCCATAGCTAGACAAACTCGACCCTGGCAGATCAATCATGTGCGTATGTGGTAGTTCTTTCCATTTATCTGTTTTGATGTTGTAGCAGAACGTATGTCTGTTTTCTCCATCTTCATCTGTTTTATGAACAAATATATATTTTTCTGTTGTTGAAGGACGTGCATCTGGAAACAATCCACTGAAGTTCTGCACACTTTTAACTGCATCATTGATTATTACTGAGCAATTAGCACTCTTAAGTAAGTGCTCTTCAGAATGCAGAAAGTCCTGCAAAGTCTTTTCAGGTAACTGGTGCAATCTCACTTTTTTAATCAAATTAGGCAGGTATTTCTGCCGTGTTTCTAAGTTGTGTTTGGTCCATTGGAGGACAGCTTTCAACACTGATTCTTCCTCAGGGACATCTAGTTCATCAGCCTCGAGGCATTTTTGTAATATCTCAAAATTCATCTCCAAGAAGTCACTTGATCTGAGCAGCAATGAAAAGTGGTGTTGTACAAAATCTAGCGCATGATCAAACAAGCGGACAGACCCATAACTTTCTGATAGAGAAAGCAACTGTAAGCAATTCACAAGATCAATACTTTTTATTAGGAAGTCACTGCAAGCTTTGGAAAGGAGTGAAACTTGAAGAAATGACGACAGTTGGAACAGCATTTCCACATTATCATTGGTTATCTCTGTTTTTCCTGTGTAAGCATAATCAAGAAAAGCTTTCACTGCCTTGGGTGATAGGTTACTAATAGTAACATTGCCATCATCCCGTTCTTTCATATTAACTTCAAACATGGCTCTGTGAATAGAATACACAAGATATACACACAAATTAAAGATTCAGCAAACAGATGAGAACATTGATGTGGAAGGAGACAATTAGGGGCACTTAATAATGTGGGCTGGTCTAAAATTGGTCTAAATTGTGAAAGTTCTTATATGAACAATGAAATTATTTGGTGTGTTTGAAAAAAAATATTGGTGATAAGAACATATTCAGTGTGATGGCTTAACAAAATCATTGCAGCACCTGTGTTTTGTATGCATTTTCACAAATGGTGATGAAGTCTGCAGCTCTCAGCATGAGAGAATATGTGAAATATTTCAGGACAGCATCAGTTTCAACTTTGGGAAAGAAAGCCTGATTTAAAAAAATACATAGTAAAAAAGCCCTATGAGTTAGGTCATGCAATGTGGATGAGTACATAAAATTATGTGGAAAAAAAAACCCCTTCCAAATTGCAGGCTGAGCAAATGGCCAGACAGATGATGGGTGTAGTCCTCAGAAATAAAAGTAGGTAAGGGGTACATGAGGAGAAAAAACACAAGGAAACTTAATTCTTGCTTTAGAGTTGACAGAGAGATGTATGAGTACAGGCCAATGTCAGAGAAAAAATGAGATTTTGATATGATGGCATGACATAAAGAAACCGTGCAGAAAGTAGATTGTGACTGAATATAAAGATGATGGTTGAAATTGTGGAATGGACTATTGACCAGGAGATTTGTGGAAATTTTATTACAACTTTAACTGCTTTATTCTAACGATGTAATAACATTTAACTCTTTCACACAATCTAACACGGCAAGATAAAATAATTAAAGTTTTACAAGCAAGTAAGTGCTAGCAACAGAACAGTGCTGCAATATCCCTTGCCCTACCCTCCCAGAGACTAAGCCTCAAGCTAGGATAGCAGTGGCTTCTGAATATGACACAAGATAATAAGGGAGGAAGAGTTTGATAAATCATCAAATGCAAAGCAGAGAATCTGGATATTAATATATCAGTTAATTCATACTAAAAAAAGTGTTATATCATAGTTCAGTTATACACTTAGTATCTCTGTTGTATGGGATTTTTGAAATCTCATTTTTTTCTGAAGCCAAAGAGGAAAACAAAAACCATCCCTGTGTATAGCACATACTCTTTGGGATGTGAACACCTGGTAAAGGAGGAACTTGTCTGACTTCCCGAACAAGAACACAAAATTACAGTAAGACAACTGTGTCCCAAAGACCTCTTTGCATACTAAGTGATGACCCTTATAATCCTTTGCTCATTAACCCATGAGCTATGAAAGCTCTAATTCGGGAGTAAAATAGCAACTGAACAATACTAATAGAAGAAGAGCAATGTAGGCAAAGGTTTTGACTCTTAAAGCTAACAAGTGAGGATCAAAATGTTGCTGATTATTCGGTTTACACAATGAAGCCAAAAGTAAGAGAAGTCCAAAGGCCAAGGAAGACAAAAAGTGTTCCATTTCAAAATGTTTGTAGTGGACCTAGGTACTTTTTATTCTTTGAAGGTAAAAAATGGGCCTTGCATTGCAGGACAACTTATGAACCTGATGGCTGCTATTATCTACCATATCAACCATTAGGAGCAGGGAGAGATCTCTCCAGGCAGTTTTTAATCTGAAGAGTCTGTAGGTAATGAAAAGGACACACGCGTTTCCATGTGCTTAACTTCAGTTCTAAAAATTACCACTGGAAGTTATTTCATCCTAGTATTTCTTTCCACCAGATCATCTTGGTGCTGTCAAGCAGTTAAAAGACAAATGAAAGTAGTCTTGTGTGTCAGAGAAAAAAACAAATCTGCTCCTACAGTGGAGAAAGTGCTCATTTCATCCGCATTCCTTCTTTTTTTCAGTAATTCTTAGAACACATCTAGCTATCTTCTGTCATACATGGCAGACTCACTTAGACCATGGGATGTTCCAGGACATTTGAAAATAACACTCACCTATGTACAGGCAACCGAATTGAGGCTATTAACTCATTCCCAAGAGTCCATTTTTTCATTGTTAAGAGTCTGAGCTTTGTTTTTAGTAAACTCTATTCAGAAACACTTTCAGTGTGGAACTGAGAGTTTGAATCTTTCTAATAAAAAGGTTAGCAAGGCTTATTTATAAATTAATATTCTGTATGTGAATGAAGACTGTCCCTTAAGAATACACAGCTTTAAGCACAAGAAGGAAGATCCATTTCATGCTGAAAAGATGAAATCTGTAGTTTAGGAAAAGTATGCATATCTATTTAAATACCTCTGAAGACAATTTCTACAATACCGACCACTCTTCTTGGACAAACAAAAACCAGTTCCATTCCAAAGTTATGTACAATTTATCCACAATTGCTCAGTACAAGATTACAAGATGTATTTCTAATCAATCGTTTCACAACATGAATGTATTAAAGTACATAGACTATCATATAAAAATTGATATAAAAACTGAAACAATATCCTTGCAGACCTTCAAGTACTGATACAGGCAACAGGTAACTCTTAAACATACATAACCTGTGTCAGTTCAACCTAACAGCAGAACCACATATTTATGATTTGAAATTTTATTACAGAGTTTCAACTGCTGTTGGAATCTGTTTCATAAAGTCCTCATGGCTTTCTGTAAATACAAAGAACTGTATCTCACATACCCCTAAAAGGATGTTTGAATGCTGTGCTCAAAACTCTGCAGACATATGTAAATTGTGATAATTTTTTTAATTTTTGGTTTTGTTTTGTTTTTAAATTCTATTCCCTCCCTCCTTCCCTCCCAGAGAACTTACAATCTATTTCCTGCAAACTCACACCAAAATTAGGTTTACCTGAAAAAATCACTGCATGCTGCCAGTACGCAACGATGACAGGGAATTATTTCATCTTTCACACGAATTTTAAAATCAAAAAATATATTTTGTTCTCTGAACTTTTGTAGTACTTTTAGAATTTGTTGTCCATGACCTTCAGCCACTAAGGAATTGATTTTATTTTCAGGAACAGAAATTCCATTGCAAATAGGTCTGCTAATGTAATCCCGTTGATTGGCCATGTTTTCTTCAATCTATTCCTGAAATGGAAAAATAAGTAATTGATTCTACAGTCTTATTATTAAAAAAACCAAACTAAATCAATGCACCATAAAACAAACAAAGAAGTTCCCAGCATTGAATTTAGTTCGTGTATCATATGCACAGTTAGAAATTTGTGTTACAAGTGACTTTGATAATACTACTACTTTGTAAAATATCATTCATATGGCAAATTATCTGCCATATATCAAAGAACAATTCTACAGATAATACCCACCTGTAAGAATTTTTTTTTAATAAAAGTACACAGGAAGCACATCAAGGAGTGTGTTTAATTGTCAATTAAGAGAAAGACTAGTCCTAGGCTTACCCTCAAAAAACCCCACATTTTTACAATTTTATGTAAAATTAAGATGGAAAAAGAAAACTTAGTTACATATTTTACATTCCAAAAGGCTGATCACTCTACATCTTGTAGTGGAAGGGAGACAGAGGCTATTAGACTGCATCCTAAGTGGATTCCCATGAGGCACTCTGGACTGCAATAATGGCATACAAACAACACCAAGAGCCTGACTGAATAACAGAATTGCTGCGACTTACCAAACAGGGTCATTTAGAGACAGTTTTTTGACAGTACACCTTTGAGTGCTTAGTCAATTGAAACTGATTTTGTCATGTACCTCTAGTCATGTTAGGAAGCTTTGTGTTTGCCCACTCTAAGTTTCATTTACAGTGGCGTAAATTAACTGGCTTTAGAACACATTTAAATTTAAGACCATCTCCCTTTCAGCAGCCAAGTTTTTCTCTGGTGAAAATCCCTACACTGAAGTGTGGCTTTTCTATGGTAAATTGGTTTGAACTGTTTTTTACAACCACTTTGTCAATATAAAGAAACTTCAAACATGATTATATTTTATTTACACCTATTTAAAGAGCTATTTATTTATTGCATAAATTGCCCTTACTGAAAATCTGAGTCAAGACTGCCTATTTTAAAGCTTAAAGAAACATTCCAATTTTTTTTTATTCCAGGATTTTGCTTCCACAATTCCAATTAAAATCAGTAACAGATAATGGCCCACCTGAATTGACAGGGGACAAAACATTCCAAACAAAACCCAGAAACAAGAAAATACTGGTTTTGGTTTTCAATTTTCTGAAAAGGCTCATCTGATAACAAGATATATTCAGCGGAAACTAAACCATCAGGCAGTCTTCATGTGAGGTACTTTCACAGCAGACTGATCTATACTTTATCTAGTCAGGTAGCTCCAACCACAAATAGACCTCCATGTCTCCTGGAAGAGAAGAGATCCAGTGATCTTGCTGCCAGCACTGGCACCCTTGGAGCAGGCATCTTCTCCTTCCCATGGCCAGACAATCTCAACGTATTCACTCTTTCCATTCTAAGCCTGAGGAACTAGGAAAATACAGAAGAACAAGACCACCATTTATTCTGATAATGTATGGCCTCATAAACCCCAACTTCCATAAATCATGAAACTTTTTCCTATGTCAGAATTCTCTAGAATACCCTTTTCTTATGAATTTAAAAGCCTGCTCCTCAAAAGGCTGAATCTTCAAAAGCAGAGTTGCTTCAATAACATTAGTTTCCCACATTTGAATGAAACTTTTTTATAAAAGAAAGTGAATTTCAAAGTTTATTTGGCATCACGTCAAATAACACTCCTTCTAAAAGAAACATAAACCTTTCTGCAAAATTCTGGAACTGACAATTGATACTAGACATCTTTCTCCACTTACATGTCATTTCTATAGCAAGGTCCAACCTACAATATGCTTTCTGATGATAAAATTACCAATTTCAGTAATATTTGTATTATGAAGATGGAAACATCTACTGTAATCAAGTTGAACTATGCTATTTTAGACAAGACATCATATGATCACTTTCATACAAGCAATCAATGTTTCAGAAAGTTTTCTTTTACCACACTATTACCACAAATACTCTATTCCAGTACATTGGTGTAGAGACTGTAAACCTCTTAATTACACATCAATTTATTAATGCTTACATATATTTGTTCTTCTGTTAAAATTGTTATTTGACATCATTTTCCTTTGTATATTTATTCATTCTTACAATTATCAAGAGTGTTGATATCCTCTCTCAACTTTCACTAGAATGAATAATTGTCAAACTTTCCAAGGTTCATTTATAAGGCTGAGTTTCTGGTTTTCCTTATTATTGCTTGCAGTTTTCTCTTTACTCTGGTTTGATCCTAAATTTCTTTCACTGATACAAGATTTGTTGTACAATGTTATGGTTCAGACCTCATCACTGTCTCACTAGACCAATTTCCAAGTCATCTAGTGCATCCTAATCCTAATCTCTAATAGCAGTATCTCATTATTTTCTCAAAAGCAAAATTCAGCACTCCATCGTGAATGTTTTTGTCCACAATTAAGGAATGTAGTAATGAACACTGTGCGATGACTTAGCCTAATTCACCCTTCTCTCTATTAAAAAAATACATATTAATAAATTCAATTTCTAGCTGTCTTGTAGCCAATTCCTGACTTACTTTATAATTTTGGTATTAATGTACCACTTCACTGAATCTGCTGATGATTTTAGAGCCCTTCAAACTCTCTTAACAATTCAGCTAAAACTTGGTATGTTAACAAGGCATTTATAATTATTTCATGCATTCTTCTACAAAGCCATATTAATTATCAGTAGGGGATTTTATAAATATTTGATCAGTAGGGGTTTTTATAAATATTTGTAAAAGGGTAAGAAACTTAGGGGGTGCAAATATACATGGAAGAGGTCTGCAGCTCAGGAATGCTGGGGAACACCCCTCTTTTTATTTGCTCCATAAACTCCCCCAGGATTCCCATTAAAAGGCCTGTCTTATTGTGGATTACCAAGAACCAAGCTCCAGTAAAGGGTTCATTAGATCTGGGATCTCTTACTTTTCCTTTTTAAGACACATCTGTGTGTTGTTGAGCAACCGGCCTTGCAGCCTCTCCTGGAACAAGACACAAGTACTGCTGTGCGTGATCCAATCTCTCACCACCTGGCACAACCTCCCTGCTCCTCCTGGACCTTTACAGTCGTACACTGGCAAATGCCCCCTTAGCTATTAGCCTGCTTTTCTGAAAAAAAACCAAAAAAACAACAAACCAACAACTGGTTGACAAAGACAACTGAAAACTATTCCAAAACTAAACTCCCCTAAAGTTAAAATTTAAACATTTTCCCTGGCTTATTTTTATTGGATAACACCTGAAACACAAGGCCAGTTGGCTGCTACAGTGAAAACTGATACAAACTTCACAGTTATTAAGGTCAACCCCATATAACACATGTGAAGGGGACATACATGTACCTCTCAAAACTATCTGTACAGGTGTCCAGTTGAGGGGCCAGATTCTGCATGCCTGACAGTCAAGTGGCAAGCAATGGCCAGTCTGTGTAGGGCCACAGAGCAGCGAGCAGTTGAACAGAAGGCTGGGGATATGCCAGGACCCAGGACATCCCTCTGGCTGTCCTGAGCAGCCAAGACCCCTGCCAGAGGTCTCAGAGACCCTGGCACAGAGCCCAAAATGCCTGTGGTTTTGATTATGACCCATGGAGCAAGTTACCAACCTTAGATGAAGATCTGCAAGCCACGACAAATTAAGTAGAATGATAGCAAATTTATCATGAGGTGAAAAAACAGATTTTGGGTTTTAAGAATGGAGGTCTAGGGGGCAAGATGAAGGGATCTGGACATGTCCAGCCTTTCTCCTTCTTCTTCTTCTTGGTCTCCATCTTCTGCTGTGATGTTGGCACTTTTAAATTGGTTTAGAGAAGAAGCTCACTGTCTAACATAGGTGATAGGTATTGGAAAGTAATTGTAAACATTGTACACGTAGTTTTTAGTATAAAGACATAAAATACAATTCTTTGTCCTATCCTGCTGAGGTCCCCCATGACAGGAGACCTCAGCAGGACAGGAGAAAACTTTTATAGATAAGATACAATAAACAACCTTGAGACCGAGAAATGAAGAGCCCTGACTCTTTCTTCAAGCGCCGGGCTGGGAAAAGAGACTTCCAAACTCTTCTCGGGGTCACTCTGACAAGCTAGAGACCCCAACAGGGATAGTAAACTACTTTTGGTCATTATGGTGGATGAAATAAGGGACAGCCTGAGAGCTCAGAGGGTAAGAGCATTCTTATGATCTGTCACAAAATCCAGTAATAAGGGCCCAGACCTCATTAGCTGTGCTGTTTATGAGACCCCTCTGTCGTAGAAGCATAGAGTGGTTTGGGTTGGAAGGGCCATGAGGGATCACCTGGTTACAAGCCTTTGCCAAGATTTAACACTGTCCTTTTCCCAGGACACTAAGGGACGGTAACCACACTGAGAACTCTGATAAGACCACAGTCAAAATATGAGTTATACACACATTCCTCATAGTATCTAAGCATTTGTAAAAAGCTACAAGAAAGTGTTTAACTGACCTTGATTCCATGCAAACAGCTGCCAAAACCTCACTGAATTTCTAGTGGAACTTTTCACTTCACCAATGCTAATGCTCCCTTTCCAAAGATATATGGAGGATGCAACATATTTATGATTGTTTTTTAGTTAGCACCATCAACAATCCTTCTTAAGTGTTCTTATAATTCTGTACCTAGAAGACACTGAAATGCATTAATTTATTTTTTTATACTTTTCCTTCGGGAAGTTCAAATAACCTTTTAGACATGAATTTAATAACCTGGATATATGTTTAATATTACACTAGGAAACTATAAACACAGCATACTGTTAAACTCATAAAGGAGACCAAAAACATCAGGACAGACATTTTCAGAACATTCAGGCATACACTAAAATCATAACCACTGCAACAGATGTCCTAGAAATGACTTTCACATCCATCCCACAGATCAGAAACAGTAAAGGAAACAGAACTGTGAAGTGACCTTTGAGCAGAGATGAACTTTTTTTTGTGCAGAATCTGTTGTAGTTCCTTCCAAAGCACTGATGGGAACATACTCACATAATGTGCGTATATTAATAAACACTTCTGCTGAAAAGATTTTGCTAAACCAAAAGTCCAAATAGCCTTAGCTGCTACAACTGATAAACAAAATGGTTAGAGAAGTTTAAATATGCTAATGAAGTTGAGAATGGTGGAAGATGTGCAATTATTTCTTGGTGAATAACCAAGGAAAAGATATCAAACTAGGGAGAGGATGTGTAATAACAGTGAAGCATGAACACCCAAATGAGGGTCCAGAAAGACAGTGGCTAAGACACCAAACTGTTTGATCACTTTATAATAGTGAGATAACAATATACATATAAATATGTGTGACTTTGAAATAGCCTAGGGAATTCTGCTTTGTGGAAGCACTGAGCACACATAAATATCTCACATAGCTCAGCTCCTACTCTGCCAGGAAAAGCCCCTTAGGGCTGTGTCTGCCTGAAAATAAACAGGACCAAACCCTTGGAACGGGGCTGAGACTCCAGACTGTACCAGCACAAGGGAGTGGCCATTCAGAAATTAGAGGTGACACTGCGCAGGTAGACATACATGCATGGAAGAGCTCTCTCCTCTTCCAACACAGCTGGCAAAACTAGTCAAAACTCAACCCTGATTTGGTATTTCATTAGTTACAACCAATTGTAAAACAATCTATCTGCTTTTACCTGAAAGCACAATACAGCTGTGCTACAGCACTCACCAATTAAAAAAAACTTAAATCTTTGTACTTCATAGCAGGTAACTTATGAGAAATAAATTGTTCTTCAATGGAACATTGTGTTTATTACATGGCCTTCTCCTGGTCTTACTAAGGACCAGGATTTTAAAAAAGGGAAATCTTAAGACCTGGTATTTTACAGAACATTTAATGTACCCAGGATGAAAGAATTAAGCACAGTGAACATGAAGTAATTGTATAGATTTCTCCAGGGAACTTTCAGGGGGTCTTTTCCATACAAAATGTAAGGGTGCATTAATATATGTTTTGAAAAGGTCAAGATCACCATTCTAAGATCTAATATTAAAAGTATTATAGTATTGAGTATACTGTATACCCAATCAAGATGATTTGCTATTTTCATTCCTTGTCCATTCAAAAGGAGAGAAATTAATGACTTGTTAATAAGTTTTAAAAACACCACTCTACACTCTGCATCTCATTTAACATTCTCTAAGCTGAGTATGAGTGGAACACATATCTGTAGGATTTGGTGACACTTCTAATGAACTAAAAAGACTGACTACTAAAAAGCCAAGAGTCACTTAAAATGTAATTAAACTATAAATACTGAGTACAAGTTCTGTGCTTTTATATTCCATTAATGTGTTGATTGTCACTGATTGCCTGAGATTGAAAACACTAAGAGAATTCCAAGTTCCTGCCTAGAAATTTCAATGCAACTGAGTCTCACAGGTTTTTCATAAATAACTGAACTTCAAAGAAAAATAATATTCAGTCAATCATTTTAGCAAGCAAAAGAAAAAAGAGGACAGGATCTGTTGCGACATTTAATCCACAAAAATGACATTTATCAATAATAAATGTTGGGATAATATTCTCAGATTGAAAGGTGACACAGAGACTTTAAAGCTTTGTGTTCTTTAGAAGTGATGAAAAAAAATCAACATGGAAAAAAAACCTAGCATGGTATCAATAGGAAGTAAGGAAATTGCAGTAATTCCTGAAGGCATTTCCAGAGTGGAAGATTCCCACTCTGCAAGCAGTGATTATTAAGTGCATGTTCCCTGATAAACACATGAACCCATTAGGATAAAGTAGTAATCACTTAAAAGAAGTAAAACTGGCTGAATTTTCTCTTAAAATTAAATTTCTCTAATTCATGAATTTATTTTGCAAATTATTTCCTTTGCCAAAAAAGATCAAGAACTGTCATTTTAATTTTCAAGAAAAAAAGGAATTAAAATGAGACACTGTACTTCTAATTCTGCTGAAAATAACTGCAAATTCTGTAAAAGAAAATGACAGATTTTAATGGCTTCTGTAGTCTGTCACTTTTGCATGTGATTAAAATGTGGGTTTTTTTTCAAAACATGCATGAAATATTGAGCATCTTTAGAGATTATTTTAGCATACCTTATAAAATGTGTTTATATTGAATACATCCATAATTATATTACATATTATACAATGCACCTTAAGCTTCAGATTGCACTTACACACGAAGCTGATTTAAAAAAAACGTTCATCCACTAGTGAAAAAAAGCACTACATGTTTAAATCTCTTAAGTAGAGAACATGGACAAGCCAAACCTATCAATCAAACCAGAGGGGTTTTTTTTTTGGAACTAGGTAAGATCCACAATTCATTAGTATTATAACCTATCAGTAACTAAATATACAAACTGCCACAATTTTCTCTTCAAAGTGCACAGAATACAAAGTTTGAAATGTAAGCCTCAGCTACAGTTTGATATTAGTGAAGAGCATTTTCCTGGGATATTTTTTTTTGATGATGTTAAATCCTCCTCTGTTGTCAGTTAACTTTGTCTATGGGTTTGGATAATGCAAAAAAGATTATGCCATTCCTTGTTTCATTAAATCATGGAGAAAAATAGGAACAATATTTTGAAATAAGTCAAATACCCAATTGATTCCTTGATTAAACATTTTTTTATTCAAGTTACTTCTGTGTTTAAAATATTTTGTGAAGACCAATCTATACTAAACTATAACTGAGACTTATTCTGGACAGAAAGACCTTCTGGCCTGTGCAGAAACAGCAGTTTTCCATATTAACAGTGAGCCAGCAACGGTGAACAACAACAACAAAAAAGGAGGATGGTAACAAATACCTGCAATAAAACAATTTTCAGCATTTTTGCATCATTTGTACATGGTCAGTTAGGGGATGGATGAAGTGCAAGTATTTCTAAAGGTAAGCAACAGAAAGACAGGTTGTAAATTTTCAAATAGGCCCCAGATTTTAGCTATGGTTCAACTCCAGAACCAAAGGGCAAACAAATTTATTACCTTTTCAGGATTTACAGATGGCCTATAATTGAGGAAAAATGGGAATCCAGTTGACAACCATTGGAATTCTTAACAGAACAAAGAGCACGAGATACAAGAGCCTTTTGTTTGCACAGATCCTTAGGAGCCAGAACCCGCTCGGGTGATGCAGGCGCTGCATCTGCTCTCGGGACAATCAGCTCCTCTTTATGGTCAATAAAAGGTACACAGAGCCCAGCCCGCTGCGACAGCGACAGCTCTGCCAGGGCCCCGGAGGGCTCTGCAGCGGGATGGATGCGCTGACGGCGACACCTCAGCAGGATGCGCTGCTGGCAGCGACGGGCCGCGCATCACCTGTCCGCAACGGGGCGCGCTGCCACTAAGAACCACCTCCCCCGGACCCCCTCGAGGCCATAACCACCTCCCAGCGCCGAACAGGGCCGAGGGAAGCGGAATTTAGCGGGCAGCTATGTTCCTTGTGCCACAGCCAGGGTTATCTGCCATCCCCAGCCCGGCAGCAGCACCGGCCGCCATCGCCCCCGCCCCGTCCACCGCGGGAGGGCAGCGCCGGCAGCGCCCCTACTGCGCACGCTCAGCCGCCCGCGCCTGCGCCCCGCGGCGGCTCCGTTCATTCTAAGGGAGGATTAATTCTGACAGGACGGGCGGGATGGGGCAAAGGGATCCCCTTCCCTCACAGCGCGGCCCGGCCGCGGCATGCGGCGCTCCCCGCCACTGCCGCCTCTCCGCAGGCGGCGAGGCGCCGGTCCCCCCTGAGCGCTCCCTCCGAGCAGCGCACACCCACCTGCAGCCAACACCCGCAGCTCACCGACCGGTCTGGCCCACCCTCCGCAGCAGCCACGCCGGCAGATTGGCTCTTTCCGGCGTCATTCTCCTGCTCCTTGCACTTGGAATGGCTCCGCTGGCCGCCACTCCAGGTGAGGGCCCGCCCACCTGCCCTCTCCGACGACACCGCGGGTGCCGCTCCGCCGCAGGCACCGCCTTTCCCCTGATAGGTCGCTACCTGGCGCATTCCGCTGTCACTCACAGGGCGCTCTGACATCTGGTTGGGTATTGCTCTCAGGGGCGGGGCCCTCCGCGCTTCCCTCACGCCGATTGGCTGCCGCCAGGCCCGGGGGGCGGGCGCAGGGAGCGCGGCCGGGCCGTGGCGGCGGGGCCGGCTATGGGCAGCGTGCGCTGGGCCTTCCCGTGCGGCGCATGGCGGCCCCGCCGCCGTGAGTGGCTGCTGGCCGCGCAGCTGGTGCAGCCCGAGGAGAAGGAGCGCATCGGCAAGTTTGTGTTTGCCCGCGATGCCAAAGCAGCCTTGGTACATGGGGAGCCGGGGCGCGGTTGTCTCTCTGCACAGTCAGCGGTGCCCAAGTTCCTGAATTGCCGTGGGAAGACGTGCCGTGTGAGGGCATTTCAGGGGCGCAAAGCTAAAGGAGAAGGCTTGTATAAAAGTATGAAGCCAGGAGGGACGGCAGGCTGCTGTCAGTAGTTACTCTGAAAGACTTCGCAACTTCTAAGTCGCGATACCAAGTCAGGAGACAATATCAGCATACCCCGAGGGATTCTACATGGGACATCGGGGTAACGACTGGGAGAATAAAGCTAGTTTACAACATCCAGGGTTTAAACCTCGCCTAATAACATAGTAGTACACGCTTGCTAATTAGTCTGAAAGGAGTTACTCATCACTCTTAGCTGTTGAGAATTTCATTTAGCACCTAGGTAGTAAATGGATGTACTGAAAGGAAGTCTGTTGAGACAATTTTACTGTTCGAGATGGTGTAAAAAGTATTTATTTGTGCCATAAAGTATCATGAATAAGTTGCTAATGTAGAGAAAAGAACTACTACGATTTGTATGGGCTGGGACTTATGTTAATTGTGCTAATAGTGACCGTGTGTTTGATGCTCTGATGGACTCTCCTGCTTAAACTTACTTGACACAGGTTTTATAAAAGGGAGAAATTTTAATTATTTGGCTAAAAGACACAAAGTGATATCAAGAGTAATAAAGCAACATTTTTTAGCTGGGTGGTTTTTTAGCAGCCTCGTAGCACAGTAGTTCTGTATGAATTACTTCCATTTTATTTCACAGGCTGGTCGCCTGCTGATGCGGAAATTAATGGCAGAGGAGCTGTGCATACCTTGGAACGAAGTCCACTTGCAAAGGACACCAAAAGGAAAACCTTTCCTGGCCAGTAACTTAGTTGGTATCAACTCAAATTACAGCTTCAATGTCTCTCATCAAGGAGATTATGCAGTCCTTGCAGCTGAGCCTGAGCTTCAAGTTGGCATTGATATTATGAAGACTGATTTACCAGGTAATTCATTATGGTGACTGAAGCAGATTCTGCAGTGTTTGAGTACTGAACATTTTCATATTTCCCAAAGAACCAATCTGTGTCCTAGAAATGTAGTGTAATTAGCAGAGGGTGTGTGAATGTTTTGTGTATTTGGGATTTCTAGCTGTTAAATGCACTCCTCATTGTTTATTTTGGGGTGCATTATAGGACAGATACAGTTATATTTCTCTTTCAGAGAAACAGAACTCTGGGAAAATAAGGTCATGAATCTTTTTATCAGATGGGCAGCATCTGCAGATACTTTAATTATGGATTTGCTGTGTGTGAGGCAGAAGGAGGAACATCTTTCCAAACAGGGACAATGGGATCCATCCCCATGAGAGCTTGATAGACTGTTACTCAGTTGTCCCATATGTATGGACATTTTGTGTGTCAGTAACACAGATTAGCTGTGAATGTGCAGTAATCCTCAGTGAGAAGGGATCATGAGGTGGTCTTGGGAAAAGACTACACTTTACAAACTTTAGCTATTGGCCTATTTATTAGTATGAAATGACTGGATAGGTTGGTGAACTTCAGGATCCAAATTAGGATTGTAGCAAAGTGTGTTTTTAAATACAGTTTTATGGAGGTGATTTAGCTTGCAGATGTTCATCAATGCATAGTCATGGGTTAAAGGAGAAACATACTGGGATTTATGATTCACTGGAATTCTTTTTTTCTTTAGAATCTTCCTTAAACATTTAACCAGATATGACAGTAGTAGCTGTGTTCTTAGAGGATCTTTCTTCTAATTTTTTGGAGTTGCCCGGCATTTTATGCTGCAAAATATGTTGTATTGTAAGGGAGAGGTTCAGGTAAACCCTGACTGGATAACTTTCTATCTGATCACTTTACACCTCTTTAATGACAAATACAAGTGTGTAGTTTTCCACTGTCACATTCAGCTAGGATTCACGGAAGCTTTGCTGCAATCTGAAGTTCATTCCTGTGACTCACAACTGCTGTAGACCCTCACTCTGAGCCCAGTGGTCAGCAGATGAGGCCCAGGGCAGCCTTTGGAGGGTCCTCCAGCAGAGCTGTTGTGTGTTTGGTGACAGGAGCTGTGTCCAGTGGGTAAGCCTGCTTTGGTACAGGGCCACACCTGACAGGACTGCAGGAACTCAGGGCCCAAATAACCAGATTAAGCTTGAGGCTGGTGCTTCTGTCATAGCTCTCTCAGGCAAAGCAAGCAAGGTGATGTCCCAGCTGTGTCTCCTCACAGCATCTTGCACATCCTCAGCCTCTTCACTGGGGGAGCAGAGTGACAGAGAGGGCCTTGATGCTGTGCAAACACTGCTGATACCAATGTGCTATCAACACTGGGTTATGCATAGACATAAAACACAGCAGTCCACAGGCTGCCATGGCAAAGGTAACCCCTGGACCCAGTACCCTTGGAAACACCCTGGTTGGGCTGCCACTGGCCTTACCACAGAACTCGCTAATTTTAATTCCTCATTCCAAAAAAGCTTCTCGTTTCAGCAGGTAAACAGTGAAAATCAAAACATTCAAACTCTTGTATTTGAAGCTTTTCTTGAGAACTGCAAAATTAAAATTTATACAGAAAAATAAAAAAAATTATATGTGGAAGTAGGGATATCTTACATCCTCTGCTGGTATTTTATGCAGGGGTAAATGTAGGTGGCATTTTAAAGGCATGTTGTCAATGTCCAGCAGACAAGTTTTATGAAGGGTGTTAAACTTTATTTCTGAAGTCTAAAGACTAAGTAATACTTTGAGGTCTGATGCAGACAGGCTTTAGTTTTTGAGAGATGCTGGTGGTTTCAAAAAACTGAACAGCGAAAAATGACTCATATGTGTTCCTTTTTGTAATTATAATTTCTATTTTTGAGAAAGAAATAAGAAATAAGATAAATGGAAATGTAATAATTGTATGTTGAAAAGAGAGCCAGTAAATAAGTAATATTAAGGTTAGAACTTCATATTCCAGAGACTATAATTTAAAGCTGGCCATCTTTTCACCTGAAATTATTCTGAGGAAGATTTTTGTCTTAGTAGAATCACCTTCAGCTCTATTTTGTTGCTGGGCTATGAATAAGTAGCACTGACTTTACCAGTATTATTTTATCTGATAGTTCCACTGAGTGGTGCTCTTGTCCTGCACTTGCTAAGTACATTGTATTTCTGAAGGTGCATCCACTATAAATCTCTTTCCTTGGAACGGCTACAAGGACAAAGAGTTCCCTATGAACAAAGTACATTTCAGTAGGTTTGTTTGTTTTCTTCAGACACTTGTTTAACTACAAAGTTCTTCTTCTTATGGTGTTATCCAACAGCATCTTGATTGAGGTCTGTTGTATTGTAGCTCTTATATTCCTTTATTGTTCAACCAGTGAGCATGCAAAATCTGCAGTGCAGTTATACAAGAGTATCGTGCAGCTGAAAGTTTTGAGAAATCTGCTGTTTGTGTGCTACTATGTAACAAGGAGTCCTGGTGCACATAAACATTTTATGTCACTTCTTAATCCATCCTATGCATTTTTGTTTTACTTATTGTTCATAAGAAATTGCTTCTTTCCATATTACTTGTGCTTCCTTATTAAAATCTGAGAAATGAAACTACTGCAAGACATAGCCTTCTTCAAAGGTGAAGGCTGGCCACACTAGAAGCTATTCTTACCATTGCAAAAAGCAGCAGTTCTACAGAAGTTCCACAGGTGTGCAATGGTTTATCACCTTTTTTCCTCTATTCAGATACTGCAGTAAATACTGTAGTGATGGTAGAAAAGGAAAATATCCTCTTCAGGTATTGTGTGTTGCTACCTTTTGGTTTTCTGGCAGGTTACTGTAGATTTAAATAAGTCTTTCAATTTAATTGTTTTTGAAGAATTACTGAGATCAATGGTTATTTTTCTTCTGTTTAGATCAATTTAAGATGAACTCTTGAGTCATTTGGAAAAATGCGGACTGTCCTGTAAATTTGTTAGTAGAAGTGTCTGTGTACATTATTTGCCCAGGTAATGCATGTGAGTTTATTTTAAGCCTTTCAAAAAAGACATGAGAAGGATTCTCACAATCCTATTAACTCCTGTGGAAAAAAATGAGCTTGTGTTTGGTTTTTTCACTTATGAAAAAGAAATTCTGCAACAAGTGTCAGCTTGGTTTGAGTGGTGTGTGGGATGTTGATTGACCAGTCACTTAAGCTCTGTAAAGCAGAACATTTTCAGAGACTTAGGAAATAATTACAGCTTAATAAAAATTGCTTTGAGCATTTGAAAAAAGTTTAGATCTTAGGCTCAAGAGCTTTCCTGCTGTGCAAGTGAATTTCTTTTCATGATGCTATTTTTTAGCTTAGATGGATTTGCAAAGATAAATAAATTAACAGTTCATTCCGTATATTTGAAAATCAACCTGCAATCTTTCTTACATATCCCACTATATTTACTTTGATCCAGATGTCTCCAATATCAGTTTTATTCCAGAATTAAATATTTGACATGCAGTAGAATTAGCTTTTCTCATTAATATTTTGATTTTATGCTAGGCTTGCTTGTTAAAAGACACAAAAGGGTAGATTATCTGCATGTGGATTTCACAGAAAAATTAATTTGATCTAAAAATACTCAAATAAATACTTTTTTAAGAAAGTAGGCTATTATGTGCAAACACCTAATTATTTGAAACAGGTTTTCTCTGAGGCAAGAAAATATAAAAAAAGAACTTGACTCATTTTTCTCTTTTAATTCTCATTATCACATTATTGGGGTGAGGTAATGCAAGAGATGATAGAGTTCTTCAAATCAGAGACAGGTCAAATGTGTATATAAGTCCCACATGAAGAAGCTAAATACCATACTTCAGTCTAGCTAGTGGAGGAAAGCTCTCTCTCCAGACAGTTTTAAACTTTGTGCTGTTAATTTAAACTTTGTGCTGTTAATTTTGGTGTATTCCTAAGCCTAGTTGAGTTAGGCTCACCTACATCATAGTTCAGATATTTGGCATGTCTTTTGTCTAGCAGCCATGTTCAGTTTTTTAAATTGCAATGCTTCTTTAATTGCTGCATTTCAGCTTTTCAATAAGAATTTCCTGACCTAGAAATAAATTTCAAATCAGATTGTTCTTTAGAGTGCTTTTGTCCTTGAAGTGATTTACCTTAAACAAAGTTTTAACTGTTCCTGGTTTTATTGTTGTATTTCAGTAAATCTTATAGCAGCAATCAGTATCTAATCTTTTACTGCTAGAGATAATCACCAAATTGTTAGCTAATGTTACAGCTTTAGGTGTGTAGGTGCGCTGCTTGGAATGAAGAAATTAACAAAGGGTTTGATTTAAATGTTACTTGTTACAGATCAAAGAAGTCATCATTTTTCAATACTTCTGTAAGCACATCATTTTTAGATGTGAAGGATGTTAAAACAGCTGATATTCTTGCTGAGCTAAAGAATCACAGTGATGTTATGCACTTACACTGAGTAAACAGGGAGGCATTTCTTTGTTCTTGTTCTGTTTGCAACTGGGAAGAAACAGCCATCTTAAATGTATTCTTAAAGGATGTATAATATGTAACAATTTCATTGCTGTGCTTTATTCACATTTCTAACACAGTTTTAATTGGAAATGAGACAATTCTGTAATTGATAAAGCACCAATGCTTGATAAACTGTGAAAGAGAGTTGATCTTGTGATTAAATCTCCTCTTTAAAAGAAAATTTCTTTATTTTCCAAAGAAACATTCTTAATTCTTTATGATTATTTCTTTAATAGAAAAATGTAAAACAATTTGGATTAAAATATAAACTGATGGCAAAATGCAAAACTATAAAATTAAGCAGTGAAGAATATATATTTAAAATGAGGAATAAACTAGTGATTAGGAAAAGAAATATCCTAAACTAGGAGGTTTTATTAAAAATAAGAGTTGGAATAAAGCGTAACTATAAAAATGCTTGTCAGATTGTTTTGGTGTTGTGGGTTTTTTCATTCTGCACAATAATCACAATTTATTACTGAATTGGTATTTTGGGAAATTAAGTTGCACAGTCACAATGAGCAGCTAAATAGAACTGATTTTTTTAACAAAACCAAAAGTGCTTCTCAGCTTTTGACAGTTAGCTTTGGCTTTCCAAATTAAGAAAGTGTAACAGAAGAATCTGATCCAAGGACTAAGGTGATGCAATTACTATGTAGGTGTTAAAAAATTGCCCTTTGAGGAGTTTCTTGCTAACGCTGCCCAGTTCTGATAGCTTCAGCCCTGCAGATACATCTGTTTGTTGCAAGACTGCAACATAGAAGCTGAGTTTGCTTTGTGTTGTCACAAGCTTTAGATATTGGCTGTGCAGGTATTGGAGTTTGGAGCCCTTACTGGTTTCAAGGTTGTGAGACAGCCTTTTAGTGACAGACTTGCAGATTTTTTTTTGTACTGACTTATGAAATGCTAGAAACTTATCTTAAAAATTTCACAACTCTTCTCAGTAAATATAAGAAAAAATAGCCTCAGCTGTATTTGCCTGATATATTTCCTTTCAAAGAGAAATTCTTATTTTCAACAAGGCAAATATTTTTGTATTTCCTAAATAAAGATGACAGGTTGCTTATGTCCAGTTTTCAGGAGCGTTTAGGATTGGGAGACATTTGGTAGTTCCATAGGTAGATGCTTTCTTTCCATTTATTGGGTTGGTGCTGGGAATTCTGAGCATTCATAGCCATTATGTGCTGTGTTGTATTTTGATAGAAAATCCAATTTTGTAGTGTATTAAAAAGTTATTACTTGCCCTGCACAGTTTTCTGGTTTGTTCATCAGATTTGTTGGGTTCTGTGTTAAGCATGTATATCTTCCTTTTTCTTTCCTAGTAAAAAGAAATTTAATAAAAGCAAAGCAAACACTTGGAGATGATATCTGCAAGAGTAGATACAGCTGATACAGGTGAATAGACCTTTGAAGTTCATCAGTTTTTCATCTGTGGGCCTCTGCTTTTTCATCTGCTTTTGCCATGTTGCAGCACATTTATCTTACACTTGCATCTTTCCTTGTATATTTTGGCTGGATAAAAGACAGCTCCTGTAGTGGCAAAATTTAATTTGTGTGATGTTAAGGGGAAGGATGTGGGGGGACAACATGCCAATGACCAGCTGACTGCTGTCTCTTCTCTGTGAGAAGACCAAACAAAGCAAAACATGCTGGATTTTAGCTGTCAGATGGCACAAACAGTCTTCCATCTGCTGGCAAGCCAAACAAATGGCTTTATAAGGTTTTGGTTTTTGGATTTTTGTTCATTTGTTTTTAAAGAATGTCCTTATGTAGGAGAGATTGATTCCCAAATTTGAAACACTAATACTACTTCTCTCATCATGTGGAGTTTTTAGGACTTCATTATGAAGGAGGAGTACAGACAGAAGTGGGAAAGTTTTAAGTGTGAACAGAAGGGATATTTTTACTGCATTCAGCTATGCAATTCATGTTCTGGGACAGCTTCTGTGCCGTGTCCTGACTTCTTCCATTAAAGAGCAACTCTCATCAGACCTGTTCAGGGAAACCAGCTCAGTTTGAATCAGCTTCTGCTTTCTAAGGTCGCAGAGCTTCCCAGGAAAAATTTGCATTAGTCAGATGAAGGAGGTGTTAGAAAGTATGAATCATGTAGTGAAATTCATGTGGAAGATGAGGATGACTTAGGTACTGAGAATTTGCTCCCTGCCACTCCTTTTATACAGTATAGTATTTTATATACCAAATATCAACTGGATTCCAGTGCAAACCAAGGTTTTGCAGTGGTGTTAGCTTCTTAAAGATGGGGCTACTTTCCCTATAATTACTTTGTTGCTAAATACCTAACTTTTTCTGCTTGATAAACTGTGAAAGGGAGATCGTAAAATGTAACAAAACTTTTCAGAGATCTGGTGGCTTGGTAGTACTAGGTAGTGTAAGGCTGAAGGTGGTCAGACACCATCTAGACTTTCTGTTTACATCTGTAGTTGTGTCCTCATGACTTGCTTTATAAAGGAAAACATATATTTATGTTTATTTATATTTTTGTGGTTGTGTTTTAGTGTGATGTAGCATAACTTCCTAACTGTTGAAAGGAAGTAGAGTTCCTGCTATTCTGGCAATGCAGTGATTGCTGTAACTGTTTGATATATGTCTGTAATGAGAAACTGATTAAAATGTCTTTTTTGTGGGGTAATTTTTGGTTTTGCTGAAATATTATGGCTACCTAGAGCTCTGTTAGCTGTGGTCATGCAACTTCTTGTAAAGAGCTTAAGCAAGTAAAAGGTATAAGAGTTGGCAAGCACAAATTAGGAAACTTCTTATTTTATTACTGCTCGTTTTCTTATTTGCTATCACTTATTTAGTTGTATGTGCATTTTCCTCAAAGAGTTTGAGGTCCCTGAATCATCATAGTGATTAAGATCTTTTGTATTTTACATGTTTTTATTTTCTCCACTCAGAAGTACGCTAAAACCATGAGCTTGCATCCGGGTGAGTTTGTCTGCAATCTCTTCAATAGCAAGTGTATATTCCAGCTGAATGTTTGGCATGATAAGAACATGCAGAAATATTCTGGAGTCTGGACAAAATTTGAGAGGATCTGGAATTTCTTTTTCAATTTTAAGAATAAATGACAAAAAGCATGAGTCTGTTGCAGACAGTGTGCTACTTGTCTTTAAATTTATCAGCTCTGCGATATGCTGTTAACAGCTTTTAATGTTATTTCAGGTTTTTTTAACCAAGTCATAGCTGCTGATTTTCCAGCAGTTTTAGAGTTAGAGCTATCTAAGCCATTATGACTCTTTACTTCCTTTTGTTTTATATTGTCTGTCAAGGCAGCTTGCTTAAATTTTCATCACTGCTGTTAGACCCAACCACATTAATGCAGTTGAAACCTTAGCAGTTTCTCTAATATTGCAGAGACTTAATGGTGCTATCTGCAGAGAAAATATCAAACATTATCAAATTATTTCAGTCTCTTTATGGCTGAATTTTCCAGATTGACACTTTTATAATCTGGAAGATGTTGGGTAATTCAAAGGAGGCAATGTCAAATTTTCAGGCATTTTAGAGTTAGTGCTTCTCTGGGGTATGCCAAGATAAAACACATGGAAGTTAACATGATGAGAATAGATGTTTAACATACATATAATTGGTAGAATTGTGGAATACCAACAGGAAGTGTGGAGGTCAGAGAATCTAAATCCAATTTCCAATTCACATGAAAGCTGTGTGAGCTGGTAGATTGAGAAAACATGAATTGTTAATGTTCTATCTGGTTCTTGTAAGTTACTCATTTATCTCACTAATTATTTGCCTTGTGTTGTTTCTAAATGTCTGTACAAGGGTTAGTTGATATTAATAAAAAATTAGGGCTTGGGCATCTGTTGCACAGAAATGTTTTCTCTGTATCAGGTTTCTTTGGTTTCCTTTAGAGATGGTAAAATGTGATCAAATATGGTTGTACACCAAAAGGATTGTCAGCCCAAGCATCCAGGACTTGAAACATCCATCCAATACAGTTGGTTAGTTTAGAAGCTCCATAGCTATCTTGTGTTTCACATTTTAGGTTCACATTTAGGTTTCATATTTTAGACTGAGCTGTTCATGCTTCAGTTGTTTGTTTTGCTGTGTATGAGGTGTCACACTGCCACTTTGCCTGTTTTCCATCTGAAAGTGAACTGATCATATTGATTAGATATCACTTCTGAACCACTGACCTCTTTCTTTTATGCAGTTCAAGCTGGTGAGGAGGCTGTTTGCATTCTGGGATTTCTGTCATATTTTTGGTTTGGGTGTTTGTTTGGGTTTGGTTTTGTTTGTTTGTTGTGTTTTTTCAGGAGATTAGTTGATCAATGAGGTGGCAGTGGTAGCTTTATAAGCTAGTTTGTTTGGATCTGACCAAACCAAGTTGAGAACTGTAAACTCATAAAACCTGAAGTGAAGATGGTCGATCATCTACTCTTCTCATTTTTTTTGAGAATGCATGGCATGGTTATAATAATTTTTGATACAAGTTTTGTACCATGCCTTTGTGAAGTATACACTGTGTTACCAAAGCTGATTTAAGATTAACCTGATGTTTGTAAAAATGTAAAAAATTTCTGTATTAGCCTTATAGATTGTAATTTTCACTATTAATAGCATCAGAGTTTATATGGATCTTAATTCTGATTGCCTTTATCTTCCTACAAATGTAGCTTGTTGGGATTCTTTAGCAGGCAGAAAAATGGGGGAAATTACAGTGTATTTATGTGCTATTTCTACAGTACATTTGCAAACAGGACTAGAGACTATAGTCTGTTTTCTTATTTTTCACTCCTGCCTCTTTTTAAAATCAATTTTTATAGCTGATCTGTGGCATTTCTGTTCTACAGGGAAAATGCAAAGCATATTTTTGTCTAGTCTTTAAAAAGGTTTAACAAAAACTCAGTTGTCATTGCAGTGGAAAACATGGCATTATGTATTAATTGAAATAGCTCATGCAAAAAATCCAAAATGCAGACACATATGCACACATAGGAACACACACACTTACCTGTATATAGCATGTTTACTTTACAGACTTAATATTGGAGTCTTTTTTACAGTATCACTCACTATTTCCTCTCATCACTCTTCCTGAAATTTCCAGGGTGTTGTGTGCTTTTAATTTAATGAAGAAACTTAACTTTGGGTTTAGGGTTTATTTATAACGACTAGAATGCAATTTTTGAAAGATTACTTAGTTTATATTCTTAAGGAGCTGATGTACTTAAAAGTTGATTAACAAGTCATGTGTTTTAAAATCAGACAGCAGTATGATTAATGCTCAGCATTAAAAGGAGTTAGTTTGTTATTTTGAAGAACTCTATTTCCTGACACAGGCTGGTAAGAAGTACTTACTTAAGAAGTCAGTTTATTTCTGAAACAAGTTGACAAGGGGGAGCTACTTTAGAAATGCAAATTTAAAACCAAATAATTAATTGCTATATGGACTCATTCCAGTTCTTTCAAATGAAGTTTTTTATAAATTGTGGCAAGTAGTTGGCCATAACTTGAGGCTGTTTTTCTAAATCAAACTAAAAGCAAAAAACAGAGCATTTAAACATAAACTTTCTGCTGCTTCTACTTTTGTCCCCTTCCTATGTTGTGAGAGATAAAGGGAAAATTGAAGGGGATTTAGCAAAGGGCCACCAGGTGTTAGAGGGTGGGGAGCTTGACTGACGTAGAAATGCTGATGGAGCTGTGTTTGTTGAACCTGAAAAGGTGAAAGTTCTGAAGAGGGGAACCTAATCACAGCCTCCCTGAAATGTAGCTGCAGAGAGGATGTTCATAGTTGTCTTCATGAGGGTGCACAGGAACAGGGCAAAAGGCAGCAGGCTCCGGTTGCTTCAGGGGGAATTCTGTCTCTGTAGAACAAGTCTGCACCATGAGAACAGCAGAATACTGGACTAGGTTCCCCAGAGAAGGGGTGAAATACTCTGCTTGACAGAGCCCTGGATAACCCAACAGAAGGCTCTGTTTTTCAACAGAAGGTTAGACCAGGTGGTCTCCAAAGGTCCTTTCCAACCTACACATTCCCCATGGTTCTGTGAATCTGTCTTTCTCTGATACTGAAGCACATATGGAGAAAGGACTAGGCAGGCTGTGGAACTGCAGGTAGCTTGTGGAGAATAGGAGTCCTAAGTCTCCTGATCCACTCCTCAGAGCAAAGCAACTGTACTGCCTTAGGAAACAGGGAGTAAGTGCACTTAAGGACAAAGGGGTGCCCGAGCTTCTCAAAGGAGGAATGTGACAGACGGTGGAAACGGAGGGGAAAGTGCTGTGTGAATCTGAACTTGAGTGTTGAGAAGGGTAGCTGAACAGTTGAAGAAATCTAGGCCAGGAAAAGGGGTGAACAATGAGGAAGAAAGCAGTAGCATATGGGTTTGATATGCACTTGGTGTACTAAATGATTTAAGCATCAAGTATATTTGCATGTGATAAAGCTGGGGTGGCAGGACTGACAAAGCTGGAGCCTTTCTATACCTCTGCATGCTGAAGGTAGTGTAGTGTAGTGTGAATAGTCTTGGGTGGTTTTCTCTGGTAGTCCCGGGTTATTGAAAGGAGGACAACTCTCTGAAAGTAATAGGGGAGGAAAGGTACACCAGGACATTCTGGAATGTTTTGTAGTTTGATTCGCAAGAACAGGCTGGAATCTCACAACTGATGTCTTAAATATTCAAGAAAAGAGAGAAAGGGGAGAAAAAAGTGGATTAGAGCAGGTATTAATGTAGTTATTTGTAAAATGGGCCATACAAACACAGAGGCGAAAGAAAGTACCCTTCTCCAAGTTCAACAATGTTTTTTCTTTTGTTTCAGGAAAGTTGGATTGTGTTAGTAGATGGATATGGAATTTTGCCTCGGTAATTCATTAAGGCATACTTAACGTTGTGGTTGCTTTTTTCTTCTACTTTATTTTCTTCAGAGGGAAGGTAGTCCTATCCTTAGACTGTTCTGGATCATTCCATTCATAGCTTAGTGCTTCAACTGTCAACAAAATTCTGTCTTAAGATGTTCGCTTTAAAATGCCATTGAGGGTATCTCTGAAATGTCACTGCCACGTCTTGTGGGATGTGTATGTCAGACTTTGCAGTTGGTTTGGAAATTGTGAGAAAACCTGAATGTGTGCTTTAGTGTTACATTGGTTTGGTCAGATCAGTTATTACTGCTGCCAGTACCTGTTTTAATTTACTGCTTAGATAGCTGTGGAAGACAACCACTTTATAGAGGAGGCTTGATGCCTTTACCCATGGTTGAGTATGGGGAACATAAGCACAGGAAAGGAAAGTTCCTTGCCCAGTCAACTCAAAAAAATTACTGGTACAACTAGTTAGAATCTGCATCTCGAGCAATTATTTAGTGAGTGAGTTCTTCAGAGTAGTGTGGTATATGAAGGGGGAAAATGTTTTATATTTTTAGTAAGAACACTAAGTAACTTATCAAAGAACTTGTCTCGGTATGTGGAATTGTCTCTATCCAGATTTTTATTATCCCTACTAGAGAAAAGAGATTGTTTTCTGCCCTTGTCTCTTTAGCCACCTGTAAGTCCAGTTGGACTTGGATGCTTGCATGGGATACTGATTAACACAGGCTATGGGTAGCCAAGCTTGTAACAAGGTTCACAGATTTCAATTTACTATAAAAATGCCATTGATCACTATAACTACACACCGTAGTGTCTTCTAGAAGGCAAATTTAGACTAGTGGGGAAAAGTGGTGTAGCCCCCAAAGAGCTGCTGCAGTGCCACTCAGCTGTGATTATTTTTAGAGGTAGCTTAAATTTAATCTAAGGATTTGAAGGTTTGGTAGTTTAAGGCTGGATTTTTTGGAGGATTTTTTTTTTCCATTGGTATATTTCTTACTGTTATTATGGGCACCTCTCTGTCTCCATTTTCTTCCAGAATAAATCCAATCCAAATAGCTAAATGTGTGTGATAAATTCAGAAGACTGTGCTTTTACAAGTGCTTAAAAAAGTGTTTCTTCTGTATCTCACCGTCCAAGGGTGGGAGGCAGAATAGCTTGATAAATTTTGACAAACAGCATGCTATTTTATAAAATGTTACTAGATCAAGCTGTCAGGTGCCAGAGACTGTATATCCTACTTTTGTAGTTGAATATAATTTTTTTATGTTTATATAAAAATTATCCTTGGTTAAATACTTTGCCTTTTAGAGAATGCTGGAAATACTACATCCTGTACAACCAGCAGCTCACTGCTTTGAGGCTGTATAAATTCAAATTGTGGAGCAGAGTTGGTTCATATTTTTTTTTCTCATGAGTTTTTTTCTAGAGCAATAATGTGAGGTAATTCATTTGCTTATTATTACTACTCTGTTAAAATTTCTGTAAATATCTCTGTCTGATTTATAGGTAGTAGCTCAATTCCAAATTTCTTTCACTTAATGAAGCGACAGTTTACTGAAACAGAGTGGGATGTAATCAAGTCCATGAGTAATGAATGGATGCAGCTGGATATGTTTTATCGGCACTGGGTAATACTTCTTTTCCTATTTAAAGCCTGCAAATGTTCACATTCTTTTCTGATGTAATTTTTTATTTTCATTATAGTAAAAATGTAATCCTTTTGTATTTGCGCAGAATCATAGAATGGTTTAGCTTGGAAAAGACATCTAAGATCATCAAATCCACCACTAAGCTATGTCCCTAAGCACCACCTCTACCCATATTTTAAAAAATTTCAGGATCACTCAATCACTTCCCTGGGCAGCTTGTTTCAGTGCTTGAAATGCCATTTGATGGAAAAGTTTCTCCTGTTATCCAGTCTAAACTCCCTGGTGCTACCTGGTACCATTTCCATGTGAAGATATTTGTGGACTTTATATTTCAGTGATTATTTTAATATCAGAATAACTTTGAGAACCATGGTACAGCTGACATTTCCAATGGGATTTATTAGTAGTTTTAAACACATAGCCAGAACAAGATAAAGCACTTCTATCTCTATGCACCACTGAATAATTTCAGTTGCATATTTATTTTAATGCAGCAGGTTAGGCTGGGTATAAACTATGCTGATAACTTTTTCTCTTGATAATTCCATCAGTCTACCCTCACATTTACAGTAGTGTAAGTCTTAAATTTATTTTATCTGCAATGTGCACTCAGAATTAATGTTTATAGAGCAGTAAATAGCAGTTTAAAAAACAGCTTGTAGTCAGTATAAATAAAATACATTTTTGTCTTTTAGGCCTTAAAAGAAAGCTTCTTAAAGGCCATTGGAGTTGGAATTGGCTTTAACTTGCAAAGAATTGAATTTAATGTGTCTCCATTGCAACTGGAAATAGGAAAGGTGTATAAGGAGACAAAAATGTTTCTGGATGGAGAAAAAGAAGAGGAGTGGACATTTGAGGTAAAGAAAATGTTTTCACTAGTGATAAGCAGTCTCAACTCCTTATCGTTGCATTGCATGTTTGTTTTTTTTTTTTTTTTTATAATTGCAGCTTTGCCTCTTTCCTCTGTAGAACCCCACTGAGCTTATATTAATCAAAACTTAGAATATAAATCTGCAGCATTTGAAAGATTTTTTTATATTGCAAAGACACCTCATAGATGGATTAGTCATAATGTCTTTTTGTTTTTTTCTGTGTCTGGAATATACTTCCTGCACTCTGGGAAGGACATTCCTATGCAGGAAGTTCACAGAAATATATTCAGGCCTGATTTCTTGAACAGGTCTAAGATTCTAAAGTTCTTCATCAGAAGGTGTAGAACTGTTGGTCTCGATATCTGAGTCTTAGGGTTTAGGCTTTTGTTTTCCTCCTTCAGAGTTACTGGGGCTTATCACTAAAACATCTGTCATTTCAGATTTGGTAAGAAATCATCAGTATCATCTCAGGTAGCTTAAAGGATACATAGGGAAAAAATGGATAGGGACATGTTTACTGATGGACCTGGCAGTGCTGGGTTAACAGTTGGACTTGCTGGCATTGAAGGTGTTTTCCAGCTGAGATGATTCTGATTCATAATGTTCTCAAATTATTTTGTTACCCGAAAAACAAAATAAATGACAGTCCCATATCTCTACACCCCAGAGGCATGTTTGTTCAACCACTTTAAACAAAGCAAAAAATGGCACAAACTGTCAAGTGCACTTTTCAGTAAGATTATTCAGTTTCAAATTCATATTTGCATTTTGAAAGTACCTATATTATTGTAGACAGCTGTTCCAATAGAGCTATCTGAATGAGAAATTTCTGCTGTATGTTTATTTTCTTTAGTATACAAACTACATGTACCCTGTGCATGTGGTCTGAAAGAATGAATGTTCCAGTAATGTTTAATTTCAGAGTATAAGTTTTTTCTTCACAGTTCATTCCTTCATTCAGCACTCCTGTCCATTTTTGGTTTTGTGTTCCAAGTCTACGCATAGTAAATCAGTCCCCTTATTCAATTCCTGTATAGTATAACAATATTAGTATGTCATGGAATTCACTAGTTGGAATTACACTGGCAAAGGAGGTTATTGGGAAAGCCTGTGGTAGGTCTTGTAGCAGAATGCTTTCTGTGTTACTGCAGTGTCCCATGGCCAAGGGAGCATCTGCCTGTCTTCATTGAATTCTGGAACTCCTAATTTTGGTCCTCCATGTGCCTGTGGTTCATTTACAGAAATAGCCTGAAGATGATGATGCAGATAGCTCCCTGTAATACTTAAATGCTTTCTAATTGATTGAATTTTTTCCTAGTACTTAGTAATTACTGCTAGAACATTCATGCAGTTTTTGTCTGAGGAATGTCTCCACTTCCAAGCTTGCCCACCTGCTTCCCAAAAGTGCAGTATTATAATGAGGCAGATTCTTGTATTTCAAAGAAAGGGCTTAATATCAAGTTTCCTTTAAGTACAACCTCAATTGGGATATAATTTCATTTAAATATCAACATTCATTAAAATTAAATAAATAAAATGTTTTTCAGTTACCAAGCTCTGGAGAGCCAAAAATTATGCATAGCTTTACTTTTTTGTCTCTTCCCAAGTTTTCTTTCAATTTTGTGTTTGTTTTCTTACTTAGAAAAGTCTTTATTTTCTCATCAGATTTTTTGAAATAACTTTTTAGTTGAAAACACTAATTTTGAGAAATCTGAAAGTGTCACTTGTAAGACTACATATTACTGATACAGTCTTTTCCTTAGGTTCCCTGTTGTGCCAGTTTTACTTTAGGGAGCTTTTTCTATCAAATAAAAAAATATAATGACCTCACTTCTACATTTCAGAACTGCCTATATCTTAGTGAAAGGAAATGATCAAAGTGAGCAAGACTCTTTAAAAGTCAGTTATCACATATTTTTGATTGATTTATTTCAGTTTTTAAGAGAAAGATTTTAAAGCTTCTCTTTAAATAGAAGCTAATTTACTAAAAATAGAAGGGAGAAATAAAGGGGATTTTATCCATTTAAGTTACACAAAATATTCTGAAATCTCCTTCAGAAAGTACCATGTAATATGAAAAAGATAACTTTAAATTCATAAAGACCAAGAAAAGATCCTCCACCTTATACTTGTCATGACTAAAAGGTCAAGAGAAATACTAATGAATCAGAACAAATCAAAATTGACACTATTTAGACACCCTGTAACTGTTCACAGTCAGAGCAAAGCCAATTCAAATTGGAGATAGAATTTTCTGTGAACAGTGCAGAAAGGTTTCTCTTATTTCATTGTAAATACCAAATTAACTACTATGTAGTTAATAGTTGACTGTGTGTGGTTCTTTTACCAAGGGCTTAGTTTTGCTAGAAGTATCTTTGCCCTCATTCACACCCCGCATTTTTTGGCTTCAGTGGAAGGCAGTTGATCAGAAATAGGCTATTCTTGTTTGGTCTTGATGGAAGGATTTAGCTTTAGGGTCTTGGTTTTGTATATTACTCTAGAGATTGCTACGCAGATTCCCTTCAGCTGTTTTGGAAGGAGTTGGAGGAAAAAAAGCTTTGTTTAAAAGCATCAATTTCATTTTAAGATATGACTGCTATACGTGTTGAATATGCTTTATTCATATAGACAATACATGCTTTCCTCATTTTAAAAAGGTGACTTTAGCTGTTGCTAAACAAAGGACAGCTAGCCCAGTGGAGAGTGATAACAGTATTTTGTCAGGGTGTTGATTTAGGATGGAGTCATTATGATGATGGTGATGATGATTATTATTATTATGGGTAATTCTGTATGCTCCGTTTACTTCCTTTGAAGAAAATAAACTTGGAAAATTATACTAGTTTTATTTCTGGTACAGTTAATTTTCTTCTTAGTAGCTGGTGTAGTGCTGTGTTTTGAATTCAGGATGAGAGTAGTGCTGTTAACACATTGAAACAAAGTCAAGGACTCCAGTTTCTCATAGTACCCTCCTGTGTGGTATGAGCTGCCTACTACTATGACAAGAATGAAGAAATAGTTAATTCTAGTAAAAACAAAAGAAGATGATTGAAAACAGCTATGACAAGTTCTATAATTTAAAGAGATCAATGCAAGTTTATAAGATAGACAGATTTGTAGCAGATCTTAAATATGGAAATATATATTGGCACAGGAAAAGGTTTCCCAGAGAACTTATGGATGTCCCATCCCTGGAAGTGTGTAAGGCTAGATTGGATGGGACCCTGAGCAACCTGGTCTAGTGGAAAGTATCCCTGTCCAAGGCAGGGGTGTTGGAATGAGATGATCTTTGAGGTCCCTTACAATGTAAGCCATTCCATGAGATTATAAAAAATGAATTCCTAGTCAGTGATTTGCAAAATGTTAAATATATTCGTGACCCTTTCCTTATTAGTCCCAGTTGTGTACAATTGATCAGGAAGAATAACTGGATACTACTTACTGGAATCGATGTTAAAGAAGAATTTTAAATGAGACATAACACTTATTTTTGTACCTACCTCAACTTTGGATGCAATTATTTTATACAGGAAGTACATGATTTATCCTAAACTTTGCTCTGGGATTAAGAATCACCTGGCAGGACTGCTGTTGCACAGATAACATTTTGCATTTTTTCACAACAAATATTTGCTTGTTTTGTTTATGTGCAAATAAATTACTTCCAGAATATGAATTTCAAAGAGAGATTACCTGGGTCAATTTGAAACATCTTTAGTAATTGCTGGTGTGCAACTGTAGTTGGCATCTTTCACCCTCAGTAAGAGAAGTTAATCCTGTTGCATTGTCAGGAATAAATGAGAATAGAAACTTTCATTTCTAAGACTAGCTAATCCAACTGGATTCACTCATCAATCAGTTCTACTGGCTGGGAAGGTACAGATTCATCATAAGCTGTCTGTTGTTGAGTGAATTCATAATGATTTGAATTCCAGACACATCATTCTGCCAAGTCTTTGAAATGAGATCATTGTAAACCTCTGTGTGCTCTAGTAACACTTTTGTTCTGTGCAGACAAAAACAAATTTTGGTCCATTATATGACTTCTGGTTTATAGAGAGGAATCTTAACAGAACAATCTCTCTACCCTGAAGGAATTCTGTAGGATTGTCCTCTTTTTGTTAATTATCTATTTCCATTTAAGATACTAATTTTATAAGCTGGTATAGCAATATCTCCAGGGAAACAAGCTGATCCACTGGTTTTTATAGTTTCAGTATGTTTCATTAATTCCATTGCTTAAGGTTTTGCTGGCCACTGGTAAAGGCCAGGAAGGATGTTCCTTCTGTATTTCATCTGGATTTACATTGCTCTGAAACAGCAAGGATAGATGAAGGGCACAGTTTATGTTTTATTGTAAGATGCTGAAAACTCTCTTGTGACCACAGAGGATACATGAAATAAATGAAATGGAACCTTTTTCATTTACTGTTCATTGGGCAGGGTCTCCGCAGGGAAGGTCTATCTAAACAATCACTGCCTGTTAAATGTAGCTTTGAACTGAAAACACCATTATTTTGCTAACAATATGTGAAATAGCATCTATAATATGTTTTTAGTTGAACAAACAAGAAGTAATATAAGTTGACCTCTTAGCTGATAAAAAGAAAATTCTGTGCTTAAAGCTGTTTGCAGATTTCTGATTACAGGTGTAAGCCACTGCTGAATGTGCTGTACTGTGCTCTCTGTTCTGATCTGTCTTTGACCTCTTGGACATGCAAAAAAAATGAAGAAGGGTGGAAAATGAAGCAGTTAAAAAGAGGATACAGTAATTTTTCCATCTAGAAAAACAAAACACTGCCACCCCAGAACTATAGAAATGGTTTAGCAACACCTGATCAAGCATCTAATATTCAGAGTTTCTTATTTTTGAGGAAGTTACAGAAATGTTCATGCTGACTACAAGTGGTTACCTCTGAGATAGCATTCTTTATGCTTGACTTACTTTCAGTTTTGTATCCTAGTAAAGGAGTGGAAAACCCAGTAAAATCCCCCTTAGGAAGTACATTTATAGCTCTTGCAGTTATATAAAGTACTGCTTATTCTGTAGGTTTTTTAGTTTTTCTTACATGAAATATTTTTCTTAATCTAGACAGAATTGAAATATTCATTTTCTTACTAGCACTTTGCAGAAGGGTATGACAACATGAGCTTGATGGGGTTTTTTTTTAAGTAGGTGAGGTTTCTAAAGTTCACTGCTAAAGCTGTCAAATGGGCACAGTTTTGGTGCTGAAGAGATCAAAGTAAAAGCATAGCTCTATCTCCTCACCAGCACCTCTCAGCCAAGGCACCACGTTTGCCAGAAACATTCCCCAACCTTACAGTTGTACTGGTGCTCCACATGACTGGAGCAGCAGCTGCTGCTGGGATGAGTAGATTTGAGCAGAGCAGCTTTGCATTTTTTTTTATATATGTATTTATTTATATTTATATATATATGCACAGGGCTGTTTTGGAATCACAGGAATGGTATTCTGGCAACTGAAGCCTTTGAAAATTCTGTATATTAGATGAACTGTAGAAAAGCCTGATGCCCACTGACACCATTCTTCTAAAAGACATTTTGCTTAGATTAAAAGGGGAGAAAAATAAGGCAACCGACCACCTGTCAGAGGAAATAGGAGGAAATCATGTTGCTTTCTTTATATTATAATACAGTGCAGTTAAAATAATTCCCAAGGAAGCCAAAAATTGGAGATTTAGTATTAAGTCCCAGGAGAATATCCCAATGACTTTCTAATTTTCAGATGAATGGCAATATCGAAACAGATCACCTTCCTAGGTAAAATTCTTCTTACTCTTCATTTCTAGTTTAGAAAGTGTGCAGAAAATACATGAAAGCTTTTGAATAAATAAGCAGGGAAATTTTTATTTTGTCCCTTTAGATATATATATTTTTAAAATCAATGGAATTATGGCTTGGCTATGGATTAAGCATTATTCAGAAGTAGTAAATGTCTTTGGGGTTCTTTATCCTGAAATTGTTTAGGATGAATTTTTAGTCTTTCTAGAAGAAAACATTTTCAAACCAAACTTTTAAATAGATAAAACACTACATTACTAAATATATAGTTATACATCTAAAAATTGTTGATTAGTATTTACACACAGCAGTACACAGACTGTGTCAGGAATTCAAAATTGCGCTCTTACATGCTGTCTGAAGCCGAGGGAAAGAATCCTTGGTTTAAGTTTACACTGACATCACTGTTTTTCAGAATACCTTCTTGAGGTTCACAGTTATCTCACTGGAAAAGGATAACTAAGATGGGTTATATTGTTTGGGAGTTAGAAAGGACTGGTAAAGGAGTGCTTAGGTCACAAACTTGAATACAAATATTTACAAATGGGTAAGATGGTGGCAACCTGTAGTAATCTGTCCTCAGCCCTGTGAACATTTAATGTGTCTGCATCATTGAACTCTTTAGGAAAACTGCTAAAAAGTACTATTGCTTTTTGAATTTCATTATTTTAAAGTATTTTAAATGGTCTTGTGCTATTGTTCTGAACCATTCTCTAAAAACTTATATACTCTGTACTCTGGAAACAGATAAAAGAGAATGCATTTACATTGCCATTTTTGATCTTTCTAGGAAACCCGCTTGGATGACAATCATCATGTTGCAGTGGCACTTGGGAAACAGGAGGGATTTGCACAGAAGGATTCTGATGTAAGGAATTGGGAAGTAGTTCTATCTCTTGGTGACCACTTGAAGATAAACTTAGAGTGTAGCTAAAAGTGTGTCATCTCATAAACAGGGCCAAGAAGAAGGCTTATCTTAGGCATGGTATTAACCAGAACCAAGCAGTGTTACTGAAGTGTTTTCTCTAGTTCTGTTGTGCCTATTTCAGGAAAAGTCTGTGAAGGAGAAATGGTTTCAGAGGACAGCAACAGATAATGTCAAGTCTGTAATGCATGTGTTTAATGTGTTCATTCAAGAGAAGATTAAGTGATTTTTCTCACAGCCTGCTAGTACTCATGTGGGAAAGATGGTTTTCACAGAGGGAAATGGAAACAGTGAACCAATCTGGACTGCTAAACTTGTGTGACACCTCACCAAGTTGATTATAGTGGGGGACTGTCAGTGCTTGTATCCCAGAGCAGATCCATCGCTCAAACACCATTATGACAAGATAACCCTTGAGACAAGCAGCAACAACCAACAGATGGGAAGAACAGCAGTGTTAGTCTTCATTCCATGTGGTGTCTCTGTAGAGAGAAAGAGAAAAGCTACTTAAAAGCTTTTCATGATTTTCTGTGTAATTTAAAAAATACCTCAGTCCTAAAAATAACAATAAAAGTCAAATTTAAGGGACAGGCAGATTGGCAAGTTGTAGCCAAAACAGCCAGACAGTCAACAAATGAGAGTGTGACAAATTGCCAGATTTTCTCTGTTGTTCTAGTTGCTCACAAGAAAATTGGTTAGTTGTTTTATGTTATTTAGATACAAAGATTCTACCAGGAACTAGAAAGAATAAAGAAAATTAGTATAGGAATGGATAAAAGCATGGAAGTGGTAACGCACACTATCTATCATGGTAACAAAGTCAATGTTCATGGATAGCAAAGGGATGCAGACCTTTTAACTCATATTGGTTAGATTGAGAAAAAGAGGTGTTAAACTACCTTTGAGGATTTAATGTGATAAATCAGTGGACAGATATTTTTTAAGAAATTATGTGCATTTTTTTTGGCAGGACTTACTTAAGTTAATTATCCAAGTATTCTACAGGAATCCAGGATTTTTAAGTATTGACTTTCACCATCGTGGTCACTTAGCTTAAACGTACCATAGAAAAAATAGTCATGATATCAAAGGTTATGATGAAAAATCTTTGAATCAAGAGTCTCAAAGGCTAACTTGTCCATTGACTAAATTTATGATGGGCCTAAATTTCATTATTTCAGTTCTATGAAGAAAGGTCACTTTAAGCAGAACAAGAGCGCGTTCTGTGACTCCCCAGTAAGGAAATTAAGTGAAAATTTATGTACTATTGCATTGTGCCTTTTTAGGCCTCCTTCTAACAGGAACATGGAGGAAATGAATGTTACCTTCTCTCTTTTTAAAAGAACCATAAAAATTATTATATTTATTGCTAGATGTGTTGAAAGAAAAAGTTGTTCATTCTAGCTTAACATGTGGGTAAATATTACCCAGTTGTTTTAGGATGTCAGTGTTTGTGTCGGTTTCCTCTCTGCAGTCACAGGAGTAATTCATTATGGTCTGCTTGCAGAACATCTGTTTTCAGTTTTCTTCACAAAATGATGGCATGTACCTACAATTCCCAGGAAAGATCAATTGTTATGTCAATGTACTGTAATTAAAAATCTCTAGTGTCAAGAGTCTTATCAAAATGCTAGTGACTGCTATATGCTTGAGGGAACAGAATGTTTATCTATGCTTTTAACCTAGATCTAGACATTTATCTAAGGCTAGTCTCAATAAAAGATGTCTGAGTTTAAAATTCTTTATAAATCCTGTGTAGGATATAAAGGATAGACAGTCTGTCTCTTGCTGTACTTCACAAGAGTTGTGATGCATTCTGTCAGGACACGCTTCCTTCAGACAAGCACGTGCTGAGGTTCAAACTACATCTGTTAACAACTTCTTAGCTCAGAGGCTTGGTTCATATTTGGTATGCATCTGTAATGTCACTTGCATGGCTCTAGGCACCATTCCTGCAGCTTTACCTCATCTCCAGAATGTCAGATGAGCAGAAATGTCTCAACACCATGTCACTTGTGTAAGGACGTAAAGTGAGAGGCAGCTCAATCTTTTTCACTTTCAGTCTGCATTGACAGCTAAGAGTTCTTCTGTGCTGTTACAACAAGCACAAACCATTTTGTTGTCTCTGCATTTATTCTTGATAGTAGCCTATTGCTCAAATACTGACGTGGAGAATTTTTGCTTTTTGCCTATTTACTGACCTACCTTCACTGATGTGACAGAAAGGAATAACAAAATCCTCAAATTTGACCTTGGACCAAGTCACCTCCAGCACTTGGATGTAAGGAAGGAAGGGTCTACAGGGCACAATTATGAACAAATTCCCCAAATCTTCTCCTGAAAGTCAATGTGCTGGAGTGCTTCTGGAGTGCCTGTACACCAGTGCACTCAGGATGAGGAATAAACATGATGAGTCACAGATCTGTCTGTGGCTGCAGGGTTCCAACAGCACGAGATGCTGGAGTTCAGGATCCTAGGGCAGTGAGGAGGACTCACTCCTTAACATGAGGAGAGCAAACTTTCTCCTCCTCAAAGGACAAAGAGGGGTCCTGTGGGATAGGGCCTCAGAGGAAAGCTGAGGCCAAGAAAGCTGCTTTTGATTCAAAGATCATCTCCACTCTCAAGATAGTTCCATCTCATTGCCTATGAAGTCAGGCAAAAATACCAGGAGGTCTGCATGGATGAACAGGGAGGTCCTAGCCAAACTTGGACATAGAAAGGGAAGCATACAGAGGGTAGGAGCAAGAATGGGTAACATGAGAAGAATACAGAAATATCTGAGCATCCAGGGATGAAGTTTAAAAAGCTAAAGCTCAAATAGAATTTAATCTGACCAGGGATGTTCAAAGCAACAAGAAGCACTTCTGTAAGTGCAAAGAAGCCAGAGGGAAGGGTTTTACTCAACAAGACAAATGTTGAAAGAGGCTGTGGTGCTGAATACCCCTTTTGCATCAGTATTTGTTAGCAAGACTGGATGTCAGGAATCCCAGGTTGCAGGGATGAAAGAAGAAGAAGGAGCAAGGAAGATGTGCCCTTGGAGGAAGAGGATTAGGCCAGGGAATGCTTGAGCAAACTGGATGAGTGTAAGTCAGTAATATTTATGGGATACAGCTGGCATTGCAAGGCCCCTCTCAATAATCCAAAGATTATTGAGTCCCCAAATATCACGGGGACTGGGAGAAGTGCCCGAAGACTGGAAGAAAGCATGGGAGAAGTAGGACTCAGGCAATTACAGATCTGACAGTTTCACCATGACTGCTGGAAAGGTGGTAGAACAGCCAGTCCTGAGCACCATTTCCAGGCACAGGAATGACAAAGAAATCACCAAGACTGGTCAGCCTAGCTTTGCCAAGAGAAAATCATGCTCTACCAACTTGGTAAATTTGTGTCATGAAATGACTGGCCTGGTAGATGAGGTTAGAGCAGTGGGTAGTTGTCTGCCTGTATTTCAGTACCTTCTGTCTCTGGCACTGTCTCTCATAAGATCCTCCTAGAAAAATGCTGAGAGCTGGGTAAGCAAACAGTGATGTATATTGGAAACTGGCGGAATGTTTGAGCACAGGGTGTGGTGATAGAGGTACAAAGTCTGGTTGGAGGCCAGTTACCAGTGCTGTGCCCCAGGGGTCAGTACTGGTCCAGTCCTGTGTCACATCTTCACTAATGAACTGGATGATGGTGCAGTGCACCCTCGGCGGGTTTGCTGGTGACACCAAACTGGGAGGAGTGGCTGATGCACCAGAGGCTGTAGTGCCACACAGAGAGACTCTGACAAGCTCATCAAAAATGAGTCAGTTTGCCTGATGTACTGAGTAACACCACTGCAGAGGAGCCCTACTGAATTTTATGAAATATTAAACATTAAGAATAGGTTGCTCCTGCAAATGCCTATTTAGAAGAATCAGCTATATTTATGCTTGATTTGTGCAGGCTGTACTATCTGCCCTGCTGTCTCCAAACAATTACATTTGGAGATGGCATACAGCAGGCTGCACAGTAGCGTGCTAAAAAAAAAAAAACCAAGCAAACAAAAAACCCTAATCTTTTTCTTCTTTGAATTGTGATTTTTTTTTTTTTGTTGGAGTGATGAACCTATCATGGAGACCCTGACACCATCATCTCTAATATCTCAGTCCACATTTAATTGGTTTTAACATGGGGAATTGCAGGTTGATTGTGACCACTTCAGTTTTTAAGTAGTACTTGAGTCTGAGAGAAGCATGCAAAACATCAGTGACTACTGTATTAAAATGAGTACAAATAGGCACACCTAGTGGAATAAATCCTCACACAATTGACTCAAATAATCTTATCCGCTGAAGAATGAAGAATGTTTGATGGTGGTCTTTCTCTTTACTCGACTTAAATAGTCATTCTGTCATACTTGCAGCATTCTGTAGCCCTTATTCCATCAGTTTTGTGAACTGTGTTTGAACAAAAAGCTCAATTTTTCTGTGTGGCCTGTTACATGCTTCTAATAGTAACTGTATAGCCTAAATGAGGGGAAGTGATATTAGTCTCAAATATAGACTGTCTTCTTTCTTCTTCAGTTAGCAATGTGTAGTTTAAATGTGACAGAGAATTTTACAGGAAGAAAATTTATATTTATTGATTCATGTTGTGCTAATATGTTTTTTCTTTAGGTCCATTCCATGGAGCCCAACCAACCACAATTTACATTATTGACTTTTGAAGACTTAGTTGCATCTGGTATTCCTGTCGCACCCGAGGATTCTGCATATTGGGACAATTTCTGTTCAAAGCAGGAGGGTCCAGTGAGACAGAGTTCACATTCAAGATAGGACTGTGTATAAGAAAAAGAAACTTGACAAAGTTCTTATGCTGTTATCCTGTTTAATTTGAAGTACGTGAATAAATGCACATATGTAAATGAAATGTATCTTTCTCTATTAAAGCTGACAACCTGATTTTCATGACACTTCATTGGAATTCTAAGGAAAACATGTTTCCTTTCTGAAGGAATTCAGAATTAGAAGCCTAAACCAACATGCCTTTTTGCATCTCCTTGCCTGTGGTTCTTACACTTCAGTAATTATCCAGGCTAGGAACAGAAAGCAGCTGTATAATAATGTTGTTTATAATGAACAAGTGTTTAGTATATAAAAATGTGTTTCCATACTAATTTATGCTGAAACTTAAATTATGATACTGCTTTTTCTCTTACAAAAATTATTCATTTATTCTCAGATGGACGAATAAAAAAAATACTACAAATTCTTATGCTGTACAAAACTTGGTGTTTGTATGTAAAATCTTAGTTTAGAGTGGTTCATAAAGAATTTTCTAGAAGACTGCTGTTTCTCAGGGTGTGATTTTTTTCTGTGTCTTTTAATTTACACTGAAGTGTTTGAAAAATAAGGTCAATCTCATTTTTAGTTTTAATAGCAGTTAGGTTAGATGATGGTAATGCCTTTTGAAGAACCACTTGAGTCAGGTTGTTTTATGTCATTGCAAATGGACACAATTGTTGTACTTGCTTTTACCTCAGTGGGAAAGAGCAGCTAGATCATTATGGAATTTTTGGCTAAAAGCATGCTGCTAAAAGGCCAGCAGGACATTCTGACTCCTTAGAAATGTGAATGATCCTTCTTAAAATCAGAAGTAAGTTTTTCTGGATATCTGTGCTGTGGAGGCACATACTGAAATTAGTGTTGTTAGTGTGTACAAATAAATTAATGTTATTTCACAGTTCTAAGATAAATTTCTTTTTTAATTCACTGTCACACTTTTCGCTGATAAGAAGATAATTGAGTCTTTTCTCCACACAAGGCCAGAACACTAACTTACTTGCATTTCTACAGAATACAGAGCCAATGGCCACAGAGCCTCTCTGCCATTTGAGAGCAACTCCAGCTTCCCTTGCTAGGTCAAGCTGTCGGCCCAGTCCAGGCTAGGTGAGCTGACCTTTGCTGTCTCCCATCATTCTTCTGTCCCATTTACATCAAAAAGCCTCAGCGCCTTTTGATTCCTTCTCCAGAGCTCCATTCCTTCATCTGTTTTGTTTTCTGCATAGTGTCCTTGACATAACCCTACCACATGCCTATGAGGGTAAGAAGCTGTAAAAACACAAGCTCTGCTCCACATGAGCCTTTTCCAGCAGTGGCTGCAGCTAGGTAGACTTTTTCCCTATGGAACAGCATTGACCCATCCTCCCATTTCTCAAATTCTCAGATTTCGGTCTTAGATTGGATCCTATGTTTTCCTAGGTGGCAAATCAACACAGTGTTTCTGAGAAGTATTTCTTAAGTCTCTGATCAAAAAATAAATTTCAAAAGTTTTGGTCTGCGGTGAAAAGATGGTTAAAAGTGAATAGATGTGTTTTAGTTTGGACTTGTTCAAAACTTTTTGTATCTTACATCAAAAACGGTTGAGCGGATTAGGAACTTCAGGGGGTAAAACTGGGTTCAAGGCACTTAGCAACTGTGTGACAAGAGACAGGTGCCATTTGATGTGAAAATCTGTAACTGAAAAGTGGATCATGAGAGTTCCCTCAGCCTTCTACGGAGTCTGTAAACTTACACAAGATGTAGATTGTTACTATCTTATGGGATCAAGTCCACTGGTGTTAATCAAGTATGCTCATCTTAGACAAGAAATCAGAGGTGCATCAACAGAAGAAATGTATATATGGTTGTTATATGTGTGCTCTGGGAAACATCTGGGGAACAGCTCAACTTTAAACTACCATCTCTACCCAAGACACTGCAATAAGGAGATGATTTGTGGAAAAGTTGAAAAGATGGTTATGCAAGTCAGCATAGAGTGGCCTTTGTGGGAGTTTTTCACGATTATAGTGCTACATTCTACAAAGATAAGTGGTTCTCGGCAAAATTGAAACCATGTCTAAAACAGCAATTGAGACTGTCAGCCTTAACTGCTGCCTAATTCTGCAGGTGTACTTCATTATCCTCCAGAATTCAGTTAGTTTTGATTACTTTGCTCTTTGTAGAAAATGTAAGCATGAAAATGAATTCTGAATTTTCAAGGGAGACAGACTTTATTTATTTGAAATAAAGTTTCTTTTTTCAAAAAGTCATTTTTTGCAATATGTTATTTTCTTGCTCTGCACAGGCAAATTATTGTTATGAATCCTCTTTCTTCTAAGATTGGGTAAAATTTCTTTACTGCAATAAAATGTGGACTATTTCGTGTTTGAGTTGTTTGTTTGTGGTTATTATTTTATCTTGCTATTACTTAGATTAAGACAGAGGTAAGATTATTGAAACACTTGTCTAGCACTCCTTTGCGATTTTGGAAACAAATTATGGGATCATTAAACTGTACATTCTTAATGACATCCTTTGGATGAATCATGAAGCCAAGGTCTGGACCAGTTCTCCACTACTTAGCTTTCAATTTTAATTTTATAACATGCAACCCAGTTTCTGACAAATAGGACGTAATATTGGTGCATTCTGTGCTGGAGTCTTTCTCATCTTGTGGTCGAAACTGGCATAGTGTGAAGTTAACACTCTTAGGAGGATGAACATTTTCAAATACTAGACTACAGTGCTGCCCAGTGTTGCTTAAAATGAAATTTCTGAAGATTTGTTTTTTAATTAGGACATGGAACTCAAAGGTTTTTTAGGCTGTAGTAGGAGCTTCTTCATACAGAAAAAGCTCTTTTACTTGCACAAGACTTTCTTTGAAATATGTGAAAACTTGTTTGTATTTATAAGTGAGTTAAACAATAAGGAAACGCATTGAAATGCATCAATTGAAATGCATCTTCTGTTTTCCAACACCTCTTAGAGTACTTCAGAGGTTTGCCAGGATGCTTGCCAGATATGTCCTAGGGATTTAGTGATGCCTTTTGACATTTGGAGCAGGAACACCAAGATTCCCAGCATTATCAAGATGCAATGCCAGATCAATAGGCGATGCCAGAACTTGGAAGGACTTTAAGAGCTTTGATAAATGGTAACGCTATAGTTATAAATGGCAAAGCTCTGAAGGGGTTGTATAAGAGTTTTCTTCAGGTTCATACTTTTAAAAGTTGTATAAATGTCTCACTTTGGACTTGGTAATTACCTCATAAACACAGGCATTTAATTCTAGCCAGATATTCTGCAAAAACACTGAGATTTTCATTTTATACTTGCCCCTTTTTGTTGAAACATCTGAGTAGACAGGTACCTCATTTCTGTCCTGTTTCTCTGTGTGTTGGTGTGCCTTGTGCTGTGCCCTTGGTACCATAGGACCTCTAACACACCCACCTGAGGTACTTTTGCTGCAACAAATTTCAGTAGGGCTACTCCCATAATTCCCAGCATGCTGAGAATTCCTGCTGGCAAAGTTGTCTTTGAGCTGAGAAGAAAATGTATTGTTACCATTACAAAACTCTAGTAGATTAATTGAAAATATGGGTAAAGAAATTACATGTAAAGACTTTAATGCTGTAATGCAAATGATGAAAAGTAAATATAAAAGAAAAGGTATACTAATGCTAGCTTTTAACTCACAGAAGTTCTTAGTTTTGCTTTGTTCTAAGTTTTCAAAGCAACTGAACTTGCTTCGATGCTATTATTTGGGTTTCTGGGGTTTTTTTCCCCTCAAGGTTAAATAGCATCTGTGTTACAACTTCAAAGTCCCGGTTAAGATTTCCCCACTGTGAGTTTCTCTTGTCCCTGTAGCTTAATGTTTCCAGACTTGGTTCAGTGTTCTAAGAAATTGCTTTCCTTTAATCATGAAATAGGCTGAAGTTCACCCAAGTAGCCAGTCACATCCACTTAATCCCTGGGAATCTTTGTCCAGAGGCAGAAGTCAGGAGCTTGGTGTGCCCTGCTCCAGCAGCCTGGTGCTGCTTGAGCAGGCAGTGATGTCTCAGCTGTTGGGTGTGACACTGGCTTGCTCAGAGGAGGAGAGGACATGCTCCTGCTGCAGGGGCTCTAAAGCTGCCTCCTGGTTTCTGGAATTACTCTCTCTGCTGAGTGATATTGCTGCATTATGTACCAAATATCAAACTCTCCGTGGCATGACTGTTTTGATTTTTTGTTTCGCAGTGTTGGAGTTCTGCCCCATGAATTTGCTGCCACCTGTTGTCACCACTGTTTTCAGTTTTTGCCTTTGCATGAATATACTGCTGGTTTTGGCTTTAAGGCATCATAGATAGCAATCTTAATAACTAGTGCAGAAGGGAAATGCAATAAGAATAGCAAAAAAAAAAACTTAATAAAAATGATTGCAGATTTTATATGCATTATTGCATGTTATATGTAGTAAGCTGTATATGTAATATTTTACATCAATAATTTAATACATGTATTCTATGTTTATAAATGCGGACTTCTATATAAATGCGCACACTGCTTATCTTATCTTTCAATTAAGCACAGGTCTGTGTTTTCCTCTGCAAATAAGTACACAAATATCTGTACGTAGTTGAAATACTCATTTGTTATTTTTCATCATAGGGGTGTTTTGATATATTTAAATGATTCCCTATTGAAATTACTTGGGGTTTGCATTTAAAACAGCACACAGGCAAAAATCAAAAAATACTCCCATGAAAATATTTTCTCTTTAAAATGAATACCCTATGTTTTCTCAGCTTCAGTAGCAAAGTTTTCAGTAATTTATCACAGCTGCCATCAGGTGAGTGGATTCTCAATCCACTCAGTTTCTGTATCTGTTGTACAATGTGCTCCTCATCCTGATTGAGAGCTTTTGTGAAAGGCACAGTGAAATGCTTATTCAGTGAGGTCACTGGTCTCTTTGTTAGAGAAATGGAATTTTCCTGCAGTTATTAAGTTCATACACTGTTTACTGAATAGAATAATATTCTCAGCAAGCAGTGTTTACTACCTGCATAAAAGCATTTTGTTAATCTTGTGACAATTATGTGGTCTACAATTAATTAGCTGCCTGTACAACATTAGGAAAATGTGTTAGATTAATTTTGTATAGTAAAACTGTGTGGGTAGAGGTTGGTTGTATTCTGGTTTTGTATTTCCACATACCACAATTACTGTTCTCATGTGAGTGAAAACAGTGTATTACAAAGAGACTGATCTTTCTGATATCATTGTTTCTGCCTAATTGCTTGTTAGGATCTTTAGATTATTTGCTTTGTTAATTTAGAACGTTTTCCCTAGAGTGCAGTAGGATATTTATTTGTATTTCAAGTCTAGCAGTCAGACTTCTCCTATTTGCAGAAATCATTGTTATCTCTTGGCCACCTTTTGGGATAAAACCAGAAAGTAAGAAATTGTTGATTGCAGTGGAAGCACATTAGTTTCAGTTGGATTGGATAAAGTCAGATGTGCTGGCCATAGGGCTATAGAGCACTGCTTGTGTAAATGCCTTTAAGAAATCAGAAGATACTTTTATTCTCTGAGGTGAGCCTTCAGAGAAAGGAAGGAAGGAAGGAAGGAAGGAAGGAAGGAAGGAAGGAAGGAAGGAAGGAAGGAAGGAAGGAAGGAAGGAAGGAAGGAAGGAAGGAAGGAAGGAAGGAAGGAAGGAAGGAAGGAAGGAAGGAAGGAAGGAAGGAAGGAAGGAAGGAAGGAAGGAAGGAAGGAAGGAAGGAAGGAAGGAAGGAAGGAAGGAAGGAAGGAAGGAAGGAAGGAAGGAAGGAAGGAAGGAAGGAAGGAAGGAAGGAAGGAAGGAAGGAAGGAAGGAAGGAAGGAAGGAAGGAAGGAAGGAAGGAAGGAAGGAAGGAAGGAAGGAAGGAAGGAAGGAAGGAAGGAAGGAAGGAAGGAAGGAAGGAAGGAAGGAAGGAAGGAAGGAAGGAAGGAAGGAAGGAAGGAAGGAAGGAAGGAAGGAAGGAAGGAAGGAAGGAAGGAAATGTCAGATGAAGGCAATAATTTCTTCTGAAGGACTGCTGAAAGAGTGAAGATCTGAATGTAGTAGGAATTCTAAAACACGTATGATTTATTTATAGATGCCAATTTGAGGACTTGAGAAGTCTTTCAATAGAATGATTATGGTTTTGGTTTTGTTGGGGTTTTTTTTCTTTGAGTGACAGCAGTTGGAATGCAGCATTGATTGGATTGAGTTGTTTAGTTTGTATACACAGACTTTTAAAAGGCAAATGAAAATTCAATTGCATTAGAATTTAAATGTGTTGATGCAAGCATCTGTTTGCTACATTGATACAGATATTTAGAGTGCACACATATACATACGCATATATATACACATAATAAGCCTTACAAGAACTAGAAACCAACCCCATCTTTATTACCTCTGTAACCAAGAAGTGTCAGAGAAGTGCTTCAAGAGTTGGTAATACAAATGGTACAAATAACTTGGGCTGATGCAGAAAATTTGGGATCCAGCAGCTGAGAAATAAAAAAACGGTGCCTTGAACAAACAGGAGAAGGAGCAGATTAAGATATAATTTTTTTATCTGTTGGAAAGTTTTGTTAAAAATACAAGAGTTAAAATACTGCGCAAATGAGTGAATATAGTAGGTAAATATCTATTTTCTTTATCATTTAGGGATTGATATGAAGGAAGTCAGCAGGAACTGAAGCAACTGCACTGAATTTATTTTGCTTTAGTCCATTGCTCTTAAAGGCTTTCCTAGTTCAACATCCAGTGGGACACAGGAAAAATCCATGGTAGCTTTACAGGACATGCTTGCAATTTTTTTTGAAAAGAGAGACCAGAAGCAACTGTTTCAGAAAACAAATGCTTCTGGAAAAGAGAAGCTCATGGTGGCTTGGCAGGTAGCAAAACACCTATTAATTAGAAAAACAAGTGGGCACATCACAGTCAAATGACTACAGTGTCCTGCTTTGAAAGGGTGGTTTCGTGGTGCTGGTATAAGGCAGGGTATCAGAAATGCTGCCTACATGTTCTTTGTGCAGTACAGGTCCTTAGAACTTAGACAAACGTGCTCTCGGTGTCTGTAAAATTATTGATAAAAGAGTAATCAAGAGCATAAGTGTTAATGGAAATCTGAATCTGAATCTCAACTCTTGTGGATTCTTCAGTCTTGAGCTTCTGAGAATGGACACCTGTTTTCTGTTGTGTGTGATGATTCCCTCTCTAAAGTTTCCCATTTCTACCATAGGACACTGAGTCAGATGTTTGTCCATTACAGCATGCAGGGCTTCCCTCCTGGACCCACGAGGTTCTCTAAGAACTCACATAGGTTGGGGAAATTGATGAGAAAAATGAATCAGGCCAAGCACTGCAAACCAGTCTAGCACCTGAGCTGACATCAAACAAGACTTTGGAAGAAGAAGCTTTAATTCTTAAGGTAAGTACAAAAGCAGCTAAAACTGGAATGTCTAGTGTGCTATTTGTGGTGAAAACTACTGTTTCAGGATTTATAGATTCTAAGATAAGAGCCCCAGTCTGTCACTTTTTCATTTATGTACATCAAGGCATGCACTTTCAATTACAAATAATACAGGACAATAGCACAGTGGGGAGATAAGAATTAAGGAGCTTCCTATTCTGGTGATAAAGTATTTTTTAAAGAGTCTTCCAATTCTGGTGGTAAAATATTTTTCTCCATTCCTTTAGCTTCCAAAGTTTAGGATTTCTGCATGTGTAACATACATTTTCTTGTTATTGTGATATATGAGTTTTTGTTTATTTTATTGGTCTAAAATTACCTTACTTCTATTTTAACTATTGAAGGGTATGTAGTTATGTTTTTACTGGATGTCTGATAATATAAAAGTGTCATTTTAGAATTAGTGTCTTCCTGCTGCCTGTATTTCTGTGCAACCATAATAAAATCTCTTCTTGTTGCCTCTGTTTTCCCTCTGTCTGTGTATCATCAGCTGAAACTGCAAGCCCCTTTTGAGAAAAAAAACTGTCTCCCAGTAAAATGGAGGCTTTGTCCCAGCTGGAGCCCCTTTGGATTACTCTTACATAAATACTGCAGGAATAATTGAATCCCACCAATAGCAAACTTAATAATCCAACAGCAGCTCCTTCGAGCTCTGATGATGTTGTTGTGCATGGGGATCATCCTGAGCTGCTGTGCTGATACAAGAATGATTTGATGTTTGTCTGCTAATACACTAAAGATATGGGCAGAGACCTTGGGTGACTCCTGTGAGTGAAGACATTGCTGCCACCCTGGCACATTGCATTTCTCTGTCTGAAGCAGAGGTGGGTTTCAGATGAAATTTCCAGCTGGTTTCATTCCTGCCTGCTCCTCCATTTGAATTAGTAAGTCTGTAATGGAATTATAGAATATCTGTGCCAGTAATGTTTATACAGCAGGCAGTATGCCAAAGGCTTGACAATATCATAAGTTAATTAAATGTGAGTGTATGTATGAACAAAAAGATAATTCAGTTGTGCTTAGGGTATATAGCCTCTGCTTGTCAGGCTTTCCTGCTTAACCTACAACTTCTTGGACAGGATATTTTTATCTTCTGCAGGCCAAGGTCTCTTTTGTGATGCTGCTTGCATCCCAAGCCAGTTCACAAACACTTTGTAATCACAGCACATTACCAGCACTCTCTTCCTCCTGCTCTTATTCTTTTACCCATTTCTGTTTAATTTCCCTCCATGGGCGACTGAGTCCGAGTCCCTCCTTGCAGCAGAGATATTCCTTCCCTTGACTGCAAAGGTGTTCTGAGCAATAGGGTCCCATTTTGTACAAGTGAAATTGAATATCTGCAGTGTGAGTCTGGATATTTTCTTTCCCAATTTTATAATTTCCCTTTTTTCTTTCTCAATTCCTTTTTTATTTCTCTGGATACGTTTTCCTCTTCTTCAATCTTAAGCTACTTCTATTTTGTCTCATAGAACATATCCACATTTTACTTCCCAGTTTGCTCCCTCTTCACAGCCTGAAGGTCTCACACTGCTGTGTTCTGGCTACAGAGGTGGGGAAGGTGCATTGAGTTAGACTGACTCAATCTGCCCTGTGACACTGTTTCCAGGTAGGGGTAGAGTCTTCCAGGTTCTGGCATAGATGATGTTCACTCTTTTTGAACAGCAGTCAGACTAGGGTTATGTTGATTTAATAAATATTTTTTATTTTATCTTTTTGGGGCAGGACCTGAATTTATAATGAGGAAAGGAAAGTGTAAAGGTTTGTACCACATGGGTCTCACTGGCCTTGTTTTCCTCTTCACATGGGACCTGCATCAAGTTATCAATGCATTTGCTTCCTCACGTGTAAAATGGACTGAGACAGTTCTATTACCCAGTGGCTTGATTTGTTTAGTGCCTCAGAGCCCTTGGATTCAAGCTTTTAAAGAGATGAAAATGTCCTAAAAAATTGTTATTCTGGTTGGGTCTATGGGTTTTGGAAATCAATGGATTTCTTTTATTTTAGAAAGAAATTGGCACACACCTTGGCTGTGCTCAAGCAGAAATCAGCATAATCCACTGTGAAGGTTTCTGAGTGCATCCACACACACTACCAGCAGAATAGAGTTAAGTTTTAGACTATACCTGAATGGATTTAGGTGACAGCCTACCAATTTCTTTACTTCTAGCAGTGCAGGCAGAGCCAAAAAAGCCAACTACACAGCCACTGTCAACCCTCTGGGATGCACTATACGAGCTCTCTGGGATCCACTGAGTCTCTGCTGCTTCTTTGCACCTCCCAGGCTGGTCCAGTCTGGCTTTGAGTCAATTAAACAAAAATGTTCAAATTATCGGTTTGATGGAAAGGGTGAAATCACCCACAAAATAGTTAAGTCTCCTCACTGACGTGGCTGATGCTAGCCAAAAGACTGCAAAAAGCAGATAACCCCACCCAAAGACTTTAAAAAAGAAGTACCCCAACAGTGTGGCAAGTCAAAAGAGAACACTGGTTTCCTGTGGATTGTGTGAGCAGTCTGAGTGCAACTGGAATTTTTGATGAGATCATTTGCATAAAGGACATATAAAGTTTCATTTTAAGTCTTAAGGTATTTAGAAGTTTTAAGGATAAAATTATTTCTCAGGGGTATCAAAATGTAGTAGATAGCTGGAGGTCACACAGCTGAGCTGTAGGAATTGGATAAATGTTCATTTAATGTGACAAGTGAATAATTTTATGTTAGCTTAATGTTTTCAAAAGCTTGGGTTTTATTTTAATTGCTTATCAATGATTTATGTTGCACACCACAGGAACAGAAACAGTGACTAGCTTAATTATGCATAAAAAGTAAAATGCTTATGAGTTTATTTGTTTCTGCACTACATAATAAGTTTTCTATTGTTTCCCCATGAGAGAAATATGAATATTTCAGTATATTTGAATATATTATCAAATAAATATAAACTGAGCCATTGCTTCTCTTCAATCTTTGTCCAACAGACTTATGAGGTCCAAATCACTCATTATGTCATCTGTGGTAGAGAATCTGTATCTGGGCATTGACCTTCTGGCTGCTGACTTGTATTGGACAGTGAACAAAGCTGTAATCAAAGCAGCATTTAAACTTGACATATAACTATTTTGCTGCTTCTCTTCCACTGGATATATAAGCCATAAGAAATGAAGATTGTCATTGTGGGAGTAGCATGAAGCAATCTAGAAAAGATACCTTTGAGGTTTTAAAATACCAGCTGTTTTGATCGGTCTTAAACATCCTGGGGCAGGTTCCAATGAGGGTCTCGGGAGCAGCCATGTCCAAAAGGCATGCATGAGCTGATGAAGAGAAGCTACAACCTAGAAGCCTTTAAATAGCATTCTCAATAGAAGAGATTTTGGGCACAGATGTATATAAACTGTGAAAGAGGAAGCAATATCTTCTGGTTCCTGGACAGGTCAGACAGGTCAATGTATGAGATGAAATTCCATCATTGTAGGTGACAAAGCCCAAGAGGCAGAGACCCCAGACCTTTTATGCCTACAACCATTTGAGAAATAAGAGCAGTAGAGGCAAGACAGAACATCCCATGCCCCTCTGGGCACCCAATGAATTTCATAAACTGTTACAGGTTACAGGATGATAGGTTTGAAATTCTGTATTGTGTTAATTTAGTATTATGTTAATTTTTTAGTTCTTAATATTATGTCTGACTAGAGCAGGAAGATGTAATAAGCTCTGACTTACTGAACTCTGGTAAGAGCTGGGTGATTCCATAAAGTGGTAGCTCATAAGAAGCAGACCTCAGATTCCTCAAAAAGTATAGCCCTGTACAGCAATGGAGGCAAAATCAAATTTTGCCACAAAGAGGATAAAACAAATAATGAGAATGCACTGCCTGGGCTAGAAAATGTATCATTGCCCTGCAGAGAAGGTGAGATGAAGAGAATATGGTTATCCTGTGCTTCCCTCCTCTGCCAAGGGAGGTGGTAGAGTCACCATCCCTCAAAGAGTTTAAAAAAAGACTGGATGTGGCACTTGGTGCCATGATCTAGTTGAGGTGTTAGAACATGGGTTGGACGCGATGATCTTAAAGGTCTCTTCCAACCTAGAATTTCTGTGATTCTGTGATTCTGCTCCATATCTAATGTAAAGACATTCCTCTATTGTGACCTTCTCGTGTCACTGTCATATTTTCTGGAAAAATCCCCTTGCCCAGGATTCTTCTCCTGGTTAAGAAGAAGCCTCAGTGAAAAAGGAAAACAATATTATCTCATTTGATTCTTCTGTGTTTTGCTGCTTTGGAATGTGGTTTGGAGATTGTTTATCCAACAGGTGGTTGTTTGATTGGTTTGATTTAATGACCAATCACGGTCCAGCTGTGTTGGGACTCTGGTGAGAGTCACGGGTTTTTAATTAGTATCTTGTTAAGCTTTCTGTAAGTATCCTTTCTCTATTCTTTAGTATAGTTTTAGTATAGCATAATATAATATAGTATAATATTGTCGCAGACATTTTTTCACAGAAATCCTTTCTTTCAGATTTCTGTGTCTTCTGGAGGGCAGAGGCCTCAGAAGATAATGTAAACAATTGTTATCAGCTGCGGTGGAATGCGATAGGATGCACCTATTTTGATTGGTGATTGGTTCATGTTCCCATGTTTATAATTAAGGGCCAATCACAAGGAACAAGCTAGGGACAGAGTCCTTGGACACAACTTTGTTATAGATTCTCTTCTTTCTATTCTTAGCCTAGCTTGAGCAGCTCTGCAAACCTCTCTCTTATTTCTATTTAGTATAGTCATAATGTATTATATATGATATATCAATAAATCCAGCCTTCTGATCAAGAAACAAGATTCACCATCTCTCTCTCACCAGCAGCGACCCACTCAGGGCACAGTAATATAATATAGTATAATATAGTATAATATAGTATAATATAAGCCTTCTAAGAACATGGAGTCAGATTCATCATTTCCTTCCTGCCATGGAGGACCCTAAAAATACCACATTCTCCCTCTATTTCAGGGGTGGCTCACGGACAGTCACGGGGTGAGGACTGAGCTGGATATGCAGCAGGGTGGCCCAGCTGTCACTGGCACTGGGGAGGTCCTTAGATGGAGTCACACAGGAGTGGTGCCTACCCCTGCCTCTTTGTTTGCAATGGCAGCTGAATTCCTGCCTCTCCCTGAAGGCAGCTGGGACTTGTGTGATCGCTGAGGTGACCACAGTGCTGCAGCCAGGAAAACTTGATAAATGGGATCAAAAGCTTGTGTTGGCTGTTGGTACTGGACCTTTTCTGCAAGTTCCTTACTGTCCCACATTTACAGGATCAGCATCCAGCTTAGCCTATAGTTAGTCCTACCTGGATGCAGCAGAGGAGAGTGTTAGAGGCAGCAGAGATGTGAAACAAGAGGAGTGTTTGCACTGGCGCACATGGGTGATTGTCCTGCAGGCACTGACTGACAGATGGGCCAGGAGAGAGTCAGACCCTCGTGTGCGAGCTGCACTGCCATGTGGGAGCAAATGAGACTTTCTCCTCCTTGATTCCAGGCACTGGAAATCTTCAGAAAGAATCAGAAAGCAAAGTTCACTCATCAGCTTTTTCTCTGTGACTTGTCTCAGCAGTTGCAAAAAGGAGAAAACATCTCAAAATTTTACTTAGGCTTCTGCTCTAGTTTTTGGCTAGTACTCACAGGTTTATCCTCTCCCTCAAGTCAGAAGTAATCATAAAAATGTAGAGAAGTTCAAATAGTGTTTGGGAATGCTTTCTGGAGAAAAGCCTTTCCTGGTTTCTCTTCTCTATTCCATATACTAGGCTTCTGATTACTTTTAAATTTTTTTTTTTATCCATGAATTTTTGTTTATAAAAATTGTGTCCTTTAAGTTTGACCAGACTAAGTCTTTTCTCTAACTTTCCTTACTTCAATGCCACATATTTTACTTTTGAATTTGAAACAACTTACAGAATATGATGAAGGAATAAGAACTGTTCATATAAATCAGCCTTGGCTGAACGACCAATATACATTTACCTTTAAATTATTTCTACAATATAATTATTATTTAAATTATTGCAGGAGAACACATTTCTGGTGCTATTGCCAGACAGCTTTTGATGGATGTAAATGAGGATGAGTTTACCCTGAATCAGCAAAGGCAGATATGTGGGCAGACCTCTCTGCCACTGAGGCGTGTCAGGCTCAGAGGCTTCCAGTGGAAACACTGGATTTGAATTTCCAAAGGACCTGGAGCTATGCCTAGGAAGAGCAGGGGCTGTATCCACTCAGTCTAGTTAGGTGGGTGCTGTATTTAATTTTTTGTTTCAAATTTATTTTCTAGTCGCACCATTTGTACAATTGTCTCAAAGTCCTCCAGCTTATTTCTATCAGATTATAGTTAGGCCCGATATTCTGGAAATAATGATCCCATTCAAAATCCACACCTTGCCTGATGTTTTCAAGGCTGGCCTTGGTTTGAATGTAGAAGTACAGGGTGTCTAATGCAAATCTAATGATGCATAGAAAGTAACTATTTCAGCTAAGTGGAGCATAGTATTTACAACTAGAACCCATTTAAGTATTCTCAGTATCGCTACTACTTGTGTTTATAATGTTTATCTATATGCAAATGAGAACACTGCTGTTCATATTTATGTTTGTCATTTTGTCTCAGTTTGTCAGGAAAAGAGCTTTGATAAACTTTCTGAAAAGAATTCTTACAGCTTTCTAAAATAAAACTTTGATTGGTGCAAGAAACAGATGCGGAGGTTTTTTAAATTATAACTCTTTGCCTAAAAAATACTGCTGAAGTTTTAAGTAAATGTTTTCTGTATTAGGTGTTTAGAATAGGCCCTGTACCTTGGTATATTGCAAAATAATATGTAAAGCTAAATCAATAGATGTTCATCCAGTTTGCCTCTCTTTGCTGTAAAAGACCTCCTTCATCCTATTCATGATTCACACGCTTAGGCTACTGTCCCCTCTTCACTACTGCAATCCATCAAGCAAAAGGTTGAATTTGTCACAATGCTGAAGAGCTGAAGTGCAGTGAGATGCTAGCTCTAAAAGGTGCAGCTTGACCACACAAGTCAAACACAGAGCATATGTTGTGTAGGTGTCTTCTAGAGAAGCCCGTGGACTTCTGAGGGCACAGTTTTCAGCTGGCTCAGTTCCCTTCACTGGCCTGCCCACCATGGCTTCAGCACTGGTACCTGGGAGGGGAGCTTGAGTGGCAGAGGACAGGGCACATGGAACAGCCTCAATCACAGCCTCTAACTGCTTCATAATTCATCTTGTGCAGGTTTCCATATGACATAAAGGCCCATTTTTAAAGGTCAGCCTTCATTTCAGCATGAAACAGTGGTGAGACATCCCTGCCTCTTACTTCATCACTTGCATCATTTTACGTTGTAAAAAGAATACTGTTGGAAACCAAGGGTTCATGTTGAAGCCCCACAGTTACTGGTGGGCTGGAGTTGATGTCTTGCTCTCCACATGGATGACAAAAATTTTGCCTGAATTCTGGCATGGGGGATGCTCCTTATGGGGAGCAGAGTCTGTGTAGCTGCTCAGCCCAGGAGTGTGTGGTGACTGCAGTGCCCTCAGCCTGCTCTGTGGCTTGTAGGAAACAGCCAACCGCAATCGAAGCTGAAGGACTAAACCCATGCTTCACCTTTTACAAGGTACTTTTCTAGCAGTGGATTTGGCTTTTCTTGGTGCTGGGGCACAGACTCCAGAGAGGAGGAAAGTTTGAAATGTCAGTGAGGTACTTTACATTCGGCAGTTCTGAGCACACGGGTGTTTTTGGGGAAAGACATACATCATTAAATGGAGTCTGTTGGTGCCCAGCACTGGGGGGCCTAAGTGCTCTGCTGGGCTTTGAATGCTGTAATTTGTGCTGTCCAACATGAAGAGTGGCTGTAATTTGCTGCCTGCTTCCCTTATAGATGGTGAAAGAAGGCTAATTATTTGGCCAGACTTATTGGTATTTGGGGCTTTATGAATTTTATCATACAACTTGATTAGTTTCCCAAAGAGGTGCTCCAAGTTATGTTTCCTCAGGGGACAAGCAATTTGTGGGAGCTCCTTCTGAGTATCTCCCATTGCCCACCCACCACTCCCCACCCCAAAATCACACACTATCTCTTAGCACTCAGTTGTTGATCAGCCTGGGAGCAGCACCACCTCCCAGGTTACTCTGCCTTTCATGCAGCTCAGTTTCTAACCACATCAATGTGCTTTTTGGGCAAAGGCCCTTCTCATTTCTTGGAGACACTTAGCTGCTTTTCAGTTTTACTCTGAGTGAAAGGTGAATGCTGATGTTCCTGGCTTTGGGAGTCTTCATCCACCCTCCTGGTTAAAAATTTTAATAGTGACTTACCTAAACAAGGTGGTACCTTCTGAGCAATTAATGATTAAGAGCTTGCACAAGATCTGGAATGTGTAAAAGCCTTAACATCAGCAATGAAGTAGGAAAACAGTAATTTCAAAATTATTTTTATATTAAAGTATTTAAGTGACTTGCAGTACATTAAAATCTATCATATTGTATTATACATGATTAAAAACTCCCCTAAGAAACACAACAGATATAAGATTACTGTATCATCATTGTAATTTTAAGAAGCATTATTATGCTTTGTGCTTTGCACAATGCTGCATTGGTGACAGCTCAGAGAATTTCTTCAATAATGCATTTTCATTTGTGTCAGACAATTGTTTTGGTGAGTGTGTACTGAATTCAGTGAGAATGGCAAATTAAATCCAGCCTAAGGTGGAGTCGGCAGTGGTGCTGGTGTAGGGAGCAGGTGTTTATTTTGCAGTCTGTCCCCAGTGCAGATGGCTTTAGGAGGCAGGAATGCCTCCTGCCCTGCTGGTCTGAGGTGTCTGCAAATGAGTAGTCTTCCTCACAGATTATACAGTATTTTGTTTCTTTATTGCTGTAACCTATTTCAGAACTCTATCTAAAAATGGCAGAAAGCAGAACAGTAACTTGACTTGTCTTAGACTGGCACTCTCCAGGAGAAGAGAAATATGAGACTAATTACTAATTTTTCCTGCAAAACTGCTTGACTAAGTAGCTGTAGCCATTGTAAGTCACTATTAAGCCCCACGACCAAGTGCTGCTGAGGAAAAAGCATATCTTAAAAATCTTGCTTAGCTGTTTTCCATTCATGTTTAAACAATCATCTGTGATTACTTCAATTTTCAAGATGCAATGTACAGAGGGAGCTCTGAAACTCATTGCTTTTCGCTGTTCAAACCTTATTTAGCTAAACCTGTTCGAATAAAACCAAATAAGAATGTACAAAGTAGATAAGCGGTGATTTTTTTCTTTCTGATAGAAGTAGAGGAATTTTTAGTAAACCACTTCAATTCAGCATTTGTAGGTGGAATTGCAGAGGTTAATATGTGCTGCTAAGATAGAGCTTCTGAAAAAATTGTTTCTTGGTAGTTATATGGAAGCTATTAGCTACAATCTGAACCATCAAAAATATAACAGGTACTGTTTGCAGTATGAGTTTTCCATTTCTTGAACATTATTGACAACTTCTAAGAAGTGGTCCAAAAAAGAAAATTTTGAGAGAGTCAGCAGTAGAAGCCAAAAAAGAAGGATGAAGACAGTCCAGAGATTTCCATGTTTCTCAGAGATAATTGCTCTCCTCTTTGCAAGCAAAGGTCACTTCAAAAAGTATGAGATATTGCAAAAAGAGAATTTTAAAAAGAAATTAAAAACAGGTGTGAAATCTTTTGGAAAATAGTATAAGATGGAAACCAACTGAATTTGCTGAGTTATAAACAAATTCTCCAACTGGCTGTATGACAAATGAATGGCTGTGCCACTTAAATCAGCATGGAAATTCCGCAGCACTGCATGCCAGATCTGAAATGGGGCAGACTGCTTGTTATCTCTGCAGCATTTCAAAACTGTAGAAAATAAATGAAATTACCTATCCAAAATAAATCCCCAATGCAAAAATGTTTTGCACTTGGATGTGAATTTTCCCATCTGGAGAAGAATGACTGTCAATAGTGAGCTGATGCTTAAAAGACAAGCCAGAGGACGCAATCTGGCTGCTCCTTTGAGTCCAGGGGCTATCTGAAAGTGAACAAGTGACCCAGGGGCAGCATCCAGGTTACAAAGTTTTTGCAACTTTTAATGAAAAAGGCTGTTTATACTAATTAATGTAAATATTAAAATAAACACTATAAACACATAGAGAAAAAAGACCACCTCTCTGCAGAAACACTTATGGCCCAGCATTGAACCAAACACAGAAAATGGAAAAGGCCAAAGGGATAAAAATGAAGATTTTCTTCTAATTAAATCATCAGTTTCTGACAGGAGCATCAGCACAGGAAATGCATGGTCTCACTTTGAAGTTTCCAAGGGGAAAATCAAGGAAAGATGAACCCTTTGTGTGTTGGTGGCTCTTCACCCATTGCTAGTGTCCACGCTCCTGCTCCACAGGACTGACCAGCTCATCCCTTGGCTGCTGAGAGGGGCCCCAGACACTGCCTGGGAAGAGCACTGCCGAATGAAATAAGTGTAAGAGATTGAATAAGTTGAGTAAGCCAAAACCATTGTCAGAAACTGCATACAAGCAAACAATTCCCTCTAGCAACAGTCTGCGGATAAAAGTTTTAAAAGCAGTTGCAGGTGTGAGGACCATGCATGGAGTTTCCCCTTTTTGGAATGTCTCTGGTTTGTACTAAGGTCACACTAGTGACAGTCGCTCAGCTGCGTGGTCAACCTTCCAACCATGTATCCTTTGGGAAAGGCAATATTTGTCTGCTGCAGTCCCGAAGAGATCTGTATCTGCAGAATTGGCTTTTCAGTCCACTTTGTTGGATGTGATGTGCTGTCTCATCCCCTTATCCATAACTACTGTTTTTTGGGGATTAAAATCTGAACAAACAGTGACTATTTATATTAAAGATTTTAAAATCTACTGTTTATTCTAACTTCCATTTACTCTCAAATCTGCTGCGAACAGTAATTAAACAATATTTGAAATGTCACTACAAAATATAATTATAGAAATAGCTGATTTTCATGAAAAATTAGCAGAAGAGATAAAACCATGAGTTTGAAGAAATCCACCTTAGCAAATCTAGATTAAATATTTTAAAATTTATTTTATGAAATCATGAGCTATAGTTAATGTTCTGTGCATATCTTAACATTTTCCTTAAGTTTTCCACAATGCTTAGTTTTCAACTTTCAGAACAGAAGAACTTGGGCAGGTTTTGCTGTGGATTCAAGAAAGACAGGAAATAGATCTTTCTTAGCCTTGAAAGCAGTTGTCACTTCCCTGTTGGGGAAGTTCTCTCCGTGTACAGAGTTGCAAACACCTCTGACACAAACACAGATATTTGCAGCCTCCAACATTTGCTCAGAGAATTAGAGCAGAGGCAGCTGCGCAAACTTTGTGTCTGAAATTCTTTGAATGGACTGGGCACTGACTGAAAATCATGGTTTTTAAAGTGATCTGACCCTGTGACCAAATATGCAATATTTGAATGGAGGGAGAATAAAAAATATAATTGCAATAGAATTGAACTCTGCAAAGACACATTTAAATATGCTGGGTCAGTGAAAGGTTTTCTAACTTACAGTTCCCTCTGGGATATACAGTGATGTAAACTGTTTGTACCAGCCTCAGGAGCACAACCTCTCCAGCACGTGATAGAGGTTTAATGGTGGCATCTCAGTTCTTTTGCCTCATGCAAAGCTTTTTAGTTTTGTCTCACAAAGGCAGAATGATCATCCAGTCCCTTTTCCCATCAATATTTTCTCTGAAACTCAAATTTTTCTTTTAAGTTGGGGTGGAGACTGTTACTGTGTACAGGAAGTGTCAAAAAAATCCCCATGTTTGGTCTGAATTGTCATCTTCTCTCCATCCTAGAAGAGGTCTTCACCCTCAGGTCTGTCTGCTGTGGCACAGCCCGTAAGGGAGCCCAATGGCAACACTCCAAAATGTTGCACTTTCTGATTTCACTAACAGCAGAATTCATGTGCCAGTCGTGAGGTACAGGAATTCTCCTTTCATTTCTCTCCCAGCTGCCCTGCTCTTCGGACCCTGCAGGCAGCCAGGGAATGTAGCACACCTTCTTTCTCTGCCCTTAGCAACCTGATGCTGTCCTTGCATGCAGGATAGACAGATGAGAAAGAAAATCCCAGTCCCAAGTGTTCTCTCCCTCCTTATGAGCACAGACAGATTTTAAACCTCTGTATGTGCCTTTCCTAATGCAAATTCATTCACAGGTCCTAGATTAAAATAATAATAGATTAAAAATTTTAAAAGAAGTTTAGAATGGAATTGCCGACCTGAATTTGCTTTTGTCAGTGTGTTGCATAGCAGCCTGGATGACGGGTTTCTTTTAAGACCATGTTTTAATTGAAGATTTTTCTTAGTGCATCATACAAAGCATGCAGGTTTGATTTCTTTGTAATATTTTTGCTTGCTTATCAGTTTCTGTATGATCACATCCATTCTTAGAAGGAACACTGCAGCACAGAGTATTTGTTTGCATTAGGTTATCAGAAATGTGGTTCAGTCTGAGATTAAAAAAAGAAAGAGAATGAATTACAAGTCTCTTGAGATATGATAACTCTGTTCAGCGCTTCAGTTTTATATAAGGAGCACAGGAGAATAAATTAAAACTACACAGATAGTCTTATTCTTCTTAATTCTTAAATTCAAGTGCTTTATCCTCCTGAGATAGTTCCTTCAACCTATATTGTTTTGCGCATAATGTATGTAAGTATTTATATATAGCCTGCCTCTTCACCTACTGTTTTGAAAATTTCAGGTGATAAGAGGAGACGTTTTAAAAGCCTGACATAAAATTGGTGCAGTGCAGGGGAATGGTAAATAGGAAAGCAAAGCAGCAGTATAGTACTATTGACAGTCAAAGCCTGTACCACGTAACCTTTGGGCTGCAGCTTGGCATGCACAGCCAGTCTGGCATTTGCATTGCCTCGAGGGAGGCCCTGGTCTCTCTGACCTTGAGAGTCTTTGAATGAGCAGAAAATGGGATAATACTGAGGTAATACCTTCTCTCCTGAGGGATGTGCCATTTATTAGCAGCTTTTACACGTTGCTATTTTGTTCATCATGGAAAATAGCCTCAGAAAGAGCAGGTTGCCTCAGTTCCCTGAACACAATTATGTGTTAAGGGACTGTGGGAACATCGAGTTAGGAGAAGCAGACCACAAAAATACAGGAGAGTGTTGCATTAAAGGCACATCTGACACAATATCTGAGCAGAAATTCTCCAAACATACCACAGTGAAGTGTAGGAGTCCTGATATATCCCAGCCACAAACATCCTGCTCTCCTGCCCAAGCAGGTCAGCATCTCTGGGCAGGTTGATCCACTCTCCCAGGGTCAGAGACCCTCAAGGGTTTTCTGGTTAAACAGTTCCCTGTTGGAAAGAACTGCCTCAGTGAGGCTGAAATGTGTAATCAATTGTGACACAATTCAGCTTTGAAACAAGCTTTGGTTTTACTTTGAAAAGAAACTGCTGGTTTTGAAGGTGGCAAATAAAACATATCTTCAGTGATGCTTTGCTTTACCACTTCTGAATTATTTTTATTTTTATAGTGCTTTCTGGCTTCCAATTTGTTGTCTGAGAGTTGTATGTGTAACTAAATCAGACATGAAATACAGTCAGTGATAATTTTAAAATAATATTTAACATGAACTTTCACAAATTTGCCCTTAATTTTAAGGAGAAATCATTGTAATTGTTTAGAGCCCAATTCCAGCATGATATACTTCAGGTTTTCCTCTGTACATTTCAGTTTTAACTCCAGTGGTCGGAATAGGAATCCTCTCTTAGTACAACATCATTACATATCTGTACAGTCACTGATGAGTCCTCTGGAAAACAGTGCTTAGATGTGCATTTTTCATTGAAAAACCAAAAATGGGAGTGATGCGCGACCATTCTGCTCAGCTAATACAAACTGCACTCTTACAATATCAACTACAAATTCATTGGAACACTATGAACTCCAGAGAAGCACATAAGAAAATTAAAGAAGCAGCATCTGTAATATAATAAGTAGACATAAGGTGGGCAGGTACTCTAAAACTACAGCCGTCCAGTCTCCCAATAAATTTATGCAGAAATGAAAATTTTGATGATACAGTGCATCTAACTAGGTTATACCACCATTAAGGGATGTTCTGAGTACATTGGTACAGTAATTTACCATAAAGAAGCAAGCAACCTGTTTTCCTTACAGGAAAAAATCGAGTTTGACAACACCAGTCAGACAGATTTAGAAAGGGCTTTTTACAAAGGAGTTTGACAGCTAGCCATCCATTTTCCAATTATAATCTAATTGAGGGTCTGATTTTCTCTGGTTTGTATCAAAATCACATAAAAAAATGTACTTGTGTTCATCATACAAGTGTATATTTGAGTAAAACATTATTTGCTTGACTATAGCATATTTCCCCAAAAAACATCAATATCTTCACCTGAAGGCAGTAGAAATCTTCAGCTGAGGACACCAAAGGGTGAAAAATCCTTCACTTTCTCAGGTGCCTTCTTAATAGCCATTGCTCATATCACATTTTTCATGGTACGTATGATTTCATTATTGCTCACATCATTGCTCACATCAGGCTTCACCATTCCTCATCTACATGTTTTCCCTCCTGGACATCTGATACCTACTTTGAGATTATGGATTAAAAACATTCAAAATTGATGGTCTTTGTTTTGATTCCTGTGACTGTCCAACAGGCATGCTTATACACCACAAGCAGATTAGGCATGAAGTCACCACAAGGTGATTTTGCTCATCACATTCTTTCATTCAAACAATATTTTTTCTGTTTTCTAATTTTGTTGTGATGCTGTCTTGGAAAAGCAAAGTACATTCTTTTTGCTCCATCAGTTCAAGGTGTTTTTCAACATTTATATAAAGACATACCGTTTACATAGATATTCATTATTCATTTTTACTCTGAAGTTTTGAGATCACGCTACCCAGAAATATCGCATCTGAGGCAATAGCTATTTCCCAACACTGATCAAAAAAATTTTTTAAATTGGTGTTTACATTAGATTTACCCTCTTACTATAGGCATGTAAAACTAGTAATAACAGAAAAAAAAGACCGGGCATGTTTATAATTTTGAGAGCAAGAGGTCTATGAACCTGTTCTAAGACTTTCCAAATATGGATTAAACACATCCACAGTGTCAGTAGACCTTTATACCAGCTCCAGTTCAGAAAAGAATCACAAAATGTCTAACGTTACTCACAGCAAGTTTTGAAAATGCTAAAAAAATATGATCTTCTGATGTTGAATTTTGCTCTTCAACAGCTGGATTTCAAGGCTTGGTTGCAGTTTGTCAAAACTATTCAGAATTGCCATTTCTCTGAGGAAGATACTCCCACACACGAGCAGCCTTGGGTGTCATGGTGTCATTTGGGTGCCAAGCAACCTTTGGACAGAGTGATATGGGTATATTTTAAATTGACAGGCCCCAAAATAGCAAGCTTAAATTCCCACTGGAAAGGTGGTGTATTGAAAAGGATTTCATGTGCAGCCAGCAGGTAAAAAAGCTGGGAAACAAGCTACTAGCCATACTGTCACAGGTGCACAATAATGCAATATTGATTTTAAGCATGAGCAGTTTTGGCATGTAGAGCAGTCATGAAGAAAATGTGTGTTATTAGATCTAATTCAGACAAAAATGGATTCGATGCAAATCTTTGCATCAAACTGATAAACAGACTTGAAAGGTAAATATGCTACTGGCAGCCCATGGAGTAATGCTCATTTTTCAGTTTTAGAAAGAAAATGCCGGAACAATAAAAATACTAATTTCTGAATGCTTTATGTACTTGAAATTAAAAATCCTCTACAGACTTTGAAACTGTTTGGACCATCTGCTTGTCAGAGAGCAGCAGCTACAGGCTGCTTTGTGGAAGAGGGTGGTTTTGGAGCCAAGGGTGACAGCCACAGTGGCACGGCTGTCCCCATTCCGCCAAGGTGCCATGCCCCATGGCACCCAGACAGCAAGGACAGAGCAGGTGCTGTGTCCATGACCATGGCCAGTGATTGCCAGTCACATCTGCAGTGGCAAGGCAGGACCATGGCCAAGCCAGGAATCCAGGTCACCAGGCTGGGGCAGGGGGAAGTGTGGGACAGCGCTGGGTGCAGGAAACTCTGCAATGAAGCTCAGGCAAGGGCTGAGGTCATTAACTCAGCTCCTCAGTGAGAAGTGACGCCCCAAAGTCTTCCAGCTCTTGTGCTGCATGTCTGAGCCAAGGTTACCCAGCCGTGCTGTATCAGGGCAGGCTTGGAACACAGGCAGCCAAATCCACGGGAGAGGGGAAGGACTTGCAGAGGCTCTCCGTGCAGTCAGAGCCCTGACACTGCTCACCTTTGGGTAACACAGCTGAAGTGTTTGGGCTAACAGAATTTAAAAACTTTCGGAGACTGGAAACTTTCAAAGATCCTTGCCAGCCTGTGGTTACTGCCCTATTAAGAAAATGTTATGAGTCAAATTATTTTCTGGTACTCCTCTGTTGGTAGGTTTTGAACATTGGAATATTCTGCTGGAGCAAGTCATAATCCAGCAGATATGACAGAAGTGGAAAACATTTGGATAACCAGTCCATCTAGGTTTTAGTGAAGAAATAACAATGACAAACAAGTTATAATGTGCTATTTAGCAAATCTAAGAGCCATCTGAGCTGTACAGAATCCACAGACCTGATTTTTCTCACTGGTGCTTCAGAGAAACAAAAGTAGAATTTTACAAAAACAAAAGCTTCTGCAGAGTTGTTAATTCAAAACAAGCAGTTTTGTCAATACCCAGCAAGAAAATGGAAAGTCAACATTATCTTAGGGCACTCTCTTCTTCCATTCACATTAACCTTTGGCACCTTGATTAGCCACTGCCTTTTTACTCATAGATCATCAAAACAGTGAAGACATGTCTTAGTCTGCCAGCATGGTCTGCTTTCAATTCTGACCGGAGAAGGATAGTTGAATGTTTCATAAAACAGATTCTGTTCTAATGAGTCCAACAAAATGACTGTCAATAACTTTCTGCTTGTGGTGAGTGCAAACATTTAAATACCATTGCAAAGTGTGGCTTGCATCTGGTCTTCTTTGGTGTGAAGCTAGCCCAAGTGTTAGACTTTTAGGAGTGTATGTCAAAAATAATCCTTGTAATGCACTAACTAGCTGGCTCAGCCCGATTGCACATGCTCATATACTTCCCAAATCTGCAACTCAGCTTCAGAACTCTGTTCATCTCTGTTGTCACAGAGAGCTGATTGATGTGTGGTTCTGTTTCATTCTGTTTAACACATGAAAATGTTTCTGTCTTCACAGTTGCTGGTGTTAAGCATATGTGTTCATCACAGGGATGCAACTCATTAACTACTAAGGAAGTTCCAAGCTATCATTTGTCTTCCCTTTGTAGTCTTTGAAATAATCCCTGTGGTGTAGGACTGAACACAGATAATCTGGAGTCAGTTCAGTGAGTCACATGTTCCTCATCAGGATCAAGAGAAAGATTCAGCAGTCCTACAGTCTGGAATGAAGATTCTTCAGTGGCACCAGCTGAATAGTTTACAAACTGGCCAGCTTGCAATCAGTTTATAACCCAGGGGTGGCCACTTTATTTGCAGAAATAATTAAAGAGCGGTGAACAAAGAAGACAGAAAGCAGACTTCTCTTAGAAGTGGTGGCATTCGTCAACATGACTAAGCACACAGGGAGCTGATGATGGACTTGACAAGGGGAATGTATTTGTTGAATGGCGAGGTTCCCTAGATGACACAGTTTTGCAATTCTTTGTCTGTAACTCTTCATTCTTGCAAAGCTTTTGAAGTTGCCACCATGATGGACAATTCTGCCTCCATCATTACCTGTGTGACCATAACACGAGGGTTACTAACATGCCTTCTGCCTCGGATGGATCCTAATGGGATCAGGACTTAATTGTATGTACAGCCCCAAAGACTACTAGTTGGTAAACACTGCCAGTTAATAAAGTTCCAAACTTCTGAAGCTTGACCATTTTTTGAACTTAATACACCTGAGCTTACTTTAGAGATTTTTCAGTTTGGAGAAAGGGAGGCTCACTGGCAACCTGATCTCACTCCACAACTTCCTGAGGAGAGGAAGTGAAGAGGGAGGTGCTGAGCTCTTCTCCCTGGTATCCAATGGCAGGGTGTGTGGGAATGGTCCAGCTCTGCAGTAGGGGAAGTTCAGACAAGAAATTAAGAAATATTTCTTTACCTAGATGGAATATTTCTTCACCAGTGGTCAAACACCGGAGCAGGCTTCCTGGAAAGGTGGTCAGTGCCCAAGCCTGGCAGTGTTTAAGAGACATTTGGACAATGCCCTTAATGCAATGGGACTGGAAGTCTTCCAGCAATGGTGAGTTAATTTTAGGGGCAACTCAGTAACAGAGACATGCCTACACAGATGTATTGTGTAGGGCATGAGCAATAAGTTCATTCCTGCCTGGTAGCGACGGATCTACTATTTTTTCATGTGGCCACTGATTTAATGCATTTTAAATATTTTTTGGGGATGTGGTATGTTCTGGTAACAAAAGGCTATCAGGGAATTTGCATTTTAAAAATTAAATTGATCATTGTGTCTCTATAATTTAATAATTTTATATAGTTTATGAATAATAATCTGATCAAAAGGTACAACATTCACTATTAAAGCTGTTCTCTGTATTTCACTCTGAATTTGAGTTACTTCAAACTCAAGCCATTTTACATTGTTATGTTCTTAACTGCCAGATTAGGGTCCACTAATATATTTGTGTACTGCATTAGAAAAGGAGCTGGAGAACCAATTTGAAGATCAAAGAAGATTAGACAGATATAGCTGCTTATTTCAACCATTTGGATTTATCATTAAAACGTATATTGCTTTGGTCTAAACACTGAAGTTTTAATCACTGTTGGTTTTCGGCTCTCAGAATTAAATTTGATCAGGATTTTCCATTATAGGAAAGGATTTCTTATTTAGAATAAACTCAAGATCAGAAGTCCTATGGCTATATTTTGCAAGAAGCATCTGTGTGTTTGTTTTCAAGAACAAAAAAACCTCTAGGCTGTACTGTAAGAACTTTCTTATGCAGAAAAGATAGTTGCTTACAAATAATGCTTCAGGGCAGCCTGTGAAGACTTGTAGCACTGAGAGTCAATCCCTATACTAAAAAATCCCTTCTCACTCCTTTAGAAGCTTAATAGCAGCGCGTGCCAGAACACTGTCAGAGTTAATGGCAGGAACTGTTATTTTTTGACTCCACTGAGCATGCCAGTGAGGTAATGCATGGCCACAAAAATCAAATGATGGGGAAAAAATCCAGCACTATCAAATCAGACTCCAGGTAGTTTCAGAAGTTCAGTCAGGCAATTGAATTAATTGTTATTTGTGCCCAATTCCCTCCTCCTGAGTGTGTTAAAATGTGCTACCCTTGATTGCATGGGAACAAATATTTCCCTACTTTCGACCATGGCAGGGACAGCTGACACAATTACTGAAAACATCAAAGGCTCTGGCTTGTTCTGCTCCCTGGCAGCACGTAAGAGACTGAAGCACAAACACGCACAGTGTCTTGGCACTGGTGGACAAAGGGCACCTTCACCCACCTGGACGTGGTTACAGATCAAGCCAAAAGCACATGGGTTAATCATGTTCCTACATCTGTGCAGCCTTAAAATCAACAAATATTGCAAGATTGATGAAGAACGTACGGAACTACAGCCGTGAATTATTTTTTGGAAGTCTAAATGTTAAGCCTCCAGTTTTAACAAGTAGCTATATCAAAGCAGTAATCAAAGCCAGATTCCCCATTTGCAAAGAGCTCAGCACAGACTGCTGGGTTGTAAATATGGCCTCCTGAGGTAAATTTGGATAATGTCTGCTCTACTCTGCTGGCACAGTTTGAGAGGCAATTCTGACCTGCCAGAGTAGGCTGCAATGCATATGCTTGTCCAGCATGGCCATGGGGGGTCACTGCCTTGGGCTCACATAGGCCCCTTGGCTTCCCCTGGGAGCAGCACGGTGCAAGCTATCCTGCCACCTGCACAGTGCCAGATGTGCAGCTTTTAACCTCGTTGTAGAGGCTTGCAGGCCCCTGCAAGGCTGAGGAGGGCTGACTTGAGAAGATGCAACCATACTGTCCACAGTTGTTGCCATTGTGTAACTCAATGTTTCACATTTTCCCAGGAGCATCGTCTCTGGGAGCCAATAATATGGAATTCAGCCCTGAAAAAGCTGAGTATAATGAGATTTAAGAGTATCTTTCCCAAACAATTACACAAGGAAATCTCCTTCCTTCATGTATTGAACAATGTAAGTATTTTGATCATGACTTAGGGAAATATGAGAGTAAGTTCCTATAGATCCTAATTTCAAAAGCAATCACTGCACTGCCTCCAACTCTGCATTGGATTCCTCTCTGCATCAGGACATGTGTGTGACAGAAAATGGGGTTGCTGTGTGCTGCGTCTGGTAGCATCATGTAGCAGACCTCAAGGACTTCTGCATGGCTCTGCTGACTTTGAAACACCCCTCATGATGAATAAAACAAGGGATCTGGTAACAACTGGAGAAGACTAATATTTTCAACAACTTTTTGGCATCAGTTTTCACTAGCGATTGCACTTCCCACATCTCTTGAGTCCCTGAATCTCCAAAACGGAAAAAAGTATTCAGTGAATATTCCACTGAAATGTAGGCAAAGCAATAGACAAGACTTCTTGATCAGGATAATGCCCTTATGTGTATCAGAGATGATAACATGGTGGAAAGCAGAAGAACATAAAATTAACATGATTTTAGTAGTAACTTCATCAACTTCCTACAAAAGCTTTCTTTCCTCCAGGCATCTGAATAGCAACAGACATTCCCAGAAGCACCTTGCTTCTCTAAAAGCATAAGTCATCAAAACACACAATGAGAAGGAAAGAAAGCAAGAAAAACAAGAGAAGAGGGAGAAGGTGAGATGCAAACCTCAAAACCAACTTCCTCTTCTCTAACCCCCAACTTCAAAGAACAAAAAAGACCTCAGGGCAAAAGAAGCCCAAGTGAGTCCTAGAGATTTGAAGGGCTGTACGGAAAACCTAGGGAGAGCACTCCTTCTGGTTTCAAGAGGAGGCACTTTTTTCACTGCATCAAGAACAGAAGTAAAAGTTCTTTGTAAATGACAAATTCATCATCTGTCTCTTTGGTTTCCAAATATGGGCAGAGTTGTTGTACCTTCATCTTCCCCATGAGCAACACTCAAAGCTACCGGGGGAGGAAGAGAAGAAGAAGCAGCAGGAAAGTTAGCTAACACAAATAAAGGCTTTAAAACTTGTATTATCATGATGTCCCTTTGTTCCTGATACCTCCAGGCTAAAGAAGCAAGAGGAGTCTTCTAGCAACAACAACAATGGGCAGCAATGGGCAAGCAGAGCAGAGTGTGCATGGGGAAAGCCTTCCTTGCTACATGGTCCTGGATCCCAGTTGCGCCCCAGGTTTGGTGCAATCTGCAGTCTTGCTGAGGGGGGAATTCTGTCTCCTCCTTTAGATAACTGATATGTATGTGTTATTCTCCTTGTTCTTGGCCTCCAGAAGGAGTACAGCCCATTAAACACTGCACTCCACCTCTCAAAAGCATCTGCTGGTCCACCTTCCAGACCATCATGTCCTCAGGTGCATCCAAAGATATTGTGGGAGACACTGCTCTCTTTCATTCAGAAACACAGTCATTTTGTTAGAGAAAGTCACTGAGTCATCTGTGTCCTGTCTCTCCATACTTACCTTATAGACTCAAACTGGGTCTTGGAGTTTTAAGGGGTCTGTCAATCAAACACTCCCTATTTGTAATGCTAGCTATGGAGCTGGCGGTGGACCTGTAGGATCTACCACCTTCTCCTCCAGCCCTTCCCTCTCAGGCAGGATCAGGCAAAAACCACATGGGACAGCAGGGTCATGACTATGGTCCTGACAGAGCCCTGGAGATCTGGTCTCTGTGCTTTTTGAGATCCTAACTCTAGGTGTAACCCTAACCCTAACCCTAGGAAGAGAATGCAGCCTTGGCCTCAGAGTGGTCCCAAGGGAAAAGCTGTGGTTGAAGCAGGGATATGACAGTTTCGAATTCCCCTTGGGACACCCTTGGCAGTAGTGGTGTGCCTGGAGCTCTGGGCTCTATGGTTGTTACGATGCTACCCCTAGGTGTAACCCTTGGCAGAAAATGCAGCCTTGGCCTCAGGGTGGTCTCAAGGAAAAAGCCGTGCAGGCAGCCATGTTTTTGCAGTTTTGTGTTCCCCTTGGGATGCCTTTGGCAACTGCAGTGTGCCTGGTGCTCTGGGCTCTGTGCTTTTTGAGATGCTAAACCTAGGTTTAATCTTAATCCTAGGCATTTAATCCAAGTATGGCTGCTGGGTGATCCCAAGGAAAATCCTAAATGCAGCCATGTTGAGGCAGTTTTTCGCTCCCCTTGGAATGACTTTCGCAGCTGCAGTGTGCCTGGAGGTCTGGACTTCCTGGTTTAAAAAACCCTAACCCTAGGCATGACCCTAACCCGTACCGTAGGCAGGCAATTGGCCAAGGATTAAGGATGGTAGCAAGGAAAAAGCTCTGGAGGCAGCCGTGTTGTGGCAGTTTTGTGCTCCCTTTGGGATGCCTTTGGCAGTTGCAGTGTGCCTGAGGCTCTGGGCTCTGTGGTTTTTGAGATGCTAAACCTAGGTGTAACCCTTATCCTTGGCATTTAATCCAACCATATCCTCAGGTTGATCCCAAGAACAATCCCATGGTGGCAGCCATGTTGTGGCAGTTTTGGTTTCCCCTTGGGAGTCCTTTCGCAGCTGCAGTGTGCCTGGAGCTCTGGGCTTCCTGCTTTAAAAAACCCTAACCCTAGGCATAACCCTAACCCTAACCCTAACCCTAGGCTGTAAATCATCCTAAGGTTACGGATGGTCTCAAGGAGAAAGCTCTAGAGGCAGCCATGTTGTGGCAGTTTTTCCTTTCCTGTGGTATGCCTTTTGCGGCTGCAGTGTGCCTGGAGCTGAGGGCTTTCTCTTTTAAAAACCCTAACCCTAAGCCCAATCCTAACCCTAGGCAGGTAATTTAGCCTAGGCTGAGGGATGGTCCTAAGGAAAAAGCCGTGGAGGCAGCCATGTTATGGCAGTTTTGCATTCCACTTTGGATGCCTTTAGCAGGTGCGGTGTTCCTGGAGCTCTGGGCTCGGTGCTCTATGAAGTGCTCACTGTAGTCATAACTCTAACCGTAACCCTGGGCAGATGATGCAGCCTTGGCCACAGGGTCGTCCCAGAGAAAAAGCCATGGAGGAAGCCATGTTGTGGCAGTTTTGCGCTCCTCTTGGGATGCTTTTGGCTGATGTGGTTTCCCTGGAGGTCTGGGTTCTCTGCTTTTTGGGATGCTAACCTTAAGTGTAACTCTAACCCTAGGCCTAGGCAGTAGAAGCAGAATGGGTCTAAGGCTGGTGTCTAGGAAAAAGCCATGGAGGCAGCCATGTTGTGGCAGTTTGCATTCCTCTTGGGATGCTTTTGGCAGCTGCAGTTTGCCTGGAGCTCTGGGCTGTGTGGTTTTTGAAATGCTTACCCTAGGTCTAACCCTAATCCTAGTAATTAAAAGCAGCCTTATACTATGGGTTGTCCCATGGAAAAAGCCATGGAGACAGCCATGTTGTGGCAGTGTTTCATTCCCCTTGGGACACCTTTAGCAGCTGTGGTGTCCCTGGAGCTCTGGGCTTTGTGCTTTTTGAGATGCTAACCCTAGCATCTCAAACCTAACCCTGACCCTATGCAGTAAATGCAGCCTTGGCCTCACGGTGGTCCCAAGGAAAAGGCCATGGAGGCAGCCATGTTTTGACAGTTTTGTGCTCCCCTTGAGATGCCTTTTGTAGGTGGAGTGTATTTGGAGCTCTGGGCTCTGTGGTTCTTCAGATGCTAACCCTAGGTGTAACCCTAACCCTAGGAATTAAAAGCAGCTTTTATCTCAGGGTAGTCCCAAGGAAAAAGCCGTGACGCCAGCCATGTTGTGGCAGTTTTGTGCTCCCCTTGGGATGCCCTTCACTGCTGAGGTGTGCCTGGAGATCTGGGCTCAGTTATTTCTGAGATGCTAACCTGAGGTGTTACCCTAACCGTAACCCTAGGAAGATAATGCAACCTTAGACTCTGAGTGGTCCAAGGAAAATTCCATTAAGGCAGCCATGTGGTGGAAATTTTGTGTTCCCCTTGGTATGCCTTTAGCAGGTGCGGTGTGCCTGGAGCTCTGGGCTGCGTGGGTTTTGAGATGCTAACCCTAGGTGTAACCCAAACCCTAACCTTAGGTAGTAAAAGCAGATCGGGGTGAAGGCTGGTGCCAAGGAGAAAGCCATGGAGGCAGCCATTCTGTGGCAGTTTTGCGATCCCCTTGGGACACCTTTTGCAACTGTGGTGTCCCGGGAGCTCATGGCTCTGTGCTTTTTGAGATGCTCATGGTAGGCGTAACCGTAACCCTAGCCCTAGGCAGTAAAAACAGCCTTGGCCTCACGGTGGTCCCAAGGAAAAAGCCATGGAGGCATCCATGTTGTGGCAGTTTTGCGTTCCCCTTGGGATGCTTTTGGCAGCTGCAGTTTTCCTGGAGCTCTGGGGTCTGTCATTTTTGAGACCCTAACCCTACGTGTAACCCTAGGAATTAAATTTTAATTCCTAACCCTAGGAATTAAAAGCAGCCTTGGCGTCAGGGTAGTCCCAAGGAAAAAGCCATGCTGGCAGCCATGTTGTGTCAGTTTTGCATTCTCCTTGGGATGCCTTTCACTGCTGAGGTGTTCCTGGAGATCTGGGCTCTGTGGTTTTTTAGATGCTAACCCTAGGTGTAACCCTTACCCTAGCGCTCGGAATATAATGCAACCTTGGACTCTGAGTGGTCCCAAAGACAAAGCTGTGCCAGCAGCCATATTGTGGCAGTTTTGCTTTCCCCGTGGGATGCCTTTAGCAGCTGTGGTGTCCCTGGAAATGTGGACTGTGTGGTTTTTGAGATGCTAGCCCTAGGTTTAATGCTAACCCTAACCCTAGTCAGTAAAAGCAGCCTTGGCCTCAGGGTGGGCCCAAGGAAAATGTCGTGCAGGCAGCCATGTTGTGGCAGTTGTGCATTCCACTTGGGATGCCTTTCGCTGATGTGGTGTGTCTGGGGCTCTGGGCTCTGTGCTTTTTGAAATGCTAACCCTAGTTGTAACCCTAACCCTAACCCTAGGCAGTAAAAGCAGACTGGGGCTAAAGCTGGTGCCAAGGAAAAAGTCTTGAAGGCAGGCATCCTGTGGCAGGTTTTGTTCCCCTTGGGATGACTTTTGCAGCCCTGGTGTTCCTGGAGCTCATGGCTCTGTGGTTTTTGAGACACTAAACCTAGGCTTAACCCTAACACTAACACTAGGCAGTGAAAGCAGCCTTGGCCTCCGGATGGTTCCAAGGAAAACCTGTTGTGGGAGTTTTGCGTTCCCCTTGGGATGTCTTTAGCTGGTGTGGTGTCCCCGGAGCTCTGGGGTCTCTGGTTTTTGAGACACTAACCCTAGGCGTAACCCTAAACCTAACCCTAAACCTAGGCAGTAAAAGCAGAATGGGGGTAAGGCTGGTGCCAAGGATAAAGCCATGGAGGCAGCCATGTTGTGGCAGGTTTGGGGTCCCCTTGGGATGCCTTTGGCAGGTGCACTTTGCCTGGAGCTCTGGGATGCGTGGTTTTTGAGATGCTAACCACAGGTGTAACCCTTACCCTAGGCAGAAAATGCAGCCTTGGACTCAGGGTGGTCCCAAGGAAAAAGCCATGGAGGGAGCCATGCTGTGGCAGTTTTGCATTTCCCTTGGAACGCGATTAGCAGCTGTGGTGTCCCTGGAGCTCAGGGTTCTGTGTTTTTTGAGATGCTAAACTGAGGTGTAACCCTAAACCTTACCCTTGGCAGGTAATGCAGCCTTGGACTCAGGGTGGGCCCAAGGAAAAAGCCATTTGGGCAGCCATGTTGTTGCAGTTTTGCGTTCTACTTTGGATGCCTTTCACTGATGTGCTGTCCCTGGAGCTCTGGGCTCTGTGCTTTTTCAGATACTATCCCTAGGTGTAACCCTAACCCTAATCCTATGCAGTAAAAGCAGATTGGGGCTATGGTTGGTGCCAAGGATAAAGCCATGGAGGCTGCTGTTTTGTGGCAGTTTTGCGTTCCCCTTGGGATGGCTTTGGCAGGTGTGGCGTGCCAGGAGCTCTGGTCTCTGTGGTTTTTGAGATGCTAGCTCTTGATGTACCCCTAACCCTAGGCAGAAAATGCAGCTGTGGCCTCAGTGTGGTCTCAAGGGAAAAGCCGTGGAGGCAGCCATGTTGTGGGAGTTTTGCATTCCCCTTGGGATGCCTTTGGCAGCTGCAGTGGTCTCTCCAAAACACTCCAGCTCTTCCAGGCCATATTATTTGTTCCCATTTGGAGGAGCACTCTGGGTTATCATCCAAGGAGTGCATGAACCTCAGCAGTCTTTTTCCTGGCCTGTTCACCTTAGCTAAGCCCCTTTCCTTTTTTTTTTTTACCTGGGATAGTTTTGACCTTGCCTTTTTCCTCTAACAAAAATACTGTAAAATAGCCATCTGCATAATGCCACTTCTTTCCTATAAATCACAGGAAATTCATACAGCTCTGCATGGGAGAGCACTGCATCATTTGCTCTGCTTTCTGATCTAACTCGTGAGTTGGTTGGTCAGCCTTTCTTCTAGAGTGAGTTGTGCTGCCTTGTCCCAGCGTCTCCAGGAATTTGCCGCAGTTGGATTTCAGTCAGATTAGTTAGAGAAGATCCATTTTTTATCCCTAAGGAAATATTTCTGTTGTTCACCAGCTGCAAAATTTTCTTCATTAAGTCATGTCAATAGCAGAAGGAGATTATTTCTTACCTGCATGAGAAACGCACCCTGGTGCCCTCATTATGCTTTTTAACTTGTGGTAGGGAAGGAATTTTTTTTTCTTTTTTCCTCCTTCTTTTACATTACCTTAATACTGAAAGTTGCCTAGCTTTTCTTTTGGGAAAGCCACCCCTAAGGCACAGAGACCATACACCAGGTGTCAGTTCACTTCTCATCAGTTGAAAAACACTCAGAGTTTTCTGTAGGGCAAATTTATCAGCTGAGGATATGGTCTGAGGATCAGACTGAGACTGGTGTTAGTCAGGGTAAATGGGCTCTTTCTCCCTTGTCTGGGCATGTGGGGGCAGTTTTGTTTCTGGAAGGATTTGAGTCAGTTTTAAGAATTCACGTCTCTCTCTCAGTTGTGCTCAGACTCCTCCTAAGACACTGCAGGACTGTGGGCCCACCAGGACAGAATAATCCTAAGCAATTTCTGCTCCTACTCCACTTCTGAAAACAGAGCTCCATTTCTCAAAACAGAAGCATCAATTCATCTTTGAATTTGCAAGAATATGCCTGAACATGGAGCAGATGCCCCTATACTGAATGGGAAAGATAAATTTAGTCTCCAAATCCCTTTGCAGATCTGACTCTTTTTACCTTACTGCCTGTTTCTGTCTTCATTAGAGCTAATGAAGACAACACAAAAGCATATGAAATTTAGTATGTGAGTTGTAAATAATTGCAATGGTCATTAAGCATGCTAAACAAAATGTGAATATTTAAATGGAACTCTTTCAGGTGGGTGTGAGCCCGACAGAAAAGTGCATGCTCTTACATAGCCAGCTGAAAAAGTTTGACAGTGAGGAAAGATAGCATCTGGAAAGTATTTCTTAGACAGGGTGCTCATTACAAAATTCTTTGTGAGGAGCCATAAAACTCAGATATCTTTTTTGGCTGTTTTTTACCTATGTTCATTTTGTCTGTGTAAGAGGGAAGGTAATCTCATGGAACAAGAAGCCACCTTGGCGTACATTCAACAAGGTCTAGTTTCGGGTTCTCGCTCTAGCTTTACACCATTTACAGTATTACTCTGTTCATAACTCCACTGGGAATATTACAGGATGAAATCAAGATGTCAGAGCATGTCAGAGCAAGCTCACTGACTGCTTATTATCATGTACTTTAATTGTAATTTTTTAATAGTACTTAAAGCTCAGAAATCTTTGCAGGGACTGACATAGGCCCAAGATACTTCCATAAACAAAGCCCATGAGGAATTTCTGAAGCCCCTCCTGCTTCCCAGATTGCTCAGCTGACTTGGAGAAGAGTCGTTGTTTTACACTGGTTTAATTTTTGGCTGGTTGCTTTGGTACAACTTCTAGGTGTTTTCTCTGAGCATATCAGCATTTTCATTGCACAAAAGTTGATCTGCAAATGAAGAAGTTCTTATTTTTCTTTGTGTTTTGTTGCCACAGAAGGACTTTTCTAGTCAACAGAACAAACACTCATGTTTAGAGGTGGATGAGATGAAATGGAAGGGCTGGGTCACAGAAAGTTGAAAAAAGGGCTTGATAACAACACTTCAAGGGGGTAAGAGTTTTCTCTTCAGGAGGGGAAAGCTTTAAAATTCCCACCTTTAAAATGCTGACCTTTAAGCATCTTTGAACAATATTATTAAGAATAATCTGTCATTCTTTACCTTTTATGCTTCAGAACAGCATTTAGACAGAAAGCATTTTCAATCCAGTCTTCATTTTCAATCCAGTCTACAGTGTCTACATTTTCAAACTTCAGCAGCACATTAACATTTACAGAAAGTTTTAATCAAAGTTTGAATGCCAAAATCACTGTGGGATTAATTATTTAGTATTTTGAAAGCACTTTGTAGAAGAAAAGTGCAAAAGGAAAATATAATTTCTTATTTTTGATGCAAATTACATTTCCATAGTGCAGATTTTCCATTTAACTCAATGCCAAAAAGGTCCCAATACAGGACTCAGTTCAGTCATGTTTTCGCATCCAAACTGTTGAATAGAATGCTAAAAAACAGCTCAAAACTGTCCTGAATTAGGACTGCATTATAAAAAGAGAACAGCATGCAGAAATTGTGCTCCTGGAACAGTAAAGCCAACGACAACAGAATAAGAGATGCCAGACTTTCACTATGAAACGTTCATAAATGCATTGTCTTGTCCCTTAGTACTCTGATAATGATTGCCAAATGGAACAGAGTGACTCTGTCTCCAGACTTAAAGAAGTTTTCTGCGTGAAATAAACTGCCTTAGATGAAATGCAAAAAGGGAGCAAAAACTAAAAATACCTGTAAGGAATCACAGTTCCATGTTTGCCTTGGCTAATTTGGATGGGCTGATGAAAATTTCCTTTCAAAGCCCTGAGGATGGCAGTGAGGGACCAGACTGCAATCGGGGATAGTAAATAGCTCTGAAACTGAGGATTAACAGAACAGAAATGTTTACTCTTTGTGTTGAAAGCTTTTGACCTAAATATGTTTTCTTTGCCTTGGGTATCTTGTTCACCAGCTCTGTGAGAGCGGAGGACCAGCACCCACACCATACCTACTGGGGGATCACAGTAAGAGACAGGAGGAAGGAAAAGTGCCTGGGATGAGGAGAAGGGCACAGGATCCATCCCAGAGGGGTCAGAGCTGGAAAAGCAACACTTTGTGGCTTCAGAAAGATTTAAAGGAAGAGGTTGCCATTTCCATTTCAACTTCAACTTGGCTTGTGACAAGAGCTCTTGAATCAAGCAAATGAAGCACTACAAACCATAGTGATTGAAAACTGGAATTAGATAAATTCAGGTTAAAAACAAAGTTCTGTTCTCCAGAGGGAGGGTAGCCACCAGACAGGCAGCTGGCCAGTATGCCTGGTGCTGTCTCCATCACCAGTAAAATGGTCTGCTGGGAAGCTGTGAAGTGAATTCAGGGCAGATCTCTCTTCTACAGGGTGTCACACTAAAGGATCTGTCCTTTTTCCCATGAACTTTTTAACAATAGTGTAATAAATTTGACTGAAAAGGAAGCATTTGTACAACATTTATAGAATAGGTGGTGTAGACCACTAGGATATTTAAGTTTTTGATCTCTATGCCTCTTATCAAGATTTGCAATGGCTTGTTCTGCACCCTCTTAGGCCAGACTGCAGTCTCCATCTGTGCTCTTATTAAACTCATCTTCTTGTTTAATTGTGGATAAAGTTTATGCCCAATCTGATTCAGTTCAAGCAACATAGATAGGAGTTGTCAGGTGTCTCAGATCTGGATCTGTCATTCATAAGCATCTCTCGTGGTTTTTTTCTGCCTGTACCCCCTGCAACCTTCAGAGGCATGGGGAAGTAGCATGCTGCTGCTCAGGTCTGCCACTCTGGCTCCTAAAATCTGTCCTTGAAAAGGAAAGAAAATGAAAACTAAAAATTAAACCAAAATATCCCAGTCACCAATACTGAGATAAATTGAGACAAAAGAAGAAGACATGAGAGAGTACAATGCATATGGACTTGCCAGCAGAGTTCAAATCTAAAAAAGAGTGAGGGCCAAAAGTTGACAAAAACCATTAAGGCAGTAATTCTAAAACATGTGCCTCTGCTCTGTATGCAGCATGTGATGTAGAGGCATATAAAAATGCTATGAATTGTCCCAGACATCCATCAAAAATCTAATCTTTATGTGTTGAAAAAGAATTGCTTAAAAATAGATTTAAGTAGAGAAAATAATAAAATCCTTGGAAATTTATTTAATGAGACAGTTTCTGATGTACAGCACAAAACAAAGATTATATAATGAGTGTCAAGATAATAAATTGTACTCAAATTCGTCTCACGCTTCTGAGTCATTTAGCCTGCTGTCCTTTTGAGCTGTCACTTGAACAAAGCAGCTGAAATGAACTAATTTGATAGCTTATGTCATTTGTCTTTCTTTGGGAAGCATTCCTTTTCTCCAGAAGTCTCTAAAAGCAGGCTAAAAGGAGACACAAATATAAGTGAAAATGCCAGTAGGAAAGACAGTTAGGTATTTTCATTAGCTGAAAATTTGAGATATCTATTCTAGGCACATTTGGTGTGTACACCACATATCTTTCTAAAGAAACGCCATGGAAATTCTCCCACTTACTGGAGAGTCTTTTAGAATCCAACACCACAGGTACAGCACAACAAGAATACAGCACAACTGTAACGTCGTGAAAGAACACCCAGACTGGCCTGGCTATCAGAAACCATACAGCTGCCTTAGCAGGACTCCCCCGTGAGCACATGGACAAATTGCAGAGCCAGTCGTTCCATCTTAGGGTGCCTGCCCATAAATAATGTAATTATTTGTGCTCCTCTGACCACTGGACATGTGGTGAGGCCACCAGTATGCTCTTGCTGAGGCTCCTGGGGCTATGTAGCAGAAATAGATAATAATACAACTAACAGGCCTGATGAGAGATCTCTTTGAAGGCACAGGGAGGATGCCAGGCTCACCCACCCGTGTGCCTGTCTGAACAAATGTGTGCCTCTTAACCTAACGGTCAGGTTATCTTTTTCTGGCACTCCTAGAGAATCCATGGCCATATCTCATTTTTCAAACAATTATTTGCTGTTCTTTACTTAGCAATCACCTGGATTAAGACAGACACTTAAAGGGAATTTAGTAAGGCTTGCTTCATTACCCAGGCTGGGTACACTCATGCTTCCAGCATTCTGAAAAGGTTTGAGGCGTGTATGAAAACTGCATGAAGGCCTAAACTTCAATGGGATTTTTCAGAGGGGATGTCAATGTGTCAAACTCTCTAGCAGACAAGTGGACCTGGAGCTCAACAGAATAGATTTACTTTGGAATAAAACTGAAAACAGGGTTATGTGTGGGGAAATATCTAGCAGCTGGACCAGGGTGCTCTGAAATGTAGTATGCCTTAAACCAATCAAAACGAGATGAGTGGGGAATTTAGGAACTCACAGAAATATATAGAGGATTATTAGACAGAATTATCATCCACAGAAAGAGATAGGGAAAACTAAGTAACAGTATTCTCAAACATTGTTGCCATCACTCAGTATTTTAACATGAAACAAGAAATTTAATTCTTTAGCTTTGGTGCTCATGCTATTCTGTAGCACCTCCACTGCCTTATCTCTCCCTCTTTTCTTTTTGGCATTTATGAATATTTCACGTTTTCCGTATGGCTGGGGAGAAAAATCATTGGATTGTAATTCTCTAAGACTTAAAAAGCACAAGGCAAATAGATCTTTAAACTTTTTTTTTTAATTAATCCTTTCAATTTAAATAGAAGCTGGTTGATTTTTTGAGACAGGATGATGATTTTTGAATACTTACAATACTTTTTATGGATTTTTTGTAATTTTGACAGAAACTCTAGAGTGCTGGACTGCAGCACAAGTGTACTAAACCACTCAGGTCTATTTGCACAGAAACAATTAAAACATGGATGAACAAAAATGAAAATCAGTCAAAGCAGAGAAACAGGGAAAAACTAGTAGGAACACCGATACATTAATACATGTGTTAATATCAGGGATTGTTCCATTTTATTTTTACGATGAACATGGGTGAATTACAACTACTTGAATAGCAATAAATAGAGGAATTATATGATAGGCAGGAGAGACACCTAATACAAAGGAATTTAACAGACAGCCAAGATAGTAAAAATAAATTTTAAAAAATTAATCTGATAAAAAACTAGGTATTATAAAAAGAAAAATCAATCTTCTAAGGTGGGATTAATCTTGCCTAATTTAAAGCATTTGAGATGTTAACTGTTTAAGCATCTCATTTCACCATAATCGTCTAGTTTCTTGTGTAGTCAGCGGAAAGAAATATGTGACAGCCAAATTTAATTCATCTCACTTATTTTGAACAATGCTTTAGGGTGGCTACCTTGAGAAGATCTGGGCTCTCTTTTAACTGTGAGGGAATTTGGAACCTCTGCCTTTGGAACTACATACTAGATAAATAACTAATTAGGCCAGTAATCAAAATTAGTTGAGGTGAATTTCACTCTTACATGGGGAAAAACTGTAGGGGGAAAAAAAAGCCAATACAGGTTTAAGAATGATGAAAAGAAGAAAAACAAGTCAAAGATATAAAATTACATAAAATATTTTCTTACAATTTTTAAATAGTATTTGAATATTTTTAGCCTGTGTTTTAATTAATACCCTAGTAATGCAGACAAGCTTGTCCTCTGAAGAATTTCTAAAATATCTGCTTTTTTCCTCTGCATGTGGAGAATTTACGCATTTTTAGGAGAACTAATTTATTAAAATTTGGAAGGCCAACTCAGGTGTTTAAATTTGAAGAATGAATTTGATTGCACAGTTTTGAAACAAATTTTGATAGAAAAAAATTACAAAAGACACAGGGATAAATAAATAAATAAATAAATAAATAAATAAATGCAATATGGTTTTGTCGAAGTTCTGTCAAAGTATTATTAATTTTCTTTAAAAGCTAAAATTATTTTTAATTTAAATATAGTAGGCATTTTACATTAAAAACATCATAATGAGACTGAAGAACAAGAGAGTTAATTGCAATGTGGATAATGTATTAGTGTAACTACTTTAAGGTGGGTAGGGAAGTGCACAAAGACCAAATGAAAATGGTGTTCTCCAGAGGGTAAGTCACCAGGGAAAGGCAACAGTGAGGATCCTCAAAAATTGCTTGTGAGATTAATCTACTATTATTTTCATTAATTATCATATCTCAAAAGCAAATATGTGATGACAGAACTCTCTGCTATCGTGACTTTCCCAGCAGACAGGCAGGCCAGGAAGAAGAGCATGATGTTGGAGATTGCATGATGGAAATGGAATTAAATTTAATGGTGTATAAAATGAAAGACCATGTGCTTAAGAATTTCTGCAGTAATAAGGAATTCATCAGCTGAATGAGGCAGAGAAATGGTGTTATGTGAGCACAAGTATCTTCTGAGGAACCATGGGGACGTGGACATGAAAGTAAGAGCGTTCCTCAGAGGAATGTGTTGAGATAGGTGTTTCCAGCAGAGGCTGCTTGTCTGTTTCACCTGCATGGCAGACTGAAGCTCAGTGCAGGCAAAAACATAAAAATGGCTCTTGTGAGAAGTAGTAATATTTTTTGTGGGACTTCTCTGCTGTTCTGCAAACCCATGTTCTCCCCCGTGTGCACTCCTTTGCAATTCCAAAGGAAAATGTGGCATATAATAAGGGACAAACACACTACATGACCAGATATTTAAGCCAAAGCACATTATTACTGCAAAGGGAGAAGCAAAAAATACCATCCTTAAAAACAACCCTTAGTAAACTTCAAAATGGATATATACTGAATGGGAATGCATTTAGGCTCAAAATAATAAAAAATAAAATATTTCCTTATCATCATTACATGCTATTAATGATACTTTCAATGGAAGGCTTTTAAGTAGTTTCACGATCGAGTTCAATTGTCTTCTGGAAAAAAATCATACAGTAATGATGCAATTCAAGCAGGGGACTGCACTCTGATTTAAGAGCTTCCTTCCAGTTTTCTGTCACAAACATGTGGAGTACTGACAGTGAACAGTGAAGAACAACTAGTACAGGAGTAACAGGCTCTTTTTAGAACATTTTATTACAAGATTTTAAAGGATTATACAAGGAACAGTAGCTTTATTTCCATTTGTGGAGGAATAAAATGAGGCATATAGTGTCTTTCCTTAGTTGCAGGTTTGTGGTAGATAGAATAAGGTTCTTTAATTCCCATGTAACTTCCTACTTCTGAAAATGAATGTGAAATGAGGGGAGTTTTTCTGTTAAAAATAGCTATTTGTAAGCAACAAGCTTATAATTAGAATACACAGCATGGCAATTTTCCTTTTGGTGGTGGTTATAAGAGTAGGGTTCTTTCCTAGGAAACAGTGCATTTTTGCGTTTGGGTGTGGCTCCAGGTGTGAAAAAGAGTGTTGTTTGGAGGGTAATAAATTAGAAGAGCTCCAAACTCCTCAATTCCCATGGGAAAGTGTAGTCTTGCTCACTTTCAGACTTTCAGACTTGGGTTGTGTTTAGTGTGCTCCTGCCCATGCACAAACCAAGGAACTTTGTGTCTTGCTAGGTCTGGTACCAGGGGGCAGGTCTGGTGCCTGCCATGGTAGGTCTGCCCTGGGGACCCCCAGATGTGCAGGTCTGCAGACAGCAGGGGTGGGGCTATATGTAAAAACAACCTTAAGATAATCTGAGACCACAATGACACTTTATCAACCTGACTTTGACACTTTTTGCAAGATGAATTTGGATAATTCAAACAATCTGTTCTAATTTTTCAAAAGTTTGCTTTAGCATGCTAGGCTGACAGTGAAGAAAGGAAATATCAGTCACAAGATGAACAGAAGTTATTTACTCTGAATTTGTTGTCTAGATGTGCTGTCTGTTCAGATTAGCTGAAATGTAATCAGAGGTAATTCCATTTCATCTCTGTTTCCGAAGTGGTGTTCATTCCAATAGACCTTTTCTTCATTTTCAGTGACAGACTTATACAAGACTAGTTCTGTTTACCAAACAAAAGGAACTTTGTAATAAATTATTTTAATACATTTTTAGAAAGAAGATCCCAGAGAATTATTCAGTAGAGTATATATATATTAGATACTGCTCATTGGCTCTCACACTTGAGAGATTTACAGATTTAGGAAATAATGCCTTTTACTGAATAAAAGAAAAATATTTACAAATACAACAAAACATTGATCTGCAGCCTGAGAATTTTAAATTATCTTTACGGTTCTGGGACATGAAATATATAGTATATACATTAATGACACAGGTAGGTTGGATTAGATAATGAAAAATTCTGTATTTTTAACTCATTAATTCTTTTATATGAATAAACCATACAAACTACTAACAAAGTAATTTCAATAATGTTGTTGCTTTATCCTTCAACAGTCTTACCTGGACAATTCCTGCATTTTCAGTTGCATTAATTATCCATTTATTTGGCTTTTTAAGAGCATTGAGGAGGCACTCCCTACCATGGCACTCACACCAGGAATTTATTCATCCTGTGCAAGGGTTATGGAAGGTCCAGGCAAGTGCGAGACTGTGGGACTCAGAGTGACTCACTGAGAGAAAACAGCCTGAGTCATTCTCTCTCTCTTTCACTGTCATATGATCTTTTCCAATGCCCATGGTCCTCTGGCTTCAGAGCATATAGAAGTAGTGTCAGGCAGTTCTGGTTGAGAAATCTTCTCTAGGGAGTTAGTGCATTGCCTATCCCATCCCTCATTGACTGAGAAGAGCTGAGGCTGTTGTAAAACACAATGGAATAGCAGTTAAAAAGAGCAGTTCCTTGAAAATCTGAATAATGTCTTTAATCCACTGTTCTCCTAGCCCTTTACCCTCCCTATGAACTTAAATGTATTGCCCTTTTATCATCCAGATTTTGCGTCCAGTTTTTTCCTTGCTTTCTTTTAATATTAGCTTAAATGTTTGATCGCATCTAAATTGCAGCATAACTAATATTAATACACAGCACAAAGTCATTAATTTTGTTTTCAAAATTTGATCAGAAACTGCAAATTGCATAGAGGATAATTTGTGGTAGAAATTGTCAGCCAAGATTAAAGTGCATTTGAATGAAGAATAGGGACATGCAATCAAGTATGTTCTTAAGGAATACACAAATATCTTGGATTTTGTATGCAAATGCTGTCACAACTCTGAGCCTTTCTTATAAATATACAATTATAATTGTGACAGTGAACGTCTTGCATTTCACTGTTATTCCCAAACGCAAATTCTCAGCACTCAGAAAAACTGTTATGAATTTATAACTCTGCCTAAAAAACTTCAAGTCTGTGAATAAATAAATGGAGCTTTTTTAAAGAATCCATAATTTTGCAAAAGGATTTTTCTTGAAAAGTAGATTTTTATGCATTTCTACCAGGTACCTTCAAGCAGAGAATGAGCCTTCTTATTTCTTTGACACTAAAAATTTGTAGCCTTCCACTTGGTGTCACAGACCCACCAAAACTCACAAATAATCTTTATGGAGCTATTTATCCTTCATTGTTGTACCTTGTAGTGATTTTCACTCCATCTCACAGTCAGTCCCTGAGCAGCAGAGTTCCTGTATGTGTCCCAGGACATAGGAGGACCCTAATATAAGGGGCATCCCAAAAATAAACATCATAGTTTATTGGTGGTTAGATTACTATTTCATATTTATATAAACAGCTATAAGTCCAAATCTACCCAAACCCAGCAAGCGATAGAAAAATTTTCTTCATTCCTAAGTACTCTGTTTAGTAATAAATGTATTGGTAAGATTATGAGTGGCTTATTGAATATTTGTGTCTGTCGTATTTTGGCTAGATTGTTTGAAATCCAGAATTACAGCTGAACAGTCTTCCTCTGTGTTTGAGACAGTTCTTGTACTCCTTTTACATGAGGATAGAGGGTGTTTTAGCAGTTTACTTGCCTGTATGACCCTGGGCTTTGTCACACTGTCTCAGAAAAGACAGCTCTTCTGTAAGCAGTAAAAAAGTGTGTTTTCCCCAGCAGTGTGTTGTTCATGACCACAATAAAGTCATCTCCATGCATCAGTGGGATCGTATGGAAGTGCCTGTCTCTCATCCTCACCTCCACCCCCTGGTCATGGCTGATGGCTGATTCATCAGCCATCTAGATGAGGCTCTGCCCTCAGTTCTTCAAGAAGGGTGTGTTGGAGTCTGGCCAGCAGGTCTGGCTGCCCTGTGCTCTGCTGCTGTGCCAAGTAATTCCCATATCATCACGGGCTCGTACAGGTTTGTGTTGTTCCTTGTCTGCTGAGAAAAACTGAACTGAAGTGGCTCATATCTCATAAAACTGGTGTAATGGAGTAGCTAAGCAGGTTAGTCAACTTCCAGAGATCTTGTGTGACTAAACAACTCTTTACAAACAATCATTCCAGAAAAACTTAACAGCACAGTGACAACAGCAAATTAAGGTATCTGGAGAAAATGGTACTGAGGACAGTTTACTGCAGAAGATGAAATGAGAAGTATGGTCTCTTCCAGGAATTATTTCCAGGGGACTGTGAGCAGCACTGAGACCCAGACAGGGAATGAGAAGCAAAGCCTCCCTTGGTAGAGATTAACCACCTCAGGAAAGCATGGCAGTGAATAAATCTTCATGACAGGGATTCAGGTATATGAAATAAGACATTTAAATTTGACATTTTGGTCAAATAGAAATGGTCAATATAAGGTAACATGCTTGGAAACATTTGAGGAAATCTGAGGGAAGAGGTAAGAACACTTCTGTATGGACTGTGCCTGGTTGTGCCTGTTTAGAGGACAGAAATCGCCACTCAGCCCCTCTGGGCAGGGGCTGGGGCAACAGGCTGAGAGGAGTCCAGGAGAAGACAGACACCACCAAGGGGGTGCAACAGGGGTGAGGGCTGGGTCAGGCATGCTCTGCCAGAGCCACTGCTGGAATACTGGGTTTGTTTTGTAGCCTATAAAATCACTGCTCTCTCTTGCTCTTCACCTACAAAATGAGGTAAAAAAGAGCACTAAGGGCCAACTATTGATTTTCCTGTCACTGAAAATCGCCTCTATTCTAGGGCTTTGCCTAGATGTCTAAAGACAATCTGTGAAATTAAGAGTTGAAGCATTCTTCAGCAACAGGATAAATAAAAAACATAAATACAAAATCTCATTTCTGCACACAAAGAGCACTGTTACGTAGTTTCCACTCTAGAACTTGTATTTTTTAAGACTTACTTTAAAAAAGTATTTTAAATGTATTACTTTTTTTTTCAAGTAAGTTATGTTTAATTTATATATTCATCTAAATGTAATTGATGGGAAACTGCAAATTTTCATTAAAATAATGGGAAACTTTTAACAAAGAAACATAATTTCTATTATTTTCGTCATATTTGAACTTAAACTTGTTATACTTTGATTAATATAATAATAAAATTTCTGTTATTTGTTTAACTTTAAAGTAAAACTGAATGTGCAAAGGATGGTTGGTATTTTTTACTTTTTTAGACCATACTGCAGTCAAGTATCATTTTCTTGAAAGCCGGTTCATTTAATTCCACCATTTTTTTAATCACATCTAGGTATCTTTCCAAGTATTCTTCTTAGCAACTTTGTCAAACAACGTTTCCCACAACTTTAAATTTGTCTGTATGCATTTAGACTTTGGTTTCTCAACAGCTTTCTGCAAATTTTTCTTGTTCTTCTGCAGTCTCTGATTTCTTCTACAAAGATACATTGTAAGTAATTTTCTCAATGAAACCCATTAATGCTTATTTTTTTCTTTTTGTTTTTCATTGTCCCTAATCAGCTTTTCTCTTAGTTCTGAGCAGGTAAGTGCAGGATGAGCAGAAAATATTTGGATCCGTTTGCTCACAATTTCAGAGCTTTAGCAGAATTAATTCACCTACATCTTCCTTGAGGAATTTAACATCCCCTTAGCTATGCTCTCTCACCTGAGATCACTCTCCAGTGCTCTCTATGCACTGGAACTGGAACTGTTTCATAATTCATAAATGACTCAATATTAACTGGTCTAGAAGCTGACTACAGTGTCAGTTCTCATGGCATAACTTCTGACAGAGCAATTGCTGCTAGACCCACATTCACAGAGCTTGTGTTTTGGTGGGTTTGGGTACCCTCACTGCAAGGGGGTTGGGCTGGATGATCTTTGAAGGTCCCTTCCAACCCAAGCTATTCCATGACTCAATGATAATGCTGATCCATCTGGAATTTCCACTGTTTTGGGCAGAAGAGTCACATAAAACTACACTCTGTTGTCAGTTTCTGCTACTCAAGATCTAAACAATGAAGCTGCCTCTGGTATTCCAAAGGGCAGGCTGGTGATTCTGACTTTAGTTTTGGGGTTTTTTTAGAAGAATACAGTTTTAGGTATTCGCACCACCAAAAGTGCTTTTGAATGTGCTCATCAAGGAAAGGAACACAAGGCCCCAGATGCTTCTTAGGACAATATTTGAGAGCATAATGTGTCTCTCCTGCACTGCCTGCTCTCAGTATCTGATCTCAATAACAGAAACAGGAGATCTCAGTATCTCAATAACAGAAACAAGAATGCATGAAAACACAGATGGTGCACATTTAAAACACTTAGCCATTACTCCTGATGCAGTCATTCCAATGTGTGCTCAGATATGGAACATTATAACACCATTGATGCATCCAGATGCATTTTACCTTGGCTTGAAGGGGCTTTTCCCCACATCCCTGAACAACTATAATGCTTTGAGAGCTCCAAAGCTCAGCTAATAATGAGATTACCCAAGATTTTTTTAAATTGTCTGCCCTCCCAGACATGTCAGGGTGGGTATATGCCCGTGTGTGAGAGGTTATCCATACCCAAGCATCCATGAGGGTGATGGGTCTGAGGTGATGGCACAGGCAATGGCTGATGCTGTCTGCTGTGAGACAATCTGCACAACAGTGGAAGTACTGAGCTGTGGCTCCCCATAAACTGCCTCACATGCCCTGCTCCTGTTCCTCTTCCTGTGCAGAGAAATGAAAAATGGGTAGACACTTCTTCAAGAAGAGAAGTCAAGAACACCCATATGAACTTCACTGAATACCTCAGACACCATGAAAGACAAGCAGTGAAGGCTGTACAGATGCAAAGCATTTCACCAAAATCAGTGGGGCTCTAGTTAGTGCAGTGATCTGGGCCAGCAATATAAACTGCAGGTTCAGCACCTTGCTTAGGCAATATTACCATGGATTTGTCAGTGCTACCACAGGTTTTCAAAGCAGGTGATGAATGAAACTGTTCAGCAGGGTTCAAAAATGAGCAAAATGAAGTCCAATTAAGACTTGAGGCACATTTTCACAGGAAAACATGAACATTGTAAGTTTAGTTGGGAAATGTCATAATCCAGTATTATAAAAAGCAAAAAATAACACCTCTAGTTTAGGAAGTCCCAAAGCTTCAGATTGCTCAAATCTGGATGCTTTCACTAGTCCTGGTAGCTGTTAGCTGTGCTGATAGCTGTTAGCTGTGCTGATAGCTGTTCTTAGAGCAGGAAACTTGCTGAGACATATCTTTGGTTTGAGCCAATACAAATGTCCTAATGTTTCATATTTTAAATTCCTGACATTTTTTTATTTTCTTCTTTGTAGAATGTGTATATGCAGAATATACAGAAATGCAGCATATACAGAAATATGCAGAAAGTTAATGAAAGAATAAAAGTAAAGTTCTGTTTTTCAAGACATTACTATCCAAGACAAAGAGCAGATGGAAAGAGGCAGATGGAAACAAAAAGAAATCGGTAACACAACATCAGTCAAGATGAGTGTCATTAGACCACTGCAGCAGCAGTTTTGCCACTATAAGTTTGTTCCTGGCATTAGGTCAAGAAATGTTTTAAGAGGAGGCTTGGAGAAGATAATGAGGCATTTTTACCAGCGTTTACAAAAAAGCCCTCCAGAATGTGAAGATTAAAGTCCTCATTTTCTCTAAATTAGTAGTTAGGGATTGCACTTTATATTTTCATATTTGAAATTCCTGACAAAAATTCCAATTACTTTCCATTAGCAATGTTCTATTACTCAAGATTATAAAAAAATCAAAGTAAATGCCTTTTCCTCGCTATTACAACTGTGTATATTTTAGGGGTCTGAAGGCCTTTCAAAGCCTTGCATGCTTTAGTGTATAATCTGTAACATGTGGGCTCCAAAATAATTTGGTGTGACAGTTTCCAGCCTGGGAATCAGGGACCAAGATGCGTCTCTAATAAAGAGTTACTTAATGCACTATTAAAATATACTTGAGAGAGTTGAAAACTAAAAATCCAATGCAACAGAAGAGGGAACAGGTGATATAACAGTCAAAACCACAGGAGGTGAGGAAGAAGAGTTGATGTGGCAAAGCCTTCGCTGGACTCAGGGATTCCTGAGTCCCTTTTTCAGGGGACTTTGAGACAGGGACTGTCCTGTCCTTGCTCACTTTCTTTTCCAGAGTGGCTTGTGAGGAGATTTACATCTCCCCTCCAGTGAGCCTTCTGTCTGTCTTGGTTTGGAAAGATGGGTGTCTGCTAAGGAAGGCAGGAGCCTCCCCTGAAATGGAGAATGTTAACTCTCTCCCTCTGAATTGCTATAAATTTGAAATTAAGGGGCTCTCAGGCAAAAAATATGGGAGCAGGAATAACAGTTCTTTATTAGGGAAGAAAAAAAAAAGATAAAATAAACAATGCAGTAAACCAAAACAACACTGACAGGGTCAGAACACGACCTGACACCCTGTGGATCAGGGTGTTGGTAGCAGTCCAATTGGAACTGTGGCTGCAGCCCTCCTGGAGTGTCAGGTCTGGTTCTGTTGGATCAGGGATCCTGTAGAAGGGTGCAGTTTTCCACTGAAGATCCAGTGGAAGAAAACAGATGTTCCTCTGGGGAATCCAGTGGAGAAAGTCGTGCTGGTGTTCCAGAAACTCAAGATTATAACTGGGTAGGAATGCTTGGCTCCTTCCTCTGGGCGGAGCATCTCACAATGGGATGCTGTAGTTCTGATCAGTCATGCAGTGACATTCAACAGCCTGTTATCAGCAGATGTCTCCTCAGAGGGAGAAGTGGTTGTGCAAGAGATAAGGAAAACTGCCCACTTAACAGAAGACAACTGCGGTACAGATGGCAAATAGAATACCGTTTGCTTGGCAAACCAGGATAGCGTCAAATAGAAATTAGATTGCTCCCCAGACAGTGACCTCAGCTGGCTACCTGCAGTGGCCCACCACCTGCAAACAAAGCCCTATTTTAGTCTTGTAATGTCTGCATGCTGGAGGGTAGTGGAGAAAGAGAGCAGTAGAGAACTACTTGGACTGTCTCATTGGAGACAGTGGCCTGTGTGCACAGTACACGGGCAAGCAGGACTCCTCTGTCATCTTCCTGGACTCAGGAAAGCTGAAGGAGGTGGGGAAAGCAATTCAGAAATACCCTCACCTTCAGCACTCAAGGATCCCACTCCTACCCACGGCTGCAGAGGAGACTCAGCCAGGCTTTGCTGTACTTTCCATCTGTAGTCTCCACACGCAGCTTTCCAACCTCTGCTGCTTCCTCCCCAAGTCCACAGTAGGCTTAGCTCTGTGTACAAAGTGTACTTCTATTTCTGGTTCATCTTCCAAATGTCCTCATTAGCAGATTAAGAATCATGTCATTCTAATTTGCTCTTTACGAAAGTGAATCGCTACTTTAGCTGGATGTTATTCATACTGGAATCAAGTTTATGTTCTTTTTGAGGGAAAAGTTCTAGCCACCCACTGAGCTACCATATTTCATGCCTAGAGGATTCATCAAGCACCTGGTGATTTTTCAGAAAGGGAATGAAACCTATGTGTATTTTAATAAATTTGGAAGGAAAAAATCCTAACCCCAAACAGTTGAAACTCTGAGTGCCAAGAAAAAAAAGTCTCAAACCATGAGGAAGTTCTTAAAATCCATGTTTTTGCAAGATTCTGGTTTTAGACTTCTGAAGAAATTTTGGAGACATATTCCAAATATTTCTCCTAACTTGAAAGGTAAGAAATCCTAACCCATTTCACCTTGTAAGTGAATTCACACCTTTTGCTTATGTTACTAATGTTACTATTTAACAGTATTAATGTGAACTTCCAGGAAGCAGGTGTACACTTGCTTCACTTAGCAAGAAAGAAACAGAATAAAACCCACCTTGCTTTATTTCACTCCTTCAGTTTTACAGCCAGGATATTATGCAGCCCAGTAGTCTCTGACCAGTAGTGAAATTCAGAGCTAAAACCCACCAGCTATACCCAGAGAGACTTTTGGGAGCTGCTCTGTCCCATTAAGCAGGATGCTTTAGCAGCGCTTCTCTTCACACCTGAAAGCTGTCCAAGCCTCCATGCTTCAGTCCCTGCATGGATCTGTCACTCACTGCTGGCAGCAGATCCAACAGGGCACATTGCATGGATAAAGCCTCTTGATATTTCTCCTCGGTCCCATGAACCTTTCTCATGTGGTTTGTAGAGTCTGTTTTCTTTTCCTGTCTCATGATGAACGGCAGCAGTGATTGTGATCTGTGTTAAAGATGTGTATCTCATTTTTACTCCAAAGGCATTTGCTACAGCATCTAGCTATTTAATTTCATAATATGGTCAAGACTGGAACCTTCACAACCCTTTGCTCCCTTTTGCCCTCTAAGGTATTTAGGGATAAGGCTTAGTCACAGTTTCTTTTCCCTGCTTGATAACCAAGGTTCTTAATTTACATTCTAATGCAGCTTAAGGCCAAAAAGTTGAGGCAGCAGGAAGGGCTCTAAGCTGCAGGGGGTCATTTTCTCCTCAGGCCAAGGAAGGGAATAGATCCATCTCATTTTGCCTAATGGCTGTGCAGGTCTGTCCATTTCACAGGGAAGATCACCATTGCAGTGCTGCCCTCAGTTCGGAAGAGGATGGGATGGATCACAAAGCAAATACTTGGGATTCTAAAGGCACAGTGGTGCTATTGGGTTTTTACTATTATGACAGCAAATGATAAGAAGGGCAAGAAATTATTTTATTCTGGCATAGTATTAGCAGTATTAAGGAAAAAGGTTAACTGACAGTAGTATTAACTTTCCCTTTTCCCTGATGTGAAAAGGAATAACAAGAAGCAGCATCTTGGGACTGAGGTCATCACACTCAACCTTGAAATTAGCTGTAATTTTCTATCAGTAAATTTCCAGTTGCAGAGATTACGTAGAAAAGTGCAATGTTTTCCATTGCACCGGAGTTTTCAAAATGAGATTAGGTGTCTCAAAAAGAACACAGAATTCTTTAATTTGACTTCTGTGAAAAAAATACATACGCAGATTACATGTAGAGGAAATGAGATAAGATATTTGGAACAATAACTTGGGGTCAGAATCAAGAAATACAAATAAATCATTCCACTGCATTTACAATTTTTTAAGAAGTCAGGAGCATGGTAAAGGGTGTGGTACTGTAAGCAGCATCCAAGAGACAGTCCAGCAGTGTGGAGGAAGCAGCGCTTGGAGCTGTTAAGCTATCTTCATTTATTCTTAATTCAGATTGCAGTGACGTTGGAGATATCTTTAGTGCTTGTGATACCATAAAAGACTCAACTTTTTAAGGAAAAATACCATAATTATTATTTACAGTTAATTTTCCTTGTTATTACTTTAGATTATATACTTAAATTCCTTTAATTACTCAGTAACAAATTCATACACATTATTATGCTAAATTTTACATTAAAAAATAATCACTGCTTAGGAAAATTACTGTATTCTTGACTCCTGTCATATACCTGACATTACTGGTACATATTCTCAACCTCTTAAGGGTTTTTTACCTGCACTGGTTTCTTTTTCTCAGTAACATCTTATGGCAGACACACAGTAAGAGAGTAGGCTGTGAAAATATCTGTATCTGATCTAGTAGTTTTCATTTCAAATAAATAAAATATAGAATAAACATTGTAGTGGTGCAGTTCTTGGTATTCAGAACTGATCCATGAAGGCAGTGCAGTCAAATTTTAATTGCTATTTAAGAAGAAAACAGAACAGTTACTGTGTTTCAGGAGTCTAATTCCAGGGCCTAATTAGTAGTCAGTTAGTTTGCCCAAGTCCCACTGAAATGCAATTTCTCTTTTACAAATCCATTGTCCTCCTCAGCTAATGTCAGAGGCATGGAAGCCCTTCTTGCTTCTCAGTGATCCCTAAATAACAATGTTCTGTGTAAGAAAAAATAAATCTGTGTCTCAGTTCCCTAAATTTCATTTAAAGCTTTTTCATTTCTCTCTTTTTCCCCTCTTCTCTCAGAAGTGCACTGTGGCCTGTGCCTGATCTACAAGTTAAAGATTCAAATCCCTCAAAGTTTCTTTTGCCTCTTGAAAACCAGACATCCAGTCTTTGGCAGAATCATCTGTCTGCAAGGTAAAACATCTTCAGCAAGCCCTCAATTTTCTAAATACTATACAGCCTTTTAGGCATAGCATATCCATTAAAATCAATTCCTGAACCAAAAACATGCTCTTATTGTCAGGAGACCTATCTCCTTGAGTTTCTGCTACACCAACCTGCTACTCTAATTCTGCTATTTGATGCATCAGAATCACTTGTAAATGATAATGCACTTACTGAATGTATTATTTTCCTGTCTCCTTTCTGTCAACACAAAGTGTTTCTTACTTAGTTTCATCTATGCCTTTTAAGACTGCTGCTAATATTTGATACTATTTTGTTATGCATTATAAATAAATTAAAAACATATGGTGGTAAAAATCATACACACACATACTCAGATACATGTATGCCAAAATGTGACCTGAATTAAAAACCAAAAGGCTAACTCTCCTGGCCTGTGACCGCTTAAGGGCTTTGAGTGCTCAGTGCAACAAATGTTTGGAGAAATCTTGGTGTTTAGTGCCAGCACTGAAACTTAACACTCTGAAATGTCAGATCCTGCACGTAGAACAGAGTAGCACTGGGTTCATGTACAGCTGGGAGAGGAGTGGCTGGAGAGCCCTTTGGAGAGGGCCTGGGGGTGCTGGGGGGCAGCAGCTCAGTGTGAGCCAGCAGGGAGCCCTGGCAGCCCGGAGGGCACAGCCCAGCCTGGGCACAGCCCAGCAGCAGGCACAGCATGTCCAGCCATGGGACAGTCCCAAAGGCTGGGATTGTCCCCCTGTGCTCAGCACTGCTGCGGCCTCACCTCCAGGACCACGTGCAGCTCCGTGCCCACAATTTCAGAAGGACGGGAAAGCGCCCGGATGCCTCTGAAGGAGGGCAGCAAAGCAGGGGAAAGCGCTGCAAGGAATGGCCTGACAGGAGCAGCTCACCTGGGGCTTGTCTAGCTGGGGAAAAGGGCTCTGAGAGGAAATCTCATTGCTCGCCACAGCTTCCTGAGGAGGGGACTTGGAGAGGGAGGTGCTGACCTCCTCTCACTGGTACACAGTGGCAGGATGTGTGGGAATGGTTCAAAGCTGCAGCAAGGGAGGTTCAGGACGGATGTTAGGAAGAATTTCTGTACCAAGAGGATGTTCAAATACCAGAATAAGTTTTCTGGAGGTTGAGCCCCTAAACCTGTCAGTGTTTAAAAGGTATTTGGACAATGCCCTTTATGCCTTAATACTTTATTGTTTGGTCATCCCTGAAGTGTTCAGGCAGTTGGATTAGACGTTGTAGGTCACTTCCAATTGAAATCTCTCCCTCTCCCTCTCCCTCTCCCTCTCCCTCTCCCTCTCCCTCTCCCTCTCCCTCTCCCTCTCCCTCTCCCTCTCCCTCTCCCTCTCCCTCTCCCTCTCCCTCTCCCTCTCCCTCTCCCTCTCCTCTCCTGTAACATGTTGTCATGTAACCAGTGTGAGCTCTGCATCCTGCACTGTCCCTGTGGACACTTTTTCTCTCTGTGACTTTCCCGTGGGACACTTTGCCACACTCACTTGAGGTAAACCTGCCATAGGAGGAGACATGGCCATAAAGGGTATGACAGAAGCATCACTGATGTTCAGGCAGACAATTCAGCAGCAATATTTTCAAGGCACTGACTTACTGTAACAAGTGAGACAATCCTCTATCCTGAACTTGTATTATCAAGCTCAGCCTTTTTTTACCGTTCAGAAAATCCAAGCACTTTGATGATGTCCCTCCCACCTTCCAGATCATGACAGTAATTAAGAGAAATTCCATGACATGAGACCCACTTCTCCCTTAGGGCATATGAGGGATACATCCTCCTCCCCTGCCCAGTGATGCTTTGGGCATGATCTGCCACCATTTCCTCACATCTCTTCTTCTGTGTTTCTTGTTGTTCTTTCAAGGGCAGCACTGTAAATAATTTAATCTTCATCCCTCTCCTCCTCCTCTCCATACATCTTCCTTCACATGCCCTGGTGTGCAGGTGAAAGTGAGGTGGGAATTTACAGACTAATAAGAATGTAGAATCTTACAGACTGTAAGAATGCCACCCTTCACCTGCATCTACTCTGATACTCATTGGCCAAAGCCTGAAATAAAAAGAGCATTGAAAATGAAAATGCTGAAAGGAATAAATTTGCTTTTTGTGTTTTGCCAGGCACAGGCTCAAAGCAAAATGAATGTAGACTCGTGAAAGAACAATTGCTAAAATCAACAGCAAGAATCTGATTGTCTTCAGCGAGCCCTCAGTAATGCCCTTTCTACTTAAGGATTTGTTATAAAAATAAGATCTCTGCAAATGCATACAAATAAGGTACTTGCATTGTATTGACTTAAAGCTGTCTCAGAAATATTTCCTTTTGAATCTGAGTCCTGATTATAATTATACTATACTTTCACACTGCATTTATTTCTGGTATAGCATCATTGCCATGACAACGCCAAATTATGTCAATATATATGCATGTTTAATCTAATTCTTTATTAATGAATGAAGAAGAGGAAAAAATTAATCAAGAACAGGGCTAGAGAGCACTGTCTATGCCATATACACAACAGAACATTTGTACACATCTCAGGGCATTTTTTCCCAAAGTTGCAATAAAGGGGGAAAAAATCATTATTTTTCTTTTTTTATTCAGCCTTTCTTGTTTGATTTAGCTGTAGTCCTAGAAGGAAGCTTGGCTGATGTCAGCTGTATTGCAGCAGGTCTGGACTTCACTCATGGGGAGCATAATTTTTCCTTTACACTGAACAATCAAATTTGCTCTGTTTGTCTCCTGCAGCCAGACTTGACCAAGTGCTCTTGCTGCAGTGCCCTTGGTCAGGAAGAGGTACAGAAAGAAAATGTCTGAACTTAGCATTTTTGGCTCTGCAGAGATCCAGGAGCTGTCACAAGGAGATGAGAAGGAGCCCCCTTTCACCTTTTTGTTCATGTCTTGCTCCCCTCCACCACCAAGGAGCTGCTTCTGTCCCCAGAGATGTCCACAATTCTCCACTGTAAGCATTGAGACTGACAGACCTTCCCTGCCTCTTTGTGCTGATTAGATGAGATGTTATTGACCATCAATGCTCTTAAGAGCACTCTAGAAAATGAAATGGTATCACCATTCAACTCCTTGCAGGACCAGCTGTGAGAAGGGCCTTTCTGCAAAACTGGATGAAGCAAAAGTTTTAACCTTGGTGTAGGTTTCTGGGGGCTATCTAGCAGTCTTGCAGACCTTTCTGACTCTTAACAGAACAGAGAAAAACATATATTTCATTATTATGATTATTATAGCAATAATAAATAATAGCAGTTAAAAATAATGATGCAGTCAAAATATTATAAAGGTTGCTTTTATTGATTTGTGAAAATTAAAACACTGACCTTTTACCCAGTCTGATTTTGTAAAAGCCAGTTTTATTTGCCTCAATAAAGTGGCTAAAACAGCAAGTAGGGGATGGTAACTTCACAAAAATGGGAGGAAAAATCAAATGTCAGATAAGAATTGCCTGAGCAAAAGAATGTAAAACTATCTTTTAAGTCATGGAAAGAGTCAAAGTAAGGTTGCAAAGGAAATCTTAACATTGATTTTCCTATTTTTTTTTTGTTGTTTTTTTTTTTTTTTTTGATTATGAACTTCACCTCCTCATTGTGTCAAAATCAATGGGAATTTTGAGTCCTACCAATTAGTCTGTGGGTTTTCTCTTCTTTTTTCTTTGTCTCTGTTCATTTGTCATATGATACAGTAGAATGTGAGCAATACTTTTCTGAACATCATTTATGCCTAGTAGAGGGAAAATGATAAGGCTAAAGCAAAAAGACCTCTCAACAATTATTTAAGGATAAAGAAGCTCATAAAATATGGAAGCATGACAGCCTTTCTCTATGGCTCTGAAAAACACCCTTGCCAAGATAAACCCATATTGATTGGACTGATTGCAGATAGCTGGCTTTTCAGCGCCATCTGCATGCTGTGGCAGTCTATGGTTCTAATTATTTGGGGCTGTTATTCAGGCTGATAAATTGTATGAAGGATTTTGTTTTCCATCAAGTCATTCTTCCTTCAGCACTGATAGCATCATAATTAAGTAGCAGTCAGTGGCTCTGAATGTGGATAATTCATATGAATTATTTCTAATAAACAAAACACATAGAAGGTGTTAAAAATTATCCTTAAAACAGAATCTTTTGCTCTGTGTGCTGCATCCACTCCCTCTGACACACCCTAATCAGACAAAAAGCAGAGAAGATTTTGCGTGTTTCAGCTTTCCTGCTCTGTGAGCTTTGTGCCTGTTCTCTCTTAACAAAGTGTTCCAAGAACACATGGACAGAAGAAAACCTGGACAGAAGGAAACAAAGATGTGTCAGGGCCGTAAACCAGTACTTACTAAGTAGTCAATTTATCATGAACTGCACCATACACTGAAAATCAGAATTTACTTTGTAATAGAGTACTTACTGCAAAAATTATTAGGTTATTCAATGCCAAATACACAGAGGACTATTAGTTCCATTCAGCCTTCAAGGGCACAACACAATATATAACTGGGAAGTCCAGAGCTGACCAGTTGCCATCTCCCAATCATGAAAGTACCAGGCATGAGGAGTTTAAAGCTATAAAAGACCTTCCACATGCATCATGTCACAATAATTTCACTCAGCTTTCAAGGGCCATTTAACAATCCTTCCTTATGAGGTAAATATTGGTGTTTTCTTCAAACCTAAACAGACAGACACTATGAGATGGCACAAAAGGGTCTGTTTGGCCTATAGGATCTATGAACTCTTGAACTGGATGGCAACATTTTTCTGCAGGGGGGTTGTTTATGCAAAGTTGCACTTTAAGAGCAATATGTGCAAGACTGCCTTTTAGGAACTTTATAGAAATAGTGGATTTACTGACTTTTTCAATCTCGAATAATTCCTGGCTTTAAAATCTATCACTCACTAAGAAGAAGACAATATTCCTTTGGAGAATGTATAGCCTAGGCTCCTGTACCCTTTTAGTCTAAGTAAACGTAATGCTTCTAAATTTTGCTCTGCTTATAAGTATTCGACTCAGAAGAACATATGCACAGGCTGTTTCTGTCCTTGATTCAATCTAGAAGGCAGCTCAGGGCAGTGAGTTGTATCCATATTAGTCATATTTACATTTATTCAGTTAATCCCACTGGAGAAAATGTTGTCTGTATTTAGCCCTTCTATTTAAATTTGATCAAACTGAATAATGCTGGATATTATGTGATTATATGGGCTCATACTGTAAGGCTATTAAATATAATGTATTAGATTACTGAACAACTGCAGCAAACAGATTTGAAGCTTACCATTGTAAATTGTGTACAATTTTTTTTCTACATTATATTGAATGACAGTACCTTCTTTCTTTATGTAGATGTGAATCTTGTGTTTCTGCTATTTTTGTGCCTGATGCTTATCTTATCTCCTGCCCTGACTGAAAAAAAAAAAAGGAGTTTAATTTCTTTCTTATTTGTGTCTTTTCCTCCACACAGGTAGTTTGGGACTTTAAACCACAGACTGCGTCATCAACTAACCTTCATCTCATTAAGCAGGTTCTCAAAGGATTGCTTTGTTCTGCGAAACACATTCCATTTTCCACCTTCATTAGCAAGCTGCTAAATATTCTACTTTATCACAAGACTGGAATGTATAAACAGATGCATCTTCCTTTCTTCCTGACTGTCTCTTCCAAACCTGTTCTGGTACTCCTCAAGAAAAAGATGGATTCCATCCATTTGTTACTGATGGTTGGCAGAGATGTAAGACAATAAGAAAAATAGAAAATGAATTATTTTAAAGCAAGAGCTTGTATGTGTGTAAATATTGTATCTAGGACAGGGGTAAAAAGCAAACCACAGTGGCAGTTCACCATGACTGTAGTAGTGGCAGAGGTCTGCAAGAATTTCTCTGAATCATCACGCAGAAGGTTTCTCTTCTTCCTGTGGGACATTCAACATACTCTCCTGCACTGTGACACTTTCCCCTGCAGTGCATAACATCCCCTGACAAGTTTCAGTACTGCAGGTAAACAAAAGTTGTGCCAGACTTATTTTACATAGGAAATAAAGTGATGAATTGAAAGCCTGGTCATCTTCCATTTTTAAGTTAAGGGAAGCACTTCCATTTATTTTTAATGGAATATAGATCAGACTTCTTTTTTTTTTAAACAAAAATGTTTTCCTCTCATTGAAAGTCAAAATTACCGTATCTATTGTGATTAATGCCAAAGTCTGTGTCTGCTGGAAGGAATTCAATGTCTGACAAAGCATAGTACTTGACTGAAGGATAGATCTTTGCTGGTGGGTCTGGGTGGATGATGCGTTCCATCTCCCAGTTCACAGGCAGGACCCACTATCAACTCCTGGTCTGGTGGCACTGGGAAAAGGGCAGCACTTAAAGGATGCAATCTTAAACAAAGAACAGTGAGTATAATAAAATAATAAGAAAAATATCTTGTTTGCATTGTTCAGTAGCCCTCCAAATTTTGTGGCCTGAGAGACAGCTTGAAGGATCTGTAAAATAAAGACGGTGCTTATGTCTTTTGAATACCTTTTTTTTATAGCCTAAGTTTCTCATAGCCCTATGTCCTTTGGATGCACATCACTCACATTGCATATCTAACTGCACATTGCCCTGCACTTGCAATTATTGCCCAGTAACCTCTGTAGATGGAACTCCTGGTACTTAGAACGGACAGAAACAAGGCTTGATCCTTATCTCTCTCTTCTTGCTTAACTAGAAGGTTTCCGAAGCTTCTCCTGGGCATCTGATGAACAGAGGTAGTTTCTGCTCTTGCAGCCCAAACAGCTTGTGTGTCTGTGAGCAGCCTGCCTGGACAAAGGGGTGCTGGACACTATCACTCACTCCACTGGGGGACTGGAAGGCATCACTAAGGGTCCCAAGCACAAACACAGTTAACCACAGAAGATGAGGAGAATGAGCAGTGTGAAGTACAATAAATGTTTCCATTTATTCCTTTATTAAGAAAGCTCTTGGGAAATTCTTTTTGATTGCTTGAGGCTGCCACTTGATTCAAGGAAGCCCACTGAGCCTTTTGCTATCAGGTTCATTTTAAAAAGCATTTTGCTTCAACAGTACTCCAAATGCTTTATTATCCATTTGTATTAAGCATTACAATGAGAAGGTAAAGCTGATTACGCCTCTCCCGTGCACTGCAGATTGGCTTGGCCTTGTGCATTTTAATGGGCTCAGTGTGCTGGCCTCCCGTGGTGGCCACAGCTCCACCAGCAAGGGCAGCAGGGGTCTGCAAGTTTTCCTTCTATTTGCAGATTAATCTGTCTTGTTAACAAAAGCTGGGGAAATGCTTGCTGGGAAAAGGAGACATCACTCAGGGGATGGGTATCTAAGTACAAGCAAAATTTGTTAAGTCTCAGGCTACCATCCTGACAGCAGGGGATTTGAAATATTTCTGCCTGTGAGTTAAAAAACCAGTGGGGCTGACTCTCTACTGATAGTCATAGTACTTGTGACCCTCCAGATAAAACATATTTTTACTGCAAGGAGAACCCACCCCACAGTCACATCATGTGCCCCCTTATTCCATCAGTTCCAAAGCAATGAAAGCCAAAAACCTTCAGTGAATGTGTTTAATACTTGGAATAACTATCTCAATAGTCAGTTTTGACAAGTTTTATCTTCAAATCCTGTCTCTTTTTGTCCCCCATAGATGATCTCCAAATGTTCAAACCAAGAGATTTGGGGATTTCCTAGCTGCAGCCCAGGCATATTTAATGGGAAGCTGACCTTCTAAGGATGCAGGGAAATGGATCTCAGGTCTGTCTGCAATGTGTGTATGTGTGTGCAGCTGCACTGCAGCCTGCAATGCAGCTCAGAGGAGGGGAGATTTGGTAAAATTTGTGAACAGGAAAATATCCTCTGTGAGTGCAGAAAGAATGCACACAGCTATGACACAGGCTGCACTGATTGCTGTGCTAACAGTGTACCAAACTTTCTTAATCTCCTTTTTTATTTAGAAATAAAATTGCTGCATTCATGACTACAATACTGTAATTTCTCAAAGCAATCATAAGAGGGTTTTTTCTTTTGTTTCTGCATTTTCTGTACCTGCTAATACAGTTCCTTTTTCTTAGGTAAACTCATATATGCTTTGCAATGTTAAAAAAATATTTTCAAAAAGCTTTTTGATCAGAATCAAGTGAATGAGGTAGTATCTTTTCACCATATTGCTCATTGTTCTTTGGTGCATTGTGATTGGATCAAATTTTTGTAATAAATCATAGTCATAGTCTTAGTTCACCACATTTAGGCTTCATTTGCATGCATTCTCTGAGACTTTTCCTCTCAAAAGACCAGAAATTTTTCCCCTAAGTATCTTAATAGTTTATAGATGTGGCATACCTGATAGGCCTTTGTGTTAAACTTGTTCCTTTGTATCCGTCAGAGGGTATTTTCTTCCCTTCTGTCCTTTGCCTTAGCTCGTACCACTCTCTTCACCTGCTGAACGATGCAAATATTTCACTGCCACATACTCAGACCAGTATTTATCATCTCCAATTTGGTATTCCCTCCTTCCATACAGTATGACTGCTCCCATTTCAGCATGACATCTCATTTAATTTTGTGTATTCAATTTATCAAATGCCATTTGATTTTAATCACATTTTGTGCTCCAGTCTAATACATTCTGATTTATTTTTGTCTGCTGTTCAAAAACTAATTTTGAATATATTTTGTTTCAAAACATTGTGCGCTATACAATGTCTTGCATGTAGTGCTTTCATATTTTTTCAGAAAATTCAATATAAAGCAATGTGTTTTAAAACACAGTCTCTCAAGTTCTCTTTAACTGTGTCTGAGTGCAGATGTCTTTTGAAATTGAACATGCAGTATGAGCTAAAAGGCTAAATAAACATCTTATATTCTAACACCAGATATTTTCCTATTGTTTTAGTAAGAAACAGAGGAGGAGAGTACAACCTAGTGTGTCTGACCGTGTTGGGGGGGATAATAGTACTGGGAACATAATGAGACCTGGTGACCAGTAGTAGGGGAATATTTACTGCTCTTGTTGGCTTCTGTTCACACCATTCTGGTCAGAGTCTTCTCGCCTGTGAGCAGTACAGGAAAGAAAAAACAAAATTCTCTGGTCCAATCTGTAGTTTGCTGGAAGCACCTTAACACATAAGCTAAATTATTCTTATTATTTCTTCTGCTATGTGAGCTGGGGTTCAACTTTGGTCAATCTGAAGTAATTTTAGTCTTTCTTTTCACAGAGAACCATAATAGAGGTGCAGTTTCTCAGACACCTGGAACCATCAGCTGAAGTCATTCAGCTCTCCCTCTGCTCTGCCATGCACCCTGAGGCCAGTCCTTGTTGCCAGGCTTTGGAAAACACTCAGGGTAGGCAGCTCACACTCATTCAAGTAAGTCTAGCACTGGAGGACTCCAAATATGTTCAGCTTGTGATATATACTAAAGTGCTTTTCCTAGAAACTTTGGACATCTGTTATTCTTGGTGGAAGGACCTAGGTTAGGATATGTGCTGAACAGAATTAGTTATTTTCCAAAGTTAGGTTTATAGGGAAAAATGTGCTAAAGGTAAATTTCCATAATATTTTCAGGTAAAAGAGCTGGAACAAAAATTTTCTTGAATTATGGTGAAATTTCACCTAAGACACAATGAAGAACCAGAATTGAGAAGAGGAAAAATGAGTCGGAACAATAGGAAAATATGATCTATCAAGAGTGTGGAATAATCTGTCAGGAAAACATTAGTCCTGGTACGTCCATTATGGAAAATAAATTTGACAAATAATCATTAGAACTACACTGTGTAGATCAATCCTTCTCTGGCCTTGTGGGATGTGGTAAACCTCAGACCACGGGTAAGTTCTGTTTTCAGTTCTCTTTTATTGCCTTCCTTGGCTTCTAACTTAACATGAGGGATGTGGGGAGAGATGGATTCTTTTGCTGTTTGGTATTTCCCTCAAACTCTTTTTCATTTTGTGAACAGTTTACATTGAGTTGGGAAACAGTAATGTTATTTTACACTGACACAATACTTTCTAAACTGAAGAATGTTTCAAGTTTTGAATAGCCATGCCCCACAGTTCTATCTCAACAAGATGCAATAGCCTTGAGCACTACTGATGTGGGAAGCCACATACAAAATGTTTCCTCTAATATTCTGCACAGCAATAGGAGATAGAAAGTTTATGCAGCCTGTGACAAAAGGACAGTTCAAAGCTGTTGGGGCAGTCTTGTGGCCAGGGACAATCCTCTCAAAGTTTAAAAGGACACTCATGTATGAATGTCTTCAGTCTTTAAGACAGACACATTACTGTGGTACATGCTAATCCATTTCTCCATTCTGCAACTCATTTCTCTGCTTTATCTCGTATATAATGTAGTTGGGTTTGTTGTTTTTTTAACTTGATATTGAAAGACCAGTGGAGTTAATACATGACAACAAAAACCTTGCAGAAAGGTCATATCTTTCCTCTACAATATTAGTCTTGTTAAAGGGGCAGGGAAGCACCTAGATGAAAGATGGCCTTTCCCACAGAGCTTAAAAACAATTATGATAAACACCATATAGGTATTGGATTTTGTAAATACTTATTCAAACTGAAGCTTTTACTTAGGGTAAGGCGTCAGTGAAAGGGCCCTGTTAGGACCTTACCCAGCTGTGCAGTGGGGTGGGCAGTCGAGACAGACGAAAGGAGGAGTCTGAGAAGCCAAAGGAAACTCCAGGGACTTTCCTGGAGTCAAGGATCGGGTAGGATAGATGCCCCCTCTAGTGGATTTTACTTTAGAAGAGAGGAAATCTGTCTTCTAGAGGCGTGGTGCAGGGACAACAGGAATGCTTCATGAGTTATGAAGGGGGAAACAGCATCTGAGAAAAACAAATTGTTCTTGGACATACCTGAGTAATACAGAAAGGGAAAATATATGTTGTGAGTGAGTAAAAAAACAAATATTGTGAGTGAGTCAAAAAATAAAACTCCAAGCCCCCAAACTCTGCCTCTTCTGTAACTTGGCTGTTGTCCTGAAATGTTTAGCAGCACATGGATGAAACAAATGGGAAACAACTGGGAAATACTTGGTCTGTTGCAAGGTTAGAGAGATTTCCAGAAGGCCTGAATGTAACTTGGTTGTGCTGTTGAGGGAGGTGTTAGTAAGTCACCTTTCCAGCAGTATCCCCTCCTCTCAGGCTGAAAGGATAACTGCATTAAGTAGCCTAATCCTGCCTCTGTAGAAATCCCATTTTAGCCAGGTTCTCTATGTGTAATCTTACAGTCAAAGGAAAGGATGTGGGATAGGAACCATCCTGCAGCTGTTCACCTCATATGTTTGCTGAAGTGTTGGAGAATATGGGAATATTGTCACTGATAGGCAGAGGCTAAGCTGGGCACTGGAGAGGTCAGTCTGTGGACACCTAGCAGTCTTTCTCCTAGCAGTAAAGTCATAAACTTTTCCTAGAGCTGTCCCAAAAGATAAGGAAGCAGCAGTCAGCAGCTGAGAATAAAATTCTTTAGTTCTTAACTCATCCCCAAATACTTGCCTTATCCTCAGGCTTCATCCTTGTCAGTCTCCATTAGACTCCTCTCTCAGTCTTTGGATTCTCCTTGAGTCTCCAAAGGACTTCACCTTTCCTTCCCCAGCTATTTCTGGCTTTCAGTGCAATCATTCTATCTATCGCAGATCTGCTGTGTGACCAGTTCCTCTTTCCAGCAGCACAGTTTCCTGATGCCTTTATCCACCTTTAATATTCCCTTTTCAACTCCTAAGTTTCTTAACCAAAATTCAAATACCAGTTTATCTCTTCTTTTTATTAGATCCCACTTCTTCCTCCCTTTTCCCAGTGCCTGGGCAATCTCCATTTAAGTCTCCCCAACACCACAAAACCAGAACCAGTTTTCTTACCACTTCTCCTACAGATATTGATAAGCTCTCTGCTGCATACACCCCATTTATACAAAATGTCTGAAGAGTTTAGAAACCAGCTGTAGGTTTCATCAGCTGAGTAGATGCATATTGCAGGCTTTGAAAAGTGCAGAGTATGGCTAAATGTGAGTTGATACTGGCAGCACAGAGGGAAGCACGTAGCTGAACAAGGCACGTCTACTTCAAACTGCGAGTTGAGAGCATTTCAAAGTCAAGCTCATCTGATGTATTTCTGTTGATTTCAGGTAAGCTTCGATGACAGGCAGAAGCTTCCTTCAAAATTTCAGCTCCAGTGGTTGAAGGGTTGAAAAACTCCATGTACTAGAAAACGCAGCAAAGAAGTGATGTGAAGAGTTGCATGCCTTGAAGTAGCATCCCTGAAGAGGAGCTGCTATCCCAGGCTGCTTCATCTCACAGGACAGGAAATATGAACACCTCTCTTGACATGTGGAAGTTTTTACACTAAGTCATGCAATGTCACAGAAAGCATCATGCAAGCCACTTCCACTCCAACCAGTCTGGCAAATCTGTTTAGTGTGCTTTTCCCTAAAGTACAGGCATTGAGATTGTCAGGCCACATGCTAGTTGATAAAATTCTGCCTTTTACTCTGTTTTTTAAAAAAAGGTAGAAAATGTTAGATGATAAATAGAACTTTTTGACACATGAGGAAGGTCACCTCTTCATACTCTGAAAATGTTTATTGATCTGTGGGTTTACTGATATTGCACGTTGGCAAATACATTTTGTTTTGTACTGTGTTATTCTGATATTTTTTCTGTATTTAACCTGTCATACATACATTTTACAGCCACCTGATGAGGTCTCAGGGTGAGAGAAGTGGACGAGAATCTTGTTTGATGATCAGAAGGCTGGATTTATTGATATATGATATATAATACATTATAACTATACTAAAAAGAATAAGGAGAGAAGTTGCAGAGGCTGCTAACCTAAGAATAGCATAGAAAAGAGTGAATAACAAAGTTCTGTGTCCAGCAGAAAGCAAGGACAAACTCTTTCTGTGAGTGGTCAGCAAATCCAAGCACTCACAGAAGCCCAATCCCCGCTGCACCTGTTGCATTCCACACCAGCCGATAACAATTGTTTACATTCTTCTTCTGGCGCCTCAGCTTCCCAGAAGATGAACAAATCCCAAAGAAAAGGATTTCTATGAAAAAATGTCTGAGACACATACACATTACTTGAAAACATCAAGTGCAATTTCAGGTTGAATGTAATTTTGATTGGTTCCAGGTAATCAATCATTTCTGGGCTGGTAAGTTTTATTTAGGGATAAGTTTATCCCTCTAAGGAAAATGAAAACATTTAGGAGAAAGAGGTGAAGAGTCTTAAAACTGGACTGGTTTAAAGGCCAGCATTTCCCATCCTTCCCATCCCTCAGTGAGGGTAGACAGGAAGCAGGACAAAGGGTCAGCATATTGGCTCTGGATACAGCTGGAGAGGGCAGTGGTGGAGCTCTTTTGGCCCCAATGTTCTCTTTGCAGCCACTTTGGCTCAGTAGGAGCCCCATCTTCTGGCTCCAGATCAGGGATTTTGCCTGATTTCACTTCTTCTCTGCTTCCCCTGTCACATGTGAACTTGCAAGCCCCAAGCAGCTACACTGATCAAAGACCATTTTCCTTGGGTATCAAACCAAAACTCACATTCTAAGATTATTGTCGCCCTGATTTTTTAAGATTTTCCAAGCCTTCTGATGTTGACATTCTTGTAGTGAACTTTATCACACAGTTTCTGTAAATAACTCATTGTTTTGCATTCCTTTATGGAAGAAGAGAAAGTTGATAGACTGTTAGACTGTCCAGTGTCATTGGAGAGGTGGCACTGTCACCCTCCAATACATTGTCACTCTTAGAAAACTGTAATGTTAGAGTCAGAAAATAAACTTCCTTTTTTTTCTTCACTTTGAGAACAGCAGTGTGTGCTTGTGTTCTTTCGTGTCCTATAGCACAGATTATTACATCTGTTATTTTTGAAAACTGTAGATCAGATCCTTCAGCCCATCTGTTAACCTTCCATACTGTGAGCTGCATTAATGCATTTATTTGACTTTGAAGGACTCCACAATAATCATCCACTGTGAAGGCTGAGCACTGCTGGCCCCTGAGTTCTTTGTCTCCCTGTGCAGAGGATGGGAAGGATTGGGAACTGAAGATTGGTGCTCTCAGGAGCTGCCAAGCAGGAAGGGCCTGTAAGGGTATTGTCCAGAAATGCCATAGGCAGCAGATCTGCAGTGATTATCTTAATGACAGGCTCTGTTATCCAATTATCCTTCAGCTCAAAGGGGAATTAATTCCTCAAATTTTTAAGGTTTCTCTCACAGGCAGAACAAAACATGAATTATATCTGTCTGGACTCCCACACAATGAGCCACATTGCTCCAGACTCATGACAAAATATCATTAGGCTGCCAATTAGCCAAAAATATTTTTTATGTGGTTACTCCAAACCTCCTTGGACAATCCTGTCAGAAGCCACTGGCTAACTCCTAAATAACCATGAATCCCAAAGGGCAAATCCAAGACAGACATCCCTCGTGAGGCCATTCCACCTCAGAGGGGCTCTAACAAGACTGAAGCCCTGCTGTTCCCAGCCTGGCTTGGCTCACAGGCTCATGGCTCTGTTGTCACTCCTCTCCTGACTGCCTCAACAAGTGCCTTGATAACCTGGATCATCCTTTGGCATTTTTGTCAACCTGATGCTTAATGCAGATCTGAGTGAATCCAGCCCTTTGTAACTATTTTCCAGATGAAGTCTGTGTTGTTGTTCCACATCAGCCAGGAGAAGGTGTTTTAACTAGTATTCTGCATCCCCTGATGCATTTCAGAAAACTGAGTGTCAGGTAATGGGGAGGAGAGCGAGAAAATTGAGATGTTTGGGTTTTGTTCATGGAATTAAGCTTCTGCAGAGGGACTAGAGTGAGTGGTTTTTAAGGAAAAGAAAAGAAAATGTCTGTAGAGCTCACCTCACACTGAACTGCTTTTCTAAAGCAGACTTTGCTCTCTCCCGAGGGATGCTTTTTCACACTAGATAGCCAGTCATACTCTTTCTTGATGTGCATTGCTAGCAATGGCTTCCAAAAACACTTTCTGAGGCATCAGGAAAAGCTTTTTTTTATGGCTGTAGTAGACCAGTTATTCAGTGGACTCTCTTTAGATCCTCCAGAGAGCAGGCATCTGCTGCATGCTAAAAGCAGTGTACAGATATTGGGAATGAACAGAGAACGGCAAGTCCCAGGAAAGACACTCAAAGAGAAACCTGTCACAGACTCATGGGTATGGCTGTCACTGTGTCTTACCATCTCCAGGTGGAACATATTTCCTCCCCAGGCAACGAAAGGCCCAGAAACAGAAATGGTCGCACTGCTGATGCTCTTCTATATGTAGCTGTGGATACCATTTACAGGTTTTGTATCAAATGAATCTGCAGTGGCAAGAAAAAAATTCAGATGCTGGCAGAAAAAGCCTGTAAACAACTTGTCTAATAAATCACAGCTGAAATGCTGCTCTCCAGGGGTGTAGCCATGGTCCCAATAATGGATCTTGCCTCATGCAACACTTTGATGGAAACTTTTTCTTTCCAGAAACTTTTCTCACTAGAAACTCAGTTCAGAGTTAAAAGAATGTTTCCTTAATTTTCCACAAATGATCAGGGAATCTTTGCTGTCTTTCATCAGCACAGTGTAAGTAGTTTTATCCCTTTTTGTTCCCTATTGCTATCTATTGCATAGGGGAAGTAGAGAAGCATGTCAGTTTCTCCGGAATTCTTGAAATATTTCCCAAAATTCCTCAAAAACAACAGAACAAGAATGTCAGTCTATTATTACTCTGTATATCAAAACATCACACAGTTTATCAATGCATGAAGACATATATATATATATGAAAAATATATCTGTAAAATATATAATAAAGGACCTTTGAATTTCCACTCAAAAATCCATTGGTTTTACTTTCCTAATTTAATGATAATGAGTTTCTGTTCAAGACAGCTGTAATTGGAATCTTAGAAAATTCAGGATCTAGCTACATTTTGCAAACAAAATATGTGACGAGAAAAGAAAAAAAAAAGCAAAACAAAATACCACCTCCTCCAAAAAATCCCAAATGACTTAAAGCTAAGGATGTTTTATAAATTGTCTTGCCTTTTTTTTCCTCAGAAAATATTCTGTAAATATAAAACTGAGCTGATGCCTTCTGATCCCTTTCTAGTTATCTGTCCAGCCATGGAGTTACTCTACTATTGTCTGCTCAGATTAAAATATTCTCTGCAGCTGCCTGTTTGTGCTTTGTTGGCTGCACTGTGTCTAAGGAAAACCCACAGTACCCAGGGTTAGAAAACGCAGGACAGTTGTCTCCTTCTGCCCTCTGGCCAGTTATGTTACCCTTTTCCAGGGGAAAAAGAAGTCCAATCTCATGATTTGGCTAATTTGAGTTCACTTTAAATGGTTCAGTGTCTAATGCCTGAATGACACCTGCCTGCCAGTGTGCTGAGTGAGGAGCACCAAAAGCCAGGAGCCCTTTCCCTAAGGCATATAAATGACCCCCAAATACGAATGGGCTTCTCACAATTCCCTCAAGCTGCCATACCTGCAGCAGAAGAGGAAGACCTTCCCACAGCCCTGTGCACCTGCTTTGTGCAGAAAAGCCACACCTGCTCTGTGCCATGGCAGACTTGGGTGAAATTGCTTCCACGCCCATGATGCATATCATTCAAGGGTTCAGATGATGAGAACCCCCAAAACCCATTAGGCTTCAGCATTCTGTGCAACCTGCCTCTTAAGAGGGGTTGAGATTCTGTAGTGTGAGTGGGGATAGCACTGTAGATTCTTCACTCTGTGAAGAAACAACACTCCCTTGAGGGATTTAGTAGGATTCTCTATTGTTAATAGTGTGCTCTTTACATGTGTTTGTACTTTGGTACAAACTGCAGAAAGCACAGCTCTGCTTTTACATTTTTACAGAAAGAGTTTGGACAATATCAACTTGCTTCCCACCATATAAGTTTTTGAAAGTTTTTAATAAGGAACTTTGGCAAAACTCTTTCCTGTCAAAAATCTCACTTTGCCTGGATCAGCAGGTGAAATATAATCTAATTTCTACAGCCTCATGGTGTGTTGCATCTCCCACCACCACATCTCACACCTTCCCCTTCCCAACCACACTATGTTCTCAGGAATGCTTGTTAGGACTCAGCTTTTATTAATTGATGAAACCTGGGCAGCTACCTCCCTTTGAGCAGAAACACTGTTCCCAGAACTTCTTTTGCCTAATGAGATTCTTTTCTAATAAGTTGCCTTGAGACTTTTTATTTTTCTGTCTGAACAACAGAGTAAGGTAACTTCATTATTGAGCTTTTTGAGGAAAAACTCAGTAATCACTGACCCAGATTGTGGCCAGGATGGAAATTTACTGACAATTCAAGCATCTTGAGACCCTACAAAGAGTGGTGCCAAGTGAGGCCCTTTAACCTGAACCACTGTGGGTACCATACTCTGAGTGCGCTCCTCCTGGAGCTCACCAAATCTCCAGTTTGCCACATGCAGATGACAGCTGCTGAAAGCTGATGATGAAGCCTGAGCCCAAGTCTCCACTCCCTGAGGATCAACTCTGCCCATCGAGAAGATGCAAAGGCTTCCAACATAAGAATTTCACTGAGCTCAAGGGGAATTTTTCATAGGTATACCTTTGCACACCCTTCTTTATGTCTGTGTGCGTGCACATTAAGAATGTTGCATTTTTAGATTCATAATTAAATTTATGAGTAAATATTAAAAACTGTGTTAAACTTATGGATAAGTTAGATTTATGGCTAAATTACTATAACACTTATAGAAAAATCTATTGAATCATTTTGCAAGTGGTAGATTATTTAATTGATTAAGTGCTGCAATTACAGTGTGGATTGGATATTGTTATGATTTAGTGTTGCTGAATCCTTTAGACTTAAACTGCTGATCCAGTCTAAGTTTGGTAGGGGGGGTCTATTCTAAACCTTGTGACTCAATGGAAGAGCCTCCCTTATTCTTTTCTTTCCTTACCCTTTTTATGTCTGGTCTCCACATAAACCATTGTAGACTGGTTTTAATCAGGTTTCTCTTTGTGTGCTTTATCTACACAGTAAGCAAGAGAGTGAACCTTGCCATTGAAGTTCCTCAAATTTGTATTAAACTTGCTTTTGCTGATACCTCACCAGTAATATTTTTAAAGTGACCTAAACCACTCATTTGCAGCTTCTCACCTCCAGACTCTCATGTCCCCCCCAAGGCTAAAGGAGAGCTCTGTAGAGGCCTGGGGACATGGACACGAATAAATTTACACAGAGGTTTGTAAATAGCTTCTCCTGGCTGGTCAGTAAGCATTGAAGCAACCCCTGACTTGCAAAGCCTTCTTTCAATGAGAAAAACTCAAAATCTTCCCTTAGATCTCAGTCTTATTTTCATTACAAATTCTTGAACTGGGATAATCAACCCTCAAAGAAGTTCTCAAGTGAACAAATTTTCTTCAAAGGTATTCTTTCTTAAACATGGCACATACTCCAGCCCTTTGGACCGGAACACTCCAGTTCTTGGGGCTGGTTTTAAGGAGAACTGAAGCTGGCTTTTTTTCCAACTCTGCATAGGAATATCTCAGCTCTGTGACCTCCTTAGTCATCAGTCCGATCCCCATAAATTTTTTGTTTGTCCTATTTATATGATCTGGTTTTCATTCGTGCACTTTGTCTGTCTTTTCAAACTTTGCACATCCACAGCATACATGTCAGCGTAATACTGGCTTTCAGATAGGTTATAATGTGTCATTTTCAGCCCATGGGAGACTTCACTGGTGGAAAACCCAGTCTAGGTTAACTGCTGCAGCATGTTTTGTCTTCTCTAGTTCTCTGCAGTTCTGAGCAGACTAATGTGACAATCTACAGGTAAGCACAGGACAAGTAACCAAAGTTTCTTGATGGGACAGAAGAACTGGGAATTTAGTCAATTTTGGACCTTGCAGAGGATTTGCAGATAAGGTCTGACAGGACACCAAAAATGGTATGATTTTTAAAAGCTGGCAGCAACTTGAGTGTACAGACTGTATTTCTGTCAGGCCTCATAAGCCCTCTCCAAGAAGATGACAACACCTTCAGTCCTGAGTTCTTATCTGAAAGCCAGCTCCAATGCTATCTGTGAAGGTTTTTTTGGGTTTATTTTGGTTTCAAAACTGATTGTGTTTTCACACAAGTAGCAGCTCCTGGTGTACTCATGTTATCTGACAGTTTTCATCTTTCTTTTCACTGGTAAAAAGTAAGTCTTAGCCTTTCAAGGTAACAGATGCAAGTTAAAAACTAATGGAGACAGAAGGTCAAAACAATGATAAATTATTTATAGGTTCTTTGAGTTTATCAAACTGGAAGGTTACATCAATGAGTTTTAGTTTATGGCCAATATTTTTATTTTCTCTGAACACTTTTGTTCCATCCTCTTTATACTGAAGCTATGAAAGCTGTATCAAAAATCACATCACTTTAGGAAATAATTTTATGGGATTATTTCATTCTTGCGCAGAGTCCATTCCACGTTTTTATAAAAATGCTGGCTTTGAAACAGTAAGGAGAAAAACTTAATTTCTTTAAAATACTTTGTTACTTTTCTGGAAAGAGCTTTCTTTTAACCCCTGAGGGTAATGCTTTGAGAAAGGAGGAACTTGTAGGGCGATTTAAGCTAACAAAGTCTTCTTATCCTTTCCAATAATGCAGGCAGAAGAGGGATTTTTGTTGCCACTGTTGTTCCTTTGGAGGAAAAAAAGGGCGCACAGAAAATGAAGAGTAAACATCCAGATTCTCTGTACTGTAGATAAAAATGAACTCATCAATCTGTTCATCAAAGAGCTCTGACTCTACATTTGAAGGAAATCAGCCTTGCTCCCTAGCAATTACCCTGAAAGTGACACAGTGACATTTTTCTTCCAGCAATGACATCCTCCATTACTGTGTAATACATACAGTGTGGGGCTGGATTTGCATATCATCAAACATTCCAAGAGGAAGAGTGTCATCTGCCATGCTGTCACAGTTGCCTGTGTTTTGAGGCATTCAGAGGCTATCTTTTTTTTGAGGTCCTAATCATGGACTAAAAATGGGAATATTCTCTCGTGGTTATTGTCTAAATGTTCCAAGACAAGCATAAATAAATGCATCTTCTGGATCAAACATCAGGCCTTACACATTTTGTGATCTAAAAAAAAAGCCATAGCAGAAATTCCTGGAGCCTGCAGTACAAGGTTTAAAAACTGAGATTAAGCTTAAAATAAACAATTAAAATATTTTCCATATGAATTTTTTACTCTTATATCAAGTACTAAAGTTTTAAGAAGTACTGCCAAACTCTGTGAACATTTAAAAACTAGAATTCTGCTTTCAAGTCAAATTACAGCAAAAAATTTAGGGAGTTTTGGTGACAGCTCCACTGCAATGATAGCTGCTCCCAGTTTGGTGTTATAAGAACTACTCACTAAATTGCGTTGCTGTTCGCAAAGCCAAATTTCGGCAGCAATTTTCCTAAAGCTCCCTCATCTCTTCACAAAAACATCAATGTCAGTAAGATAGCTAATAATTTCACCAGTCCTTACATGTTTTTATACCCAACAGCAACACTCTCTGAGTTATATTCCACATATCTCCATGCAGAGTAAAAAAGCAGGAAGACAGAGGAGAATGAGAGAATATTTATTGATGATGTGTACACAACAACAACAACACCCTCTGAGTTACTTTCCAGTCAACCAGTAAAGGAGAAACATCTTTCCAACTCTTTATCTAGACTTGCAAGAGCTGCTCATTCCTGCACCTCATTCTGCTGCGCGTTCTCCCTGAGATGACCTCTATTACACCCCCTCCCGCCCACTCTTCCAATCTCATTTAAAAGCTATTTAGCCATGTCTCTGCCTAGTTACTCCAGTCTCTTTCCATTATCTGCAGCTACATGACTTCTCCTGCCCCCTGGGCTGCTTGCCTGAAAGGCAAGCTAATGAAATACGTAGCTTTTAAGGGTCAGCAAACATTTCTTGTTATGACAAGAAAATAAGCCAATTTATTTAATGGAAGTTGATGAATCCATCCATACATTGAGCAGATCCTGCAAGGTTTTTTAGGGAAAATACCATCTTTCAACACAATGTTAATAAGTGACACTTCCATCAAGTATTAGAACTACATTTGCTGAGACTACTCTACATGTCATAGTCAGTGAAAGCAGTGTTTGTTCTTAGATTTTTCATATTGTTCCTGCTTTCAGCCTATTGTAAAAAAATCCCCATCACATTCTCTGGTTTTTGCATCTGTGTATTGATCAGTATTCTGTTATTTGACATTATCTACTATGCACTTACTGGCATTATGTGTCTGCCAGCAATGACACCATGCTTATCTAAAATGTTACTTGCAATCTGGATTAATGACAGTTCTAGCATCAAAACTCACTGAAAATTATTTTGAAGAATGCCTTTTATATCTTGGGTGACTAATTTAGAGCTGTTTGCAATTCAATGTCCGTGGTGTAGGTCCCACTGTGTTCGCTTGCCTAGTGCCGACAGCTGTGTTCAGGCTGGGCAGCAGGAAGGTGAGACTGCTTTTCATCTGCTTCCACTTCAGCACCTGTGAGTTGGAGATGTTAGTCAGAAAATGCTGCTCTAGGAAAAACACAGGTACCTACAGGAGGATGGCTGAACAAGTGAATAGGCACATGATGGGCTGTACTCTTGTACTCCTTGTTCTTTCTCCAGCTGTGGTGGTGGTTTTGCAGCTGCACCAGTAAAGTGAATAGAGGTAGAATGTGGGTGTGAGCACTAGCCTGTTGTCATCCATATGACTTCATTACTACTGCAGTACCTGAAATTCATTTTTACATTTATGGAAAGAAGAGGGAATAGTGACTAGTAGGAAATTGATAGGGAGAGAAGGGATGAAATATGACAATAAGGCAATGCATGACTTTGTTAAATGTGTAAGGACAGCTACAAGGTTCTCTTTTCTCTAAAGGCCTTAAGCACTTCTACACAGTGCTCTATATTTATGACAATAAAATAATTTTTAGAAGAAGCATGAGAAACGTCACCAATATCCCTGTATATGCAGATATTTACACTGAATAGTCCTTAGATTATTTTTTGAAGATTTGTCAGTAGTTTTTAACAGTGGATAGAAGTGCACTGGAGTTCTGTCCTTTGAAGATAATCTGAAAATAAAATTTGTATTTTTCATGTTTTGCCTTTTAAGTAGAAAAACTTACTCTTAGCTCCCTGAGTTCTTATCCATATTTTAGTGCCTTAGCTGCCTCATCTCTGCTGTTTTGCAAAAATAATTTTAAAGACAGCTGGACCCAGGATCTCACCGGAGTTGCCTCTTTTAGAGGAGATATCCCACTCTCTTCTCCCAGGCCTGCCAATACATGTTACCAGTTACCAGTGTCACTTGCCAGAGTGCCAGTGATCAGGGTCAGGGTAAAAAGCAAGCTTAATTTATTGCCTCTTTGAGTAGGTATCTGAAAGAGAGTAGGAAACAGCCCATGTCCTTGAAGTGTAACTTCCTCACTACAAGGTATGCAAAAAGCTTAGTGCTATCACACGTGCCAATGTGTCCATTGCAGGCACTCACAGCTATGTGAACTGAATCCCAGCATGACTGATTTGTGGATCTGCTATTGTTAGCTGTCAACAGAGGCCCAAGTATGTTATCTCCAAATATTCCCCTTATGCCAAGATCAGGAAATGTACTGCATTCTGCCAATGTTCAAAATTAATTTTGCTTCTGGGAAACTTGAGCATATGAGATGCTAACCAATTAAATTGGTTTTTTCCTCTTTGGAGGTTCCCATGAAATCTGGAGCTGTCTAGATTTGACACTAATTCTAGCACCCTAGACATTCCTGCCTGTGAACTCGAATTAGATGGTGTTTATAATTCATCACTGTCTTCCTGAAGATGGAATCTCATAAATATTTGATGGTAGTCTTGAAAGTCACCAGGTATATATGACTAGCATAACAGGAGTGGAGAAATCAGGCTTCTGAAATCACTTAGCATTACTATCTTTATCTAAAATAAAAGCAAACTTTGAAGAAGTAATGGACGAGATTCCAAGTACTTCTGGGCAAGAACTATGCTTTTTTACCATTACTATGAGATGATAACATCATCATAAACGTTTTGGTTCTTTTATCATGGTGGGCAGACAGGATCTAATGGGAGATCCAGGACTGTGTTTGACACCATTCAAGTACATAAACAGAAATGATTCACGGAGACTAAGCTGCCTGTCATTTAGTATATTTTAGGCATAATTCTGTTGACATATAAGACTACACCATAGAATTTAAAATATGATTAATTTAATAGGTTGCCTTGTTACATTTGTATGTTGTGTGGGAAGGTATTATTCCCCTGTTTTGGTGAGCTGGCCAGCCAGTCTTTCTACCCTTGAATGCTTCTTATTGTGACCTTTGAAAATCTGCAATCAGGGCTGCAATTGGAGATGATCACTTGGCAGGGAACAAGAAGGGTACTGATGAAATGCTAGAGGATTTAAGGTCAAAGAGAATAACCAGTTTCTTCCAAAAGTGGAAAGAGAGGAAATGCAAAGATCTATAGGCCAGTTAATTATGCAATTAATAGACAGATACAAAGAGAAAAGAGCCTGAACACTTAACATTAGTCGTTAAACAAAACCATAGAAACTGCTATAATTGTTCAGATAAAAACTCTACTTAGTGATGGGGACATAATGGCAATTTCCATTACATGTGAAAGGTCAGTAATAGCAACTAAGGGCCAAATTCCGCAGTGCTCTATATTTATCATCGTCCTTTTTGTTCCTGCAATACGAGTGAATTTTGCATAAATTTGTCTCATTACTCTAGACTCCATTAGGATGAAACTCAGCTTTGGTTAAAATAATAGAAGGGGATATTTAGATTTGATTGCCACCTTTTAGAGTCACTGCAAACTGGTAGGTATCCATTTAAGCTGAGACAGGGTAAAAGCCATTTATTTTCCTGCTCAGTCCTGCACTCTGGGTTAGAAATAAAGCCTTTGTATTGGGGTTGATAGATTCAGAGAAGGCTTGCAGAGGGTTCTCCAGGAGATACGTCCAAATTCAGCAATGTTTCTTATCCTTTGGAACAAACCTAGGGAAAAAAACCCAAAAAACCGCCATTCATTGATCAGAACACTGAAATGGAGAATATTCTCAAAGACATTAAATTAAGGGATGAAATACATTATAAAACTGGGACCTGGTCTTACTTTCTCCAGGAATCTAACAAGCTAAGGCCAATACTGAGGATAAATGTACTGAAACTCTCCCTTTCCCTGTTGTCAAGTTGCTGTCATACAACAGCAGCCAAAAAATCCAATTTAATGAGGTTATGGGAGAAAACTAACGCTTATCTAAATTTTTTATTTGGACACTCTCCTGCCTCCCCCCATTCATTTCTGGATGTCTTTCAAGTTTATGACTCACTTTGTTTTCTGTGGCACAGTAACTATCATGAGAACATCTTTTTGGGGCTTAATATCATCAGGAATGTTGATGTGACATTTGGAGTTTTTTTCAGACCATCCAATCTACTATGATTAATAGTCTTGCAACTGCCTTTATTCAGGATTTTTTCCCCTGGGTTTTTTGTTCAGTTTGCTTGTTTTTTTCTTTTAAATAGAAGGTACTCCTTCAACTAATATAAGCTTCAGACATATAAGTGTTTCAACCCACCCTGATGCCTGATGTTATTCCTCCTCAGGTGAGGCGGAATAACTCAAGAAGTTCTTGTCATTTCCCTTTGTTGAACTTCTTGAGGACTCATGTCTTCAGGAACATGGTTTTCAAATCAACAGGTCCCACACCTTGTGCAAAATGAGGTATAGAAGTATCCCCAAAACTGCTTAGGAAAGCAAGTGGCTGCTGAGCAACAGGGAACATAGTCCAGTTCATAAACTGGATAAGCTATCTCTGGAGAATCAGGGATCTTCAGAGGGAGGATATGGCCAGACAAGACTTGGGCCATAGGGAGTGTCTGGTGCTGCTGAGACTGGGAGTAAGGGTGTCCTACCTGCTAGGCTGTGGCTGAGGAGCTGACTTGCCACCTGCAGCAGCTGCCAGAGGACGTGAGCAGGTTTAGCTGCATCCAGGAGCATTAACAGGATCTGTACAGAGACCCCAGAGAGGCAAGAGGCTGAACCTTCATTGCTCCACAGGAGGGATGGCCAGAAGCTGTAAAGGTTCAGGAGTCGATGACAGAGATGGAGGAGGGTGGAGATATGAGACTTGGAAACAGAGGAAGGCTCCTACTCCATGTGCAGACTGGCAAGGACAGGTTCAGTGTCCTGGGAAGTGACAGAGAGCCCCTTCATCATGAGGGGCTTCAGATTTAGCCAAACTTGAACCAAGCATTTGCACTAGGAAGAAGCAACAGGTGAGAGTTGTTGGAGATTTCCTTTTACGGAGGACAGAAACATTCATCTACTATTCACATATATGTGATCTATGGGTGATCATAGATCAACCCAACACAACAAAACCTCTGATCAGTAGAGGAAGAAGAGTTTGCATGGAAGAATTTTAGAGGAAACAGGCAGCAGTGATGTCTTAGGCACCTAAGCAGGCTAGGGGCTGTGTCTGTAGACTGTCCTGTTGGAATAAGGAATCTGTTTTTTACTGAGGTGAGTTTCATGCAGCTGGTATCCATTTAAACACCCAGCAGCACAGGTCACAGTATGCTGTCCTTCAGATGCTTCTTTCCTACGTGTCATCAAAGCGGTCATGCCTGTGGTGTGGGCTGTGCAGCCACGCTTCCTGGAAGGAGCTGTGGGCTTCTCTAACACACAAATTTAAAGATGTTCTCAGAATCAGAAGGCTATATGCTAAAGGTCATGTCATGCCCTCTTTCTTGGCTCTCCAATGCACACCAGACAAATCTCACAAAACAGCACAATGTATTTCTTGGATTTTTAGAGCTGAGGAATGTGACTTGGTTATCAGTGCAGCCACAAGCAGAATGTACAAAAGCCCTGGGAACATCTTGGAGAAATTAATTTATCAAGGGAATATTGAAGTCATAACAGCTCCCAAGGGACCACCAGTCAACATTTAAGACTTTATCCTGTGATTAGCTGGTAGTGAGGATGGAGTTTAGGCTTTTGCTCTTCCATCCAAAGTGCACAGCCCTTTTAAGCAAAATTGGTCTTCATATATGTCACAGGAGTATTTTCTTTAACTTACTTTTTTTAACTTTCCATTCTTTCTTGGAATGGTGCACGTTGCATAGTTTCTCTGTAACCATATTAGCTTTGTTTACTTGAAATTGATAAGGAAAATTGCTTAGATGGTTTATCCCTTCCTGGCAAATACCTTTCACAGGATGACACTAAATAGTAAAATCTGATTGATTCCTCTTCTACCCTATCTGGGTAGGGCATTCCTCTCCTAACCTATCCACATTTCTGTGAAGTGACTGGAAAGATTCCCATCATTTTTCAGGGAACCTGGGCTCCTAAAGAGCTGTAAGGAAGGTGAACCACTTTCAGACTTCTCTTGTTCTCATAGCTAAGGCAGAGACACATTCTACAGCTGCTGAACACACTGTGCAGAGTCTGTGAGCCTCGTTGAGTCCATTGCTATTTATAATAGTTGTTGATTATCCATTTTTCTCCCTGAAGGTCCCAGAGGACATTGCAAACATCTGGTTGAACAACAATCCTTAGATCAGTGACTGTTTCAATCCAGCTGCTACCAAACTGAGGCATGACAACTGCTTAGTGCTTGGGGGCAGGGAAAAATGGCATCTTTAATGCTCAGACCTGCTGCTGTCTCCTGTGCATTTTGAAAAATCTGCAATATATTTTCCAGAATTCCATATAGCAGATACTTCAGTTGGAAGAGAATTTCTTAAAATCAAAGTGTTCATAAATCATAGAAGAATGACTGAAGTCTATCAAGAACCTGAAATAAGGCCCCTACACTACCCATGGGCAGTGAATTCATGACTGATTATCTGTTCACCTGTGACATTCTAGTGAGAAAGCACTGACCCTGAAGTATACACTCAGATGAACCTGCCTCTCCTTGTTGGGGTGGCCTTGTATACACCACTAAAACTCTCATCTTTTACGTGGCTCAGGATTCTATCCAGTAACTCCTATATTCTTCTTAGAGTCCTTGGTTGAGATCTTACTTTTCGAAAGCTCTCTTGTTCTGCTTTCAAGTTTTCCAGTAACAAAAACCACCCCACCGCAGCTGATGCATTGTCCCAATAATTTATTGCACTACCTTTACAAGGCATAGTTCATTCTTGCACTAAATTTGGTTAATGTCTCAGCCATGAGTGCACTGAGTATGCAATTCTGAGACACTGCATTTATGTGCATAAATCTGCTCCAATAAAAAACTTTTTGTATCTGGCTTGCTTTATCTAGGGAACACATTACAAATCTATTCTTTTTTGTTCTAATTTATAATGTGTTCTTGGAGTCCTGGTGTTAAATGAAAATCTTTCCTAGATAATGTGATTTTTCTAGATTAACTTGTGTCCATGACTAAAGCTCCTTCCTTTCCTAACATATTTGAACAGATTTATGGCAAGTTTGCTATGTCTTTATAAGTAAACTGAGAAGAGTCTGGCCTTGGTCTCAAGCACATTGCATGACCATGTGTGCTGTTAAATATTTAGCACTCTCCATGGCGTGAGTTTGGCTTGAGCAAATTGGTCCCCTGCCACCGCCCCTCAAAAAAAATACAGGGAATATTGACATTTCATAAATCTGAGGGTGGGCAGGAGTGGGATGCCCACAGTGAATATTTGTTTTCAAAGTCTCTGAGGTGCACTCAGTGAGGCCTCCCTACCTGGGTGTGCAGTGTCAGCTGTGTGAGGAGAGGCAATGCCTTGTTGTTTCATTCACAGACTGTAAATACAGCTTCTATGGAAACCTAAGTAGGCATTATGGAAGAAGTCATTAGGAAGAAATTCTTCACCGTGGAGGCACTGGAGGAGGTTGTCCAGAGAAGCCATGGATGGCCCATCCCTGGAAGTGTCCAAGGCCAGGCTGGGTGGGGCTTTGAGCAGCTTGGTCAAGTGGAAGTTGTCCATGCCCATGGTGGGAAGGGTTGAACTAGAGTGACAATTAGGGTCCCTTCCAACCCAAATCCTTCTACGGTTCTATGATTATGGCAGATGACAGACATGTATTAATAAAACTATTAGGCTTATTCAGAAGGAAGGAGAAGGTCCTGACATCCTCAAGGGGCTGAGTACCTGCAGGCCATCCAGAAGAGCTGGAGAACACCTGTCTGGAGCTGTTGGGTGGCTGGTACGGAGCTGTATTTTATTGATGACATGGATGAGGGTTTAGAGTCCTTTATTAGCAAATTTGCAGATGACACTAAGCTGGGAACGTGTGTTGATCTGTTAGAAGGACAGAGGGCTTTGCAGAGGGACTTGGAACGGTTGGATGGATGGGCAGAATCTAATGGGATGAAGTTCAATAAGTCCAAGTGCCGAGTCCTGCACTTTGGCCACAATAACCCCCTGCAACGATATAAGCTAGGAACGGTGTGGCTGGACAGTGCTCAGGTGGAAAGGGACCTGGGGGTGCTGGTTGACAGTCAATTGAATATGAGCCAGCAGTGTGCCCGGGTAGCCAAGAGGGCCAATGGCATCCTGGCCAGTATCAGGAATGGAGTGGCCAGCAGGAGCAGAGAGGTCATTCTTCCCCTGTACTCAGCACTGGTGAGGCCTCACTTGGAGTATTGTATCCAGTTCTGGGCCCCTCACTTTAGGAAGGACGTTGAGATGCTTGAGCGTGTCCAAAGGAGAGCAACGTGGCTGGTGAGGGGCTTGGAACACAAGCCATATGAAGAATGACTGAGGGAGCTGAGGTTGTTCAGCCTGGAGAAAAGGAGACTCAGGGGTGACCTTATCACTCTCTTCAACTTCCTGAAGGGTGGCTGTGGTGAGCTGAGGGTCGGTCTCTTTCTCCGGGCAACAACAGACAGAACAAGAGGACACAGTCTCAAGCTGCGCCAAGGGAGATACAGGCTAGAATTAAGGAGGAAGTATTTTACAGAAAGAGTGGTCAAATACTGGAATCATCTACCAAGGGAGGTGGTAGAGTCACCATCCCTCGAAGAGTTTAAGAAAAGACTGGATGTGGCACTTGGTGCCATGATCTAGTTGAGGTGTTTAGAACATGGGTTGGACTCAATGATCTTAAAGGTCTCTTCCAACCTAGAATTTCTGTGATTCTGTGATTCTGTGATTATTTGTCCACTGAATGAGCAGTTGTCATATGCCTAGAGGGCAGCTCCAGCTCCCTCCCTGTGTGCTCAGAGTGCCTCACATGTTCTCAGTGGCTGGGGAATCCCAGCTGTGTACGGAGCAGCCACAGGGACGCGTGCGATTCTTGCCGTCTATAATGCGTGTTGACAGGATGAGTCAAAACACCCCTTCTGCTTCAACGCTGTGCTTTATATATAACACCCCATCAGCTGTGTGCAGGAGACATATCCACAGAGGTATGTAGGTGCCTCACCATTTTTAGAAGCCAGACTCCCCCAGTTTCACAGGGAATAGATATCTAAATGCCTTTGTAGTATGAGTAAAAAGGTCTGGAGAGAAAGTGGCTAATATTTTAAAACTCTTCCTACTCGCTCTTTGTTCTTTCTCTCCTTATTTCTATTGCATTTTTCTTACATTGCACAACATTATTTTTTTCTGAATTTGAATGAGTATATATATTATGTTACTGTTTTATAATAATATTGCTATAGAGATTATTTTGGCAAATGAAATTGTCCCCTACATACCAAGATGAAAATATAGCACATTTTAGAATTCATCTGAGTCAGATTTAATTTCTTGACAAGTTGTATGTTTAAAAAAAAGTTATTTAATAAAAATTAAACATAGTGCTTATTCAATCATCTGTTGCAACCATCTGCTGCTGATATATTATTTTGATTTATCATCCCAAGCCTGTAGGACCCCATCCTGTCCCCAGGGAAGTCAACTGCAATTTTATTATTCCTTCACTCAAAGCAGGATAGAATCTTCATTTAACTTACTACCCAAGGTGAATTATAATGTAATCTTCTTTCACTACTCCGTGGTTAAGAGATTATAGATTCTACAGCAGTGACGTTGTCATACTGGAATTTTTCACAAGTTCTCTTCAAACATAGCATCCCTGTCACAAACATTTTTGCAATTGCCTATAGGTTAATCATATCTTAAAATTCAAAAGAAAATGTAGCATTCAAGTACAAATATTTTGAAGTGTACTGAGTTACAGCCACTGATCTCCTTAAGATGCTACTTATTTGGCACATCAGCCACCAGACTAATTAATGTTTCTTGAATAGGTATAGTTGGTTTGCATTACATTCATTTTCCCTGAAGTATATTATCTTTCCTATTCTTATATCAAATAAACCAACTACGTATGACATAGTAATAGGAGTTTCTAGTTGCTGCCTTAAAAATTTATCTCAAATGTCTATACAAACTGAAATATTTTCCTTAAATCCTATTATTGCTGGCTGCACTCTAAAATTAGAAATGAAAACCTTGTGCTTGCAAGTGCAACCTGTTCAAATATTTCAGATAAGACACTTCAAGACTAGCTGCTGATTTTCCTAATAAAACAGCAGCAGGATGTTTTCTATTTATAATTTTTTTAAATAACTCTCATTCATATGTACATATGGTCTTTCTATACAAAGAAGGATTCTTTTTGAAACGAATGAAGCAGCACTTCAGCTATCCTTTGTATGTATGAAATACAACCATGTTACAGACATACATACACACGCCCCTGCCTGAACAGATGTGATAATTTGATGTCCATATAAACATTTTTATTTTGACAGCTGTACAACATACTTTTCCAAGCACAAATATTTGGCATTTCCTGCATTGTGAGACAGCTTTTTGAGGAAACAAGGAACTTTTAATTGCAAATATAGTTTCAGCCATGAATTCTTAACAGCTAGAGGAGCTTGACTATTCACAGAAATATTTATGGAAGTGACCAAGGTTAACTGTGAAGAGGCACCTTTTAAAGCACTGGGCCTAGATAAAATCAAAGATAAGTATATAAAAAAATGAACACATTAAAGCACTTCTATGCCCCTTAAGATATTAAAAATTACTCAGACATCAGTACTTCGTACCTTCCTACAGCTGGAAAAATGAAGTTGACAGCTCTGTATAAATTAATGGCTATTCAAAAAGTTATTGCAAAGTACACACAGACACTGGTTGTGGTTAATACTCTGAAGTCTAAGGGTATGTGGCTAAAGCTGATGTGGTGTCAAGTGAAATTCTGTGTATCAACCCTAGGGCAGATAACACTAATAATTGTCATCAAGTGGTTGTGACCAAATTAGGGATCTCATCTTGAATGACAGGAGCTGAATTCAGCAGGTTGCATAAAGTATTTGTAAAATCCTCGGAAAGAAAGTATCCTACAACAAAGCAGTTGTAGGAGAAGGAGAGTCATTATATAACAGTGTGGTTTGGGGATCCCATGGAACCTGCTCAGTAGCTGCATTTATCATGCTTAACCAGATATTCTATCTGCATTTCCAACTCCCTGACCTCTCCCTGGGCAAACTGTATCCATAAGTGAAATAATTGAAAATTAAATGAAAAAGACCTCAAATGGAAGTAAAAATCATTATGATTTCTGAGTTTGTTGACAAATCCAGACAAAGGTCACTGGGCAGAGAAAGGAGCAACTTTTTCATTCTATACAAGTCTTTGATCCTTTGTGGCCTCTATCTAAAAAAAGGAGAGTTTTATTTACTGTTCCAAGCAAGCACTTTAAAATAAAAAGTCTTTTGAAAAAAAAAACACAACACAATCAAAGCAAACAAGCTTGTTCCTCCTGCTTAGGGTCCTGCTTTTCATCACTGAATGTAAAGAGAAGACTGATGATTGGAAGTCTCTTGACCCTAAAATGAGGCATCTGCATCTTCACAGAGCACAAAATTAAAGTGTGACACTTTCATAGGTTGTTGGAGATGCTCCCTGTTTAATTAGGTTGGAATTAGAGGTATTAATGGGAGATAATGTACTTTAATGTTCCCTAATACAAAGACACCAATTTCAATTCAGTAAGCCTCTACCCTGAAGTGTGCTGGAAATAGGGAATGCATGCAAGGGTAGTTATGACTCCCTGCATTCCCAGCTCTGCATGTTTCCCTGAGCACAAGTTTCTATCCTCTTGAAGCACATTTCTGACAACAGAGAGGAAAGGAAAGTGGCTGAGAGGAGAGAGCATGTGTTTGCCAAGATAAATCATGTCAGACCAACCTGGTTGTCTTCTACAGTAATGTGGCTGAGTTTGTGAACAAGGAGAGAGCAGGAATACCAATCACATCAACCTTGGCCAGAGTTTCAGAAACATCTCCCTCAATGTTCCAATATCCATGTTTGGACACCATAGCCAAGCTAGGCGGGTAACTATATGGGTAAGAAACTGGATAGGCAAGCTAATCAAAAGAAACATAAATACACACTGCAACAAAAGCTAGGGCTGTTTTTAACTAAAAAATAGTGTTTTTTTCTTCAGGTCTTCCTTTTTTTTTCTACTGGGACATGAAGGTGTGTCTGAAGCAGTATTTTTCTGAGGAGAGGTTGAGGGAGCTGGACTTCTACGGCTTGGAGCTATGGATTTGGGGGGAATTTGACATCAGGCACAGTACCTATGCGGGGACCATGAAGGATATGTGGCTGGGCTCATCCCAGCTGTGCAGGGTGGGAGGACAAGGGACAGCAGCAGTAACTGAAGCAGGAAAGGCTTGCCTTCAATATAAGGAGAAACTTTTCCCATGAGAGGGCAGTCAGGCAAAGGCACAAAGGTTTTGCAGCCTTTGTCCTTGGAGATGTGCAAGCACTGGCAAGGAGCAGCTTGGACTGGCCCCAGAGCCAAACCAGCTGCAAGCAGGAGGTTGGACCAGGGACCTCCTGAGGAATTATCCCTGCTGGAATTATCCAGTGATACCATCATCCTCCACTCTTTGACATACAGAGCAAGGCTAAAAGGACCTTTTCTCTGATGTGGCATCACCATTCCACTATTCTTCACTAACAAATTATGAAGAAATATAATGATAAAGATGTTTTTTTTAAGTATCTTCTTCTCCTCCTTGGTTACCCAATCCATGTATCTTATTCCATATCATTCTACCAAAATGCAGAAAAATATGGCAAGGAAATGTATTTTGCATCAAACACTTTTCTAGGCAATCCCAAAACAAAAGTTAGTTGTTGTAATGCGGTTTTCTTACGCATCCTGCCAGGTGCTTGCTATTTACCCTAAGAAACTGTGTTAATAAAATTATCTATAGAATATTGAGATTTTTTTTTAATTTCTATCAATAAAATAATTGTATGTATAATTTCCAAACTATTTGAATAGCAACAGGTACACATAAAAGGCCAGAATAAAGTGTCTGGTGGTACAATGCTACCATTGGCTGAGAATTAGATACAAGCAACACACTCTTCTTCTGATACCTTTACTCAGAAGTTTTAAGCTTTTTGAGATCTCCTTACTCCGTCTTTAAAAAGCTAACCAAACAAACAAAAAAACCCACCAAAAAACAACAACACAGAAAACAAAACAAACAAAAAACTGAAAGGAAAAATACTTCAGGCAAGACAGTCACTGGCCTGCTGCTTGCTTTAAAAAAGCGTAATCAGAATTTAGCAACTGTGAATGAAGAAGGACAGAAAGAATTGAAGCCTCAAATTGTTATTCAAATGTCAAGAAAGGCTGGATGAATCTGAACTTTGGGCACATTAGGTAAATGAGACCTGGGGGTTGTTTAATCTAGGACAGTGGGAGCTATAATCATTTCTGTGTAAGTGGATGCAACTTCATTTCCATAAATGAAGGCAGAGCTGTACTCTTCCCAATCACCCTCTACATTACAGCCTATGTTAAATTTAATGTGATGCTTTTCATTTCCTGTTTTCTCTATGGTCTTGGAGAAAGATTTCATTTTTATGGGTGACACACATTTCACCTAATTTTGTCTTTTAAAAGTTGGGCATCTGTCATAAAATGCATTCATTTTATAGACAACAGAGATTTTAAATAGAGCAATTGCTTTTTTCCTCCTGTAGTGGAATGTAATTGTGGGACTGTTGGGGAGAAGCAAGGACTCAAGCGAGCTGCTGTGGACCCTCCAGTCTGGCCTCCTTCCACCAGACACTCCCACTACAGCTCTTGGGCGACCTGGCCTCACTGTCAGTTGTTCCCTACATTGATTTTCCAGCTCTCAGCAAGAAAGCTGTGCACTAAAAATTAAATTTTTTTCCAGCTTTTTCTGTCTCAGCCCACAGAAGATGCTTCAACAGCTTTCCCATCACCTTTCCAGATGGATTCTCCTCCTCTTAGTGCCCAAACTCCAGATTTTCCTTTTCCAAAAGGGTTATCTTACTCCAGACACTTTCAGAGATAGGTTTAAACTTCAAAACATCATGACAATCAGAACCTTTCGGTTCAGCAAAAAATCATAGAATTAAAAAATATTTTGGGTTAGAAGGGACCTTTAAGGTCATCTAGTCCAACCTTCCTGCCATGAGAACATCTTCAACTAGATCAGGCTATCCTGAGCCCTATCCAACCCAACCTTGACTATTTCCAGGGGTGGGCATCTTAACTGCTCTCTTGGACACTGTTTCAGGGTTCCACCACCCTCATTGCAAAAAATCTTCTCCTCATATGCAAACTAAATCAACTTTCCTTCAGTTTAAAGCCATTGCCCTTTGTCCAGTAGAAACAGGCTCTGCTAAAAGGTCTGTCTCCATCTTTCTTGTAAGTCCCCTTTATATATATGCTATTCCTAATTTAATGGGAAAACGTCTCTGAAGTGCATCAAAACTCTCTCAGAATAAATATTTATCAGGCCTGACCACTGATCCTTCAGATTTCTCTCCCTTCCCCTGTATCACATGTTAACAAAGGAGAAAAATGTATGTCCTCCTTTGCCTGCTGAGAACCTGACAGTCCTCAACAGAAGGCAAAGAAACACTGGCGACAATCTGTTGGGAATCTATTACAGAGTCCCTCATATAAAGAATGAAGGGGATGAAGCTTTTCCATGAGCCACTTGGAGAAGTTTCCCAGTGCCAGGCTCTGTTCCTCAGGGTGGAGTTCAACAACACGGACTTCAAGTCAGAAAATGCAGGACTGTGCAAGCAGCACGGGAGGCATCTATTATTTCCTTACGCAAATCCCAGAGGGAACAGTCAGGATAATGGTTTACCTGACCCCTGCTCCTAAGCAAGGGACAGCTGCTTAGCCTGGTGGTAGCCAATGGCACAGCATGAAACTGAACTGGAGAAATGCGCTAACATGGCTGAAGTCTGGCTTGGAAAACACACAGAGTTGGTTCTTACCAGCCACTTCAAAGTGGAACCAGTTTACCAGGACTGGTCAGTGCATGAGATACTCCAAGGCAGTCATGTCACTGGAAATCACTGCATGTTTTCCACCAGCAAGCATTTATCCAGGCTAAGTGGCAGTGGCCTGTCTCTGAGTTGGGGGCAGTATTTTTCTCCTTGCTGTGTGAGGCAGCCTTGCAGGGGTGCAGTTATTAATGTCACAGACATTTCTCTGAGGCACAGACTGCCTTTCTCTCCATGACTGTACCATCACTAGCCAGATAATAATATTGTCAGGCACCAGCTTGTTTGCACCTAAGGAACATCAGAGATGTGTGCTACATATATGTACCATGCCATGTCAGTTATCCCTCTGAAGCTTTTTTGAAAAAACCTTTTCAAGCATTTTTTTCTTTCATGATATTTTTATAAATCTATATCTAGATAGATATCCAGATATATTTAAAAGAAGTGTACCATTAGGCTATTACCCTTTGTGCATCACAATTTTCTCCTCTTAAGTGTACTTTCACAGTGATTGAAGTTAATGATTGAATCTTCTGCTTTAATTACATGTGTCAGAAGTAATTTGTCAACAGAGAAGTAATTAATCTGTGTTTTAATAAGCAATAGCTCATATGATCTGTAAAGGAATTTTTAATTTGCTTTTCTGACCCTTGGAATTCCCAAGGATATTTTAGAGGAGATTGAGTGAGAACCATATTTTCTTAAGTTATTCATTACAAGCTTTTTTTTTTATGTAGCTTATTAAAAGTGGTATTAAATTAAGATATTTGGATAAAAGTCAGATATAGATACTTTTTCTCAAAACACACTCACACACACAAAGACAAAAAGTGTTTTAGACTGCTGAATACCCATCAACTGACAAACTTTTCAGCAGAAAAATTTTACCTGCAAAACAACAAACAATGCTGCTTAGTGTTATAGTAATTTTTATTTGCAGAAGTGAAATAAGAAAGTCATCCCTCCAAATTTTGAGATTGCTATTCCAAGCTGTAAGGTGGTCTGATTCACTAATAAGGTTAATGATAACATTGCAATGAAGGCACAAGCATCCAAAGAAAGCCAATAAAATGACGAAGTTTAGCAGGATTACAGCTTTGTTTCACCAAAACCAAACAGGACTTTTGGATTGTAAAAGACTAATAAATCAAGTGTCACTATAACTCACATATGCCTTTAAAATAAATGCCATCCTGCTAGGAAATTCAATACATTTCTAATAAATTTATTGAATTTCCTAAATTCAATAAATAAATAAGTGCAATGAACATATCAGGGATAATTAGTAATGTTTTGCCAGTGAGTAGATGCATTTCTTAGAACAGTGGCCTACTTGTTTAAACATTTCAGTGTCACCTTAAAATAAAACCTTAGATTTGGCTGAAGGAGTATTTTGACAAAGAATTTCTAACACTCAGCCAAACTATAGAACATAGTTTTATATTGGTTGTTTGCTAAAAACACTTATAAAACATGCCTTCCTTGAAACCGCTTGTCAAAATATGTTATTGAAATTAAAAGGACACCCACTCTATGGAAATATATGAAAGAAAGATGATGATGGAAAACATAATTTTGGAAACGTACTCTTCAAATTTATGGAATACCCATTTAGATGAAATCAGACACTACAAATGTAGTTGTTCTAATGTCCTCTTAAGTGGCACATTAGAGCATAGAACTCAGCATACTGAGTTCTATACATAGTTTTTCATGGTGTAATAATATCTTTTTTTTCTGCGTGGTCAGATGACAATGAATTAGTTGATAATTGCTTGCATAACTACTAAACATTCAATGAAGCTTAACATTAACAGTTATTTACACTGAGATAGGGCTGTAAGTAATTCACTGTTTTCCATGCACTAGTCTCATCTTTTAAAAGTGCCAGTCACCAGCCATAAGCAGACATTCCATGAAATTCAGAAAGCACAATGAGTAGACTGCAAGTAGTCACTATTTCTACAAAAGTGGAAAAAGCAAAAAATTAAAGGAAATATATCTGTGAATAAGAAAATTAAATATGAAAGAATGACCAGATCGTCCCTCAGAGAAAACTACCACAGGTGAGAAGGGGGTAAAATCAGATTGCAGTGCAGAAATGCAGAAAATGCTGGGGTGCAAATCCAGGCTCAGCAGGGTGGTGAGTTCTGCTGTGAGAGCAGGGTTGACTGCTGTAGGATTGTCCCATGCATTCCAGCCTATCCTCATGTTGTGGCAGATCACACCACATCGGGTCTCCTTGTCAAAATATCACCTGATGTTTATAGCAGACACTGTTGTGACAAACTCCTGTGCACAGTTTGCTGCATAAGCATCCTTGCCTTTTTATTGTGTGCTGCCATGTCTTGTGGCATGCATGGCCCAGGCTGTTCCCTCATCTCAGAGACCACTCTAACCAAGACCGAAGAGTCATGGAAAGCACTTTCACGACATGTGGGGTTTTAAATGGAGATTCAGAGATCCACAGCATGCTCAGTTTGGCTTCTAGAGCAAGCTGCTTCTTGGGAAAGGACAGAGGAAAAATTGTTTCCCTCTGAGGAGTCTAACATTGGGATTCTTCCTCTCTTCTACTTTTGCCGGCCACGCTGTGCCACATGCAGCTACCAAATTTCAGAATAAACAAATTGATTGTTCTCCACAGCAGAGTTGAAACTGTATTCTGCACAGACACATCAGTCATTCCTACTGCTTAAACACTGAGTCTGGCTGCCTTCAAAACAAAAGATGGATGTCCAGAGGAAGCATGGTCTGTCAGAAACTTCAATTGATTCCTTCATGATGCAAGGCAGCCTTTGTCTAGCCTGCCCCAGCCCTGTCTGTGCACGCCCTCACACAGATAACAAGGCAGCATTTGACTCTGGGTTTCTCCCAGTTTGTAGACACTGAGGCTGTATCTCTCAAATCCTACCCAACACCCTCATTTGCTCCAGGATTTTGCTTTTCTTGTCACACAGAAGCACTGAAATCAACAACTTTTTGAAGCATTGACAACTATCACCCATTATGAAACCTTGCTGAAAGATCCAAGGATTTCAATGTCCTTTTAAGGTTGTCTTGAAACAACCTTATCTTAATCTAAGGACAGTCCTGGCCAGGGGGGTGAACCATACAATAGCCAGGTCCATTTGGACACAGATTTTCCTATGATCCTAAGACCAATTTTCCTAGCAGTCCTCAATATCATTTTCATGTGTATTTCTCTGCTATTTTAACCTCTTCTCCTCCATGATATTTCACTAGGATTTTCAAAAACATGCACAATATATTTGCCTTCATGGCCTTTTATTGTGCCTGGATGGGGTGGAAAGGGAAAGCTCAGAACTCATTTCATTTAAAAATTCAAGCCAAGAGAAATGGCGACAAACCGTGGAAGGCACTGAAACGGAGGATATTTTCTGCTCAAGTTTACACATTTCTAATATTTAATGCTATTCTTCAGTAGTTTAGCAGGACATTTTAATGTGTTCACTGTCTAAATTGGGGTATTATTTAGATGCATGAAGAATGCTGCTGTTCAGCTTGGTGCCAGGTGGCAAAAGTACTTTATTATTAAACTACCAATAATATGCTTCAGTTTTTCACACTTATGCATTGAAAAAGAAAGAACACGTAAGATGAAAAACAATATAAAACTTCACACATATTTAAGATAAAACAAACAGTGCTTGGTTAAACTGCCTTTTCCCACTTACTGCCTATGACTTTAGTACCACAAGACTGCAAATTGCTGCTTTGGGAAAAGATGACAAGTCATACTGCCCAGAGATAGACATGGTTAGTTGTTTGCCAGACTTTTTCACATCCTCAAGTTATAAACTTTGTTCTCTTTTATGACACATTTTGCTTTTTCACAGAAATGTCATTCAAATCTGTATATATATATATATATATATATATATATATATATATATATATATACAAACGGACCACCTTTCAAAAATTTTGTTGATTTTTTCCCTTTATCTCTTTTTCTTTCCACCATATTTTGATGGACTACACATATTCAGCCATCCCCTCTTGATGAAACTATCTGAGAATACTACTCAGAGGAAAGATGTCTCCTTTTCTAGACCATTAGGAATTTTAAAAAATGCTGGAAGGAGGAAAGAGATTGTACTGTCACAGACAGAGTAGGGATAATGAAAATGGAAAGAGAAGTAGAGGACAAGGGGTGCTGGGATCGTGAATGGAAAGAGACATTAGGAAGAAATGAAATTTTAAAAATGTCAGGATAATTGGATTTTAATTGTCAGTTCAGATAAAAACAGGCTTTGGGGCAAAGGCAACTCAAGCGAATAAGTTAGATGGAAAAAGGGTAAAAGTGAATTTTTCTGCCCTGGGAAGAAAGGAAGGAATAGGGAAAGGGAGAAGATTTGCCATGTTGAAAACAGGGAGGATAACTAGAAAAGGAATAGACAAGAAGGTGGAACTTGAGTAAGAATCCTGAGATGGTGAAGGGACCAGGAAACACCTTGGACAGGGGGAAAGGGTAGAGGTGCAATGGTAGGGGAGCTGCACAGCAAAATTGATGAGCTGGGAAGAGGTATGGAGGTGAAAAGAGCAATATACTGACAATGTCAGCCAGAAGAGGGGGGATCAAGACTGGCTGACAAGGCAGCCGTAGACATCTGTTTAATTAATGCACATTGCAGTCCTGTCCCTTACACACAGGGTATGTTTGGATATTCTGGATGCTGCTATTTTGGTGTCAGTGGTCTCGCTTGTCTTTATTTCTTTTCATGGTAGTTAAAATAAATTTATAATTTCACATAATTAATGAGAGAAAATAGACCCGTGGTTTACAAGACACAATGTTTTCTAAAAATAGAAAGAATATAAATAAAGACTATCTCTCTTGCCTAGACATTGTTCTGTAATTCAGAGCTGGTTGCTCTGGTAACTTCCAAAGATACTTTTTCCTCCTGAGCTGAGAAATGAGCTGACTTGTAAAGCCACACAGCCAAATAGTTCAAACAGATGGTGAGTGACCTCAGAAAACAGGGAAAGAGAAGGGATTACCAAAATTGTCCCATATTAGGGTAACAGCATCTGTCTTCCAAGGGAAATTTCTGAAATACTTCTTTTACACAATCCACTTAACACTTTTTCTCCTAAGTCTCTTATTTAGGTCGGGGAAAAAAGGATCCTTCAACATCTTGAAATGGTCTGATCTCAAACATCTGACACAGTCATATTGCAATTTCCTTGCACAGTACAAATTATGGTTATTTTCACATTTGTGAATAGAAATTTTTTGGAGAGGAGAGGAGAGGAGAGGAGAGGAGATGAGAGGAGAGGAGAGGAGAGGAGAGGAGAGGAGAGGAGAGGAGAGGAGAGGAGAGGAGAGGAGAGGAGAGGAGAGGAGAGGAGAGGAGAGGAGAGGAGAGGAGAGGAGAGGAGAGGAGAGGAGAGGAGAGGAAAATTATTTATAAAAATATTTTTGTTTACTGAAATGGATTTGGAAAATTACAAAAAAATACACAATATTTATATGGTACTTATTTATTAAAACTGCAGAAAATTAGAAAAGTATGCATATTCAGCTTTGGAAGACTGTCATGTTTCCCTCATAATTTTGTATTTGGGGTAGAAGTGATTACAGTTAAGTCTAAGACTTCTCCCTTCTATAAAGATTTTATAGGAATAAGAAAAAGTAACAAGATGCTAAATCAAAATTAAGACATCTTTGGGTAGGGCAACCACATCATGAAAACTGCAGAGAACTCTGATGGATAGGAAGTTAATTTATACCAGTGTGTGCATGCATATATAGGTACTTGCATATAAATACATACATATTTATAGCTACAACTAATCAGTTCATCCAGAGCCTTGTAATGTGCATGAACTTCTCAGTTTGTACAATCCAAGGATGTGTCCTTTGCCAAGGTTGAATTTTGTCTGTTCTCAGCCACCACTCTTGGTGATTTTCCTTCTCTTTCTGTTCTTCTCTGTCTCCACAGACAGAGTTCAATCTGTGACTGCACACTACTAGCCCATGACTATTCAATGTCCTTAAGAGTCTCTTTCAGGGCTTTTGATTTTTCTCTTTTCCGTGTTTAAATAAAGTGTGAGCTTAAACAACTTACAATGGTCCACTCCAGACATAGGGCAGAATAAATCGGCAGAGTAATTCCATGGACTAGCTTCTGTTCTAGAAGTCATTCTGACTTGTCTCCATCCCCAAAAGATCTAAGAGTCTTCCATTCTTGTGTTTAATGTAATCTAAGATTCTATCAACCAGGCTGAAGAACCTTTATACAGTTATGAAAAAAATGTCTAAGTGTGGGATCTGATTTTATAGTCTTACTGAATTCTGAAAGAGAAAGACACAGACACTTTGCTTTCTCTGTGGAAGCATAGTACAGAGCATTTGACAATTATATTGATATCAATTCATTGTTTAGCAGACAATCAGACCAGATACAGCTCCCAGAATTTACAGGGAGTTGGAACTTTCCCTGCACTCACCCCATGGAGCCTGTCATCAGCAAACTCCAGCTCAGTGTATGTAATGAGGATAGAATCAGGGTAGGATTGATGCATTTCAGTCTGACAATTGATTGGTACAATTGCCAGTCTGGCTACTGATTCCATTTAATGTTGGAGGAAGTCAGAGATCTCACACCTTGTTAGGTCCCAGCTGTTCCAGGCCTTAGGAAAGCCGTGCTTAAACTTCACAAAAGCATCTCTTCTCCTTTCCATTTGGTGACCTGGAGAAGGGCTGAGTTTTTACAGAAAATCCCATCTGTCCCTGTCCAGTGAGATAGAGAAAAATATCTTGCTCAAACTGAAAGCCATTTGTTCTTAAAAAACATATGAAGTCATGCTTTTGGTAACTCTGTGATTGTTGTTTCATTTTTCATAGACTTCCACCTTTTGGAACTTTCTAATTAATATTTCTGAACATTTAATACCTGGTTCATGATAACAAGCATTTTTAGAATCTTGCATTATGTCAACACAAACTCCAGTGAGTTTGCTATATTTGCTGAGGTTTTACTGACTAAAATTGAAAATACAGAAAAAAAATAGGTAAACAGTTTGCTCAACAGGACTTATTTTCTGTAATTCCATGCCTTATTTTCCCCATACAGAAGATGCAGTTTATTGAAAACCTTATAACAGTTTTTCGTCACTTCCATTACTTTGGCAGTAGTTCCAGCTAGCAGAAGAATCAGGGAGTATTTCAGGCTTGTGACTGTGGATGTGACAGAAATAGCATTGCCCACATCAGATGATTGCAATGGATTAAGCATGTTAGATTTAATTTCTCCCACAGCTAATGGCTCAACTGCAATGGAAGCGCTATCAAGAGCCCTTGTATGAAAATGGACTACACAGCAAGGACTGTGTCAAGTCAACTGAATCTATTAAATTATTATGAGTTTTTAAGGCCATGGAGAACAAGAGACCACCTGAAATGGCAATTTTACATGAATTGCTCTTGAAACCTGAGAGTAGATGGAAACTGGAAAGATGATAAAGGCTGATTCAGAAAAGCTGGACACTGATCAATCTTGCTGTACCCATTTACAGCTGTATTGGTTCTGGCTGATATGGACTGTATTTTCCCCAAAGCAGCCCCCCATAGTGCTGTGCACTGGTGCTAGAAAGGTGCTGATAACACACCAGCGCTCTGGCTGCTGCTGAGCAGTGCTGGCACAGCATCAGGGCTGTCTCTACAACACCACACTCCTCACCAGCACACCTGGGAGAGTCAAGATCTTAGGAGGGGACATGGCTGGGAATGCTGATCAGAATGGATTGAAGGCAAATTCTATATCATATGACATCTGTTCAGCAATAACAGCAAGGATAATGGGGGGATTTGTTATTCTATTTCTCTCCTGGAGCAAACCCTATGTGTACTGAAGCCCCACTTTCAGGGAAGTGGCTGGACATCACATGCTGATGGGGAGTAGAGAATAAACCTTTTGTTTTCCTCTTTTTCTGCACACAGCCTTAGCTTTTGCTTTATTAGACTGCCTTTATCTTGACCCATGAAGTAGTTTTTCATTTTATTTTCTCCCTCACCATCCAGCTGAGGAGGTGAGTGATAGAGCAGCATGGTCAGTACCTGGCATCCTCCAGCCTGGGTCAACCTACCACAACAGCCAAAAGATCAGTAAAGCAGAAGAGGGGAAATTCTTCTTTATATACTTTCCTAGCCTGTCACTGGATCCTTTTCTTCCTCACCACCAAACCAACACCTCTTCTGACCCAAGCATTCAAAAGCACACCAGGTATATCCCTACAAGTGGGGGACAGTTATGGTGCCTTGATAACCACAAGAATAAAAGGGATGTTCCTTTTAGGAGCATCTGAGGCCCCCTGGATCAGGAGCAGCCTACCAACCTCCAGAAATGTGCAGTACTTTATTTGACCTAGTAAATACTTCCCTACAGGGAATGACCATTTTATTAATTCTTCCTCACTATAGGGAGTTGCAGTATTTTTCTGGTGTTTACTTAAACCTCAGGCAGTTTAACATTCAGCTTTCTGGCATCTGACTTATTATAGCTTTTGAGTTTATTCACAAGATTTCATTTATGTCTCAAGTATGCATTGGCTATAAAAGTTGAAAAATTGAAAAAATATAAAATAGAAAGCACACTCTGTTTTCTTGAAGAATATTACTCTGACTAGATAGCTGCACAGATTATTGATGGTGAGTAATATTTCCCTTGAAAAGAAGGGAAAAAAGGGTAAAAGAGGTACGCATGTTTCTCACCATTGTCTAAATTTCTCCTAGCTTTCTGTCACAGCTGGCATATGTATCTGATGATATTAGATACTATTCACATTTAACTGTCTCACCAGAAATGCTTCAAAGTGATCTGATGGTCTCAGAATGGTAGTTAATTAACTTCTAGGTTACCCCAGTGGACTCTGAAATACTATGTAACTTTAAGTGCCTTGTAGTTTGGATCAAAAGTGTGGTTTGGAGGCAAATAGCTCCATGTGGTGACCTCACAGAACATAAATGGGTTGTTCTAGATGAAGGTAAACCTGAAGAGGACCCCATTGTGGTGCTCTGGGGCCGGTGGTGTGCCCTGAACTCAAAGGGTTCTAACTAAAAAGATCCAGTTAGTGCAGTTGAAACTGTCTTGGGAGTAGAGACTTTGGGTCCTCAAATCTGTTTGTTTCTCCAAATGATTGCCATTATGCTGCACTACTTTATAGCCTCAGTTTGGCATTTTACAGATTCCAGATCCTTAAAAGGTTTGAAGGAATACTCTTCTTGAAAGGGAGGGGAAGAAAAGTTTAAAACCAAGGGAAATAGATTGCCAAGAGAGACTTATTTTAGTTTTGTCACTTAGGCATTATCAGGCTCAGTTCTCTAATGGCTAACTCAGTTCTGAGAGGGCATGGAGCAGCTCCCATCTCTCTGTGACTGTGTGCTTTGATGACAGCCATCACTCACGTCACTGGGAGGCTTAGATGTGCCCTGCCAGGCAGAAGGGTAGCAGCAGTGCACTCTCACACGCCACCCTGTTTGTTTGACTGGGTGCACCACCACCGTGGGACACACACAGCCTTCAGACACACTGTCAGAAAGACACAGCCTCTAGAGGACACGTGTACATTTCCCACTGACACCAGCATATTAACATTTCACTACAGTCAGCTTGATGGGACACCCAAGTGTGAATGTGCTGTCAGTGGTGATTAGCCACACTTTGCAAGTAGGCATTTGGCTTCTTGTTAAGTACCAGCAGCAGTTCCACTGAAGGGATTCAAGCACTGCCAATGTTATTGGTGCTGCTCTGATGTCAGTGAGAACAGGCAGCTCACCCTTAAATGGATTGCACCCCCAAGGAGTCCTTGAAGGCTTTTGTAGTGCAGTGCAATCTCAGCCCAATGTGACCTAACCATTGCTGTGGGATGTGTGACTCCTCCACAGACAGGGCCAACCTCCTGCACACCTATCCTAGAGAATTATCTTCTCCTTGCAGAGGTTTGTGCTCTTCTCTGGATATTCCTGTTCGGGCTTTGTTGGCAAGAAAAATAATGGTTGTTATGCTGTCAACTGAAAGGTCAATATTCATAAGTGCTGTAAATTATACTGCTGTAAATCAGTCCAAAAGAGTGTCAGATGTGTTTTGATAGAAATTGCATGTTAGAGAAGCAAAATGGCAGGACTGAAGAAAAGGAATTGAGCCAAGTAAGATAAGGGAGCTGTTATCCTAGAGAAGATCAGAGTGTAAAGACCACCACATGTATTCAGTGAATTATATGTGTCCTATCCAATCACTTGATTATTAATAAAAAAAATAGGTGATCTTTATTAAGTTAGATCTTTCTCCCATCCAACTTTTCTTTGTCTTCTCCTTCAAGGAACAACTTTCAACTAATTAACATATTCCATATAAAATTCCTTATTTACCTCAACTGACCTCTCTTTATTCAATATTAATTTTCTAATGTCCTTATAAAGCACATATTGGCTCATGTCTACATTGCAATGTAGTATTTTCCTTTACAGAAGAGAATAATAAAATTAATTTTTCTACAAAATGTATCAAAACAGGAGTATCTGGTATAGGCAGTCTTCCTCTGAAGAGTTTGTCCTGAGCTAATATTTATCCCACCCCATCAATAGCATCAAATTAACAGAGACTGTGAGAGCTATATGTATCTTCCTCATTGTATAGAATAAAGAAAGGAAAAGAGAACTTGGGGTGTCACATTAGGCTGAAGAGTCAAATCCAAACATTCATCACAGCCTTGCCTTTTTTTCTCTGCATCTTCTGAGTGAGAACAAGTGCACTTTGGAGTGGACTAATTAAAATTTCAGAGCCACGTGTGTGCACATTTGGATATGTCACATAGAAACTCAGCTGCTGGCACACAGTACCCAGGGTTTCCAGCAATGTTTGTTGGAACTTTGAAGGAAAAAAAAATAATCCTCTCTTTAGCACCTCACAACACATATTTAGCTTAGCTCAGTACCCCAGACCTGGCAGCACTGCTTGCTGGTTTCCTCCAATGCAATTCTGTCAAATTCTGGTTAGCAGAAAAAGTGAAATCCTGACGAAAAAGCACCAAAAAACTCTGAGTTAATACTTTACAGAATTCATAAATATTATTTTCAACAGTGAGAGCTCATCACAAGATTATTTTATGCACAGAGACAAAGCAGATCTTAATCTATGAGCTTCATTTCCTATTCTAGATGATACAGACTATTTCTCTCTTCAATGTAAACAGGAAAGCTGGACACTACACAGGTTTACAGTTTTTAATCAAGTAAAAATGGAAGGAATAAATCTTATTTAAATATTATTACATTTGTTGCATAAATTATATTATAAATAGTTAATTCTTGTTAATTAACATTTTAAACTAAAATAGATGTCTATTATTATGTTTAGCTGTACACTTTTAAGAGGGAAAGTTGTTAGTCGTTTGCAAGTGCCTTTCCTAAGGATTTCTTGGCTTCAGAAGGTATTTTATCAATACCAAATGCAACACTGTGCAGGGAATTTCCATACAAAGATTTCTTTGTTGATCTCATTTATACTGGCAAGGATAGCTTGTGCCTTTTATGTATACAGAATTTATTGACCTTATCAAGAATCATGACAAGCAGAATTTTATGCTATTGTACTAATCCATGTCTGAGAAGTTGGGTTTGCTAATATGCCTGCAGGCACACCAATTTAAAATCATGTAATCGTTATGCTTCCAAAATTTTCCTGCAAACAAACAAAACAAGACACAGCATATTTTGTCTCCAGACTGTACAGGCACTTTTAAATCCCAGGCTTCATTGAAGCTCCCCAAAGTCCAGATGATTCTTTCATTTTACCTGTGAAGGGGCAGATAAATGTTTGGTCACCTATCTTGACTTGATATCTTTCCTGTAATGCTGTTAGATAAGCTTACTGTAATGTTTTAACCATGACATATGGACAGAAGGGGATGAATCTTATACTGCCTTTCAATTCCTTTTGACCTTCAGAAACTAGATGAACAAACACAAATGCCTGGTCAGAAAATTCTTCCATGTGAGATGTGACTGAGGACATGGCAGAGGAGTTTGTCATTCCTTTAGTCTGGCAACTGCTTCATCGGGGAGCACCAGAAACCTGGAGATGAGCTGAGCTTTGGGGTTATGCCTGGGATACTTCTGTGCATGACACTGTGGGCTGTTTGGGTCACCTTTATTTTTATTTCTCGTCACACCTAGCCAGTTCAAGTGGCCACAAATAGAGTTTTCAAACCAGCAGGTGATGAGTGTTATACTGCAATATACCAGAGTGGGGAGAAATTGCTCTAAAATTTGCTTTGAAGTTGCCATGGAAACCATCTGCCTCCTATAATCTAGGTTCAGTGTAGCTTTAAAATACAGCTTTAGTTGCCAGATGTCTATATGAGAAACTTCTCAGTGTCAAGAGAAGAACAGAAGAGAAAGAAGAAAAGGTTTATCTACCACCACCATCTAAATGATAACTGTTCCTGGGTGACTTAAAAGTTTAAGTTGGTGTGTAAATCACCAGGGTCTACTCTTGGATTAGACACATATCTATTGTTTGACCCGTGCTTTTAGCTCCAGCTCACCTGAAAATATTCATGAACTGGAAGCCTGGAAGGTTCTTTGGTTGCTTTTTAGTCTCTTCCAGGCCAGCAAGGAGCTTTCTGTTTCAGAACACAATAAATGTTCATCGGTTTAGAGTTTCACTTCTGCGAGTTTCACTTCTGCAAGTTTCTGCCTGAATTTGGCAACTGGAGATGACAGGGTAATTTCCACAGTCCCTTCAGTTTCTCTACAGGACAAGTGCAGGGAAATGGAAAAGGACAATCAAAGGAGAGTAATCTCAGGCTCTTCTAATAATCTACAGACTTATTCTAGCTGAAGAGCTGGATCCTTTCAGAAGTACCTATGTTAGCTATAAAAATAACAGGCTTTTAGAACTCACCAGAAAAGCTGAGAACTGGAAAAGTCAGATTTCTTTTTAGATGGGAGTAAAAGAGAATGCAGAGCCAAAGGCCTGCTTGCTGTTAAAAAACATTTCTTCTGGAAGTCTGACCTTGATACCAGTGAATGTGTGAAATAATATCATGGCCCATAAAAGACAGGAGAAAATCCAAACCTAGAATGAGATACAGAAAGCTAGAGGCATGGCTCTGAGCAGAGCCCTAGGGCTGCACCGCGCCCTCAGAGAAGCATAGGTCCTGCAATGTTCACTTTCCAGGTATCACATGCCATCTCCTAGCCGTCACATGCTGACCCCCCTGCCCTGGCAATACTGATCAGAATCAGGAAATTGTAATTAGTTCTTTAGCAGACCTGCCTGGCACATTCATAACACTGCGATCCAGGAGGGAAGAAGAATTCATGTGATGAATTTGTCCTATGAAAAACATATCTCTGTATCTCAACAGCAATGAAAAAAAAACCTCACCAGATTTAGACTTGTTGTTTATGTATTGGCCCAACAAATATTCAGAGCCTTTTTTTTCCCTTACACTTGAATGCCTGTATCTCCACATTGTAGCTTGTCAGGGCATGAAGTGTTTAGTTCAGTGACTGGCCAAAATTAAACACTACTACTATTCAATATTCCAACCTTTTATAAATAATGCATTACTCTTTCTATTTTTAGTGGTCACTAGGAATTTTTAACAATGGCTACTGTACTAGACAAACAAGAGCTACTGTACTAGACACCAGGGGAAAAAGCCACAGTGAGTCCTGCTGTCTACGCTGCTGGAAGGTGGTAAGGTCAGGCAGCAAGAAATAGATAAATGCCAGACAGAAGGTGGGAAGATTTGCGTGTATCAGTTCCAACACAGAGTACAGAGGACATGTTCTACAAACATCACACTGCTTTCCTCTAGGAAATCCTGCTCCTTCACACTGGTGAGTCCCGTCTTTTGGTGGTACCATTTGGCCTGCAGAATCAAGGAAATGCTAGAAGAAACTGCTTCTTACTTCACAAAATATGTAGTTGTGAGGAGTCTTCATTCATTAGAAATATGCTGGCTTTCCTCCCTACTTCTATTCCACTCTCCTACAGAAATTATTTTCATTTCTGCAGTGTGAAAGTACAAAGTTGACTCCATGCAAGGAAAGATGCAAGCATTTTGCCAAGGCCATTTTTGCTGCAAAACTGACAAAAGAAACAAAGAAATGCAAATGAGCAAGTATATACAGAAATGTCCCCCAAGGCTTCTGATCTCCTTTCCTGAAATCAAAGCAAAAAAAGCTTTGCTGATTATTAGAAAAATTGCAGTTCTGATCAAATGAAAACAAAGCCCCGGGCTGACGGAAAAAATTTAAACAAATCTTGCCAAATCAGTACACACCCTCTGACCTATTGTTAGTAATAGCAGTACTATATTAGTAAGCCATGGGAGTAGAGATGAGAAAATTATGCTGTGACTTCAGGGTGAGTCTCTGAGCCTTCATTCATTTGGCATTTCAGATAATTATAATTCCACTGCTCTCTATTTCACCTGTTAATTCTCCAGCTGTTTTTTTCCACTGATCCAATTGTTTGGGGTTTTTACTTTCATGGCATTGAACACATGTACAGATATAAAAGGAATACCTGAATAATAGAAGAGTTTTTGAAGTGGGAACAAAATAATCCATTGCCAATGAAAGAGTTGCAATGGGAAAGAATTCTTCTGCAGAGGTTTAAATTTTAGAATAATTTCTTTCATATTAGGTCCCACTGAAAACCATATTAAAGTGAAAATGGAGTAATGGATCTTGTAGAAAGATCTAAGGGGAAAATATAATAGAATTAAGGACAAATTGGTTGGTCCAGTTTTGATGAACACACAGACTTAATGTGATCAGCAAAGATCAGGGGCTTAATTCAGTGCTTTCATTTGAGAATTAGAGAAAGGCTTCAAGCTGCTTTACACACAAGTCAATCCAACCTGCTTATAGGAAAAAGAAGTTATCCCATTATGACCATTTCCCTGAAGGAACGGAAAATGTTTAGAGTATGTTTACATCTCAATCATAAGACTCAAGAAATGCGAAATGAAGATAAGCAATTTACCTGGGTTTAGGTTAGATATGTTAGTTTATATGAGGTGGAAGAAGAGAGGATGAGTAGAAAAGTTTTGTTTCTGCTTCCAAGCCTTTGCTGGAGAGATGAGAGCTCAGTCTCTTGTGAGGAGGAGCTACGAAGAGCAGCAGATCTTCTGGGCATAGACAATGGCAATTTGCTCCTCAGCTGCTGCTCCTAGCACTGACTGATCATCAACTCAGGTTTCAATGCTTGCTACTACCAAAAAAACCAAACAAAAAACCAAAAACAAAACAAACAAACAAACAACCCCCCCAAAAAATAAAAAACAAAAAAAAATTTTAAAAAGACAAAAACTAAAACAAAACAAAACAAAAAAGTGGTATTCAAGCTATACCAGCACACTTAGAATTCAGCACAAAAGAACCCAAGCACTTTCTATTATGGAAAAAAAAACAAAACAACCAAAGAAACAAAAAAAAACCAATCAAAAACCAGCAAACAAAACGTAGATGTGCTCCAACAAGTGTTTCCTAATAGACAAGCTCTTCATTAGCTTCCTCCTTATTTCAGTTGCCATTTGTCCAAAAAAATCATCAGAATCTCAGTTTTATTATCACCGACAGAGCAGGCTTTCCTGTCATCTTGTCAGATCACAGAACCATTTTATTGTGGCAACCCTTGAATGGTTGGGTTGGAAAGGACCTCCAAGACCATTTAGTTCCAATCCCCACTATCAGGTGCAAGGGCACCTTCCACTAGACCAAGTTGCTCAGGGCTCCATCCAAACTGGTTTTGGACACTTCCAGGCATGAAGCATCCACAGCTGGTTCAAGACCTGTTCCAGTGTCTTGCCATCCTCACAGTCAGACTGGTTATCCTTGGCAAATCAATGCTGACTGTTCCCAGTATCTCCTTGTCCTCCACGTGCCCAGCAGTGCCTTCCAGGAGGAATCACTCTGATTTTCCCACAGACTGAAACAAGGCAGAACAACCTGTAGTTCCTGAGGGTGATCTGCTGGCCATTCTGAATAGGAGTGCAATGTACACTTTCCTCTTGTCATTGGAAACCCTTCTACAGGTATGATTTTTAGGGATGATAGAGAGCAGACTTGCAAGGACTTTATTCACTCTCTAAGCATCCTTGGATGCAGCCAGAGTCAAATTAACCCATGCAGGCCAAGTCCTTGCAAGCATTTCCAGTGTTCATGAGTATGTGAACAGTGTTAACTGATGGTCATACCCCTCCTCCTTGAACCCCTTCACAGGAGAACTCAGATAAGCTAAGGGAAAGAAAACAATGAGTGCTTCAGATTTAAAATGTTGGTTAAATATCTCCTGTAAGGATATCGTGTGCTCCACTCCTGATAGTTGTGAAAACACTCAGGAAATCTTCAGTAAACATCATCTTTTCAAGACAAACAACTTTGCATGACATTAGTTCAGCATACAAATCATATAGATCTCTCAGTGCCTAAGCAGTGAGACTGGCAGGAGAATAAATAATGAATTCGAAAGAATCATTGCAAGGTGCAGGCACATCTGTCCATATAATCTATTTTCCTAGGCATGCATTTTGTAGCACAACAAAGCAGCATCAGGGAATCACAGAACGGTGGAAATTGAGAAGTGCCTCTGCAGATGACCCAGTCTAGTCACCCTGCTCAAACTAAGGTCACTTAGAGTAGGATGCTCAGGATGATCAGTAGGATGCATTTTGAATGTGTCCAAAGATGGAGACTCCACACCTCTCTGGAAAGCCTGTTCCGCTGTTTGATCACTCAGAGTAAAACAAGGAGTTTTTCTTATGTTTAAATTAAAAGAGATTGAACTATTTTTAGTCTTACTTGATGGGATTCCTGTTAGTTAATTTTAGTCTATGAGAGGTGAATATTGATTAAGATTCATTTGACCTGTGATTGAATAAAATTAGTCTTCTTTCAAAATCCACCTTTTGACCTATTATGAAATGACATAGACAAGTAAATTTAAGCATATAAGACATGAATCCCACCAATGGTAAATTTTCTTCCATAGCACCAAAGTCAAAAATGAAACAGAAAACAGACTTCTCTGCTTTGAAAAAATGAAACAGATTTCTCTGCTTTGAAAAGAATTATTTCTAGTATTCTTTTTTGCTTTGCTATCCTTTGCTTATCCTGTCTGCTGATGAAAACTGTATTTATGGGATCCATTCCATATAGGAATACAATATCTCCACTCCACTTGTAACCCTTAAACCTGTTGGTTAACTTCAACTACTGTTAAACTGGGAAAGCACCACATGACACCCCAGAGCCAACAAGCCTTGTGAAAATCAACAAATAGTTAAAAATTATGAAAGGAAAGTAGTATTGAATGCTTATCTATTTTGAGAGTTGATATGACCTGACACGAGTACCAGATGGCCAGTCAGTGCACTTGTAATTCCTCTAGCTACAGGACTTGTTTTTTTCTTGCCTTGAAAGCAGAAAACATACAGGGAACACAGTAGCAAGGGAATGATTTGGGAGTAGGGGAAGCAAGAGAGATATTGGACATGAGATAATCTAGTTTCATGGGAATTCAGGAAGCACAGAGAACCTGGGGATGCTGCAGAGGGAGCAAATGGGGGATGGATATAAAACATAATCTATTAGAAGTGAATTTCAGTAGCTCTTAATCCACACAGTACCTCATACAGTCAGGAACTGGAATGCAGTTGGACAGCAAATGCCCTAACAGCCAGTTTCTGCCCTCAGTTATAGAGGTATAAAACTAGGATAACAACTCCATTTATTTTGTTCCTAGTTATCACAAGGTGACCCATCTGTTTATATTTTCCGATGCAATGCATAGTGATGGCAAATTGAAATTCCCATTAAACGACAATATTTTGCATATAGTTAGCAGCATCTAAGAAACCAAGAGCTTCACAATGTCATATCCTGACTTGTCAAATAGAAAACTACCATCTGACTAACATTTTAAGTGTCAGAGTTTCTTGGATGACACATTTACCAAGACACAAAATAACTTCAGCCATATGCTTTAAGATATGATAAGAGAGTAAAGAGAACTAAGCATAAGCAGAAGCCCAATCCATGGCCCAGGCTAAAATGATGACAGCCCACATTCAGGCTCTGAAAAGTCTAACTAATCATTTTCTCAAATGAGTCAGTTTTCAAAAGAGCTGGCAAATCCAAACCACTGCAGATCCTCACGTCTGCAAACTTAATGCAGGGAAAGCAATCTGATTTGGGACTAGAAACCTTTCTTGAGATAATTTGGCAGGTGTTGACACATTCAACCCAAGTGTCAACCCTTTGCTTTTCATCAGGTGAGAGAGAAAAGTTTTGGATCTTTTGCTAGCCCATGAAGGAAGTGGGAACACATCCAGTAAGAAGTGCATAAGGCAAATTCTGTTCCCTAAATGCCAAAAACTATCTGTTCCATATATACCACAGACTCAGTTGGTCTGTGAGGACGTTATGGTAAAGAGCAAAAGCCTTGCTATTGCCAAAGCCATGTCCACTTTTTTCCCCTCTTGTACTAAATTACTAATTTCATTGTAGGAGCTGACAGTGCTCCTAGGGGCCAATCTATCCTGTGTCTCCATGATGACTACTCCCTTCCTGTCTTTCATAAGCCTGGAAAGAGTTTCCAGGAATGTTCCAGGATTGAGGAGAGGCTGGGCAGTCTGCAGTTCCCAGGATAGTCTTTCTTGCCTTTCTTGAATGTCAGAGTGGTATTTGCTTTATGCCCATTCCAAAACCCCTCCTGTGATTGCTACAATCTTTCAAAGGTAATTGAGAGCAGCCTCACATTGGCCAGCTCCCACAGCACTTTTGGGTGTATCCCACCATATCCCAATAACTCACATACGTTGGATTTGGTTTAAATCTTCCCCAACTTAACTTCTTGCTTCAGATTTCCCCACTGATTTCAGGGGTTTGGGATTCCTGAAGGCAAATGTTACCAATAAAGGACAAGGCAAACAAGGCATTGAGTGTCTTGGCATTTTCCATGTGCTGTGGCATCAGGCCTTCTGCTCCTTTCAGCATCAGGCTCACATTTTCCCTCATCTTCCTCTTGTTACTGAGGTACCTGTAGAAACTTTCCTCGTTGATCTTCACAGTTTCGTTGTCCCTTACAGTTTCAGTTCCAGGTGGGCTTGGGCTTTCCTAACTGTGCACTCTTGAACAGTGCCTCTATATCCCTTTTGGGCCAACTCTTCCTGCTTCCAAATCTTTTATACTTTGTTTTTTGTGTTTGAGTTTTGCCAAGAGACCCCCTGCTCCTGTGGGCAGAGCTGCTACTGTCTTTGCTTGACTTTGTACACATTGGGATGGAGACACTGCATCCAAGTTTCCTAAGATAGACTTGTCTAGCTTGATGCCCACTGTAACATCATTCCCCTCCACCTCTATTTCTTCTGCTAGAGAAGGGCACAGTGACACAATCATTCTTCCCTGTGTTACAATTGGTGCAGCTGAGCAAAAACCTGAATGCAGGGAGCCACAATTTCCTAGGCTTTTTGCAATCCAGTCATGTACGATCAGGTTTATTGAGCTCTTTGAAAAACAAATACATAAATCTCACCATGTACTAGTGTAATACCCAGGAAAATGTTCTGGTGTTTCAGGGTAAGTCAAATAGCATACTTTAGAATGTTATTTCTGCAGATGTGTAATACAATGTGCTTCTCAGGCATTGGAGCAATAATATCCTTTACAGAGTTCTTCAGATTTTTAAAAGATTGCAATTTTTCTTTTTGTTGTCACATATTTAAGCATCCTTAAATATCATAGACATGTTGTATCATATTACCAACATTTCACATTAATACTTAATAAGAAGCCAAAAGAGAAATGTCAGCAGGATGATTATACTTTCACTTTTCACTGTACCAGTGAGGAACAATTACACTGCAACCCAATAGAAAAGAGGTGCTACAATGTGAAGTTGAAAATAAAAGGTGACAGCCTAGAGGAAAAAAACCCCTGTATTGTCTTTATGCAGATAGCACCATGAAAGTTTCTAGTTCTCTTTAAAAAAAATAAATTAGATGCATCATAAATCTGAAAGAGAAAGTTAAATTGATGAGCAAAGTTGGAATTCAAATTGATGTGCTTCTGCTTTTTGGAGAATCAAAGTGAGTCTTGTGAATAGATGGGGAAAAAAAGAGACCAAGGGACACACTAGTAAGGATTAGATTGAAAAGGAAGCACAAAATGCTCTACAACTGGAAGGGAGAAAGGATGAAAATAAAAAATGAGCAAGTAAAGACATAATTTATTCACATGTGGAAGAAGAATTCCAGGGGAAGAACAGATGCAAAGCAGGATATTGCTACAAATATACATGGTCCCAGCTTTTAAAAGTATCAAGACAGTGGACTGTTCACATAAATGCAAGTGTAAAGAATTAATAAAATCTTGCAAGTGTGAAAAAAATATTTAATACTTGTTCCACTCATCCACTCCTTTTTATTTTGTTTGCTTTTGTTCCTTCCTTGGCTTTACATATATAAACACCTACTTACATCTCAGGTTTATGTAAGTGATAGCTGCTTGAGGCTGGGACTCTTCTCTAAGTTTACAGACATTTCTGAGCACAATAGCCATTCTCTGCCTGGGACTTTCCTCTGCTACTACCTCCTTAGCTTTTGCTCAGAAAAAAATGGTGTACATTGCAGGGAAAAGTGATTTTTAGAGTGATTTGTGTCAGCATTGTGTAAATAAATGTCAGACACACTGCAGGTTAACAGATTCAGACAGTGTATCTGAAGACTTAGGCACTTAAATGTAGGTGTCTCTATGAGCTGGAAATTTAACCTTTGCTGGCAGCCAATGGGGGTCTGGCTGGTGCAGATATGAACTCTGGAGATCCATTTGTCTCCTCTAAAAGCAAACACCTACATTTGCACAGGTAAATAGCTCTCTACTCCATTGGCTGACTTGACTAAATCTCCCTTGATTTTAATGGCAGCTTAAATGCCTGGCTCAGAGGTTAAAGGAGTGTTTGCATTATAATTAGAGGGCAGCACTCATATGTGGCAGAACCGGAAAATCCTCAATTGCTTTGATGGCTTTTCTAAAATAGTCTGCATTGTGTTATATATCTGTAGATGTCAGAACTTTTATCTAAATCCTACCCTTAAATCCAGAACGCTCAGTACTCTGCTAAAAAAGAATTATTTAAGAATTTCAAAAAAAAATCAAAACCACATCTTCAATTCATTATGGCCAAAACTAACAGTGTAGACTTCTGGAGAAAGGAATAGGGGAAAGGGAAAATGAACTGGGGAAAAGCAAGGCCTTTCTAGATCCAAAGTTATTATCAGTACTGGTGAGGCAAAAACATTCTTCTGTGTGGATTTTGGGGGAAGAAAGTGTGTTGATTCTCCAGTTTCATCCATTTTTGTGTGTCTCAATTGACTATGATGCTGATATGATGCTGTCAATACTACAAGATTCTAGTACCTGGCACCATTTTGTTGATTAGCCACAGGTTTGCTATTTACACAGTTTGAATAGTGCTCAAGAAAATCATACTTTAGTTAGACACAAAAACCACACACTCTTTATCTCAGCCACAGATCGCTTCAGAAGAACTAATAAAGCAATTCAGAACAGTCCGTTTTTACCTTGCTGTAGTGCCTCCTTCCCTCACTGTCATGCAAAGACTGCAGTGAATTTCTTTCAAGTTACTCTGAGTCAACTGGAAGACTTTTTGAAAGCAATCTATGCTTTAAAGAACCTTCAATAAATTGCTGTAATTATTTTTCTAGCTGAAACAATTAGTAAATAATTGAATTTCTTTTTTTGTTGTTGTTGATGCCTTTCATAATTTAAATTATAAACTCATAAGTGCATTGTTAGTTCTGGCAGCTCGTGATTTTTTTTGCCCTAAAAGGGTTAGTGCTCCAGTAGGCACTGCATGCTAACTAGGTGTGAGCAATCGAGAATATGAATTTGTCAAAAAAGAGAATATATGAGAGTGGTGAGCTAAAAGTGTTTATGAGTGGTGTAGAAAGACAAGGATCTGAGTGTCAGTCTCCCCCCTGGCCCATCACAAACTGGGTGCTGTTTGAGCCAGGCCCAGTTTCACCAGAAGACCTGCTGGTCACTGGGGCATTGTCACAGACAGAAAAGCGACCAGGCATGGGAATGAAACCCCATGATGGGATACCACAGCTGTGACATACTGACAGGGGAAATGTTATCTGAGAGAAAGGACCTCCTGGTATGTCAAGTTGAATAGTGTCAAGTTATTTTCACTAACCAGAATACTTTTCTTCTTTGCAGTTCGATATATACCCTAAGAAGATTCAGAAACTATTTCTAATATTTTTTTGAGATACAGGATAGGTAGGTGATGAGGCAGCCACTCATCTCGGAAGCAAGTTTTCATTGATAGTTAAAGAACCCCAAAAAGTCATCCCTTTACACCCTGAAAAAGCATTTTAAACTCAGTCTTGAAACAGAACTGTAGTGACTCAGCAAATTATTTATTTATTTAGGGAATTTTTTTTAATAAGAAGACAGTGAGATCAAGGTCCAGCTTGCATACCAAAGGCTTGAAAGTCAGTATTGTGGAAGAACTATCTCTGCTCAGAAATAAATCTGCCTACTGCACTTCATGGTTTATTCCACAAGACCCAGTACCAATAAATTAGTCCCTGAAAGGGGTTTCTTTCCTGGTTTCATGCAGCAAACTAGAATCATAGAGGATTTCAGAAATATTTAGCCTTCCTGATTGATACTTCTGGATATAAGGATACCCTACATTGAAATTCAAAGGAAATACTTCAGAGAAAATCCCCATTAAGAATTGAATTGCAAGCGTAACTTGTTATAATGAAAACTCAGTTCAAAGGGGATTTCACTGTTTTACTTTATATGTCTGTCTTCTGTGCTCTCTCAATTATGGAAGAACTCTCATAAATCAAGAAAAAGCTTTCATGTCATTTTCAAGTAAGACAGAACAAGAATATACTTGGAAACAAAGGGAAGAAAGGCCTCCCAGTTCAACAAATACATAAGTTTCAAAGCACTGGAGTAATCACTGAGAAGACATCAACATCCAAACCCAAATGGATAAGGTTCCTGACCTCCATATTACTAAGCCATTGGCATAGTTGTTTATTTAATTTTCACAGCCTCCTTATCCAGCCAAAGTTAGGCCAATGTCAACACCCAACTTACCTTGCAGTAACACTTTCAGAGAAAAATCACGTAAATTAATGAAAAATGCTACATTATTAAAGAAAAATTGATTTCTCAGCTGGTGTAGGTGGACCTCTGTCTCCCAATGTCCTTTCCACAGCACAGGGTTTGCCACTTTCAACACAATCCATTCACGTTATTCTGGGGTACCCTCAGTGTCTGGTCAGCTGGAATTTCCCTCTCAGTAAACCCTCAGCCAAGCAGCCTCACAAGTGTGCAGCTCATGTCTCCAGTGGGTGAGGTACAGAGAAAGCAGCTCTGTCTGGTAGCCAACTCAAAAGATTCCAAAAGTATGACTCTTTTAGGGAAAAAAAAATTCAAACTTTTTTGGTTGCCTTTCCATATGTAAAAACGAGTATCTTCCAATCCACGCTGCGAACATTTCCACAGGTTGCTTGTTTGTCAGGGAGTCTTAGGAGGAACTCAGAAGTATCTGAAGAGCAAAGAATTACAACAAAATGGGCTGCAACTTCCTTAATACCTATAAAAGAGGTTTTCACTGATTCTCTGCTGTTTACAAGTTTTCCAAGAGAAAATAGGGCATAGTGGGGCACCAGAGAGAGACCAGTTCAGAAGGCATCCTCAGAAGGCATTGGAGGGAGGTGCCCACTGGTGCCTGCAGTAACTTCTGACAGCCTCTACCCCTGACCCAAGGAAAAGAGTCTTGAGGGATCACAGAGGGAGCGCCTTGCAGAGAGTACAGTGCTGATGGACACAGCTTGTTGTGTGGGCCATGCCTCTGGTGGGAAGGCTATCCTTGTCAGCTCCACTCTGGCTGGTGCCTGCTCCTCCTTGGAAATTCTGCCGCATTGTGGAGAACAGGCACGGTGCCACCCAACAGATGGACATGCGTGTAGGCATGCTGGAAACCTGGTAGGTACAGATCTAAAGCCAGATTTCTCCTCCAAACAGGAAAACCATGTAGAGCTTCTGCATGTTTTGTTGCCTGAAGTTGTCTCTACTTTTAGTACTCCCAGATACTTTCCAGCATGGTGAGAGTGGCTTTTGGTCTCTAGTACAGAAAGATAAATTATGCCTGAGGGTGAGGAAAGAGATTGCGAGGGATGCCTCTGTGCAACAAAATCGATCTCTACAAAATGTAGGGTGTTGAGTTGAAAATGAATGGGTTTAAAGCCCCTCCAGAGGATAAGTATACATAGAGTGGATAAAAAGATATATTCTTCACATGTGGGAAACGTCTCAATTATCTCCAGGTTTCATTCCTGCTGTTATTACACATTCCACAAGTCTCCTTCTTGGTATACAATATGGCAGAAGGCTTGCTCCTCTCAGATTGAATATGATATTAAACAGGATTTTGCTTCTCATGGCTCAGTAGCTGGAATCTAATTTATGCAATGCACGCAAAAGAGAAAAAATAATGTTATTTTCCAGAGACAACCCAAAAAAATCTACACACCAGGTTTTTTTCAATACAAACAGCCAGTGCAGGGCAATTCATATATCTGTTCCACTGATTAACAATTCACTTAGAAAGATATATTTTCTAGGAAACTAAACTAAACTAAACTAAACTCTTTCCTTCTTTCCTTGTCCTTGCTTTCAGTTTTTCCTCAGCAACTCATAGCAGAGAAAGTGATTTTCCTGTTCATTGCTTACTGCCATCAGCCTTAGCTGTTTTGTTGCTTTTTTACCTCCTTATCTCAGTACCAGTATAACATAGCTGCTTCAAAAGCAATCCCAGTCCTACATGCCTGTTTTGTGTTCAGCTGGAATTCCCTTTTTGTTCTGTTAGCTCTCTGTGCTTCACAGCACATATTGCCTCTTCCTCAGAGGATCTCTGTGATTTTATTTCCTCTGCTTTACTCCTCTTCTTTGTAACTGGTCTAATCTAACAGCAGGTTCTCTTGGTGCTGAATAAATTCCATCAGGCTGCTTTCAAGGGGTTTTGAGGAAACTGATATGAGCAAAAATTGCAGTAGGGAAAGTCAGGACCTCCAAATATTTGGATTTCAAATTGCTGTTTCATATCATTTTAAGGCAAAAGAAATGGAGCCTCTGCTTCTAATAGGAGAATCAAGACTTCATGCTCCAGTTTTAGTATTTGTTACTGAAAGTATGCTTTCATCTTGGTCAGCTTATCTACATAAGTGAGAGCAAAGCAAAGGCACTCTGCTGTACTCCTTGATCAGCATTTCCAGTTCCCTGACCTGTTCAGTACCTGGAGCTTCTAAACAGTTTGAACATGGTGAGAAAAACAAAAACAAAACAAACACACAAAAAACCACAAAACAAAACCCAACCAACCAAAAACAAACAAACAAAACCCAAACAAACATACAAATACATTAAACCAACCCAAAAACTCAAATAAACAAACAAACAAAAAACTGTTTTAAAAGGGTACTTACAAAAGGTGTTAAAAATCCAAAACTGAGGAGCTGCAAGTGAGTCTAGGAGCAACCAATTTCAGTGCTGTTTCATCTGCCTGAACAACTAAAGAAAATTTCTTCCATCATTTTTATATTAAAAGAGTCATATCCAGGGTCCTTGGAAATTAAGTTTCTTTCAGAGTGACTAATGGGCCCAATCATCCAGTCCCTCTGCTTCTGTCATTTGGGTTGGCAATTTTTGGTACAGATACAACTTCAAAATAGAAATGGCAGCACAGCTGCACATGACACACCAGAGGTGTCAAAAGACAAAGTCCTTTTCCCTCCTGCAGTGTAGCCATGATAGAAACATTTCAGAATATCTCTACAGAAAGACCTGTGCTAGCTAACACCAAGTATAGGCATGAAGATGCAAAGTACAATATAGGGAAGATTATTCCTTCAGTTGTGGAAAAGTGATGATTTGCATTTGAATATAATAATGAAGTTGGTAGGTCTGCTTACTTCGGGAGAAATAGAATGTCCCCAACAAAAGAAAACCAAAAATTGAAATTTTACATTGCGCAAGAAAAAAGCATAATGACAGAACAAGAAGAATGGTCAGAACTCTACCTACAAAATCTGTTCACAAAATATGAAACCTGATAAAGTTATTTATTCTATTCAGAACATGACAATAGGACAAAGAACTTTAGAATGCAAGACAGACTATATAGGCAAGTGAAATGTGAAGTTGGTAAGTACAAAAAATCCCCCTAAACTATTTGTTCTTCAACAGCTGAATTATACATCTGTTGATTTTGCCACTTGAGGAAATAAATATGTATACCATTACAGGTAAATCACTGGAACACCTACTTAATGCATCACTGTGACAGAAAAAAGCAAATGATATGTCAGAATGCACACAAAATGGGCTGAGGAGAATAGTGCAAAACTAATGCAATTATGTTGCTAGTTATACAACCCCAGCCACCATTTCCTGAGAAAAATTGGGCAGAATTATAGAGGGCTTGGAGAAGGGCATAATTATTAAGGATACAGAAAAACACTTAAGGGGAGATTGAAAAGAGTGTAATTGTTTCCTTTAGAAATGAGATTAATAAGAGGAGATGAGAAATAACCATACTAAACAAAAGAATGTGATAGAAAAGATAGATGGAGAATTCCTGTTTCCTCTGTCTTGTGATGCAAGAATATGGAGACATGCTAGCAAATGTGAAAGCTGGCAGAATGAAAACTGATAAAATCCATTCCCTACAGGAGATAATTCTGAGTGTGGTGTGAATGCATTGATAGAGGTGCAATTGAGGTCAAAGATTCTGCAAGGCTGAATGAAATTTGAATGGTTACATGAAATAATGACAGAAAGAATATCAGAAAGAAGATAAAGCCTCAGTTTTCAGACCTAACCAAGTGTCTAACTTCTAGGAACAGGTAAAAGGCTGTCAGTACCAGGCTTCTTTCTGTTTAATATAAACTGCATTTCTCACTGCTATTAGTAAAATTCCCACAGTATGGCCAATGGAATTTCTCACATCAGTCTATTTTACAGTGTTGTTCCGATTGCATTTTGGGTCTGTTCACAGTAACATGACAACATTGCAGATGGTGTAAAAGCCTGTCTTCAGAAAACAATTCAGTCATCACATCCATTTTCAAAATCCAGAGATGAGTCATTCCCCTCCCACAGGTAAATGTATTTGTATGAACATCAAGCTCTAAAAACTTGCATGTATGTCCTCACAGTGGGGAAAAAAAATTACAGCAGAGTCCTTCTCTGTATTGATAAAAGGCAGGTTTCAGCCCACCCTTAAATACTCTCCAATTTAGCAAGTGCTCTTCAAGCAAATGTAATTCAAAGTACCCAAATGGATACAGCAGTGACACACTGGACTGTGGCAAAGGCCGTGTAAAAAGTACACGTTGTTAAGTGGAGGAGTGTGAAAAGTGTTCTTGGAGAGAGCAGGAATGCAGTGGTCAGCCATAGTTCTTAGAAGACCACAGAATCACAAGATGATTCAATAACTTCACTAATCATGGGGCAAAATGTGCCACCAGCAAGTTTCTGGTGACACAAAGGTGGGAGAATTTGCTGATATGCCACAGGGTTTTGCTGTCTTGGAGAGAGACCTCAACAGGCTGGAGGAGTGGGGGATCCTTCTCCTTTTATTCAGCACGGGTGAGGCTGTATCTGTAGAACTGGACTTTTTAGTGCAAGAGAGATGTGGATGTACTGGAGAGAGTCCAATGAAGGGCCTCTAAGATGATAAAGAAAGTGGAGTATCTGAAATATGGGGAAAGTCTGAGAGAGGTGGGAATGTTCAGCCTGGAGAAGAGAAGGCGCAGGAGGATCTCATCATTATGTGTCAGGGTCACCTGCCTTGGAGATACTCCAAATCCATCTGGATATGGTCATGGGCCATTGGCTCTGGGTGGCCCTGCTTGCTCATGGGGGTTGGACCAAATGACCGTCAGAGGTCCCTTGGACCTCAACCATTGAGTGTTTCTGTGGCTTGTTACTGGCTCATGTCCTGCATTACTGGAGAAGACTCTTCCTGCTCTGGAGCATGGCTGACATTTGGCTTTGATGCATTTCATGGGGATCCCACTGTCCTCTTCCTCTAGGCTGCCCATGACCCTCGAATAGGAGCCCTGACCTCATGCAAACTGTCTTGTCCCCCAGTTTGGTGATATCAGGAAACTTGATGAGATTTCAACATCTAAATAACTACATGGATTCCATTAGTAGTAGCATGTTATCTGTCACTTACTGAGGATCTGTTGTGAAAGAGGGGTATCTCCACTTTGCATAAAGAAGGACCTCTCATACTCAGGTAAGGAATCTTAAACCTTGAGATTTGCATCCTAATTAGCAAACAGACAGCTCTCCATCTACATTCACTCAATAGAAAATAGGAAAGACCCTGAATTAACAAAATTAATCCTCACTTGTAGAGAAATGGTTAATCATTACTGTAGCTAAACCCCATACTTCTGCAGATACAGCTAATTCTGGCATGGTTCTGCTCTATTGATCCCTGAGGTTTCTTTATTTTGTTTTTCCAACAATAGGTATCTCTGTCAAGTTGAGGAATATGTTGGATAGCAAATGTCCTTAGTACCACAATGTTTTGAAACCCACACAGATTTCAGAGCAGCTAAGATGACTGTCAAGACAAGAACCAGGGATAGGAAAATTCATATATCCTTTTCTGTTGTTTGAGCTGTCAGAAACCTGTGATGCACTTCCAACTCTGGCTCTCCTGGTTAATCTGGTCATTGACTGCCCATAAGTACATCCTTTGTGGGTGGCTTTTCCAAACCTGTGTTCCTGTGCATGCTTTGCTCAGGTGAGGACAAGAACACAGGCTGTCTTCCCGCTCCAGGCTGCACCATCAAGCTGTACCTATGCCACACCTGCAGGTGGGAGAGACTGAAAAGGCTGTGCCCGCTGCTTGTGTGTAGAAATGATTTTCAATAACCACATTGTACAGAGAATAGAATGAGAGAAAGGACAAGACAAGCTGCAACATGGTGCTTTGTGTGAAGTAGAGTGGTGGATTTGGCATGTCACCCAAGCAGCAAGAGGGAGTAGGTGAAGGGCACTCTCACTAGTCCCTCACGCACCTCTCACATTCCCCACTGCCACTGCACCTGTGGCACACACAGCCTCTCCCTGGGTGGTGCATCAAGCACTGGATTATTTGACCACAAGAGGAGTGCTGTATCAAAACACTTGGGCTGGGAGCAATACACAGAAAACCTGTGTGCTTGCACAACAGGGCAAGTCAAATACCCAGATCCCAAATTCTAGAATGCAGATTTTCTCTCATCACCTGAAATATCAGTATAACTCACCAAAATGTGCCAGAAAAAAACCCCAAAACAACAGTGTCCATTATTAAAATCTTTTCAATGGCTATGTCGCCAACAGTCAGTACCAGTGATTCAAGCTTGCTCACAGACTGATGATTTCAAAGCATCATAGAGTTGCAGAATGGTTTGTGTTGGAAGGAACCTTAAACATCATCTAGTTCCATGCTGCTGTGAGCAGGGACACCTTCTTCTAGACTATTTGGCTCAAAGCTGCACCCAACCATTAGCCTTGGACTATTTTAGAAAAATCACATATTTTTTACCTAGCCAACATAGGAAGGGTCTACCTTTCTGTAATGCTTTTCCTCAGGCTACAGATTTGACCCACAGGACACTGATCAGCCACGCTGTCTGAGGTCATCAGGTTAGGTCAGGGAATTGGGGTGAAGTTAGTGTAGGTTTGGCTAAATAGTATTTTGTCTTAACATGATATTACAGGAATTTTCTTATTGATTGGGTTGCCTCTGAGGCAACTGAAATGCAATGGTGACTCTCTAAATAAAAGGCTGACTTGGTAACCAACCTTGTATTTCTCACCAAGCCGCAAGAAGCTGTGAGAGAAACAGAAGAAAGCTGACAGTAAACTCAAAACTTTAAAGAAAAATTTAAAGAAGCTTTGGATGTCCTTTCTTGAAGACATTAAAGTTCATTGAAATTCCCAACAAACTCCACAGCAGCTGTGGATAACCTGGACTAACAGGTGAGAGAGGTGTCTCCAGTTCTTCCTCTCAGCAGAGGCAGTGGCAGCACAGCACTATGGGCCGTTGTGGGCTCTTTTTCACAGAAAACACCTGAAAAGCTTCTTCAAATCTATCAGGTTGTCCATACATTAAAATTATGCAGATAAGAAAATTTTCGCATTGATTCTCTGCCAGTTTTCTCTCTTTCATTTCCTTCTTCTTCCAAATTAAAAGCTATATGATTGTGTATTTTTAAATCCTTTAGCATTGTTCCAGCTGGTGAGATTCTAGGACACTGGTGCAGTATGCCAATCTTTATTGCTTACACAGAACTAAACTAGGCCAATTTACACCCGTGGCACAGCTGCTAACATCTCTGGTACTATTTTCATACATACTTATTTTGTCCATTATGGTGAATCTCCCTTTCTTCAGCTGGAAGGGTGATAAATTTTACAGTAGCAGTCTCCTGGGAGCTGAGCTTATGATTTTCACAACTTTATGAGAAAATACTGTGACATTTAATGTGGGAAGAAAATATAAAGTATCATTAATAGTTGAACTTAATAAGGAACTGTCTTCACCATTGCTTAAGAGCCTGTGGGGAAGTAAAGCATCCTCTGTTGTTCACCAAGGCTTTTAAATAAGTTATTTTAAGGTTATTACTGTGTTTCTGAGAGACACCAGTTATTTTTATATTTATTTATAATGGTTTCATTTGCTTTCTAAATGTGAAGATAAGGCTTCTGCCATAGTGGTGCAGACAATGACAGAGAATTTTTTTTTAGATAGACTGATTTATTGAAATCTCTACACAGGATAATACTCAGAAGGGAAATTGAATGTCTCAGACAGATGACCAATTGCTGTCTGGTTGGTGATGGACTCTGTGAGGATCATTGCAGCAGCACCCTTCTTAGGGGGATTTTTTTCATATCCAGATGAACCCATGGTCCTACACAACAGCACCCACACAAGCAAGGTCCACTGACACTGATTTTCTTCAATTGTGCAAAAGCTTTTCCTATCTCCAGTAGGTACAAAGCACTTTCCTATGTGGCCATTCCTGCACCTGCAGAATCAGTTCCTACTGCCCCTACAGGTGCCCTGTTTGTGTTCAGTTTGTCAATTCTGGGGCAGGAACGGCCTCAGGACATCTTTGGCACTGCAGCACTGCCTGTCCATTGTCTGTGCACAGCAGCAGCTGCCCAGGAGAGCCTGCAGGGCTGCTCAAACTCCCCTGGAGAGCAGCTGCCAAAACTGGTCAAATGCTTCCTAGTGAAGCCAGTGGCTCAGCTGAGCACTGTGTCACACATTAGTGCACTGAACCAAACCAGTCCTGTGCCTCCTGGGTGCTGGGGAGCCCCTGGAGTCCCCAGGGAACAGTGACTAAGCTCACTGGGTGTGCACGCAGGCAAATCACTGCCATCACTCAACTACTGTGCAAGATCCACTTTCATTTTTTTAATCAGGCTTACAAGTTAAATCTCATAACTCTTGCCAGGATAGATATATTTGGTAACCAGAACTTCAGAATAAGGACTGAGATTCGTATTTTGAGTCTTTTGTCAGACAGAGCCTACTAAATTTCTGATGCAAAAGAAAATCAAATAAATATTTCACTGTTTTAATGATAATGGAAAATGCCATTTATTTCCCTGCATAGTAAAGTGCTGCTTCTTCCCCCTTCAATTTTATTTGCCGGGTTTCCTTTGTTATGTAGTTCATGCATAATTTCACACCTGCAAAATTTCTGAAGAGCTAGGATTTTGCTTATCAATTTAAACAATAAAGGCAGACCACTCTGAGAAACATGCAGACAACCATTTCACAGGCTGAACCAAAGGTGCCTGGGCTGCTTATGCCAGTGGAAATTTTAATTTTTGCAGCCAGCAGAGAAGCCTTGTGCTCTTAATATATGTTAAACGACTCACAAAGCAAAAAATCAAATGTTTAAAACCCCATGCTAAGAGGAGGAGTACAAAGACTGTAGTTTGCTGCAGAAGCACACACTGTGACCATGTTCTGTGGTGAATAACAGGCAGTTTCAAGCAAATGGCTCTTCTTAGAAGTCCTCCAAGGGCAAGTGTAATGTCTTCTCTAGCCAGGTCTGTGCACTCTACAGAGGTGGTGCCCTGTCAGGCATAGCATGGGTTACATCCAAACCTTCCTGATCAAATCCTGCCAAGTCCTTCAGGTAGGCAGCCAAAAGATATGGGAAGACAAGCTCTCCCTGTTTCATGCCAGTGGCAAGTAAGTCCTGGGAGGCAGGTAGGACCTGCAGGCAGTGATGCTGGTAGGACATAGATAGTTGTCAGAGTGGAGATTGAAAGGAGACAGATCACTAACAGAGAATGATCAAGACAGCCCTGCCATCTCTCTGAAGACTGAATATTACAGAGATAGAAAGGCAGACAGATGTGCTGTTACCCGTCTTATCAGAAACAAAGATTATGTTGCTTTGAACCAGGCTTTGCTCCAGACTGAATACAGGGTACATCTGTGTGTCTCAGCTCTGGAAAATGGTGTTGCTGCTGGTCCTTGGTGACAAGGGATCTGAAGAAGGAAAGTTACGCTAGGAAGCAGGAAGAAAGGATGCTGCAAAAAGCAGTTATGCTTCCAGAGATTAGCTAACCTGACATTTGTCTAACAGCTTGTTGATATTATGCATTGTGTGCAAGACAGTTTCCAGTTGAGTATGTTTGATGCAGTGCTGGTTCTCCAAGGGTTTGTGCATCTCAAAGAACTGCTTTTACTCCTCCAGATTCAGGGCTACTGCCAAAAGGTGTTAAATATCCAAGCAGCTTTGGACAGAAAAGTGCAGCCTTCATGAAACTTTTCTGTCTATCAATCTTATAAAGCTGTCTAGACTGTCCCAGGAGAGGGGGTGGAAGTGCAAATCAGATATATGTGCAAACCTAGAAGTGTAAATCAGATTCTATAAGCATGCCTTTTCAACAGGGTGAAGGGAAAAATTGCCCAACATTCTCAAGATGAAAACCCAAGGACACTCTTGAAGCGCTGGTAATAAATTAATCTTTCCTTCTCTGGAATTAAGTGAATGGCCAAAATCCTCTAGGAGCTGTGCTCAACAGCTCCATGTCTCTGATACAGTGCAGCTAATAACCTGCTGAAATGGGATCATGACACAGCATAGCAGCAGAGCACACCACATGGGCGTGGGTCACAGTGCTGCAAAATAATTTATGTGAGCAGATGCACTGGCTGGTACCATGGAGGTAATTATGTTTATTATCTGTGAGCCCATGGTGACAGCAAATGTGCCCAGCAGTAGCTGTATCTCACCAACACAGTAGTCACCCACACTGCTAATGTAGTCATGGTCATTTTCCGAATTACAACAAGGTAATATCTGCAGAAAGTTATTAAACCTGCTAATGTAACAGCGCCTGGTACATGGTTTTAATATCCACTATTTATTATTTTAGTTCTTTGCAATAAAAAGCCTGAAATATCATTTCCCTTCCAGGGTTTCTGGCTGTGCCTGGGTTTACTCTGGTCCCACAGGGAAGGACAATTAAATGCTTCAGTTTGAACAGCTGACAAACCTGAGTTCTGTACCCTGTCCTGAGACCACAGACTTGCCACATTTTTTGTGCTTGTTTTGTTGTTTTGGTACTTTTTCAAAGATCCAGTGTCATCTTGCAGTTAAGTTGATGCAGAAAATATCCAGCAGAGCTACAGGTCATGTGTTTATACATCTTCTTTCTAGAGAAATTATCTTGAACCTGCAGAGGCCCTTGCTAGTGGCTTTCAATGAAACCTGTGGGTTTTGTGTAAGGCCTTTTCTACTGAGAGATAAATGAGGTGTGGATGATAAACTATTATATAAATATTTTTTTTTATATATAAAAGGAAGACCAGACTCAGTGCTATGGATTCTCTTGGGCAAGAACCAAACAGGATGTCAAAGCATGTGCTGTCTTTGGGTTGTGTTCAAATCACCTGCTGCTGCAGCCACCCACCCACCCAGCCAGGGCTGCTTCTCTCCCTCCTGGTGATGAGCAAGCAATGAACAGTCAGGGGAAGGAATTGCAAAAAACCCAGATATGTTTCTACCACAGCCAAATTCCCTGCTGGTCTACAGGCAAAGCTAGAGGGAAAAACAAGTCTGTTCCCAAGGCACTAAAACTTCTGACACTTCTTGCTATATGTTAGCAAGTCAATTCGTATTTTGGACCTTATTTTGCTAAAGATAATTTGCCATTAGGCAAATCAAGTCTTCGGACAAGGCTTGATGAAATGCTGCACTAAATTCTACAAATTTCATGCAAAGCCTTTAAACCGATTTCCTCCTTGGCACTTCCCAACTTGCAATGCCATTTTGAAAGCAGCCAGTTTTGATGGGAATTCTCTTGTCTTTGTTATCTCTTCACATACAGATGTGGTTTGTTCTTCAGTGCTTTATTGTCCATGAGGGCTCTTGGCATACTACAGCTATATCTTTCACTGGTTGAAGCCATATCTGTTTGAATCTTATTCTCTACTTCTTCTTTTTTCACTTCACCCAAGTAATTCCCCACAATTTTCTCAGTTCCTGGGGATGCCAAGAAATGAATCTTTGTATTTTCACCACAGTGAAAGTGAATTATGTACAGCATTCTTCATAGCAAATGTGCAAAATTGAAAAAAAAATGCAGTTATGAGTCATGTTCAGCAAATAATCAGGAAGCAAACATTTAAATAAAAATAATTTATATATTTGATGGGTGTTGCTACAAAGAAATTTGAAGAAAATTCAGCTCAACCAAATCAGGACCACATAGAGAAAAGCAAAGCTAAATTATGAACAGCAGTTTTCTTTTTGAAATGGCAAATGAAGCTGAATTAAAAAATAATAAGCCTGCACAAAAGATAAAAGCATGTTTCACCAGGAGGACAGCATTCCCTGTCTTTGTGTCATCCTCCCTACCAATTTTCCTCAGTCTGATGAGACTATGGAAAAGTCTTTCTGCAGAATTGGCTTTTCCTGACTTGCTGTCTATACTTGTCCTTTTCACCTGCCGGCTTTCTTAACCTCTGCAGCAGATGCTATTAAAATAGCTCTGAATAGTTCTGTGTACTTTAACTTTGGTTAATTTGAGCCTTCTCTCTTCTTTTTCAGAACTGGGGTTTTTTTTCCCTAGCCTATACATAAATATTTCCTTCCTACCACATTTCTTTTTCTAAGACCATTTTCTTCTAGGTCCGTTTCTTCATTTACACCACACCATCTACTGGGGCGTGTGGGGAGGGAGTAGGAATTCACAAGCATGCCTAAAGTGAGTCACTTCACTCAACTATTCACTCCTGAGTGAGATGCCACATTTTTTAAAATTGACTACATTGGAGCCTAATTAAGGAATTAAGTCCTAAAGGTACAGAGTGACACTGCTGCACAGAGATTAAAGGAGAATTGCATTTTAATGGCATTAATTATTTACATAAGGGAAGAAAACGAGCAGGGTCACTGCTATGAGTCAGGCAGAGAAGTTCTCATGGGGCAGTGACCTGGGCAGTGAGCTGTGCTGCCTGCACTCTCTAACAACAGAATTGGTAAAGAATATCTTGCACTTTTCATGCATGCATAGTAGAGAAATCCATCACAGTATTTTGGCCTCTGAGAAGTAGTTCTTTAATCAAACAAATTCTATAGCATTAGCCCTTTATTAGAGAGGAAGGACAGTGGAATGAGAAGTGGCTTTCAGGAAGAAGAGTGTTGGCATTATCTCAGTGTTTATTTTAAGTGACTGCTTTTGTACCCTGGAGGAGCCACACAGCAGAGAGCTGCCTAGGAGCAGGTGAGCCACCAGGCTGCCTCTGCTCCTCCTGCATTGCTCCTGTTGGTGACTGGGTACTTTTAAGACTCAACAAGCATTTTCTCTTACAGGCGTTGTCCTGCAAGGAAGTTGTGCTGTCCTCAGGGATGGAGATGTCGATCCGTGCTGCCAGGTGCTGCAAAGCCAGAATGGCCTTGGCATCCCTCACCTGTGCTGGGAAAGGCAACGTGGCACCACAGCAACACTTCAGCACAGTGACCCATGGGTCTGAACAGCACCCATGACACCGTCTCCACCAGGAATGCCCTAGGTACAGGAGTACTATGGGAAGACCTCAGTTGATTTTGGGGTTTCTTAATGACTTGTAGACAATGAATTTACTGATTAACTAGTCAATCTCTCTTAACTAAAACTAAGTATGCCATCCTTCTCTGACTACTATATAATTGCCTCAAGAAAATGCAATTAAGACAATATTGATTTACCACACTCTTCCAGTGTCACAGATCAGTTATGCCAGTGACATTTACACAAGCTCCTTTTGACCTGGAGCACACGGCAAATATTCAGTCAAGTAGTAATCTGTATTACACTTCCTGGATGTAATAATCTGCTATACACAATTAAAATTGATTAGCTCTTGTTTTTCCAGAGTATCTGAGAAATTCATAGCTTTTTCTGAGACAGAAAAGAATTTTCCTTGATTCTAATACATAATAAATCTGAACCTAAAGTGAAGAGTAAGCCTTCTTTTTTTCTAACAGTAATCTTCTCCTTACTGCAAGAAAAAAATTGTCTTCCTCCCTTGGATGCCACACAGACATTAAGAATTAATTCTTTTCTCCTTATAAACTACAATCTTCAATGTTCAAACTAATTTTAAACTCACGCTTATAGTGAAATTCATGATTACTGGTATTACAGTTATTGATGGGTTTTCAGCAGCAGATTTAGATAATATAATGGTCTGCAAAATTATTATTTCATGACTTAAACAGAAGCTCAGCATCCCCTCATAATAGATTTCTGAAGTTTTCTACTGGTGACAGCATCATTTCTTTTCTTCTTTTGCCCTTAGCAAGTCCTACCCAGTTTATAGTACATCTTCTTCTACCTTCCATTTTTCCCCAGACTATTTCAGATGGTTTTGTACTCATTTCAATATTTGAGCTCTGTTCTAGATTCTAACTTAGCTCCGATTTCATGCATGTCAGGAAGTTCTCTTACTCTCACTCCAGGAACCTCCTGGTCAGTTTCCTCTTGGCTGTGCTGTATTTCCAGCAGGCAGATGAGAGGAAGATATGGCTCTCACTCCAAACTAGGCACTCATACCTCATTTGTCTGTGTTTCTGCTGTTGGACAATCATAGAATCATAGGATATTCACAAGGATCACTGAGTCCTGCACAGGACATCCCCAAGACTCACACCATGGGCCTGGGCATATTTTTTAATGCTTCTATGTGTTGGTAAGAGAGCAAGAGAAATTCTGAGTCCATTTGGAGGAAGGACCCATTAAGGTCTTGGATATCTAGCACAAGATGGCTTATTAGAATTCTGATAACAAAGTGCTTTGAAATGTAAATGAAAAATCAAAATAATTTCTCCGACACTCTGATGCCTTCAGACCTGAAAGGACTGGAAGGGTCAGAAACTGTATATGCATCTGGACACAAAGGGAGGTGAAAAGTGAAGCTAAGCCTTTTGTCATATTTCATTAGCCAAGCATTTCCCAAGGCAGGTACCTGAAAGGAAAGCAAGATTAAAGAAAGAAAGGAATGTATAACATTCAGTCCTTAAACTGGGAAGTTTTCATAGGCGTATTTGAACAAGGAATTTATATCAGCAACAAGCTGTATGACCTGCCCTGTAATGACTCAGGTGTGTGACCACAGGTCTCTCTCTTACCTGACTCACCACCAGGCCACTGTCACTGTGGAGGGACCATCTGGGGTTTATAAAGCCAGAGCTGAGCAGCCCCATCTTGCCTGCCATGGCACTTTGTGACAGGGAATTGTAGATTGCCAGTTACACAATCAGGAGTCCTTTCGGGTGAAGAGCACTGCACTCAGCTTCCCATAGTGTGCAAAGTTCTCAATACCATCATTTTCATGTGCAGCATTATAACCTGTCAGCTCCAGACAGACAACTGAAATAAAAGTGGTATTTGTTCTTTCACGCCACCATAGGACAAGCAGTCTAGCTGGATTTGTGCACTGTAGGATTATATTGATTTTTCTGAAAGCAATTACAATAAGGCATATTATACAAGACATAGCAGCCAGACCAAAGAAGGTCTATTTGCAGAAATAACAATGGGAGGAAAAATGCAAATTATACAATACTATGTCTATTTCCACAGATGTAAAGAGATGTCTTAAGGGACAAATTAAATAAATCATATCACAGTTATGTTTCACTTACTTGTTAAAGTATTCAGATCATTACATTACCATGTTAGGAGTATTATTGAACCCTCTTTTAATATATTCTGGCCCATATGCAAAGCTTTGTTTCATCATTTGTGAATGTACTCCGCTAAAAGTAATCACATATACTGATAGAAGAATGACCTGTGATCTTCATCTGGCTAGCTAGTTTTTCCTTCAAGCAGTGTGATGTTTTTATTTAGGAAATAAATTATAAAAACTCAGCACCATGTAATTAATTTAGCTGTCTGGATACATTGCTATTTTATGGCATCTAAGAGGTCAATGTGGCAGTGGTGAATATGGCCCAGGACATTCAAAAGGCCTTCAGCCATGTAGAAGCTACATAGAAAGCAAGGTGAATGAGGGCATTTAAAGTGCAGGAGAGATCTGTGTTTAGGAAGAGGAACCAAGATGCCTTGCAGAAAAATCGCTATTTAACTTTCTTGCTCACATTTTTAAGCAAAGTCAGGAGCGCAGGCAATGGCTGAAAACCCTTCACCTGTTCATTCCAGCCCCACATAACAAGAAAAACTGTTTTAAAGACCACAACCTAGACCTGTCAAGAGTAACACCAGATGGTAACTCAGCCACCTCTATTTCTTGGCTATTTTATCAAGCTATATCACTTTGTACCTCCTTAGCCTACTGAACAGGAAGAAATGTGAGTATTTTGAACATTTTTGATACCACATTCTCTACCTAAAGACATACAAATATATCAGGCACACTTTATGTGTATGCCCTTTAAAAGATGCATGGTTTACTCAAAAAGAAACCAGCTAATTAAATAATTATACTTCCCTTGGGCTTTATGTTGCTGCCAGTCACAAAAATACCCTGAATTTGAATAACCAGAGTTACACACAGTATTCCAGATATGATCACATAAGTACCTTATGCAACATCACTGATATCTCCCTGTATCTATCAGAAACAGTTCTCTCTCTTTTTCACATGACATTAGTGGGTATAATCATACACTTCTCCCTCAGTACCCTTCCATCTCTTTTTTTTCTACTGTCACTTCTAAATTACGAGTTTCCAGTTATTACACAAATACCTGCAATTAATCCTGGCAGATATTACTTATCCTTTCAGACTACCTCTATTTTATGTGGTCTGGCGGCTGCTCTATTCTTCCCTTCCTTCATTTGGCTCTTGTTGTGCTGCTAACAGAACAGCTCCCTGTTTTGTGCCATCAACAGATGCAATTTCTTCTCCTCTGTGCTAAGATCTTCAATGAAACTCCTCAATCAAAGCGGTCCTCAACTTCAGTTTCTGTTCTCCTTGGCCAGTGCATCTCACCCATGCCCACAAAACAGAATTAAAGTTTGTGATCTGCTCATACATAAGGGGTGTGCAGACCTACAGGAATAGCTTCTTTATTTGGTATATTTATCAATTTTCCCTCCCTCTGTACTGAAATTAAGGAGGAATATTACATGTGAGGAAACTTAAGCAGTCCTTTCCACTCAAAGCTGTTACTCAGATTTCATCCTACAAGGTCTGTGACCCAGGTACTCACATAGAGTCAACACACAAGAATGTTTTTCCTATCAAGAGGATGACAACTCTCCAAGTCTTTCTTGCAAAACTGATCTTGGCTCATTGCTGGGTATTTTTTTATTGCCTTGGTCCATATTTTTGGGGCTTTTTCCCAGGCATAGGGATAGTGCTGTGAAAGATCACAGGTAACTTGTTTGTGCTGAGTCATTTCAGCAAAAATCTAAAAATCTTCTTTTCTGATTTGTCTCCCAATGAAAATCACCTCTTTTCCCCCAGACCAGCTTTGATGTCCAGACTGCACATTATCAGCAAGTTCCCAGTGCATTATGCTACCCCCAGATGCTGGTATGGCTTCCAAATTCCCTTCCCCCCCTTCTTCCCCCAGCCTGCAGATCATCTTGGACTCTCTTCTTCCAGTCTTTCCCATATCAAAATACAAATCCAGAGTTTTTCTTGAAAGCTCCATCTATCCAGCAAATTTTCTGGAATGATATCCATAGGGAATGGTATGCAAAGAGTAGATAAAAAAGTATTAATTACAAGACCTCTGGCTGGGACACTCTCCCAGATCCCTGCAACAAAGGATTAGTGGCTTTCTGAGCTGACAATAGCATGCAGTTCAACATGTTTGAAATCAGTTGATGAATCTACCCTCCATCAGCTTTTCTAATTGCTTCTATTTTAGTCTTTTAAATGTTCTGTTGGCACTGAGAGCCAGAATTTGATTAAACACTAAGGGGAAAAAAAAGTGCTTTCTCTTGCATTACTTGTTTTTAATATGCTGCCTGTAACCTCATTTAATGCCCTCTAATTCTTCCATTATAAGAAACAGAGAATAATCATTTTCTATCCCTTTTCAACAGAGGATTCAGAGATTTTTATCAGTCATATCTTTTCAAACCTGAGAAATTCTTTCCAGTATCATTTCTGGAATATAAACAATAGCTTTCATAAGTACTGTTGTCCTTGTCTACACAAATTTTTATTCCTATTATATACTTCTCTCCTGGAATTATCTTTAATGCACATGGGTGTTAAGCTGAATGCACTTCTTACATTCCTTGCATTTATACAGTCACATAAAAGGACTTTATTGGAGAAAGTGAAATCTCAAAATGTAGTGTTATATTCATAAGAGACTAACACTCACAGTAAGTCTCTGATAATTGTCTTTATCATAATTTCCTGGCTAACACACATGATGCTCAAATACGAGGACAAAAACTGACTTCCATATACTGGAGTTATTAAACTTCCCATCTAAAAATTTCAGAATAATTTTCTGAAGTAATTTTCAAGACAGGAATAGGCAAATTATCAGTCTGCTTCCTAGAAAATATTCACTAGGCTTAAAGCCAGCAAAAGCCCTGAAATTTCAGGACAGGTTAGACCTTCCTTAGCTGTAGCTTTAGCCATGTAAGAGCCAAGCACATTTAGAACAAAAATGTCAGAATCAACTCCCCAACAACACATGGAATTGATTGAAATTCCATTTTCTCCCAGTAGCACATTCTGAAGAAAAATATTGCAACCAATTCTACTTAATGGTCTTCTGTAAAAAATAGCAGAGCAGAATGAGTCATTTTCTCACTTGGGGATATAGGAAAGATTAAGAAGGAATGAAAAAGTGGGCAACACGAGCAGCATTTGCCAAGCTCATGGCACTAGAGCATGCCAGCTCCCTTTGCTCCTGCACTGGCAGCAAGGAGCTGGTGCTGGGATTCCCCTGCCATGTCACCTGTTCTCTCACTCTGCTCTCCAGGAAGGAAATCTGATCTGCTCTGTTGCTCTACAGAACCAAGAACTGAACAATCACTGAAATCAGCTTTTGTAGCATCACCCACACCTGACTTTTTTTTTTCCAACAATCTGTTAAATTTCCTGAGAAGCTCTGCCTCAAAATGTCAGAAGTTCAGTTGAGAACAAAGGCTTTAGTAGGGTTTTAGCATGGCCACGGTCATGAAAACCAAAGATTACATATCAAGGAAAATACGCAAAATGTATTCAAGCATTTAGCATTTTGTTAAAACATATTTTACAGGTTTATTGTTTGAAAATAAATTTGGATTTGGGCTAAAAGGTGAGGCTTGAGGAAAAAAAGTTCTTTTCCACAAATACCTGCACTGACTTCTTGGACTGTTCCCACTGAATTGGATTTTAGTATATTTAAATTCTGCTGTCCATAGGTAAACCATAAACAGAAAAAAAGAAAATTTCAATGATTCTTCATGACTTTTAATAGACTTTTGCATGATTTATTGATGTAAATATACTTCAAATAACTGGTTGGACATTAAAGGGCAAATAAAATGTTTTTTCTTTAACAGACATCTTGGAAATGAACAGTATAAATAGAACATAGTCATCACCACTTTATTTTATGTCATTCCAATCTACTATCAATTTCTTTTCATATACAAATTTTTTTGTAGTCTCGAATACCTAGAAAACTTGCATAATGAAACATGTTATTTACACTGTGTATGAGTCACAAATAATTACAAATAAAAAGAATACAAAATGATTAAAATGTATCATTACATGAAAAGCAAGGAAGATATAATAGATGTTCTGATTAACTATAAATGCTTACATATTTGTACATACATTTCTAATCTGAAATTGCTAGATGATATATCTGATGATTTTGATCAGGAATACTAGTTCTTATGCTTGCACTACTGGAGAGGAAGCAATCTTTCCAGATATAATGAGCCACTTAAGAAACATTTATGGAACTGCATAGGATGAAATGTATTAATTTTAAAAAACAAAAATAAAATATTTGACATTGCAAAATATAAGCATTTTCACTCATGCAATTGAGATACCTTGTATATTAAATCAATACTGTATTATGGCATCGCAAATAAATCATAACAGAGCTATATAACATTTTAAAAATAAGCAACTCACATGGCATTTGTATAATAAAATAGGAGATGCACAGTATTATTTACAGTGCAAACCAAGAGAGAATAACCCCATGAAACTGCAGCAAACGAACTGTTCAAAACATTGATCACAGACCTGATTCATAAAATCCATAGGCATGTGTATAGGATGTGTGTAAAACTGGTCCTGGATGTGTGTTCTGAAGGCTTGGGACCATCCCTGGTCAGTCCTGATTCATAAGAACATTCAAAGTTCCTGCCACAAAACTTTGCTGGAACCTGAATTCCACTTGCCAAGACCGAGCAGGGTATTTGGGTATTGAGTATTTGGGTATTTGGGTATTGAGCACTCCAGCAACCAATCTCTACCCAATCTTTTAGTGGTTATTGAAAAGCCAAACACCTCCTGCCCGTGGCAGTATTAAAGCTGCTCAGTATGAAATTTACATATGGAAACTGAGACGGAACTCCTATGAGATGGCTGATCAGCATTGACCACTGAATTTGAATGGTTTTAGTTCCACCTCTGGAATGTGAAATTCGATAAATGAGCTCTGCCTCACAATTGCCCTCATTTGTTTCTTTTTTCTTTCCTACTTATTTTCCGATATTTCTAGATAGTTTCCATGACACAAGAGAGAGCAGGTGGTACAAATCGTGTACTCCTGCCAACATCTGAAATTCCAATTGCTGCAAATTCCATTTTCTCAGGATTTGCCGTGCTGAACTGCATTGACCATGTGTCTGCATGTCTGAGTTACATGTCAACATGGGTTGTGCCTTTACACATCAGCTCTACAGCACAAGTTGAGCCCACTGAACTTGGAAAGTTGGCCTGCCCCTAGCAATAAACCTAAAATATCCTTACAAAACTTCTCACCTGAGATACAGAATTGTTCTGCACATGTTTAGCATGGCCTTTCATCCAGGATTTCCAGACATTGAGGAGCCCAAAAAAAGTTACTGACATGGCTGAAGAGATGTCAAAAAATTCCTGACAGGGAAAAAGAAAGGTAGCACAAAAGAGATAAACCATCTTCTCTGTCATAGGAAATCAAGTCTGCAATGCACTATCAGATGCAGTCAGCACATATGGGAACTCGAGTAATGCAGAGACACAGACCTAAGCTTTTTTCTCCTTTTTTTTTCCTCCTTTCCAAGCAATGGGAGAAGAATAATAAATACAGTCTGGGTGGAATCTTGAGCAGCCAACAATGTAAGTGAACTGGTGCATTTCATCCTGTGTCATTACAGTGTTCAGAAGAACAAGCTCTGTCAATGATTTCCAGTGAATTAGCTGCCTTGGGGACTACTAAAGTCAGGATGGATTTGGTGTCTGGATTGCATTTGCTACGTAATTTGTACAAAGTCACCAGGTAACTTTTTTGCTTTGGAAATCTTTTGATTGCAAAAGAAAGACAGTGAAGGAAGAAATAAATATTTTATGAGCAGCTGTAATGTGTATAAGCAAATTTTAATGAAAAAAATCAACTCAATTTCTTCTCTGTCATATCACTTTTTTTAACCATATACACAAAAATTTCTTGATTTTTCCTAATATTCTGTCTTCTTTGACCACCTCTTCAGTGACTGAACTCTGAAATAAAGGCATCCTGGTCACAATCAGGATCAAAATATTTTTGAGTGAGGTTTCATTGCAGAAACATTTTTATGGACACTGTACTACTATTATGACAAGAATTAATTAAAGTGAGCTACCTACCAGAGGATGAGGTCAAATAAAGCAAGAATTGACGTGAATAAAACTTGCATGATTTTTTTTTAAATCCAGATAATTTCTCTACAGTACACTTTCACATATAACTGGAAGCAGAAATTAGAACAGCTTCTGTGAAGATGCCAGTGTTATGGCAAAAGCTTCATCAAATATATCCATTACAACGACTCAAAAAACTGCAAAACTCAATAAGCAATACAAGAACTTCAGAATTTCCTCAGCTGAACTTCAAAGGATTTTTGTTGTTTTGCTGATCTCCAGTAACTCATAAATGAAATTTTGGATCTATTTATCTTTATGAATCAGGTACTGTGCAAAGGTCATGCACTGAAATAGCCCATTACTTTTCCCTTTCAAATGCATTAATGGGGAATCAGTAGTATGGAGCCCATCACAAGAAAACTAGAAGCATGAGAAAAGAGCATTTGTTGAATAGAAATGTTACTGTTAGTATTTAGACAAGGCAAAACTTCACTTGGTCTTGTGAAGAATGAGAAAAACCTGTATTTTGATTATAAACACTGATATGAATACTAGCCTAAAACTGGAGGCATTGAAATAGAAGATGTATAGTATATTGTATATTGCTTTTCTTATAGAGTGTACATTATGTTTCTAATATGGCGACAAACAAGTAAAATCTTTTAGGACAAACTAAAAGGACCTCATTGCAACAAACACCATTAATAGCAGGTCACACTATGAAAGCGAGATGTCAAGTCACAACACAGTGCAGGCATGCTGCTGAAAGATAGTCTGGGCTACTCTGAGAAGGCTGTTTAACCTTCTGCTATCTGTTAACAACATACCTGCATGAGCTTTGTAAAGTTTCTTCTTCTTGTTTGAGGCCTTCAGTGGCTTTGAAAAAAGAGGGGTAAAAAAGGCAAACTGTCCTCAGTTACACTTTGGAAGAATTGTATCACCAAAGCCTACTCAAAAGGAGGCAAAAAGATTAAAATAAGAAGCATCAATAGAAGTGGAACAGAACAAGGCTGTTTTGTTTCCTCTAAAGAAGGCCCAGGCTATTGGCACTGTTTGCATTTGCTAGTAAATAGAAGTGGCTTATCAGGAGGAGATTCAGGAAAGGCATTCACTGATCTCTCTAAGCCTGCAAGATTTACAAATAGCATCTGCTTTTCCATTTCCCAGCAACATACAGAGAAAGACCCTTTGCTGTATGCAGGTCTGTGTAAACAGTTAGACACAAAACAGTAATTTTAAGACAAGAAGAATAAACTTTAGATTAAATTTTTTTTCAGAAGCTCATAGGATCAACAGCTATCAAGACATACATTCTGTTATAGGAAGAGCAGTACAAATGTTAAAGCTTTTAAGACCGTGTATAGTTCACTGCACACACAATTTTCCCATGGCCTACACATATGGCACATCAAGTTTTTTTACACAGACTCATGGTCCCAAGGAGGGATTAATACTGAATACTAAATGTGTCATTCTGGTGCTGCAGCCCTGAATAACTTGTTCAATGCCACAGCACACACCTGGTTAGTACATACATCATGCACTTCAACTGCTCACAGTCAAAGACGCAAATGACAGAACCAAATTTACTGTTTTGTTTTTGTTTTTTTTTCTTCAAGTAGTTAAGTCTTTGGTTAGTAATAAATTCAGTTGGTTTGGGGAAGCAATCATAACTGAAATAGCAACTTTCAACCAGAGGTACTTACTGGAACTTCCAGACAACTAAGTCTGCCGAACAAATCCCAATAAAAAAATTGAAATGCAGCATGTGATAGTTTGTATGGAGTCTGCTTCTGTTGGCAGGTGGATTCCTTTGCTGAACAGCTAGTTACAGGACAAGTAATCAGATGCAATTTTGCAATTAATCCCTTGATTTCAGTGTGGGAAGACCCTGGCTTATATGTTTTCTGGGCTTTTCTGTTCATGCCCTCTGACAGCAAAACTCTAACCAGCCCCATCCCCTCCCAATTGATCGCAGGCTGATGTTTCAAAATAATGTTCAGATTTACAGAGTACTAAAAAGAATCTCTTAATCATTAAGTTGACAGAAGTCTCTAGGGACACTGCCTTACCTCCTTTGTGTGTTACTAAACTGGAAATACTGTCATTAATTAGATTATCCTTTGTCTGTAAGAAATTTCATACAAATAGGTTCAGGTCCACAAACATCTCAGTGCTCTAAACCCTGACAGAACTCTAGTACTCTTTAATGGCATCCAAGATTATTTTAATGCTAAACAATCATTGTTGATAGTGCAAGGTTGTAATCTTATTACTGCAAAATGCTTGTACAAGTCTCTTCAAATAAGCTCTGTAAGACAACACTAAAATAGTACTAGAGAACTACGCAAAAAGCATTTGCACCCAGGGGATGGACATTTGTCCATTTCCACAGGAGTGCAGCCTTGGAGGTGGTCACTCTTCACATTTTAGGAGGACCAAATACTTTTATCCAGCATCCAGAACAGAGCAGATTGAAACAAGACAAGCAGCAATTCTCAGCATTCATAAAGCTGAAACTGAAACTGTACTCTACCGAACAGTTCTGTCCCTTTGGTCTGCTCTCAGTAATTGACACACCAGCAATGGTGGTTCATAACCCTTCCTAAAATTCCCACTCCCAGAACTGAGCATCATGAACTCAAGTGAAATCCATCTTCCTACAGTTATCCAAGTCATCTTCACAAATGTCTGGCTCTGCTACTACAGATGTTTGTGACCATCTTAGATAGGAATTAGCCCTCAGATTTTACTTTGGCAACACAGAAATTAAAGGGAAAAGTTGAAAGATACAACTCTAAGGCAGCAAAGTTAATTGTCCTCTAGCTTTCCTTTCAGAGGAAATGAAAATGAGCCTGAATGAATCACCAGTTAAATCAACAATTTCAGCTGGTTGCTGGAAAAAATTGTTCAACAAAGTACCAGAAATTACTTTCCATTCACACTTTCTTGAATTTCATGACTCCTGATTAGAAGGGAGAGTCAGAATCACAGTCCCAGACAACTGGAAAACTGTTATCTTCTAGGCAAGATACTGCAAAGTTCAATTTGTTCTCAAAGGTTTTGGGAAGAGACTGAACTATGACTTGGTAGGCCCAGGCTGTGAATTTCGTGCCAATAATACAAGCTTGTTTTGCAAAAGTTTCTGCTTATTGCAAACTAATCCCACTGAAATATATAAATATAAACCAGTAGAATATTTTTAGTAGCATTCAGTTCCTTCTCTAAGGTTGGCCATAGAGGCACAGAAAAGTGGCAAAGAGAGTTAGAGGATTATTTGTGGCTGTGAAATAATCGGTTGGACTCTGTAGGATGGTGATCTGAGAACACCTTAATATTTATGTGTTGCACCTGTGACTTGCACAAACAGAATACACACAGCCTCTTCAAAACACTATGGGATCCTGCAAAGAAGAACTTTAGCAAATTTTAGTAAACTGGGAAAGGTCAAGCTTATATCCAGCAGGAATGTAGTCAGTCCTAGCAGTGGAGCACATCATACTCAGTTTTTTTTCAACAAAAAAACCCCCAGTTACTGTTCTCTTGTAATACTTTGCTGGAAAATACTTGAGTCATTGACCTCTGGGCTTTAAAGAAACTAAAGTTTAAAAAGTAAAGGGATGAAGATGGCCAAGCTTTTCACTGAACTAAGGATGGATGCTAAAGGTGCATGATTTGGTTTAGAGTAATCCCAAGGGTAGGTGACACTATATCCATAATATCTCAATACAGCTATCAGACAATGTCCACATATTTGTATTATTTATCTCTAACTACATTTCTGCAAATTTAAGCAGTCACATCATGTTCTATAAAATTCAAAGTGTGCCATGGAATGCCTAGATAATATGTAGGACGTGCGATGCAGGTAACTGCTCGTGCTGCTTGTCCTGACATTTCTGTTCCACCACTGAACCTCATCACCCTGATAATAATGGGACACACTGAATGCCAGATAAACTGCAGTGATGCTAATTAATTCCCAAAATCAAGATTACTCTTGACCTCTTTTACAATGAGGACTTGTGCAAGAACAAAAATTTGCAAAGAGAACTTCACCTGATAAGATATCCAAAAGACAATGAGCATAAATACTTTACAAATATTTTTTACAGTGATTTGCTTCACTGACATAAGTTATTATTTATACCCTGTACTTGTCAGTGCCCCAGATCTGAAATGCAGAAATTTTATAACAGGTGTGCAGAAAAGACACATACTACAGGAAGAGTTTGTAAAGAAAGTGGTGAAGGTTATTCCTGAGCTATGCACAGGTCAGCTTTTGAATATATAATAAAAAGAATTACTTAAGTCATAGTAGAAACAGCATGCAACTCCTGCCAGCCCTGTCTTAGCTGAGTTCCAGCCTGTTCCTTGAACAATTATTCACCTTGACTAAACAGGCTGAGGTTCTCTGTCTGCAGTGGATTGCTGCTCCTTCAGGGTCATACACAGTATGGTGGAATTGCCCTGCTGCAGAAAATAGGTAATTGAAGAAGAATTAAGAATAAATAAGTGGTTTGTTTTGTTTAGTTTAGTTTGTTAAATCCAAGCAAGAAGCAATATGAACTTGCAAAATCATGGCACAGAAGAGAATTCTTTAAAATGCAAATGTTTGAGGCAAGGAAAAATAATTACCCCCTTTTTAGTAAAGATTTGCTGAGGTTTGGAAATTTTCTTTCACTACAGCTCTGTTATTAGATTTGGGTTTTGGGAGTTTAGCTTTTATTTTTCAGTTGAATAAATTTAGCAATAAATTATCTTCTCCTCCCTCCTGCGAAGAAGATGGAAATGTCAAGCCAAAAACTTATTTTCAGTATTCAAATAATGGCTTTAACATGACTTCCAGTGCTTAACTTGTAGTACTTAACTTTGGAGGGACTGTGGCCAAACTGATTCAGCAGATAAAACAGAAACTGCAAGCGGATTTAGAAGGTGAATAAGAATTAAAAGTAAACCTTGTCATTCTTCTTCTTTGTGATTACAATTCTTTGTAATGTAATTTTATGGCTAGCTGGATTTCAGTTCAGCATTTTTGATGCTTTTTCTCCAGATGTTATTTTGATGGACCTTCACCTCTGTCACTGATTTCACCCCTCTCTGGCAAGCTCATAGTGTCTATTTTTAGCTCAATGAGCTACTAATCCAGTTTCTCTGACAACTGCAATTTGTTGGAAGAAATGACTAGTGTTACGTTGTCTCAGAGCTATGAGCCCATTTGAGAAATCAGCTTTTTAGCTGACCTTTAAAGCAAGTGAGAATAATGTGTCTGCAATTCCACAGGGTTTGGATTTCATTATCACAGCAGTGTGTATGAGATGGGCTGGCCCTGCTGCACAGCTCTGCCTCTCTGTTTTGTTTTCATGGTAATTATAGAAACTGTTTACTGTACATGGAATATCTGCAAGTTTTCTCAGCTCTTGAGGACAATACTATTTCTAATCCTTTTCTCTGGAGAGCAACAGTTCACAGTGTGGAGGAGTACATACTATTGATTCTTCTCAAGAAGAACTTTCCCACGGACCATGACTGCAATGAAAATCACCACAGATGTCTAAGGATCAGAATGGCAACTGCAAACAGAAGAGAGACGTATGGGAGCAGTGTAGCAGAGGAGCAGCCCTGGTTCTTCCCACTCCTCTCTGGCTCAGAGCCTGACACATGTTCCTGACTCCTGAGAATGTGGGTACTCCAAGGGCATCACAACACAAGTGTGACTCAGAGGGGTCAGATAGAAGCTTTAGTAACTATGATCGGTGTGAGAGAACATCCAGCCAGCACCTCACCCTCTGTTCTCCTTTCTTTCCCAAGTGACTGCAGACACTGACCTGTATACTATATTGCAGTGTCTGCAATTTTTTTCAAGAAAACAAAACAGAAAAAAAATTGTTGAGGAAAATTTATATTTCAGTGTTAAAAAATATACATTTCTGGGAGGGATGGATGGATGGATTTATTAAGTAGCTATTTCCAGACAGAATCGAGCAGTAAAGATGATGGTTTGGAGAGAGGGCTCTTGGTGAATACATCAGATAATACACTAGTGCTATCTTAGAGCAAAATTGGGGAGTTAGCAACAATCATAGATTGTTAGTTTTAAACTGAAATGAATTTTCTTATAACTAGAATAAACTCCTAGTCAGACTTCTAAAATCTTATATATTAATAATTTTACTGTCATGTCCCTTTGAATCTCTGGCTGAAGCCTAGCCCTTGCCCCAGTGTTTTTGTCTCCATATGTATTTGATGTTCTGTTTTTTACACCTTCTTATTCTTCACAGCAGTGGGATTTATCTCACCTACAGCATGGCAGGTAATCTGAACCAGTCCTCCACAGTGGTCACTGGGGAGGAAAGGGAAGAGCATAGCTAAGACAGTGGTTTATCTCATCCCTAACGCTTTGTCCAGGACAGCTCAATCTTTAAAATGCCAGGATGTCTGCACTGACTGTAGAGGGAACTGACCTGACTAGCTCAGACCAGACATAAGTTTTAGATGCTTAAATGCAGATCAGCTGAATTTCACTCATATTTACAGCAACCCCCCAAAACCTTGGTTCTCTAGAGGACCCCAGTGCAACTTGGGCACAGTGAGACATAAGAATAATAAGGAATATTCTCACATCAAAGACATTAATGTCTGCAACTTAGTGAAGCCCTAATTTTCAGCAAGGCAGTATAAATGTCACGTATTAGGATGGGAGTTTTGTCTAGAATGGGTTTTGTTTAGACTTCAGTAAAGGGCACAATGCTGTCCTGACAGTGAGCATATTTAAAGCTTGGTTTTGGGATGCTCTGTATCTCTTACTAAGCTCTGAACAATGGAATTAAATTTTGGCCTTACTCAACATAATCTGCATGATATTTCTGCAGAAGCTACTGGGTAAAATACCACTTCCTTGGAAATTTACTACAGACAACCCTTGGTTGAATTGCATTTGAAAACTCAATATATTCCTGTTTCTAAAGGAAAGGGTGTCCACTGCAGATTATCTCACAGACTTTGTACCTTTTTATGATGATACAAGAATATTTAAAGCTTTCTTTCTGTTTAGATATTTATAAACAATATTTACTTACAGAGCAAAGCAGTCTCCATTTTTTAAAAAAGTGTTAACATTTATCCCTATATACTTTTTAAAAGACATTCTTACTACCACCTCCAAATTTCCAGTTGGCAAAGTATCTCACTTGCCCTGTTTCACATCTAGTGTTGCATTCAGTATTGAAACTCATGGAGGAATTCTTAGTCCTACCTGCAGAAAAGCCAAATAATACAAAACAGCAGGACCCTCTTTGCATTTTGCATTTAGGCCTTCTAGATTTTCTTTTACCCCCCACAATTTTTCTCTGTAAGTAGAGATTCAACTCTTGCTCAAAATAAAAAACTCTGACATCATGCATTTCTCATGCAATTCCACTAAAACTTCAAGGATTATAGACTCTAAAATTCAACCTTATACCCTCAGAGTTCATGACACTATGTGCAATACTTTCTTGCCCTTTGTATGAACAATTTCTGTGTCATCCAGCTTCCAAATAGATAAAAGCTAACATCAGCACCACATCTACATACAGCTGCCCTCTCCTACACACATACTTCACCTTCTTCAGATGGTTCTTATTTATATACTTGCAGGACCTACAAGAAGTTTCCAGAGAAGAATGTTTATACACTTAAACACTGACAAACACATGGGAATTAATTTAGAGGGGGGATTTCCAACCCACATTTCCAAAACTTATTTAGGCATCCAGAACGTCAAGGTCACTCAGCAAAGATTCAACTTTCAGAAAAATGTTGCATTCAAGCAGAGAAAATGGGATTGAGAACTATGACCCTTAATGTGAATTTAAAAATTACCTGCTTCTTCTTAGGAAATGCAAATAATCTGAACTGAGATGCCAGGCTTTCAGTGTACAGTTTCAGAATTATTTAAATCAACCAGAAGTGCCATAGAAACTTCTAAAATAAATATATCTGTCAGTACCTCCTTTTTCTTTTCCATGTGATCTGTTCTCTCATGCAATGGCTCACATCTAAAAAAATCTCTCCTTGATGTTTATTTATTCCTAAACTTGTTCTTTTGCAATAAGTTCAGAAACTCTGATATTGATTTAACAGTATGTTCCAATCTCATTAAGAAAGGAAAAAACAATACCTTAGGGATGTACTGGTAATAAACAAATGCTGAAATGGATTAAACAGTATTTGCCCTCTGTGGGTATTAATCAGTTTAAGCATCTATTTACTCTTGTGTATAAAACAGAAACAATCCATTGTATGTACCTGCCTGGCTTACTACTCCTATTTATCATTCCTGGGTGTGTCTTACATCTATTACCCCTATTGTTTATCTAGAATGTGAGACCAGTCTTACTTAGTAGACAGTCTTTTAAAATACTTTTTACATCCAAAACTCTTTTCTAATTCTGGTCCATAGTTCTGATTTTGCTCTTAATTATTTGAGTAGCAACATATACTTTTAGAAAACTAAAAAAAACCACCACTTTAAAAAGTCAAATTATTCCATTACATGCTCTTCTTCTCTGAGGAAGAGGATGGAAGGAGCAACAGTACACATCAGGGTGTTATTCTGCCATTTAATGTCCTGCTGAAAAGTGGTTTGTTAAGGTGATAGGTGTTGCACAGGAGCCTACACAGAAGAGATTAACATGGCTTTACTTATTGCTTCAAGAGTAGTCATTAGAGAGTATTGCTAAGGAATAATTACCTAGAAAACAAGAAGCTCAGTGTGACACCTTCTGCTAATAGAAAGTTAATTTTGGGCCAACAAAAGCACAAAAGCACAAAAAAAAAGTATGTTAATGATAACCTGGTAGCTAGCTCTCTTTTCTTTAGAATCTGTATGTGTTATTACCATCAGGATAAGGTTTGGTTTACACAGGCATTCTGGCATACAGTTCAGATGAATGTGGCACACAGGTTTTGCATAACCGGGCTAGGGGCTCAAAGCTCAAAACCTTTTGTAAATCACACTCCTAATGGCATCCCAGAGTTGTGCTGGCAGTGCTGGTATCACATGCAAAGGGCTCAGATGCTAGGAGGGATCTGCAGAAGCGCAGTAGCCCATGTTCGCAACAGTCACCATGACTACAGTGCTAACACTTCACTTATCTTGGAATATGCTTATCTATCCCTCTGACACTTAGCTCGATTCTATTTATTCTGGCCAGTGCAAGATGCTGAAAAGCAGCACAACAGAAGATCAGAGACACAGCACTTGGGCTGAAAAGAATGTAATTCAGTGGGATCAGTCTCCCTTATCTTGGCCATCTTAAAAAACAGATGTCTAGTCTAAGTTTGCCATCTGTGGTCACTGAGAAAGTTAAGCACACTCAAGGATTTAGGCAGCCTCATACTCTTTCTAAAACAGAGGGGACAAGTGCCTGACAGGAAAAGTGCCTGTCCTCCAGTTTTCAAAAGAAACTTTGATTGTTGGAATGCCAAAGAGGGCCAGACACTGAAGGCACTGCTGCAGCCAAGGTAATCAGCATGTCCCTCTTGATTCATGTAATTCCACTGCCTCCTTGCTAGCCAAGGAAGACACTTGTTTCTCTGAAATCCTCTCTTTTCTTTTTCTCCGAATTAAAACACATTCAGCCTCACTCTGCCTTTGGAAACTAAAATCCCTGGAGCAAACAGCTGGTTTAACATCTGTTTCCACTGATTCTTTTGTTAAGGCTGCCAGCAAAGTTGCCACTTTGCATCACATGTTGTATTGGGCTCTCTAATGTGAACCCTAGCCCAGAGGGAAGCAGACTGAGATGCCTCATGCTGTTTTCAGAGGCCATTCTGTTGCTACAGTGACACAGTGACACTAACCTGGACCACAGACAACTGGAGGTCAACCTTTCTAAGCCACAGGAGCAAGGTAGCAACTGCAGAGGTGAATGATCTGTTGCCTGTGACTGAATTGCTGCATTCCTCAGTTTCACTGTCTCTCTTGCTTTTAAGCATGATTAACAGCCAAGCCACAAAAGATCAATCATGTGTATGAGGTTAAACACTTCACAGATTTTTGTTGTAAGCCTGCTCATGCATTGCAAATGAATAACATCGTTAAGGCGTAACTCTTATCTGCACAGATAAATTTGGTGCTCGTGAAAGCTAAAAAACATGCCATGGGCTGTTCATGCAATGACTTCACCCAAATTCACCAGTGGAAACTTGCACTGCATTCTTTTTCCTCTCTAAGGATGTGAGTGCCTGCTGTGCCACCGTAGCAGTTTTGTCTCTGCTGCAAGAAGAGTAAGATCAGCCCTTTAACCCCAGTTATTCTTTAGATGTAAGCAGCTGTGTCAACAATATATGCTAATTAGAACAACAATAGGAATTGTTCACTATGTCACATACAGTGTGCTAAGGGAAGTGGAAATCTTTTGGAGAGCAGAACCCTGACAAGAGCAGGACACAGCATGCAAGATAATGGAATTATTAACAGTAGCAGAAGCCAATCAACTCCTACTTGTTGAGTCTACTGCACACTCAGCATCTTTAATTCATCCATAGCCTCTCCTGTCACTGGCACCCTCAATCCTGTACAGCATTATGAATAATGTATCACCTCGAGGGAAAGGAACCAACTGTCTCTGAGTTTGACAAGCTTTTTTTAGCTTCTTGTTTTGTTGCTAATTTAAGCACACTGCTATTTCCAATACTACACATGCACAATTTTGCAAAAGATCGCCAGAATCCAGAAAGGAAGCCAGAAGCTCTGAGACTGCATTAGGACAGGGAATCAGCTCTCCTCAGTGAGCTCTGTGCACTCAGCAGAGGTGAAATAGTGGCCTCAGACTAGAAGAGGAAAACTCAGATGTCCCTGCTGCTGGATTACAGATTCCTTGACAGGACTGTCTGCATGAAGCATGTACATGTGACAGCTTGTGGCAGCTCAAGAACAACAAAGCTGTCCAGCAATTCAGCTTGCCCCAACAACCAATACAGCTCTCAGACTCATTTGCAATGCAACACTGCAGTTTTGGGTGCTATTTTTTTTTCCATTCATTTTTAAATTGCCTGAAAGAAGGATCAATTCAGAGCAAGAAATATACAATACGAAACTGGTTATCAGAGTTTACATCTTAGTGCAGTGCAGATACTTTTAAATGCATGCAGCATGTCATGTTTTTGCACTGCTTGCTTTATATAGGAAAAATGGAAGACGGATGTTAAAAATGGATGATGGATGCTGTTGGGCTTGGTAGGGAACACTGTAAGCACAAGAGGAGACAGCACTGTGAAATGGCATGTGCACACACATGAACTGCCATGGACTGTTAATGACTCAATCACAAGCATTTCTTCAAAACAGGCAATTCCCATACAAGATTTCCAAGGTTTTAAGAGCTTTGGTTTTCTGTTTGCAGAGGCGTGTTTCCAGGCTTCAAAACAGACTCAGATCTGAAACAGAATGTGGGAATGAGCAGAGAAGCCAAAACCACAATCACAGTTAATGACTATTGGCTCTCTGAAATTAAAACTGAAATATCCTTTGGGATCTTGCAAGAAAACCACACTTTGAGAGTCCTGGCTTAGTAGCAATTCTCCCATGCAGAGGCTTTTGTCTTTGAATGGCAAATTTTACCAGAGGGATGCAAAACAAAATTTATCCACCACCCTACCACTTCATCACTATTTCCCTTTTGCTCTGAGTTCATGATCTCTATGAACTGCATCACAGAAAGGCCTGTGTGATGGAGAGCTTCAAACAGATGGAAAAATCTGACACAAGATCTGTAAAAAGTGTTCTGGGGAAATGGCTGTGGACACTCTTTACTTTGGCCTTGGTACAAGCAACTGGCCACAAAGAGATTGATGAACCCATTAGGGGGATCCTCACATCACCTTCCCTTTGCCTTGTACCTGCAATACAAAATAGATCTCCTCCTTCTCTTTGCAGAGAGGGTAGATTTGTTCTGCACAGAAACTCAAGACAGCAGATGTGGCTTCTTGCAGCTACGTGAAGAAACACAAGAATGCAAATTCTTACTCAGAGGAGGCAAAGATCCTCTGTTTCATAGGAAGTAAAAAGTTGAAAGAAAATTCCAACTAGAGTATATTATTTCTGTAACCATTTCAGCACCTCTAACCTCTTCACCTCATCATCTCAAGGTACAGCATTCTGAGAACCTTTCTATTTATAAGACAATGCCAGGAAAATGAGAACCTTTTCTCTATCACTAAAAGTAAGCGTTGTTGGAGAAATGTTGAGTCTGACTACCACCTAATTGACATGACAACATCAATCTTGATAATAAGTTTCATTTCACTTTGTAAAGGTGTCCAAAAAAATAAGCTTGCAACCGAATATGAAAGGCAGCAGATGCAACTACTAATTTAGAAAGTGCTGAGAGTTTGTTTTACACCTTCCTCACATTGACAGAGAAAAATGTCCCCAGAGAGCCCACACTTTTTTCATTAACATCCCTCATCATAACACAAATAACGTAATACCTAGCATCTGCACTGCAGTTCTAGATATGTTACCTTTACATAAGCTTATGAAAAACAAAGACTGCATATTTTTATACAGTCAGTGTACTCTGATTTGGGGAGCTAAATGATTTATTTGCGAATGCTATCAATGGTGGTACCAGTTCTCACACAGATCTCTCTGATTTTAAGTCTCCTTATACAACAAAAAGTCTCTGAGAGGATGAGGATGTTGATACAAACTGGTTTTGATTGCTTCTCCAATTTGCCAGTAAAACTAGAATTTATCCATCATTTGCTATGAAAATGTTTCCATTATCAAGATCAGGTGCAGGATTAACCTAGACACTTCTTACTAACAACTGTAAGAGACAAGATATCAAACTACAAACTTTTGGTCTAAACCTCTAAATTTGTACTCTTCACATAGGAGTGTGGGCAGTGAGAAGAGAAAAAGAGTTGGCCAGATAGGCTGGGACTCTGACATCAGCAACTACTGAACAATGAAGATGTGCCAGAGAAGTCAGACTGAAATCTAAATCTACTAATGCCTATCTGAAAAAAAATTCACTCTAGGGAACTAAGTAATGACATCAGAACTATGGATTTATTAGCTGGGAAGTGACATTCCTGTTTCAGTGGTGAAACATGAACTTTGATCCACTTCTGATTCTTACACATCTCACTGGTGTTCCCAGGGTAAAAAAATGCATGCTACATCCTGTGTATGTGCAAACTAATGGCTATAGGCTAAAACTTGTCATCCTGTGCAGGAAATTCTCAGATCTGTAATTTGGATGGAAATTTCACAATCTCAAATTGAACAGTTTTTTAAAGTAATTTTTTAGATAGACCACAAAACTCTGTATGCTGTTTATCAAGGTAGATGAAAAAATAACAACTCTAATCCCAACAATGCTCTAATACCAATGGAAGAAATCTTTAACATCAGTATCCCACTAGAAAGTGAGCAAATTTGCATTAAAATAGATTTTGGGGCTAATTCCCATGCATCTACCCTCCTTACACAAGGAAGAACTCATCCCTGCACAATAAGTTCAGACATTGTCTGTCTGCTGAAGTCGGTGAAGGTTCAAGACAGTCCTTTCTCATCCAGAAAGGCATCATGGAAAAGAATCCTGAAACATTCTCAGCACAGGCTAGCAGTGCTATGCTGACTCACAGGGGCTACTGGTCAAAGGGGAGAAATAGAGAACTGTCATTCCCTTCACAGAAAGATCCAGCGGGACAATCCTGAAATGTGGTGAAAGTTATTTACTTATTTTCAAGAGATGCCTCATGTTGTGACTACTAAATCCATAAGCAAACTCATTTCTGTTCTGAATTAGAGAAATGCAGAGCATCTTATGCCTCCTAGTTGCTGCTGAGCCTTATCTTTGATTGAAGTGATTAAAGGCCCACGTGCAGCTAAGCCACTTTGGAACCACGGCACAGATTTTAACTAGCAATCTGCAAGCTCACAACAACATCACCCACCCCAGCAGGATCCAAAGGCAGAACACCCACAGAGGAAAACTGACCACCACTACTTGTGAAAAAGAAAACCCGAGAAAAAAAAAATGCCTGAAAATGTTCCAGATACACATGTTGCTTGAACTGGATTAATTGAAAACAATAATACTGTATTAATTTTGAACAGCAAAGAATTGGCCTTTTAAAAATTCTTTTTGTTTGGTTTTGGTTTTGTTTGGTTTTTGGTTTTGTTTTCTTTTTTTTTTTAATTGTCTTGGACTAACAAAAATCTTGACCTGCCATTTGCATTAAACCTGGAAAAGTACTGCCTTTCCCTTTTTGAGGTTCTTTTGATGTCAGCTAGATAAAGCAGGGGACTTTCAGCCAATCCAACAATAGAGGAGGTTTCCAAATGAACAATCATTATTAACAGAATGGATTTTCAACTATCAATCTGGACTAGGAGCACAAGTCCTTTTAAAAAAATGTGGAAAACCATCCAGAGATCTTCCAGTGTTCGCTGGAATTCCTCAGAATAAGTTTTCACAAGACCAAAATTTTAGAGAACTTCAGGGCTTTTACTGAAGATCAGTTTGGCTGATAATTTAGAGGGAAAACAAGAGAACTTTTCTGTTTGTCCATACATTGATCTTCTGAACTTTGTTTACATTGTCCTGGAAGGACTGGACATACAACACTGTAGGACAAATACTGAACATTATTTTATATAAGAAGACAGTGCTCATCTAAAGCTTTAGCATAAAAACCAGATAAAGTGATTTATCAAAGTGGGGGGTTTATTCTGTAAATATTGATTCTTTTTTTTGTTGCCAAAAAAGTCAAGAAATGCCTTCTTCCCACTTGTATAACAATAAGTTTTGATAGGTAGAATGTATGAAATATACAGTAACTTCTTCTGAAAAGCTATCTAAGCTCACTCAGCTTACAGTATGTGGAATGTAATTATCCAGAAAGTGAAATATGTATAAAAATAGGTAAAATTCCTACAATATTTGTATTGAGTCATAATTCCTCCTGCCAGGAAGGTTACAATAGCTCTACAGTATATGTATGAAATGCTTGTTCATAAAGTTAAAAAACATCATTACCTTACTGAAGAACACATTAAATACAGAAATGCATAATCAGAACTGACTCTCAATTCTGCTTAGCTGGTGCAAATCTACAGAGAACCATCATCCTTTCTGCACAAAACAAGACCAACCTCTAATTTGAGAGTTGGGGTTTTGCTTCGTTGTTTTGTTTGCCATAGAGGGGCCAGACTGAAGTTTATGAAAGAAATTCCTCTGGAAGTGGAAGTACATTGTTTAATATTTTTTCCCTATCTCCACTTTGTTTCCCAACAGCAGTTACCCACCTTTTGAAATGATTATTGCCTGACATTACATGGAGCTTCTACTGCCTGTTCAGAAGGCGGCAGTGAAACACAAAGAACCTCCAACTCCCCTGTCATGACCCAGTTCTGGGCTTGTGCTTTTTTGACAAGTCTTTGATCTGCAGCAGGCCTCATAGGCTGGTCTCCCGGAGGAACATGGTGCCGATGTTGTAAGACACCTTTCTCACTCTGGCAGATGGGACGGAAGGTTTTGGCGGCTTCTGACCACTTCTGACCTCCAGGAAGTAACAGATCCCAGGAATTTCCTTTGGAAAGTTTTCTGGAAGCTCTTCACGGGAACGAGGGATAAAAATAAAATTTTCTTCCTTTTTCAAAAGCCTGGAGAAAAAAAAAAACACAGGGACACAAAACACTGTAAAACACATTGCAAAAATGCCTCTTTGGAAGAGGTGGATCCTATGTGCAACCTAGTAAAAAATATGTTTACACTGTTGTGTAGCATATAAAGAAATTCTAAGTCAGGATCATCAGCTGATCAGTATGAACTTATCATCATTAACTTCGAAGCTTCAAGGAACTCTGTTGACCGAGATCAGCTGAAGGGATGGCTCAAAAAAACATTCTCTGAAAATCAGTGTCAGCATTCAGAAAATAATGTACCAGAAAGAGAACCAAATTCATAATGAAAGTTGTTCAGAACACATCATTTGGCTTAATTAAAACACTTTGGTCTGGCAGAAATTAACATTTCAGAGCAATGGCTACCACCAGGTTTCCCACTGGAAGGCTGGTATGAAGGTGGCAGTGCTTGGGAGTTCTCCCAGATAAAAGCAGGGAGGTCAGTTTGTGCATTTACACTCAGTAGTACTTTTTCCATAAATTGGGTTCAAATACAGCAAATCCATCTTCAACAGCAGAACTAAATCTGGCACTATTCACCAACAGTACCCATGGGTTTCATCTAGGCTATTTGGTTGGGTCAGAATGGGATCCAGGTTCCCTGGACTGACAAAGCCATCTCCTGGCATGCCTGCTCAGCTGGCACAACACCACAGACCCCACTATGCTGCCTTCTGCCATTTGCCACCTTAGAAATCTCTGTCTGGTTAGACCTGAAAATTTAGGGCATCTTTACCAGGACTAGCTGGATTTGTAAAATAAAGGAAGTAACTCTAGACATTTTCTTTTTGTTTCCAAAGTAGATTAAGTTAGTGGTATTCAATCCCTTGCAGCATTGAAAAGAGCAGTTTTGAGACAATGGCAAATTCTGAGCACAGTTGGATATATAAAAGCATTCTTCCTCTTTTCCCTCCAACAATATTAATTCTTTCTCTCAATCAGTTTGAAGCTAAAAAACATAACTGGGAAGAATTTTATAAGTTTCCATGGAATTTTGTAATAGGTAGATTATTTAATGCCTGTAAAGTTGATTTCTGGAAAGCAAATGAATGAATGAATCCTCTTGCCAGGGGAATTTTGCAGGATTATCAGTATATGCAATGGCACTTCCTTTACAGAGTATTTTTTCATGAGTTTTTTGCGTGAGACAAAAGTAGGTAAGCTCATTGACATATAAAGGCAATTTCTTTCCAGCTTTTTAGTAATCACTTAGTTATAAATCCAACAAAGTTTGTGCCTTTGGACTTCTGTGGAGAACTTTATTTAGCATGTAGTTTGAAAGTCCACATTGTCAATTTTATGATCAAAATACTGAATCTTTTCTAAACTGCATGAATGTTTGTGGAGGCCTCTGCAGAGAAGCTTCTCTTTTAATCTCTGCAATGTTTGCAGTAAATATTTTGTGTGCCCAAACTACAGGCTTAACATACTGAAATAAGTCTTCTCAGCTTCCCAAATTAGATTTCTGCATGTAACAGCTGAAATCTTAGAACTTTCTGAGCTAAATCTGTAAGCTTTCACTGTAGCCACTCTTCCCCACACTGACTATTCACCATGGAGCATCCTGCCTTCCTAAAAATCAATGGTTTCCTCATCAGAGTCTAACATCAGGTAATTTTAATGACAGTTACACAAATCCAAAACTGTAAAGTGTAATGTAAAGTATATCTACATTATTTCAGTAAGGTCAGGGTTGACACTAAGATTAGTTGGTGTTTTATACCATTTCCTCATAGAAAAAAAAGCGCAAGATATTAACTACCCATCTTATTTTCACTTGTTTTGTGAATTGTAACTTGGTGACAATTAAATGCTCCAGGACTGATAGACAATTAGTCTTTTGAAGATTCCTCCACTGCTGTGGCTTGTGATAGAATACATCCTGTATTAGACGCCTGAATCAGCCTCTAAACCTCGGAAATTGTCCAAGCTGGCCTTCATTGGGATAATGTTTCAGCTCTCAAGCAAGCATGGCAGGAAACCTTTGTTACCAAATGTTAATGGAAGTTACTTATGATTACATTCTATCCTACTTACTTTACATTGCTAAAAGTAAAAAAAAAAAAAAAAAAAAAAGAAAAAAGAAAAAAATCTGGCTCATAGAATAATCCTATTTAAAAGATTTTCATCATGATGAAAATGACCTCTTGTTAGCTTTCTCCTAAAGAACAGGTTCTTCAAATTCCTTAAATAATATGTTGGTCCTGATACTTGGCTTCCCAATCTGAGAGTAAGATCAAAATTCAGAAATTACCTCTGATTTCTTAAATCTTTTTGCATATACTAAACAAACAAGTGATCTGCAAATTCTCAGTGCATATCAGCAAAGATATTTTTCTGCAAAATCTTCCCTCTTACTTTTAGGCCACCTGTGATGTTAAAAAGAAATCAATAGCAGTTGATGACCATGCCCATTTCTAAGTTTACTGAATTCCTTTTTATGGGAACAAAGAACCCCAAAAGATCCTTGTGCCAAGCAGGTGAATGAGTAGAGCACATCCTTAGGGACGGGCTGACCTTGGCTGGACACCAGGTGCTGACCAAGCCACTCTGTCCCATGCAATCCATTTTTTGCACTTGCTCTCTGGATCAGGAGAAGATCCAGTGTAAAACCTTCTGCTCTGGAACATTTCCTGGGTGCTGGCACCAGTTCAGGTTGGTTGCCTCACCTCACAGACTGCTCTCAGAGCACTCCTTTCTGAACAGGACAGGCTGCCAGTTGTGAAAAGAACAATCTACCCTGAGAGCACAATCTTATACTTCACCTTCAGGAAATTATGCTGCAGCTTTAACTGTATAAAAAATGTCCCCAGATTGTCCCATATTCTGAGAGCTTAAGCTGAAGTTACACAACCTCCGCAGTTCAGGAATATTCATATAACAACTAGTCTGAAAATATCCCAAAGCATTTATCTTAGCTGTATTTTCTGAATCACTTCTGTGAATTTCCCTGCAGGGCACTATTGCAAAGGATATTTTTATAGTAGGTTTTTTACAGGTTCAAAATTCTGGGTTCCACTCAAGTAGCTGGATACACAATTTACAATTCAGAGCTCAAATTGTGCGGGTCAAGGTACTCAGGCATTCTTATAAATTGCCTGGAATTAGGTCTGCCCTCAGCTTGTCTTCTTCAATGATGTTTCAGGGGAGGAAGAATTTCTTAAACAGTGATTTGCAGTTGATTAACTTTGACACCTTCTCCTCCTAACCTGAAATCTTTCAGAGTTTTTAAAATTCTTTTTCTGTCCCTTCCTTGCTGGGAATGCTCTTGCTTTCAGACAAAAAGAGAGAGTATCTGAGAATTATCCTATTTTTTTTTTTTTCTCTTCTGCTCATTCATTTAAGAAAAAAAATCAGGATGTCTGTGTGTGAATGAAAATTGGGATCGTACTTAGGGGGAATCTTGAAGAAGCTTTTAAAAGCTGTAGCTCTTTCTTCACATAGATGAAATGATACAGTAATTATATTTCAAACTATCTTGGCAAGAAACAGTCACATCTTCATCACAGTTTCTATATTCAGAAAACCATATAATCACTGAATATGCTGAGTTGGAAGAGACCCATGATGAATATGAAGTCCAACTCTGGCTCTGCACAGGACCATCCCCAAGCTTCTCACCATGAGCCTGAGTGTGCTGTTCAAACTTCTTGAACTCTCTCAGGCTTAGTGCTGCAATCACTTCCCTGAGGAGCCTGTTCCAGACCCCAGCCACCCTATGGGTGTAGCACCTTTCCCTGATATCCAGACTAAACCTCTCCCAACACAGCTTTGTGCCTTTTTCTTGACTTCAGTCACAAGACTGAGGAGATCAGTGTCTGCCCCTCTGCTTCCCCTCATGAGGAAGTTGCAGACTGCAATGAGGTCTCCCTTCAGTCTCCTCTTCTCCAGGTGGAACAAACTAAGTGACCTCAGCCACTCCTCATACAGCTTCCCCTCCAGACCCTTCACCCTCCTTTGGACCCTCTCCCACAGTTTAATGTCTTTTTTATGTTGTGGCACCCAGAACTGCCCCCAGCCCTGGAGGTGAGGCTGCCCCAGAGCAGAGCAGAGCAGGACAATCCCCTCCCTTGCCCAGCTGGCCGTGCTGTGCCTGATGCTCCCACAGCTCCTGGCTGCCAGGGCACTGCTGGCTCATGTCCAACTTGTCACAGACCAGGACCCCCAGGTCCTTTTCCACAGTGCTTTTCTGCAGCCTCTCACTCCCCAGTCTACACAAGCAGGGTAGCCGTGTCCCATGTGCAGAATCTGGCACTTGCCCTTATTAAACTTCAATGGTTCTTATGGCCCAGCCCTCCAATTTGAAGTAGGAAATGGTGATTGCTCATCTCTCCCATTTGAACTAACAGAGACTTGCTGTTGGAGAATTATTTGTTACAAAGCCCTCTATACTGAGTGCATGTTGCCCACGATGATTCTTTACTCCCTCCATGCCCACAGTTTTCCCCTCCGTCTCTCATAGATGTCAGGCTTTTGTACTTTTCACTGGATTGCTGAATCAGAGCACAAAAGCACCCACTCAGAACTAAACTTCAATGTGAACTTTTCTTTAGGAAAATTGGTCTGTATAGACCAAAACTGAACAAAAGTTCTAAGAGAAATAAAATGCTCTACAACAAAGGAAACTATGCACTGCACTCCGAAACACAGTAAGCACCATTGGCCAGGTCAATCTTCCATAAAGCCTATCTATCACAGGGAGAGAAACAACAAAAGAAAAAGATTCTTTCTGCCTCAACTCTAAAAGTACTGTAAAACCTTTAGTTACCCTTGTTCACATCTGCCCATTAACCAGTATAATTAGGAAAATCTAATTTTAATGGCTTTCCAAACAGGCTACGAGAAGACTGTCTCCTGTTGGACTGCTGCTCGCTTCCTCAATGGCAACAAGTTTTATCCTTCACCAACTGGGCATCTTCTTGATAACATAAAACAGCTAATTTGTTTCCATATGAATACAGATAATCAATTATTACAGCACTCACTAGAAATTTTGGAAGGCTGCTCTTAAAATACTCTGTATAAACATATGAATTTGCTATTGTAATGCTAAAAAATCAGTGCACTTGGTTCTAAACTTTAGCAGGTTTGAATTTCTCCCTCAGTTTCTGTGCATGCTATAAACATAGCAAGAATGGAAAAAAACAACCCTGACCACATCTCTACCTAATTAACTTCACATTGCATTTATTACTTTTTAAACTATGAAAGTTAGTGTACTGGTGTCCCTTCTTCATACAGGTCAACTGTGGAAAGGTTACGAAAGGGCCGGTCATGATTTTTAATGGAATATATTGCAAACCACATGCAGCCAAGCATGGTGATTGTCCATCTCTGACCTTTAACACTTTTTTCCTCACTCACCTAAGCAAAAAGAATATTGGTTTTCTGCTCTCTGTTTGGGACATCAGAGGCTCAGTGCACAGGTTTGCTACTAAAAGGCCTCAGGCTTTACAGTGATGTAACAGTACTGGCCTCAGGACCTGCCTGGATTTTTGCAGGCCTGAGCTTTTTGTAGTTTCAACAGCTGCGTAGCCAACAGATGACTTTTCTCTAAAGATGTTTTAGCTTTAGATCAGCTGTGTGAAACTGTGGGGTAAGATACACTGTTAACTACTGAACAGTGATCTAGTACAGCTATCCTGTGTAGAGAGAACCTTGAACAAAGTACAGTGTCACAAAGCACAGCACAGACAGACAACAGAGGCCCAAGGACCAGCATCACAAAACACAGTGATCCTGGAGGTGCAGCCTCACAGAAGCAGGTGACACTGGGAGCAGAAACCCAAGAAAAAACAGTGTGTTTTGACTATGCTTCTAAAATTAGACTAGCAATAATTTTTTGTGCCTGTGAATAGGTTGTATTCCCAGTCTGTCCAAAACTAAATTGTCTGTCCACCAACACCTCTTGAAAATATACATTGTGAATTGAACAACATAAAAACAAGCAGTTTTTTTAAAGGATGCTGAGAAACAAAATCTGAAATAAGGCTCTTGGGAGAGCAAGCCCATTGGTTTGACCATAGGAGGCAGAAAAATATAGATGTAGAGATAGCTATAAGCTGTAGAAGAAATAATACATATAAATAGATATAACTTGTAGGAAAAAGAATTTGATAAAAATAAAAATCAATAAGGAGTTTAAAGAAAAGCCTAATTTTAATTTAAAATCCCTGTAAAGAGGGAAGTATAGAAACATTTCTTAATTACATAAAACTTCTTTCATACAACTTTCTGTGAAAGAACTATTAAAAACCTACATCAGTTTCAATCAATTTTAAAGGCTGAGGAGCAATTTATGCAGATGAACATACAATGACCTCACCCAGCTCAATAGTGAGGCACATACACTCTCTTCTAAATCAAGATAAAGATGTGGGATACAGGCTGTTCATCTTTGTCTAAGCTCAGGTCCCAGATGCATTGCCCAACATGTGATAATGGAAAGTATCTGTACCCAGCACTGAGTGCCAGAAGCACATTCTCCAAAAGAGAAATACATGCTGCAAAAGACTAGAGGTAGAAAGAGGAAAAAAAGAATTAATTCTTAAATAGGAGTTACTTGACAAACAGAAGCAACTATGTTTACCTGCTTTTGATAACCTTTTAGAAATCCCAAAGCACCACACTGCAACACTACTAGGAAAACAAGACAAATGTGGGCATATTATATTAATATCTCATAAAAATAATTTTTAAAGGCTGAAACAAAAATCTAAAAAATATTTTATTTCTTTCCTGTGCTGAAGAGTCTCATTAATCTTACTGTGCTTTCTTTCTGACTATGGAAAATAGGGTAATTCTATTCAATTCAGGATAATGATGATTCAAGTACACTTATTTTCCTATTCTTTTCTGTCCGTATGTTTATACAAGTGACCAGTCTGGGATGCTCAACTTCCTCTCCAGTTTCCACATTTCTTACTGGAAGTTCTACCAATGCTATTCCAGGGATGTAATTTCACAATGCTCAGTGCTTCAAAGCAAATGGGGATCTGTGACCCTTGCATCCAAAGACCTGTCTGAGTCAAGAGAACAGGATATTTCAAACAGAAGCGATGCTTCAGATTAAAAAAAAATGCAAAGTGCATCTTTGTAAAAGTTGTTGTTTCACACCTAGTAGAGCTCTGCCCAGGCAGGTGTAACTGGAGCAAGATTGCCCCAGGCTCACTGCTGCTGCTAAGCAACAAACATCACACCTTGTACTTATCATTTTAGACTCTGATTCTTACTTAGGCAGATTACAGGCTTGAAGGGAAGTGTCTGTAACCAATAATAGGTATTCTGAGGTGTGATTATTATTTGAATGCTGATGACATTTTAGGATGCATAATCTCTTTACTGTAAAATGAAAGCTGGTAAGTATTGGATGTGTTTCAAGCTTTATAAAAGTTTGCTTGCTTTATAAAAGTTGAATCACAACTTCCATCAGGGCTGTGATGATAAATGCCAGTAGTTTCATATAATTGAAAATTCTGTTGTTTTCATAATGACTGCAAAATCATCTACTTTGGAAAACACTTATTCTTAGATAATAGAAATATTAACAATAGCAGTATTAACAGAGTGCACAGCAGCAGAGTGTGATCAAATAGAAGAATTTAACAGAATATAAAGTCAAATACAAATACATTTTCAGTTTGTGATGAATCACTTCATTTATACACAATAAATAAATGCTGATACAAATTATATTTAAGAAAAGTTATATATGGATGCATCAGATCACTATTTTTGATTTGGACACCACAAGGATATTATGTTAAATCTCACAGATCACTATCTTTAGAAACTCTGGATAAATCTTTCCCTTTGAGTATTTTGTAATTGCAGTCTCTTCTGGCCACTGTTTCAACAGCGCTATTTCTTGACATCTTCCCTGTTTGTTTTCAAGCTTCCAACTATGACAGAAGGTATAGTTTGAAATCAACTTTTCAAGTTGCTCCATGTACATCAATTTTATTATTTCACATATTTTCCAAAGCCTGTAATATAAAATTTTTCCTAGCTTCATAATCACTACTTTTAGCCACTCATTTTGAATGATACCTGTATTTTATTCAAACATATATTTTCTTTCCATTTCTACTTTCTTCACCTGTAACCATGTGTCTAGTCAGTTACTTCCACTGCAAGTTCTCTGAATCAAGAACTGAATTTGTTTAGCATGTTAACAGCAGATTGTTTACTGAGTACAATCACACAGATTAAAAATGCCAACAATTTCGTATTTTGTTGTGTATTGTTTTGCAATTTTATGTTACAGCATTACTACAAAATCAGTTACTTTTCTATCTTCCCTTTTTGAAGCAACAGTCCACACTGGTAACTGTCTGCAAGGTAAGTACAGACATGAGGGTCTTACAAGGTGAAAGTTCAGCAATCGTGAAAAAAATAGTCCTATTCATACTGGATTTCTAGGATTAAAGGGAAGTGAAAAAAACCAGTTTTGATGCAACCTGAAAGATATGCAAGGTGAGAAGATCTGACTCAAGTTTTGGTGCCTAGACTTAGTAAGAGCACTCTCCAAGGTGACTCACACTTGACCTGCCATGGTACGAAACACCCAGTGGCAGCCGGGCAGAGATGAGACACAGGTGAAGAGAAGCCATCTTCTCTGTGCCAGAATGCACTAAGAGTCAGAAAATGGGCAGCACAAACCCACAGATTTCTAACAAGCTCCATACACAGGCCCTCAAACCAACTTCCAGAACAGTCATTTAATCAGCACTGTGATGAAAAGAAAATACAGTCACAGAACCACAGAATCAATGGGGTTGGAGAGGACCTTTAAAGCCCTTCTAGTCCAACCCTTTTGCAATGAACAGAAACATCTTCAGCTAGATCAGGCTTTTCAATGGCCACAAATTTGTGTCTCACAAAGGAGGTGCCGTATCACTCATAACCAAATTCAACACAACTGGCACTGTGCACTGGTACACAGAAGGTGACTCTGGCCCCAGCATGAAGAGAGTTCTGTGCACCATGGGTCCCACAGCTGCTCTCTAGTTATATTTCCATAAAGTTGTTTAGCTCACCAGTTTCTGCTCTCAGGGACACAAACATGAGCAAACAACACCATAGCCCCAAGTGAAATCAGTCTTCTGAACCACGTTTCTGAAAAAGTACGGACAGAACTTTCAGAGTATCTGGAAAACTATCTGAGGCTGGAGAACAGCATTTTATAAGAACTGATCCTACTCAAGAGAAGTCCAGCTCCCTGTCACAGGGCCTTGGTCACCTTTTGCCAGACCACAAATCACACATGGAAGGCCCTGCTACTGTGTAATTTTTGTAACTGGAGCACAAATGGTAAACAAAATTATGGTGAGTGTTCAAACCAGGTTTTAGAGGCTTCCTTCTATCCCATACTGGATGACCAAGAGTCAAACACTGTAGAATGTTGTGTATGGAAGGTCCCAAAACAAATTTATTTTCAAATGATACCAAGCTCCAAACAGAAATTTCCTATATATTTATTGAATTTATTTTTATTTAAATGAAAATATCTTCTGTAAACAATAATAGATTGGATTTGGATAGATTTGGAAAATAGCAGATTGTCTTTCTCTTGCATGTTACCAGACAGCTGTATGAATCGATTTCTGTTCACTTTATGATACAAACCCTATTGTTATTCTACTTCTTGTTCAATTTGTTACACTGGCTTCATTCTCAAAATATGGTCTCAAGTGAATGGACATTCTTCAGAAGAATGTCACTTTATGTATTAGTTTAATTACTTTTAACTTTACTTTCTGAGTGATTCACATTTTAGCATAGCAGACACTTCAATACTCGGTTGAAGAAATCCCATTTAAAATTTTTATTTACATAGTAGCTATGGGGGAAAAGATTTGAGATTCTGAATAGGAAAAATAAAAGAAAGAAAAGTAATATTGTTTGAGCAACTATGTAGATATTTACCATACAGTCTCAAAACCTTACTTCAGAAAATTACTTCAGATACAGAACACTGGAAGATTGAGATATCCTGCCAAAAAAAAAGTGAGTGCATCAGCTGTACTCTAAGCAGTAGAAATTCTAACAATCAAACTGTCAAATCTGAACAATAAGGAACACCTTTTTTATTTAGGAGCTGTTCCTCATAACCAGATTTAATCAAGCCTTCTTTCCATTTGCATAATTTCTTCAAAACGCTAGGGATAATGCTTTGCCATTTTCAATCTTTTTTCCTACATTATAAGCATGCTTCTATCAAGTGCGTCTTTACAGTGCTAAATAAGAAATTTTGTCTTCAAGAAAACATTAAATCTCTTTGTAATCTCTTGGCCTTACTGGCAAAATACGACTTCCTTCTGAGACAATGGGAGTGTGCTTTCTTTCATGAAAACTGTGTTTAGCAGGTGGAACCCAAATCCCCAGTCAAAAGCTGCAATAGTGCATAAAACTACCTCACTTTAGGAGATATCTCCACTTCTTCTGTTACATATTATTTTTAGCAGGAATGGCTGACTTTTCTGTTGTGCTTCCTTGCCTCCAATGCCTGACTTTTTTGCACACTCTGATACAAACCTGCAAACAGAAGACAGACATCCCCACACAATGCCTCCTTCCTCTGTCCCAATGCCCTACCAACTTTCTGTTGAATTCTGTGTGTTGAGGACAGAGCATGTTACAGGAACTGGAACTGGAAACAGGCTGGAACAAAAACAACAGGAAAGAAAGGGTGAAGAGGACTTACTGGTATGTGGTGGGACTGACGTTGATGCGGCGTGGGTGACTCCCTGACTCGAACTTGCTCGCCAGGGTGACGTTGTTCCCAAAGAGGCAATAGCGCGGCATTCTCACACCGACGACGCCGGCCAGCACCGAACCTGAGTGAATGCCTATCCTCATCTGGAAAAACACATGAGATCCACGTCAGGCTGCCCCTCCTGGGCCACCAAGGGCAATGTCATTAGCACTCAGCTACAAGCAACCCTTTCAAATAAAGAGTAAACTAAAGAAGAAAGAGTGAAGTGGAAAAAAACCAGACTCTATTCTATTCTTCTAGCTTAGATCAGATGCAGTTAAAAGAAAGAAGAACAAAAATATTATTATCTTTTCACTAAAACAATTTTCTTCTGTGCACATTTGCTGGAGACTGTGACAGTCAAAATAGAGATCATGAACAGAATAGGTTGGGATCATCCAGAACTACTGCAACATCAGCCATCTAATTACACAAATAAATACATTACAGAGGTTATTTTTGCCACCACTTCTAACACAGGCTTTGAAGTAATAGCCAGTTTTTCTCAAACTGGCAAGAAGAGTAGTTAAGTTTTATCTCCTCCATATTTTTCTTCCAAACTCTTCAAGGTCTAAGGTCTTTATCACTTTGTCAGACAGAGAGATATTGCAGTGGTGAGCATGCTGAGGACTGAGGCACCAATGATTTTAAAGGTAATTGTATCCTTCTCAAAATAAGGAGGAATAAATCCCCAGCAAATTAAAAAACCCATGCGACTATTTCAGCAATCATTCCCTGTAACTGTCTGAGACCTGGCAATTGCATAGACCTGTACAGCTCAGAGTCACCATCCAAGTTTACTTCAGAATGAATAATCAGAGATTTATTCTGCATGCATTTTAGCTAACAATTGTGTTTGCCAAGAAAATGATTTTTACAGATAGGGAAGTCTTTTTCTCTTGTTAACTTTATAACAGTTAAAAATTAAAAAGAAGATATTTATATCTTCTGAGGATACTCTTGCTCATAGCAACTGGACTGCTGCAAAACTTAAGGTGAAGGAAATAAATAGCAGCTACTAAGAGGGTCTGATGGGGTAAGAATGAGTGACTTACCTAACACCGTACTCAATATGGTCCTTTTACTTACTTAACTCACAGTTATTGCACTGTCCTTTTGTCCATCAGTCCCTAATTTTTTAATAAAAAATACATATGGACTCAAATACAAATTTAAAAAAAAATCATTTTTACTCCTTTTTTATGTAAAGAAAATGCCAGCATTTGATAACATTGGTGTCCATGAAGTTCTAAGAACATGTGGGACCCCACATTATTTCACTGACTATGGTTCTTCCCACATGCCCAAGACTTCCATCATGCAGCTAAGCACTCTTCTAATTTTGTTCCTCTCCTATGCGTCACAGACAATGGGTTCAGAATTATATCTGCTATACAGTAAGCTCCTGCATAATCTAAGGACATGTTCTGCATTTGATACTACTTACAACATTCTCACAGGAAGCCTAAAACCCTCAATCTTCACAACAAGATTGTTAATTACAGACTAGGTTCTTTGTTTTTTTTGTTCCTCTCTCCTTCTTTTTTCTTTTTTAAATCTGTGATAAGAATCACTTTAGTGATTCTTTAAGTTAAAAAGTTCACTTGAATCAAACTTTCAAACCTTTACTATGGTTTGGAAGTCAGACACAGAAATCCTTCAAATCCTCTCTTCCATAGGGCTGGGAAGCATCCACTAACTTAGTTTGCCTGCTAACATTTGTGCAAATTCATAACACTTGGGTTATTTTGGTCATCTTTTGGAGCAATAAGATTTCCTGCTTTTGCTACAACATACATTTAAACTCCACTGCCCATTACCAGTGGAAAAAAGTGCTCCTGCAGCCATGAGTTGGGTAAACAGCTGTTCTCCCTGTAGGTGAGGTCAGTACCTGCCCTCAGTGAAAGACTATGAGCAGGAAGTTTTGCTCACACAACAACGAGCATCCTTTCAATAAATAATAAACAACCTATTTACAATGTCTTGTTCTTGTGAGATGGGAGGTGATGTAGTCACTTTGTACATAATTTTAGGAACAGAGCTAATGAAACTCATTTGTTCCATTGCTACTCTGCCTGTTTATTTAAAAATCACAAATTAACTGTGTGCTGTGACCTCTTCCACAGTACATTCAATCACATGTAAAGGCCAGATTGAAACTGTAAGGAAAAGTATTAGCCTTGTTTTCCTCTAAAAACACAGGAATAAAAGTATACATTAGAGAGGATGGAAAATATGACAGTAAAAAACATACTAAGGAAATAAAATTTGCTTTTGCAATATATGCAGTGAAAGCTGAAGTTATTGTTGGTTGTTTTGTTACTTTCATTGTTTCCTTTTCATTGCTTCCTTTTATATGGCCACATAGTTTTTTATTACTCAGTGCTTCAGTGGCAGACATAAGAGTTCTTCTGTACTATCTTAAGAGATTTTTAAAAAACACTTGCTCCTACAATTGAAAAAGGTAGATATTGTCTCACAAATACAGGTTAAACTGCATAGAGAGAGTCAAAACCTGAAGTTTTCATTTGGCAGAAGAAAGTTGATGTAGGCTTTCTCAATAAAACTTAGACATAAATTACACTATGAATGGTTCACAATAAAGCTCCACATATGCTTTATTATATAGCTCTCTACAAGAAAAGAGCCTGCAAACACTGATGCTCATAAAGTATTCCTTCGTGTGCCTTATTATACCAAGAATAACCGTTATATTGGTCCTATATTAGACCATATTTTTAGAGAAATATGTTTACTTAAAAGTGTCTTTTCAAGATTTTACTTCATTTGCAGATTCGTTGTTCTGGTCTTTTCCTCACAGAGTTGAAAACTGTTGTGTTAACAGCTTCAGGCTCTTTTACAAAGGAAAAAAAAAAAGTGTGATCAAATTATTAACAAGAAGGCACTTACTGGGGCACATCAACCTTTCACATTACCCTTGCAGTAAAGAAAATCTGCCTAGACCACACAACTTAGAACAATACCAACAACAGTTACACAAATAAAGTTACAGTTCCCAGGCTATATTGTACATGTAGCCCTTATCAGCGCTCTCTCACAACAGTCACCATTAAATATTAAAAATAGCACAGAAAGTGAAAATGAGGTGACAACACTAGGATGCAATTTTTGTCTATCATAACTGTTTATTCCTTTAAATATACGTGTACTACAAATTATACATTTATTAACTGTCTTAAATGGAACATTTTTAATAAAATGCATAGTTTTCACCTGTACCAACTGTTCCTTTGTATGTCCTTAATTATTTGGCTAAAGATAATAGGGAAGTTTTAGCTGATGCAAATTCAGATGCATTGTGCACACAAATGGAAAGGTGACTCTTTGGAAACTATCACAAAGAGAAGACAGCTGTGAAAAAAAACAACCAGTAAATATCATTCCTCCAAGAGGTAAGGAACAGTGAAGATACCCACAAAAGCCAGACATTTCTAAAGCATTATCCTGGAAGGCACAATGGCAAAACCGACACGAACAGGTGGGAAAAATACTGAGAGACCTGTGAGAGATGTTTTAGATGAAGAGGGACAACTTGAAATGAGTGCAATGAAAAACAAGAAAGAAAGATTAACAGATCTGATCTCTGCAAGAGCTGTGGTAATAGTGAAATGGAGAAAAGCTGATGAGTCAGAGGTGTAAAAGAAAAGCAGCCTGCATTGACCAATGCAATGTGAGAGGAAAGATGTGGCTATGTGTGAAGCCAAAGAAGCTTCCAAAGCTTGTATTAAGAAAGTAGCAGTATTTGAATATTTTTTACTGGATAAGGCACAAAGAGCAGAAATTTCTGATACCTGAGTGACCAGAAGGATAGTGATTTTGTTTAGCAGAGATAAAGAAGAAGATTAATAAAGAAAGATGAGAAAGATGAGAAGCACTGGTCACCATCTAAAATGAGCAGTGGAAATGTGCCAGAAGTGGTATCAGTGAGAGCTGATAGTGCAGACTAGACTGCAAGAGGAAAGTCAAGAACAAACAGGAACAAGGATGAACAACACAAAAATATTTGTTCTTTTTATGAACTGAACATTCTGTTACTGAATTCTTCTGATGTCCCAAATCTGAAAAAAATGTATGTTACTTCTTTACACCTCCTCATTGCCAAAGCATTATTTTCCTCTTTTATATCCAGAAGAACTGGGGGTTTTGCTTTGTTTAGTTTTGTTTCTTTTTTTATCTGCCCTTCAATTTCAATTACTTGCAATTGCCTGAATGCCTTCTTAGGCACGATACTGAAAACTATACTCTTACATCAAAATAAAGCCTATTCCAACTGAGATGAGAGTAAATGCAACACTGAAAATTCTAAACAACCCATCTAAAATTAACCTTATAGGCAAGTGGCAAAAGTATTTTAATAACAGTAAATGAATGCAGTGGCATGCCTGAAGTAAATTTAATCATTGCTAATTTGCTTCTTAATAGCTTTTTCTGTTAATCAGTACTCTCAAAAAAAAAAAAAAAAAAAAGAAAATCCAGTCATTTTCATTATGGTCAAAGCTCTTGAGTTTTTTCTCTTTTGAAACCTTTTCGAAAAATGTATTCTCCTTCCTCTTTCTGTATTTCTCCACATAATTTTCAAGACAAAAATTAAATGCAAGTGGAAAGACAGTCGGAGAAGTAGCACTTGCTTACTCAATAATGTTTTTGAAAACCTCCTCAAATCCAAAATTTTTTGACCAATATATGTTTGCGTATTGATAAGCAATAGAATACATTAACCTTATTTCTCTTCAGTCAAAACTGAGACATTGCACTACAAGATTTAAAACAATTCTTTATTAATTAGACCACAGAAAAATCGTTCAAACTGTAATGATTTCTGAAAGGAAAATTAAACAGGTTTCAAATTATTCCTCAAGCTTCATATGTACATGGTGCTGAGCAAAAATATTTGCAATTTTTGGTATGGGCTTACAAATCTATTTTAAAAAGCATAATTCATGCTTTATTAAAAAAAAAAAGACTAATAGGCAATAGCATGGAGAATTGCATAAGGGTATGACTGTGAAGAATGATTTCTGAGTTGAAAAGAAAAGGACTGCAAATATTTTTGCACAGCACCATGTACATAAGAAGCTTGAGGAATAATTTAAAACCGGCTTACTTTTCCTTTCAGGAAACATTACAGCTTGAACCATTTTTCTGTGGTCTAATTAATAAAGGGATTATTTAATAAACTGAAGGGAAAAGTAGGAAGAAGAAGATGCTGTGGGTACCTTTATTTTTGTCTTCCAGTAAAGAGTAGTTGATACTAAAACATGCAAGCAGACTTTCCAACTCACACTAAAGGTAACTACGCAACCTGTCTTCTGATAAGCACAGGGTGAAAAAACATGCTCATTTCCAAAGTTCTCTCTCTGCAACCAGAAACTTTTAGTTCAGGGATTTCCTGAGCCAAAAGAAATTCTTTTTGTAGAGAAAAGGTGTTTGATGTTCAGTTCCTCCCCAAATATGAATTAGAGTAACATTTCAGCATGCATTCTTTTTTTGCACCACACACTGAAAGAAGGACCTTAATAAACAGCTCTCACACTCTGAAAAACACACTGCCATGCTAGAAAGAGAAGTCTCAGTTGTCTCACAGGTTAACTGCATCCAGAAGGACACAGAATCCATTTTCTCAGAACTGTCTGCCTTGCACAGACACAGATGAAGGAGAGAGGGCAGGCTGGGAAGTAGGTGACACAGCTTGGAAAACAACCACAGGCAGAAGTGATCCCCCGCTCTGCCAACCTGGAGCTTTTCAAGCCTCAATAACGTGACTGACTGACAGCTGCTCAAGACTTTGTGCTAAGCTGAGCAGAGCTCAGGGCTGGCACAAGGCAGCAGCTGCATGAAAAGAGTTCCAGGCACACGGATGGCCCAAGCCAGAAAAGCAATTAAATACAATAGAAAGCATTCTGCTGGATCAGGACTTTTGGTCTCTGCCTCAACAATGTACATTAGTATCTATACAGTAACATTTCTTAGACAAAAGCACTCCTCACTTTCTGGCCTAATATACTGATTGACACTCCGTGTTTCAGTATGGACCTTCTCCCTTCTGTCCTTGCAGTGTCCTTCAAAAAGGAAAAATTCACCTCTTGCATGGTGTCTTAGCTATTAGCCCATGACACTGAGCCAGATTATTTCAAACAGAATCTGCCAAATTCTGTAGGGTGTTTTCTGCTCTAATATTTTCTAGCAGCTTCTACAGCAGCGCTATCTGTAAATCCCAACAAATTCCTTGCACAGGGAGATTTACTTGTAAAATGTCTTAATGTAAAACAGACTCTCCAGAGCTCAGAGGTCTAAAATCAGGGCCCCACACCAGTGAGTCAATGTGCCTTTCTGCTCCTTCAGAGGACTGCAGGTTGATAGGACTGACAGCTACGTCCTGACATATGCTTTAGTGTGTGGGTTATCTGTATTCTTAGATAGATTTATAAATATCACAGTGCCTTTCTGGAAAGGGACATATGACAGTACAGCTCACTACAGAATTGTTGCCAAGGAACAGACCTGCTCAGAGGAAAATTTAGATCACTTGAATTTCACAAGGTGTTCTATAGAACTAAACTACAGAATACATTCCCCCCCATCCCTCCCTCCCATTTGAATATCATTTGGAGAAATAAACACTTAACTTCTTTACTAATCAGAATTTCCTAGATTTTTCACTCAAAGAATTATTCAACCCATCTGAAGCAAATTACACAGCAAATTATACAAAGAAAAATAAGGTAATAAACTAATAAGAGTGAATGCCTTGGGATCAATAAATCCATTTTAAGTAGTTATTGGGTAAGGTAATCATGTGGTTTGTGCAAAAAAGATGCAATTAAATTATAACCAATGTGATGCACTTTGCATATGTACATCCCTGGGCTATGGTCTTGGCATACAGTCACTTCTACTGAATGTGGGAAAAGGCGCTATGAATCATTTCTACATAAAGAAGCCCCAGACTTGAAGGATGAAATTAGTTCTCTCTTTCCCTTGAAGTTCTTCTGCCATGAGCTAAGCTAGCCCTGCTTTGAATAGTGGTTGGATTACTTAACCTCCAGAGGCTCCTTGCAGCTTCCTTTATTTCACAACTCCATATTTCATAACCTGTGTTGAGAAATTATACACCTGTGAGTCTCCATCAGCAGTATGAGGTAGAATTAAATGAAGTAAAAACAAAAATGAAGACTCAGACTAGTTTTGGGAGCTCATGAGTTCTAGCATCAAAGGAAAATTTACACTGGGGCAAGCTATTTTTGAGCCAAATGGGATCATGTGAATTCAGTATGGAACTGCTCAGTGTCTAGGTTAGAAGAAGATTTGGGTCATCTGTAAGGAAACTTCTGACCTGAAATTATTTACTGGAGGGGGTTTTGAGTGGAGAGGTGGGTGTTAAATGACGTAAATGAGAATTTTCAGAGCTGCTAAACAGGAAAATAAAACCTGTATCCTTCCCCTACAGTTCCAAAGAAAAAACATTAAAGTTAATGTGCCTTTTCATGAGCTGCTTCTCACTCACCAATAAAACATTGCATTTCATTGTTGATGGGGCATTTAATCAAAACCACCTTTTATTGTTTTCTTTAAATAGTAATTTCCACAGTAGGAATTTAATTACTATGTGAACCTGTGTGTTCAGGCACTTAAAAAAGAGCTAATCACTTATACAAGCCCACATAACAGTGGAGGATTTTTCCCAGCCTCCCCACCACTGACACCCAAAAAAGAAAAATATTCATCAGAAAGTTCTCTTTGATCCCTGGTGTAGGAGGACATCTTTGTCTCACAGTGCCATCATATGACATATACTGAATGGATTGGGTGATACTTTAACAAGGATAAATGACACATGCTCAAAATATTTAAGAGAAAAAAAAAACTCTATTTAAAAAAAAAGTCTGACCTAAGTGTTTTAACCTCAAGTATCAACATTTGATACTTTTCCTAATTTAGTAATTTAAGGTAAATTTCATCTAATTGCAGCGACCTAGAAGTTAGCCAGCCTCATTTAAGTTAGGTTTTTAGACTCCTGATAAACAGGAGGTAAATAACCTCAGGGCTGCAATTCTTCATATTTTAAAATTGGCACACAGAAGAGGCTGAATCATCCACTCCTGAACCTGTCTTAATTCTCCTGGTGGAACAGAGAGGGACATTTAATTTTAAGTTTAACCTGGACACCTCATAAACAGACAGCTGAAGAAAGGTGAGATGAAATCAACTCTCAGCCTGGCAAAGTTGACACACTTTTACCTTTATGTAAAATGAGCCACACTCTTGCGCATAAATCATCAAAAATACTGGTGTTGATGGATGGGACCCCATCAGAAGATCACTCTATTTGTAGAACTGCAGAAATTTCTTCAGATGTTTTAATGCAATGGTCTTTGAATCTAGCCTGCAGCCTTTGAAATGACCTTTCAATGGCAGAGTCACGCTTCATCTTTTGACCACAGGACATGTTCTTATACATCAATGAAAGCCAGACTGATCTGCTTTGGGAAGAGCTTGGAACCAATCAACAAGGATCATAGCAGCTTCTAAACAGAACCACTGATCTGCAACAATCTTACAGTTTTACTACTAGAAGCAACCTTATCTAGCCTCTACAATAATGATGTATCAGAGTCTTCCCAATGGCTTCCACACTATTAATGAAATTAATCATTTAAACCTCTACCACCACAAGGTATGTTGATACTTTTTGCACGAAGAGGAGATACATTTTAAGCCTGTAGTTTCTACTGGATGCACCAGCTTCTTGCAATCAGCACCAAGGCAGATATAATCAAAATAAAAAATTGATAAACTCCCTGCTCCATATGGACACAGTAGACATGATAAAAAACCCCAAAAAAAACAGTGGGTCAGGTTTTAAAAATGTATCTTTTCTTAAGTTGGGAAAAGCAGACAGACTGCTTCCTTCATCACTTCTCAGTCTAACAGTCATTTATGTTGAAAAAGACCTCTCAGATTGTTGAGTCCAACCAACCTTTGGCTGATCACCACCTTGTCAACTAGACCACAGACTAAGTTTCACATCCAGTCATTTCTTGAACCATTTAATTGGCTGTATTGTCTGTTAGACTGAGAAGTGTGTGATTCTGTGACTCTGTGATATAGAGAAATACCTGAAAAAAGTCAATTTATGCCCTCTTTTGAAACAGTCAATCAAGGAATGACCACATGAAAGATAAAAGGCTAAGGCAAGCTTTGTATAAAGACTGTGTAGAATTGCAGGCTTTAATAGCTAAAAAATAGTTTGCTTCTTTGTAGAGAAACTTAAGGCACTGCTACAATCACAGAGACTTGAATACTAAATGCAAATACTAAATGAATACTAAATGTGCAACATTACAACTTGTTCTCATGCTCAAATCAAAAATAAATATAAATCTGCCTGTAAAGTAAAGAAAGTTTCCACATGACAGCTGGGACATACAGATATTTTATACCTTATAGGTTCCAATGTTTGAACAGCTCACTGTATTAGATAACCATTAGCACCTTACTCTATAATGATAATGCTGTTGCGTTCCTTTGCTTGTTCATGAGTTTGATTTTAAGAACTGCAATTTCTACAGACTGAACACAAGACAATGTGAGATGATGACAATAATTTTTGCAAAACTTACCCAACTCTTAAGCCAGGAGCAAACCTCGACAGCTGGCAGTGGAGTTTGCATACAAAGGGAAATGAGGCTCTGTGACTGCACAGATCTATAAACAAGGGACTAAAAGACTTCACCTTGGCTATAATTGGGAAGGGGTTTATTAATACTCCTTATTGCCCTTTGTACTTCACCATCACAAAGCTGCAGACCTTTGCAGGGAAAGTGAATTCCTCCTCAGTGAGCTCAAAATACACATTCACATAAAATGATTTTTCTGAAGTCTTTCAGACAGCAAATCCAGACAGTTGTGAATAACTTCTGCATACAACAAAGGGAATTAGCACAAAGAGAAAGGCAGCTGGTTTGCACTGAACTGAGGATTTTAGCAAATTATCTAAGCATTTAGTGAGTCTCCTGATTCCTGTATAGACAGCATTTCAGCAAGTCAATCAAACTTTCTTGACACTACAAAACAAATCATAACAAAAGCTAGGATCAGAACTCAAAAGTATTCTGTACAATTTTGTTACCTTCACTGAAAATCTAGGTTTAAAAAAGGACTTTTGTAAATAAAATGGTTAATGAAATGAATGAAAAATCACTCTTTTGTATGCAACTCATACAAAATGAAACATTTTCTATTCCTATATTTAAGGTGGAAATCTACAAGCAATATCTGATTGTTATTCAACATCAGATGTACCATGAATAGGAATGCGATACTATTTCACTTTTTAAATTGCTTCAGAGAAAATTCTTAACTGCACTATAATTTAAAGAAGACGATTCAGGATAAATTTGAATTTCTGGTGTTTTCATGACTAGAAAGACTTTGATCTTATTTTCAAAAAATTAGCAAATGAATGCCTGATGATGTCAAGAATATGATAAAACCCAAACAAAGACTAATTGCTCTCAGATGAAGGTGAATCACTTATGGGAAGGAAAGATTTCAATGTTCAGTCTAATGACTTTCCTTCATTTCATTCAATGATCTCTCCCACTGTGTCTAACACTCATCCCTCTCTCAGAGACACACTGACAAAGAACAAAGCATGGCAACACATACAGTGGTTTTTGGCTTGTAATTTCCATAAAAAATAGCAATCTTAATGCAATTATTATAATAATTTCTTTTCTGTGGGTTATGCAGTTTGCAATTGAAAAATTTAAACATTAATATGCATAGCCAAGATTATCTCTGCCCATCTTCACCAGCTTTTATCAATTAATTTCTATTTCTATAATCCACAAACATACAGAAAAAAAATTAAGCATACTTATGCTATTATTTGTGTGAGTATGACCAGAAAAGAAAGCCAGAGACTTTAAATCTCAATTACCCATGCATGTTCTTTTGAAAATGTAAAACTAATCTAGTTTGGGAGGCAGTAGAAGATGGTAGCATGGCATATCTATAACTTCCTTGTTTGTCACTGCTCTCCAGCCAACCTTTAATAACACCAACTGGGTGCATTTGGCTGCTAAGGGGCACAGACCCCCAGCCCTGGATTCTGCTTATCCAGCATTCTCATTGCTTGCTTCTTTCCTGCTGTTGCTCCCAACTGATTATGCTTTATTTGAAACTTTTCCAGTCAAATTCTTCAACCAAGAAGTGGGCAAAGAACCTCTCTTGGTGCAACCTTTTCTGACAAGTCCCTTAGCTCTAAGTCTCATTCTTTATTCCTTTCTTCCCAAATGATGCAAGATGTGTTTTCATTAAAAAGAATTCCTTTATTTTTTTGGTGCCTTGTTCTTTTTCAGTGTGTCTGAGAGGAAGACAACTGTGAATATTATATCATGAAAATTTGATAATTTTTATTTGTATTTAACATGAGTTGAAATTTGTGGATAAATGAAATAAAGTAGATGAAATCTCACTCATAGTTGTGTGTAATAAATAAAATTCAGCATAATCTATTTTTATTTATTGTATTTGTTAATGATCTGCAATAAACAACACACAATGCAAGAAAATGGATCCTGCAAACTGAATGCATCTAGAAATATACTCTGAATTAAATATACACAATTTAAGAGAGAAAGCTGGGAAATTCTGAGTGAAGATCAAAATGAACTTGAGATAGCCTGCAATCTTATCACATGAAAGAAGTAATCTGGGGTTATAAACATCATCTGACACCTATATAATTTTATTTATTTATATTCCTACATAATTCACTAAGCCTATTAAGTTAAAACCTAGATACTGTCAACAGCTGTGATTTCTGAAAAGATCAAGAATCTCTTCAGAAAGGATTTAATTAGAGGGAAACTAAAAATCTGTAAATGCTTACAGCTTGGTTAATTATTCCTCAATAGGGGAAGTGTGATAATCATCTACCAGTATGTGCAAGATGTTCATATCAAAGAAGGATGTATAAAATAATACAATTGAAATGAAGACATAGGTGAATATCCAGCTTATCTAGGCCTATACAGACCGTACTGTATGACAGTGACAAGTTTTTGAGGTAAATGTGCTAAGTTACATCATTTCATTATGGCACTACTGAAACACTGGAAAACACATTGTGAGGATGTTGACTGGAAGATGGACAGGATCTATTAACATATGTGTGTCTTTTTTAACTCTAACATCATACTGCATTGAAGGACAACTAATTAAAAAGTGGTGTTACATTTGAGGGTTTCAAATGACAGCTGCAAAGTCTGTTTTCCTGTCATCCTTAAGAACAGATGGGGTGGGAGAAATATTTTTTAATGTTCTGAAACCACTTAAAAAAACAGAATTTTGAATTTCAGCTCAAAGAGAAATTGTGTACCTTCGTTCACATTGTCTTTAGAATTTTACTAAAACTAAAAAAAAATGTAGACAGCAGCAGTGTTGAACCCATTTTACTCATGCTATAAACTCAGATATTTAACATCCTTTCTGTGATAATCATACAATGATCAATGTCAACAACATACTTTGCAGTAACAAGCACACCCATGAATAGCAAAACAGTGCAAGCTTGACAGAAAACATTTGTATTAGAAAACAAAAGTTTTAGACAGTCATCCTTGCATGATGAATTCTCAGTTCTGTTACTACACTGCAATCATATCTAGTCATGTTATTTTGGCATTGGTCTGCTCCTCATGATCACAGCTAAGCTTCCTGTGGATAACTAACAAAACAAACCCTTTCACAGGAAACACTTTGGCAGCTGCACATTCAGCCTCCATGAGAATGACAGGAACAATCACCTCACTAAAGGGCAGCAACCTCCAAAGTACAACTTAGTGGTTGTGCTTTTAAACCATTCCACATGGTTTTGAAGCACCTGCCCCAAGTGCCCCTATTTACTTTACATTGCTTCACTTCAAGAAATGGTTTGTTCTGCATAAAATAGAACCTTGTTAAAGAAAATTAAAGCAGTAGCTCTTCTCAAGATGTACACCAAAGTTAAGACAAACCTTTAGAGGCATATCAGTTTGTAAATCAACATTTGATCTTTCAGATCTGTGGAGGCATTTAGTATGGTAGAGACATTTAGTATGAGGAACAAAATCACTTCAAGTAAAAATCTCAAAAACATTAAGTATAGATGGAAGGGCCTCAGCACAAACTCCATTAATCCACCAATCCTTTTCTGTTGCAGTGATCTACTTGAAGAGCTGGCACACTTATTGTGCCATGAGTGACAGTGGCAACAGCAAAACTAACTACTTTCCATTGACTTTTCAAGCCTGTGATCATGAATTTAAAAATGTAGGTGCTAAAATTCTAGTCAGTAACTGACATGCTATAAGAATAAATATATTACCAAGTAAAAAAGTTATGGGTCTCTTAGAAATGTTCTAAGGACTGAAATGTAACTTTTAATTAGAGTGGTAAGGCTCATGAAATTAAGAGATTCACTTACATAAAAATGCTGTAGATGATCCTTGAATGAAATTAGTCAAAACATATTTAAGATTTCTCATTGCAAAAGTGTTTAAATCCCAGAAGCTTCCCACATTAAGGTTTGGCTTCATATACTTCAAAGCTGTAGCATGTTAAATTCCAATTAATTCATAAAAGGTAGGCAGTGTGTGTACAAAAGATATTTGCAACAAAAGACTGCATTATGGTGTGTCTCAAAGCTCATTATAAAGCAGCTACTACAGTGGACTGTGTCTGATAAATCACCACAATTTTTCTTCATTTAGTGTTACTTAGAAATTGATCTTGGTTTGTAAGCAAATTCAGAGAATCATAATTTACTTCTAGTAATCCCCATGGGAAAGATGAATAATGTTCAGACTACATTTTCCACAGACACCATTCCCTATTGTAGAATTGTGGGAAGAGTAATGAAAACTCTTCCTTTTCTCTGAAATAAATAAATTAATTTCTATAGAAATAAATAGAAGCTTTCTTCAAATCAAAAACCATCCAAATTCATGCAGCTGAACTTAATAAGCAAATTTGAGCAAACAGAAGCAATAAAGTGTGCGTTTTATTAATGTCTGTCTAAATCATAGAACAATGTATCTCAACAGACACGCAGATTTTTTTACAAATTATGCTTATGTGTGAAGAGCCTGCTAACAAGGAAGTACACTTCCACATTATTCACAAGGAAATTTTGCCAAGCAAACACAAGTTCTTTGTATCTCTAATTTCTGCCACACTGAGAAAGGCTATTTTAAAATTTGAATACCTTTAAAGCTATTACCTGCACTGCACATTTCAGTGAGGCACACAGACTCCAAGCTGTGCTAAGATCAACTTGTTCAGATCTGACCCAATATAGCCAGAGAATCACAGCACTGCTGCTGGGTCAGTCCAAGGAGGACTATCCTGACACAAACCATGGCAGTGCTCAACACCCATAAAACATTGTCAGAACATGGCAAATGAAGAATAATAGCTTTCCAGCCTTCCTTGCTTCCAACCAGCTCTGAGTCTTCTGAGGTAAGAATACATCACCTTCTGCTGAGTTCCACGTTCTGTGATGCCCTCATTAGATTGTTATGGCTGCTCAAACTAAGTGGAGCAAACCAGAACAGATAACTCTGATATTTGCCTGTCCCTGAGTCCCAGCATATTTCTGGTCATCTTTCTTTGCAGCAGATTTTTCAAAGCTATGCACTGAGTGGACTCCTCAGATGTTCACGGGACTGAAGGGAGGCTTTGTTGTAACCTTTGTTCAGGCACTAATTGATGGCAGCTTATTTGGCTGCATCTCCTCTTTCCTTGGTCTGCCCTCCTGGCTCTAAGTATGAGGTAATGATAAACCCAACCCAACTCCACAGTAAGAGTCCCTTTTCCCCTCTACGTATCCGTGATTTTATTTAAATAAAGCAATTCATGAATTTTAAAATATTTTTCATAAGAATGGGAATCAGTTCTGCTCAACCAGGAGACATCTAGAAACCTTCCCCAAAAATGATTTCTAAAAGTAACAGTTTTCAAAATGTGCCATTTCTGTGGGGGTCACAAGTGGTGCTTCTGACGTCACCTCAGTGTAGTCCTAGAGAGTTTAAAACAGAAGGTAGCATCAAAGCACATGATTTATCTCCCTGCTTTCCCACCCAGTTAGCCCTGTGCTGACACCCACAGCTGACAGCACGCTGCAGCAGATCTGCATTACACACAGAGCAGTGTTCAAACCTTGTTACTCAACTCTCACTGACTCAAAAGGTGCCTGGGAAAGGATTTGGGCCAAAGGCAGTGTAGGACAGCAGACAGCTATGCAAGCTGGTGAGTGGACAGTATGCTGTGGGATGCTTAGGATGCCTGGGTTTAATGAAAACAGCAATTAGGAAGGGAAGAGGGACTTGTGGATTAAGGCTGTGACACAAGATAAAACACAGGCCTTCCCCAAGGCATTCATGGCAAGGACAACAATATATGTTCATCCATACTAAGCCACAGTGATCCTAAATGCTGTAGCTAACAAATCCTAAAGGCCATAATTAATATGTCTGAGCATAACCACACTGAGCAAAAGAGAATCTCACTCACAGAAAATGACTTAAAAGCAAAATTCAAGGCAAGGCAAAATGAATGGGAGAGGAGGAGCATGGAGCAAGGGGACCAGTGACAGTCAAGTTTTGGTATGCTAAGTCCAGAGTGAAACATGGCAGTAACAGAAAAATATGCACATCTGTTTTTCATGTAACAGTAAGAATTCCAGATGTGTCACAGTATCCATGGGAAAGCTGTAATTCCTCCAATGGTAATGGGCTATAAAGGTATCAACTTCTGTTAACCCAAACTAATGAGAGACCCCAAGTCACTGTCATTTTGGAATCTTGTCCAACTAAATTGTCAATATGCTCAGGAAGAGGTTGCATCTTGATTATTCGTAACACTGTTGTGAGAGTCTATGACACATCAGGAGATGGGCTTAGCAATGTTTGCAAGCAGAATGAATCCAAGTGAATGCTTTCCAGAGAGGGTTATATGCCCTCTCTCTATGTATTCACATATGCACGGACACACATCCTACTGAGGAAGACACAATTCCAGTTAACAGTTGCTCTTTGCTGCTGTTCTTGGAAAGGAAGCAACAGAAAAACTGGTATTACAGGCCTCTCAGAAAATTCCTCAAATTTCAGTGCTTTCTACAGCCTGTAAACTTGCTATTCAGTTCTTATGCTTGCTGTTCAGAGTTGTTTATCCTATTGACTTTTTGTTCCTTTTCCATTTCTGTGGAGGAGAGAAGGAATGTATACACAGAAGAACTTTCAGGAAGCCATTAGGGTTCCCTATTGCTTTCTGGTCTCCAGAAGACAAAACTAAAAGCAGTCATCTGGTGCAATTTGGTCATAGCTCGAAACAGAGGTATTTACAGTGTAATTTTTTGGGATTCAGATGCCCACTGAGCATACAAGAGATTCTAAAACATGCATTTATTTCTCACTTTCCAATTTCTCAAGAACACTTTTTGATTCCTCTTGCAAAACATTGTTTAAAGCTTAGATTTAATTTTAATATTAGTGTTATGTGGGCTGTGCATTGATGATTCTTGCTGTTAGGGTTAGCAAGAAAAACATTCAGTTTCGTACACATTGCACTTCTTAAACATCTTTTCTGAGAAACAAAACTGAAATGACAAAGCAATGACAGGCTCAAGAACAGCCATTACTCTATTTGGGGCTTAATGGTACTCCCTCATATGGGGTGTGGGATATTTACCTTTTCCTAATGTAAGCCATACAGGCTAAGCTTTGTTCTCCCCACTCCCCTCAAACACTGGCTACTCCTAATAACAATTTCTCTTACCAGAAATCTTAATCTATTTTAAAAACCCATAAAGGAATGCATTTACAATAAATCTTGGTTTAATGTGAGCAAAATATTTCACCAAAACCATATAAAAAAAGAAACCCTGGGTGGCTATTATTACAGAATTGTCAAAACCAGCAACAAGTATGACATATACCTACCTCACAATTCTAGGTGAAGGGAAGTGGAACCCGACATTACCACTATCCAGGATGCAATGCTTACTGAAAATCAGTCTGGAAACTCTGGAAAATTAGTCTGGAAACTCAGACTGTCTTATAGATTATTGTTTGTAGAGTGTGGCTCCCTAAATTTGTTAAGACATAACAGGAGAGACAGTTCTACTGCGGGAACAGCCTTCCTCCATTCTGCAAAAGGTACATTTGCAAACAATCCCACTGATTCTGAATGGCTGTTCATTTCTTTTTAGTCATCAACAGTCAGACCAAAAAACTTATTCAATGAGTTCACAAGGGAACAGATCTTAGCAGAATTAATCTCATCTCCTGTAAACAATAGCCTTCGTGTGTGAACAAGAGTAGACTTCATTATTTAGCTATTTGCCATTCATTCTCATGCCTCTAAAGCTTTTCTTCTGTCCAGACAGCAGAACATCACATAATTTAGGTATCCAATATACACAATGCAACAAATGGCAAGCATCAAGGAAGAGCTCATGAAAAACAAAAAGCCTAAGAATTCTTTGGCAAATGCTCCAAAGTAATGAAAGCTCTGAGAACAGAAGAAGAATGTTATAGTGTACTCAATATTTTTATGACTAGCAATTTCATAAGTTTCCTATGAGTCTGTTGAGGAGGAAATGGGAATGTATAAACAAACCACAAGAACATGGTCTAGTGGTGGACTTGGCAGTGCCGTGATAATGGCTGGACTTGATGATCTTAAAGGTCTTTCCCTACCTAAACAATTCCATAATTCCATGATTCTATTGTATAAAAATCTGTAGGGTAACCACACTGAAATAGATACCATGATCTCAGTCACAGCAAACAGAATTTTTGTAGCTTTTGTTATCTGAGCTATCCTAGCTATTAAATATGTCATTCCTTCAGAAAAAGGAGTTGACATTTAGCTGCAGAGATCTGTGACTAGGAACAGGCAATAAATTAGATAAGAATGTAAGAACAACTGTACTGAATCAGACCAAAAGAGCATCTAGTGCAGTAGTGTGGCCTTGGAAGCAGACATAACAGAGAGCCCAGTATGCAATGGATGGTACCCTGGAGACAAATGGGGTTAAATGAAGGACTCACTGAAGCCTTTGAAGGTTTTTTTTCCTAGTTATGATAGAGAAAAGGTTCCAGGGAGTGCTAAACAGGACACAATCATGCTTTTTTCTCATTGAAGTTTAAGAAAAGTGAGACTGAAAATTTGAACATCAAATAATTTTCTAAGAGATGTGAAGTTTTGTGAAAAACACATACAGAAATAAACCCCCTAAGTTTGACCTCCATGTCGTCTTTAATTTTACCTTTGAAAAAGTCATTATTCAAAGTGAAAGGAGACTAATATTTTGGAGTTAAAAATAATGAAACAGTCACTCTGCATCTTACAAAAATACTTTGTCCATGCTAAAATTAGCATGTAATGAAATTAAATTAATTAGTTTTTCAGAGTTTATGTAGGAAAAGGGTCACTAATTTTCATGTTGTCTTGGTGAATATAAGCTAAGAATAGCCACCATGAGCAAATTCTTGAAGACAAATAGACTTGTAACATAGAGAAGAAAATGTTCATTCTTTCTATATTTATATCCCTTTCAGTATCTGTGAACTGAAATGACAGTTTCTCCTCAAAAAATCCAAGTCTAAACAAAGGCAGCTAAATGCAAAAGATTTTCTACTCAAATAAAAGGACCTGAGTTCAGCCCCCAAAGCACTTACATTTACAAATGTATAGTTAGCTAAACCAGGTTTGAAATTATCCATAAACGCTGGACCGTATCTGATTAAATAAATAGGCATTTTGGTCAAAAAGACATCTGAATGAAGCTCTTCTCTAAGTTCAAGCAACCAGTGTGCTATGAGATGATCACATTTTCAAAACATTTTAAGTAAGCAAGATGGGCTGTAAACTGGGAAAGATGAAAAAACATACACAGATGCAAACTGAAATAACAAATAAAATATCAAAGTTCTATAAACAGGGACTATAAATACAAATTTTTGAGTGTACTATCTACTTTAAAGTTTGGATTTTATAGTGGTTCTCATTGTCCTACCTGAAATGCCCCCAGATGCCTGATTTTCAAACCACAAAGCTCAATTATTTTCTGACTATCATAACACCTTGAGATCATAGCATTTATTAAAAAAACTCACAGAAACACTTATTGGAATAACAGGGAAATATATGTGTCATTTCATACTATATATTTGTTGTCACTGTCCTAGATCAGTCAAGAAAAAAAAAAGACTTCTTCAATTTAAGGTTTTGTAAAAGTCTGCTTCTTTTACGTAAAGCATATTGATGTTCCCAAAGGGAACAATAACTCTAATTCTGCAAAGTGTTGTTTGTGGCTACAGAGTGGGCGCCACTATGCAGAAATGACAGTAGTAAAGCAGTAACAACAGCAGTTAGTTCCTTTCCCAAAGAACTGTATGGCAGTTTAAAAAATCTCCCTATTTTTAGGACTCTTTTTCTTCTGGTAAAGGTTTTTACTCATTTTTTTCATCCATTTTTTAAAATGCAGCACAAATGGACCTACTACAACAAAGTAAGTTGTCACAGAAAGAAAAACAGGTACTCTGAAGAGAGATGATAGAAAAGACAAATTTTCAGAAAGGCACATAGGGATTTAATTACTCACTTTCCATTTAAACTCTACAGAAAAGTGAAAATACACACTGTTGTAAAGAACATGCTATGTCTCTCAGATGAACATCAAATTTTACCAATGTAAACCTATCATCCTGTTACCTGGGCCAGAATAACTAACGAGCTCAGTCAAGTCTGGATCTGCATGGCTGGCTGGGAAGCAGCCTAGCTGGAAGGGATCTGGGGGTCCTGGTGGACAAGCTGGCAGGGCCAGCAGTGCCCTGCTGCAGCAGCAAAGGCACGCTGGATCCTGGGCTGCATCCGCAGGGGCATCACTGCACAGATGGAGACCTGAACATCCCACCCTGCTCACCCTTTGTCACCGCGCCCAGCGCTGGCCCCGCTGCTCAGCAAGGACACAGACAAATTGGAGTGTCCAAGGGAAAAACACAAAGATGGTCATGATGCTGGAGAGTCTGTCCTGTGAGGGACGCCTGAAGGAGTGGGGCCTTTCGTCCCTGCAGAAGAGACACCTAAGGGAGGAAACTCATGACAGTATTCCAGTACTTAAAGGGCAGCTACAAACAAGACAGAATGTCACCGAGGACTCATGGACATGACAAGGGGTGACAGGTACAACTTGCACCAGAAGAGGCTTCATCTCAACATAAGAATTAATTTTTTTTTACAGTGAGAACAATCAATCACTGGAACGACATCCCTAGGGATGTGGTGAAGTCCCCATCAGTGGAGGTGTTCAAGCTGTCCTTGGACAGGGTGGTCAATAATGTCATCTGGGCACAAAAAGTTGCACCAGCTGATCTTCTGAAATCCTTTCCGACCTTAAAGGTTGTTCTACGATTTTGTGATTTTTGACAACTTTGTTACAATCAGTTTTTGTCATTTTAGATATCAAAATAATGGTGAAAGTATTAGAATATTTGCTAAATGTCAAGAAATATCTTATTCATCTAGGAAAACTATATCTCAGCAAGAAACATCCAGAGCTTTTGCTTTATGGAGTTTTTGCAGGAGGCTAAAATGAGATCGCAGAAATACATCTCTTCCCATCTTCCTTCTCAGGGTAGATTCTTTTCCTGGAATGAGGCTCCAAAGCCAGACAAAAATCAGGTTTTCCTTCAGGATAATGATCACTTTGGCCCCTCCAAGTTCTGCCAGGTGGAGAAATCCTTGTAAATTCTAATCCACTTTTCCTTATACCACTTTGCCCTTGCTTTTCATTGCTGCAATCAAATAGGTCACATGGCAGGACTGAACATCCTCAGATTATTTGTGCTTTGTTTTCCCTCCTACTCCATTCAAAACTAATGCTTTTGCCTCTCATCTCCTCTCTCTTTAAAATACTAAAGCAAAACCAAAATCCAATATAAATATGGAGATTTTTATGCTAAAAAAGTTCAAATTATTCAACATAAAGTTTCTGAAGAGGATTATTTGCATTGAATTACTTTTACCCTAGTTTAGATTTAAATGAGGTATTTGAACAGAAAAAGGCTGTCACAAATCCCTTGGAAATACTGGCATTTTTTTCCAAAACACTCTATGTCTCATATGAAAGAAAGCTGAAATACCATGAAACATTTAGTTTATGGATTTATTTATGACAGGAAATGCATTCTTCCTTAGGGAACTAAACTATTCTGAAACTGTTGAACAATGTTGCTGAACTTGTCAGCTCCAAACAGAAGGCCAAGTACAATCCTCCAGCATCCACCCCTCATCTGAACTGTTCACTCAAATATAGCACAGTGCAATGACTCACTGTTTAGCTCAGAATAATGACAACAGTTATGCCATAGGGTTTTTTAACTGGTGCTTTAAACTGCAGACTTTGACTTTTCCTCTCTGAACTTGCATGTTGGAGAGAATGGGAGAAGCCAAGTGCAACCATTAACAAATGCACTTTCTTCTTCTTAAACTTGCAGAGCAGATGCTGCCAGCTGCTCCTAAAAATGCTTTAGCTGTGGATGGATAAAGGTTAACATTTCTACAGAATTACCCAGTGGGGCTGACAAAGACACTGATTTCCATGAGACAACCCACAGGCAGCTCCTCTGGGACTCAGGGCAAGGCTCTGCTTGCAGTCCAGGGTAAGGAAAGAGAAGGACAACCAAGGTGCTCTTCCTTGCAACATGGAAAAGCTTTGTCTCTTTCTACCAGTGAGATAATCCTCACAGAAAAATTGCATTAAAGGGACAAGAGTACTAATAGGTTATGGAGAGAAGAACAACACACTTCAAATGTGTAACAGAAGTCATACAGTATGAAACGCTGCAGGCAGCTCAAATTTTTTTTTTCTTTTTTATTTCCAGCTGCACCTAATCCAAAACTACTCATGCAGTAGCAGACAAGAAAGAGGGGAGAAGGTGTAGATGGGACAAGGCTCTTTCTTGAATCTTTTTCTCCAGGCTGCATCTGGATGAAAGAAGGAGCTAAGTTAGCATTGTCATCTAGCCCACAGATGCCCAAGCTGCATTATCCAGGAGGATATGTTACTTTTGCACACTGTAAGGCTACAGCAGGTATAACACCATCTCCTTCTTCTAGGGGAGGGTCAGGATGAAGATTTGCCCCATTCACTGCCAAAACTTACAATTTATGGTACACTGTGACTCCAGATAAAGAAATCCATTTGGATTAGGTGACTAAACTGTTGGGGCCCTTGGAAGAGACACAAACTGGGTATCAAGTGATTTACTGGTAGTTCTAAAGCAACATATTGTCCAGTTTAGAAAAGAGAATGTACATAACTGAGATTACAACAGCAAATAAATATCACCAGCACTGGACAGAATAGGCGTCCTTATTTTCAAGCCGGCAGACCACAAAGCAGGTGCTGACAGCTCAGTCACTGAAGGGAGAGGCAGATGCTCGAGCAGCAAAGGGCAGCAGCTGCCTGACAGCATCTCAGCAGCTGGAAACAGACACTGAGGTAGTAACCACCTCTACAGCTTTAAAGGGCATGGCATTTGCATCTCTCTCTGAGGCCTCTGGGATCACCTGTGCCTATTAACCCAATGAGGCAGCAATTCAAGGCTAGCATTTTCTGGGCATGCTTACTGCATAAAAGCCAATCAAGCACTATTTTTATGCATAGTCTGTGCTGTTTCTCAGTGTATTACCGCTTATCTTCTGTGAGTCCTTGCATGTTTGTGTATTTTCATATCACTACCTTTTTGAACTTTTGTGTAATGTTTTTCATCTCTTCTCCATCTCAGGAGATAAGAAAAATACTCTTGTTGTATAGTGGAAACCAGACCTTTTAATTTTTATTTGACAGGAAACATAATGGAAGAAGAGAACACACATTTAGGACTTAGGAGAAATAAAATTTCAGCTCTCTGCTACCCTAGATTCCCTAGCCCAATTCTTTAAATATTCATTAATCATTTCAAGTTTCATATCTCTATTATATATAAACATATAACATCATTGTACATCAGGCAATTCTAAATTTAGATTTTTGTCTATTCTTCCCTTCATAAAGATGCAAAAATATCAACCTTTTGAAATGCTGTATGCAGCACAGATTTAATTATTTATTCACCTGGAGGATTGCATTTCTGTTGTTATTATTGCTTGGTTTTGTCTGAATAAAGAATCAATGTACAATACCAAAACCAGAAAATTTCAGCTTCAGCATGGGAGTCCTCCACTGACTGTAACAGTCAAGGCCAGAATGTGAAGTTCTGGCAGCTGCAAAAAATGTCCCAACCCAAGCCCGGGAGCAAAACTGTATCATAGGATATCTTCCATCCTAGATAAATGAGAATGCAGAGGTCTTTTTCCTCATAAAGAATACAAGTTTAATGCTTTACTCTCTTTAAAGTTCTGGGTTTTTTCTCCCCAGGTCATTGTCCCAGTAACTATTGGTATTTAGTACTATGAAGTGAGTTTTGATCAGTGATTCAACAAAAGCTGGTAGATATGCCTGGTAATTTGTTTTTTTACCATAAACTGTTCTCAGCCAAGAAGTGTTTTCTATGGAAAATTCCCAACCAGTTCTACTGCTAGCCAGACATCTGGAGTGTTAGTTGGAGGCGTTTGTGTCTGGAATGACTGCTGAACCGTGAGAGATGTCACACCGTGACCTCAAAGCTGACCCCACAACCCAGCTGCATATCCTGTGCTCCCTGCAGGGATCTAAACCTTGAAATCCTTGCTGGTTTTCCCTGTGCACGTAGTTATAGCACCTAGAGAAGAAAATGAAAGTATCTGCTCACTGTGAGGCACCAGGACAAAGCCATAAGCTAGGTGCAGCCATCACAGCAAGGTTTAGTCTCCCTTGAGGAACAGGAAACGTGACTGAATTACAGAGGCGTTTTCACACGCAGCCAGATCTGCATACTGTGAGTCAAAGAGCTGTGAACATGTAGTAATCACTGTGAACTAATAAACAGTGGGAAAGTTCACAAGGTGCCCTGTGTAACAGCCCTGGGTTCTACAAACATGTTTTATCTCTGCCACAGGGTCAAGTAGAGATGGAATGGCACTTGTGCTTCCTACGTGCCAGAGACGAAATGTCAGAGAACTCATGGCATGAGAGGAGAACGGCCAGGTCTAATGACAAAACCTCTTCTCAGCTGATGCTCACGTTATTAATTAGCCCCTTGCTTGTCTTTTAGGTCTCTCTCTCCCAGCAGTCATTAAAAAAAAATATCTCCATAGCTTTCTAGTTTACTCAAGTTTGACTTACACTAGGTTGCCAATCCCAATATGATGCCTCTGCCTGAGCAGGTGGATCATTATGTTGTGTAGAATCAACTCCTCGTAGCTCTGAAAATCTACCTTTAGCACCTACAGCAGACTTTACCTAAGAACTGAAATGTTTGCCATCTGAAAGAGTGAACAACCCTTTGGGAACCTCCCCTCTTCAGCAGACTAAGTGCCAGTCTAATTTTTCAGACCAGATTCTTCATTATAAATCTCACTTTGCCTTGTTACTGCAACATATGCAGTAACACTGTCCTACAATGCATCTAAAATACAACTGTATTTGACAAAGTCACTTCAAAAGAAAAGAAGCTGCAAATAATGGGTGCAGTTTGGGATTTTTAAAGATCATTACTAAAATCATGCAAAAGGAAGCAGTTGAGTGAAACTGACTGTAGGGCTGAGGAAAGTGAATTTTCCCTTAGAGTGGTCTAACAAAACTTGCCATTTCCCACATTCCTGGGGAAATATGCTTCAATCAGCTCCTCTCTTTTTACATTTCCAAAGGCACTGGGCCAAACTGAGGAAGTGCAATCATGAACTCTCCCACATCCAGGGAATCATCACCAGGGCTGATTTTGTCTCACCATCTCCCAAGCATGCTGTAAAGAAAAGGTACTAAGCTTCCCTGATGTGCAGCTCTGAATGGCCCCCAAAACTGCCATGATGCTCTAATGCTGGTAAACCTGTAAAACTACAAGCTCTTGAAAACCTCTTACTGCAAAGGTTTCTTTTGTGGAACTGTTTCTGATTTTTTTTCCTTTCAACACAAGGATATTTCTAATTTCCAGTAGTTCTGCAGGCTGAAGTAGGATATTCTATACCTTCCAGAGTCTGATGTAGACATTAGGTACAAGGCGAAGTTGCTAGGAGACCACGGATGGAGCAAGGAGCATTGCAGGAACGCAGCAGCTTTTCACACAGGGCTGATGAGAATGCCTGCATCAGCACTCAGCCCTTCACAACTTAAACCAAACCAGACAACCTTTTGCTGCTTACGTAAAGATGTACTTTTCAATAGAACCATTAAATTGTTATAAAACCAGCACACCGTAACCTGAATAATAAGCAAGGAAGGAACACTGAAAAGGATAACATAGACAACACCTGCTGCCCTCTCTCACTGTTTTTGGGAATGGCCCCTTCACTTAAAAAAATAGAAATCCCACATATACAAACAAATGTTGGCACTTCTATGTGGGTCCCGGACCCAAGTGGCATATCACTGAAATACAAAGGGAAATACTTAATGAACCAGCAGAAGATGGTATGCACTCTAAAATTCATTGCCTATCTCCATGTTATTTAGGAAAGTGTGTCACTCACTGTGGCCATAAGCCATTACAATCTACAGAGCCTTTTTGACTCTTCTGTGCCTTTACTCACAAGTCAGAGTTCATGCTAGTTAAAATTTACCACTTGGCAAGCAGAGATTAGAGGTTTATCAAACCTCAGGTTTTCATTGTTTCAGTCACCATGATCGCTAGTATTAAAATAGATAACATAAACCAAAACTAATGCTGCAAGGTCATACATCTTAGACATGCTAAATTAATGGTTCTACCTGTAAAGCTTTGTCTGTCTCCTATATATGGAAAGCTGAAGTATGGAAAGTCTGGATCACATCTAAAATTCAAATGGAAAAGCTGTGACAGATCAAAGCTGTGAACCTCTGTTTCAGTTCAGCTCTTTTCAGTGGGATCATCCATGCTGAGAGGTCATTAACCTGTTCACTCCTGAGGTAGGACTTACCTGACAAATATTAATTCATATATTTCATTATAAATTAGACACTGCAAGCATTTCAGATGAATACAGACTAAATTTACTCTCTTCATTTAAGAGGGAGCTACAGTAACAATTTTAGCCATACCTGTTCACACTGTTAGTGTTTGAAATTAGATGAGGTTAATGCCTACACTGTTTGAGTGCAGCCTACAAATCCAATAATAAAATAGCTTTGGCACATCTGAAGGTGATGATTAGAAGCTTCAAGTGATAATAAAGAAACAACTGATCCTAGTACCAGATTATGTGCCATGCAAATGCAAGGTCCCATCTACCTCACCTGAGAAGAAATTAATCACATTGAAGCCAGCATCAGCTAGAAATGTTCTGCACTATTCTGTTTAGAGTATTTCACAAACTAGTCATGAGAAAGTGAGCAAAAAGGTAGGGGCATGTATTTGCTTTGGCTTGGGATTACAGTATTTACAGGTCTAATTCTCATGTTATGGTAACATAAATAATTTTAAATATAGATGAAATTTTTCTGCTGTAGCAAAACATCTTGCAATGTGTTTTGAATTGCTGTGGTAGGGCTCAATCATTATGCTTTAGACAAGAACACCTGCACACAATTAATCTAAATAATTGTAGTTAATTTTAGCAGCTTCATGTAAATAGTTTACTTTTCCTCCGAGTTCCCAGTTCTTATCTCTTCATGACCCTATTACATAAACCTTCATATACCACAAAATGAAGCAGATAATTTTCTTTCAGGAAATCTCATTAGAGGAAACTAGGTATGTTCTGTCACAGCAGCCCTTTTGAAAAGAAAAACTGAAAAGAAGGTCTTCCTCTTTCTTTGGGATATACACTATACATTGATTAATTAGATAAACTTTGAAGCATAATAAAAATTTATCCAAGTAATAATATTCTCTAGGAATTCCATATCTGCACTGCAACCTTTCACTGAAGGTCAATGCCCTGGAGAATTCCTCTTACAGTATTATCTCCAGCTATTAAAATTAATATAATTCCACTTTAGCTAAAAAAATAAATGTAGTAAAGTAAAAAGCACATCCTATACTCAAGTAACACTCACTTAAATGTAGGAGGCAATTTTAAATCAATATTTTCAGACTAAAGTCATAAAGCGCTACATATAAATAGTTGTACAGAATATAAATCAAAAGACGGCTTCCAAACTAAAATTTTATGCTGAAAGGACAAAAATCTATATCAAATTCTACACACAGTATCTGAAGCAAAAGTCTCTCTCTTGTACTAAGGCCTTAGCTCATTCTAAAGTAACAGGATTTTGCCTCTAGTAGAACTGAGTTTTAAAAAAATCACGCAGGGACCTGAAGCCTCCTCCATCATTCACAGGGGAATGATCAGTCCGTTTTCTGTTACAAATATTTCTTTCCAAGAGGGCAGGCTGTGTTACAACACTGATGATAGGATTTGTGTGCTGTGCTGTAATACAGCTCGCTCTCTCTTTCTGCAAAATAGCAGTTTCTCATTACCCTTCAAGTGCCAGGCTGCTCACACAGGTTTAAGGAGTGCTGGCACAGAGTTCCCATCCTGCTCATGCATTTGTGCTGCCTCTGGCTCTGCTGGAAGTGCCAAATGCTTGAGTAGGTGTGAGCTGCACACCACGGTTCTCTCTCATCAGCATGCTACGAGCTCTGACTCAGAGCAGGGAGCATCATCTGGGTACAAACCAGAGCTGCTTGGTACACCTGGCCACCATCCTGAGGTCCATCATGTCGGTTCTCTGCTCGTTTTTTCTACCTCTGCCGGGCTCAGGACTGAAGGCACTTGAGACGGTGGTTCACATTCAGACTCAGGTGTTTATTGTTTGTTATCAGTGAAAGAGCCTCCCAACCATAAGCTGTGCAGCCTTTCATTAGCAAGGCACAAAATGCCTATCTCTTCTTACAAGGTCACTTAAGACTAAACTATCCAATTAAGAAATGACACCTGGATTATTTGCCCTTTTAACCCAATAACTGATCCCTGGAAGCCTGCAATGCAGACTTTTCTGTCCAACTACAAAACATCACCCAAACCCATGAAGAAGAAGGTGAAGAACAACCTGCCTCCAACCCTAAAACTACCATCTTGCTTCATGTTTATTACTACGTTCTAAAACCCCAAACTCTTAAGTTTTCCACTCTGTGATATTACCCACAATTCCAGTGCTATTAAAAAATTTTGGAAGCTTTCTCCACAGCCTCAGGTCAAATGCAGTGCTGTCTTGCAAATCTGTGCCTTCAGCACAGAAAGTTTAAAATTCTCAGCATCCAGGGTTCCATCCAACACATGACTGCTCGCTGCCCACACTAGCATTGCTCTAAGGGGCAGATTTTTCATAACATCTAAATGGTTGTACAAAGAAGTTATTTTTGTGATCACTACAATGAACAACACCATATGATAACAGTGTACCCAGATAACAAGCCTCATTTCATCATCTACTAATGCACTTGATAGATGAAAATCTATATTCCTGTTTATGTGATATGGTATTTTTAAAATTTATTCGTTTACTTTTTCATCCTGACTTTTTGAGACCTGAAGTGTCACTTAATAAGATATTCACTGCTATCACAGGGATGAACATTTCAAGAACCACAAAAAGTAAATCCTTGCATTCTGGTGAATTCAGCCCTGAGATGACAACAAAAGACATCCATCAAAGCAATTTAGAAAATACATATATTCCGTAAACTTTCACACAGGGCAACCTAAAAGTAATTTCATAAATTTAAGAGCTGTCCAAGCACTTAACCACATACACACTCGGGGCCATGATAACTTTCCTGATAAGCTCATTCAAGTGATTGACCACATCTCCCTTCTATCCAATCTGAACTTTCCCTGAAGCTGCTTTAAAACATTTTAATGCACATGGAACATTTGCTAACGGGAATCTGTGGCACAATGGGCCCCTTCATGGTTTTTTTAAGTGAAAAACTGCAGACTAACAAAAATAGGGGTCACTCTAGCCAATTTAACATTGTCTGGAAGGCAAAAGTCATGCCAACTGAATTTAGAAATTATGAGTATGTTTTTAATTATGATGATCATTGAAATACCCACTAGGAAAAATTATGCATTCCTTGCCACTTGTAGGAGGACTCATGTGACAGAGCGTAGAAGCTCACAGCATAGACATCCACATTTAGGTTAAGTACATAAATCTCCCTTACAGACAACTAAAAAAGCCCACATTTTTAGGGAGTGATTCATCTTGTCCTAGAGTAGACAGCTAAACTAGGACAAACTAAAGTAGACTTCTTCAAAAGTCTTTATTGCAGTAGTTTACAGGGTAAAGGTAGCCACATGAGAGGAACTCTAATCTTAATAAACTTTAAAAAAAAAAATCAGAACATCAGAATATCCTTCTATGAAAGATAAGCTTTATTTTTAAACACAGCTTCCAGATAAGGTACAAAGGTAGCAACATTCTACAATATCACCATCCCTCCTGCCCTGAAATCTATTACACCTAAAACCAAAAACAGAACAATTAAGAAATTAAGATGAACTTCTCAGTACCTCTACTTTCAGTTTAAGTATGATAAACTTTTTTCTTCTGAATTCTAATGGAGGTTTATTAGCACTCTTTGAAAATACTTGGTTATTCCCAGCATTTTATTCCAAACATATTTCCTCTACGATGTTTTTATGTCTTCCTTTAACAGGTTTTGTTATGCAGACAGTGAAAATAAGAGGATTTTTCTGAAAAATAATGTGTGTTAATGAAAACAGTCACAAAAAGTGAGTCTCAGAGTAAAACATACACCTTCAAAATCTCCCTACAATTGAAGCAATGACTCAAAAGAAAGTGAAAATATGAAGAGGCTCTGGAAGACAGCTTTCCCAGCACATACCAGTGTAGTTAGCACATATAACTGCCGTTAATTATTGGAAAAGCAAATAAAATGAATCAAAAATATATTTTTTAGTAGGATTAAATTAACATCTGTTTGAAATAGTTTTCCATCAAAACTGAAAATGCTATGTCTTCTGGTATCTTCAGTCTTTTAATGCTTATTTTGTGTTCAATGAATGTTCACATGAAGTTTTAATAGAATTTTCTTCAAGATGCACAGTCCAACATATTTTTTCAGAATGGTATTCTTTTGAATATGTTGGTATAGAACCAAATGAAGCAGAACAGCAGAGGAGCTTGAAAATGTTACAAAAGGACATCTGGTTTTTCCCCCATTGTAACAAAGTAGGGAACGGAAATGGCATAGCTTGGGAAGGAAGCACATTAACAGTGAGAAAGTGCAGGCAGTCCACAGATTCTTCTTTCATGCAGGTTTACACCAATTTGGAGAAGGGGCCTGTGGCCCATCAGAGCTGCAGACATAGTGATGCAAGAGTAAACACTCTGGCACAGAACACAACAAAATTAAGCGGGTCTGTGTATCACTGACTAGCTGAGAGTAAAGAGCAAAGGGGTTACCTTAATCGGGCTTCCATCTGGAGTAAGAACCTCTTCTGAAAGCTCCATCATCTTCAGTGCCATCAGGGCAATGGCTTTGGCATGACTAAGGCTTTTCTTATGGAGCCCTGCTGCAACGCAGTACGCATCACCTATTGTTTCCACCTGCAGCAATCAGACAAACCCGGAGTTATGGTGTGATAATGAGAGGGGAACCCTGCCATTAGGGCTGCAATCAAACAGTTGCTTAAAACATGTGAGCAAAACACCCATAAATAAGCAATTAGACAAAAGAGCATAATTACCTGAGTCTGCAAACAGGTACAGTGAAAACCCAACAAGCAACACCACAGTGGTTTATCACCTAATAACCAAAGAAGATTGTCTAGAATAGTGTATGGCATCGGCTGAGATATGACAACATTCTCCCACAGCAGTAACACAGAAAATTGCATTTTCCTAAATGAGAAATCACTTGCAGCTTCATTTTATACTATCCTGGCTAAGTTTGCTGTTGGGTAAGAGTAGCACCACATAATTATCACTCATAATTAGTATTTGATATGCTAGAAAATTATATCAGGAAGAGAATTAGAAAAAGCAAAACATCACCATAAAAAACAGTGAAGACTATCTAACTTCTCATTAGTGGATAGCTCTTCCTGGTATAATTTATGAAGAGATGCTACTGCTACAGACTTTTGCCTGCACATTTGTCCCTTATTTTCAAATAAGAATTGATGTCTCTCTCTACCATGCAGGATGTCTTACTCTGCATTCCCCGCCTGCAGCCATGAAGTTCAGCAGACAGAGCCCTCTGGTTTCTTCAGGCAGGCCTTACTGCTCTCTTATCCTGATCTGCTTTAAAAAGAGCTGGCCCCCAGGAGGAAGTGGGAGCAAAATGAATTGCAGCAGCCCTCTGGCTCTGGATAAAGGCAGCCTGAGAAACACTGCAGCCCTCTAGGCCTGCAGCTTTATTTACAGCATTGTGTTTTGCAGTCTGTTTGCTCACACATCTGTAACATTCTCACACAAAATCCATTAACATGAGCCCAAGCAGACCTCAAGGATTAGTTTAGTTTTGTTGACATAACTAATCTGGCTTTCATTCTGCACACAACACTACAGGAATGCCAGAAAATGCCTCAGCAAAGACTAGGGTAAGAAGAAAGCAAGCAGTGAGAAAGCAGTTATTCAGAGAATAAATATAGCTGATTCATCTCTCTGCAGAGAATCTACTAAGTAGTAGGCCTGGATCTTCTCAGATTAATCTCCTGTGATAAACTGATAAACTGTATAAATAATACCTGAATAGTAAGCATCACATGTAAACATACCCAGAGTATGAACCTAGAACTGGTTGAGCAAATACTTCCCACCACCAAACTTAATCTGCTGCAAGCCCATAGTGAAGTTTGCCACTTTAACCCTTCTGACTGATTGTGCAGGAGGATGTAAATATAGATAAGAAGCTGAAGGTTTCTCCTGAGATGAGACAATCATTAGAGATCCTTCAATACTCTGAAAGCTCCTAATAGTACTTGTATATAGACCAAAACACATAGGAGCAATCAATACTGCTGTCTGCCTGTTTGCCTTATCTCAGGATGACTGTCCACAAGCAGCAGACACTACCAAAGCCCTGCAGTTTAGGAGTTTATTTTTCCAAAGATAAATGGGTGGGCAAGAATATATCCATGGCTGGTGAAAAATGTAGAAACTGGGCAAAAAGACAAACAAGCCCAGTGAGAAGTATCAGAAGTTAAAAAGACAGTCTTGAAGAAATAGATGTTTAAAAATACTCTAAATTGGAAGGAAGCATTAGCAGAAATCCATTGTCATTCTTTAAAATCATGAATAAACATCAAAGAGCTTACTACAGAAAGAGCGGAGTCTGTGATGTCAGATACAAAAATTAAATACAAATTCTGTTCCTTGTTGAATGTCCCAATTTCAGAATTGCTTTTTCACTAAAGTTGGTTGCATAGATGTGGGATCAATACTGTTCCTGCAGTGTTCAGACAAAGCTACTTATTTTGTTAGCTTCTTCCCCCTTGGAAATTTCCATAGCTGAAATTTAACAGCTAAATTCCACACACTGAATGTACTGTACTACCAGAAAAACGGAACTGAAGCTGCCTCATATTCATCTTTATACAAAAATAAAAACTGTAATAATGCCATTACTCTTTAAAGTGCTTGTCCCTATGGAGTTCATCTGACAGCAATACTGGAGAAGTAGGGGAAGGACTATGACTGCTTAGACTGACCTGGTAGTTTAAACTGGATGTGATGAGTACTGACAGGTCTGTCTAATGATTTATCATTCTGTAACCCTGTTTTCAGTCACTTCTAGGGTCTTTCTCAACTAAGCATTTAAGCTGAAATTTTCATTACAAGTACCTCCACGAAACTTTAACCTTGGTTCCATCCTTCTTCAAAACCAGATTTGACAAATCTTCCGAAAGTTCCAGGAGTTCTTGTAATTCAGATTGTCCATGGCATTTGCATTTGGTCCACTTGTATGTAGTCATAAAATTATTGAATGTTTTTGGTTGGGACACTTCAAGATTATCTAGTTTCAACTCCCCTGCCATGGACAGAGACACCTTCCACTAGACCAGGTTGCTCAGAGCCCAATCCAACCTGGCCTTGAGCACTTCCACGGATGGGGCACCCACAGCTCCTCTGGGCCTGTTTTAGTGTCTCAACACCTTCATTGTGAAGAATTTCTTCCTTATATCAAATACCGTCACTTTTGGTTCACAACCAATGACTGTTGTCATGTAACAATAGGCCTTGGTAAAATGCCCCATTTATACATCAAAGGTCACAACAAGATCTTTTCTAGGTGGAATAACACAACTCTCTCAGCCTGTCTTCACAGGAGACATGCTCTAGCCCTCTGGTCATTTTTGTGGCCCTCCTCTGGACCCACTCCAAGACATCCATGTCCCTTTTTTGCTTAGGGCACCAGAGCTGGATGCAGCACTGCAGGTGGGGTCTCACCAGAGCAGAGCAGGAATCACCTGCCTTGACCAGCTGGCCACATTTTCTTTTGATGTATCACAGAGTATGGTTGGCTGTCTTTGACTGCAAGTACACATTGCTGGCTCATGTCAAAGTTTTTATCTACCAATATTCCCAAGTCCTTCTTCAGAGGGATGGTCTCAATCCATTCATCCACCAGTCTTTACAAATACCGGAGACTGCCCTGAGCCAGATGCAGAACCTTCACTTGGCCTAGCTGAGCTTCACAAGGGTATATGAGGACATTAAAATAGAGACTGTAACAAGAGTGATACATCACACTTCAGAATTTCAGGCTGGGCCCTTGAGTGGGTCAGATGCACACAGGGAAGAAGGGAATTTCTCTTGTCTCAGCTGAGGACTAGCAATTGGACTAGAAACACAAAGTACTGCTCATAGCTTGCTCCAAAGTATTGCCTGGGTAGATCATGAAACTGTGCACACCACAGAGCAACCTACTCCATAAATATGCAATGCCAATAGGATAAAAAGAAAAGGCAGGCACTACTCAAAGTGTCTAAAAATTGCTGCACTCAGATCTATTTGATACACTTTGAAATGATGATATACAGCAATAAAAGTCCAGAGAAAATCTCTACCATGTGATAAACTAGATTCTGAGTTTTTGACTTTGTAATGTGACTTTTAAGATGCATTAGTAGTAGTATATTCGATTTTTATATTCTTCCTAGATACATATGCAGGAAAAGATATTTTGCTTTCAATCGTTTAAGACTGGAATGCCTTATGCTGCTTCTGTAAAAAAGTATTAATATTCTTCTGAATATTAAAGCCGTTTTTGCAGATGACTGACAGTTTACCATTAATAAGAATTGGGGTTGGGGTGGTTTTTTTTTGTTTTTTTGGTTTTTTTTTTTTTTTTAATTAAACTGTAGTTTTTTACTGCTCCTAGTAGTTCTAGCTACACACTGATTGCCTGGACAACTGTTACCAACTTTTCATCCCTTTTCACCGATTTACACTTACCATAACCAGGTTCACTGGAGTTTTCATTAACTGGGAATTAATACACAGTACCACAGAAAAGAAGTTGAACTTGGATTTCAAGAAAAAGACCAGTTTCTAAAAACTGCATAACAGAATTTTTATTGTTAACTAACAAATGAAGAATCCAGGAAACTTTGCAGCTACTTACACCGCTATACAAAAGCCTCCTCTAAAGCCTTCTTTAACTCTCAAGTCACTGTAACTGTCCAAATGTTTTCCAGTCAGGCCCTCAAAAGATCTTATATTAAAATTAATAATTAGTTGAAGTGCTGTGTACTCTACACTTCAGGGAAACTTTCTTGACTGGTATCCCAACACTGCTGAATACTGAAGAGTGATAATGCATCCAATTGCAGCAAGAAGCAAACACCTCCTGCTTTCAAGAAGTCATTTTCTATACAGCCAGCTCCTGTTAGTCATCAGTAGATACTGTATGCCTGCTTTAGATGTGAACAGCAATTTTTACAGAGGGTGAACCCTATAGTAACTGTCTTACAGTCACTTATCCTTAATTCATAACCATTTGAGATGGAATGTGATTGCAGATCAACTCAGTAGCACAGAAGTCTAAATGTAATTCCGTTAATTCTAAAGTGCCATAGAAAAGAGATTAACAACCTGATCCCTGGGCAGCTCCAACAGGTCTCTTCCAACTATCAGTAGCTAAAACTTATGCTGTCTTTTGTTATTAAACTGAGAAACTGGAAGTTTTAGCCAAATGATGTTCATGCATATAAAGTCAGGGTGTTGTTTCAGTGACAGTTTTTAAGGGAAAATGTGGTGCACTGATGTAACATCCCTGCTTTGCATCCTTCATCCTGAATTCATGAATATGCACCAGCCATTAACTTTCTGAACTTCTAGAGGTAACAAAAAAACTGAAGTGTCACACTTCATTTCACAGAGTGTCATACATGGGGCAGAGTTACCGTTTTTTAAAGTAAAACCTGAAATAGCAGGCTGAAGATTTTTCACCTAAAATACTCAGGAATTCAAACACTCAATTCTAATGAGTCCTACTCAGAACCTTTTTCAAAGCACAGCTTGGAAATAAACATAAAAAATGTAATTGCACAGGTCACTTTGAGGCAATTCTAATCTGAAATTTCTACTGCAATCAGAAATATTAAATACATTGAAAGAAGTAGCTGGAGGGAGAACAGGCTGTAGTTTTAGTCCTGTCTCTCTCAGCAGGTTTCCTGTGAAAACCTAATATATAATTTGTATTAGAACTGTTACAATGGAGTACTCACTACTATTTTTTTCAGGTGAGAGACATAAATAAATCTGAGTGCAGTTTGTGTGTTTTTAATGGGTTAAATTAGACTCATATTAATCAGGCTTCTTTGTTTATAATCAAAATGAAATACATACCAAAAATGGGTCTGAAAATTCAAAAGTTTCTGTCTTTTTTCAAGAAGAAAACCTACCTTTAACAGCATGTCTTTTGTAGATCCTTCACCTTCCTCTGAAGGGTACTTATGTACTATTGTTTTCATCTCTAAAATACTCACAGGGTTGCATACAGATCTATTATCTCACTCATAAGGGTTGCAATATCTAGTACCCATTTAACCTAAAATAATTTATGTCACTGTCCTTTATAGCCTGGTTCAATGGTGTTTTTTTAAAAAATAAATTGGAAATAAAAAGTGACACTGCTTTCCAGTTCAGGATAAAGAACCACAGGATATTCCTGCTACACACAAATGACCAGAATATAGGATTACTTTGGAAAGCAAATATATACAAATTTCATATCAAATGTTTGTTAAAGGTTTCTCTTCGTTGAAAAAAGGGTCATATTTGAGGAAAAATATATATATGGGTAATCTATATAAGTGTATCATACACATACAGTTTAGATAGAATAACCAGACTTAGATATTCTTTAGCCATGTCTTGATTTCTTACCCTTCTTTTTATAGAGTAACAGATGTTTCTTCCAATTGAATTGAGTTTCCATATGCATCAAATCCTGCTTGTGGTCTCCCCCCTTTCTGCTATTTTAATCACCAGAAATATTTATTTCTGCTTAAGTAAGTATGTGTTCATAATCACTGTAATTTTAAGTTGGCAAGGAAACTTGGAATATTAAACAATTTTCCTATGCTCCACACCCTGTTTACAGACACAGTGTACAAAGTATATGCTATGTTTAGCTGAAGAGAAGATCATTACTAAATTGTTTCTTATCACATATGAGTAATCTGCCAATAGCCTGAAACTATCCTACTGCTGGGAGATAGTCTATAAAACTTTATTTTGTAAAACTGAAATAATAACAAACAGCAGTTGCAATTACATCAGTTTCCTCTTAAAGAGCTTGAAAGTGAGAAAAACAGAAATAATGAGCAGGGAAAGGGGTAATGCTTTAGGTAATTGCAGTTTAATGCTCTTCTGTTAATCACTTAACTATTCTCTCTGAGAAAACTAACTTTTCTAGTTTTTGGTCTTTTTTTAATCTGCACTGAAGATCATTATTCTCCACCTTAACCTGCCTCTCCTTCTGCCTGTTTCCTATGCATCTTTACCTTCTCCCACAAAAATAGACACACTGTTCTCAGTGCATAAAATGTTTACTGAGCATTAACACTTTTCAAAACACAGTATATTAAAGAAAATCTAGAATTTTAAAATATATCTGTGTTTTATAAGAAAATCTGTGGGGTGTTTTTCCTGATAATAACATTATTTGCACCTGCATCAATCTACAGTTGATACCAAAAGGGGAGACAGGTGAATTGTCAATTTGCTCTAGGGCTGGGCTGCCATCCTGAGTGACTTAACAGGCAGGATGAGGCTTAGGAAATTCAGTAAGGACATGTGCAAAGTCCTGTCCCTGGGAAAGAATTTCTCTGGAGCTGATACAGCCAACTTCCTGAAGAGTGGCTCTTTGGGAGAGACCCCGGGGGTCTTGCTGGGCAGTCAATGTCACATGGGCCGGGAGCCAGTCCTGGGAGCAAAGAGGGCCAGTGACATTCTGGATGTATGAACAGAGGCCAGGGAAGTGCCAATCAGCCCCCACTCAGCCCTTGTTAGACTCAGATACCACATCCACTTTGGGGGTCCTCAGTGCAAGACAGAGATTGATAAACTGGATCCAACTCTTTGGGGCCAGCAAGACAGGGCTGGAGCACCTGGGAAAACAGGCTGGGAGAGCTGAGCTTATCCAGACTGCAGCAGACATGGTTTCATGGCACTTGAGGGGATACAAGTGGGCTTTCCACAGTGGTGGAGGGTGAGAGAGCAAGAGAAAAAATGAAATCAGCATCCTTATGAATTAGGAAACAGGGAAACCTGTGAAACTTACTGACAAAAAGGTCTTACTCAGATAAAAAGAAGCTTTTTAAAGCAATCAAGCATCTGCAGACAGTGAAGATTTCCATAGATACTTCAGCAAACATGGGGATAAGGAACATAATCTTTTTATTTTAGGTGGTAAATCTCAAAATGAAAATGCTATAAAGAAATTTGCTGTATGAGCCTGACATTTCATAAGTAGCTCACAAAGCATCTTTTATTTCTTCAAGCAACCACATTCAGTACAAGTGCAGACCATTATAATGCACTATTTTGGCAGATTCTAAAATAATCCAAGATATAACTATATGCTATTCCCTGTTCTCAAATACAGCCATTAATTACGTTACTAATTGTTTCAGTGGGACTGAGCAATGACGAGGTGTTTTGACAACAATCATCACATTCATTCATATAATGTATAGAAATTCAGGCTTTGAATTAATCACTTAAGTATTCTAAGGGACCCTATTGAGAGACAACAGAATATCTATGCCAGTGGTGATGGGAGTTAATCCAGTGGCACTATAACAAAAATCAAGGAAGGCAGGAAGAAATAACTTGAGTGGATACTGATTGTATGAGAGAAATCAAAATGCAGAAAAAAATTCCTTTAGCCCAGTTAAAATACACTCTGTGCATTAACTATAACATGGCATCAAACTATAACATTATTAAATAACCATAAAACACATGAAAAGTAGATGGCACTAGCAGAAAGAAGCAGTATTTCAGCTGCAGCTGCACCTTACAGACCGTAAGCTGCCAAGATGTAGCAGCTGTAATCTACACAGGTGAGATTCAGTTCACCTAACCAGAAATATGTCTAATATAGCAATTTGAATATGAGCTATTCACTCGCAATTCTCTTCATGATCAATGAACCCAATGGGAACTCTTGCAGTTACCTGACCTGGGCTAAGAACCTCCTTCATAAACAAAAGTCTACCACTTAAAAACATTCACACTTACCCTATAAAATCAAACATTCCTCTGTTGACTGTGAGGATAAGTCTAATTATTAACTCTATGCTAAAAGTAGCGTATTTTCACCTCTACCTCAGAACTGTAGAAAAGGAAGAATTAGCAAGACTATGTGAAGAGGCAGAAGGGCAGATTGAACCTCTGAAGGTCACAGGGGCAGGTCAATTTTAAAAGGAGGACATGGCAAGTTCTGCAAAATCAAACAGTCCTTTAGGAAAGCTGATCTCTAGATTGCCAGAGGAACCAGTGGAAAAACCTTCTACACTCCAGAGATCAGTTTCCTTTCCTGTCTTCGATATTAATCCAGAAAAGCATTTATTAGAGGTATAAACCTTAAGTGATTCTTATGATGACCTTAACAGCAAACCTTAAGTGATTCTTATGATGACCTTAACAGCAAAATCAAAGCCTTCTAGCATATTATTTTGATTTGAAGACCTGGATTGGTTTCTTAATGAGCAAAGTCAAAGTTCTATTTGTACTCCTCAGCCTAGACTTACTGGAGCACATCTTAGCTTCCTGCACACCCAGGCTGCACTTCCATGGCAGCATATATAAATATTAAAGGCGATGGTTTTGTAAGTTTCATCCCAGCATGAGGCCAAAATTCAGGATATGAATGAACACTGGAAATTATCAGAGCCTCCAGTAAAGACCTATGCTTTCACACAATATTCATTATCCTGTTTATCCATATTTCATTCCATCTGCAAGACTGAACTACACAGTACCTCAAAACTATGTACTTCTTTTATGAAAGCTGAAATGTCTTCCTTCTAAAGGAATTCAGTCAAATTCAGCTTCAAGATGAAATTCTTGCAAGTCTAACTGTAAAGGAAACCTTTGAAGTTATTAGTATCTCTCAGTGGCTTTTCTTTCATCTGTTTTCTGCCCTAAGTTGTACAGCAGGAGAATACAGAAAAGGCTGTGGTATGTGGCAACATGGTGCTTCAGACTTTTCATTTGGGCTTCATTATTCCTGTCCATGACTTCTAGTCCAGCAGCAAACAGGACAGCGTTTAACTGGTATGGGACAAAAACTGAAGAAAATGGAGATTCTGTCCTTTTTTTAAGTCAGCAATCTCAGCACTCATCACAGGAACAATTTATTTGATATTCATATTCTACCTCAAGATGTTATTGACATCTCCCATATTTCCTTCTACCCAAATCATTCTCACAGTATCTCTGCAGATCAGTCATAACCTCACAATGTTCTAATTCATGATGGAGCTCACATTACCAAGTGTCAGTCATACAAAAATGAAGCTTTAATTCAGTATACTCATCTATACTCTTTCTATAGTAACTGAAGAGAAAAATGAATTTTCAAGGCATGACACATTCCATCCTGAATTCTGTAAACCTCTTTTTTTCCCATTTCCTACAGCAGGATGCAAATGTGTGTGTCTTTGCTTAATTGCCTGCATCCATGCCCAGACTGTCACTTGATATGCAAGACCCCTCCCATGCTGTCACCAGCATGCGTTTCTGGGCATTGCCTGAAAAACAGGTTCATGTGGGCCACAGGCTTAGTTTGTGAGACTCCCAGAAGACTCTAGGGGAGCTCTGTGCCTTTGACAGTGCAGCACAGTGGGCATGTTCCTGCTCCCACAGCATACCCCAAGCCAGGAGAAGGACTGCATGAGTGTGCTGACTGCTAGTGCTACGATACCACTGCTCAGCACAACAGCAAGATCCTGCTTAGCTCAGAAAGTCCTGGCTCTGGCCACGCATATTTTGGCATGCAGGTCAGCGGATGTTATTAATCACTAAGTGCAGGGAGAGCAGATGTGAAGTATTTTGGGCAGCTTATGGTACAAAGACTTGAACAAGTCATTTAATCTAAAACACAGATTCTAAGGAAAGAAATAACAAATAAACATGCCAGAGGGAAACCAGATAAGGTTATTTCCCTGTGACATTAAGTGTGTGTGCTCTTTCTCTGGAGGTGGTGTAAGTGCAGTTGAGAAAAGCCTCCTCTGAGCTTGGACTAGGTATTCTTGATCCTGAGGTAGGTCTAGATACACATTTCTGTCTACATTGCAATGAGTGAATACTGTCCTTTTTCAAATGAAATAAAATCTATTTGGTTTTATGCTGTTTCTGAATACAAATTAAGGCCTAATTCTGTTTGCATTTTGAAGTTTTCTCTAAGTTTTTTCTACTGCAAAGATTTGTCAGCAAAGCTTTGAAACAGTTGAATTTTGCAACACTGCTTAAGCTTAACAATATCCTTCAGCATACAGCACTACTTATAGATTTCCAAATCTCTGGTATATTATAAAAAACTTTCTGCTTTGGAAAGGATTATAAAGTTTTCAAGATAGGATCTGAGAACACAACTGCTTTCAAAGAATGTCCTTCAGTTTTTACTTAGTGTTTCACTCTCTTAGCTTCTGTCTCTAATGTTTTTAAAATCAATTCCTAAGCAGTGAAATCTTGTGCCCAAGTTTCAAGGTAACTTTGCAACACTTTTTATGACATGACATTCCGCTTTTGGAAATTCTTCAGGAAAACTCCTCCTGTGTGAGAAGGGAGGGATTACAGGCATCCCCCTATGAAGTTCAGAACTCTGTTATTCTTGTAAAGCTCATTTTTCAAAAGAAGTGACTTCCTATAAAACCAAGCTGCTTGCCCAGGAGCCTAATTAAGAAGCAATTGCTCTTACCAGGCCTGAGGGCATCTTATTTTTAGTGAATTTAATGATGTTACACACTGGCAAGTTCAGGAGCATTTTGCAGGAAGAGCTGTGTTTGAACTCTTTCTAAAGCACCTACTTAGCAGTCTTAAGCACAGATCTTTCAGTATGCAATATATGGAGAAACTCTTTCATCTACACTGTAATTCAGAGTGCTACTTCCTTTACAGAAGAAAAAAGGCAAACAGTATTTGCCATGTAGAATTACTACCTAGTATCTTAAAAGAGGGGTTTTTTTCAGTAGTTAAAAGAGTCATGCCAGAAGACTTGCGGTCTACATGACACCAGCATCAGGTTTGCACACAACAGCCACAGAATACAAAATTCATAGTGTATAAATGATTTCTCTCTTCCGTAGGAAAATATGAAACTGCAAAAATCAGACTAATTATCTCTGATGAACAGAAAACTTCCTGGCTGGCATTCTGCCTACTGCAATATCGAAGTGCAGAACTACTTAACAAAACATGAAAATATTAAAATAATCATGTACGACCCAAGACACACATTTCAGTTTAATGTGATTGTCCTCTCAGCGTAAGTGTGGTCTTAACTTGCCAGAGGTATCTCCAGTATTTAAACTCCTAGTGAACCAGAACACCCTCCTCAAGGTTATGCAGGCTTTAATTTATGTGTCCTGAAATTCCTATGTCATCCAGTTTCTATAAACTTACTTAAGTATCCTCCATGTTAATTTAAATAATTAATAAATTAAGGATCAGTTATGAAAGCTATTTGCATGAATGAAAATGTTCCATCTTGGTACACGATAGTCCAGCCAGAGTGCTAAAAAATGTAAAGGGCCAAAGCAGATGGAAAGTGAAATTAATTTTCTCCAGTCCCTCAGAGGTACCAAAATTTAGAAGGTGGAAAAACTGGAGAGAATAAAACAAAGGACATAGCATCAGGGACATAGCATCTGTGTGCTGCAAGAGGGAATGCCCTTGGCCATGCCTCCTGTCTGGCCGCAGTATGTGGGCTGGCTCCTCAGTTTGGAGCAGGGAGGACACCCTTCTCGGTCCTATTCAAGTTAAAGCTTATAGCCAGGCTTCACATACAAACTGAGGACTTGGAAAGTGCTCACAGGACCTGTAAGCTGGACACAGACTCTAAGGCTCCTATGCAACTTGAGAGAAATGGACCAGGGCAGTTACAAACAAAAGTGTGCATTCCAGATGAGAGAAAAGTGAAAGGAGAGAGACCAAAAAAAGAAAAAAAAAAGAGAAGGAACTATATACAAGTATGGTATTAGTGAAGAAGTAGAGAAGTAGTTGTATACAGAAACAGAAGTCCCAGGCTCTTTAGAGGATTCTTGGGTGATGTATTGCAGGAGAACATGCACAGATGTTTTAGTGCCTTGTGCAGGGCTGTGTGTTTATAAAGCAAAGAATAACTCTTCTGGAGCCTGAGTGTCTATTTGCTTCATTTGCAGATCTCCCTGAAGACAGAAAGTGTAAATCGTCCACAAGGCTGGAGAAAAATATATGCTTAAAGGAATGGGAAGTCTTAAAATATTCTTGAGTTCTTGGGTGGTGTTACACCAGAACTGCAGAGAAAATCCGTGGAACATTTTGTGTTTCTTTTTTTCTTCCCTTAGGGTTTTTCTTCCCCGTAACCCAAGAACACTTCTGAGTTCCCCAAAGAGAGAGCTGCCCTGGCTTTGCTCTAACTTCATACTGGAGTGAGACATGCCAGTGTGCCAGCAAGTCCAGGTACAGGCAAAGACTTCAAGGAGGAGAAAGTGTCATTGCCAGCTCAGACACAGGAGAAAGAAGGTTCAGGAACCCTTCATGGTGGGACCCAAACAGAGCAGTGTGCTGAAGGCAGCTCTACCAGGCTGGGTGGACTGCAGAGAGAGCGAGCTTCTGGGCTATGCAAATTTTTTTCTATTGCCCATTTTCTTCTATTACACATTCAAAACTCACTGACTTTAAGCTATCAGGAAGAAGCAACACCTGGTTCACTGGTAATCCTCAGAACTGCACCATTCCATTTTTATAAAAAGGTATCTTGTAATATTTTATGTGTTCTGTATTGCTCATGTAAGAGTACCACTATCATTTTATATAACTTAATTGCATTTCTTGCATTTTCTAAATGCCTAAGCTGAAGTTTAGAATTTTAAAACTTCTTCAAATGGCCATGTTTTTACACGGAACTTAAAAGGTTAAAGCTGGATGGAAAGATAGCAACAATAGTAGCCATAGATTTTACATGAAAACTTGGAGACTATGTTTTTTAACTTATGAAACATAAAGCCTGGAAAACTTCAGAATAATCTGAAGCTCATGACTCTGCTTACTGCTTATTCTTTAGTCATTATAGCACTGATAGTAAGGTTGAGAACAATTATTTGAGTACAAGTATGTACAACTACTTGTATTTGAGTACAAGATGTATTAGTTCTCAAGAGAGGACGGTCATGGCACTGAGAATGTACTGGTATTTTCTGTGAAACGAGTACAGATTTCTGCAACTTGAACTACCAGTACAGAAATGCAAAGTTATATTCTTAGAAAATGGGAGTTTAAAATTACATTTTAAATACAAACATTTTTACATATAAACATTTTTCAAAACTGGTGAGTATCAGTCTTGAATGATTGCAGGTAAGTTCAGATTTCCCATCATTTTTTAGTCTTGGGTCTTTACAATGAGCAAACATTAAGGCTGTATACAGTGTTAGGCATATAAAATCAGAAAATAAAGATGTAACATACTAAGCGTATCATGTTGCCAGGAATAAAAACCCATGGAAGCTGCATGTGGTACCGCTCAGAGAGAGTGCCAGTTCAGCCAAATAATGAAACCAAAAAGAAAGCAGGAATCCACACAGCGAAGTGGCGGATTCTGACTGCAAAATGAATGTCTGTAATTATACTGTCTCATATAAATAATCAATAAACTTTCAATTAAAATGTTTACGATGAAGATGTATAGCAAAGAAATTCTGGCAGCTGACCACAGTTCATTTTCAAAAAACATTTAGGACTGTCTGCTTAGACAAGGAAAGCGGGACTTAGGACTTCAGAGAATGTGAAGTATAGCATCAGAGAAAATCTATTATGTCTTCAAGGACAAATTCTGCTCTGTTTAGAGAAAGGACAAAGAAACTAAAACCTACAGGATCAGGCCTGGTTCTGCTCTGTTTGGCTTGACACTACCCAGCTATGCAGCCAAAAAAACGTGCACAATAAATGCTGCCTTTAAATAAATGCTGCCTTTACACAGTTAAAGGGTGCAAGAGGGAAATGCTTCAGAAGGGAAACTGAGGGGGAAAGAGCTGAGAAAGTAAGCCTACAAAGGCAGAAGGACTGAACAAGAAACAAATATTGTAAATGAGCCAATGTCAAATACATATTACATGAAGGAGAAACAGAAGCTGTGGGAATCTTAAGCAGGGAAGATTTCAGACCGCAGGGTTAAGTCTAAATGCCAGAAGACATGGCTGCAGCATATCTAAATAGCTTGTTTGATAAAGAGATGGCTTAACTGAAGCACCATTTCCCAGTCCTTGGCTGATAAACAACAGGAACTCAGAGGCAGAGCAAAACAGGTCAAAAGAGGCCAACAAGTACATATTTTACCCAAAGCCACAGCTTTCAAAATGTACTGAGAAATCTCTCCCATGACTTCTGCTCCTGGAGTCCATGCTTTTACTTGCATGTCCACAAACACCAGCTTGCCAAGCATCTGCAGCTACACTGACCTGGACTGCACTCCCTGCTTGACTTTTTCTCCCACTCCTCAACCTCAAGCCAAATAAACTAGCTCTGATAGTCAGCAGCCCCAGTTTCCAAATGCATCACCAGGTCTCAGCTCTTTCACCTCCTTGTTCTTCTGTGATTATCATGAGCATGTCCCTCCTAATCTTTTCACCAAGGCTATATATCAGCAGATTCTTTCCTAAGTTTCACTCTCTAAAACACAGATTCTTCTAGATTGCTAAAACTGTCACCCAGGCTCATAGCACCGTGCCTCTCAATTACGGCAATGCTCTCCCTCAGCCTGGACAAATGCAATCTGTCATCATTGCTATCCATTCAAAATACTGCTGTGAAATTCATCTCCTGAGCCCATCATCTGTCTGTGTCATTCTCACCTGTGCCTCCATCCATTGGATAAGCTTTCCCTACCTCATCAGTTATAGCTACTTACTTTGATTTCCAAGAAATTTCAAAGTCTAACTCATCACCCTTCAGCTCTCTCCAAGCATTTTCAGTCTGTATCCAAAAGCTTATTATGCTTGCCCTCTATGTCTGATTAGTTAAATGTGAGGATCTTTGTTCTTTCTGTGCCATATTTCTCTATAAACATCCCTGGATGAACAGCATGAGACAAATGAAAATACTACATTCATTGCAGCATTAGAAGCAGTGAGGTTCTGAACACAAAATTCTGTAACAGTAAAGCTGGGTAAATAATTTACAGCATGGAATTTATTTATTGTATTTTACTTAATTTTCTGTTTACAAAATGGTGCATTTGGTTTTCAGATGTGTCCACCAAATAATCTTTGCAAATTATTCTTGCCATGCTGCTTAAAAACAAGCAAATTTAAAAATATATGTATTTAGGTCACATGATAAATTTCTGTAGCCTAGTTACACAAATATATCTTTGAGGTGGCCTGGGTACAAGTAGTGGTGATTAAGTATCTAAAATTGACTACCTGACAATAACTTATAAAATCATAATTGTTGTGGTGGTGATTATTCCTATGCATAAATATTCCTTCTTAGTGTTCTCAGAGGACTCAACCAACCTTCTCTGCAGTTAGATCATAGAGTTTTGCATACTTTATATCCTATTCCCATACAGCCGTAATTTTCAACAAAGGATATTCTGAATGCTTCAAAACAGCTGAAATGAATCACCTGGGAACACAGTGAGTGAACACACAGCATGTGAAGCAGGGTCACCAGGTATCCTCCTGGCTCTGGGTTAGCATTTCCTCAAGTCCTCTTCCTGAAGCTGGGTCATAATCCAGTGCAGCAACATTAGATTAACACAAATTGAGATCACACTCACCATCTTTTCAAACAGCACCACCACATCAGTTTTCAAATTAGGGCTGGTACCTTCCACTGCATTCATGTCCCAAGATGGCCTTTGGCTTCTGAGCATTAGGAAAACAAACCCCTAAACCAGGAGCCCAAAACTTCTTTACAGTGTACTTGTTTACTTTGGTAAACTGCCCTACCAACCTTTAGCTATACCATTTTCAGTTTTATCTGTGGTACATGCTGTAGCTTTTCAGCCATGATTATTATTTGGATGGGTAGTAATTATTTTTCAATTCCTTTTAAAGTGCATTAAAGGCTAGAAATGAAAGGAGCAGGACATTTTTGAGACCTTTTTCTCTACAGCCTATCAACAAATACTATATTAAATAGTTTGAAAACTGTTAGTTTGCAAACCTCAGGCATGTAATAAAGTCAATATATAATTTTACAACCACATCTCTTTTCTCTTGTGCATTAACATATAAAAAGAGACTTGCTCTATTTCTTCTATCACAATATTAAAGGCATTCCATATACAAAACAGTCTGTAGGTTTCACAAGATAATTACACTGCTAATATCTTCAGTGCATTTATTACATTCTACCTCCCCCTTTTTTTCACTCAAATACATACTGGACACCAAATCCATTTAAGAGAAGTGTAGATGAGCTCTCTAAGAGTTCTCTAATGGGACCAGCATGTGTGACATTTCCTTTAGAGCATGGCACACCTGCACCATGTCCCATTCATTACGTTTACTATGCATAGACATCTGCTGTCCTCTTCCTGTTTTTCAGTGGAAGTTGAAACTCCTTATAATAACGTTTTTTAGTGAATGCTCTGCTCCTCATGGAAAATTTATTTCTTTCAAGGGAAAGATAAATGCCTAAGCCCTAAACCATTCAAGTCAAAGGTGAATGCCTCTGAGGAGCTGAAGCCTGGCTTAGGATTCATCACTGTGCACTTCTTCATTGTTAGAACGCTGTGGCTGATGTGTCATTTAAAGGAAACCAGGCTATAATACAGGAGATGTGTATTTCTACAAGAAAATGGGAATATGAGACCAATAATCCCATGGGAGTATCACGATGACCATTTCATATTCAAGCATTTGAGTTTCAATGGTCATATTTCAGATCTGGGTTTTTTTACATATGGAACAAAAATATTGCCTCCATATTTTTCTGAGGAAGGTCTGCAATTTATGAAAAAAGCAACTGATATTTTTTTTTTGCCTTCATTTCAGTTATGTTTTGCTAGGTTAGGACTTGAGCTGTTACCTTGTAGATGTCAAGGAATCCACACTGGTGGTCGAAGCGTGTGTAGAGCTCGTTGAGCATGCTGATGACCTGCATGGGCGTGCACTGGGCACAGATGGCAGTGAAGCCAACAATGTCCGAGAAGAGCATGGTCACATCATCAAACTTCCTGGCCTGAACCTGCTGCCCCTGCCACAACTGCTGAGCCACCTCTTCGGGGAAAATAGAAATAAGGAGATCTACTGTCTTCTTTTTCTCCTCTTCCAGGGCTTGGTGTGTACATTCTAGCGTTGCCTTCAGCTTATCCATTCGTTTTTTCAAGCCATCCTGTGCCTTTGCTTGCTCCCCAACCAGTATGACATCACGAGTAGCATCATGGATAGGTATGTCCGAAAGATGGAGGCCTCGGCCCATCAGCTCATCCAGCTTGTCCACACAGGGGGAACCCAGAAACAATATAGAGTTTGATTCTGGCACATGAATCATTTGTCCTTTAATTTCCATCACCTGTAAAACAAAAAGAAAGAGTTTAGACAAGGGGGAAAATCAACTAAATAGATGTGGATCCTCATTCTACTTCCTCTGTCTTTTCAGCTAAAACAATTAACTGTAGCCTTTTATACAGAAGCCTTTTGCACTCACCTACTCAAGTAATGAGACTCACAGTCTGCTCACCAAATTGAGTCAGAAAACAAACTAAATTGACACAAAAGTATTCCCAAATCAGATGTTGGATTTTGTTTGTACCCAATTAAATAAGAAAGCAATAATATGTATTCTCAGAGTGCTGTCTAAATAATGCTCCTGGATGTACCTGGACTTACAAGCAAATTTCTGAGTTGTTCTTTCTCTGTTACTTAGCTATAAATTAGAAAAAGCAAAAAAGGGAAGAGAAATTGCAACTGTCTGAAAGCAGGTTAGTGAAATGAAGTGCCTTCTGTTCTTTTTCAGCACAATATCTAATACAAGTCAATTGTGGCCATTTTATGGAGGAATCAAATAAAAATAGATGTGAAAAACAGCTCTGTAAAATAACAAATGGCATGGAAATATCATACTAGTCCTCCTGTTTCCTGCTTTCCTTCTCATACATGCAGACTAAGTTAGAATCTACAAATTTCTTGGTAACAGAGCTTCATCCAATTTCTATTTGTGGAATAGCAGAAGGTACAGTAGGGAAGGAGCATCAGGCTATAAACAACTGGTTTATAGCTTTTGCATTAGCCTGTTAGATGTCTAGATGTTTTGAGCACTGTCCAAGGGTGGATATAACTGAGGCCGTGGATTGTCACCTCTTGCTCCATGATGGGAGTCAAGCACAGAACTGCCAGACTGAAATGGACACTGAAAACTAAATTAAATCAGACAAACTGCATCTCTTTGTAAACACAGCTTGCCATAGCCTCCATCATGAAAAACAACTCCATTAATGTTTCCCTTCCAGGACTGCACAAAGACCAGGGCAATAATGTGCAAGGTGATCTAGAAATACCCACAGACCTTACCCTGAGGATCTCACAATCAATACAGGCACAACACACAAACCTTGTTCACCTAAGCAGTGTTAGGCACCATAATGCCTTGTATCTGTGTTTTCTATTCCACATAATATCTTAAAATGAAAAGGCCTCCTCCAGTGACCATTTCTTTCATCATGTAGCCATTTGCTTGCTGTCACATTATTCACTTATCATTTAATCCTCCTTCCATCCATAATCCTACCAAGCAAAATAGAAAAACCTCCATCAGGGAATCCAGAGATGTCTGTAATAATGATGCGATTTAAGTGTCCAGTGGTCTGAAAGCTCCTGCTGAGGTGACAGGTAATCCTACATGGTACTTCCATGTCTGGGGGAGATTTAAGGAAGCACCTCTTTCTATCAGTTGTTTTTACATAATATTTTTATACATAATGCTGTCATTGTAAACTCTATGGCAACATGAGAACTGAGCCTATCCTGTCCCTATTGCCCTCTGCCTTCTCTGCTAGCAACCTAACATTCAGCTCCTGATGTCAGCCAGGGAACTCAGCAAGTGAAAATAGTAAATGCAAGTCATTAAAATTGTCAAATTTTCTAATTTATTTTCCTGCCCACCTACTAATATTTACATTCCTAAGCCTTGCTTCCTCAGCTTCACTCTGGGACATTCATCTCAGTGAGAAAGACAGTCAGCAAACTGCATGAGCTGATTTAATGCTCCATGGCTAAGTGCTCTTTTTCTACTTTTGAAACATGGCTCCCTGGGAAATAGGATGCTTTCTGCATGCATGCAGCCTCATGCTTCCAAAAGGGCACATGCAAAATTGTTTTAACTCCGAAGTACAAGTTGCCAAATATGAAATACATGGTACAGCATTTCTAAATTCTCTTCCTATTTTGTTCCCCTGCGCCGGAGAGTTTTCTGTTTGTTGATTTTCACTCTTGTGCAAAATAAAAGTATCTCATATTGCCTCTTCCATCACTTCCTCACTTGCCTCTTCCATCTCCAGGTGAAAACAGGGTGTTTTCAGCTCAGGAGGATAGAGAGAGTGTGACCACAGATCCTGGCCGAGCCAGCCTAGCCTGGGCTTGAGCTGCATGTCAGCAAGGCAAGGCACCTGGCTTGGAGGTGTGTTTCTCCTGTTAACCTGCTGCGAGACTAGAAGAAAATCAATGCATCCCCCTGTGCTCCCACTTCGCCTCTGTCAATTTGAGGTGTTAAACTCTTTGATGTGATCACTGTCTGTGTTAATATATTGTGCCAGCTTTCCCCGGGTGGACTTTTCTCAGGAAACACTGACTGTGTAAATAATGTACAAAATAGGCACTCTGGAGTCCTCTGCTCTGCTTCTGGGTAACCTCAGGCAGATTATCAATCCTGACTTCTTATGTGGCCTTTCAGCACAGCAGGAACAATGCTATTGACCACCCTGTAAGACACTTGGAGACTTATGTGTGAAAAGCAATAAAAGACACACCATCCTGTAAAATGCCTAATTACTAGTAAACAAGTGAGCTGCCCTCTGCTTCAACAAGGTTGTTTCCAGAGCATTCTGAGAAATTTCTGCAAAGATATTCTCAGTACAAAACTGATTAGCTTCCTAAAACTGCCAAAGGTTCCGTGATATTTCAGCTTTATCCCCCAAATTATCACGTGTTCCATTTAACAGGAATCGTTGATGTTTCCTATCATTTCTTTCATGTTACATTAGTGACTTTGTCGTCCTGCTCTCTCTTGATGACTGATGAATGTTTTAGAAAATGGCCTGCCAGTCTCTTCAAGTTGCCAAATCAGGGAACAGGACAGCAGAAAAAAACCTGCTCCAGATTTCCTGGGGCAAAACACTAAGGTCTTGTAAAGAACAACAGTAGAGAAGAGTTAAGACTGCATCACTCTTATCAGCTTTTGCAAAGCCCTTTTCTTCCCAAAGAAGTTTCAGAGATGAAACAGACATTTTCTAGCAGACTTCAGTCTGCAACTGTGATCCAGCAGGACCTCCATCTATTTTCTTTGATTTTTCTGTGCTTCTTATATTCTTCTTTTTTATCTAAAAACATAGCTGATGTTACACGGTATCAAGTTCGCCTGAAGCTTGCCAAAGTAAGTCACACTTCTGGGCACCTCCCCAAAGCTGGACAACTTTACACCTGGACCATAAGCCTACAGGCAAGCAGGATGGCATCATCCATCTTCCTTGTAAGCAGGGAAAGATAGAAACATTTCTGTCATCAGTTTTATTTCATTACTGCTACATTTCGTTGCCTTCCTGTCTCTTTAATTATATTCTCACTGAATAAAATGAGACTAATTCTACCATTTTCAGAGGACATTCCACTGATTTACAGTGGTGCAAGAGAACATTTTGAAAAGAGCAATTATATATATCATATTTTACAGTCTTATGTTGCAGTGAAATGACAGCGCAGCCTAAGTAGCTCTGGGATGAAAAACAAAAACCCTGTCACTGAAAGAAAGGGAGCAAATGGTTCCTGATTCCAGGGAACTCTTTCAGTGTCTCTCCCCAAAGACCCAGCTCAGAAACACTGACAGATTCTAAAGGTGCTTTTTGGGAACATGGAGAGTCTCCCACTGAGCAGCGCATCACCAGCTCCTTCATTAGGTACACAGTATCCAACCCTCTGCACAACCTCTGCATACTCTGGATGCAAGCCACCCCAGGAACAAAAAACTTATGAATCAAATGCCAAATCTACTGCCTAATTTTTAAGGAAAAGCACAGGGAAAAGTTTCATGGGTTGCACTGAGGGATGACACTACTTCATACAAAGATGTGTGTTTCAGAATAGTGATTGAGAGAAGGTGTACACATCTCCTCAAAAAGATTAAGGAAATACAGGATGGTATCCCTGAGAAATAACTGGGGGATTAAAAAGGACTTGCCTTCTAATTGGCCAGACCTTTTATGCAGCCTCTGCAATCCACAAATTTCAATGGAGCTGCTCCTTTGAGTTTGGTCAGTGCATAAACCCTCCCAAACTGTGATTACAGTCTTCTTTTTTTTTTAGTTTTATCAATTGGGATTAGGTTAGAAACTTACAGTGCTAGGCCACACTTTCATACACAGCTGCACATCCATGCTTGATTTTATACAATGGACAAGTTCAGTAAGAGAAAACAAAGCTGCTTCTTTATCAGGCTCATAGTTATTTAGAGGATGGAAAGACTGGGGCAAAATCAGCTTGAACCTGAACACCATCACCATCATAATTTCCAGGTACAAAGAGTTTAGGGTGACTTCCAGAAAGGAGGTCCAGCTGCCAACCTAAATTTTAAAACAACTGGACTTCTCTGAATGTCCTATAGGATACATAGCAGTGCCTCAGGAACATTTACAGCAAGGTATTTCATAACATCTGAGGAGTTAGAGGCTTAGCGGATTTTGTGAACACTGGACAAAACGGTACAGTTACAACAGTACACTTGCAGAAAGAAATGCAATGACTTTCTTGCTATGTTTCCATGACAGATCTAGAAGGGCTGAAAGTATGACACACAACATTGGAATTAAAAAAAAATGTCTTAAATAGGAAAAATGGGCTAAAGCTGGAATTCAAAATAAGGGCAATAAATATATTTAGATAGAAATAAATGCAAAAAGTACAGGCAGGCTAACTGTTCCTCAGAAGATGGCCCAGAGTGCACAGAGTGGAACAAATGAATGTAAGCCAACACGGCATGCTGTCATGTAGAAATAAAACACTATACAGGACTACGTAAACAAAAAATACAGTTTGCAAAACACCAGAAGTTATCCTTATACTGTGACCACCAATTTTCAGACCCCAGAAGGGCAAATCTGTCCCTTTTAAAGTATAACAAAAAGGTGGATCAATTGGAGAATCTGGTGAAAAGCAATGAAGGCAATGGAAGGTCTAAAAAATATGACCTACAAAAAAAATTTGAAAACATTTGATGATTTGCCCCAAAGATGAAAAATCTGAGTGTGGGCATATGAAAAAAACACTTTGTGCCAATGTAAAGAGGTCAAACACAAATCCTGTGGCAAAAGCTTTTAAGGAAAGTCCCTGGTGGACAGCAAATTGAACACGGTCCATCAAAGACTAGAAGTACTCTGGACTCTGGAAGGAGGAATGTTGTAGCTGGTGGAGGGAAGTGATCCTTCCCTTCTGCTCAGAACTGGTGAGGCCACACCTGGAGTCCTGTGTCCAGTTCTGGGATCCACAGTACAGGAGACACATGGACATGCTGGACAGTGTCCAGAAAAGGTCAACAAAGATGATAGGAACCTGGGACATTCTTCCCTATGAAGAAAGGCTGAGAGAGCTGGGACTGTTTAACCTGGAGGTGAGAAGGCTCAGGATGATCTTATCCATGTACATAAGTACTCGAAGGGATCAGGGATGACAGAGCAAGATCTTTCCAGTGGTGCCCAGGACCAGAGGCCATAGACGTAAACTAGCCAAAGGAGGCTCCCTCTGAACAGCAGAGAACACTTGTTTTATACACCAAGCAGTGCTACAGGTTGGCTGCAGAGATTGTGCAGTTTCCATCCTTGAAGATATTCAAAAGCCACATGGATGTGGTCCTGGGAAACTGACTCTAGGTGGCTCTGCTTGAGCAAGTTGAGCAAGTTGAATCAGATGACCTCCACTGGTTCCTTCCAACCTCAGTCTATAAAATGAACAAAAACTAAAAAGCTCAAATTGGAAAAAAATAGTTTAATGTGGGATGTTCTTGTATTCATAGGGAGAGTGAGAAAGGAAACATCATTGGTGAGGAGCTGGATTATGGTGAGAAGTTGGATTGTGCATTTGATTTGTGAGACCTGTCAAAGGTGATCAATCTGTCTGGAAAGCAGAGGAATTAACCAGTGACTTAACAGAAATTTAGGTGGAAACAGGAAGGGGAGACATCGTAGGGTATCATTTTGTATTCAAACAAAAACTACACAAGTTAGTTCTGGGATAATTAACGTAGTGTCAGTGTGGAATTCATTGCTTCAGTCAGTTTATGACTCTTTCTACAGGCAACAACAGAAACAGGTGCTTCTGGAATAAAAGTTGCATGATCTATGTGACACATCTAAGTCATGGTCAAATGAGTCATGCCCCATGTGTAGACATACTTACATTTCTCTGCTGTGAAGGGAGCACAAGGCTTGGACATACATGCCTGTACTGGTTAAGTCTACCTCCTATCAGAATAAACTTAATTCATAGGAGTGAATGTACTGCTGTGCACTGAAAGGTACCTAAATGCCAATATGTTAAGCACATTAAGGGAAATATGAGTTCTCAATTGTTCTAACTAATTTCTATTTTAAATGCTCCAAAACTCAATTCAACGAAATGAAGTCTTGGTAAGCCTGTAAATTTAGTGCTGCTCTGTGGCTGGCTGACCACCAAATAGGCAAAGCATGACTTTGACCCTTAAGACAGAAAAATAAACAGCTATTAAAACCTCTCCAATACTCCTGCTCTGCTTGTAGAGTGGGGTAAGTCAGAGCCACAGCAAGCAGAACTAGCTGTGGAGAAAGATTCATAAAAATAAGAAAAAAAATCTTATTCTAATGAAACCCTGATTTGCTATTTTTTCTGTAGACAAAAATAACAAAATATCATCTTCCATTACACCCATGTTTTATTTAAAAAGAGAAATACATATCATCTCCACAGAAATGAAAAATAACTTTTCAGTCGATGCCTGATACAATTGAATAAACTAGATAAGGTTTGCTCAGCACAACTCAGGATGTGCTTGGCTTCTTGTGAAATTGCAACTCTCAGCATTTGCTTACAAGTTTTTATTTCCAGCTCACTGCATTGTCAAAAGAATATTATTCCACACAGCAGCAAAGTGACTGTAAAAAATTTCTCACTATTTATAGCAAACCCTGGAGTGTTTCATAACATGCAACAGACTTCAGAGCAAAGGGACCAAATGTAAGATTTTCTGTATGTCATAGATACCTCATAAACCCAGACTGGCAGCAAAATATTGTACCTTTAAGAAATCCAAAATTTTGGTGGGAGTACATTCATTTTCTATAATGTAAAAGAGAGAGAAAGTGATAATGAAAGAAACATTGATATCTTTCAGTTGTTAACTTGGACTTCTAAAATAACTTCTTGGTATGAGAAGAGCAAGTGTGGCAGATTAAAAGCAAACAAGTTAGGGTTACATAGGATCTGCTCCACAAGAAGCATAGGTATGCATGACATATCAAAAGCATGGAGCCACCTGCAAGGACATGTGAAATGGGGAAAGGAGAAGAGGTAAATGAGATGACTCTATCCTTAACACATTAGTCTGCCAAACCAACTGTTGAGAAACAAAAGGCAACAGTGGATTCCACTTGAAACAGGTCAAGACGATTTACAGTTTATTTTTTCCTGCTTCAAGACACAGAAATTGCTTTTAAGAAGGTACTCCTGCTACATGGATAAGTGCAAGATAAATCTAGCCCTGTGGAATAAAAACAATGGGAAAATAATTTCTTCAAAGGAACATCTATCTACACAAGACAGCAAAGAGTCAGAATTCACCTCTATGTGCTCCTTGATCAGCTTCCCTTACAGATGCTCTCAAGCAGAGGAGTGGGTGAACTCAACAGGGCAGACAGGCAGAATATGGCATGGGCAACACCACAAGAAGAAATTCACCAGTGTTCCCAAGAGAATTTCAAAATCCCTTTGAATATCAACCCACCGAGAACAGACTGAATGTTTTTTCCATGAACAAATAACTTCATATACTTAAACACAACCTGTGTGAGTCCCAAAGGCCCCATTGGCCTGTCAGTCCCTGTCCAGCTTCCAGGACACCCTGGCCCCGCCCAGGGCCCTGCACCCCACACCAGCCCCCTGGGCTGTCAGTCCTGCCTTAGCCATGCTCTCACAGCCCTGCCCTGCCCTCCCTGGCCATGGGCCCATCCAAGGGCCCGAGTTCCAGCCCAATATCAGTCTTTCCCCATCCCCAACCCCAGGGAGGTCCCAGTGCTGGTGCTGGGCTGCCCTCACATTCCCAGTCTGGGTGCCTGGGACACGTCTTGGCTGCCAGGTGCTGCCCCTCCAGCCTGCAGACTCCCACAGCTCCTGGCACACTGACTACCCTGAGAGCATCCAGAAAACATTTTACCTGAAACACCTATCAACCAATTAGCATCTGGACAATGGTCTTGGCCATACGGTTTAGTTTTAGGTAGTCCTGTGAGAAGCAGGGAGTAGGACTTGAGGAACCTTATGGGTCCCTTTCAACTCAAGATATTCTATGATTTTGTGGTTTTCATTTTACTGCAAAATCTATTTCATTCCCTAAGATTGTTTTCAGGTTGCACACACCTTGATTAGCATGCTAGAGTTTTACATTTCAACAATACATGTCTCTCTATTAAAAGCCAGGATACTCTGTGCAGATATTCAGCTGCCCATCTTACTCCAACAACTCAAAGCTAAAAATATGCAGTATCAGTGTTTAAAAAGTCTGCTTTGGTCAGGAGCAGAGGAGTGGAAACAATTTTCAGAGACACACTCATTTGTTTAGAATTACAGAATCCTAGAATAGCTTAGGCCGGAAGGGACAGTAAAGATCATCAAGTTCCAACCCCCCACCGCCACCACAGGCAGGGACATCTTCCTCTAGACCATCTTATTCAGGGCCCCTTCCAGCCTGGCCTTGGGGAATTCCAGGGCCAGGGCATCCACAGCCACTCTGGGCAACAAGCTCAAGATCTGTGAACTATGAAAGTGGTGGTAGCAATAACATGCTCCAAGCCACACACTTGCATTAATTTCCTATTTCAACCAAAGCAAAATGCACTTTGTACTTATGATCCCACCACAGTTTAATTACAACAGATCAATCAAAGTAGAAGGGAAATTTTCCATATTTAATATTCTCTATGAAAGATATCAATTTCCAATTAATTTTTGTTAAACACCTGGTTAAAAAAAAATGTTACATACATTTACATAATCAAATCTCTAATTATCTCATGACTGGGAAAACCTTTATAACTGACAAATACTATGTGTCAGCTTGTTAAAGACAGATATTTTTTATTTATTTCTATCAATGTCAACCAAGCAAAATTATGGAGGAATGTGTCAGTACACTGAAGGGAGTGTGGATGTTGCCATTTTCCACAGTGTTGTTACTTTCTGAATTAGTTCTTACTGTCTTTGGCCCAAGATTTGTGCGGGTGGATGAATCAGTCTTTCACCTAATCCTTCCCCTAGGACTCTTCACCTCCTGTCAAGGGCTTCTCCTCTGAACGAGATCTGTCCCAGCTGCCTGAGATGTCCTACTAGCAGGAAGTACTCTTACTTATGTGATATTTCTTAGTAAGTGCTTTTCTCTCTCAGATTCAGGTTCACTTGTTTCTTTGTGGAAATGGTTCTTCGCAAAAAGCAGTGAAATGGTTAAACAAGTGCATATGTTTATTCATAAAAACAGTGGGCAAGGAGCAGCAGAAGCAGCATTCCCCTTTGATCTGTGAGAACAGATATATATAGCAACCATTAGGAGATATCACATTTCACCACCAACCTAGGTATTTTAAAATTCCTCTGATTAAAAGATCTCTCAGCCCATGCACTAGCTAGCCTGCAGAATTTTTCAACTTCAGGACTTTCAGAATCTGACTCTTTCCCGAATTCATCTTAAGTATATAAATCTGCTCGAAATTCCTGCCAGCACCACACCAAGGAAGCTGATGAGAATTGGAGTCCTCTGTTGGTATTTTTACTTTGCTTTGATTTTTATTAACCCATATATCAAGTACTTTTGCAGCTTTGACAAAAGGCTTTATCATTAGAATTTGATATTGGGATTAATCAATTCTGCTCTCCTGGCGCAGTATAAATTTTCAGAACATGAGGAGAAGAAATTTCTTCTTTTCCCAGTCCAATAATTCTTAAGTTAGTTATAATAAGAAAAACCCATTCTACCTCTCACTGAAGTCACTGTAAATATATCAAGCTGATTTTAGTGAGAACTGTACCAGGCCTTTAAAATTATACTTTCTCTGTATTTCTTAAAAAGGTTGAATTTCTTTTAGAGTGTTCAACATAATCCACCTATCATTAAGAGACCTTTCATCCATAACCTGCTGTAAGTAGCATATTTGAGAGGTACCAGTAAAAGACAGTCTCCTTTTGGAGTCTCTTACACGCTGCATTAATGAATTTGGGAAAAATGCATTGGCCTGGTTTAGTAGCCTCAGGTTAGGGGTGTCATTTTCCACAAAGCACTTATTTTACAACACATCAAGAAATGAAAAGCAAATGAAAACATTAAAATGCCTTTGATTTAACTATAAATAGGACATAGTGTGAGAAGGAACAGTCAGATGTAATGAATATTCACATTTCTGTGCACATTAAAATATCTGTTTAGCTTAAATTTTCTTCACTACTTTTAACTGACTTTTCCTTGATATGGTAGTAAAGAAAGCGAAAAAAAAATGTTGAAGGTGATATTTTGAAACCAAAGCACGGTCATTCTCTATTGCCTTGACTTTTCTAGCACAAATTGAAGAATGCATTTAAGCAAGTCGCTGCTTCCCATTGCTGCATGGGAGCCACCAAAGCCTGGAGGGAGTGTGGTGGGATGGGGCAAGTGTGAGTGTGGATGGAATGGGGAGACCCAGCCTTTACAGCAAAGAAGGACAACAGAAGTGATCTGCTGTCTAATAATACTGAGAACTGCTGCCTCATGAAGCTCCCCACTCAGCTTGCAGATTCCTCCTGCCCCTGGACACCCCAGGGCAGCTTTGCACAGCTTCTCAGGACTGTCTGTGTTGGGCAGATCACAGCCAGCCAGCCCCAGAAATGGCAGAGCTGCCCCAGCAGTGCTCTGCCTCAGCTGAAACACCCTGACGAGGAGCAGAAAATATTTGCTCAGGCACAGCAGGAGGCTAACACAGCCACCTTGCTGCTGGAACATGGCCAGCTCACCCAGGACAGGCTCAGTGGAGCTAATGAAAAGCTGTCTGTACACACATCCACAGGATCAACTCTAACCAATTCATAACCAATGCAAATACTGACCTGCAGCTAATTTGGAGATGGGAATTCCCTAAAGAGCAGAGCATTTGATGAGCCTTCCCATTTTCAGCATTTTGACTCCAACAATTCTTTTGAGAATTAAAGCTGTTAAGCCTAAAATCTGTACCTCAGAAGTCAGTTTTAAGATCTAGACACCTTTCAAAATTTCACATTTCAGATATTTACTCCCTTTGCAAGAGTCAGAAGGAGGGGAAGAGGCAGGGAATTCAAGAGTGGTTAAGCCCAAGAAGAAGGAGCAGGGAAGGTTTAAGATTTGGTTATACTTATCATTATCCTACTCTGATTTGATTAGTAATAAATTAAACTAACTGCCCCAAGTCAAGTCTGTTCTGGCCCTGGCAGTAATTGATGAGTGATCTCTCCCTATCTCCTCATCTTGACCCACAACTTTCTCTCCCCTGTGCAGCTGAGGAGGGGGCCCTGCCTAAAGTCTCCCATGAAAATGGTCTTATGAGAAGAGCCAAAAAGAAAACATTCTCTTTGTGGAAATTAGTTCACCTTATTTTCTTCAGGTTTGACCTGTAAATCTTCATCCTTTTCAGCTAAAACTGTGAACTAAGTTTTATTGAGCATCTATAATACATGTGTCTTCAGTAGCTGTTCTGCATTTTAATTTATTGGGGTTTACATGGCCTGTCATTGACTCCTGTACTTCATTTACAAGGACAGGCTCTTATAAATGCTCTCTTCCTTCTGCACAAGTCAGGATCTACTTGGATTCAACGAGCAGTAAGAACTGGTGTAATCACACACAGCTGTGTATTACATGGAAATTATTTTGCACTGATACCAGATATGGCTAGAGTGCTGTCATATCCTATAACATGTAGATTTTTCCAACACATTTACACTGGAAATCCTCTATTCTCTGAATATTAGCAGTTTACATTTTGTAGTACTCAAATTAACACAAACACAAAATCAAGGAATCTCTCCCTAGTTTTCATATATAACTTGCAATATTTGGCTAGACATGGTGTCCTCCAGAATGCTTAATTTTTGTAATTGCATTATTTTTCATAAAATTTTAATAAAGTGTTAACACTATAGAGAACAATTAAAGGAATATTAAATGTTGTTGCATTATCAGGCTGATGATTATATGAAATAAAACACTGGTTGATGTATTGAGAATACAGAATATTGGACTTCTCAAGTGTGATCATATGATTTTTTTATAAAGTTAAAATAAATTAAACTAATTCTCTCAAATACTGTGTTCTTGCACAATATTCCACAATAATAATAATAATTTTTTTAAAAGACAGTAAAATTTAGCAGTCCTTAATCACACTGCAACAGTCTTGATTTAAATCAATGGCATTATACACAGATCAGTTGATTCCTTAAAAATAAGAAACTATTCTTATATCTGTTGAGGAAGTAAGAGAAAATGATGATGATTACCGAGCTTCAGGTAAGAAGAAATGACACAGAAAAGCAGACTGATGATTGCCTATTTCTCTGCTAAGAGACAAATTTTCTCTAAAGATAGTATGAGATCTTTTGTTTAAACAAATTTTCCAATTGCTTTCAAAACACATGGCTCTCCAGAAGGGATGCTCTTGAGCTGGAGCAATGAAAAGGCATAGTCTGAAATCATTTGGAATTAATGGAGAGGCTGTTTTTGACAGCAGCACACTCCAGGACACAGGGTCACAAATAAGTGGAAAATCCCTCCTTTCTAAAATGATCAAAATAGGTTCCCCTTTTATTGCAGCACACAAAACATTCTAGCTTATATCTATCAGTACATACAAGTGTATGTTGCATCAGTGGAAATAAATGGAAAGTCTGGCACAAACAACTCTCTGATGACATTTGTGATTTGTCAGTCATACCTAAACAGTGTAACTAGCCATTTTCTCCAATTTCTTCCCACACATGTTTGTGAAAGGAAATAACACCCTTTGCTCAACAGGCAAGAAAATAAGATATTATTTATGAAAAGTCATTATGAGGTATTAGTGAGTTGTGAAAAGATGGAAGAATTAAACTTCTTTCTTTCCTTTCTGCTTTGGTTAATGGCCCCTCAGTCAATTGAAAACACCATTGTATTTCATACACAATAACCTAACTGAAGTATGTTAAATGATCACAGATTACCAAGGCATTTCATTGCTTTGAAGCCCCCAGAGTAAAAATCCTGACACGGTGAAATAAATGGATAAACAGCCAACTTAACTATGCAGAGATCTCCACTGCAGCTTTGTCCCATGCTCTGAAATTATACACTATTTGAACATGGATGACCATGTATATAAAATATATTCTCTAGTGATTGCAAAGTTTCACAACATTTTAATGCTCATATTTCACAAGAGCAGATAATGATTGAAGTCAGGAGAAAAATGAAATCAAAGCTCATTCTAGAAAAGCTTTCCAGACATCAGTTTCCATATGTTGTCTTGCTCACTTCACATCACCACATGCCTAAATTCTGCAAAGATCAATCAAATCTCAGTTTCATGTGTGTAAATCAACAACATCAGGAAAACTGTCTCTGACTCACACAAAAAAAATTACAACAACATTTGCTGTCTCACAGTGCCTTAACATTTAATCTGTTATATCAGGACATTCTCATTATAGAACTTAAAATTTCTGATTTTGTATTAAAATCAGATCACACAGTAAATGAAACATTTTGGATAAGCAAGATTGTTCCAAATATTTTAGTTTCTAACAGAATAAATCTTCCAGAAATAAACCTAGCAGTAAAATTAATCAGTGTAACAACCTGCAATTTTTTTTTTCCTCTGGAATGAGACTTCAAACTGGGAATATATCTGAGGAATGTATATTAAACATTACTGTTTTTCCTAGTTGGTGACAGTTTCATATGCAGAGTTGTTGCAGGCACACAGTTCCAGTGAAGCCGACTTTAGCAAGCTCTTCAGCCACCCTCAAAAACAGTCCCTTCCCTAAGGTAAGATTGGGAGATGCACTCTTAATAGCTACAGAAGACACTGACAGTAGCTGATCAAAGACACCCTAGCAAAATATCTTTTTGTGTCAGGAAATGAAAATTCAAGGAAAGAGACATATTTCACAGGTATACATTACTTAAGCCAAACGATAAAACAAAATATGTATCCATGTGGACTCAAATTCAAAACTCCTCAATCCTACAATGACTAAATAAAGTGATTAAATATAGAAGTTATGGTTTTATTGAAACAGGCACTTTCAATCAAAAAAGATAGTAAGGCTGCATAACTTGTAGGAATATCTTTTAATATAAACAGATGAAAAAACTATATTTTCAGATATATCAAATACTATCAGATTTGGGACAAGGAAAATAGAAAAATCTCTGTCCTGATGCAACCCAGCAGATGTCTAAAAATCCATTTCAGATTAATAGTGGGCATACCTTTCCACTGAATATTCGTTATCAAACCTAGCTGGCATTCCGCTAACAGAGACTGATTCTTTTGCTTAGGTTAAGTAATGCCAAAGTGATTTCCCCCTCTTTGTCTTCATTTTGACTTCTGTACACCTCCCCAGGTAACATCAGAGCATATTTTTCTTAGTTAGACCTGCAAACACGACATGCTGTGTTTTCTCACGCTGATGCAGCTGTGCTATTACTCTCATTAAACAACCAATTCCATGAACAGCCTGTATTTGGCAAACAGCATTAGCTTCACACATTTCCTGATTAGCCAGGCTCAATTCCTTGCAAAAGTAATGATTTACCCATGCTTATTCATACATTAGCCTTGGAATAGAAGGGGTTCTTTTCAGAAGGAAGTTAATAATGTACTTTTTCCTGCCACTGTGAAAACACTACAATTACAGCACTAGATTTGCTGTGTTAGTCTAATCTGTGGTCCTCTATTCTCCTGCCCCCTGCCTGCTGCTGACCAGCACTAGACAGAATGACCAGGGCTGCTGATGTACTTTGTGCCCAAGAGACATGTTTGCTTTTATGGGGGTTTTTCAAGTGATTTTGGGGGGTTGTTTCGTTTTGCTGTTGTGGGGCTTTTTTTCCCTGAGAGCTATCTTAAAGAAGTCTAAGCAGCTGCTGCTTGAGGTGAGGAGGAAGAGAACAGGATTCCAAACTGACCTAACTAGAAAGCCAAATAGCCCCACATGGGATGCTAACAACAAAGCCACCCTGGGAGCTCAGAGTCAGCAAAAGCAGAACTTCTCTCCTATTTTAGCAGCTTTGCTGTGAGAAGTTCTAGGCTTTGTTCCAACACAGCCAATTTCTGGTGTTCTGTAATCTGTTTTTTACTTAGCCACTAATTCCTTTCTCTTTCTTATAAATAGAGACAGAAAACTCTTTGATGGGATGACTGGCATTAGTCTTTGTTCCACAGTGGGAGTAAAAAGTTTTAATGCCTCCAGAGAATGTGGTTTCATCTCTTTGCTTACTGAATTTTCCAGGTGATCTGGGGCAAATTTCCAAGCATCTTCTCTCTCATCATACTTACTGGCAATCAACAACAATCTGCCATTTGTATATTTCTGGAAAAAAGTCTTTAATCTGGAAAGGGAGCTTGCTTTTCTAACACAGTAAGACATCATACTTGTCTCTAGCATATTTCAATACTTGTTCTCCTTCTTCCACATCATACAAAATAAATGGTAGCTCTTAAACCTAATAAAATAAGACTAAGAACTAAGTAAGAGCACAAGGCTATTTATTGTAATCTCTTAAAATCTGATTTTAACATTGATTTTTTTTTCTTTTCTTTATTTCTTCTCCTTAGTAAATTCTGTCTTTTGTCATAAGCTTTGGCTAGTGATTTCAGGAAACATCATGTTTTCATGTTCAGGAGTACAAATGTAAAGTAATTCCCACTGCAGTAATCCAGCTTATTCAAAATGTGCAGCAATACAATAAAGCAGTACTTGGTTTACAGCTGCTTCCACAAATTGACAGTTTACTGGCATCAAACTTGATGCTTTTTCATTTCTTCATGCAAAAGCCAGAACAAACAGCTTTTTTTCACAGGTGTCCATTTGATTTTCCTAAATCATTCTTCATGTTAAGTAGTCCAATAAATATACATCTGTTTGAGAACTCTAACATTTTACAGGTTTCTGCTACTTCTTTCTAATTCCAACTACAGAACATAAAAAGTCCTTTAATTGAATGTATCAGAAACTAAAACACACAAGATCTGCTGAATCTATTGTATGTCTAGCCAGAGATTCTGTTTTGATTTACTCTAAATAAGCCCCTTCTGTCTCTCAAAGAATACAAGCTTCTAAAGAAAGGTGGGTATATATACTAGAAAAAAAAAAAAAAAATAAAACTCCGACAAACAAATGAACAAAGTGAGGAAATTATCAAAATTCTCACAAGCTTCTGCCAACCAAGATTTGAATATTTAAGAGAACTAAAATTATGGGATGAAAAATATCTTTCAAATAGCATCCCCCATCATACCTCCATGTCTTAGTTCTCATATCCACTTTTTTTAAACATTGCCAAACACAACTGAGATGCAACATTACGCACAGTGTTGTCCCTTTAGTGGATTCAGGCTGTCTCAAAGCTATAACTTTTCTGATGATGGAACAGACTGTGATGTAGTGTTACATTAGTAAATGTTCATAATAAGGAATATGGATGCAAATGATAGAAATGCAGTTTGCTTCATCCTTCCTTTTCCTCCACCCACTCATAAAGGGTGCAGTGACAGCCTTACTGATTTACAAAAAAGAAGAAAAACTTAGCAGAACATATTACTATAGTAAATATATTGAGAGTAAATATTTTTGTGTTTCGAATTCTATAAACTGCAATGTAATTTGGGGTCAGAAGCATTCATTTTCAGCAGGTATGAGTGTTTGTTTTATTCTGTTTTGTATGGAGGGGGAGCAGATTCTACAAAGGAAAGAGCATATATTGTCTTTAAAAGAAATCAAAGTAAAAAATTATTCAATACAACAGAAGTTTCATCCTCATCCAGCCAGGAGTCATTCCTTTCAATCTTGAATGATTCAAAACTATATTTAATTTGTTTTCCTTATCTTGCAGCATAATTCCTCCTTTTCTGGAACCTATGCAACACCAACTGTAAACAGATACACTACTAAAATGTAGTTTCTGACGCACATGTACAACCAGATAACAAACCTAAACTTGGCTTGATCATCTTTTCTTGCCGTGTCTTTGCATATCTTCCAAAAGCAGCCTCAGTAATTACTGACATCACGTGGAACAATTATGGACATTGAATCAAAACAAAAGGCAGCAGATTGCAATAATTTTAGATGGTAATGAATCTAACATTAGATTATCAGAACCCTAATGAGAACCAAGGTGGTTTGAAATGGCATGCTCGAGTCAGAATTTAATTTTGTATTCCTTCTGTAAAGATGAATAATTTAAACTTCCTGAATGTGTTATAATCTCTAAATGACATAGTGTAATGGCTCTTGCCTCACAAACAATATATCAGACAGGACATACATACTAATTTATGTTGCATGAATTCTTGTAACACATACACAAGTGCAAAAGAGTTAAAATATATATACACATATATAAATCTGCCAAAACATAAAAGAAGTACCAAACACATAAATCAATGACCCCTTTAGCTATTTTTTATATCAGAACTTATAAGAACAAAATTATCTTTTTTCCCTCTTTTATTGCTTGAACATATTCCAGATTTCTAAGCACAATCTAAGCATGGTCCCTGCTGGTTTGGAAAAACTGCAGCAAAAATAAATATGTCAAAGGCCATATAAAAATCCATGCCAAAGAAATCTTGGCTCTAAAATATAATAACTGAGATTGCCTAAGAACTCCCACATTATCAAAGCAACCACTCAAAACTGTTTTTCCACAAAGTTAAACAATATAAGGCTCCTTCTAAGATTTTGTATTAAGGCTCTCCCATCTGTCTGGAAAAGACCCTCTCCTTCCTGTTTTCTAATAGCTATATTAGAGAACATTTTTTATCTCAAGTATAATTTTTTCAAGCTAAAAGCCAATTCTCAATGAAGCTATGAGCATGTGAGTTTTGTCAGATTTTGTTGCTATCTTCATAGACTTCTCTTTCATTAACTTTGAATTGACTAACATTCAAATTATGTGTTTTCTGATATTCTATCCATAGCACCTTGTGGGCGCTATAAATAATAAGCAGCACCTTGTGCACTTCCTGCTTTCGGATCCAACCCTTCAAACAGTTACAATTCTGTCAGTGACTTCTAGGAAAGTTGAACAACACAAAATGAGCAATGGATAATGATATATGTCACTTTGTTGCTATTTTAAAATCTCAGGATGAAAGATTAAAAGCCCCAGCCAAATAAAAACTCTCTCTTTTTTTGCAAGATACTGTACATTCATATCAGTTAGACCCTATGATATATTCCTTCTGTTTCCATACTGAAAAAGGAATCAATACTGGGAAAGTCTTATTGACAGCACCAATTATATAGTACATTGACTCACTAACAAGAAGCATGAATCCAACTGAGATAAATCCTTTTCTCACTTATACTGATCTCTACAAAAATAAGCCCATTGAATCAATGTAGATAGACCAGATTTACAGCACTGTGACTGAAAGCAGAACTCTTTGCTGTCTTGGATGAGTGAAAGAGGATTTGGCAGGAGAAGAGAAACAATCATGAAGCAAATTCCAACTTTCCTCTTACTGAAGAAGTCTCCCTGACTTCCACAGAAATAGGATCAAGCCAGCGTTTAAGCTTGATCAAATTGCTCTTTTTTTTTAATCTAGCAATTATTGTCATGTTGTCGAGGAAAAAAGCCAGCTATTAAAAGATTATAAATATTTGAAGGATAATTATAAAATACAATCTCTGGAGCCATATAAAAGAACTAGTTATATTTTCTTAAAATAAGTCTCTTAAAAAAAAAGACTAATGAAGAAAAAGAACTGCTGAAATAAAATTAACAAAGCCTTTTCTGTAGGATGCTAATATTTTTTGATATTTTTTCCTCTTGACCAAACTCTGCACGTAAATTTGTACTTGGCAGATATAATAAAGCAAAAATAAGAAATTATATCATTACTGTAAGCCAACCATGTCCAATTTCACACTAGTTGTCATCCAGCAATGTGTGCCTCTTAAATTAAAGAAATGAAGTTAGTTTGGCATACCCTCTAGCATGCCTTTTTGTCATAGGCAATGATGAAGCCATCTACTCCGTTAGTCAAGGGGTTTGAAAATCCAGAGACTTGTAGTCTCTCTACACTTAAAAATCCAGGCACTTGTAGTTCAAACTGAATAGTCAAATTAAGGAGCTAAAATGCATGACAACATGGAGAATGTCTTCCAGTAGCCTGCCATTGCAGACCAGAGTGCATGAAGGGTCTACATTAAAGTGTACATTCTGAATTTATTGCAAACTCCCCTAGTTGTTTTGTTGTTACTGATTTACAGAACTAAACCAGAAGGCTGTTTTTCATCAACACACATTTTCCCTCCTTTCTTCAAAATGTGCGGCTTGAGATGTGAGCTACACAAAATTGTTATTTCTGTTATCTCAATTTTTACTTCTGGCTAGCCAGAAGGAACCAAGAAGAAGCTCTAAAAAGAAAGGATTTAGACAACTTAAACAGCTCTGCAGCAGCTTTTCTGCACAAGTGCTAAACAGTGCAAGGCCTCACATCACAGTGTGGGACACGTGGGTTCCCCAGGCATCTCCCTGCTGACCCTAAACCAGATGCAGGGCTCTGTGCCCATGCCCAGGGGTGCCCCAGCGGAGTCTGCAGCAGCCAGACCCCTGCTTGGCTCTCTTTCCAGACCAGGCCTGTGATTTCAGTCCTCTCCAGCAGCTAGGAGCCGGTCAGGGCTGGCAGAGCTCACTTTGCCATCTCCTGGCATGTGCTGCCCGCCCACTCCCATGAGAGACCTGCGGGCACTGCTCCTGTGCCGGGCGAGGAAACCTCCCACGGGTCTGGGATACACCACAACACAGGGAGGTTTGGGCCAGTGCATGGGTCAGGCAATGATACTCTGCTTCTGAATTCACTAATGAACCAGTTAGCATGATTCTCGGTGTGAGGTAAATAAAACAAACTGAATAAATGCGCCTCTTCCTAGCTGACACATCTAATTCTTCATGTGATTCAGTCTGTGACGACTCCCAGGCATGTCACTATTTTTCTCCTTTTAGTCCCACCTAATTTTAAAATTTATTTCCTCAGAGCTAATCAGGACAATTCATCAAACTGGACTGCTAAAAAGGAAAATTAAAAACTTTGGGTAACTCTGCTTTTATGGTACATTTAACAAATGTATTCCAGTTTTCTCCTCCAGAAGAAATCTGATATTTCAACAGAAAACAATAACCTCTGCTACTCATATGAAGCCTAAATGGCTTTGTAATGGCATTATTGCAAAAATATATTTTTTTAAATGTCACTATCATTAGGATTTGCTCTGAAAGTGAAGTATGCTGCAAATTAGTGTCTAATTCCAGTTGCTCTTCACAGAAAATGAAACATGCTGGGCAGACAGTTTCCAAACATGCAGCAGTATTTGATTCTGTCATTAATAACTAAGATTGACTAGGAATTAAAGCTTATCATTTGCTACTCATAACAAAAATTGTATTATCTTTTCTGCAGGAAATAATTTAAATGTGTTCTGATCTGTCCAGTTGAGGAAAGAGTCAATACACCTCCTTTCTGTCCCAAATACATCTTTTGACAGGAACTAGCATTATTTGTGGTCAAACCCTTGAAATCTGGTGTATTTTTGGCAGTTTATCTCTTTTCAAAGAACCATTTCAAGCATATTCCAACCTTCAAGAATGCACTTAAATTGTTAAATCTAACTGGGCTACTGATGGGTAGCAGTACTTTACTAAAATCAATACTAGATTGAGAGAAAGCCAACAGAAGTTAATGAATGGATTTTCTTCTCTTAGAAAGCACATCTAAAGATCCAGCATGTTTTAAAAATTTCTAAAAAGCTTAACATTTTATCAAATGATCACAGAATCATTAAGTTTGGAATAGATCTCCAAGATCATGAAGTCCATTGGTTGAATTAGGACACAAATGTGTTAGAAAGGGAACATACATCATCTAATTTTAAAGGAATAGTAATGTTATTTTATCAAAACATAGACTTATCATGGAATAAATACTCTCTTAAAACACTAAACTGCTGACAACCAGACCAAAAAAAAGATGTAACAAAAGATGTAGATGAGATTCAGAATCTTGCACTGCAACTGTGCTGCTGTGCAGAAGACTTTGTAAACTTACAACTTAGAAAATGTGGAACAAACTAACAGAAAAGAATTTTCCTTAAAAAAAACCCAAACCACAAAAAAGACCATAACAATGCAAAAGAAAACCAGCTACTATTCACTAATAGTGAATGGAAAAGGACACTTCTATAATCATGAATATGACAAATCCCTGCTAACTACTCATTCAAACGCATGGTGAGCCGTCATCATCCTGAGGTGTTATTTTATGATACAATCATGTGTCTTACCATTTCACAGTGGAGCATCGCTGCTTTTGGCATTGCTAATTGTATGAATTTGGGGGTTATACTCAAATAACATTTTCTACATTGAATAAGCATAGTGCAACAAAGCATAAAATGTATGTATTAAATTTACTGGCTGATATATTTGCATTAATAGCATTTGACGTGTTCTGTGGTATTGCTCTTGGCTTCCTACTGCTGCTCCAGAAGAGCACAGGTCTCCCCCACTTCCACCAGCCCTACGAGACCTTCTTATGTGCTGTAGGGCATCTCAGGCACACAATTAATTCAGAGTAGAAAACTGAATTGAGCCCCAGGTATCTGTTTTCCTGTGCACTGCCTGGGGAGACGCGTGTGTCTCAAGAAGGTAACTGAAAAGTCTGTATGTTTAGCAGACAGACAGACTGTCTAGAACAGTAACAGAACAATGGTAAATCTGAGATTTAAGATTTTTCCTATTTGTAGATACTCCAACGAGTTGTTTTCAGGATTCAAAACTATCTACTCAAAGGTCTTTTTTAAAGATCAGGGTTCATTTGAACTAACTAGCTGCAACTTTCAAATTCCCCTTGGAGGCTGCACAGAAAAGAATGAATAGTTTATGTAGGTCATAGCACAATAATTATGATTGAAACACTTAATTGTTTCAGTAAATTTGTAGATTCAGATGCTGCTTATCTACCATAGTGTTTTAATTTTGATCAAGATCTCACTTCAGAAGCAAAGCCTGGCAGAGCAGGCTTAGAGCACAGACTGTTCTCTAGGAGTTTCCCTTCCGAACTCCACATTCCAAAGGGCAGCCAGCCCACAGGACTAGATGAGAGCCCATCCACAGTAAAACCCACAGAAATACAAATAATGTCAGCGCTGAGTAGTCAACAGTTGCTGTTTTGCCCTCCAGGTCTGTTCCTAGCACTCAACAATGCTTACTAGTGTAGATACAGTCAGCTGTCATGACTATGTTTATATCAAGTAAATTCTTGAATAATTTTGGGAGTTAATTGCATGTAGGCTAATCTGTCTAACATGCCCTTTCTGACATGCAGTGCAGGCCTCTTGCATTACGCCAGTTCAAATTTATGCAAACTTGCTAGCATATGTATGTAAAGCTAAACTTGGAAACCAGCTATGAAATTGTCATGACCCCAATTCCTCCTTGCCTAGAAACTCAAGCAGTCATCTTGCGAAGAGTAAATGAATGCAGCACACTCCTGATAGACTGAATGTCACTTCACCCAGGTTTAAATGTCCATGAACCCAAGATCTGCCATAGCAGAGGATCAGGCCCTGAGTCATTTCTGTTTCTCAAAAAACCACACTGCCAGTTGCCGCTAGCAGGTGCTGCTTATCTATCACAAATATGTAACTGCTTCAGAAAATATTACATTTCTGTGGTGATCCTGGATTTCTATTTGTTTTACTACCTAAGAGTACACATAGAATTTTCAAAACCATCCAAAGTGCTCTGGAGTCATATTAAGTTTCAGTGTGGTCTTCATTCTCAACAGCTACTGAAAATGCTATTGCATTTGCTATTGCCATTGCACTTAAAGTTTGGTCTTACCTCAGCTATCAATTTGTCACATCCATGTCATGTGGTTGCAAATAATAAACAGAGTTGGTATTATGTCCCCAAAGCCAGCTGGCTCTGCAATTCCTGAATCACAATAAAATCCATTATAAAACTGATATTCAGTATTTAATATGTCAGCCCTTTAGTAAGGCATTGAGACACAGAAAAGTATTTTTCCAGCCCACATACAGGTGTATTTTATGATAAACATAAAGTATCTAAGTTTTTTAAAAATTATTTCTAGAACAGAACTTACAGTCTGTCATCAGTCTCATATGCTTTTTTTGCATGGTTATGAAGTCTCAGACTTAAACCAAGAAAGTGTCACCATGCATTTCACTAAAGCAAAGTGAATATAAAATGCTCATGGCATTTTGTGAACACTTCTCTATCCCTTTCATTAGCTTGCTTCAGAGGTCATTACAGATCTGCCACTTGATTTTGCAGAGCTCCCTGTGGGAGACAATCCCATCACATAGTTAATTTTCCTAAATGTATGAATTGCCATTTTTGAGCACATGCTGCACATCAGTTCCACCTGCTGCAGCCCTACAGGAGACCCAGGGAAGCTTAGACATGATAAGGCTTCTTGCCACCATCATACCAACAGCAAGGTAGGTCCAGATGGTAGGCAGCTTTCCAAATCACTCAGGAGAGTTTCTTTACCCTCTCACACTTCTATTTGTGGAAGAAGCAATGAATTTACAGTTCAACCACACCAACACATGGTGTTCAAACATATAAAACTCTTCACTAAGGAGACTAAGGACATTTTCATGGAGGTAAGATGATGCCTTTATCATAATTCTCCTCGTACATAGGATGCTAAGAAGCTCTGATTAAGGAGGAGTAGTCTGAGAAAGATGTCAGAAGAGCTGGTACTAGAAAAAAATGGGTTTAATCACAACATATTCACAGCCACCAGCCTGGGAAGGTACTGAATAAGGGGGTCTGTGATCTCTTATGACACCAGTGTTCAGCTGAGTTCAAGAAGACATTGCATTGTTTTCTTCCTGTTTTCCTAGCAGCTCAGTCAGCTAAAAAGCTTCATGCTTGACTATGTGATCTGTAGGCAAGTAGAACATTTGCTCAGTCCTAACTAGTTTGTTCATCATGAAATTACTGAAATAGAACTATTTCACACCTTGATACACATACAAGAATGCAAATAGGATGATTTTTCCAAAGTATTTAATTCTGAAGAATGGAATCCTATTGAAAGGAACACTCAGCAAAAGGTGAAAACATGTACAACACTTGGAAGCTCGTGGCAAAGGTTTTCATAGGAAGATAGAAAGGAAGTACATCTGTTGGGTTAGCTGGTATTCTCTCATTTCAGAGGCAAGGTAAGGGAAGGAATGGGGAACACAGAGTGACCAGTTTTTCAGAGGAGGTACGTTAAGATGATGATATTTAAAGAAATTGCATTTGGTTTTTCCTCAATTATCTAAAAACCACCAAAAACCTCCCACAGCGATATTGAGATGGCAAAACTTAAGAGTTAACAACTATAAAGTCAGCAGCCAGAAAGGCTGGAGGGGATCTGTAATATAAACATTAAAGGTACTGACTTTAAGTTTAATGATCCTGTCGTAATGAATGAGAACGGTGACATTCAATGAAAGAAGAGAGAGAGTTAAAAGCAGGATAGGGAATATTCTTTTTAATTAACACTGAAAAAATAACCTTGTTCCACTATTGGAAATATTCGTCCAAGCAAAGGATTTTGTAACCACTAGAAGTACATTTAGTACTTTACATGGGTAATAAAACATCCCAAGTTATTCCATAAAAGACTGCCTTCACACCTCACACTAGACAGAAAGTCAGAAAAAATTCCCCACCAAATAAGTTAGTGTGCATTCCTCCTTTTAACTGCCTCCAGTTAAATCCTGCCAGTCACTGAGAGAGACAGCATCCTGGGTTAAATCAGCCAGTCATGGTACAGACAAATTATTCAGAAATACACGTCTTGCTGTTCTTCATACCATTATATTCTCCTGAAAAATGGTAATGCAAGCTGAAAACACAAATGCCTGGTAATCTTTATGTCTCAGTAACTCAGGCATCTTCAGGCATCTTCCTGGTAGAAGAGATTTAAGGCAATTTTGACATTAACCTCACTGGAAGGGGAGGAATCCCAGGAACCTCATTGTGGTTCAAGATTGCCAGGAATATCGATCTCACAACTACAGAGACTTGTGTGATAGCTGCATAATTCAAAGGGGCCCAAAGGACCCAACTCAAACCCCACAATATTACTTAGCATCAGACAACACACTTATTGCCCCTGGGTCTTGAGTATTTCCTAAAATCCACAATCCTACAAGTAAAGAGCAATAGAGATATAGAGATGGAGTCATCATCACCTCTGGTCTCTGTTTATTTGCCTTCTTTTCTCTTCAGTATCATCTTCTAACCCATGTTTCCTATCCCAAAGAGACACAAAGCTCAGAGCACTGACAAAGCCACCCTTGGCTCAGGCATGGGGGTCACTGAGTATCTTCAGAGAATTCAGGCATCTCAGTGAATACATTACATGCACACGACACATGCATACCTATGATGTTTTGTGGCTGCTGAGGGTTCTTTTGGGAGGTAGAGTGTGGGGGCTGAGTGAAGAGTTTTTAGTATAAATGTTCACAAGTAATCAAGTTGCCAACACAAAATTACCTGTGTCCTTACACTGTGGGGAAAGTGTTTTCCTTGTAAACCTAACTTAAGCAGATGGCAAAGGCCATCATCTATTTTATTAATGACACCTGTAATGAATTGTTGACTGGCATGAGCTAAAACCAACTAATCATTTCAAATGCATTACTCTTCACATGCTGAGAAGGTTAAAAAACAGTGACTAAAAGCTGCTCTATCTGCATCATAAGCAATATTATGAGCCTGTTTTACTACAAAAGGTGACAAACATTTCCCATTAACAGATCTCATTTTCCATTGCTCATAAATTTGTCATATTTGAACCATTCAGGCTGAAATTTTCCATTTCCAGCATATCCCTCAGGTTGTCATGACATTAGAGAATTTGCACCAAAATGGTTTGGACCATTAAAAAAACCCCACCAAACAAACAGAAAGTCCTCATGGTTACAGCAAATCAATCCTAATGCAGTAGGAAATAACAACCCTTACATTGGTGATTTCCAGTACTTTTGCACATAATAGCATGAATTTAGAATTTACCATCTGTATCAGGCATGTGGTTATGCCATTGTGTCAGCTCATCCAAATTAACAGATGCAGAGACCCTTTAAAAACAGGTTTATCAGACAGCTGGTAGCACATTTCATCAGATATACGGCCTGTGTTGCTATTGTCTGGACAGACAATTCCAGACCACAGATACTATGTGCACTGCTGGGTGAAAACACAGGAACTGAGTGTGAAGAGATGGCTCAGAACATACTACAATTACCCACCCTTCTGGAACAAAACAAAACATAACAAAAAAAAAAACCAAAAAAAAGATAAAACACATAAATATAGTGATATAGATCAAGAGAGAGGGAAAGAGAGCTGGATAGATAAGATAAAATCTACCTTTTCCCAAGAATGTATTTTCAGGCATATTTCTCACTCTTTGGGGGCACAGTTATCTTGTATTTGCTCAACAGTAAGTTACTGAGCTACTTTTCTTACAATGCAGAAACACTATTCATATTTTTGGTAGTTAACAATGCAAAGCTCTAGCTTTCCAATTTCTACCATATCACAAAAAAAAAAAAGCACTCAGACCTGAGCAATTTATTGACAATCTTTATAAGCAAAAATCCCCAAGACTTACTAGAAGTACAAAGATAAAAACTAAGAACTGTTAAGCATATTATTGAAGATGCAGTAAGGACCTATGTGACTTTCAAGCTTTTAACTCCAATTTGCAAAGATAGGTTAATAGACTTTACAGCAAAGATCCTGCTGAAAATACCAAATCAATTACAATCTTTCAGAATTTTGAATACTTTGCAATATTTCTGGAGAAGATTTCCCCTATGCTCACTTCTGAATCATGGAAATAATAAAAAATATCAGAATTCCACTGATTGCATAAATAAAGACTATCTTGCCAGAATATTTTGCTTTAAAAATAGCAATTGAAAAGAAAATTTAAAATCTCAAATTGGGGTAAATACAGCAAAGGTGAACTATTCCATGCAAGAAAGCAAAGTATCCTGTAATAATTCCCAGGGCTGCGGCATATTTGTATTTAACAAGCTATAGGCAGACAAAACTGGCATGCTGCTGGAGGAATATTCACAAAATGCATACAAAGTCACAGAAATACTAGATTTGGAACCAAGTCAGGCATAGGAATGGCTACAGTAAAAATGCATCATGAAGAAAGCAGCTGTAATGTTCTATAACCTGTGCTGCAGGGCATGCTTTACTTCACAATAATTCTAAGGCATCACACTCAGCAAAAGCTGTCCGAGCACCTTTACATCTCCCAAAAGGTGTGCAGGTGAACTGTTAGGTTGGCTTGGTGCATGCCCTGTAAACAATACTGGTGCCCTTATGGAAATGTTCCCATGAAGCTGATCCTGAACATCTTGCAGCTGATCCATGCACCTTTTTATACTGTGGTCTCTAAAGTAACATAAATATGCATGAGTGCAACATTCACAAACATGAAGCCATTCACAGAAATTGTAATAAAGCCTTTGAAGCACTTTAAAAGTCAAGAGCATGGCCATGTCCTGGAGGGTGCCCTTTGCATTAGAGATGTCAGGTGTTGCAGGCAGAGAGCAATTACGAAAGTAAGTTCTACAGAGGTGAAGAAATATAGGCAAAGCCACAGAGAGAGTGAATAAGAACTGAAAGTTCACGCGTACTGCTATTTAATTAAGAACCTCTATGAATAAAAAATGCTACTGAAAATGCTCTGTAGAAAAAAATACCAAAAAGGTTAATTTAGCTTTGTAATAAAAGCAGTGTGGATGGGATGTCATGATGCCATCTTTTCTCCTGAAGGCAAAGATGACAGAGGGCAATGCAAGGCACACAGAGAGGTATTTAGCCGTGTCACCATAGGAACCGTTTTGCAGAAGTGTGTAGGAGCAAAAGAGCTTGAGTGATGGAAGCATTTAGTGATGGGGAAAAAAACCAACCAACCAGTAACAAAATCCCAAAATGTAAGATCAGCTACAATGTACTGTGGCTGGAAGACAGCTGAATCTGTGTGGTGCCTGAGTAAATCAAGATTAGAATAGAAACCTGGTTCAATTCAATGCAAAGACACTGCAGATGCAGAGTGAAATATGCAGTAACCACAGAAGGGAATTTTAAAGCAATCCAGAGAAGTATAAGATGAGAAAAAAATACATATCTTCCACACATGTCAGTGGAAGCAAGCTGTGTTTCCTTGGAAACACCAAAACAAAAGTTATGTGACATTCAGTCAGCAGTATTTCCTGAGACAGAATTAGGAGCTGCATTAAAAGTTTGACCTTAGAATTACGTACATTTTATGTAAACCAGAGTAATTGCTCTGAAATGAGTAGAATAATTGTGGTACAAAATTAGGAATTTGTTTTTCAAATATGGAGTTAGTTTTATTCACAAAGATTTGGTTTCATTATTATTTGAAAATGGGTCTACTCTGATTCTTACATTTTGCTGATCATTTGTGACACAAATCCTATGTGGGGTTTTCAGCACACATTTAAAGCACATCAAATAAAATATTTTTGGTTCTCAGCCACCCTGAATGTCATAAATGTAAGATGGCAGGGCAAAATGTTTAAGCTAATTCTTATTAATAAAAAGCCCTATGTATGGAACACGGCTTTAAAAAAACACAGGATCTGGAGAACCAACATAATCATCACACAATTAAAATAAAGCACCAAGAAATTCAAAGTCATGCAGTGAGCATCAGCTTTCCATACATGCCACCTCAAAGCTTTACAGCTCAAACCTCAGAGCTTTCCACAGGCTTACTGGGTTGAGATAGAAGAGTATTATAAGCTAAGCTATGATTAAGCTGAAGGGGAGCAAGAACATGAAGAACATGACTGTTCCCACTGGTCTCATATGTCACCTGAGAGTCTTTTACATTAATGAAATCTTCCTCTGCCTAAGGCATGGTCATCTATATTGTGCATCTTGTAAGAAGCCATCAGAACCTAGATTACTGTGTCTTAGCAGTACCTTCAACACTCTGCACAATAAACACGCACAAGATAACAACAAATATATTTAAACAGGAAGAGAATTACTCCAACCATCAGGGGAGTAACATATTGGAACATTGCTGTGAGTAGAAGAACTGGCGAAAAAATAAAATCTGAACAATTTAAAATAGCACTTGTTCATTTTATGAAAAATTTAGCTGCAATCACAGGAAACTGTAGCCTTTAGGGTCCTAAAAATATGCAGTTACTGGGATTACAATGAAAAACAGTCAACACAATAAAAATTTGGTTTAGTAAAGTCAGAAGAACTGGAAAAACCCCAAAAAGAATTGTTACAGAGGATGAAATGGAAAATGGAACTACCTAGAATATTGAAAAAGGAGTAAATTACAGATTGGTGTATTAGGAAAACTAGACAGAGGTATTAAAACAGTTGAATATAGCTAAAACAATGAAGAAATTAGCTGAACATAACTACAATTCTTTAGATAGTTTACTTACCTAATAGCTGTGAGCAATTAATTTATTCTTTCTAAATTATGGCCTTGTTAATTACAAATGGGACAAATGCCCATTTTACTAGACAGAACTTATCTGAAACATACCTAATGTCTCTAATATGTCCCGTCAGTCTCTTATGTGCTCCAGAGTGACTCTAAGCCAAAACTTTAGACTTGAAAAGGAAGCATTCTTTGTTATGAATTTTTAAAATAGTTGGTTTGATTTTTTTTTTAAAGAGAAATATAGTGACATTACCAAACATTAAATACAACCCAAGTAATAAAGATTTCCATAGAAAGACTGCGGTATGTTTTACCTCCTAGAAGCGAGGTAAAACACTTATTAAATTAACTGATTTATTAAAAGCAAAGTAGTACTCTAAAAATGTGAAGTGATAAGGAAGAAAACAGAGATTTTTAAAAATTTTTTCAAGGCTGTAAAGCCCCCTAAGATGAGGGTGTGAGGGAGTCATAACTAGTCTTATAAAAGAAGATTTAAATGCAGTTGAGGGTGTGGTGAAATGAAATCAGAATAGGCACGTTCAGCAGAGCAGCACCACCCTCACAGCCCTCCCCCGAGGGAGCCACCTCACTGAGCACCCAGGAACGCTGCTTCCTGACCCAGCAGCCTAGAAACAGCTTGTGTGCCTATTATTTACAAACTTTGGGATGTGCCTATAAATTATAAATTTTGTTATGTTGACATAAATTCTGAAGAACAAACTTGATGAATTAGACATTCCTTGATTCTGTGGTTTTATCAGTTAAGTTTATTTTTTAACATTTTAGTGTGCCTAGGAAACTAATTAATTCAACTGGTACTTGGTTGTCCTATATTACAGACAAAAAAGATGATCCTGCCTCAAGCAGTATGAAGTCCATATTAAGTTTGAGGGTTTTTTTCTCTGTCAGATATGAAGGTCAAACTTTTATCTTAAATTCCATTTCTTCCTTTGTACTCTCTTTGAAATGGATAGCGCTTCATGCAGTCATTAATTATCACTCATAAATATTCTTTATTTCATTAAAGCAATTAAAATTGAACAAAGAATTAAAGGATAGATTTTGGTTGCAGCACTGCATACTTATCATGCTAATAGCTACAAAGCAGAATTTTTTTGTGTGCCTCAAAGACTCAACTTCACCGTGAAAATAACACAGACCTACCTGAGGAGGAGTACAGGGGTCCATATCCCTTTCCATAAATCCTGGAAGGACTTAGAATTAGCCCAGACCCTTTGCATCCTCAGTGTAACCTGAAATTTAAACCACCTAATCCATTAAAAGAAAAGGTATTTATTTTTCCTTGTCTCCTTCATCCCCATAAAAAGATATTGTATTTTAAGAAAACTCCAAGATCCAATCTAAATGTGCTATGGTGTTAATAGTTTCATACTGGTAATATGATAATAGTTTTATACTGCAGAAGCAGTAAATCGAAACAGGAGTATATGTAGACAGTGGATTCTAAGCTAAATTTTAAAAGGGGCAGGAAAAAGCAAGATGCACACACGTGTGCCTCCCTGTATTTAGTGCCTCAGAGCAGAGCAAGAGCACGGCACGGCACACAGGCTGCTATGCTGACCAGGGCTCCAGATGCCCTTTCTGGCTCTAAAGGCTGGCCCTTGCACACAAACCTCCAAATGCAGAATACAGAGGCCGTTTTTGCTTCGGTTTCAAAAGATAGTCAACTTTAATAACTTTATAACCATTTTGTTGAGTTTTCTATTGCTTTTTCTCCTGACAGATTCAGCTCTAAAGACTCTGAAGAGCTGCCATTGTTACCCAGAACGCGTCCTGCACTGCCATGTCTTCCTTAGGCTGAAGCACTTTTCTCTTTCTTACTGCTTTAGGCTTGTGCTTCCCACCATTCTAGCACTGTCTTACTACAGCTTTTTACCTGATACTCATTTGATATTAAATCTTTCTTATTTAAAAAAAAAAAAAAAAAAAAATTGGTTTAAAATGGTATAATTTTCTTAGATATTCTTAAGGGCTTCTAATTGGAAGAGCTTTCTGTTGTCTGTGCAGATGGATTCAGCTCAAGTTTGTTGACTGGGTCTGAGAACTATAAATGGTTTGGACTGTGAAAATGATATTGGGACTGTTGGTTGGCCTTGTATCAACACATAGCACGGCTTATCATGCGATGTTGTATTTAGCCAACAATATTTCATACCAAAACAAAGAAAACATTTTGTTCTTATTGGATATTTGAAATGGCCAAATACATCAACTCTCTCAAATCCCAGTATCGTATTTATTACTATAGCTTATCTCTCCTCTGAAAGAGTCCATTAATAAACAAATAATATTTAGACAGTCACATCATAACTGAAAAAAGCCACAGAAAATGTCAAATGTTATAATTACACTCTAGTCATCAAGTTATATGAGAAAAATTTAGACCTTTTAAAATATTTTTTTTCTGTTCCTCTGTCCCTTCCTACTTCTAGCATTGAGAACTTCTTTAAAAAAAGAGACAGTGAAACTTCTAAGTTACACAGTACAATGAGGTGGTTTGTGGCAGATCAGCCTCTTTATGGACATCAGGTACAGAAAAGAAAATATTTCACATTAAAACAGCTCATCACACCTGCTGCCTTACAGAACAAGGAGCCTAGGTGCTGAGCTTCATGAGTGAGCCCAAAAGCACAGGGCTTTTCTCCCTTCAGTCCTGGAGCAGATGGCAAGATTGCCAGATGCATAAAAAGGATTCAGAACTTTCTTTTCATACAAACCGTATTTGTTCATTTGTTGGTTCAGATTTGGAGACAGAGCTGTAATAGCTCCACTCTATTTAGTCCTGTGCAGTGTCTAATGTATACAGACTCTTACTGATTTACAAAGAATGCTGTACAGACTTTGAACACTTAATTTTACAAGAAATTCACACACTAACTGGACTATCCATGATTCAAGACATCTGTATTCTCAAAAATAAGAGAGAAAAAAAAATTTTATAACTCTAACTAAAAGCTACTTAGTAAAACCATTAGGGGAATTTCCCAGCCAGTACCAGTAGCATCCCAAACCAGTGATGCCAAATAAGTAATGAGGGCAATTCAAGGGAAATTCTACCCCTCATGGGTGCTTCCTCCAATGCCTACTGTCCTGAACAAAAGTCTAAATTACTGAGAGGTAATACTATCTTTCATCTAAGAAGACTTTCAATGCAGTCCATATCAAATTGCTTTCCGTGTCCTACATTAATAGGAAATAAATAAGATTTTATTTGGTAAGATGGAGGAAGGAACTGTTACATTTGACACTGACAGGCAAACTCTTCAAAAGAAAATTTTGCAAATGCCTGACAGGACAAAGGTACACTACACACTGTTGCAATGTGAACTCCTAAAATCTATGTTCACTTTTCATCTCTCAGTGTTATTCCCAATACAAGCACGTGTAAATAATGATATATATGGCCTCAATACTGTTTTCCCATCTACTGCCAGAGTGTCTGCAGAAGGTGCACTGTGTTAAAAGGTAAAGCCCACAGTATAAAAAAGGATTACCCACATAATGCTTTTCTGAATGCAGACATGGATACATGCCATATTTTAAATCAATGAAGACACAATTTTGAAATATTATGTTATTAACACATTCAGAAGTAAGAAAATTCTGAATTTTTAAATATCAACAGTCGTATAGCCAAAATATGTGCTGGTGATTTTACTCATGTGTTCCTATTTACTTAGCAGAAATCTTTAAATAGAAAATGAAAACTCTTCAATGAGAAATGAAAAAAAAAAAGAAATTGAGCAAACTGGTACTCTTAAAAGTAAGTACATTGATGGATTGTCAACTACATCAAATTGTGTAAGTAAAAAGATATTTCTTCGCCTCTTCTTTTCAGACACCAAGGTCAAGCAGATAAGAAAGGCTGGTATAGAACTGTTCATTCTCTCTTAAACAAAACACAAGGTAACAGAAAATCAGACTTAGTGACTTACAATTTGATTTTAGTTGTACAGCATGGTGGTCTGTAATTCCAACAAAAGGGTACTTGAAGGAATATATTTTTGTTTGTTTTCATCTTAGCTAAAATCCTGCCTGTGTCTTTTTTAGTAATTTGAACAAATCCTGTTGAATTCAGTGGAGACAGGGCATTTCTTCCAACAAAGATCAGCACTTCTAAGCTCTTCTGCACCAAGCTCATGTACAAGTGCAGTGTCAAGTGCAAGACTCTCTCTGGCTGTCTCAGGTTATTGTTTGCCTGTGTAAGAACTAATTTTTTTCCTACAGCTTTTTGGCTTTTTTTCCAACTCCCTATGTTTTGCAAAAATATTTCTGTAACAAACTTATTAACAGTAAATGGGTCCCAGTAACTAGGGCACTCAGATAAACTTTTCAAGATGTTTCTGACCCCAGTTTAAAACAAACCTTCCACTCCCACTCCTCTGGGAGAGGTTATTTTAAATCTAGATCACTTTCATGAACAAGAACAGAGAGTTATATTATTAGGTTCTTCTCACAGATCTGCAGTAGCAGATTGACAAATACCCTTTACTGATACATTTCTTCAAACGGAATAAACCTATAAATTAAATTAATTTCTCAGTCTTAATTCTGCTAAGGGGAAGATGGATTTACTCATGGCCTTTTTAATCTGCTGTGGGATATCAGTCCTGTTCAGCAGAATGCCTTATTTCTGTTAATTTTCTCTAACTCAAGTGGGAAGGCACCAGGCAGCCTTTTGGTAGATGACTACATACAAATACAAATGCTTCAGGAATTATGCAGGAAAAGATCTGTTAAGCTTGAACACCCAAAGCTTTTTTTTGTGATTCACACATCACTTCTTTCAAAGAAATAAGCCTCATGCTTTTTAATCTATGCAGGGATCAAAAACTATCTCTTTTTTTCTAATTCCGCAACACATTATCAAACACTGATCATCTGTACAACTTTCACTTCAGCAGACACAATTCAGAAACACATGCAGATTCTCTAAAAATGCTAATAACTCTGCAGCCTGTTAGAAAATGGAATCTGTTCTTCCTTTGCATGTAATCCCTCTGCTTCCCCAGTCATGTGCGAAAGCTCTGCTTGAGCAGCAGCCACTATCACTGCCTGCACAACCCACCAGATAAAGCAATTAACAGGGGGAAGCTTAAGGCCATCTCTGATCTGGCAACTGGCTATTTCTGTCATGAATTTGAATACTGCACAGCTGGGAAAAGTGTTACAAAGAAGCCTCCTTTCAGGAAAGGACCCTCAGCCGGAAAATACTCCTGCATCTGCTTAAAGAAGACTCCTGAGTATCGGCTCCTGTGAAGACTATTCAAGGGCGTGAAAATTTGTAGTGGTGTTTCTATTACTTTGGATCACTCACTGGCACAATTATTTGCAAATAACAGGGCTATCAGAGCTAAAGGGTTGAGGCTTCCCACCAGACAAGGACCTGGAAACCCTGAAGAACCTCTTTGTTCAAGGAGAAGCATATTGCACATGTTAGCCTTGCCCACAGAGAGGGGACAAGGATTCCCTCTGCTCCAAGCTGCTCATGAAACACAGATAAACTGAAGGGAGTAACAGAAAAAGGGATTAGAAGGTAGTCAAACAGAGAGGTAAATGTCCCAAAATACTTTTTCAGAAACATCCACTCTTCACAGCAAGTGAAGAGCCAGGGTCCTGGTTTAGAGAGCTCGTCGTGCACAGTGGAGAGCATGAAAATGAATGAAAGGGTCAGAGAAGAAGACAGATATGCTCTTTGCTTTGCATATAGTCAGCTCATTTAACTACTAATTGATATAGTTAATGTGCAACATAATTTTAAAACACATTATTCTTCATCACAGCTCTTTCTTTTGACAGAAAGTAGTGTTAGCTGTCTGCTAAACCAGAATTCAACTGATCTGACTCAGTGATGCTCACCTGCAAGGAGCCTGGGATGGGCTGAACTAAAGGATATCTGTAACAATTTCAAAAAGCAACAGCACTTCAGCAGGACTCGGGCGTGCAGCAAAGGTCCTCAGTCAGCTGAGATATGGAAGAAGCCTGAGGTGTGAAATGGAGCTTCCAGCTGAGAAACAAGAGCTCACCCAGATGTACAACATCCCTTCCTCAACAGAATCAGTCTGGAGGCAGATGCACTTCTGTAAGATCATTAGCTCCTAAGCAGCCCCTCACACTCTGGGAGAAATCTGGACAATTTCCATGCCCAGGGACCTCCTGAGGCTGCCTTCCCAGTGATACTGATTAGGCTGCTGACCTGCTGTTGGGGAAGGCTGCAGCAGTGCTCAGTCAGCAACCCCTGGCATCAGCATGGCTGGGGCATCACACACCACACTACCAGCCATGACCTGGCTCCTCATTCACTGGCCACATGACACCAGTGCAGAGGTGGATGGAGCTCACCCACAGATTCCATCACAATACCACAGGGTGTATTTTAGAGCTCTTTGTGTGCCCACTATACTCCTGGCCAGCCCTGCCAATGTTCCATGTGCTGGGGCAATGGGCTAACACATCCTTCCAAGTTTCACCCAGCAAGACTATTCCCACAGAGGTGCCACCTTTGAGTGAAGATTCAATGCCAAGAGCCTTGCTGATAGGGTATTTCATAGAGAACATTTTTATCTGTGCAACAAAAAAGCCAACAGATGAAATTTTTCATTTGATCATCTCTAACACCTCACTCAGGTGTTGCTTCCCTTAGCAGACTGCATGTTAATTCCTTGTATATTATGAATTTGCAAAATAACTCCTGCTTATGAAAGTATATTAAGATATTTCCATGAAAACATCTTAAAACAGTATCTTGGATCTGCCCTATTTTCTTAGATATTCTTTGGTCAAATTCTACTTGACTTCACATGTAATTTATATCCTTACCTAGTAATCAATCAGAGCAACATTTTCCAACATCACTGCAAGATCTCTTAGTGAAAGAAGCCTTTGGTTTAGCCTACAAAAGTCATTTGTAGCTTAAAACAAATCCAGAAATAAACATTTGGGTGGGTGATCAAACAGTTCTTTCACCTCAATTTTGTAGAGCTGTACTTTGTCATACATGCAAAACAACATGTTAGTCACTTCTGATTATTAATTGGTGATTCTTTGGACATTTCCCATAATTAGTGCTACAATCTCTACTTTTACAGTGACTATAGAAAGAAGTCTTAAAATGTCAATCAAATTAACACATTCAAAAATACAAAGCTTATACAATATTTTAAGTCACAATTTGTTGAATAGAAAATTCTTTTTTTAGACAAAAAGGCTTTTTTCTAAAAAAGAAAAGAGGAGGATTATTTATGATTGCATTTCTCTTAAAATAAAAAATCAGCAATACAGTATTGACGATGTTAATGACTCCAATTTAGAAACAAAAGTCTAGTTCCCAGAACATGCCATATGGGTCACTTCTGTTACCAAAAGTCTCATATTCAAGGCATTTGTAGGAGCAGTCACCAAATGTATTTTCTGCACTTCATCATCATCATCATCATCATCATCATCATCATCGAAAGCCTTGGGTTGGAAGGAGCTCTAAAGATTATCCAATCATCTGCCATGGACAGGGACACTTTCACTAGACCAAGTTGCTCATAGCCCCATCCAACCTGGCTAGGGATGGAGCATCCACAGCTTCCCTGGGAAACCTGTGCCCCACTACCCTCACAGGAATGAACACCTATTCTAAACCTATTCTCTTTTTATTTTAAAGCCTTGTCCTATCTCGACATGTAAAAAGTCCCTCTCCATCTCTTTTGTAATCCCCTTTAGGTATTGGAAGGTGTTATAAGGTCTCCCTGGAGCCTTCTCTGTTTCAGGCTGAACATCCCCAGCTCTCTCAATGCCAAATAAGACTTTATTTTCTTCTCCTTACTCAAAATAAATACCTTCTCCCAAAGCAATCCTGTTGCACCTGTGCTAATGATAACTAGTAAGGCAAATCAAGATGTGACGTCTTACTTACCCTGAGCAAAGGTACCAGATTTTGGTCCCATAGTAGCAGCACAATAAACTTAGTTTAGAACTATAATTTGATTTCAGTTATCAGTTAGGGGTCAGGAGGTCCTGACCACAGCCACTGGTACTTCTCTTTGGTTTTATGCTATCATTTTTATATTCTTTGTTTTTACCCAACTGCACCAACACTCACAGAACACCCTACTAAAACAATGTGTAATTTCTGGACAGTGCAAACAGGGGGCTGCTAGGATGATCCTTCAAGTCCTGCTAGTCCAGTGAGCACCCTGGTGTGTTCAACACATTCCGTGAGCCCCAATATAATTATGTAACACCATGGGAAAAAAACAGAATTGGAGCAGTAAGTCAGTTATTTTTAAATACTGTTTATACATTTGTTAGTGTTATTCCCATGTCCTTGGAATTCTCTGTGGAGTTCCCCATCACCCAAAATGGTTCCAACAGCCTTTCAGGACCCTCTGATGCTGCTGAACATAGCTAGGAAACCTCTCAGAGGTCTCTGCATTTTTGGCTGACAGAAAATATTCTCTGTTATTTTATGCTCCTATTCCCAGGAACAAATGCCAGAAACTGAATGTTCAAGACACAGAAGTTATCCAATAACTGAATTTGAAGCCTTCCTGAGCAAAGAGGAAATAAACTGAATCAGCAGTCTTCTGAGATGAGTGAGAAAATTTGATGCTCTTTTAATGATATGTTCCATGCTTCTTTCACATGGAAATTAAACAACACCGCTTGTCTGCACGGCGCTCACATCACTGCTTTAGACAATATTTTTATAGCAATTTTTCCTTTAAAATGAAAAACTAAATACAATTCAGTGAAGCTGAAAAATCAAAGTTCTTTCAATATGAAGAATCTCCTTTAATACCTGCCAAGCACTGGTATTTTTCCCCTTGGGTCTCAGTGGAGCTGGAATTAACACAGCCTCATCTGTTCTTTGCTTGGTAGTTCTCCTTTACTGGCAGTAAAAGAACTCTGAGAATACAGGAGCTCTTCATTACTTTTGCCTGACTTCTACCAGGTGCAATGACCATGGAGGCAGAATCTACTTCCACAGGGGAGTCATCCAAAAGTCTGCACAGCACAGCAAAGGACTCTGAGCTTGCCACAGCAAGCACAGCCAAAACAATCCCCAGGCTCTGTTAATCCATTCAAACATTCCCTCTACTGGGTGCCTTTAAGGTAACCAAGCAGAAAATACCAACAGTTTTATCCAAAAAAAGTATAACAATTCTATTAAGTGAAACACTTAAAATATAATTAATTTAGCATTCACTGGAAAATGTTACACTAATACAAGAAATCAGCCTGTGCTGTATTGTATGAAATCAGTTTTAATACCATCCCTTTCTAAGCAAGGTTGTCCTGATAAGGAGAAGCTACTTGACAACTGAAATAATACAACACTCCTTCTGGGGGGGAGGGTGGGATCAAAAGGAGAATTTAAGCTGCCAAGACCCCTAACACCAGTGGAAGGAGGGAACATGAGTGCATCCCCTGATGCACACCTGGTGCCCATCCTGCAGCCCATGTCTCACCATCACTTAACTTCCCTGCCCAAACTGAGCCAGAACAGCACCACGTGCCGAGGGCTGAGAGGCCCTACCCCACCCATCACAGACAGAACAAAAAACAACTCTTCCTCTAGCCATGGGGCATGACTTCACTTCTGTTTTGGGACAGGCATATCTCCCTTCAACAGCCAAGAATGAGGATTTTGAAGTTATCTCAGTTTTGAGTATCTCTGTCCATTAAAATACCTGCTTAAGAAATTGATTTATTAATAGACTGCTTGCAAATTTCAGGTCATTCTTCAGATTCTTCCAAACACATCACAGGCCAAACATTTTTATGCTCTAAGCTTTTATTTTATGAATTTTCAAAGGCAGTTATCTTTGCAACCTGTCAATGTAAGTGGTTTTTTTAAACACTTCAATATTATTATCTGTACTGTCTCAAGCAGGATCCTTTTGACCTGCATCTTCATCAGAACAGACATTTTTAAAGCTACCAGATCAACATTTGAGGAGAGAAGTACAAGACTGAAGTACTGAGACAGGACATGATCAGATCCTACCAACTCCAGTGTTGAGAGAAATCCACTACAGCCACTCCACTGGAATATTGCTATGAAGATGCTGTCAGGTAGACACAGAAAATAATAGCTGAAATTGTTTTTATGAAGATCACATAATAACTACATAACGGCCCTTTATAAGAAAGGGAAAAAAAGATTAAAGTGCCAAAGAAAAAGAAAGGTAATGGGAAAATGAAAATGAAATATGTTTTCATTCCCATGATGGTTGCATAAATGCTGCTGTTCCAGTGAGCCCACAGCAGAATGAGAATCATTATAGAAAAAGCTTCTGTCTAATGTGAACAAAAAGATTGATTTCTGTTCTTAGAAAGAAAGAAAGAAAAACAGTAAACCCTAATACATAAAACTCACAAGGCAGACAAAAATCACATTATTCAAAATGTTGAAAATTATATTTCAATATCCTTCATCCAGGACCAAATTTTAAAATGTTTACATCTTTCTGAGGTGTCAAAGTACAAAACGTTTATTAATTGTTTGCAATCTGCAAAGAGAAAAAAAAATTTTTTAAGAGGAAAATTATGTGTTAGAAATATCTTGCATGCCTGTCCTGTGCCTGTGGGAAAAGAACATTTAATTCTTTTCTCAGATACTCAGTCCTTACTTGTAAAAGCCAAAGGTTAGTGACAGGAACAAATAGTATAAATATTATTTTATGGGTTAAGTTCTTTCACTCTCTTTAATCATGACAATATGAGGGAGGTACTATATGTTTTTTTAAAGGAAATGTATCTTAGGTGTTCCAGCTGGAGAGAATGTGAACATATAGGGTTGTAAAAGGCATATTCAAAAAAATGAAAAATGAAACAACCTACAAAATTTGGGGAATCCTCACAACAGCACATTACAAATATCTAAATTTTTTTTTTTTTTTTTTGGTGATTCTTTAGCACAGGCAGAAGAACTTGGGCTCATCCCTGTGTTCCCTCTAAGCATACATAAGTTAAATAAACCTCTGTGGTTTATGCAACTTCTACATCTCATATATTGCTTAGTGAGGTAACTTCTGCTTCAGCATGCCCTAAAAACCCTCAAGTGGCAAAGGAATATTCCCAGAGGAGCAAATCCAGTTACTCAGCCACTGGGTCTGCCTGGCTGGTATATACACTTGAACTGTGACTCCCTCCTCAGCATAGTAAAGAGTTGCAAAGGAAAGGCTCATCCTTTCCGACTGAGTGCTCTGGCCTCCTCAGCCATTTCATCACTGCAAAACACAAACTGAAACAAAGATTAGCACCACTGGCATGGGCCACCTGCCTGACCTCAGGTGATCTGCTGCTACTGACACTGTCAGTCTCTTGGAAGACCTTGGAGTAGAGCAGGGTGAATATCACACATCCTTGGCAAGAGTAAAGGCAGCAAAATGTTATCTAGTCAAACTTATCTCCAGTACTGCTCAGAGACAGCAGAAATACCTGGCTGGGTATCAGCAAATCAGCATCTGCTTTGGAGTCCTGACTTTTGCAAATCACTCTTATCTTGCTCTTTCATACTAATTATTCCTAAGGCAAAACCAGCTAAGTGTTATTTCCTAGTAGTATTCCCCTTGATTAGAGTTTTATGACCTTCACAGTCTACAATGTCTGATTCAGCTACATTCCCAGAATATAAATAGCTCCAATGCAGGTACAAGTCTCAGGCAAAGTAAATTTCTTTTAACTGCCTATTCCACCTGGGTCCATGGCCCCACAAAACATCAGTAAAGCTTTTGTTTCATACACAGTCTCACAACTTCAGAGCTTTGCTTCCATGGAAATAAAGCATGAAAAATTCACAACAAGATGCATGCCCAGTGAGCATGAATAAATTAATATTTAGAGTCAAACCATGCTGTCAACTATAATTTAAATTCAAAAGACTAGATATTTATGAGACATGATTGGAGGAAAAAAGCTAAGTAGTCAAAAACTGGTCCAAAACTACTAAGCTACACTAAAAACCAGACAGGAAGGGAATCCCATGGTCCCAATTTGAGGTTTGAAGACAAAATTTAAGGTGGAGGGAGAAAGTGATAAGCTTCCTCTTTTGAGTGGACTCTTTGGCTGTGCAGGACAGTTCTGCAAGTGACCTGGGGTAACTCAGGCTTGCCTTCAGGCACGGAGCATATTCCAGGGCTGGCAGGAGGTTTGGCAATTGCTGGGTAGAAGTGGCCTTACAACCCAAAGCTGACAATGCAAGTAGTGCCACACTTGCATTCACTGCTCCTCAGAGCAATAAACCCAACGTTTAAACTCAGAGGCACACCCAGGTGTTCTCACAGGCTCTGCCTTCCCACCCATGCACTTGGGAGAGCTCCTGCACAAAGCTCACTCAATCCACAGGGAGACACTCCAGCTTTCCCCCTTCTTTCTAAGTCCATTCAGCCTCTGCAAAGAGACACATCCATAAAACCTTAGCCTGACTTCATGCATTGTCACGTTGCAAGCGCCAGGACAGGAAGGAGCAAGGCAAGGAGTGACTGGATGCATCTGCTTTCATTCAACCACCCCAAGGAAAAGGGCTTTTCACTGACATCACACCCATTCAGATCAGATGCCATGAAAAGCACAGTCATTTAGCAACTCAAACACGCAAATGAGGAAAAGCATGAAAATGTATTTTGAATAACCAACAATTAATTTTAGTCAGTGGAACAAAGAGGTAGGAAAAAAAACCATTCCTGAAAATCAAACTGAGTTGTGTCTAAATATTCCCATCATGTAATGCAAAAATTCATGAAATGCATATTGTTCCAGTTATGACATAGTGTAGTTTAGTAGCCCATGCAAAAGTCTTGCAGCAAAAGGAGATATATGGACATTTTCATGTCCAACCAGCTTCCTTATCAAAACATTATACAAATCATAATAAGGAAGAGTTTACATGGAGTCACATTGTTTTAACAACCACTTCACTTGACAAAACAATTTCCAAACAGCTTCCTTGTTTTTCAGCTAATGTAAATGAGAAGGATGTATTTTAACTTTAGGTTGCTAAACTTTTTCAGTCCTATCACTGAAAACACTTCCAAAATGGCATTTTTATTGGCCTGTTCTAAAGTAGCATTACTAACAATTCTGGGCCCATTTCACAATGTTATTAAAGTTCTCCAATGCACAACTGTTGGTGAGATAAGAAAGTCATGTCATCTATTGTTTCTCATAACCCACCACAATCTCTAGAAGCAGTCAAACCAGCCAACTCAATTCATCTTGAAAACCATCAAAGTCCATACACATTTTGACAAACAAATGGGTGGGATAATAGCATTATCAGAAACAGAAGACACAAATTTGATTCCAAGAGCTCCACAAGCCTGCAAAGCAACGGGAGCTTATTGTCAAAAGCTGTCTGACTGTGAATAAATCAACTCTAGGAAAAAAATTAGAATTCCTAGATCATGAGTGACATATGTCCCTTATGCCGGAATGACTTTCAGGCCATTTCATTTTAATTTTATTAGGAGAAGAGGAAAAACAGTTTACAGAGCAAAAGAAAAATATGAGATGGTGTACAGTGGGTTTTAAATTAATCTGCTAGTGTCAGGACTGCTTGTCTCATTCAGTTGGTCCAGACTAAAAATACAGAAGGAGATAAAGAACTGACTCTCAATATAAAAAGGGGGACAGCATCCTTCCAGCACTTAAAAAGCACTACTTTTTTACAGTTTCCAGTGATCAACAAACACACTTGGGAAAACACACTGGGAAAGTGCTTTGCTGAAGCAAGGGGCAAGCAGGCTTCTTTGCCAGCTGTTTTACTCCATGTTCAATGTGCACACCTGGCTGAGAGTTGCCAGAGGGGTCTCACATTCACAGCTGCTAATAAGCAGTAGAGAAAATCAAATCATAGAGGCTTGGTCCTGAGGGGGCTATCCCCTACCACATCCTGGATACCACTGCAAGAGGATGCGCTTCCTCCCCTGAGAGCTAAAAGAGAGGGACGCTGCAGGCTTGAACCTTGTCTTACCGATTTCACAGAGGGTTGTCTCTCAGTCACTGTGAGAATCAGTGCACTGGTCTAGATGGACTTTTCATCGCTGAATCACTGAATATGTTGAGTTGGAAGGGACCCACAAGAATTATCAAAGTCCAACTCCTGGCCCTGCACAGGACAGTCCCAAGAGTCACACCATGTGCCCGAGAGTGTTGTACGAGTGCTTCTAGAACTCTGTCAGGCTGGTGCTGTGACCATTCCTGGGGAATCTGTTCCAGTGCCCAACCACCCTCTGGGTGAAGAACTTTTTCCCAAGATCCAACCTAAACCTCCCCTGACAGAGTTTCAATCCATTCATAAATCTGAATTATATGTGGCATTTGGAATTTATGCCAACATAAAAATTTCAGAGGGTCATTTTTGTCAAACCCAGTGTTTCATATTTTAGGCATATTATAATTTGTAAGATAAACTGTCTTCCCTAATAAAAGTATTTTATGTCTAAAATTACGGAAAAAATTTTACTCACGTATATAAATAAAAGTAATTTTTTGCCAGAAGACATTTTGCTGAACTGTTAACTGGGAAGTTATGCTTTCAATAAAATCTTCAAAACAAATACATTCCATCAAAAAAAAATGTCTGGGCATCTCCAGTAATGCAGTTTAAGGTGCCAGCTTTATTCTTAGATAATTTCTAAAGTGCCCAGAGGCCTAAGTCAAAGGCCAGTGAGTATCCTTAAAAAACTGATTTATTTCAAATGTGGAAAAGGCCTGTTAGTTTGAGCTGAAGAGCAGCACTACAAGGAAAATACAAATGCACAGCATATGGCAGGGAACCTGAAACCCAGTTTCAGAAATGTAGGCCCACGAACTGGTGGGCACCAAAAGTGCTGGCAGGGCTCATCCTGCCAATCCATGGTCCAGGAGGGCTGGGTCTGGATGGAGGTCTCGGGGACAGTGGGTCCCTGAGGGAGCAGCCCCATCTCCTCTCAATCTGCCCAGCACTGAGGGCTCACAAGGGGCACGTGAGGAGAACGTGCCGGAAGAGTGAAAGCAGTTCCAGAAACACAATTCCTTGTGTTCCCATTCAGCTAAAAATTGAAGCAGCTCCAGGCACCTCAGTGTACTGTCAAGGAGACGAGTATTTATATCATGTCACAGATGGCCTTGTTCATCACTACAGTCTGAAAATGGCTGCACTCAGGATGTACCTGTGGGAGCTTCTAGCCCCTGTCTGGGCAGGCAATGGTGGGGGACACCAACCTGCCCTGCATGCACAACTCACTGCTGGGGGGGTTATCAGCCCCCTCCCATGCCAGCACCTCCACCTCAGTGGAAGGGCTTGACATGGATTTCAGAACACTCCATCACACGAGCTCAGACTCAGCCCTCGTAATTTCTTATCCCACATGTGATTCCACTAACATTCACTGAGCTTCTGCGCAGTACAGTTGTACTAACCATGCGTGAAGTTGTAAGAGATCAATCCCAAATGGTTAATTGTGACAATAAATTTATTTTTTATTGTTGCAATAAATTATTGCTCCCATAGAGAAGTGTAGAATTAGTTTCCTTAGAGGGGTTAAACAGCAAACATTGTCTTGATATTTTGGGACAATATCCAAAATTTGGAAAACCTAACTGGATGCTAGTGAAAGTCCCTGGTTAAAAACACACACACACACACACACACACACACACACAAAACAAAAAACTAGAGTGAAATGTGAAAAGCACAGAATGTTTATATAAGAAGTAGCAGCAACAGGGCCCTTCAACATCTGGGTAGTACCATACCATAGGAAAAAAAGATAATAACAAGCATTTAGCTGCATGAAAAAGCAGGAAACATGGTGTTGAAAATCATGTTTAAAACTAGGTATCCATGTTCTTCAGGTGGAGAGTCCTTTTTTTCCTGCTTGGTCCCTAGAACAATGGGATCCTGTAAATGCTCTGAGCTCCAAGGAAGAGGTGGTGACATACCAACTTAACAAAATCCTGCTAAGATATTAATGCATGAGGTTGTGCTTCTGCAAAGGTGCAATACAGCTTTTCAGGAAGTGCTCCCTATCACCCAGACCTCACAGGACTTATACCAGAAATTTAGGATAGTATTATCTATTCCAATTATTCAAATACCAGTAAAGTGAAACACACAAATGAGTCTTTAAATAAACTGGACAAGCACTCAAAACCCTGAAAGCAAGGACAGGTGCTGGGTTTTGGATTGTTTTTTTTTAATTTTGCTTGTAGGTGTTTAGTTAGGGAAAGATCATGGTTTATGACTTACTTTCATCTGAACACAGAGCTGGTGTCAGGACTAAATGAAAACTGTTTTCTGATTCTGTCTTTCTCACTGCTAGTCTGAAAAAAATGTATGATTTATGCATTGAAATGAAAATAAACATCTTTTGAAGAGAGGCTGGAACAGCATCTGTTCATTGCAAAGCCTCTGAGTTTTTGGTTTTTTTAATGCAATAAGACATCTGAACAGGTTCAACACTGCAGCAGAGTTGTCTGGGTCACATGCCTACAGCTGCCATTGAAGGTAACCAAGCCTGAAAAGTGTCAGTTATTGCAGAGTCAGATTTATTTATTATTTTTTAAAGATAAATAGCTCTAAGTGGGATGTGATTCCACTATGAACTGAAGAGAGGTGTGTGGCAGAGAAATAGGGAAATGTCTAAGTCAGTTATTGGCAACTTTTAAGCAGGGTCATGTTTACAGCTACTGATCTACCTGCCCAATATTCAACTTCCAAACAAGTGCTGGCAAACTGAAAAGAATTCCAAAATGAGTGACATGAGCTATGGGAAAATAATACAGCATGCAGTTCCCAAGGCCCAGTCTACTTTTTTTTATCTATGAAGGACTTTTATGGATAATGACATGACATAAACTGTATTGCTATGTCTCTCCTCTCAAAATCTATGTAAGCAAGTCAACCATAGCCTATGAATCTGTGCAACTATTCTTTTTTTTAAAAAGCAAATATCTAGCAAAATGCATCCTATGCTGAGCTTTTTTTAACTATTCACAAGCAATACATTTTTGAAAGTGATTATCAAATGGGTGAGACAGAAGAAAATACCTCTTCAGATAAACTGATGTTCTCAAATTAATTCCCATGCCTTCAGCAGAACAGCTCCCCTGCACCTCACCATCACCCTTTTGACTCTAATTCACACCTCACTGTTCAAGATACAATTTTTCTCCCAGCTGCTGGCAGGAAAAGGATGTCCTGTGCTGCCGTCCCCTTCCACCTGTGTCCCTGGTGTTAGTACTGCCTAATCTAAAATCCTGCTTCCAACCAGCCCCACTCCTGCCACTGCTCCTGAGCGCAAGCCACAGCCATATGAAATCTGTCCAGGTAAGAGAGTATTTTGTGTGTTTAACTTAAACAGGGGAAAAGGCTTTGAAAGTCTCCTTCCTCCACCTAAACCTTCTTCTTCTTCAGAGTGATTTACAGCAGATTCATGAAGAGCAGAAGACAGTCAAAGGGCTGTGACTGTCCTGGGAGAGGGGAAGGTTTCTGAGAGGGATAGGTGCATTCTGCCGGAAGCGTCGTGAAACCAGACTCTTCCAAAGGAGAAACAAGTGTATCATAAGGTAGCTCAGAGCCAACTCCTCCACTCCTTTCACACCTCATTTCCTTCTTGTAATTAAAGGCTAGGGTGACACTGAGGACTGGTTCTGAAAAATAAACTCCCTTTTGGTTTCAAGAAGGTTGAATGACATCAAATAATACAAAATGAAAAGCACCAGTTTGTTTCTCTTGGGGGAACATATTAATTCCAGAGGAAAATGCAGCAGACGTGTGCTTTTTGGTGCCAAAGTATAGTGCCAAAGAGGAGCTGGAAATACTGCTGCTGTAAGAAGTAACTATATTTTTAATTATCATAGAATCATAGAACCATAGCATGGTTTGGGTTGGAAGGGACCTTAAAGATCATCCAGTTCCACTTTGGGCAGCAGTATTTTCAGGGCACCCACACACAGACTTTCAAGCCTTTAAGCAAGTTTTAATTAAGTACAAGTACTTTGGTGCATAAAACCCAGAACCCTACTTCACACCAAAAAACTTCCCTGTAATTCCAGGATAGGCACTGAGACAAATTCCATCCAACCATTGGAGAACTCCACACTAAAGACATGTTCTCAGTCTACTCAGCTGAATGCACTGAACTCAACACAGGGCTCACTGGTTAAGGTAGCTGTCTCCTAAAACATGGAGGAAAGATGCAGTGTGGGAGGACAAGTGCCTGTTTGAATGACTGGAACACAATAAAACTGACTTAAGTGACACTCAGTACCACTTACAGCCCTGGTTTTCTTGAGTGCAGGGTGAGAGGTAAGAAGAAACCTATAGGAAAGCAGCATTCCAAAATAGGGAAATAAGATACATTGAGGTAGCAATGTGAAACTAGCGGTGAGAAACTTTCAAAATAAATACTCCAAGCTAGGTCCTAGTAAATGGCTTAAAACCTATTCTTATCAAAACATACCCAGAGTGAAATTAAGGATAAGATACAGGTATTTTGTAAAATTCCTCACCCTTTTATTCAAGCTGTACTAGTCAACCCCACTGTGCAGAATTTTCTGAATGGAAATGTCAGGATTTGCTACAACTTCACAGACAAAGCTTATAAATAATCTAGGAAAATATTCACTTGGCTGGGGAATATCACTTAGCCCCTGTTTGCAAGGCATGAGTGGGCATTCCAGAGTACACAGGACTTGAGCTGCCTTTCTCTGAGCAAAAAATCCTCTCCCACCACACACGTATAAGCACATCCACTTCCAAATTAATATTCTTACCTTATCTTTACTTTCAGAATCAGAATCCTCAAGTTTGGTCCGGATGACAAAGGGTGTAGATAACCTCAGGAGAACTCGTTCAAATGTGGCACTGATTTTAGGAGAGACTATGTCAAAGCACTCTTGGAATTTCAGTGTTTTATGAGTGTCACATCTCAGCTGCTTCCTAAGACCTTCTCCAAGCTGGAGAACCAGCATGTTTGGATCAAACATCAGGTGAAAGGGGAAAGCTCTGCAGAAGGTGCTGATACTAATCCTCAGGTCTAAGGGGGACTGGGAAGTTCCTGGTGGAAGTGCTTTTGTGGTATTTGCATTTTCATGTTCTTTGATAAGGAAAGTCAAACAACTGCAGTTACCTGGGTTTGTCCCCTCTGAACACAACTTATCGTTTGTGACCTGTTCTACTTCCACTTCCAAGCGGTAAATCTTCTTTGCTGCCGCTTTTATCATTCCTGTCATTGCAAATCCCACAATCTGATGCGGGTGAAAATAATGAAGCATGAGATTGCCTTCTGGGAGTTCTTTGCATAGGAAAGAAGGAGATTCCAGGGTGGCCTGTCTTCCAAATGAAGTTCTAATATGCTCCAGCAAAGCATCAAAGCCATTGAAGAAGTCTTGAAGGGTCCCACCTACAGCTCGAAGAACTCTTTCATTCTCATCAAAGCAGATATTGAAGAATTCCTCCCCAAACTTTTCCTGCATTTCCTCAAACTTCAGACCTATAGGACAATGAGACACTGATATCAACAAAATAGCATTGCTACTATGTCACATTTTCCCTTTTTGCCTGTATTTGCCCAGGATTTTTCCAAAACAGTGAGAGCAGCTTTTTCACTAGATGCCAATCCATAGGTTTCTGTGGTGGTTGGGAGTAACCCTAGAAACCATTTTTTTTTAAGTCCTCATTGTTTCAGCTTGCTGGCTCAGCCAGTTATTAGAGGGCCTGTTTCCTTTTCCTCACTGTTACAAAATTAACCTTATTGTTAATTAATTAATTAACTTAATTAATCTTATTGTTTTAAGATGTAACAATAAAAGGAAGTATATATCACCTGTCTGAGAATTACAAATATCCAGAGTTTTCAAAGGAAAGTAATCTGGGAATTAACAACATAGTTTCTTCACTACATTGAAATCATACAGAATTACCTGTCAGTCAACTAGGGAAACACGTTAAAATTTCTCTTGAATTTGAACAGAAATGAAGGGCAGTTATTTCTTTCCTGAGAGCACAACAGGCCCTTTATTTTAATGTGTATTCAGCATGCTTTATAACACTGGTAATATCCCAGTGGATCACTGAACTTCTCATTGTTTAGACTGCTTCTAGGCCTTCAATTTGGGAAGAACAGAGTGATTAGTGACTTTTATACCTGAGGTATAACAGGGAACAGAAGTCATGTTGTTTGCAGACAATAACCTTTTATAAACTCAAGGCAGTGTCTGAACTACCTATGTACACAGGCATAGTTAATACAAACAATATTCACAAGGGATTTCAGGGTTACCCAGCTTTACAGTCTGCAATGATGTATGATTAATAGCAAATTAAAATTCATAAAATTACATATATAAATATGACAACATAAAAACATGACAAAGCATATTTTATAAAAGAAGTAATAGCTATAATTTGGGAAAGTTCATTCAAATGCCATTACTCATAAAGAAATTTGGTCACTAAACTAGGTTATTACAAAAATATTCCCAGGATCTTTTATGACCACAGATGGTCAGCTCTACAGCTAAGCCAAAAGAAAGTACCTCTGGTACACAATGCCCCCTAATATCCTGACTCAGAAGACTGTGTGCCAACTCCTGACTCATTACCATTACGCCTGCTTAACATGGTATTGTAACATCTTACCAAAAAATACTCACTATAGTCCAAAAATAATTAAATTATAACCCATACCAATAATGTCATAACTGGATATTAATAGCAAATAGCTAAGAAATCATCATATTCATATGTATACACAAACAGATATTCATACTTTTAAATCTCATTGCCTGTATAGTGAGCAACTTTAGAAGTCTGTGTGTAAAAGTGAGCAGTCTAGCAGGGACACCCAAGGCTGTAAGACTGCAGAGGGGAACAGAACATCACCAGAAACCCCTGGGATATTGATACAAATGGCCAAATACATCCCACAAAGCCACCCAAAAGACAGCATAGGTGAAGTGCTTTTCAAATGTATTGTACAAATACAGTGCAGCAGCTGCCCTGGCGCCACTGACTGCAAATGAGGTTTGCAGAACTGATCACTCCTGGACTCTGCTGCTACACATGCAAGCCTCACCTCATTATCACTGCTGGGAACTCTATCTCAGTGTTTGGCCTGAGGTTTTGCCGATTGTCTTAGATTGGTCTTGTTATCCATCCTGGAGAACTGGCTGTTCAGTCTGGATGCAACACACTGACTCCAAGCAACAGGAATTATACCTGGCTTGAGGACATCCCACTACTTTTAAGAACATTTCAGCTTTGAATTGAGTTACACAGAGTACCAGCAGAAAATCAGATCAGGTCTAATAGAAAAATGGATATGACCAAACTCAACCAAACTGCTGGTCTATGTTAGTCATGAATTTTCTCTACAAGAACAGACACTATGATATACTAAGGAAATTAAACTAAGTTAAGCAACCTTCAGAACCAAAAATCATAATGTTCCTTTCAAGGAAGCTTCTTCCTTAGCTTTACCAACAAGACAGTAATTTTTGCATGAAGCATGATGTTTATCTTTGAATTAAAAATATTAATTTAATAAATTCCTTGTTACACAAACACACAGATTAAATTTTTCTGTATTTCTCTGCAAAGCTATTTGCTCCAGTGATGTCTTTGTGTAAAGTTGCAAAAAATATTTGATATGTGTTTTTTACTGAATTATTCCTGCCTCTCGTTTAAACCAATGATGAACAGATGCTCACCTAGCACTAATTCTGTATATACTTCAGTATAACCTTTTCACTTGCTACCATATAAATGATCCTAACCTTTTGCAAATCTTTTGTAGATTTTCTCCCTACCCATATTTCTACACATAGCTGTTGTGGTTTAAGCCCAGCTGGCAAGTAAACACCACACAGCCACTTGGTCAGCTCCCCCACCCCAGAGAAATGGGGAGGAGAATTAGAAGTAAAACTTGTAGGTTGAGATAAGAACTGTTTAATAATTGAAACAAAATGAAAATATAATAATAATAATAATAATAATAATAATAATAATAATAATAATAATAATAATAATAATAATAATAATGATGATGATGATGATGATGATGATGATGATGATGATGATGATGATGATGATGATAAAAGAAAAAAAAAAATCCATACAGTAAGACAAGCAATGCCCAATGCAATTGCTCACCACCAGTGCCAGTCCCTGTCCTCGTTCAGGTCACTCTCCCAGTTTATAAACTGGGCGTGACATTCTAATGGTGTGGAATGTCCCTTTGGCCAGTTTGGGTCTCAGCTGTGCTCCCTCCCAGCTTTCTTGTGCCCTTCCTCATTGGCAGAGCATGAGACACAAAAAACGTCCTAGGCTTAGGATAAACACTACTTAGCAACAACCAAAACATGAGTACGTTATCAACATTATTCTCATACTGAATCGAAAACACAGCAAAGTACCAGCTACTGAGGAGAAATTAACTGTATCCCAGATAAATCCAAAACAATACCAGACTGGGAGATAGTTTTATGACAAGTACAAAAACCTTCATGCTAAAAAAAAAGAACCCAGAACTCATTGTGTCTATAATGCACACTTTCTTACATTTAGAGATTTCCATGGGCTAGTTATTATCCTTAAATATTACATTCAGTATGATTTCCAATTTCAACATATATGGTATTTCCTGGTTTTTTTCTTTTATGCTGAGAAAATACAAACAAACTTAAAATAATCTTATAACCTTCAGATTATGCATCTACATAAAAAGTCCAATCTTCTCAAACTCATCTTACATTCAATTGTTGAACAATTGTTTTTCTGTTTGATTTTGCCCTGGACTAATTCAGACTGAATATGGCATTGAAAATGTGAGTCAACTTCTGTTCATCAAAACTGACAATTTGCGATTCCATTCTGAAAAGCCAGCATCTCCATTCTTTCTTTTTCACTGTGAACCTCTAAGCAAAATTTTCATTCAGCTTCCCAGGAAAAAAAATATATATTTGATATCTGTAGGACAGCCCAGCACTTCCAAATGTAGAGGCCACTGCACTCCCATTATCACCTCATGTATGACCCCAACACAGCTTCCTAATGAGCACTGGCTTGCAATTAACACAGAGGGGAAAAGATCTTCCCTGGTTTCACCAAGACACCCCACTAAGTGGTTAAAATCATCCCAACACTCTCTGCTGCTCCCCAGCTGAAGTAACTCATTATTTGGAGCTTCTACTCTTTACAAACCTTCTACTAATATTGTAAATGAAGTCCTAAAAATGCATTAGTCTCAATTTGTTTTCCTCCTGGAGAGGGATCTACTGTGTTCCTACTACTTAAATTGACATCAGGAGGACATATCACAACTTTAATGGTTTTTCCTTAGTAGTTTCTTTTTGTTGCTTTTCCTTACAATGTCACTTTTATTTTAGTCCATATTGGAGATAAATTGAATATGCACATTGGAAATTGAGGCAAAGCAACCACAGAATGAAAATATTGGTACAGACCTCCACTAAAAAGCACTTTTGGACTTGTGAAAAATTATTATCCTTTGAAATTGTGTCTCAAAGACATTAAGAGAAGGGATCCTATATTTGCTATCCAGATCCAAAATTACCAAAGTCTTTAAGCACAGGTTCAAAGTACAAATTAAGTATTTCACTGAACTGGAGCAGAAATAGATGACTTCATCCTATAATAACATACTAGCAAAAGATTTTCACTTTCTTTTCAGCAGTTAATGTAAACCGAAAACACACTACAAAATGTCAAGGAATTAATGCACTATTTTTAAGTATTTTGTACATTATGAAGTGGAGAAATTAGGTAAGATTCTGTTCCCATAAAGACAATTGCAAATCATAGGCTCTTGAGAAGCAATCAGAAGATAAAAAACCTAATGTGATAAAAAACTATTATGTGATGTGATAAAAAAAAGTCAATGTAATTCATTAACTGGTGCAGCATGCAGAAGCAGTCACAAGCCATCCAGTTTTTCCTAAAAGTAAATAATTAAGACAATGGCTGCAGAGTGGCCAGCATCTGACTCATTTGGCATTGAAAAATACTTTTTTTTTCTGAGATACCATTCAGAATCTGTAAATATCAAACCTTAAGGGGTTGGAACAATTAAATATGCAATTCCAGACCTCATACTGTGAACAGAAGCAGAATTTGCCACCCTCAGTTATAGCAAGTGTCTCCTAAATGTTTTTGGATTACCAAATTTTTGGCATCAGTAACATCTTTTCCTTAAACAGACCTGTGGACAGAAAGACAGGTGGCAGCTCAGAATTTTAAAGAATTATTTCAGATGGTAGGGAAAGCAACATTTAGTCTCTAAATAAAAAAGGTTTTCTTGTGTTCAGACTAATGCTGAAGGGACAGTAGATGAATCATTTGGCTTGTAAGTGAACCTAGTACCAGTATCTAATTATTGTATAACTGACTTAGATTTTACTTCATTATTATTGTGTATTTATATCATCCTGGGAATCCAGATTGCATTTTTATATTACCTTTTTGGTGCTTTTTATATAAATACAGTAACACCATTTTATGCTTTTACATGTGGTTGTGACACAACTGAAAAATCTATACAACACCTCTCTTACAGTGACATGCAGGGCCTGCATATCTTTCACAGAATATAAATGAGAACTACTGTTAAAAAAAGAACTCCTGACACTTGTTCACCTATAATATTTCTTTTATCCACTTTTAATGAGGTGGTTTCTTTCCTCGTCCTTTGACCAGTGATAGAAATACCACTGTAATTATTGCCTCTTGCTGAGGAGCTGATCGCCAGTTCTTAACATAAATATAAAAGATTCTGCTCAAAACTGTTGACAGAGGAAGCTCACATGAGATATTAAGAACAGGCAGTGGAAGAGGGTTTTGCCCCCATATAGTGCTCTCAGTAGCAGCCAATTCTGAAGCAAAGCCAAGCCATGTGAAGCAAGACTATCATGATTTTATGTCCCCCACCACCACCTGGGAGGCTCCCTTCTTATATTTGCACAGGGCTCATTAAATGAAAACTGCAGTCATTAGATTGGTAGTTCCTAAAAATTAGGCAGACCAGGTTTGTTTCATGCTAACTCTAAAGATTAAACAGCAATAAGGATTTTTTTAATTTGCTTTTTTTCATTAAAGTAAATATACATGTCTTTAAATTAACACAGGGAGCAGAACTGCACTTCCTGGAACGAATAAAATTGCAATGAAATCTAAAAGCTCTTCCCATGAAATGCAAAATTATCTCTCATAACTCCTCACATATATAAAGGGCTCAACTCATCTGACTAAATATAGAAATCTAATGCTCCTTGAGTCTTCATAAGGCATCAGAAAAAGAACCAACAGATAGTTACTGTATCTGCCAAGACGAGGGACCTAAGGGAGACCTACACATTTCTGAAGGTTTGACAGAGGCCAAAAGGTACCTCACAGCACCTCAGATAACGACAAACACCTACATTCAGTCAATGAATCATGGCCAGAAAATGTTCTTTATAAATAGACTTCCACAAGATGCTATTGTACATCATAATTCCAAACCGCTCATTATCTGCTGGAAGTTCATCTGCTTTCTAACAATAAATAGCTCTGATTTGAGGAGAGTGGGATGTCTAAGGCCATTTGGTATAAACATTTGTCCTTTTCTAATTGAGATGTACTCATCTCAGTTTCAAAATCACATGAACTATGTGCTTTTTGTTTAGATTACTTTTGTGTTGCCAGTGCACTGTAACATCTGCTAAATAACAGGAGCCCTGTGAGTATAGCTGAGACCCCCCAGGATAAAGTATTATTAGAATCCACTGGTATTGTAAATCCTCTGGGCCGTGTAACATTTCCTTTTATGCCATTTGTAAACCAACAACTTTAATTATAAATCAGGCTGTGTATCCTAAATTAGTTGCATCCTAATGACTAGTTGCAGTTCTAAGTGCAAAGGGAAGTGATAAAAATTTATATACTTTCAATATCTAAGCATTTACAGTTCTCAGACACCTCCCAAGCAGTCAGTCTGCTGACTTTGTTTGTCCCAAACCTTTGTTTACCTTTTCCAAACACTACACTTAGTCTAAGATGGTTAGAAGGTAGGCTAAGATATGTCCTGGCATGTCCTTTTCAATGATTTCCTGCCTTTTCAAATACAGTATTTCTCAGCAGTTATTTAGTAGTTACCAGAATGATCCCAAACATCTCTTTAACAACAGAGAATCACAGAAGCATAGAATATTCTGAGTTGGAAGGGACCTAAAAGGATCATTAAAATCCAATTTCTGGCCCTGCACAAGACATCCCCAAGAATCACACCATATACCTGAGAACACTGTTCAAGCACTTCTTGAATTCTGTCAGGTTTGGTGCTGTGACCACTTCCCAAGTGCTCAGCAGTGGAGCAATAAAAATTGAACAGCCTTCACCTCAGTGAAGCTCTCAGCCACCCTCTGGGTGATTAACCTTTTGCTAATATTCAGACTAAACTTGCCCTGACACAGCTTCATGCCATTGTCTCATATAAGGGCTAAGATTTTCTTAGTTTCACAAAGGAAACACAGATCTTTAACTCTGACAAATGTACAGACAACAAATGACTTTTATAGAATTATGCCCTTTGTACTAAATGAAGGATCAGCCCTGCAAGATATATTTAGTCATGAAGTGATCTGCCCTATATAAAGCAGCCTGCAGCACATGTTCTCTTTGGTAGTGACAAGCAAATGTCACCCAGAGCAAGAACTCTCTAAAACCTTACACTAACAATGGATTCCACCTCCTCCTTGGTGACTTGGGGAAGCTGAATCCAGAAACACAATTTATCTCCCTGACAGGACAGGGCTCTGGGCCAGGATTCCATACACCTTATCACCAGGGTATTAGGGAATCCCTGGGGAATTGCCACTGCACCATATCATCCTCCAAACAGAAGATGCCCAGACAGATGGACAGACAAGCAAATTCTTCATGCCACTCTCTGAAGCAAAATCTAAAGAAAGAGCATTATTATCCCACAAGTCACAAATGCCTAATAGGAAAAATTCTTGCAATACACTTGAGTCCACATGCAGAGCTGACTTAGCCATTGATATGTGCTGTGCATTTTTTAAGCTGAATTTTTACGAGACAAAAAATAATTCTGTTGTATAAATTATTTGCTTGAATTAAAAAAATGGAGGAGAAATTTTTTCAGTGCCTTAAGCAATGGAAAGTTAGATAGGTAAAATTACTTCTCCAGGCCTTTCTCCTGAAACCATGATCTGATACAAGTGTATTTGTAACTTCAGACTGCGTGACCAAGTGTAATTTATAGAGTTTATCTAACATGGTGCTGCAGTACATGCAATTTAGATAGTTCAGTTTAAAATACACAAATGGGCTTTCAAAGACAACTTCTTCCATGTCGTCAGAGACTGGGTGTGAACAGTTACTGCTGCTTTACAGATTTTGCACAACAGCTCTTTTTATATGACTATGAATTTAGGTTACTTTTCATTAGTTTTACTATCAAAGTGAGGACAGATTACATATTCCTCAGCAAGATGCAGAGAGGCTCCAAAGGAAATACCGATGCCATTTAAAAGACAGATAACTGCCTTAATGAAGTTCCCTTTCTTTTTTTCCCTGTGAAGGACTGAAGAGTGAAAAATAGTTCACATTCACAAAGGCTACACTAATTGTTTGCAGTGTCTGAAAAGAGTGTTTGGATGAGGTGAAGTGAAGGTTGTACACCTTTTTATCTAACTTGTGCATTTGGGATGTGAGAAATATCATGTGATATATTGGAAGTACAGAGTGGAGTTCAAAAAGAAAATCGAGCATTTCTCTACTGCTTTGTACAACTCAGTAGCACAGACCTTCTTTGAATATCTGCCAAAGAAATAAACAGGAGATAGGTCATGAAGGCTTTATGTCCTGGAATAAATTCCTTAAAAGCAGTTACAAAAACACAAAAAAGTTTTCATCCATAATTTCCTGTTCCAAAGTTTTAATTTGCAGCTACATGAAGGTCTTCTGCTGTATTCTGGAAGCATTTAAGTAAAAATGCACACTCTAATCTTACATGAAATCAAATTATTTTAAATCATGAGGACAAAAGCAGTCCCAAACGAGATTTGCTGTCATTGTTCAAAATGCTGAATGTACAATGGGTATGAAAATGTCTTTACTTCAAGAAGGTTGAAATCTGAATAGCACTGACATGTGGTTTAAAGGATTACAAAAATCCTGTTATCTCCATTATACAGATGGGAAATTGAGGCACAGAAAGAATAAAAACTTGCCCAAGGTCAAATAAGGAATCTCTTCAGATACAACTTTTCTCTCTAACATACCTCAGTATAAGTTTATAGTCACCTAAGAAAGAAATGTGGTAGTAATCCACGTAACATACTTCATCATGGACATCTTTCTCTTATCATTTATTTCTAAAATAGGTTCAAACCGACACTGTCAATCTCCTCTGAACACAGTTTAGTGGTGTACTTGGCAGTGCTGCACTAACAATTGGACTTGATGATCTTAAAGGTCTTTTTCAACCTAAAGGATTCTCTGTTTCTACATGCTTATGAAGGACACTGTAAAAGTATGCATGCACTAATTAATGAAAGCTGAGTCCATCATGAAGTTGTCTGGACTATTTTTGAAAGGATGGAAAGTTAAATAAAATACTCCAGCCTCAGAAGCTGTCCTTGTAAAGGAAAACAGTGGGACTGATCTGATACCACACACAGTTTACAGCATGTGAATCTGATGGACATGGGTTCCTTCCATTACAGTGGTTTAAAGCAGGGAGACTTCTACTGATGTCTAGACTTGTAGCAGAGCAACTCAGTAAGGAGACAAGGAGAACCAGGTCCTTGCACTGCAGGAAGATGGTGACACACTTTGGTGCTGACTTGACAGGTGGAAAATTGCAGCATTCATACATGATGGATCACATGCACCGAGCTGAGTGAACAGCTTGCAGTCAGCACTTCCCTGTGAGCAGCGCAAGCACCAGGACCACAATGTGAAGCATCTGCTCAGAGTCCTCCAAGCTTACCAGAGATCTCAGCATTTGCACTCTTCTGATGAATAAGGAATGCCAAATGACTTTTTTAGAGGTGGTTAGGAGACTGGAAGAGGTGAATTATGTTGGCAGTATCTAAGGTCAGAGAGCAGGAAGATGCTTCCAAGCATCTTTAAGGAAACATTTTCTTCCAGCCCTAGACACCAAGTGTCTCTTACTGCTCATATAAATGAACTAAGAGCCAGATTTGGTTCAACAGTTTCTCTAGCCTTCATCACAACCAGATTCATGCTTGCCTCCTGTCTCAGCAATGCCACTTGCTCCAGGTACACACCCCAGTGGTTACATCCCTCTTTCACAGAGGCCGATCTTCCCAATCCTTATTCAACAAGAAAAATAACTGTGTATGTGAGAATTAATTACACAGCCTCCATTAATTTTTTCCCTGTTGTGATAGGAGCTACAATTAAAATAAATAAGTTGGGTTTACTGTTCATTCCCTTATGTTCTTATCCCAGATAGGGAGAAGGATTGCTTTTAAATTATCACAGTGTTTTGCTCATACTGAAGTGGAGTTTTTTTGCTAAGAAGTCTTTCTTTAAGAGGCAAACTTGTCCAAGAAAAAGTCTCTGCAACCTAATTTTCAACAAAACCCACTTTAATAGTTCCCCAACATAGTAATGCTTAGATGTTATCCCTATACTGTGGTCCCAATCTGCCCCTAATAAACATGCATTTTGAGGATACCACTGAGGAAACAGGTTGCACATTATTCAGCCATGCTGAGGTACTGGGACTGACACACTGCTTTAAAAGCACTATGAAGGTGAAAAACTATTCACAGCTGTTTCATATAACTCATATTTTGTGTCATGGTGAAACAAGTACTGAATGTCTAGTCTGGCTTTTTATAATATTAATGTGCACCTGATAACATGAAAAGTCTCTGCTTTGCATGAGTCCTTCCTTATCACTCATAGCATTTATTTTAGAGAACTAGCATGCAAAAATTTTAGAATTAAAAAAAAAAGGTAAATAACACTGGACACATTTAGAATTTGATTTGTTCTAAATTCTCTCCATGACCACACATGCAAAATACAAAACACCACCTCCTTCTAGCAGCAGCTAAAGACACACAGAACATCCCTGAGAGCATTTAGCATTTTACAGAATAAAGCACTGGATAGCAAAAAAAAAAAGACAAAACATTTTGAATGTCAGTGAAACACAGTCATCCCAAAACTAGATCATGTTTGCTGTTCACAGAGCACATCAAGTCTGCTTAACAGTTTGCAGTAAGAAAGACAGATACACAATGCATATCCTCCAAAAGTATTTTAAGTCAGCAGGATACAAGGGTAAAGACCATAATGTGAGCAGACTATCACCTCACCATATTCCCCTGACATGGAAAGTTAAAACTTATCTTCAATTATCATACAGTCAGATTTCAGTGTTTTGCCTCTTGCTGGAGAAAATCTAAGTTTCCAGAATGTTTCATGTCTCAGGTACACCCTGCTGCTGTTTCTCAGGCCCTCTACTCACCAGGTCCACAGATGATAAAAGTGTCTGTTTTTCTTCAGAACTCCTATAAAAACACTAAAGATAATTCCAAGGCCAGCACAGAAGCAAGTCCACTTGCCAAAAGCCTTTGAAACTTCTCAAATCACTGGGTACTGCACAATACACATTCATTGCCTCCACTGACAATCACGTCTGGATTGTCTTAAAAGTGCAAAATGTATGTAGAAAAGGAAACAAATGTAGTAACAGTGCACTGGTATGTTGCTGCCTATATTCTAAATTTCTGTGGTTGGAGCAAAAATTTCTTGTTTCATTGTTGGCATTAGGATGGTCAGTAAAACTTCCTTGCAACTAAAGGAAACAAATTCCCTTGAAAAAACACATACCAAGCACATTAGCCGTACACTGGAGAATTCCTGAGACATCTTCAGTTTCTTCATTGCCAGAGCAGTCTGTATAAGAGCATCTGTTTGATATATTGTGAAAATTCTTCTCTGCATCTCTGTAACTACAGAAAAGAAAAAAGTTATAACAACTCCTTATACAAATGCAAAGTCAACAAATATCTTTCAGAAGTGGTGGCAAAGGATTAAGGATTAATTGCCCCGTGATGGGCAATTTCAAGATTCAGCTGGACAGAGTGCTGAGCCATCTTGTCTAGGCCATGCTTCTGTCATGAAAGGTTGGACTAGATGAGCTTTGAGGTCCCTTGCCAACCTGATATTCTATGACTGAAAAGGAGTTGCTATTCTCTTTTTATAAGAAACATTCCAGTTCATTAAGCAGTCGCCATCTGAGGGGATTGTACAGAAGCAAGATTGAACAGCAATCTTGGTTATGTATTGCTATTCCAAAGCAACTCTAAGAATTTGAGAGAAAAAGTTAAAAATTAAATTTAAAAGCTTATCATGGAGGGCTGTGAATTGGAAAGCACAGAGCAAAGCATTACCATGCACCTTTCCCCACCTCACATTAACACTTACCCAATAACTTGATGCTCAAAATACTGCAGTGTCTTTTGAAGAGTCTGCCGAATGGTCTGAGGCTACGGAAGAATAATTTTAAAAATTGTGAGATTAGGGAATTGGAGCACAGTTCAATTAACAGATCTTTTCATGCACTATTTTTCTTCAGTTTTACTCCTCTTTATCTTCTACCTGCCATATGCCCATCGCAACAACAGATATTAAATATTATTATTCATTCCTTGTATCTTACTTCACCATTTAAATGGAAGAATTTTACATTGTGGCATAATTAATACTGCTTATAAGGCTAGTTGCACATAACAAAGGAGCCACTTCTCTCTCAAAAACAGCTCTCAAAAACTATAACACGCCAACTATCTCAGTAATTTAAAATAATTAATTTGAAATAGTCTGCAAGAAAATGCCCTTATTTTGTGATGAAAGTATCACCAGGAAAAGGCATTGAATTTTTAAACTCTATATGCTCCCTAGAGCATTTTCTAATAAAGAATATTATAAAGATGCAATTTATTTCGGCTTATTTTCCTACAAGCTATAACTCTTCAGTCATCTTTCGTATTACCAGGAAAGTCAAGTTCATCAGAAGAAAATCATGGCATGCTTCAAGCACTTCTATGCTATTTCACTTTAATAGGTGTTCACCAAACTACACAGATATATAATTGTCTTTATTTGCATTATTACCACTACTACAGAGTTCACCAAAATACTTATGTATATAAATGTTTATTTTCTTACTATTACTGCTGCTGAGGCTGCTATTATTTGAATGAATTCATGAGAGATCTTTTGGCAAAAAAAGGACATGTGATATCCATGTAATTTTCTCTCTTGAATTTTCCAAGTCACTTACGACAAAATGTTATTCCTCAAAAATTACTAGCTTGTATCAAATCCGAGGTTCTTCACCTGTCTATTTTGACCTGGTGCCAGAATTCAGACAGAGATACGCAATTGAGAGTTATAAGCTTTTCTTCTGTATCGAAAGCACACATGGACATTTTGATCAGACTCACAACAACATGCACTGAAATTTTAGAGATGTTTGGTCTTTTGCTGCCTTTTGGAATAGACATCTAATTGTTTTAGAAAGTAATAGTCAAAATGCTCCTTAATTAGAGGAATATCATGCTAAAACCACAATCACCTTTGAAAGTCTCAAATTTTGCTTACTGACCTACAGATTCAGCAGCTCAAGAGCTGAGCTTCCCACCTTGCTCAAACACTTGCTCATGAGTTTGCAGAAGGAGTCATCTGTCCTAATGACAGCAGGAAGAAAAAACTGTATACCAGGCTACACTAGGTTTGTACAACTGCAAAAAATTTATTTTCTAATACCAAACTGTAAGAAAGTGTCTACACTTTTGTATTTAAAAATTAAATTAATTAAATTGTAAAAATTAAAATTTAAATGCATGCACTCAAAAAGAGCGTAAGAGGGCTTATAGGAAAGATGGGGACAAGCTTTTTAGCAGGTCCTGTTGCAGTAGGACAAGGGCAATGTTTTAGAACTAGAAGAGGATAGAATTAGACTAGAAATGAGAAAGAAGATATTTATAGCAAGGTGGTGAAACACTGGAACAGATTGTCCAGGGAAGTGGTAGGTGACTCATTCAAGGTCAAGTTAGATGGGGCTCTCTCTGGGCTGAAGATGCCCCTGCTCATTCTAGGGAGGCTGGACAGAGGACCTTCAAAGATCCCTTCCAACCCAAACTATTCTGTGATCCCATTAACAAAAAAAAAAAAAAAAAAAGAACCTAGATGGAAACCTTGGAAAAGGTTTTTCTTGTTAACTATCAGGTAATCACTTTACATCTCTGTGGGAACTAACTAACTACCTGTGCCAAAAGGCTTTAAAAATTGCATGTTCTCTTGTAAAACATGATGGAAGCACCATATGAGTGAAACCATCACATATCAAAAAAACATCTCCTTCTCAGTGGTACAGCACATGTTGAAGTCTTCAAGCCTAATGGGCTGCAAACATATTTAATGGCATGTTCTCACTGAGACTCAGAAGCTTTCCTCTGCTCAGAAGGCAGAAAAATCCATTCTCTACGTCTAGAAGAGATGTATTTTCTCACAGCAGCAACAAAGCAAAGCAGAATAGCTTTAAGTGAAGAAGTGAGACCTGTCATTTCCCATCTCCATAGAGCATTTCCCTCAGCCCCACTCTCTACACACAGAATATCAGTATTCCACCAGCAACTCCTCTGACATGAAATAGGGAATAATAGAAATGTTTCATTGCTAAATTGAATCTCCATTCTCGTTGCCCCAAAGTGCTTTTACAGCAAGAATATGGAATGCAGCAATGCTTGGTATCACAACAGAGAGGAAGAAAAACTGCTTCTTGTCTGCTCAAGAAGTTTTGCAGCTTAGAACACCTGAGCAATCATCCACAGATTGTCTTAGTCCTTCTCATGCCTGGAACACATACTGCACTCCTAAACCAGGGAGCGGGGTTAGAAGTTTCCTAAACCAGGGAAAAATAATTTTGACTACCTCAAGATCTGATAATACAAGCAATCTCCTAGTCCTGAACTTATTTCAATGGTAAACATCCCTTCTCCTGCAGTGCAGAATGGAAAAAAAAAAAATTCCCATGTTAACTTTCTCTCCTGAAAGCTAAATCAGTTTCCTAGCTGTTGTCAGACAATCCTAAACAACCCCATGAACTCACACCACTTTTCACCAGCAACTCTTATCAAATCTTACAAATTTAATACAGAAAAAAACAGGATTTACTATTAAAACATGGGTCATAAACAGAGCTCGATGTAATGCCTCAGAGCCAGAATGGAAACCGATCCAAGGAGTCACAAAGCCTTTCTTCATCTCAGACAAGAATTATGATGGCATATTGCTGTGCATCGTTAAGAGTGTCACTATGCTCACCTTCTCAGTTTGCTGTATTTCATCACTGGTGAATGTCATTTTGCTACAAATGTAATTCCGTTACCAGGGCCATGTCTAAACAAAACAGTGAGAAGAGATATGACACCTGTTTGCCTACAAGGGCAGTTTGGGGCACTGCTTCTTCCACTACTGATAATACATTGCTCATGAGACAGAGAATGAGCAGGAAAACATCTCCACCTCTTTTCTTTTTCTTTTTTTTAATTCAGTAACAAGAATGGATGGAGGCAAAATAGCTAAACCTTCTCCCAGCAGCATAGCATACATGACCTCTCCCAGAAACAGAGCTCCATCACTCAAGGAGGTAAAAGACAGCCTTTAACCATCCACCTCCTCCACTGTTATGCCATTTAGGTGTTCAGTACCAGTAATTTACTGAAGATATTGTAAAGTTTCATAGCTACTTAAAATTATAGGATTTAATGTAAGTATAAGCCAGGGACTATTACCTAAACAATTATATGTCAACAATTCCTTTTGATTATGATAATTAACTAATATTTGTATGCATCACAACAGGAGTAGTCACATCTGCTCATGTGCCTAAGGACAAATCAAAGTAAAACAAATTCTTGTTATTCCTAACTGTAAATTAATCCAAGGATTGCCATACCAGATCACATCCAAACTCCATATGGTACGATGACATGTAAGGTATAAGGAAACACTGGAGATACTCAGATTGATCTGTTGCGTGGCAAAGAATAGAGGACTTCACTAAAATCACTCTGAATTCAGATATCAGGCCATGGCTAACCCTAATGTGTCAGAATAATTTGTAAAAAACTACTGAATCAATGAGTCATACAGGTTTGAAAGAACGTCTGGAGGTCTCCTAGACCAACATCCTCCTCAAAGTAATTTGAGTTAAAACTGGTTGCTCAGGTCATTCTTCAGACAAGTTTTGAGTTTCTCCATGGATGGCGATCTTACAACTTCTCTGGGAAACCTGTGCCAGCATCTGGACACCCTCATGATGTCCCATTTCTTTCCATAATTCTGATTTTAAACTCCGATCTTTTTTGCCTCTCATCCTTCCTCCATTCTGTACCGCCAAGGAAAGCCTGGCTCCATCTTCCCTACACACCCTGCTCAGTTTAGCTGTAGACTGCATCTTTCTGCTCACCCTCTTCTTCAGAGAATGAACCCCCTTCCCCAATAAGCATCATTTAAAGCCACCTTCACAAGGTTGTGCAGTCAATTAGAGATGACCTCAGCTCACTTTGTCAGATTCTTGCTCAGCAGTCCTTGCTCCTCAGAGCATCCCCCATGTCCCTGGAGATCACAGCCTGGCTAACAACACCACCATCACTGCCTGCAAGATGTGCCTGCACCAGCCAGAGCCGTCTCCCCTCCACCAACAGGACTGAGGAGACCCCAGCTGGGCACCTGCACCTTTCACCCCTGCACTCAGAGCTGTGTGGTCACTCCTGACTCCTCAAGGTCTTCCCTGGCTGCATCATGGGTGCCCACATGGATGAGCAGCAGCAGTCATAGTCCAGGAGACAAACAAGCTCTGGCAGCCTCTTTGCAAGGCTCATGTGTGAGCTGTTGGCAAGCAGCAAACCTCCTGTGACAGCACAGCAGGCTGGCACACAATGGCTTCTGTCTCCTCAGGAGAGAGCTTCTGATACCTACCACACCCTCCTCTGCTGGAACCTTCTAAGGGTTGAGGCTCTGCTGGATCTGCTGCCCCATCTGAAGGGAGGGAGGCCATCTCTCCCACCTCTTCACAGGCACTTTACCTTCTCTGTACCTGATGAATCACAGGTGGAACAGGGGCCTTAGTTATGCTGTCAGCAGTAACCAACCTCCAGCCCTCACCATCTTGAAAGTTTCCACCCTTGACTCTCAAAGATTATCTCTATTTTTCTCTCCTTTCTTTCAAGATGGAGCTCAGCTTCTTGGCTCTGCAGGGCCTCTGGAAAGATCTGTCCATCCTCCCTCACTATTCTACGACAGCTCTTCCCCCTGGCACCTCACTGCTCCCTGACCAGAGTGCCCGGCCTTTGGCACCACCAGGCCGCAATGCCGGCGGTGGCAGCCCTGCCACAACAGCCACTGTCACTGCCAGCCACCACTGGTTACAAGATGCACTCCTAGAGAAATGTGCCCTTCCTGCTGGATCTCATCCTGCTCCCCAGTAGTGCAAAACTTGTTCAAGTCCTGAAGATAGAGGAGTAATAGTTCCTCAAAAACTCTTTCTATAACTAACTGGAGAAAATCTTTATGAAGACATTTTTCTAAATGAACTTGAAGTATTCCTGGTTTTTAAACTCAGACAACTTCTCTTGCAGAAAGGATTCTAGTTTAAACTGTGGGGCTTTTTTCTTTTTCTGAGTTCAGTTTTCTCTTCCTGCAGTATCATTGCCTCAGTTTTCAAGGCAAAGGGGAAAAAATTTCCCCTTCAACTGCATCCCTTCTTACCGCATCCCTTCTTACAAATGTCTTTCCTAAGGCATTCAAACATAAACTTTCCAATCTTCTCAGAATACTGAGATTTCAGCCTATTCTCTAGCCATTTTCTGTTGCCTCTGAAATGTCTTTCATTTGATTGCAACACCTTTGGAAATAAACGGTAGGGCTCATCTGCCCAACTGCAGGCACCCACAGTGATTAATTTAATCCTCTGGTTGGCATCTAATACGTGCCTGAGGACTCAGTCTTTATAAATACCCATTTCTTTCTTTTGTCTAGAAGAGACATTGATTGATTGCTACAGACTTCGACATCTTAAAATGTTTAGGTAAGGACAGACAAACCCCACACTGAGGTGACAGAACTGCACACAGTATCCCAGATGACTCAGTCTCAATTTACATAAATGCAGTTTAAAATTCTCCATGCCATTCCTTTTGCATCCTAAGATACCCAGATGGAATTAGGGAAGAAAGGGCCTGTACAGAACACTGCCAAGAGAGCAGCCAGGTACACAGACAGTTCCTCCTTAGCCCTCACAAAGTTTTAAATATTTTTTCCTCAGAAAAGCTAAGTGGCTCCTAGCTGAGCTTCACAAAGGCTTCAGCAGTCATGCTGTTAAAACCTGAGTGCTTAAAATTTTAAACATGGAAACTGAAGCACTGAAGAGCATAACAGGCTCTGCTAGAAACCACTTTGCTTCTATCAGAATTTCTTCAAGTATGTCCATTGGGTCAGGAGGCTCTCCCACAGTGTTGTGCCCTGGGGAGTTGCAAAGTCCTTCCCAGAGGAATCTGCACCCCTGCATGCAGGAGAGCCTGTGGACCTCCACCAAATCAGCACTGAAAGTTTTAAATGCTTCAAATTTCAAGTGTTCAATCATAAACTCAGCAGATGTGTATGATTTTAGTCACCAGATTCACTGCTGGTGATCATTCATTAATGAAAAACATTTCCTTTTTCATATTTCAAAACCAATTTTAGTCAGGCCTTTGTGCTTAGGTGACTGCAGATCTCTAAGCACACACGAGCAGGTGTGCATCTGGCCCATCCGAAAGAAGATAAATGGCAAAACAGTCATTTTCAGTCTGCGTATTTTTAATATTTACCCCATGATCATGTAAGCAGTGAAAAACTGTTCCCTCCCTGTCCTTCTGGTCTGCAAAACATTGAATTAAAGAGGTTGTAAACAAAGAATCAAGGCTCCAGTTGAAGACAAACATTTATCAACACTCCCAAGTGCCAGGAGTGGAGAGATAAGCACTGAAATTGCTGCAGCTAGGGAAAAGCAGAACTGAAAAATAAAAGGAAGGCTCCTTTGGCATCCAGCAATGTTCTGATGATGCACAAAGGAAGAAAACTCCCTAGCAGGTCCTGCACAGTCAGCACTCTCCCTGTCCCATTCCAAGAGCTGAAGAAAGGAATGATAGGGGACAGAAATCAGAAATGGAGAAACAGTTTTACAACATAAGCAATCATCTGAAATTTTAAAAAAGAAATAATATTTAGGGGTTTAATAGTGTTTTTGATAATATAACCAGGGAAAAAAAAAAGTCAGCTCTCTAGATTCTGAACATTTTAAGTTGCACCTATTTTTTTAACTGCTTCTATTTGAGCTAAAAAATGTATCTTCTTCATGAAGACCAGCTTCCCAATTCCAGATGAAAGCACTCCCTGCTTGCAGACCTCCATGGCTAGCAGCAGATTCGGTATCAAGAGAGGGAGATGCATAATCCCCAGGAGTGGACTGTCTGGGGATCCAGGGCAGGGTGAGTGACAGCTGGAGGCAAACAAGCTGCCTGGAACAGCTCAGGATGATCCAGACGGGACCGTGCGAGGGGGCAGTGCCCGAGCTCAGCGCGACTGGCAGGCAAACCTGAGACACTTCTGCTCCTCAGTTCATACAAACTGGGGTCCTCTTCACAGAGAAATGCTGGAGCACATCAGAGAATTGCCTTAATTTAATAAACAGCATTGAGATTAAGAATTTTGCCCAATACTATTTCATGGCAACAATGCAAACACTGTGAAGAAATAAAGCAGAGCTAAATAATGACTAGAAATTGTAAGTTCTGCATCCCCAACTGCCTTTCAGCTAGAAGAATCACAGATATTAGGGATGGAATTGCCTATTAGATCATCTAGCCTAACTCCTTGACAGTGAAGGATAAATATCTCAGGGTGCTATCCCTTATAACACCAGCTGCAATCACTTTGTTAATCTCTGAATTTCAGCCTGGTCTGAAATGGACAGAAAAACTGTTCTGTGCTGCAGAGAGAATGTGCTCAGTAAGATTATAACAGATGATCTATTGCTAATACTACCTGTTCATCTTTTAATGCAACTGATATCTACTACATAAAATCATCAGTGCTACTCCAGCAGACTGATAGGAAATGAAAAGCTTTATAGGTCGGTCCTTTTCAAGGATTTTTTTTTTTCTGCTGAGATAGAAGAAGAACCAATTTCCCCAGTGTAACTGGACATAATTTCATATGCATCTCTGCATAGGTACTTATCCCTTTGAAACCTACAGACAAACCCCAGATGTTTTTAATCTTCATTCTGAAACTTAGTTTGAGAGTTTGCAAAGCGACACATACCGAAAAATCTGGATACAAGACAGAATAACTTCTTTTACTCAAAGCACTTCATAGCAGCCTTTAACATTAGCGCAAGAGGTAGAAGGCAAGAGCAAGCTTTCCTCTGTATTAACATTTTGCATTTTATCAGAGCACAACCAACTGCTGTGAGGTGGTAAATGGCTCTGCTCAAACAGTTTCAAATGAAAAACATTCATGCTCACTGTGATGCAGCCATGAGGGCTCACTGCTTTTGTAGGGGCATTTATTAATGATCCTGACATTCTCATCTCCCTTACACCTTTCTCTATTTGCACCTGCACACTCTGGCCAGGGGAGAGGCAGAGAAGTGCAAAGCAATTTAGATCAGTTTTGTGGGATCACCACTAGTGCTGCCATGCTCTGCTCTGCCAGCCAGCAGGTCTGATCTGCCCGTGGGCAAAGCCTATTCCCCAGCAGGGATATGCTCACTGCTCCCAGGCAGCAAACTTGTCTGCAACCTATGAATGCTTCCGAGACACATTTTCTCCAAGCACTGAAGGGAAGTTAAGATTCAGCCTGGAACAGCACAAATATTAAGAAAGCCAATATTACTATGACTGGTCTAAGCATTAGATGTCAAATACTTAAACTCACACTCAATAAAATTTCATCAAGGTCAATACAATGCTGCAGGCCCTTGGCCAGATAATTTCTTCAGTATTTTATTTGCTGAAGCTGAACTTTCTTTGCATCAGATGTTAAACTGCTGAACAAGAAAAACAACTAAAACCCACTGTGATGCTCATATTGATGATATTTTCCTGAATTTTCCTGTTTAAGACATCACAGCTCCATTTCAGGCTGATGATGAAATAACAGATTGACTGACTACAGACTGCTTGTGTGACCTTCTGTATAACTGACTTTTGTCTATGTTGAGTTAAAAGATACTCAGCAAAAGTCTGGTTTTATTATACTTTCCAAAAAATCATTCTGTTCGCCTGCTGAAATGAGAAATTAAAAGTTTCCCATAGAATGTGCCTCTCTTCACCATTGTCATGCTTCACACCCACATTCTTGAGAAGGATGTTACTCATGTATGAAGGTCATCCAGCCTGGGCTACTAAGTGAATAAGATCATCACAGCACTGATATGGGTATCATTTGACATTACCTTATTTCATTCAGAAAGACAGGCAGAAGTCCTTTCTACAACAGCAGAGCTTAGCTATACACAACGTGTTCATGTAAGTGATAGGGAGCTCAGAATACTTGTGCAAATTTTTTCCAAAATCTTATGCAAAAATCAATTTGCTACCTCTCCTGCTAGTGGCAGCAGCTTGTTAAGGGGGTAGAAGTAAAAAGCTAATAAAAGGAGTAGTACTCATGGACACTAAGTGGTAGAGGTTTATGATGGAGCCACGTTTGATATAAGCTGCTACACTGCAACTTCTCTGCCAAAACCCCACCTCCGCTCACTGGAGGATTCACTTGCAATTAAGCAATCTGAAGTTACAGTAGTTCTGTGACATAAGTCATAGCCTACACACCAACATAAATGACTGCTTTTACATTCACTTTTCTTCCACTGGCAGGGAAAGGGCTGCATTCAGAAAGCCGGTTCTTAAATTCAAACTATTTGGCGGCAGCCAGTAGTAGCTTCCTAAATAACACAGAAAAAAAAATAGGGTTCTTACATTAATGTGTTTTGAACTGGGCATTTAAAGAATAGCAGAAATAATTCTAAGTGAACAGAAAAGTATAACAGAAGTGATTTTCACTTAACAGTTTTGTAAGCAATGCATTACATTGGCCTTTCAGAAAATAAAATCAAATGGAAGTGTTAGTCAGTTTAATGCTGTGTTGTGCTGTAATTTGTGTTTCAGAAAGATCAGTGCAGTGCTCAGGGGTACACAGATTCCTCTGAATGCACACCCAGTCACTCTCAGATCCTTTAGGGACAGCCTATGCCTCTTAGATGGGAGCAGAGTATTTGACTTTTCAAATCAGTGACAAATTATGTTTTTCTGATTTAGATTCTATTTTCAGCCTGGTATTGGATACAAGTCAAAATAAAACTGGAGCAAAAGTAAAATTGCTGCAAGGAACTAGAATTCAGCCACATATTAAACTGCACTTTTAAAGACTCAAGCTATGTCAACTGGTGCCAGGATACTGTTCTCCTATAGTAGAGCTTCTAAGGGAAGAAAAATTTTTTTTAATAATGAATATCATATAGCATCATGTTCTCTACTTATAATTAATCAAAATGTATGTCTTTGTGGGTGTAAAATCCATCCTTTAAAACAGAACTCAATAACAAAGCTGGAATCAAAAGGAGAATGTATCATTAAATTTGCTTGTGATGTGCATTTAATTACCAAGTTATTTCTTTAAAACAAGGTCAATAAATCAATGTCCCTATTAAGTTCCCAACATTTTATTATTTATCTCCAATAAACTGAACCCAGCCTGGTGACAAGGGCAACTGTTTGTTTTGGGAGCAGCTGGATCTGGCTCCAGATTTCTCTGATCAGAGTGCATAACCAAAGACCATTCGACAGCGGTTCAGATGAAGGAGGACAGAGGGACATCTGTGTTCTGTCAGGAACATGATTTAGGAACATGTTGGAACGGATAGGAGCTGCCTTCACAATTACACAGAGCTGTGGGAACATCACAGGGATCAAAGGCTGTGAGAGGGCAGGGACAGTCATGGGGCAATCTGCAGGGAGCACTGCTGCCAGAACCTCGTGAGCCGATGGAGCCACAAGACCTGTGTGCACAGCCTGGGGTTTATTGTACTGGGCAGCAAAGTTTGGTCCCACCAACCATCATCGTCACACCCAGGTGCTGAGCACAGCTCCCCAGCCCCACAGAAGCTGTGCCTCCACCCTTCTGATGCCAGGGCACTTGGCTACACAGCAAACTGGTTCTGGGGGAGGCAGCAGGGCAGCAGCTTGGTGACATGTTCAGCACATGCACAGTTAGTTTGCTGAGTGAAGCTGAGACAAAAGAGCTGCCTCTCCTTGCATTGTTGCTGCTCTGCCTCCCTGCCTGTGCACCCTGCTTCCCCAGCACGGCTTACTCACAAATGCCAGCGGTGAGATGTAGATGGAAGTCTCACCACACACTTTCCCCAAAACACAGAGCTGTTTTGGTGGGATGTGAGCCCTATCATCCTTCTAGTTCTGGGGCTCAGAAAAGAGGGAGCTTGCAGTGAGCACATTCCAGACAAACAGCAGCAATCCTTCACCCATCCAGGCATGTCAGGGAACATTTACAAACCCACAGGAACATAAAATGAACCCATGCCAAAAGAGGGATCAGGTCCCTACATCCTCTAGTGTAACTACTGCAGGAAAAAATCTCCAATAATCAATATAAGGGAAAAGGTGGAATATCATGCCTGCTGGAAAGTGCTAGAAGCTGTTGTCCTGGAGCAAGGAGAATGGGGTGGATTCAATGCTGCAACACATCAAGATTCACTTTTTGATGTTTTCCCATAGTTCCACAAAAAGTAATGTTTGAGCAAAGTCATATTCAGCTAAAATTGAAACCAAGATTACAAGTGATAAAAAAAATGCAGTAACTTGTTTTCATGGTATTTTAGTGTAATATATCTTGAATATCTCATTACTGCATTTCTTTGTAGAGAATCTCGTACATTTCTTTGTACAGAATCTTGTACAGAATCTCGTAGCTGTACTAACTCATGAATTAATTGCACAGAAGAAATACTTCATACACATTTTTGCACAACCACTCCTAACATGAAGCCTTCTTGCTGCTCTGCCCTACAGACACCCCTCTTGGGTGCCCAAAGCTCTTTTTCCCCTTGGATGCTCCTTCCTATTCTGTTCAATGCTCTCCACATCCCCAGAGCAGCTCTCAGTAGCTCCGGCTACCACTTAGAACTCTCTGCATGGTACAGTAATATTAAATACACACACAGAATTTTTCTTCAGTGAAAACACAAAACAGTGTTTCACTGAGTATATAATCCTAGTCACTGCTGAAGGAAAGCACAAAAATCTACAGCTAAGTATAAACATCAGGAACCTGTAGCATCCTTCAACTTTGAAAGTTGGAATGAGGACAAAGAACTGCTGCATTCATGTCTGAAGAGACAACATTAAACCTTGCAGGCTAGATATACAGTATAAACATCTGTATGCACACAGATATGTTTATATACTTATCAGACACCCCTATCTATAGTAGAATGGAATGAAGATCTGTCTACATCTATAAAATAGTATTAGAGCTTCTTATTTAGAAAGAACATCTGCCAGTGCTCCCTTCACACTTGCCTTCTAATTTAACAAACAACATAAATGAATCCTATTAAATCAAAGTGGGTTTTTTTTTACTTCCAATTAAAGTTATTCCTGATTTATATCAGTAGATGTGAAAAAATAATCCGATCCAAAGTGTTAGACATATGGGAACTTGACTTGTTGCGTGAAGGCATATATTCAGTACTACAGAGCTCAGTAAGAAAGCACCAAAATAACAAAGCATCTGAACAGTGGCTTCTCTGGGTGAAAAATAAAAAGGCAGGGGACTTGGTTCTTTCCCTAAACCAAGACTAGGACAAGAAGACTTCTTTGACTTAAAGACATTAATTTATGCCAAAATGAGTAAGATGGGAATGAAGCTGTAGTTAGGATGCCAAGATAAAAAGGGAAATTTTAAGTAATGTATATAACATTAAAATTCTTAAATAACCTATTTTTTAGCAACAAGGGTTGCTATAATTACCTCCCAGGGAAACCATGAATGCTGTTGCTTGGGACATCAAAACCATGTTAGATGAAATTTTTGCATTCTTAAACAAAATTTCTCTGCGAGCAGGGAAGAAAAAGGACTTGGATCTATCAGAGTTTTATTAATGTCTTAATTCAAGGAATGCGTTTATTTTGAAAACAAATTCAACAACTTATATGTAAAACTGTAATTGTCTCTTATAGCAACATAACACAGGAAATAACAGTCAAAGCTTAGAAAACACAAATACTAAGGTTATCTCAAAATGCTGCGCTGAACTACTTCTGAATACTTCAAATATTTGGGGTAACATATGCTCTAATTATACCATTGCATTGCTATTAAATTAAATAGCTCCTCTCTTTTTTTAGTATACTAAAACAAGACAGGTCACCTGAAATATCATCTATTAATATCAGCATTACAAGACCAGATTCCCAGTGGAGAGGGGAAAAAAACTCAATGGGAAAGGAAAGTCTTAACTGCAGCTGGATGACTATTAGCTGTTTAATGCCCTAAAACTTCTCCCATTAAACACCCTGTCTACTCCTGTCCAGCACTTGAACTCCAAACAGAAAAGAGTATACTAAAACCAATGCAAACTGAGAGTTGATGGTGATGAGACTCGTAAGGAATTTCCAGACCTGCCCAGTAATATGAAAAAATATGATCTGATGCCACAATAGCAGATACAGCTGCCCTGCACATTATGACTACTTGTTGCCATTAATGTTTCATTCTTTAATACATTAAACTATCTCAGAGCCCAAACAAATATTCAGTTGCAGCTGAAACTTCAGGAGGAAATTTTAGCAGTGATCACAGACGTATGTACAGGAGCATAGCGCAATCCTAACACAAAGGCTGGAGAAAAAACCTTTTTTACACTAATCTACGAGAACTCCTGAGACACTGATTTTTCTGTAAGTCTTACAGAATTACACCAGCATATGTTACAGGCTCTACCTGAATTCGCTCCTGATGTTTACAGCGTACAGACAATGCGTCCCTGACTCTCAACTACAGGTGCAGCTATCTAGGCAATCATTAAGTCGTGGATTTCAAAGTCAGCTTTAAAGAAACTGACCTGTCAGTAATGTCTGCGCATCCAGGAGGCACATGGAAATTTGTTGCTGAAATATTTACGAACACACAGCCGGAACTTTGTTTTGTTTTACCCTATTCAGTACAGAGAAGCCCTACAAATGTAAGAAGTTCACATCCCCTCACTGCTCAGGAACAATGCGCACGCCATGCATCATATAGATGTAACTTTTTATATATTAAAAAAATAAGAAAAAAAACGGTCGCTAGTACCAGTTATAAACACTCTATTGCTCTGTTTTCATTCAGAGAGACACTCGGCAGAAACGATAAACCCAGCCAAAGCGGCAGCTGCTCCTAAGCGTGACTCTCGACCCGATTTCCAGCACCGGGCTGCCGGGAGCTGCACTCCCGCAGATCTGCGTGGCTGGCAGCCGGCAGCCGGAGCGGGCACGGAGAGGCAGCGGGCTCCAGCGACCCGGCGGGAGCACTCAGGCGGGGGGCGCGGGCTCCGCCGCCTCTCTCCCGACAGGGACCCGAGCCCCGGGGCAGTGCCGGGCGCGGGCGGGAGCCGGGCGCGGGGCACTCACTCACTCACTCACTCACTCACTCACTCACTCACTCACTCACTCACTCACTCACCGCGGGGGCCGTCAGCCGGCGGATGCTCTCGCCCAGCGAGTCCAGGTTGACCCGCCGGCGGCGCGGAGCGCGGCGTGCCCCGGCGCTGGCAGCGGCGGCGGCGGCGGCGAAGGGGATGTCAGCGGGGCCGGGGGGGCTGCGGCTGCCGTTCCAGCAGAGGCGGGACAGGGGACACTCGCCCTCCTCCTCGGGGCTCGTCTCCGGGCAGTCCGAGCCCAGCGAGCTGAAGGACTCTGACGAGATCTTGCGGCGGGACATGGTGCCGCGGGCGGGCCGGGCGCGGGGCGGCGGCGGGCTCAGCGCGGGGCGGCGGGCAGCCGCGGCGGGCAGCGCCGAGCTGGGCGGGCGCGGGGGCGGCCGCCTCGCATGGCCGCGGGTGCCCCTGGGCGGGCGGGAGGCAGCGGCGGAGCCGCCGCGCCGGAGCGGCGCAGACCGCGGCGCTGCCCCGCAACGCGGCTCTCCGCGCCGGGCCGGGAGCGCGGGTGCCGCGCCGCTCCGCGCCGGGAGCCTTTAAAGCGGCGGCGGCGGCGACCGCGGTGGCTGCTGCCCTCCTCTGCCTCGGCCGCCCGCCCCGCTCTCCCCTCCCCCGGCTCCCTCGCTGCTCCGCGGGGATCACGTGTTGTTTGGAGCCCTTTCCCCCTCCTCCTCCTCCACCTCCTCCCGCCTCCCCCGCCCCGCTCGCCGCCTGTCGCGCTCGGCCCCGCCGGCCCCGCCGGCCCCGCTGCCCCGCGCCGCGGAGATGCCCCCGGCGGGGCGGGCCGAGGGCAGGGCCGAGGGCAGGGCCGGCGCGCAGCCGCTGCCGGTGCCGGGAGGGCGGCAAGGCGCTCCGCTCTGCGCTTTGGAGCTGTGGAGCTGGGCTGGGGGAAGCGGGGACGTGGCCCGGTAGCGCGCACGGCTCCGCGGAGAGCGGCGGTGCCAGCGCGGGGAATGGGGACGATCCCGGGGCCCTCCCATGGCTGCCGCCCCGCCGCCGCCGCTTCCAGTCCCGCCGCGGTGCTGGACAGCTCCCTGGCAGCTCCAGCGGCCGGGAAAGCCGGTGCGCGCTCCCTGCCAGCCCTCCCCGCCTGCGAACTTTTGAAATTACAATAGGGAAGCTGAAGCTTAAAAAATAAATCATTTTAAAAACTGGGGAGACAGGATGCCGGCCATCAGCTTTCAGAATCAAAAGCTGTCGTCTTTGTGCAAGCACTCCTCCCTTTAGCACTCTAGGTTGTGTCCAAAACTGCAAAGAAACTAAATTCATTTTCTCGCTACAGCCCTGGAAATGGGAGAAAGGGCTGGGCTAAGAGAGATGACCAAAGCAGAGGAGCTTCGATCCCGGATGGCACACAAGGTGTCTTCTTCCCAACTTTCCCGACCCATGCTATCAGTTTAAAGACACCTTTTGAGATTCTTTACAATAGTGATAACCCCATGTAGTTCTCCTCAGCAAAAATGCTCCAAGGAAATGTGATCTCAGCTGAAGTGGTTTGTCCTACCATCAATGAAGACAGCTTGTCATTACTTTCCCTTTGTTAAAAAAAAAAAAAAAAACTTATTTTAAAAGGAAATTATTTTAAGGGAGTTTTTACTCTACCTTTTCACTGTACTATGACATGTTTTACAACCTTATCCTTTTAAATGTCTGAATGCAGCCTAAACAAGGACTTACTGAAGAAACGAGGGAGATTTCCACAGGTGTGAAGGAGCTTTTGAGCGTGGCCCCAGGCAGCACAAGCCGATGTCTGCTCTCAGAGGGGGCACAGGTCTATGCCTGAACATGCTGCTTTTAACTGGGACACAACAACCAGGACATTGCTTTCAGTGTGTCATCCTTGTTTCCCTTGACTTGCATAGTGTCTTTTCTTTTTTTTAGTAGAAATAGATATGGAGTCTGGTGATTGAAGCCTGTGGCTTGAAAGGATGTCCTGTAAAGCCAGAGTGTTCCATAGTACCTTCTGTTGCCATGGGAAGTGTTACACTTGGGATGCACAGACTTTTTTTTCTGCAGTCCTGGTGATTCCCTCAGCAGCCCTAGGACATGAATCAGGCATGACTTCGCATTCAAGTAATTCACACACAAACCTTCAGGTCTGTTGTCTTTCTCTGTGTTTCCTTTTCACAGATTCTTTGAGATCAGCTGCACAAGCCCTTGCTGGCCCGCAGGCCAAGCTCCCACCATTGTGGGGACTCAGGAACTAAGGGGTCTGAAAGATGCCCTTTGGTGCTAAGCACCACCCCTAGCACAGCATCACCCCCTAACATCTCTGTGTTAAGATGTTAACATCCTTCACATGCTCCAGTTTCCATTAAATTTACTTCCTTTTCAAAGACCATTTCATATATTCCTCAGTGAAGTAAAATACCACTGGTTTCCTGGCTGATGCAGTGACAGTGACAACTGTGTAAGAGCCACATGGTTTAGCACAGAAAATGCAAATACATATTTATAAGTTCTAAACTGCAAAAATACCAAAGTGTCAACTGGTTCCATGTGCAGCACTTCAGCTGTAGGGTAAGCAACTTGCCTGGAGGCATTTTGCATTTTATTCAGCACTAAGGAAGAGGGTTTCAACATGACAAAAATTACACCTTTTAGGTCTTCAGTTTTCTCTTTTTCTTGAAGTTTAAAGGAGCACTTCCCAATGCAACTTATTGGTAGCATTTGACAGTGCTTTGAGTTACCTTTGCAGCTTTAAAAATTACTTTCCTAATGCTCCTCATGGCCATATTCCTTTTATGTCTATAATATAGTGATCCTGAAGTGGAAAAGAAAATTATCTGCCTCAGTGACTATTCCTGAGGTCAGGACATCATAACCAAATGTACTTGTACCAAACCAACTCTTTTGAAGAACATGAAGGACATTTTCCTTCAATGTCTAGATAGTGAAGTTCACAACTCAGCAAAAAAAATGCCATTAGGTTCTTCAAGTATATTTTTCTTCAGATGAAGCAGACCTTTGAGTAAACCCAGACCATGTTGGCTAGTCTGATTAGATACAACCTTTAAAGCTTGTGAAATTAAGCCTCATACCTGCCCAATACAGTTACTAAGGATACCAGTAGTGTGCATACTGCAACTCTGTTTGGGATTCATGATATGAAGTGCACAGAGCTGAATAGAGCAACCAGCTGGAAAAATACCAAACACCATCATAAGTTGTCTCTAGCTAAATAGAAATAGACAGCAGAAGATTCAAGATGATGCAGATCCCAGAGGTGAGTCTGGTGAGCAAACAAGTCATTCAGTCCCCAGTTAATTATTCTCATTTCATTTTTCTTGATCCAGACGCAGCCTTGGCAAAGGATAAATACCACAGGGGTTGCTTCATCTGGCAGTCAAATGCCTTTGAGAGCCCATAGACATAGACATTTACAGCATATAAGAGAACAAATATTCTTCTTTTATACATGTCTCATCAGCCCCAACCTGTAGCTGGCACATTATTGGGTGAATAGCAGAATGTCTGTAAAATGAATAAGGTTCACTAAAAGAATGCCAATGCAACTTTTCTCTCATACTACAACAGAGTGTGATGTATGTGTCTCACATTACAGACGCTTCGGAAAAAAATTTGACTACTTTTAATTCTTTTACAATTTCTAATGCATAATTACTCTTCTCATTAGACAGCAGCTGAACATGATCCAGAGTGTGCCCAGGTGGCCCAGAGGGCCGATGGCATCCTGGCCTGGCTCAGCCAGGTGTGGCCAGCAGGAGTAGGGCAGGGACCGTCCCCCTGTACCCAGCACTGCTGAGGCCACAGCTCCAATCCTGTGCTCAGTTCTGGGCCCCTCAGTGCCAGAGAGACATTGAGGGGCTGGAGCGTGTCCAGGGAAGGGCAGCGGAGCTGGGGAAGGGTCTGGAGCACAAGTGCTGTGAGGGGCAGCTGAGGGAGCTGGGGGTGTTCAGCCTGGAGAAAAGGAGGCTCAGGGGCACCTCAGCACTCTCTGCAGCTGCCTGACAGGAGCGTGCAGCCAGGTGGGGTCAGCCTGTTCTCCCAGGAAACAAGTGACAGGACAGGAGGAAACTGCCTCAAGTTGTGCCAGGAGAGATCCAGGCTGGACATCAGGAAGATTGTTTTTCCACAGAAAGGGTGTTAAGTATTGGATTGGAGGTGATGGAGTAGTGCTGTGGTTTAGTTGACAAGGTTATGATCAGTCAAAGGTCAGACTTAATGATCTTAGAGGTCTTTCCCAACCTAAATGATTCTGCGTCTCTGTGATTCTAAGGAAAAGATTATTAAAATCACAAATTTTTTCATATTTTTTATCTATTTTCACATTTTTGTCTTAGTGCTAATGAGCAAAATTTACAAAACTGACTTCAGTCCTGACAGAAAATACATGGTCTTTAATTTCCATTATTTAGAGTGTGTTACTTTATTGTTAATTATTCATGATTTTTTATTTATTTGCTATTAACTATGCATTTCTCATCAGACATATGCTGGAGTTTTGATATTATTTTTATTCACAAATGCTGTTTTTCTACAGGTCACACAGCCTTGGAAGATTAAAATAGCAAAACAACTCCATCATAGTGCATTGCATTGTCCTATCTGCCTTTGTTGAGAAAATGTTGGCTGTAAAGCTGCTAAAAGAAAGTATTTTAACTAATCCCTCTATTAGTTGCACATATCACATATATCATATATATAGTTCATATCATTTCACATTATATGGCTTTTTATAATAATCTTTTTTATGGTACTGCTGAACCTACAAGTACTTAATTTTCCTTTAATAGAAAAGATTGTTGTCATGGGATCAATGTGTCCCCACAGAGAAAGTAAACACCTGTTTTGCAAAGCATTTCTAAAGCAGCAGGAGACTGTTATCCTGTGACAACATTGTGCTACAATTACTTTATTGCAGTCGGGCAAAATGAATGATGTGCAGCGAATTTATTCTTTTTCACATTCTGCCAAACCTTCCTGTTCTTTATCCAATGACTTCCATCTGGAGTAGTGCCTGGAAGGATGGCTGGGGCGTTCTGCCATTTGTCATTAATGATCTGTTGAATTACAGCTGGCTTGAAGAACAAATCAATTCTATATTTCAACTACTCAGAAATATAGTTTATGTGCAAAGTGCAGCAAATTCACATTGGTCTAAGTTGTTGTTCTAGTCATCAGGTTATGTTAGAGTCCAGCATGTTACTGAAGCAGTAATAAATCTGTTTTACACTGCAAGATGACATATTGTGTAATGAAAGCAGAAGAATCAGTGTCCTAATGCTCATAAAATATCTTTAATCTGTGACCCTCAGCACACTATTAGGACTTCTTTCTTGTGGATGAGAAAAGCAAACAAAGCACTGGTGACACACCACAAGAGTCACACCACCTAGCAGATCAATGGCAGAATCAGGAATTCCTTGTTGCCTAATCCAACTTCAAGACAACTTTATTCAGGATCAGTTGGCTGGAAACATGAATGGACAGCATCAGATCCACTTGTAAATTTAGGGATTTCACTATACTGACTTGCCAAAATAGGATCAAAAATAGATGTCAGGGCTGTAAAAAGAGCTAAGGTATATTGACATCATCAATATTTCACACACCAAAAAAAAAAAAAAAAAGGTGAAGGAAATGCCTGATGGAGTGAGAAAAATAAGAGTGTCCAAATAGCAGTGCTTTGACCCAGATGAGTAGGTCAAACTGAGATTGCAAATCTCAGGGAGAAGTGATGGTATACAATTGTAACTAATTGTTTAGAATGAACACTCAGCTGGCTAAACATTCAGACCTAAAAACTTACAAACTGCAAAATAAAAACTGTAGCTCAGAACTCAAAATCTCCTATTTCCATTCCACTTGCACGGAAAGGCAGATGTGCTGAATTCAGCCCTGGATGAGGTAAACTGAACCTTTTCTTGATCAGTGTTTCTTCTGTGTCCTGAGTATTTTACCCTGAGGACACCAGGCAGCAGGGGCAGCATAAGTCCTGCCTCAGAGTTACCTCTAAACCCCACTGAAATTAATTTAAAACTCTAAAACAGGAAGATGCTGATGAGCATTTTTTATGGTCTAGGGCTACCTCACCCCAGCAGTCTTTGCAGCTTTGTCAAGCCACTGTTTACGGAACAGCTCCCTACAGAAAGCCAGTTTGTTTCCACTCTCGCAAACATATTTATCCCAGACATACTTCCTGCTATAAGCAGTTTTTTTGTAAGGATATCAATGTCATCACAAGTCTAAGCCAAAGAAAATACAGTGGTTTCTAGGCATGTACATATGAAATTGAACCAAATTTGCTTTCAAGCACCCTGTGTATCATAGCAGGAGTTCAAATAGACACGTTTTCCAGACTTCTGGAGAAGCTCCTTCCACTCTTCATACAACATGAGAATCCAAAATGGAAAGAGCTTTAAGAGCTTCTTATGCTCCGGACAGAGGCTGAATTAAGCCAGGACTCTCAAATTTCCTGAGCTGTCTGCTAGGACTGCCTTTTCTCCTGAGGAGAGGCAGAGGGGATGCCCATGAGGAAAGGTGCCCCTCATGTCTCTCCCAGTCCTCTGGCTTGCCTGTAGAAATTCCCTTTGGTGGTCTCTCACAGCACACTCCAGGCAGCCCTGTGATCCCAGAAGCACCAGGAAAGCATGTAGCAGCTCTGGAAGCAAAAGCAAGGAGTTAGCAGGCAGGTCCTGGAAAATCAGGGTAATCACAAAGTACTGACCAGGTGTGACTAGGTTTGAACCTGAGCAGTTTTGTAGGCCAGCAGTGCTGCACAGCATCTGGGAAGGGACAAGCCTGCAGCAGAGCTGGTGTAAGGAGGTGTAAGGAGGGCTTTCTGCAGCAGCTCAGCAGGACCTGGCTGGAAGCAGGACCAGAGGAGGCCAAGCACAGAGTGTCATACTGCAGCTCCTTTTCTCTTGTCTGGGCGAGCTGGCTCTTGCCACAAACACTGCGCACACTTGTTACTTCTCAAACTGAACTTTCCACCAGATATTTTCCTATTTAAAAGTTCCAAAATGTAAATTATTGCCACCTATGTGGCAATATCACCTTACCAACTGGTCTAAGATTAATTCACACTGACATCTTGTCTGATTAGATTACCTTTTTCGATTTTATCTTAATGACAGGAAATCCCACTATATTTTACCCAGACTTCTTGAAAAGTGAAACTTTCTGTCATATAAGGACTGGGAAGATTTTCTCTTGGAAACTTCTTTGAATTCTTTTATTTGTCCCAAAGACTTGCTTCTATGAAGGCCAAAAAGGAAGAGAGAGGTTTTACTTTTATATTGTTTCAGCAACAGGAGAGGGAGAGAAAGAACATGGTTATAGATGTAGATGATAATAAACCATTAAGATAGTGTCTGAGTAAATGAAAAATTATCTACCATGTCTACCTACAGGATATTATTCACGAACAGTGAGTCAGCCAAAATGCTGTCCAAATGAAAGATCCTACTGAGCATCCAGATAAACTCTACTGTAATAAAATCTACTCTATTTCTCCAAGAGGTGGCAAAGGATCCTGTTGTGAAAGCACTTCTTCAAGAAGTGAAATGTAATGTGTGTGGCTGCTTACAATGGCTGTCCCAGCGTCTTTCATCACATGTACCTTCAACATGAACTTCAGTCTGTCTGTGCCTAGTAGTGCATAGCACTTTTATGTACTTAATAGTGTTCAGATCCCTTTTCCTTCTAATGTTCAGCTGTCTAACCTGCTGTGGATACTTGTGTTAAAACATTCCTAATATTCTAGAGAAATATTTGAAAGCATTGCAAAATATGGTGACTAAAGTTTTAGCACTTGAAACTTAATTGATTGTTTAACTTCATTCTTCACTTTCACTTGGCTCCTTAAAACAAGGCTACAGGCAAATATAAAGTATTTTCCTGTCAAGTTAGTTTTGGTGAAGGAACACAATTTTCAGATATGAGTGCCTCTGCCACTCAGCACTGTCACTCTTGCTGATGTTACTGAGCATCAGGATACCACCATTTCTTATTCCACAGGTTTTTGTGCTCTTTGCAAAACAGACAGTCAGTCCCCAGAGGAATGTTTCTATGCAGAGATTAGTGTGAATACTAATAGGGAAGTTCTGCACTAGGAGTTTTTAAATAAATGTATTTTGTAATGGTGACATAACTAGAAACATATGTGTATGTGTGTGTATAATTTCAGCTTCACAATCTGATTCGAAATCTTTATAAATGTTCTGTTGAGGGGGAGTGGAAGGAGATGAAGAAACAAAAGATGGAAAATATAGGAAGGAAAGACTAATCCTTTTCTCTATGGAAGACTCAGTGGACTCTCAAGCTCTCTTTCATATCAACATATTTTATGCAAGAAAAGGTCAAAAAAAGGTAGGCTAGTTTGAGGGAATCGCACACCTTGAGAAGGGGCAGGGGGTGGGGGGAGTTGCAACGTGCTTGCCGTAACATGAATGTTTCACTTTTGCAATGTGTTTCATTCCAAACTTCTCAAGGTGATTTGCAAGCAATTACAAAGCAAATATGTAATGTAAATAAGCTCAAACAAAGAATGGTTTCAGTGGGGAGTTGAGAGCAGTGTGGGCCAAACCCTATAGTTTTCATCCCTGCTGATGTAGGCTGAGGTGGTCAGCACCTTGTAGTAATCCTCAGGACTTCTTTGAATCTGGGTGAATCAATCTCAAAATCTTTTACAGGAAAAAAAAATTCACATACTGACATAATGGGAATTTGGCTGCTTGTAGCAATGCAGAAATAAATTGTATCTACCAACATTTGCTGCTAGTAGAGTAATGTTGAAAAAACCTTTTCTCTGTGGATAGATAAATATGAAATTATTTTTACAGAAAAGTACCATTAAAATCCTGAAAGAATATAACATTTTGCTAGTAAGACCAATAAGTAAACCATATTTTTGGAATATTTCTTCTAAAAAGACAAAAAAGTCTTAGCTCTCTCTGCAGTGGTGCAGCCAAGTGCCTGGTTTGTAAAGAGAGTGCTGTAGTTCAGGTCACTGGTATGGTTTTCTATACAATCAGTTTTTCCCCTTATTCTTCAATAATAAGATTCAGCTAAAGCTAAACTCCAGATGCTTCTGCAAAGCAATGAGAATTTGATTCCAGAGAGGTGAAAGTGCTAACGCAGTTGGTTCAAACTATTTTTAGTACTAATCTGTGCACAACACCAAGTTTCTGCAAAGTATCTTGTCCTGTTTTTTACCATGAAGTAAAATGTACTCCTGCTGTACAATCTCAAATTTATGTCATGGTTTTTCTCTCATGCCCTCATGTTTTATCTTCAAGTGTGATCTTTTCCATCCCCTGACAACAGTTTAATGCTTCACATGACTCAACATGATAAGGTGTCAAAAAAGTTAAAGAGCAATTGTTTTGTTCGTTGGGCACAAAGGCAACACAAAGCAAATGCTCTGCAGCAGAAAGAAGCAGCTTAACATTAAAACATCTATACTACCTCAAATGCCAAACACTTCCCTCGATTTTAAGAAGCATCTTGAACTCCTTGCAGGTGAAAACTCAGAGGAAGTGCATAGCATTAGAGTGTTACCCCATTCACTTCATCATATAGCAGAATTTTTAATTTTTTAGAAATTAATTTAAGATAATTTTAATTAATTAAAAATTAATTTTTAAATTTAATTTTTACTTGCTACAAAAGCATTAAAATTACTTAATGCAGACAAGATTTGAAAATGAAAAAGTCAGATTCAAAAAATTATAGAGACATGAAAAAGAAGCACGGAATTATTCTGGCTGGTATGAAAACCAAGAATCTGAAGAATAGTACAACAGTAAGTTCCTAAATAAACAACTTCTTTGAGCAAGTCTGAGAAGAAGAAACAGAAAGCACAGTGCTACTGTCTGTGGTAGCTTCCCCCTTCTCCACAGCTGCCAGTAATTCTTAAATATTTTATGTTTCAAAATTATTTGTTCTCGTCTTCCTTCCCATCTTCTCCTGTCCTATTCTGTTCACTGTTATTTATATTAAAAAATACAGCTCATTAAATATTAAAAACAGTAACATTTGGTTCAAGCAGACTTGTGTAAGTGTACAGATATATAAAACACAAGCAAAAACTCTTATTAGTAAGGTAAGTGCACCTGTTACAGTCAAGCAGAGCAATTTCATCATAACCTGAACACTTGAGACATAGCTGGGAAGAGAAGGATTTTCAGGGTAATTGGATTTTAAATAGTGTGAAAGGTCTGTACTGAGCAAAGCCTCATCTCTGGTAGATCAGAAATATAAGTGTGAGAGACAGGCAGAGAGGCAGGTTTGATGTTGCAAAGGACCAATTAGAAACGGATAGGTAAAGTACTCATCTATACTTTATCAAAGAAAAAGTTCCACCAATTTAAACTTGTAAATCTTGAGTCAACTTCTCTTTTCCTCTTTGAATTTTATTCAAAGATTCCAGTTCTGGCTTTCCATGAAACAAGAAGCCACTCCAAGGAAATCTCTATTTCCTGTCGACAGCCCATTATCTTCTATGAGCCTAACCAGAAGCTGAGTATCTGTCAATAATTCCACATTAAAAAACGTAGCAATGTAAAATTAATTTTGCTAGCAAATTCTGGAACAGAAATGAGTTCACTGTAAACTTCAAGCAACTTTGCAACTCTTCCTTAATTTTCTTTAACTTTAAAGAGAGGTTATAAAGGGCTGCAACATTTGTATTCTTAATTTCTTCTTCTGAAATACCTTGGGTTCCTTTACTGTTGATGAGAGAGCAACGTGCATAATGTGTGTGTATGACTCTGCATCAAAGACAACACAAATAATACAGCTTTATTATTTTAGAGGACTGGAATTTATGAAGTTTGAGTGCTTTTTTCCAGCTAAGAAAACAAAGATGACTAACAGGGAAGAAAATCAGGCACTAAAGGGATCAACTGAACCATAGACATAAAAGAAACAGAATTTTGTAAAGATGAGGTACTAAATCTTTTTATGCTAGGTTTTGCATAATTTGGTTGGAAATGAGAAAAGCAGCAAGCCACTATGCTTGCAGGAAAAAAATCAGAGGCGGAAATAGTCATCTTCCATCCTGGACAAGTGAGTAGAGTTAGTGGAGACAGAAGATCCCACTCCAAAAATATCAGGGGGCACCACAGCCCTGGGCATCACAGCCCAGGGCTGGGAATGCAGTTTGGAGCCAGGACTAGGTGGGACAGGTAGAGCTGTCCCTGCTTTCATTGGGCTGCTGGGATGCAAGCACACCCATGCCAGCCCCAGCCCCCATCACCTTCCTGCCACCACCACCACCCCTGCAGTGCTGCAGACCTGAGTGCCCTGCTGGAAGGTTCACACTGCCAGCCTCACTGCCGTCAGCTCAGCAAAGGGGACAGGAGGAAATGTACCCAAGCTAGAGCAACTATAAAAACCCATGAGTGAAATATGGTCTTCAGTAATTGTCCAGCCAACACACTGAGCAGCTCCTCCCTGGAATAGGTTGGTCTGAGTGAAGCGTATTTGGTGTAATATTCTGGTGCTGCAATGTCCAGGTTCTGAACAGCTTAAGCTTTTATTTTACGATGCTTACTTCCATCCCTCTGACTGGGAAGATAACCAGATCTAACTAACTGGGAAGATAACCTTGAAACCTGACCAGCACAGGAATTCTGAGAGTTATGAACTCTCTCCCTTCCCATTACTCCTACTGGCATACTACCTTAAAAGTCTTCATAATATTTTAAGGAAGTGTATTCATTATTTCATTTAACACAATTTCAGGGAACAAGAAAGGACTAGAAACTGCTGCAGGGAAAAGGAAGAGATACAGAAAGACAACAAAGAGAAAAGAGAAACAGAAAATGAGAATATGAAAGGCAGAGACAAAAGGGGCAAAAAAGAGCAGTCCTTGGTGTGATTACATTGCCCCAAAACTACCCATTACTATAACATTAGGGCCTGAGCCAAGAATAAGTAAAAAAAAAATCTAAAGATGCACTAATTCATTTGGCCAAAAGCAAAAACCTGCAATGTTTTACCCTTCAGCTAGTGCTTTCACTGCTCTTTACAGTCAATGCACAGAAATAGGCACTTGGGGGGGGTGGGGGGACGATCATTTCATCCTAAAATAGATGGCTACAAATAGGTCAAGTGAATCACTTCTTGAAAATACCTACTTCTCTCAATTGACTCTGAAAGGAACCTAGGGTGACTTACACCAGAGACATCTGTAATTGTATGAGATGATCCTACTCCCCAGCCACAATGCAAAGAAAAGGTGCTTCACATCATCTTTACATGCATCTTTCATAAAGACAGGGGAAGTTCCTCTGCAAACTTTTATTGCAGCTCACAGACTGGATTTTTGTTCCCTCCATCAAATAGATTTTAATAAGTATGTTTATTAGGTAATACAAAATTATATTTTCTGCACTAACATACTAAATAAGAACCTGAAAAAATTTGTATAATGCCTCCAAAAAGGTTAAATAACATTACAAATATAACTACTCAACCCTCCACGCATAAGGAGTTTAATACAACAAACACACACAGAATTTTTGTGATTGGTATTGAGAGAAGATAAGATTTTGGATCTTAATAGATCTGGAGGTATTTCCTGTGTGACAGAAACCCTACCTACAAGTCAAATATATGTTAGGGCCAGATGTGCTGCATGGTTGTGCCATATCCGCTGTCATCTTCCTGCGCTGCAGAGCTGCTGGAGTAAGACTCAGGCACAGAGAGTCATGGGAGAGTCATAATGGTGGGTGAACTCAGCAACTGGCCCCTGCCAGGGAGGTCACATCTTTAGTGCTGCCATACCAAAGGGATCTGTCTCTTGCAGCATTCAGATGACCACAGCCCATTGACTCCAAGCCCTAGGGCACAGATATCTCACCTTTCCCCAAGTGTCAGCTGTGGGCAAACTCTGTAAGAGCAAGATTGCTCTTGAACAATGACAGCATGAAGAACTAATTAAGGTCATTATATCTGGGTCAGAAGGAAATCAGATTGACTTTCACACTGTAGGATTAGGGTGTAAAAAATATTCTGCTGATGTTTGTCGAATTTTGAAGACAAAGGTCAGTTTTTTACTTCATAAATTCCTGCAGCAATGGCAGAATTTGAATTTGTCCTAGCCAGCTGAGATTTCCTGGAAAAAAGCGGGGGGAAGGTACTGTTCACATGTGCCAAAGTCCTGTGGGGATTTCCTCCATCCCTCAGTCAGGCAGATAACATGTTTTAGTCTCCAAGGAGTACTCAGGTGTAAAATGGTAACTCCTTGTGCAGAAAAGTGCTCCAAAATTCAAATGATAGCATGCTTGTGGATATTTATGCCTGGCAGAGACCTGACAGACCTTAACCATATGGAAAATGTGGGTACTGTGATTTATGATGGCCTTTCTGGTTGGCAGTTCCTCTCAGTGTTGAATTGCACACCCCCATCTGGCGCAGCAAAAATTGCCATCATCTGTTTGTCTCTGGGAGAGTGTCCCTTGCCTTTGTGACTGACAGCGCAGAATAACAATGAAACAAACACCTAAAACAGATTGATCTGGCTTTTGCCTGCAGCAGTTAAAAAGCCAGCAGAGAGCTGTGAGCTCAGCAGCAGGACCGTGAATCACAGAGAAGCTCCCTGCCACTGAGGAGAGATGTGGTTTTTCCTCCTTTGTGCTTGGCTGCTTTTTACACAGCAGCTTTCACCTGTATCTGGGTTTTGTCACAAAACTACTGAGAAAAAAAAATCCAAACAGTGACCAAGAGATAACAGAAAGCTGTACTGGCAATGAGCTAAGAAGGGAAATGTACTAATACTGAGGGAAGCATTAATAGTGAGGGAGACATCATGCAGATCACAATCAGGCTGATGTCATGCTTTTGAGAACGAGGATGCCAGGTGAAAGCAGATGATCTCTGCATGCAGAAAATCCAACTGAGTGTGAAAAGTCCCCAGGTAGCCTTTAACAATTCACTGCCTTGCAGTAAACATCTGAAACACTCTTTGCCAGGGTATGAGACCAGTGGGAAGTGGTCACAGCCCCACCACAGTCTGGGTCAGCCCTGCTGGCTAATGCACATGAGCTGCCATTCATTACAATATGGTTTCACTCTCTGCTGGGGGAATTCTTCTTCCCTGGACAAAAATTGATGAAATATTCTTTCTACCCTGGTTTTCCCTTCTCGCTGTTCCTTTTTTCTTCCTCTAATCTTCATAGTTGGCCCACCTCAGGATACCCTATGCTCATTTTCTGTCTCTCTTGTGCCTTTGTGCAGTTTTGGGCACCACAATACAAAAAAGATATTAAGCCATTAGAGGGTATACAAAGGATGATTAAAGGTTTGGAGGGGAAGCCTTATGAGGAGCTGTTGAGGTCACTTGGCTTGCTCAGCCTGGGGAAGAGGACTTGCTGAGGAGAGACCTCATTGCAGTCTGCAACTCCCTCACCAGGGTAAGAGCAGAGGCAGGCACTGATCTCTGCCCTGTGGTGACAGTGACAGGACCTGAGGGAATGGCCTGAAGCTGTGTCAGGGCAGGTTTAGGTTGGTTACTGGGGAAAGGTTCCCTCATCCAGAAAGGGGATGAGCACTGGATCAGGCTCCCCAGGGAAGCGGTCACAGGACCAGCCTGACAGAGTTCAAGGAGCATTTGGAAAACACTCTCAGGCACCTGGTGTGAGATCCCTCCAGGAGGCCTTCACATGGAAAACATTTTGTGAGCACGTGGCAGCAGGCACCCAAGCCCCAGCATTCACCTCTCACTCTCATTTTCCTTTCATGGGCTCCACAGCCATGGACTAGTCTCCAGAATAACACTTTTCTCTGTCTCTTGGGTGTGTTAATGCCACAAGAGACAAAGCAAATATGTTACTTGGCTTCTTTGCTGACACATAAACAAAATATGGATGACAGCAAGGGGGATATTCTTTATCTGCTGTGGGAGAAGGCCCCCATGGTGCACAGGGCTGTGCCTGGCATGAACTGTGGGACCAGTGAGGAAATTGCTCTGCAGCTAATCCACCCAGCAGTAGCACTTTATAAAGGAAATGTTGGGTCAGGGGGTGGTTGGAGAGCGGAGCAAAAAAAGCACAGACCATGGTAGAGGTGTGACAAGGGTTACCTGATCACACAGACAGGCTGGCTCTGGCTCTTCAAGTTAATTAATGAGAAAAGATTAGAAGGCAAATACTATGGATTTCAAAGTGGAGGTATCTACCAACTAACTGCTAGCCACATATGACCAAAGTATTGTTAATTTGAGCACTAAGGAAGAAAAACTCCTAAACTGAAATCTTCAATCTGGAAACCTTCCTGAGACCTTTGCTTGATATAGCAATAGTATTTTTTATTCTGATTTTCAAGGAAGATGGCATAGAAGTTGTTGTTCAGACAAGTTGTGGATACCTTATCCTTGGAAGTGTCCAAGGGCCTTTGAGAAACCTGCTCTAGTGGAAGGTGTCCCTGCCCGTGGCAGAAGGGGGTTGGAACTGAATTATCTTTTTGGTTCCTTCCAATCCAAACCATTTTCTGATGTTGTGATGTGGTATGGCAGTGTTCTATGATGTTGTGATGTACTATGGCAGTGTCTGTGTGGGGGTGTGAACCTCCCTGGGTCTCCCTGTGACACCTGGCCCCCATGGCCAACATTAGACCATTGCTCAGTGACTCTGATGCCCTCCTCACTAGAGACCTTCCCTGCTCTCCTGATGTGCAGACGGATCAGCACAGCTTGACTGATTTCTTTATCAGAGATGGACAGAGCAGGTTTGAAAGGGGGAGTCCCTTCTGCAACTTTACTAAAGCTAACCTGCTGCTGTGGAGAATCTTCTGTAAGTGAGATCTGGCTTGGCCTAAATGCACAAACTCTCCAACTAAAGCTGAAGAGGTTTGCTCGCAACTTCATTCTGAAAACATAATGCTAATGTCATAAAAAGTTATCTTCCCAAGCTGCTGCTTTTCCTCTTGATTGCCCTGAGTTTGTTCACACTTTGAATGCATAAAGGTTCCTGAAAATAAAATACATATACCATTTTCAAATTAATCTCCAAACTCCAGTTAGTTTTAACTTCCAGTCGAATTATTGATCAGTGCTATTCTACTTTACAGTTTAAAAAAGTCCTCATCCCTCATTCATGTCATTGCAACTTATGATGATGTTCTCCATAAGAAATTTAATGCATCTAAATGTGAATGGAAAAATGGCCTTCCCAGAAAAATCCAAGTGTATTTGTTAAGAATCACTCTTACTCCATTCTTAAAAATTATTTACATGCCTCACTCGCAAATCATTTCTATCCTCTTCAGTAAATTAAACTACAGTAATAAAAATCAACATAACGAGAATTATGGAGGCTGCTGAAGAGGAACACGTAAGATATACTGGACTCCTTTCTCACCTCAGCTGAAGCAAAGTAACCTTGGAACACCCCTGCTGGAACCAGTGGGTTTGACTGGCAAGACTGGGCAGCTTCTGCAGTCCACAGGCTTCCCCTGTCTGTGGCTGCATACATTTTGCAGGCAAGGGACAGTGAGCACTGTCAGACTTTGCTCTGCCAGCCTCATGCTCTGTTCTTCATCTCCTGCAGCCAAGAGCAATGCTGAAGGAGCTCTCAGGAGACACACTGCTCACAGTCAGGGGGTGAAGGGCTGTCAGCCAAACCAGCATCCTTAAAGAACTGTAGGATTCAATATCTAGATCAGGCTTTGTGTTTGCAGCCAGTAATTCACCTGCCTGCTCTTGGAATTCCTGCAAACTCAAGGGTAGGTAGCCGTGCATGACTTGAGCAAGGTTCTTCTCTAGTGGGTCTGTGTTGGATTTCTCACAGACACAAAGTCAAACTCAAGCTGCAGTAGCTGCAGTTAAGTGGTTGCATAAATTTGGACTATTTTCAGAACCCCATTCAATATTTTTACAACTCTTCACACTTTTACACACATACAGACAGACATATGCAGCCACTATCCACTTCAGAGGATTTAATAGTGGCTTTTTGTCTTGGATACTGGCAAGATAATGACTATAATAATATAGAAATACCAATATAATTATAGCACAAAAAACACAGATCTCTGCAGGCTTTCTTTTTGTCAAACTTTCTTACAACCTCGTATGCTTTATTTGTGTTAAATGAGAACTTAATTAGTAATCAGAATGCTAGTTCTTTCTTTTCAGTTTTACACCTCTGATATAAAATATTTTAATATTATTCTTTTCCTTCTTTTCAGCATGCTAAATGAGGCATTGAAAATTCAACTTTCTACTTCATAGCTCTTTCTTTAAAATATCCGGAGAAGACTATAATTATTTAAATTTTAATTTATAAGTATTTAAACTATTTGGAATTAAAAGAACTCAACCCTAATTAATCATATTTTGACTAACATAGTACTTTAAAAGGTCATTTTTGTTGTCTGGGCTTAAACAGATTTAGTGGTAATTTGGGATGAGGGAATGGCTTTCTTTAAGGATCAAGTTTAAGGAGAACAAGCAGCTGAGGAAAGGCAAAAGGTAATGCTTTGCAGTAATGCTTCACCAATAAGCCTTGAGTCAGATGCTCAGCCCACGAGAGGCAGGGCATCTGTCACAAAACCTGCATGCCATTCCCATGCAAACCCAGAAATGAAGGACCACAGTAAATAAGAGTGCCAGTGTGCCTTGACCCAATGTGAGCAGCTGCTCACAGGCTGGAAATCACAGTGTGCTCATGCCTACATTAGGGTAGAAATATGTTCTAATATTTTAAACTTTTGCCATACTCCTTCCTTAGTCATCCATGCTGGAATGAGGTGACAGAGCTCGCCGCAGCTAAGCAATTCACTTGGACTACTCGTTTGTTCAGAGAGGAGGATTAGGGCTCTTTTAGGTGTAATTTTAAACAACTTACTCCCCTGCATTGCCAAGCCATGGCTGGTCTGCAGCTGAGCTGTGACTGCAGACGAGGGGCTGGGTGCCACCATAGCTCTGTGGAGAGTGGGTAGACCCCATGGTTGCAGCAAGGCAAGAAATGTCTGTCTCTAGTTAGGGACCAAAACAGGCTCTGTAGGGAGACACCAGGGTCTCCATCAGGGAAGATTTTTAAGAGTAGGCTGAAAGTCCAGAAGCCAGGCAAGGTTTTAGGCACAGCAAGATACACTCACGGGGGCAGGAGCCAGGAGAAGATGTCTTCTTAGCTTTCCTTAGAGCAGTATTTTTTCCTGAATATGTCACAATGCTGGTGCTGCACAGAAAACATGAGTGGTATTGCACTGGGTCTTACACTTTGGCCACAACAACCCTCTGCAGCACTGTAGGGTGGGATAGAGTGGCTGGATAGAGCCTGTGACTCTCCTCAGGGCACCTCTAACCCAAACTTCTCCATGAAGGTTTGATCAAAGCTTGATGAAAATCAAGTCACGCAAAGAAACTTGTTATTAATGAATGCTTCTGGTGGCTCCACGGTGAAAAATAACTGGAAAATATCACCAGCTCAGGGCTATTTGCAGGTGCAGTAAGTTTGGATAGACCCCGGTTATTCTGACAAACCAGGAAGAAGACTGTGTGTGCAGTGGGAGAAAGGATACAGTCAGGGATTTGGGGGAAGCTGTAGATGTGTCAGCCCTCCAGACTGGCAGTCGTGGAGTAACTGTTATGGGACACAGTTGGTCATTTCTCTCAGATCTTTGCATCTCACTGGACAACCTCACACCCACCTTTCTCACATTTACTAAGTTAACACATTAATGTAAGTTTTCATTACTGGATTCCTCTGATATGCAAATTGCCTTGTTTAGTCCTTTTCTTTGGAAGACATTCAGTCCTTTCCTTAGGGCAATTATGTTGAAACAATTCATCCCTACTGATCTACAGCCATCCAGCCCATCTCCTCCTGCCTTCCCTTGGAAAGCAGAGGCATTGCCACCCTCCTGTCTGTAAGACTCACATTTCCCAGGCACTACCCTCACTCCAGCGTTGACACTGCTCACTGATAACTCACCTTGCACGCAGGCACAGCCATCACCAGTGATTCCCCAAGACCCTCTGTCAGACCAGTGAAAACCCAAGACTTTTGGAGAGAAATGATGTGAAAGACTAAGCAGTCTGTCCTGTGCTGTTCTTGTCCTCATATGGTTAAATCCCTGATAAAAGTAAATCATATTGCTCCTGAAGCTGACAAATGATTAATAGTCATTTCACCAGTGTTCATCACCATGGTATTTTGAGAGAAATAATGAAAATTCTCCATTAGTTTAAGTGTTGGGGTTTCTCTAATGGAATCTGAGGAGCCATTGGTCAACTCGTTTTCAGCAAAGTTCTTTTCAAAGAAACCCACAAAAGAAAAACTGAAGGCAAATAAAAGGAGCCCATTAATCACTAATTGCTACTCCTGTCATTGTTTTTAAGTCTAGCTTGGCATTCCTGATTATAGTCTTCTAACATTATCTATGAGTTTGTGGAATCCTTAACTTTGGGGAAAGGGAGGAAAGGAGGAGAGGCTATCAGTAAGTTATTTACCAAAATTGTGCTTTTTGGTTTTACCAATATGATTTTTTTTAAGAAGAAAATCTTTACTATTTCTACACTGCTAAGGGTGATGAGGCACTGGAACAAGTTGCCCAGAAAACTTGCCCTACCCCTGGGAATGCTCAAGGCCAGGCTGGATGTGTGGATGGGGCAATCTAGTCTAGTGCCCTCACCCATGACAGAGGAGTTGGAACTAGATGATCTTTAAGGTCCCTCTCAACCCCAATCATTCTATGATTCCATTAATTATATTTAAACTGATGTGCAGTGTGGGTATAGTGGAATTTGTTCACATTTCCCTCACTCTCTCTCTTCTCTAGGAGAAGGAAAATGTTTTGGAAATATCCATATTTTGTACATGACATTTTAAAATGAAAAAATTCATGTTTCCAGGAGTGTGGAAGTAACTAAGCACTTGTTAAAATTCAACGCTAAGGAAGAAAAAAAAAAAACAAAGCACAAAACTTTTTATAATCCGTTTTCTTTCCCAAACACCCTGACATTTCAGGGCCTTTGGTATCTAAAATACACAGGAAGTTTGGGATATAATCATCTGAATACCACATTACTGATCTCTTTTTTATTGCCTGAGATTAGCACCAGACTTCTTCCTTTATGAACTATGAGAAACAGCTGTGCTGAGAATCAGCCTTCTGAGGACAGATATTATGGAATGTTCAACCACAGATGTTACAGGATGTTTTGTGTATAAACATATCCCTCGAAAAGAGGGTGAATACAAATCATCATTCCCTTTCCCTCATCTGAGTGCCCAGTGTATGAAGTTTAGTTAATTTTATGTTCTTGTTTGTGTTCTGGCCCCAGAGGATTTAAATTCTGACAAAGATTGGAACAGTTTCAACAAGACAGATGAGAAAAATCCACCCCAATCCTCACATGTCTTAAAGATGTGGTTGGCCTTCACTGCAACAGTATTCTGGCTCAAACAGAAAGGAGACTTGATCCCAGACTTCCTCACTCAGAGCTATGGCTATCCTTGTCATGTTAGGGCACTCCATCTTTAAAAGATGTATGACTGATTGGAATTTCTAAATTTTATTTCCATGACTCCAAAGCATCATGGGACTTCACCTAGGACTGAAAGAATGCCTGGTCTTTGCACCATGGAGCTCTCAGTTTATATTCCTTTATCACACATTTACCCAGCTACTGGGTTAATAATAAGTACCCAATCACTTGTAAATCACAAACACAACTTAGTTAAAGAAAAGTATAGTTTATGACTCCTCTCTATGTTAATGATCTGACTATTCAGCAACAAAGCCATCCTCACTTTCATGCTCCAAGATTTTGTTCCAATTAGGCTGCAGTGCTTTCTTACAGAGAGGTACACTTCTGCAGGGGAGCAATGCAAAGTAATTTCCACAACTGAGCTGCTGGTTTGCTACTTAGAGCACCTATTTCATGGTAAGATAGTATCTCTGAAAGAGGCATGAAAAAAAAAGGTGTCGGGCTAAAAGAAGCATCACAAAGTACATTTAAACCTGTAATATCTTCCAGTGACTGAATGGCTGCTCATATTTTTCAGGCTGGCAAGCAACATTTCCATTTTCCAGTATCTATACCCTATTTATCATTTTCACTCAGCACTATGCCATAAATCTAAAGAGCATCAAAAGCTAAAGGGCAAACATGAGAAAAGATATACAACTTCAGTCTACTTTATAGCAATAAAAGGGTATTTTAAATTCAGTTTTTCCTCTTGTATTTTGATTTTACACCTTGTCATACATTAAGTCAAATACTTCAACCGCAAGGAACTCATCTTGGCCTTTATTATGACAAAGATCACACATAAAAGGTGCAAGAATTTTTAACCCAGTAGAAATGCAGCTTGTAGCTACTCACAGAGGGGCTGAAAAAGTCCTCTCTCAGTTATTTGCTCTTTCTTTCCTATTTCATAAATTTTCAGCCCAGTTTGTACAAATATGTACTTCAGAAAGTGGGATGCTACAGGAGCTCTTCCTTCTCTCTGCTGTCTACTGAATACAACACATGTTCCCAGTAATTTGAACATATCATCCTTTACCAGCACAGCATGAGTGTGATTTCTCTTTCCTTAGGGACCAGTAAGATTCCCCAAACGGAACAGAGTGACAGTCAGACTGATAACACCTACTCTGTTCCACCTGTTTTAAATAATTTCCCACTCAAGTACTACTCTCAGTGGGGAATCATATGCCGATTAATTCACTGCTAGAGCTTCCACAATCTCTTTTAGGATTTTCTCCAACACTAAAGCTTGGTGTAGCAGGAGCGCTCGTACTCTTGTATACTACGACTTCACATATTGTTGTTTTCAATTATTCCTCTTTAGATGCAATTTGTTTTCCCAGGGCTTTCCCATCATACACACCAGAGGCAGGCAAATGTCCTTGGGACAGGTACCCAGGACTCCAATACAAGAAGACTAACTCCAAGATGTGGTATGCACCAAGGGATAGCAAATAAAGATAAACCAGAGCTTACCTCTTTCCCAGCACCTGGCCTGACCTGGAACAAGAAGCAATTACTGTTGTCTCACCATACATATAGCACATAATTGCTGTGCAATTACCTGTGTGTGTGTAAGTTTTCACTGAAAATAGTCATTGTGAGAACAGGTCTGAAACTGAAATCATTCTCTAACATGCATCACCCTATCTCTTTCCCACTTGATACAAAAATAACTGGTCACACAAGGGATTAATATGCATTTCCTGTTGGTGATGCCACTGGGTTTCTCAAACTCAGGTGATGAATCTCTATATTTCTCACAGTGACCTTCAATTCTGCAAGCATAAATTAACACAAGAGGAATCCAGAGGAGTATGGAGTCCAAATTTCCCCATATTGTTCAGTTTACTTGTCTTCATTTATACATTTATATATTAACCTTAAAGAAAGGAAGACATTCCACAAGGTCTCTTCATCTCAATATATTATTTTAATAGCTCTCTTTATAACAGCTTTCATTTTGTGCCAATGACAGGAGTCACTCCTTCAAGGTATAGGCTGGTGCCCAAAGCTTTTGTCATGAATGTCTTTTAGACTATAGCTCTAGAATGCAGCTCTCCAGGTGCACATATCATCTCTTTACACATATTGCTACACATAATCCTATCGTACACATAGGATTCCATTCATAAAAAGAGCATTTTCATTTTTGGAAACAGGTGTATTGATCACATTTCTTTTTTTTTTTTAATAAAAATATCCTTCAATATGAAAAGTAGATTCCACAATTTCAGGCCTAATAAGTTACATGTTTTCCTATGTCATTCAATGTCCCCACATCTCTCTTAGGGGTTATCTTTTTCTTAATGTTTCAGACCTTTCTTCCTTCCACTTGAAATTGAGTTAATTGAAATTTTATTCTACTTTCCAGGGTAGGAATATCCTCATCACAGGCTAGATTAAAGGGAGATGCTTAAAAATACCCTGTTGCACTGTGTAATTGCCCACTTGAAAATCTTTGGTAATTTAATGCTTAAAGTTTGTGAAACTTCTGCTTCACAATTTCTTCGTAACGTTAAATGAAATTGAGAGAAAGGAGTGAGAGGCAATCCGATTCATCATCCAGTGGAAGTGCTGATTCTGTAGGTGGCACTATGAACCAGTGCTTGCACACAGCCTTGGTTACGGTGCCGCCCCTCACAAGAGATGCGCAGTCAAGGTCCTGGCAACTTCGTGGGTGTCAACAGCCTCTGAGCACTTGCTGCAGGAAGAAAGTTGTTTACACAAGTGTGTTGTCCAACGAGCATCAGCCAATATCCACTGGCAGGCATCCAAGGCAGTCCAAGCCTCTTGTTCATCTTCTATTGGGTGACCATGACCTCTCTCACATTTTTCTCAGAGCTACATCTGACAGGAACAAAACATAACTCACACCACTTCCATTCAATTTTTACATTGTGAAGGTACTAACAAAGCAGGAATTCTAAATATACAGATGCAGAAATAACATTAGATAGTACAGAAAATAAATTTATGTGGCACCTTCTGGTCTTTTTGCTATATCTGGATTAGAGACTTAGAGTATACTCTATTTCCTTGGAGAACATCAAGAACTGAGCTTTTGCAGAATACAAGGTTTCCAATTTCTTTGAGAGTGCTGCTTTTATAACTTCTGTGTCAAAAAGAAGAGATCTGTAGGAAACATCAGAGGTTACTGGGGCATCTGTCTGAAATAGTTCTGGAAAAAAAAAGACAAGAAAGCCTGTGCAGTATGAAAAAGCTGAGATTGCTGGGGAACATCGCCCTTTCTTATGCTGGTTACTTTTCCGTGTAGTTTTTCTAAATTGATTATTAATTTATTTATTATTAGCAGCTTGTTAATGGATGACACTGAAGCTTGAGAGAATTATGCCTGTGTAGAAAAAGGAACTTGTATTCCATAGGGATTTTGAAGCAAAGTCATGTATGTATAGCAAATTAACCTGGCATATACAAAACAAGCCGATATTTGGCGACCAAGCTTGCCAATGGGAATGTACAAGGGCATCATTTGGCCAGATCTTGCCTTTTGCAGAGCGAAAGTCAGCAGTCATGTGCAAATCAAGGATGTTACAGCAGTCAGTCCTGTTACAGGTAAATGAAGAAAAGTGAATGTTGTGCCAAATACAGCCTTAGCTGCTTTTGATGTATGTTTATTAAAGGAGGATTGAAGGCAGATTGAGGAGGATTGAAGGCAGATTGAGGAAAAAGTCACACTTATTTCACTGAAAACTATCACAAAGACTGAAAATTGAAACCTGCTGTCATTCCTCCTCAGAAAGACAAAGCTTTAAAGAAAGGGACACTTCATCCAGTCTCAAAGGACTGGTGTGAGCTAGATGCTTAAAACACACTGGGCTTTACACACAGAGCACTTAAGTTACCAAAACTGAGGAATTTTTCAATTCTTGGCATTTTGCATGGTAGTATTTTCAGGGGATGCTGTGTGTTCTCAGTGGGGTGTCTCACACAGAGGAAAGTTCCCAGAAGATGGCAGGAGTATTCTTGCACCTGGCTGCGACCAGTAGAGAAAAGCTAATGAAATTTAGAGACTGACCATTAAAGAGACCCTACATTTTGGGGGAGTGGGGACAGGTGGGGGTGGAACTCATGGTTATATAATAACCATATAATTTATATAATTTGCTAAGAATTGGATTTTCACTAACTAGTCATTAATTGACTCTTCTGGTAGGGGACCTCCTTATCTAAGAGCACACAGCACTGTGCCCTGCTGCTGTGGTCAGGCTTTCAACCTAGGAAAATGGGGATGCAGTTGTGCTCTCCCACCCCTGCCCCTGACAAGGAGGTGGGGTGCAGCCCAAGCAAATGCCAGCACCTAGCAGTGTGCAAGTTAAACTACAAACGTCCATGACACACTGAATTTGCAGCACATCTCAGGAGCTCCAGCCCTGTTTAATTTCGTGCTTAATTACACGTCTTTGAAACAAGAAAAGGGAAACCAAGCAGGTTTCTACATAGGGAATGAGGGGTCCTGTGGAATATTAATTTCTACATTTTCTTGGTCAGCTTTCATGTGGAAATGTCCTTTCTGTGAGGAGTGGCACAGTAAGTCTGTTTGGATACCTGTTGGCTAGTCAGAGTAGATGGGCTGACAGCAGGGAGAAGTGGTGCCCAAAAGAGGTAACATGGCATGGTGGCTGCGCTCCTCCCCAGTCCCAGTCCTCTTTCCTTATAAAGGCTGTGCTGTCACAGACAGAATGATGCTCACAGCTCTTGGGGTTGAGGGGAAGAAAGGGCTGTGCAGGCCCAAGGTTGTATCACAGAGACTCTGGCAGCACACACCCCACCTGCCCCTGATGAGAAGGGCATGGACAATCCATCCTTGTAGGCACCTCTGGGACAAATTGTCATGCAGCTAGACCCTGGAACAAGTGTTTCAAGACTATTGCGCATCCTCACAGTGACATCAAAACTGGTGACAGAAAACAAGAAACAGAAAAGGAAATCCCACCTGGGTGTCTTTACAGCAAGAGCAGGAGAAAGGAGATGTTTAGCCATGGCTGTCATGTACAACATAAGTTCTCCTTTGAGCATTCATAACATTATCTTTGGTCCCCATGAACTAAAAGCAATTAGTACATGCAGCAGTTGTAAAATATAATAGAAGCAATCCATATGGGATATGCTGGCTTCTACAGTGGTTCTGCTGCTTCTTAGCAAGCAGGAAGAAATAACTCATCATTATAATATTTACACCCCACTTTACAGTCTGTCTTAATGAAGGCTCCCAGAACCATAAAAAATCCTCAAGGCTCTCAAGACAAAACTTCATATCATTGCTCTAATTTGCCTTGTTGAGAAATATAATGATGTGTCAACACACTAAAAAAAAAATGTAATGCCTGCATTGCATAAAAGAGAGCTACTTAGTGTCACTATCCACAGGGTTTTATGAGTAGTTTGAAGAGACAACTTTGCATCCATGTTGTCAGCTGGTAGTCAAAGTTACGTGCATGCTTAGTCTCAGGGGCACATTTTCATCCCACGCTGTACTGGATTAATGCCGGTAATACAGACAGAGAGTATGATGGAAATAATCTACAGCACATACAGTCAGTTTGCAAAGAAAGGAAGGTATTTCTTCCTCCTTGCTCAGGAAAGAAACTAGCACAGCAAGCTGATATGGGCTTCATCCTGTGCAGGCTGTGCCTTGCCAGGGGACGTGCTGTGGTGGCTGCAGTGTCACCTCCTGTGAGGAGCGCACAGGGAGGATAGGAAGCTGTCAGCCAGCTGGGAGTCTCTAGCAGGGCACGGCCCGCTGCCCTTCAGCACACATACAGGCTTCATCTTAGGCAGAGAAGGGGTATGGGCCACTTCTCACTTGTTGCAGGTAACAACAGCTGGAAGTAGGTCACCAGGTAAATGAGAACAACTTATTGTAAGCCTCAAGTAGCAGGTACAGTACAGGCTGCCCACAGCCTCAGTCAGGCAATGAGAGCACTGTGGAATCAAAAGCACCTTCTCAGTGGGAAAAGAGGAATAGCAACCACTCTGTCTAAATCTTTGTAGATGCTTGAACTTGGGGGTTATGATATTCTCCCAAGTGGGGCATGCAAAGGGAGTTTGATATGTTTATACCCATCAATTTGGAGTGAAACCAAGTGATGTGACGTGTAGAAATCTCTTGCTGGATCCGAAACTACCAGCTTGAGTCCCACAGGAGAAGGGAGCCATTCTAGTGAAGTCTTGGACAGTCTCACAGATTTCTGTGCTCTGCATTACCTGTGCCTCACAACAACTGAAAACATGGTGACTGACATCCAGATGGGACATGCCAGTGACCTCACACATGGCCTGTGAGTGCAGCCATAGCTGGCATGGACATTTTCTCACTGGAACTGGACAGCCAGGAGGGCCAACCCTGTCCTGGGGGCATCAGGCACAGCACGGCCAGCTGGGCAAGGGAGGGGATTGTCCTGCTCTGCTCTGGGCTGGGGCAGCCTCACCTCCAGGGCTGGGGGCAGTTCTGGGTGCCACAACATAAAAAAAGACATTAAACTATGGGAGAGTATCCAAAGGAGGGCAATGAGGGTGGTGAAGGGCCTTGAGAAGAAGTCTTATGAGGAACAGCTGAGGTCACTTTTTCTGTTCAGTCTGGAGAGGAGGAGACTGAGGAGAGACCTCCTGGCAGGCTGCAGATTCCTCATGGGGGGGAGGAGGGGCAGGCACTGATCTCTTCACTCTCGTGCCCAGTGACAGGACCTGGGGGAATGGCCTCAGAGTGTGTCAGGGAAGGTGTAGATTAGACATCAGGAGAAGGTTCTCTACCCAGAAAGGGGACGAGCACTGGAACAGGCTCCCCAGGGAAGTGGTCACAGCACCAAGCCTGACAGAGTTCAAGGAACATTTGGACAGTGTGCTCAGGCCCTGGGTGTGAGATCGGTCCTCCTGTGCAGGGCCAGAAGTTGGACTTGGGGGATACGGATGGGTCCAGCTCAGCATGTTCTGTGATTCTGTGAACTCAGAGAGGGATGCTTCACACTTTCCATTCCCAGTGGTCCTGCAGTTCATGGGGGCTGACAGCCACCAAGCCCTCTCACAACAGGCTTTCTTCCAGGATGTCACCAGATGAGTCACAGCCGTAATTCTGTCTGCTCTGCCACCTCTGACTTGCAGGGGTAAGAGCACGGCTGACCTTCAGGTCTATAGACTTGCTCCCAGCCAACACTTTCCAACTGATCTTCTGAGAAGGAGATATAATTTGGGGGGTATATTAATCATGGTGCAGCAGGATAGAAAGGAGCTTTTCTCCACTGGCAAAGACAGACCTCCTCACCAACTCAAATAGTTCCCAGATACAGGGAACTAAAGCAGAGCTAAAATTTTCTGGTTCCAATGTGTGCTGAAATTATTATGGCTGATAGATTACACTTGTCATCTAATTTATTCTGGATTTTAGTAGTGAGGTTTTCCTTTGGAGAGTTCGACCAGTCCACTATGCTGGAGAAATTAACATGACTGAGATAAGTCCATGCTCAGCAGCCCTTCGGTTCTTAATCCGTGAAAGCAAAGCTCTCCCAGAATAATTTCATTTCCTCAAAATGTCATTTGTCAGTATTATTCTCCTGCCTTTCTATCCTGTAATCAATCAAATTGGTCACCTGCCCTTGATGACTGCTCAGTCCTTGGCTCAGGTGGTGAGGCTCGATGCCTTTACTGCATCACTCACACCAAAGCAGCTTCAAAATCAAATAGGCAACCCCTCTCCTGACTGTGCTTTGTGACACCTCATTTACTGATTTGCCTTGCAGGAACTGTACCTATTTCTGTGGCTAGGCTTTTTTTTTCCCCAGTCTAATGGCTGAGACTTCTTTTTGCCCTGGTGATAAACACCCTGTAAATAGGAAATAGAAGCATTTGCCCTCTTGAGATTGGAAAGAGAGGTCATATCAGCTTGACAGGTTCTAACAAATGGCCTCAGAAAAGATGCTAGCTGGAAATTAGTTTCCATTTCTACTGACCAGGGTGAATTTCGAAGTGCTAAGCTCTTCAAGGCAGCCTCCATACACTTGGCCATAGCTTGAGCCATTCAGTTCCCTCTGAGTATCGATTTTTTCACCCTTCAATATTTCTGTTTTGCACAAACATGTTATCCAGAAGCTGTTCCATACAAAGAGTTTTTATTCTTACTTACAAACATTGAATTTCAGAATAAGTTACAGAAATATTTAAATCGGGAAGAAGAACTTTATATAACTGCGAATGTCTCCCTTGACATTTTTCTCTATTTTCAGATTTCTTTTTCCTCCTTGCTCTTTCTAAGACAAGAGTTTCACATCTGTATCTCAGCAAGTTTGTGGGCTGTGCTAGTACAATAAAGAATTTTTTTCCCCCTCAAACTGTAGCAGGCAGGAAAGAAAACATTGTCAAGAGCTACAGACCCCCAAGGCGGTTTAAGTACCACTGCGGGTAATTTTGCCTGAAGAAATGTATTGAGAAGCAAAGGCAGTGCCTAAATACCATTTTATTTGTTCATTGCTTATTTGAATAACATCAGCATAAACATCCCTCTGACGTGAGCCTTTTCTCCCTTCTGGGAGATTGAGGGGGGTCTGGGAGAGGCAGGAGGGAGCACAGTGCTGCTTTGCACTGTGCAGCATTCAGGCACACCATGGGACCCTTCCCTCTCACACAGTGTGCAGCAAAAAATAGCCCTATGATTACCCCAGGGGAGTGAACAAGAGAGAGCTGCCCCAGCCAGGCTTTGAAAATGTGCATCCCCCACAATGGGCTTGTGGGAATCTCACAGCACAAACAGCTCAAATGGCACTTGTGGGTCCTGGTGAGAGTGAGCCACATGGAGTCTTTTCCTGAAGAGATTGCTGGGACTGAGCATGCAGCAGGAGAGCATTTGCTAGGCACAGAGCTGGGCTGCCACAGCATGCCTGATGCTTATGTCCACCAAAGGCTTTACAGATGGATATAAGAAGAAAATGGATTTGGAATGATTTCACCTCTCTCTGAACCCAGCATGTTCAGCTATGTCCCTGAAGTTTCACACCCATCTTTTCCACCAAATTCCATGGCACAAAGAATCTCTTTGTTCCTAGAAAAGTTGTTATCATGTAGGGGGTAAAACCTAATACATCTGCACTCATTCTTCTCTGCTGCTAGCAGCAGCAATCATCTCCCACTGTTGCCTTTTCAATTCTTCTCATCCTAGGTGCAAAAGGATGCAAGCCTGCAAGACAGCAAAAGTGTCCCTAAAGGGTTTGAGTGCTTCCATTACTCATCCAACTGATCTAGATAGATATTTTGTATATTTATTAAACAGAAGAAACCACTTAGTGTCATTCAGCTGCGAGGATTCTCTTTGCTACTTGTTCAAATTGCATGTTCAAACAAGAACTTCCTCCCATATAGCCAGATTCTTATGATTTCACCCTGTGAAGAAGTCATAATCCTTTGTTACAGTGGCTGTACCTTACTTCTACCTTACTTTCTGCTCAATTATAAGAAAAAGCAACCTTCAGTTCCCCTCAGAGGAGTAAAAGGTGACTGCACTGCTCTAGGAGGAAAAGGCATGGCACAGACTCCTGCTCAGAGTGGTCTCTTTACTGCAGCATGCATTTGACTCTGGAAATTAAGGGCAGGTTCTGGGCAAAATTTGAGGGATGAACAATTTACCAAAGATTCTTTTCAGAAAAGAGGCTGCTTTTGTTTTGTGCAAATCATCATCGTCCCTCAGCATAATAATTATAAGATCAATAATGTCATAGAAGCCAGCAATTGGTAATGTTCACACTGCAGTCTGTCAAATGCTCTTAAGGTACATCCCCACCAGTGCTGCAGCTCAGATCAAGAGTGCACACTGCAGCCAGCCACACACTTTTTCTGCACACCATAAAGTGTGTCTCAGGGGATACAAACTGGATCCTTTCAAATAAGGGTTAGCTAGAGGGCCATGCCTGTCCCTCCCCACCACTGTCAGCACCAAAAGGACCAACACTGAAAGCAGCACTGGTGTCCATAAATGTCCTTAGCCTGCTGAGAGGAGCAAGGAATTGGGATCACAATTGTGTTTCTGCCCCACAGTTACTGGGATCAAAGTGTGCTCCAGTAAGCATAGGGAGGGATAGGACTGTCCTTTGTCCTTGACATGGCCACAGTAGGGAAAGGTCTCTAAGGCTACTAACCTGTCCAAAATGCTGTGTCTGTATTAGGAGAGACAAATCTCACCTTCTTCCTCTGTCCTTGAGTTGCAGGAACAAACTGGCTCTCATACAAACACCAAGAACTAGACCAGATCATTTCCATCGTTCATGGCCAGGCACGTGCAAAGAGCAGAGGACAACTTGACTCTAAGAGTCAGGCATACCTAGGAAAAACACGTTTCTCTGGAAAAGGCAAAGGGTCTGATAGACAGAGACAACCTCAGCCATGGAACCAGTGCAGCTGGGGGTGCTCGGGGCCCCTGAGAGCCTGGGGCTCCCTGCATCACAGGATGGATACTGCCTGTGACTCAGGTGTTGTCTGGCAAGGGATAGGAGGCACCTGACTGCAGGCCAGCAGTAACCATGTGAGCAGGAGGCTTCTGGCAGGAACAGGCTTCAAGACAGGAACAGGCTGCTGGCAAGAGCAGGCTTCAAGACAATCCAGAGAAGTTCTTTTGAGTGGAAAGGGCGGATTGATTCAGCAGTATTGAAAAGCCTGTGCATCCCGGTGAATGTAAGTTAGCACAGAAGCTGTGAGCTGGGCTCTGTCTGCCTCCAGTCATTAAATGAAATAGGCTTGATTTTAAAAAACAGCAGTGTGATGCAGCAGAAACCTTGGGCTGCTGGGCAGGAGGGCTCTTTGTGTTACTTTGAGCCTCTCAGTCAGACAGTGGTGCATCCTGGGAAAGTCCCTTATTGTTCTGTATTGCTTAGGATGACATGTTTAAATAGCAGAAAATGAAGTGGTTTTCATTTAAAGAAAGCTGTGAGCATCTGCCACAAATCCTCCCAGCAATGCAGCACCACTCAGAAATGGCAAATTTACCCCTGGATGTACTGGAGCAATTTTTTCCACTTTCCAATTATTTCCCTTTCAGATGTGTCACTGCTGGTCTGTGCTCACCTGTCCCTCTGCAGATGGCACCCACAAGGTGTGTCAGGCTTCCGTCCCGAATGAAGGACCATGCTGTGACAGTCTGGGGCAGCTGGAGGGGCTGCCACCAGCCAGGCTGCCTGCACAGGGACAGGGAAGAGCATCTCTGCTGCCGTGGAGAGCTGTGACACAGCTGCATGTATCACTCACTTGTTTTTCACCTAGTGCAAAAGGCTGTCACACACTTGTTCCAAGGTCACCGGTGTCCCACTCCACCTGATGCTTCTCATCAGAGGAGAGAGCTGAGGAATTCTGCTGTGATTAATAACCTTATCTATCCCCTTGAGCTTATTTTTCCCTCCATTTTTAATTTTATATTCTGCTTACCAGCTGCTCTTTCTCATTAAAAAAACAAACCCTCTCTCATTCTCATTAGCACCATATGTCTGCTGGTTATTTGAGAAACGAACGCAAAATATATTTAAAGGATTAGTCAAACCATGATAGGCAAAAAGACTGAAAGGCAAAAAGCTAAGGAGATGCTGTTAGACTCTGTCTTCTTGCTGCTTCTTGCTGTCCCCAGCTAAACCAAATAAAACACCCCAGCACAATCCTGCCTCCTTGCTCCACCAGTGCCTGCACAGCCACAAGGAAGCTACACCCATGTCTCTGGCTCTCATTTAATCCCCAACAGAGGGGTTTTTTTCTCCTCTCTCCTTCTTCAGGGAAGTTACCAGTGACCCAAAACCAGCTTTCAAATAGAGCCAAGAACTAGTGGAGACAGTTGTTTCTAAAACTTGCAAAATTTCTCAGGGCTGCTCTGAAGCATTCAGAAACCTGTGCAGCACAAAACACAGCTGGCTGCTGTTCTCTGCTTCCCCCGACAGCCTTCAGCACGTGCTGTCTGAAGCACTCTTCTCCTGAAATCTCTCTATCACTCCACAACCAAACATATTTATTTAATTTAAACTGTGAACGCAGGTAATCACTTTTCTTTGAGGCATAATAAGGCAAAAGGTCTAACCTATATGTCATTCTCCAAGAGCTTCTGTCATGCAACAAATCCCACTCCAGTATTTATAAATTCAGTCTGCATCCTGATACCCTGATTGGTAAAGAAGAATATAAACAGCCGAGAATTTGGCTTGTCTTAACGCCTCCGCACTTCTTCTGAGAGTGTGACATCTCATCTGATGTGCATTACCTCCAGCAACACACGATCCCTTGGCAAAATGAACGTGTCCAGATTTCTTAGACAATCTATTACCATCAGACCCAGAAGCAGCAGAGCTGCTGAGTGACACTTTCACAGCGCTGGCATTGACATTCTTTGCTGAATGCAGACCTGCAAACAGCTGCGCTGACAGCAATGAAAATCTGTATGCTTATGTAATAGATTCACAGAAAAATCTTAATATACCTAACTGTATATTTCCTCTGGCAATTTAATCTGTAATATGAGCAGCATTACCAATGAGGATCCTTTGGTTTTTTGTTTATTGTTTTTCCATAGGAAAAAAATTGCAAGCGATTATTAGCCTGAGAAGAGACTTCCTGCCCAGAGGATACAGGGAACAGTAATGGCTCTAACCGGATCTTCTGAAACAGAAAATCTTGTTTATAGTAATAACAAAAAACTTGCAGTTTCTCCTAAGAGGCTGAGCCTATGCTGGAGGTGGGTTATTTTCATTTTTCCCTAAAGCACACCTGGAAAAAACTGAACCCTATGAGTCACTGAAGATAATGCATGAAAATTTTGAAAAGGAAGGAAAAAATTCCAATTCTTCTGATCACTCAGTCAGTGTGCTGCACAGTGGACTTCTTACAATCCATTACAGGAAATTCATGTAGTAGATGGATGGTAATAGTTTAGGGGACTGGACAAAAGCAGCACGGTAGAAATAGCTTGCAGTGGGTGCTGCATGATTAATACAATGTTCATATTGGCCATGGGGGAAATTATAATATCTGGGTTTAATGGTTTAAAGCATCAAATCTTCCTAAGGTTCAAATTAAAAAAAATTAATAGCTGGCTTGATTGATGTGAGGGAAAACTCTAAGTGCAATTTAATTATATTCAAAATATTTCAGACCATGTATTTAATTTCTTAGATGTATGATTTTTTCCTTATTGTTCCTATTACTCTCTGCAAGGTTTCACTAACCCTGCTTCAACTCAAGGGTGGAGACCTCTGACTTCTGCAGCTGACAGTGGGTGCCAGACCCATACAAATACAGGGAAGCTGCACCCAGGCTCCCCTCGGCACCGCACCAGGGCCAGGTTTGCCTGGAGTGGGTCTAGGGGGCAAGAAGCACCCCAGGACTGTGCTGCACATCCAATCACCACCCCTGCTCCTGACTTCCTACTGATCCTGGGGCTCTGTGCATCCTGGGGAGCCAAACTCACCTGAACATCAAGCTCACTAGTGCGAAAGCCAGCATCACCCATGGCTCCAGTAGAGCTCAGTGGGTGCTCTGGACTAACTAAGAATTTCATCATGGGCAGAAAGGCCATGTATACTTTACCTTCTTGATCCTCTTATAAAAGGATTGTTGCTTGTAAGAAGGAAAGCAATGCTATGTGTTGATGGTTGATAGTTTTTTAAAAATAAGTCTATTTGGGGACTGAATTTTGGAGATTGTAATTTGATCTGTTTGGGGAAAACTGATAGTTTGAAGAATGTATTGACTAATTGCAGCATCAAGAACAGAAGTAGTTGACTTATGGCTCTCAGTACCAAGAGATCTGTCTGCACTCTGTTGCTAACTAAAATGCATCTGTTGGTTCCTCCATGGCCAAACTGTGATGAAAAGAGAGTACATTTTCAGTTTTTTCTTTCTCAAATCAGAATTTCAGGCCCAGATTCTCGAGGGTGTCTAAGAATTACTAACTGGATCGCAGGGGACAAAGAGTCAGTGGTTTTGTATAGCTGAGACTCAACATTTTATGACCAGTCTAAGTTTCTGAGCAGTTATCAATTAAGTGTCATCCCTCTTCCCCTTCCCTTCCCTTCCCTTCCCTTCCCTTCCCTTCCCTTCCCTTCCCTTCCCTTCCCTTCCCTTCCCTTCCCTTCCCTTCCCTTCCCTTCCCTTCCCTTCCCTTCCCTTCCCTTCCCTTCCCTTCCCTTCCCTTCCCTTCCCTTCCCTTCCCTTCCCTTCCCTTCCCTTCCCTTCCCTTTTGGCACAACAGTTTTATTCTCCCAGAACAAAAACCTGTACCATGGTGCATTTCCAGACACTCACAGTTTAGACAAATTTTTCCTTTACCCATCTTTGAAAAATGAAGGGCACTTGGGATGAAATTGGCAATGAAAGGCACTGAGTGTACCAAACCAGTATAAATCTGATATTAGAACAAAGATTAAATACCACTGTTACCAAGTGTCAACAGATTTATAGGAGTTTGTAAATTAAGCTGGTGTAGCTGTAATTATGGAAAGAACTCTTCTACCTTTTTAAAATGCTCTTTCAAATTGACATGAACCCTACCAAAAATAATATTATTGAACACAAATAATGCATCTTCCAGGGGTTGCTGTGCTCAGAGGCAGTTTGGGGTCTATTTTAAAAAGCTGCCCACTTCTCAGGAGGGACGCGTAAGGACTTACCAAGGATTTCTGCTGAGATTTTTGCACAATTGTGAGCACCCAGGCAAGACTGCAAGGTGCTGTTATGATTCCATGTGTAGGACACTGATGGAAGGAGAGCATTAGCATGTGAAGCCATTCCTTCACAATGTAAACGAAGAGCAGAGTGCCTCTTGGTATCCACACTAATAGATCAGCTCAGCATAACACTGCCAGTTTGTTTTCTGTACTGGCTGGCCACCAAAAATACGTTTATTATTTTCTTAATGAAAACAGACAAAAATAGCTTCTCTTGAGAGAAAGACAGACCACTTCAAAAGGGGTTGTTCATTACTGTCCTGCAAATTTTAATATTTCTTCCATATGCTAAAATTATTGCATTTATCTTGTTAGTGTGAAAATTAAGGTAAGCACCAGATCCATGTCTGAATGCACAGATGTGTGTTTTTGCACAGGTAATTTAGTCCCTTTCCTGGATTTGGTATTGCAGGGGAACCTGTGGCATAAAGCTGAAACTAGTTCATTCTGCTAGGGCAGAGGTTAGTGCTGTGGTGAATCTCAGAATGCAAATGTGAGGTCTCAGATTCTCCTGTGCCGTTCCTGTGAATCCCTGATGACCTCCCTTGCAGGGCACAGGCAAGGACGTGCCTTGTCTTTATGCAGCAGAGATCTCAGCACAGAGTGTCTCTGGGTCAGGGACAGCAGGAGATTGATTTCAGCCTGCCTCTGATTAGGCTGCCCTATTTTCTGCATCTTCCACTCAAACCACTCCTTGGTATTTGTTGTATAAGGCTTACTGGCACATAATGGTTAATTTTAAAGGAAAATGGTACCTCTGGCAGCAAATCATCCTTCTGGAAAACGGACTATTCTACCTATTGACACCTTAGTGGTACTAATTTAATTTAATAAATAGATTTTGCATTTCTGTAGCTCCCATAGGTGTCTAGCTCAGTGCAGCAGCAGGCAGTACTCCCAACCAGCCTTTCTGCACGTGCAGAATGGATGCACCAATTGATGACTGCAGCAAGATGAAATGTGATCCCACTCCTTTTATTCACTGATCCAGAGTTTAAGTCCTTTTGGGAATAGTGAGTTCCCTCACCTCACCAGGGATGTCACAGTTCCTGCAGGATATTCTTGTTCTCCTCCTCAAGCCCTGGCAATCTGTGTTGTCAGTCTTCCAGAGAAATATCCTGCTGATGTTGGGAGTCCTCCAGAGGTGGAGACCCTGTTCTTTTCCTGTCTGCCTGCTCTAACAGCTCTTCATGTCAAGTTCATATCAGCACCTTATTTTTTCTTACTCAAATTTTCCATCTTGAGCATCCAGCTACTGTAACTCATCCAACCTTCCTCTCTGCCCTGAGCTTAACGAGCCAGTCACTAACTGATATTTTCTTCCTTTCCAGGTCACAATCAAACAATGTTTCAATTTTATTTCCAGCAGTCTGAACATCCCAAAACCTTTGAAGCTCACACATTTCAGCATTTCCTCTACATATTACATTCCTTTTTTGGGGTGTTTTCTGTGTTTTCAGCAGCCTTTCTGCATCCTTTATAAAGCCCCTGCTTTAGGCTGCAGCATGTCCCTCCCCAAAAGCACATTCAGAGACTGAAAGGACAGCAGAAGATCCTGGCTCAGATGATTACCACCCTCATAGTGAAGAATTTCGTCCTAGCATCTAATCTAAACTTGCCCTCTTTCATTTTAAAATCATTGCTTGTTGTCCTCTCACTACATGCCCTTGTAAAGAGTTCCTTTCCAGCTTTCTCGTAAGATTTTGCTGTATTTGTGCAGTTAAGTTCTTTGAGCCAAATATTTAACTTAAAACAAGATGAGTGCAATTGTTTACTTAGATAAATTGAAGTTTGAGCTGTTAAAGGACACATATTCCTACATGCTATTACAATTCCTGGATGGGTAATGTCTGTAGAACACCAGCAACTGAGGAGCAGGGCTGTGAAACACAGACAGTATTCCCAAAGGTTTTGGTTGCTCCACACCTTCACCTTTGATATGGGGGCCATGCCTTGATGTCTGATCTGTGGCAGGGATTTTCCTGCTGGCCTCGGTGTGCAGGGAAGTCTGAGCAGAGCTGTCTGTACTGGCAGACAGCCATGGCAATCTGCAGCACGTCATCCCTGATGGGAATCCCCTGCTGAACCTACACACAGTGTGGTAGTACACAGTGTAATATACAAAACTGAGGGGAAACTGCTGCAGCACTTCCCTAGCTATTGTCCAGCTGGTGAGCCCAGCAGGATGGCTGCTGCAGGGGTCATGCACCTTGTGCATGGTCAGTGTCTGTGACAGCACATGGAAAGTGCTATCAGCTAAAACACATCAAACCACTTCAAGACAGGTCAGGGATTTTGAAGAACACTGTTTGCACATCCTCTTTCATGACTCCCCCAGCCCTAGCTGGAATCTCAACAGAGAGGAATCTCACTCTGGGCTGGAAGTTCGATGTTTGCTGCTTTTCTTCTGTCCCATTACACAGCCAGTGTTTGCACACTGACAAGGCAGCTCACAGGTCACAGCTGTGCTCCATAGTCAGAGTCACTGCTGGCAAATGGGTCAGTTCGCAAGGGGACAGCTGTGCCATCAGGGATGCAATGCTCCTCTTCTCAAAATGCCACTTTGTGGGCATGAAGGCAACAACCTGGCAGAGCCAAGATGTCACAGAGGTGCTCCTGCAGACAAGGCAGGTTTTCAGGAGGTTTCTTGCCCTTCCCAGCAATGCGTTCTCCTCCTTCCCTGCAACAGCATGCAGGAGACTTCTTCCTTTAGGGATCTTTTGCTGTACCTTGGTGATTTGAGATTAATCCTATGGCCTCAGTGCTCCACAGGGTGAATAATGGCTGGAGTTGGCACACAGTCACCATCTGCATGATTCTGAGCTCTGAGAGACAGAGTAAAGAGGGTGCAGGGTGAGTGACCACATGGATGGCATATCTCCATCTCCAGTGATGGGTAAATTATTCCTTTTCTGCAAGTGCTTAAAAGGATTGGGAATACATGAACCAGTACTTCTTTTGAAGATCACCTGGAGGTGATTCTCAGGGTCCACAAGAGAAAATGCTGTAGGAAGCACATGGAGACTGACGGAAAGAGTTCATGGAAAGAGCTCTACTTCTCCTCAGTAGAAGTCCAGGAAAAGTATCTAGGCTTTGAAGCATCCCCAAATCAAGCTCTAACCCAAACTGGTCCTTGGCTCACAGGCATTTAGCAAAGAGGCACTTGGTGCCAAATCAAAATTTGGCCATAAAAGCAATACTCACTTCAGACTGCAACTTCACAGTAAATAGTCATCTAAGCTGTTGTTACGTGGCTCTAAACAGCTCTTTCCCAAGATGTTGGATTCCTAGGGGCCTTTGTCCTTTTATCTAAGCAGCAATTGGACTTCTTTGTGGTTAATGTTGCTACAAAGAAGGAAGGTATGCATCCTTAGCACTCTGGAAGTTCTTGCTATGTTAGGTGTGCCCCAGTGTGTCTGGGGTCTTTAAGGAAGCTGACAAGTGCTGCAGGCAATGACTGCTCTGTTTTGTCATAGGGACAGTGAACCTTCCTCCTAAAGTGGATCAAAATTTTCCCTTGTTCTCCACTCTTTTCACATCTGAAAAATCTGACTAGGACTCCTCACCAGGTCTGGAATGTCTCTGCAATGCTGTGTCTTGGGAAAGCTGATGGTATTGCCTCACCTCAGATAAAATTGTCATCTTTGGCCATTTGGATCAGCCAAAGCATGAGATCTGACTTGCAGCTTACCTGATTGATAGCTTTATCTTCCTAGTTAGCTCTAAAACTTAAAAGGGAGACATTGGCATTTGCATGCCTCTGGTCTTTAGTAAGTATTTAATTTCTGCTTGTGGAGTTTTGGGAAGTTTTTTCCTTTCTCTCACAATCCCAGGAGGTGGCATGCACTTGCAGTAATGCTAGAGAAGCACTTTCTATCCTGCTGAGCACTCTGTTCCTTGTTCAATTGGGGTACATATCCTACATGACAGTGGCTCCTCTTATTTCATGATCTCTAGCAGAAATTGGGAGAAAGGTTCATAAGAACATGTCTCAGAGACCCACATTTCATTAGACACATCACAAAGCCATCAAATCCCATGGCTGTGGCCTGCATTTGCCTGCATCCAGAGGTGGTGCTGTCAGACAGTGCCATTCCTAGCTGGTGCATCCATCCCAGCACAGCAGAGAGCCTGGCTCTCCACATCACCACCAGTTTGATGCTGCTCCTGCAGCATCACTGTCAGTGCTGACATCAAGGACACAGCTTCCAGGGAGAATGGAAGCAGGACACTTGTCATGTTATTGTATGAAATAACGCTCTAATTAAATTACTTCATTGTATTACTGTTCTTTATTCATCTCACGAAGCTTAGTCCCTCAAAGGACAATTATAATGCAGACTGAACACTATAAATATCTATGCAAAAAGACCACAGGTCTCTTTGGGAAGAGGAGTTTAAACTATAATTGCCTATTCACTCCTGGTTTTCCTGCAGCTTTTATGCCATAATTTCTTCCACTGATTTTTGGCCATCATCAAAGACACAGCCTCACTACCCACCATTGCCTGTCCATGTTTTTCCTGTATTGATTGACTCTAGGCTATTTGAGAACAGGATGGTTTCTCACAGTGGGAATACACATAACACATCTAACAGTGCTACCCACTGATACCTGCAGCTCAGGGACACGCATCCTGATTAGCTTCTTCTTAGGAAAGCCCAGTGCAAAGGAGCAGAAGCAGAGCAGCAGGAAGCTCATTGGAAGCGACAAACACCACTTTGGAGGCTCACACTGCTCCAGAGTACGGATCAGACTCAACCAGCTTGGACTCCTACCCCAATACAACCTCTGGTCTCACCCACTGAGGCCCTGCACAGGTGGTGAAGGAGCCTTTCTCCTGCTGCAATAGCTCACAAGCATCCAGTCAGTCCCACCGCAGGAATCCCCATCCTCTACTTGTTCAGGGATTGCTCTTTGCCATTCCTCCCTCCACGCAACACAGGGCTTGGGGTCTCACCTCAAGGGACAGCTTCCCTTCCTCCTACCTGATGCTGTGTAGTGGATCCAGCTCTTCCATCAGTCCCTTCACCTGGAGGTCCAACAGTTTGACTGGAACACAACCCTGGCAGAGATGTGTAGATCATCCCTGCAGAGTTCTCAACAAGCTCCTAGGATACCCTGGCCTTGCCAGAGCAAATCTGTATCAACTGCCAACCCGCCTGGGACTTCCTGACATTGAGCTATCTTGAACTAAAGTTTAAATTAATTGATTCCAAAAAAAAGTTTCAGGAAGTAACTCCTGGCAGTAAGTACGGGGACATGAAACAATAGCTCATCTCACAGCTGTTTCTCAAGACAGTGTTTGTGTCCCTTCTCAAGCCCCACTCACTCCCCTTTTGCAGAGTCCTCATGAGCTGGGTGTCACCCCCAGGGTGAAGCAGGACAGCTCTAACAAGGGCTGCTCACCCCCCCTTCTCTCCCCATGCCAGGAGCATGGAAGGGACTGCCCTTCTCCCTGCCTGTCTGCTCTGCCCCAAGGAAAGCGTGCAGGACAGCCAGTGAACCGGGGAGGGATTTTGCCTCATGGAAGCTGAGAGTCCCCAGAGCAGCTGCCATTCCTTGGGTCTCCACCAGCCAGCCCTGCTTTAGCCCAGCTGGGAAGGCACTGAGTTCACTGACAGGGATGTAATGTGAGCTGACAACTGCTCCGTGCTCCCACACGAAGTGGAGATGATGCAGAGTCTGGGAATTTTGTGTCCAGCCCTCGCTACCCGCCTGGCTCCTGGCTGTGGACGAGGCCATCTGCTTTGCAGCAGGGACTGCATGCACAGAGAGCCCCCAGAGTCTGGGGGGCTGTGAACAAGCCATCAGTTGCCATTAATACCCATTGGTCATCCACAGCCAGCAGCCCTGAACCAGCTCCTTGGAAGATTTTTCTTTCGCTGCCTGGATTGTGCAACCTAACTACAAGCTGAAAGAACTGCATTTTACCCTTTAAACAGAGAACAAACAGGGTTAGGTTATTGCTAAACATCAGACCTGTTTCCATAACAGAAGCAGAAGACAAGGACATGGTCACTGATGGACTATAAATGATAGGTGTCCATATTCATTTAGGTAAGTTCCACCTGAGGGCACTGCAGTTCATATATCTGTCATTCATAATAAATAATCTAGCAAGCAAATTCAGCTCAACACCTGCCACTGTTAAAGTGCTGAAAGTGACAAAACTCTCCGTGCACCTGCATTAAACTTCTGTTCAGTTGCTTAAATGAATTGCAGCAGCGCTGTATATTTAAACTTCAAAAAAATAAATAACTTCATACAGTGTTAATTAGATGAATCATTATAGTTTTGTCCAGATTTTATTTCAACTTGCTCTGCTCACATTCTTGAAGACACTAAAAGAGCAGGCAGAGTTAAAAACAGATCTGTAAGAAGTCATCCTCCTAGTGAATTAGCAGAATCATTTAGGTTGGAAAAGACCTCCAAGATCCTCAAGTCCAACCTTTGACCAAACACCAAATAACTACAGTGCGAAGTGCGATGTCCAGTCATTTCTTGAGCACTTCCAGGGCTGGTGACTCCACCACCTCCCTGGGGAGCCTCTTCCAGTGCCTGACAACCCTTTGGAAAAAATTCTTCCTGATGTTCAAGCTGAACATCCCCTGGCACAAGATGAGGACATTTCCTCTTATCCTGTCCCTGGCTGCCTGGGAGAAATGGCTGATCCCTACTTCGCTACAACTCCTTTCAGAGGGCAATAAGGTCCCTCCTGAGCCTCCTTTTCTCCAAGCTAAAGGAAATCTTCAGCCATGACCTAGGGGTCCTAAACTGCTAAGAGAAGTGGGGTGACACTGCACAAGAGGAAAAACAGACTGTAAGGGGGAAATCCTTCAGCCCAGAGAACCCCTGCTGCATGCTGGCAATCCCAGCTATGAAGGAGAACATTTAAAACTCATCATGAAGAACACTTGAAAATGTACAGCTGAAAGCAATACAGGCCTAGGGAAGAGATCCTCAGCATAATTATTGTTTCTGTTCTCGTGGGTTTTGCACTCACCAACATGCTTTGGGAAGCACAATTAAGGTCTTTCCCACCTATAGCTCACACAGTTCTGTAAGGTTTCTCTAGAGCTTTTTAAAACTGAACTTGCAGGGAAATCGGATTCCAGAAAATGTCTGAATGCTGCAAGGCAATTCTGCTGTGTGGGATTTAAACTTATTTTGCCCCATGTGAGAAACCTGACTGGGTGACAACTGTGGCATTCTTTTTGTCAGCATAAAAAATGATTTGACTGTTCACTGTGTATTTTCCAGGTCTGTGAAAGCTTTTGGGGATTATGCTGGAGGAAAGATTTAGTTATGTTTCTATGGAAACCATAACACTTATATAAAAGCCTGCTTAACAAGCAAGAGTGTGACACTGTATCTCATTCAAGGTGAGCCACCTCTGAGGTAACCCATTGATAAACTTCCAGCTGGGTTTTAAAGCCCAGGAGGACACCAGTGGATTTCTTACACCTCTAATAGGAGTGAGACTCAGCAGGTACTGCTGGATAACTACTTAGCACCGCAGCATGGCTGTTATAATCTCACATGGAAAGTTGCAGTCATTTGGTTGGACTTGAAAGGAAATTTTTCATCAGGTTGTTTACACAGTAATGATTCCTAAGTTTATGTCTTTCTTACTTCTCCCCTACTTCAGAGATGTGCAACTTCACTAGCATGACCCAGAGGAGAAACCCAGTTATGTTTTTTCCATAAACACTGATGTGTTCCCAGATATTTGTTTGAAAAAAACCTGGACATAGAAGTAATATTTTCTTCATTAGGTAATACTTTTCCTGAGATGAAAGTGTCCTTTAAAAGTAGAAAAGCTTTGTCCCCTTGACACTGCTCTTGCCAGCAAGCACACAGAAGTTGCTGTCACAGTGAAGTACAAACAATGTAGCTAGAAGGAGACAAAATTTGTTTTTGTGTTTTCTCCTCAGAAAAGAACATGTTCAAATCAACTTTTAGAATCTATTTCATGTTTTCAATTGACAGCACTTCTAGCCATGTTGTGGATTCTATAGCAATAAACTAGAATTACTAAATGTGGTCTTATTTGATAAGTGGCAAAAGCTGGGACAGAAAGTTGCTTTTTATATTACTTTTGGTTATCTCACTATAAAAAGTTCACTGTCAAAAATTGGTACAAGGATTGAAGGTCATGCTAGGCACATCATCAGATTGGGGAATTAATATTTTAATCTACTTTTACTACTTGCAAAAGTGAAATTGGTTAAATTATTTCTGAATGTATGAAGAGACTCCTTTAGGGTAAAAGTGGCCCTTTCTGGATTTCAATGAGGCAGTGATGTACAGTTTTGTCCATGGACTTCTAAGTCATTCACAGACAGCAGCAGAATGCTCCCCCTGAGAAAGAGAACAGCAGAAACACAAAGGGGATGTCTTGGGCCTCTTCAGGATCTGATCCTGAAATGACTCCCACAGTAACCTGACCTCTCATACTGTCCTGTCCCCTCTGAAAATGTTCTTTTTCACAAACCGAATTAATAAACTCCTGCACATGTTCCCGTGGCACTGTAATTTTTTCCCTTTCTACACAGCACTGAAGAGGTCATTGATGTCCATTTTGCTGGTTTATGTTCATTAAGAAGTGCATCAAACTGCCATTATCCCATTGCTACTGTTGAACTGGTTTTGAGTGATCAAAAAGAAATCTCTGTTGGGATTTCAAAAAAGCCTCTCTGTTGGAGAGGCCCAGGTGCTAGTGGAGCCAAATGTCACCCAGCTAGGTGGCCTGTGCCAAAGCCATCAAGCCTTACCAAGCAGTACAGAGTCAGTCTGTGTTGGAAGGGGTTATGAGGTGGCTGATGTTTACCCAGTTTTGCTCCAGTAGAACATGGAAAGTTCAGGAAACACACACCAAATGCAAAAGTCTCTAAGAAAGATTCTACATTATCTGCCCAGGAGCAATATGTTTTCCTTATATTTGGTGTTGCTGCCTTGCTGCTAATCGTGTTTATGCATTGCCAGACAGCTCATGCGTTCCCCCAGCTTTCACTGAGCAGATACTCCTTCTTCCTGCCAGGACAACAGCTTCCAACATTACTTTCTGTAGCCTGGACTGCCTTGGGAAGGCTCCCTTTCTAGAGAGATGAAGACAGAGCAGGCAGGTACAAGCCACACAACAGCTCCTCAGACTAAAAGTAAGGGTTCAAGCACAATACCATATATATTCAGTCCTGCAGGACCCAGGCATGCCCACAGTGTTGTGGGGAGCATGGAAGCCAGAATTCAATCCTTCATGAATCAGCTCTCCAGAGTCCTGACGTTTTTCTTTTCATGATCCATAGGTTAATGTTCTTTCCTCCTCACATACCAATCCCAAGTAATGGTATTCAGAAAATTCAAAACCAGATGGTTTTAGTTGTTTCTTCATTGGCATTCACACTAGTTAATGAGGGTTGGTTTTATGGGGCTGGAAAACTTGCTAACTATGACAGGTTGAGCATGAGCTGCATGATGCACTCATCATGTATAGTATTAACAATGAAAGGCAGCTAAAGCATCTTCAGTTGTTTCCCCTGCATCTCACAAAAATTAACAAGCCTCAGAGCCTTAAGCCTCAGAGCATTTTTGATTAATGGAATATCTATTTTCCTTGTGCAACAGGAACAATATGGCCATGAAGGCTAGGATTTCTATGGTCATCTTTCTCAGAGGCAGACTCAAAGCTTGGTTCAGTGGAGCACCACTAACAGCAGGTCTGGTCTTGGTCTGATTCAGTCCTATTCAATAGAATTGGCTTTTAAAAATCACTTTGGGAAAGCTCCAGGTCTGCTGCTTCTGCCAGTCTCCCTGGGAGCTGTACCATGTATGCAGGGATCAGTGGAAAACTCCTCCTTGCCATCCCCACGCCTACTCATGCTCCAGATCCAAAATTGCCACGTTATCAGTCGATTCAGGGATAATTCTTGCTTGGTCCTTGGTGTTGCCACTAGTCCACCAACATTCCACAGGGACTATGTGTTAGTTCTTTAGCAACATATTCCTGACTTGTAGATGTGCCAGAGACACACAGTCACTTTCTTGAGTCATGCAGATGTTGCCACTCACAGATTCCAGCCATGCACATTTTCAGCCACACCAGCTCCAGCACACTTAGATGATGGTTTTATACCTTCATTTCTGGTATAAGAGTGATTTCTCCACTCTGAGTGAAGTAAATGCCTGAGATCTACTTTCTAGTTTGTGTATGATCCATGTTTTGCAAGTGGACCATCAGAGGAGACCCAGCTGGTTCATCAATATCCAGATGATAAAAAAATAGCCATTCAATTTTCAAGTTGCTGATAAGTACATGAGAAATTATGTGAGGAGAAGATGGTATTCTGTTTTCCAAACATTTCTTGGAACAGCTCTCATTTGGAGTGTGTATTCACACTCCATTAGGAAGCTGTGTCACACCTGGCGCAGCAGGAAAGCATAGAAGGTCAGTTTTGCTGGCGCTGTGAATAATTCTTCCCACAGCAAAACCTCAAAATTTAACTGAATCATTCATTTGCAAAGAAGGAGCAGATGATCAGAGTCTTCCAGCCTGAATTACCTTCTGGAGAAGAAATGCGCAATATGAAGCTCCAGTTTTCCATCATCTACATTTACATGTGCATACACATATATAAGAATTCTTCTTGAACAAGTCACTCAAAAGAAGTGCCATTCCTTCTTTCAAGCACTTCATCTCAGTGGCATAGGTCATTCCAAAAATTAACTCTCGTAGAAACTTTCTCTATATGGAGATGATGAGCTACCTGGCCCCTTTTCCCTCACGTAATCGGCTGCACAAATGACACAGGTTCACTCAGTATATCTTTCAAAAAACCACTGCTGAAACAAAAGCACTTGGAATGTCCTGTTGCCAGATTTGCTGGTGACACTGATCCCAGAGTGTTGTAGTACTAATAGTTGATGGTTTGTGCTTGTCCAATGTGCTCTGGTGGAAGGTGACCAGCAGTTGGCCCTCTAAGACTTCTGTGAAGTGCATGGAGCTGCCTCTGCCTCAGCGAGGGGATTCCCAAGCTTTGGAAGATAATTGTATCACCACGATTTCTGCTCACTTTCATCAAATTAAGCCTGTTTTGCTTAGATCAGTGCAGCTATTTTTACTTTTATGTCCCCAAATATTGCCTCACTAATTTTTCCTCACTAATTACACTGGATGTCAGCCTGCAAGCTGAAATTATTCCTGTTTCACAGGAAAATGAAAGCCAAGCAACTAGATGCAAACTAAAATATGTCCTCTTGTGGGGCTTGAAAATAGTAATTTTGGAAGTTAGGATATGGTGTGGGCACTGCTAACTCCAGTTAACTGTGATAGCATCAGAATTTAGTTTTAGTTTAGTTTGGTTCCCCTTGTTAAAAAGAGGTTGTGATTTTGTGGTTGTTTGTTTTTGGTTTTTTGTTGCTTTTTTTTGGGGGGGTGGGAGAGTTTGTTTTGGTTTTTTTTTTGGCTAATTGCTAGAGCTGAGGGATTTATATGTTTAGAGAGAGCTGAATATATGATAAATAAGGATTTTTTCAGAAACTGCTAAATTGAGATGGAAGCTACAAAACAGTTCCTTGAAGATAATAATCAGTATTTCAAGTGATGACTGGGCTGGTTTTACAAAGTAAGCATTTCTTTAATAAAGCATTTGCACACTTAAAATGTCTGCAATCAAGAGGAAGAGAGACAGCAGTTAAAGGATCATTTAGAAATACCAAATGTTAAGAAATAAGTCAAATCCTGAGATTAAACAAATTTGAACTATGAAAATTTGCAGCAGGAGGTCTGATTAGAAAATTTCATAATAATTTTTTTTTAATAAAATCATTCAAATGCAAGAATTTTTCTGAGATTCTTCGTGCACTATGGAAGCTTTGCTGAAGTGCTTCAGTGGAAGGAAATACAGTTATTATTGAAGTACTTTTTGAGGTAAGCAACAGTAAGAAAAATTTGTGTACCTGAAGAGCCAGAGTGGAGATGGCTGCCATGTGTGTGCTGAGGAGAGGATGTGAACTGGCAGAAGGAATCTCCACCATCAGCTCTGTGCTGCTCCACATGGCTGTGGTCCCAGACACAACATCCCACAGCCCAACCCCAGCAGTCACCTGGAGAATGCCAACACCATGTCCCTACCTTTTTTTCAAGCACACAAAGATGCATAATGCCTTGCTTTGAGGAAAAAGCAACAGCTACACTTCCTAGGAGGTGCCCAGAGAGGCAGCAAGTCTTCTCAACCTCTTGCCAGAGAGGCTTGGTGGCTTGATTGAGCATGATAATGATCTCCAAACATTTTTCCCTGAACTGAGAGTACATTCTTTACATCTAGCATATCAGGACAAGGTAATAACTTCCAGCTTAACCAGGATATTGGAGCATAAAAAATGGATGAATGACATAGAGTTTATTTTTAGTTTGGATTCTCCCCCATTCTATTTAAAGCATGAAACCCAGAGGCAACAAACAAAATCCAAGTCCGCGAGAATGTTTTGCACTAGCAGCCAGGTGAGCCAGCAGAGCACACTATAAAGCAGCAGCTCAGGAGGCCTGGGGAGCTGCGACCCACCAGGTGGTTCAGTGCCACACAGATGAATGCACAGTGCAAACACACTTTCTAGCCATGTTTCCTAAGGCAGGAGCTCAGGCAGGAGCTAACAGATTGCTTGCAAAAAGCATGTACAAATCTTGAGGCAATTCAAGCTAGGAGTGGGAAATTACAGCAAACCTTTGATGCTTCTCATGAGCCCACCCAAACTTCTGTTTCACCCTGCTTGTCTCTCATTACTCATTTTGGCTTTGGTCAGAAGATTCAAATGCACTCAAATACCCATTCTTCCCTGTTTGTCATACCAACAGATCAAGTATTACTTCAAATAAGGGGAAAATGGGCAGACCAAACCTCAAAGAAACTGGCCAGTCAGAGGAAAGTTGAGAAATCTGTAAGATCTGAGCTGTTGCTAGAGATTGAGCATTTTCAGAGCAATATACCAGCAGTACATGATGCAATGATTTGGCTATGCTAACTTAGCAGTAGCTGTAAAAGTCATCATCATCTAAGGCATTGGCCAGAACAGCAAGATGCAAGCAGTCAAAACATCATGGGCACGTCCCAGGATAAAGCTAGAGCAAAGCCTTTCTGACACTTCACTTGCTGTGGGATATGGGATGTGTAGGCAGCGAGGAACTGGGAGGAAGTGCTCATTTGTAGCAGAAGAACTTCACATCATTGAGTGCTGTGTCATCCTGAAGTCCCTGTGGGGGCTCTACCTTGGTCTGGAGACCACAGATCTTGCAGCTGTTGGTCCATGGGCCAAAGCTGCCCCATGAGAGTCCATCACCAACCAGCACAGCTTCGTCTGAGCATCTGAACTGGATGTTGTTGGCTACTGTGTCATCACCTGCTCCTTGGGACTTCTCTGTTCTCAGTGAAAAGGAGATCAGGTAGCCTCCAGGGCAAACTTGGAAGCTTGTCCAGGAACCCCACCTGACAAAAAGCAAATGGAAAAATGTCTGGGTTCTGTGAGCTGCTGGGAAATGATCATTCTGCTTGTCATGCTGCTCAGAAGCTTAACACTTCTCTGACACAGCATCCTGCTGCAGTCTGGGGCCCCTTAGTTTCTAATTTTCTTTTCCTTGCCTTCCAAAGATGTACTTTTCATTGATATCTCATCAGAAAAACACCAGGAAGCCTGAGATTGGATATTTATGGTTCTGGTGGAAACTCTGAGGGCAGCCTGAGTGTAGGTTTTATGATGCATCCCTGATATGTGTGACGGGTACTCAGCAGGCAGCCAGGAGAGCAGCCAGAGGTGCAGCACTGTTCCCTGCAGCACGGCCAGGGCTTGGACCTCGCAGTTTCTAAATGCGTGCTTAGAAACTCTTCCAAAGAAAGACTCTGACCCTGGTGTTCACCGTGCTCTGCAGTGAAATCCAAGGGCAAACAAAATGTAGTAAAGTTACGTTACTTTAACTTAAGTTAAAGTTATTAAACCCTGTTTAATAACCCTCAAAATTAATGAAAACAACCCCTAACCACTTGTTTTAATTCACTACACTACAGCACTATGAATACAGCAAGTTAGAGAGAAGAGACCCCTACAAATGATCACAGCCATGGGTGGTTTGTGAGCTGGGGATGACAAACAGGAGAGAAACCACAGTGTCACTTACGCCCCCACCAAGGACTCAATGGTGATTGAGTCATCCTGACAATGCAGGTGTATGCCATTCAGAGCCGTGTCATCACTTCCAAACTGGTCAGGCTCCACCTGCAATGGAAGTCACACAGGGACAGAGGTAAAGGCAAGGGGAAAAGGACCCAGGAAAAGTCCTTTACATACCTGTTGTAAACAGTCCCACCTCCTTTCTGTAATGGGAAAGAGAAAATGTCTTGGGAAGCACATTGGAAAAGACAGCTGTCACTGGGAAACCACTTAACCCTTGTAACATGTTCTTTGTGTTTTCTATTTCTGACTCAACAGGTAAGGCAGAGTCTCAGGAGAGACACTGGTGGTGGATGCTTCTCTCCCAGAATCCAGATTTTCTCACCCACATGACTTCTCCCTGCAACATCAGCCACATGCAGACTTTTTGGTGTAGCTACAGTGGCAACATTTGCCAGGAGACTCATAGCTTTATGTACAGAACATCATACTCAAGAAGAGGAAAAATCTGCAGAAAATCCTTAGGGACAGGGAGGGTAGGGAATGGAGAGAATTTTACCTTCAGTGCAAATCCATTGGCATAGCCATGATGGCAGAACTGCTGGCTGCCCCACTTGCCCCCGTGGCCCCCGTTGGGCACAGAGAGGACAGAGGTGTAACCACGCACCCCTGAGCCTGGGGGGCACAGGAGGAGCAGCAGGAGGGTGGCTGGCATGAGGAACTTCATCTCTTGTGCTCTGCTTCTGCTGAAGGAGAGCTGGTGTATGGCCTGGGGAATTTGTACCCTCCCAAGGCTGCTTGCCTTTCCCTAGCAGCCCATTGACAAACACCACTGGAACAATAATTTCCAGCCAGGCATGGCACAGCACTTGCTGACCTTCTCACAGTGCCCATGAGGAGATCCTCTGGGAGCTCAGCAGCTGACATGCAGCAGATCCTGTGGCCATAGGTCTATCCCCCGCCACTGAAGGGCTTTGGGAGCACCTGTGTGCTCCCTACTGTAGAAGCTTAATATTGATTTCTGCTTCTGGCTATGCAGATATTTGGCCATGGGAGTGTTTGTCTTCTGAGAGTAACTGCCATAACCATTTTACCTCTTGCTATTTGGCAAGGAACTTCAGACTAGACGAAGAAATATAAGGGATGTGGCCTGGAACAAGAGTAAGTAAACTCAAGGCCCGTGACTCCCAAAACCTTCTGCTGAATAGGATTCCTGGGAATCTAAACAAATTAGGTAATTTATGGTTTTAATATCCTTCTTTTCAACAGCCTTTTTAATCTCAAAAACCCTGTATGCTTTGCTTTTGCAGCAAGCTTAGCCAAAGTCAGATATGCTGGGATGCCCACTGTGGTTCTCAGGGCTAAGTGCCACTGGGGAAAAGTAGAAAGGTGAAAAGGTGACACTGAGCCTGAGGGCACCATCTTAGAGAATGTCACAATGCAGAGAGAGGGGAATTCAAAACCCTGAAGCTGAGATTCCCTTAACACAGAGTTAGCCAATGCTTCAGAGGGCCCTTGGCTGGTCTTGCAGCATCTGGCAGAAGCTTTCACTCAGATCATTAGGCAAAGAAGAGAGAGTACATTTTAGAGAAGTATCTTGATCCTCAGGATGTTAAAGCAAGATGAGGTGCCAAATCTTGAACCAACAGAAGATAAAGAATTTCCCTCTTCTAAGTTTCTCTTCCAATCCCTGTTCTGCTCCATCTATTCCTGTCCCACTAAAGGGCGATGCTGCTTTTCCCATTTTTGACTCTGCATTCCTCTTACACTTGTCAGTGGTCTGTATAGTTGGCAATATATGAAAATTAAGATGATGGGAAGTTGGACGATCCTTTTAGTGAAAGGCACTGAGAGAGCACAGCACGTGATGAAAGCACAACCCATTTTCCTTTCTAAACCAGAACTTTCGTTTTACTTCTCCAAAGGGATGTCAAAGTCCAGAGGAGATGTGTTTTCTCCCACAAGGACTGTGCAATCACATCTGGCAAACCAAGTGTGTTTGTTTAGGCAGGGTCACACAGTGGTAGCTGAGGACACTCAGACCTGCCCTTGGCAGCAAATGGATGGAAAGGAGCAGAAGGAGTCAGAAAGAAATGGCTGGGACCTGGCTGGGAAATGGCTACAAAAGGAGCAGGATTCCCTCCCATTTCTCCTTTGCTGGCCCTAAACCACCACCTTTGATCACTTCACCTCTAGCAGCAGTGATGCAGGTCCACAGCCTGGCAGGACCCATCTTCCCTCTCAGACTCTGCTCAAATCATAAGATTCCTGCCTTTTCCCATTGCCAGAGGAGGATCCTGGGGCACAGTGAGCCCGCAGTGCGCAGGGGAGCAGGACAAGGCAGGAGGTGAGGGCACCTTCAGGAATTTGGCCATGAGAAATGACTCCTGTGCAGAATTCACAGAACCAGGAGAAAACTGAAGCTCAAGAGGAGAACTATTAGAGAACTATTAGTCCAAGACCTGGAAAGGATCATTTTCCCAAACAGCTGGTGACCTGGGCTGCCAAATGTGAGATGCCTTGATTTCACAGTAGATGGCTTAGACAGCACTTAACACGTGCAGAGCAGACACTGATTTTGCTACCACTTAAGAGTGCCAATTTTGCTTGGGTGCCTCAGCCAGTTTCCAAAGATCAGCTTACACAGACTACCAAAATCAAAAAAAGCCTACAATGGTGAGATCCAGATCTCTTACTGACACACTCACCCTGCTTTCTTGATCCCTCTCCTGTATTTTAATATCCTTGAAAATGTCACAACAGTTTTAAAGAAAATTGGAAAACTGATGAATTTGATTAATGAAACATGACTACAGCAAAATGATGATGATACAGGGTATTTCATCCTTTCATTATTCATCCAGCTTAATACACTTATTTTTGCAGGCAGAGGAGCATAAAAATTTTGCCACTACTTTTCAACTTTTATAAAAACTTCTATTTTTTTTCATAAACAGATTAATATAATACTAATCAGTATATTGATTTTATAAAATTATTATTGTGATGTTATGACTTGTTTAAAATCAATATGGAACATGGGAAAAAATTGTCTATAACATATAGAAACATATACCATACATGATTTGCTTATTTTATGATTTTATTGAAAAAATTATTTATTAGCTGCTCTTGAAAATTCATTAATTTCTGATTTTTACACCTGAAAATACCACACACTTAACAATACAAACTTCATTTGGCAGTGTAGTGTTGTCTTTCTCATATCTTAGTTTCTCATATTCATGTAAACCTGCTGCTGCACAAAGGATGGAGATCATTTGAGATGTTGGACTCTTTTGAGTGAGCTGTAGGAAGGGTTGAAGGCAGCAGGTGCCCAGGAACTCCAAATAGGAGGGGTAGTAAACAGTATTCCCTAAAAGAGAAGTCAATAAATTCAGGGTGATGGTTTTGACTGAATGACTGTGTGCTTCTGCGTGCTCTGGGCCATTTTACACTCCTCCCACACTGCTACCAAGGCACTGGTTACCACCCATCAGCTCTCAGTAGCCACATTCCTCATCATCTCTAATGCCAAAGCTGACCATTGCAACTGGGTAGAAATCCACTGTAAATCACACAGCCTGGCTCTGCCAACCCTTCCTCACCTGCAGCCTGGGATGCAGATAAGACACTGCACAGCCAACTGCATCCTGCAAAAGACACACTATCTCATGGAAATGGTACACCAGCAAACCCAGGAATCACACCCAGTGCCAAAAAACATAAAAAGGCAATAAAGAATCTATTCTATTCCATGGAAATATGAATTAGCAAAGGCTTGCATTATTTAGAAAGAAGAGGTGAGATTCTGAGGGAACACAGACATCAGTGCAGATGTCTCCATCTGAAATAATTGCAGTTTGCTCCCTTCATAGCTGCTGAGAGACAACATGATGACAATAGAGAGGAGCAGATATCTTCACATGAACCTCTCTCTGAAATCATCTGTTCATCACCACTGACTACAGTGAAGCATGATCCCATCTGAACTAGTCTTATAACCTCAGACTCTGTTTAGGATTTTGCAGGCTAAAAACAGTAGTGCTGAAGGAGAATTAGTTTTCAGTACTATGGGTAAATGTTTAAGAGAAAATGAGTAATCAAATTATCTGCTATCTGGTCCTCATTTTCTCATTTGCTAAATTGACTCAGATTAATAGGAAATTGAATGGCAGGGAAA